>NC_135895.1:18512045-19761700 GCF_964194155.1 Cetorhinus maximus | reverse complement strand
AGTGAGAGTGTGTGTGTGTGTGTGAGTGAGAGTGTGTGTGTGGGGGAGTGAGAGTATGTGTGGGAGCGAGAGAGTGAGTGTATGTGTGTGGGAGTGAGAGTGTATGTGTGTGTGGGGAGTGAGAGTGTGTGTGTGTGGGAGTGAGAGTGTATGTGTGTGTGGGAGTGAGAGTGTGTGTGTGTGGGAGTGAGAGTGTATGTGTGGGAGTGAGAGTGTATGTGTGTGTGAGTGAGAGTGTATGTGTGGGGGAGTGAGAGTGTATGTGTGGGGGAGTGAGAGTGTGTGTGTGTGGGAGTGAGAGTGTGTGTGTGTGGGAGTGAGAGTGTGTGTGTGTGGGAGTGAGAGTGTATGTGTGAGAGTGAGAGTGTATGTGTGTGTGAGTGATGGGAGTGAGAGTGTATGTGTGTGTGAGTGAGAGTGTATGTGTGGGGGAGTGAGAGTGTATGTGTGGGGGAGTGAGAGTGTGTGTGTGTGGGAGTGAGAGTGTGTGTGTGTGGGAGTGAGAGTGTGTGTGTGTGGGAGTGAGAGTGTATGTGTGAGAGTGAGAGTGTATGTGTGTGTGAGTGAGAGTGTATGTGTGGGGGAGTGAGAGTGTATGTGTGGGGGAGTGAGAGTGTGTGTGTGTGGGAGTGAGAGTGTGTGTGTGTGGGGGAGTGAGAGTGTGTGTGTGGGAGTGAGAGTGTGTGTGTGGGAGTGAGAGTGTGTGTGTGTGGGAGTGAGAGTGTGTGTGGGAGTGAGAGTGTGTGTGTGTGTGGCGGAGTGAGAGTGTGTGTGTGGGAGTGCGAGTGTGTGTGTGTGGGAGTGAGAGTGTGTGTGTGTGGGAGTGAGAGTGTATGTGTGTGGGAGTGAGAGTGTGTGTGTGTGGGAGTGAGAGTGTATGTGTGGGAGTGAGAGAGTCAGTGTATGTGTGTGGGAGTGAGAGTGTATGTGTGTGTGGGAGTGAGAGTGTGTGTGTGTGGGAGTGAGAGTGTATGTGTGTGTGGGAGTGAGAGTGTGTGTGTGGGAGTGAAAGTGTATGTGTGTGTGGGAGTGAGAGTGTGTGTGTGGGGGAGTGAGAGTGTATGTGTGGGAGTGAGAGAGTGAGTGTATGTGTGTGGGAGTGAGAGTGTATGTGTGTGTGGGAGTGAGAGTGTGTGTGTGTGTGAGTGAGAGTGTGTGTGTGGGGGAGTGAGAGTATGTGTGGGAGCGAGAGAGTGAGTGTATGTGTGTGGGAGTGAGAGTGTATGTGTGTGTGGGAGTGAGAGTGTGTGTGTGTGGGAGTGAGAGTGTATGTGTGTGTGGGAGTGAGAGTGTGTGTGTGTGGAGTGAGAGTGTATGTGTGGGAGTGAGAGTGTATGTGTGTGTGAGTGAGAGTGTATGTGTGGGGGAGTGAGAGTGTATGTGTGGGGGAGTGAGAGTGTGTGTGTGTGGGAGTGAGAGTGTATGTGTGTGTGGGAGTGAGAGTGTGTGTGTGTGGGAGTGAGAGTGTATGTGTGGGAGTGAGAGTGTATGTGTGTGTGAGTGAGAGTGTATGTGTGGGGGAGTGAGAGTGTATGTGTGGGGGAGTGAGAGTGTGTGTGTGTGGGAGTGAGAGTGTGTGTGTGTGGGAGTGAGAGTGTGTGTGTGTGGGAGTGAGAGTGTATGTGTGAGAGTGAGAGTGTATGTGTGTGTGAGTGAGAGTGTATGTGTGGGGGAGTGAGAGTGTATGTGTGGGGGAGTGAGAGTGTGTGTGTGTGGGAGTGAGAGTGTGTGTGTGTGGGGAGTGAGAGTGTGTGTGTGGGAGTGAGAGTGTGTGTGTGGGAGTGAGAGTGTGTGTGTGTGGGAGTGAGAGTGTGTGTGGGAGTGAGAGTGTGTGTGTGTGTGGCGGAGTGAGAGTGTGTGTGTGGGAGTGCGAGTGTGTGTGTGTGGGAGTGAGAGTGTGTGTGTGTGGGAGTGAGAGTGTATGTGTGTGGGAGTGAGAGTGTGTGTGTGTGGGAGTGAGAGTGTGTGTGGGGGGGAGTGAGAGTGTGTGGGAGTGAGAGTGTGTGTGTGTGGGAGTGAGAGTGTTTGTGTGTGGGAGTGAGAGTGTGTGTGTGTGGGAGTGAGAGTGTGTGTGTGTGGGAGTGAGAGTGTGTGTGTGTGTGTGTGGGAGTGAGAGTGTGTGTGTGTGGGAGAGAGAGTGTGTGTGTGTGGGAGTGAGAGTGTGTGTGTGTGTGTGTGTGTGGGAGTGAGAGTGTGTGGGAGTGAGAGTGTGTGTGTGTGGGAGTGAAAGTGTGTGTGTGTGGGGGAATGAGAGTGTATCTGTGGGAGTTAGAGAGTGACTGTATGTACATACGAACATGTGAATTAGGAGCAGGAGTAGGCCACTCAGCCCCTCGAGCCTGCTCCACCATTCAATAAGATAATGGCTGGTCTGAATGTAACCTCAACCCCACATTCCTGCCTACCCCCGATAGCCTTTCACCCCCTTGTTAATCAAGAATATATCTAGCTCTGCCTTACAAATATTAAAAGACTCTGCTTCCACTGCCTTTTGAGGAACAGAGTTCCAAAGACTCACAACCCTCAGACAGAAAAAAGTTCTCCTCATCTCTGTTTTAAATGGGCGACCCCTTATTTTTAAACAGTGACCCCTAGTTCTAGATTCTCCCACAAGAGGAAACATCCTCTCCACATCCACTCTGTCAAGACCCCTCAGGATCTTAAAGGTTTCAATTAAGTTGCCTCTTACTCTTCTAAACTCCAGTGGATACAAGCCTAACCTTTCCTCATAAGACAACCCTCCCATTCCCAGTATTAGCCTAGTAAACCTTCTCTGAACTGCTTCTAATGCATTTACATCTTTCTTTAAATAAGGAGACCAGTACTGTACACAATACTCCAGATGTGGTCTCACCAATGCCCTGTACAACTGAAGCATAACCTCCCTACTTCTGTAATCAATTCCTCTCACAATAAATGATAACATTCTATTAGCTTTCTTAATTACCTGCTGTACCTGCATACTAACCTTTTGTGATTTGTGCACTAGGACACCCAGATCCCTCTGAATCTCAGAGCTCTGCATTTAGATAAAAAGCTTCTTTTTTATTCTTCCTGCCAAAATGAACAATTTCACATTTTGCCACGTTATACTCCATTTGCCAGAACTTTGCCCACTAACTTAACCTATCCCTATCCCTTTGTAGTGTCCTTATGTCCTCATCACAATGTACTTTCCTCCCTATCACTGTGTCGTCGGCAAATTTAGCAACCATTCCTTCGGTCCCTTCATCCAAGCCACTTATATAAATTGTAAAAATTATGTGTGCATGGGAGTAAGAGTGTGTGTCTGTGGGTGTGTGTGTGGGAGTGAGAGCCTGTGTCTGTCGGTGTTTGTGTGGGAGTGAGACTGTATGTCTGTGGGTGTGTGCATGGGAGTGAGAGTGTGTGTCTGCGGGTGTGTACGTGGGAGTGAGAGTGTGTGTCTGTGGGTGTGTGTGTGGGAGTGAGAGTGTGTGTCTGTCGGTGTGTGTGTGGGAGTGAGACTGTATTTCTGTGGGTGTGTGCATGGGAGTGAGAGTGTGTGTCTGCGGGTGTGTACGTGGGAGTGAGAGTGTGTGTCTGTGGGTGTGTGTGTGGGAGTGAGAGTGTGTGTCTGTCGGTGTGTGTGTGGGAGTGAGAGTGTGTGTCTGTCGGTGTATGTGTGGGAGTGAGAGTGTGTGTCTGTGAGTATGTGTGTGGGAGTGAGAGTGTGTGTCTGTGGGTGTGTGTGTGGGAGTGAGAGTGTGTGTCTGCGGGTGTGTACGTGGGAGTGAGAGTGTGTGTCTGTGAGTATGTGTGTGGGAGTGAGAGTGTGTGTCTGTGGGTGTGTGTGTGGGAGTGAGAGTGTGTGTCTGCGGGTGTGTACGTGGGAGTGAGAGTGTGTGTCTGTGAGTATGTGTGTGGGAGTGAGAGTGTGTGTCTGTGGGTGTGTGTGTGGGAGTGAGAGTGTGTGTCTGCGGGTGTGTACGTGGGAGTGAGAGTGTGTGTCTGTGAGTATGTGTGTGGGAGTGAGAGTGTGTGTCTGTGGGTGTGTGTGTGAGAGAGAGATTGTATGTCTATGGGTGTGTACGTGAGAGTGAGAGTATATGGCTGTGGATGCGTGTGTGGTAGTGAGAGTGTGTGTCTGTGAGTATGTGTGTGGGAGTGAGAGTGTGTGTCTGTGGGTGTGTGAGTGAGAGAGAGAGTGTATGTCTATGGGTGTGTACGTGAGAGTGAGAGTATATGGCTGTGGATGCGTGTGTGGTAGTGAGAGTGTGTGTCTGTGAGTATGTGTGTGGGAGTGAGAGTGTATGTCTGTGATTATGCGTGTGGGAGTGAGAGTGTGTGTCTGTGGGAGTGAGAGTGTGTGTCTGTGGGAGTGAGAGTGTATGTCTGTGGGAGTGAGAGTGTGTGTCTGCGGGAGTGAGAGTGTATATCTGTGGGTGTGTGTGTGGGAGTGAGAGTGTATGTCTGTGGGTGTATGTGTGGGAGTGAGGGTGTATGTCTGTGGGTGTGTGTGTGGAAATGAGAGTGTATGGCTGTGGGTGTGTGTGTGGGAGTGAGAGTGTATGTCTGTGGGTGTGTGTGTGGGAATGAGAGTGTGTGTCTGTGGGAGTGAGAGTGTATGTCTGTGGGTGCGTGTGTGGGAGTGAGAGTGTGTGTCTGTGGGAGTGAGAGTGTGTGTCTGTGGGAGTGAGAGTGTGTGTCTGTGGGTGTGAGAGTGTATGTCTGTGGGTGTGTGTGTGGGAGTGAGAGTGTGTGTCTGTGAGTGTGTGCATGGGAATGAGAGTGTGAGTGTGTGTGTGGGAGCGTGAGTGAGTGACTGAATGCATGTGTGGGAGTGTGAGTGAGTGATTGAGTGTGTGTGTGTGGGAGTGTGAGTGAGTGTGTGTGGGAGTGAGAGGCGCTGAGTGACTGGATGTGGGGGGTGGTGGAGGAGTGAGAATCTACCTTGTGCCCAGTTTCAGGTTTCTCACTCACTCTCACCACCACATACCAACACATATACATGCATTCACTCTCAGTGGGTGAGGGTGAGTGAGTGAGGACCCAGAGGCTGGGAGTGAGCTGGACACATACACTCTGACCCCCTCACACACTGTTCATTTACATTAATTACTTTTTTTTAACGTAACAATTTATTGCCATGACATTGCTGTACTTTGCTCAGCAATTGTTTCTTCCCTTAAAACCTCAACTTGTTTTTTTGAAATTCAGTTTAATGTCGTGCCAGCTCTTAGCTTTCCGAAATTTACTCATCGGCCCCTTGAGTGAGAAAAATATGTGAATGTGGCCCCCTCCAAGTGGAAAGGTTGGACAAGCCTGTACTGAGAGCACTGCACATAATACACTTAGAGAGTTGCACGACTGAGAAATGCCTTGGGACTTCTTGTAAGTTACAGAGGCTACAGAAACGCAAGTTGTTGTTGTGCACGGACACACTTTTGTGTTCAATGCTGCTGCACAGGGCTTTGATTGACAGGAATGTATCAGGAACTCAGGCTGTTGTGTCCTGCAAAGCTCAGCTCCAGGACTACCGATGATGGAAATTTCTCCCAAAAATGTACATTTTCACCTTCTGCTTTCTCCTCTGATCTTCAGCCGCCAGAATAGCTTAGGGAATGTTTATAGGATAACCCACGTAGCTTTCCTCCCTTGCCCCATTTTTTCACTCCTTTTCTTCCCTCCTCTCGTGCTGATTCCCACACGGTTGTAGTTCCAAATGTCCTGACCGCTTTCAGCAATAGGTCATTATTCATTGGCAAGCCTTGACTGAACATCAGCAGTTCTGCTTACATTTAAAAAGTTGGACAAAACCTTTTTGCTGTGCACAGGATTTAAGCCAAAGAATCATATTTACAAGAAAGAACTTGCATTTCTGTAGCATTTTTCATAAGCGCACATTGTCCCAAAAGCACCATAAAGCTAATGAAGCACTTTCAAAGTATAGCCACTGTTATAATCTTATAAAACACAGTGACCAATTGCACACAGCAAGGTCCCAAAAGCAACAGATAACCTATTTCAGTTATGTTGACTGAGAGATAAATATTGGCCTTGACATCAGGAGAATTGCCCCACTCTCCAAGTAACATTGTGGGATTAGTTATGTCCACCTGAGAGAGCAGTCAGAGTTTCAGTTTAAAATCTCACCTGAAGGCCGCACCTGCGGAACTGCCTCAGTACCACGCTGAAGTGTCAGCCCAGATTATGTGCTCAAGTGTCTGGAATGGGACCTGAACCCACAACCCCTTGAGTTGGAGGTCAGAGGGCTACCAATAAACCAAAACTGACACTTTAATTACAAATAATGACAGCAAAAGAACATAGAAAATGCAGAGGGAGCCTTTCTTTATGAAAAGGGTGGTAAATATGTGGAACTTCCTAGAGCAAGGTTAAGAGGAGATTTGATAGAGGTTTTCAAAAATCATTAACAGTTTTGATGGGAGTGAATAAGGAGAAGCGATTTCCAGTGACAGAAAGGTGTGTAACCAGAGGACACACATTTAAGGTGATTGGCAAATGAAGTAGAGGAAACACAAGGAACCAATTTTACGCAGCTTTTTGTTAGGATCTGAGATGCGCTGCCTGAAAGAATCTGGAAACAGATTCAATAGTAACTTTCAAAGGGGAATTGGATAAATGCTTGAAGGAAAAAATATTACAGGGCTATGGGGTAAAAAGCATGGGAGCGGGATTAATGGGATAGCTTGACCAAAGAGCTGGCACAAGCACAATGGGCTGAATGGCCTCCCTCAGTGCTGTATCATAACCAAAGAACAGATTATCAACATGAGTGATGGAACAAGGCTTCAATAAGAACCTTGAAGTCAACCAATGGGATAAAAGGTTATTAGAAATGCAGCAAGGGGCTATTGAAGGTGTTCTCTGACCTGAAATTGTCCCAGTCTTATTGTTCTACCTTGAAGGGTATCACAGCTGAACCTGATTCTGCCTTTACCCCCAACATACTCTCTGACAAGGTGACAGGATAAAAATAGGAGCAAAAAAATGGGTGATTTTCTCATTATCCTCTTAGGAGTGCTGAGACCAACAACTGTCCAGGCTGAGATCAGGTGAGGTTTCTGATTCAATATGGACTCTGTCTGTTCTCAGCTGGGGTCAAGGTGGAGCTATACAGTTACAGTGTGGAATCTCCCTAAGATAGCATTGAGTTCAACTGTCTGCCACTACTCACAGTTCATTTGGAGGCTGGAGTGGGGGTGAGTAGACTGGCATTGAGGGAGGAGGCTGGAGTGGGGGTGAGTAGACTGGCATTGAGGGAGGAGGCTGGGGTGGGGGTGAGTAGACTGGCATTGAGGGAGGAGGCTGGACTGGGGGTAGGTAGACTGGCATTGAGGGAGGAGGCTGGAGTGGGGGTGGGTAGACTGGCATTGAGGGAGGAGGCTGGAGTGGGGGTGAGTAGACTGGCATTGAGGGAGGAGGCTGGGGTGGGGGTGAGTAGACTGGCATTGAGGGAGGAGGCTGGAGTGGGGGTAGGTAGACTGGCATTGAGGGAGGAGGCTGGAGTGGGGGTGAGTAGACTGGCATTGAGGGAAGAGGCTGGGGTGGGGGTGAGTAAACTGGCATTGAGGGAGGAGGCTGGACTGGGGGTAGGTAGACTGGCATTGAGGGAGGAGGCTGGAGTGGGGGTGGGTAGACTGGCATTGAGGGAGGAGGCTGGAGTGGGGGTGGGTAGACTGGCATTGAGGGAGGAGGCTGGAGTGGGGGTGAGTAGACTGGCATTGAGGGAGGAGGATGGAGTGGGGGTGGGTAGACTGGCATTGAGGGAGGAGGCTGGAGTGGGGGTGAGTAGACTGGCATTGAGGGAGGAGGCTGGAGTTGGGGTAGGTAGACTGGCATTGAGGGAGGAGGCTGGACTGGGGGTAGGTAGACTGGCATTGAGGGAGGAGGCTGGAGTGGGGGTGGGTAGACTGGCATTGAGGGAGGAGCCTGGAGTGGGGGTGGGTAGACTGGCATTGAGGGAGGAGGCTGGAGTGGGGGTGGGTAGACTGGCATTGAGGGAGGAGGCTGGAGTGGGGGTGAGAAGACTGGCATTGAGGGAGGAGGCTGGAGTGGGGGTGAGTAGACTGGCATTGAGGGAAGAGGCTGGAGTGGGGGTGAGTAGACTAGCATTGAGGGAGGAGGCTGGAGTGGGGGTGGGTAGACTGGCATTGAGGGAGGAGGCTGGAGTGGGGGTGAGTAGACTGGCATTGAGGGAGGAGGCTGGAGTGGGGGTGAGTAGACTGACATTGAGGGAGGAGGCTGGAGTGGGGGTGAGTAGACTGACATTGAGGGAGGAGGCTGGAGTGGGGGTAGGTAGACTGGCATTGAGGGAGGAGGCTGGAGTGGGAGTGAGAAGACTGGCATTGAGGGAGGAGGCTGGAGTGGGGGTGAGTAGACTGGCATTGAGGGAGGAGGCTGGAGTGGGGGTGAGTAGACTGACATTGAGGGAGGAGGCTGGAGTGAGGGTGAGTAGACTGGCATTGAGGGAAGAGGCTGGAGTGGGGGTGAGTAGACTGGCATTGAGGGAGGAGGCTGGAGTGGGGGTGAGTAGACTGGCACTGAGGGAGGAGGCTGGAGTGAAGGTGGGTAGACTGGCATTGAGGGAGGAGGCTGGAGTGGGGTTGAGTAGACTGGCATTGAGGGAGGAGGCTGGAGTGGGGGTAGGTAGACTGGCATTGAGGGAGGAGGCTGGAGTGGGGGTGAGTAGACTGGCATTGAGGGAGGAGGCTGGAGTGGGGGTGGGTAGAGTGGCATTGAGGGAGGAGGCTGGAGTGGGGGTGGGTAGACTGGCATTGAGGGAGGAGGCTGGAGTGGGGGTAGGTAGACTGGCATTGAGGGAGGAGGCTGGAGTGGGGGTGGGTAGACTGGCATTGAGGGAGGAGGATGGAGTGGGGGTGGGTAGACTGGCATTGAGGGAGGAGGCTGGAGTGGGGGTAGGTAGACTGGCATTGAGAGAGGAGGCTGGAGTGGGGGTGGGTAGACTGGCATTGAGGGAGGAGGATGGAGTGGGGGTGGGTAGACTGGCATTGAGGGAGGAGGCTGGAGTGGGGGTAGGTAGACTGGCATTGAGGGAGGAGGCTGGAGTGGGGGTGGGTAGACTGGCATTGAGGGAGGAGGATGGAGTGGGGGTGGGTAGATTGGCATTGAGGGAGGAGGCTGGAGTGGGGGTGGGTAGACTGACATTGAGGGAGGAGGATGGAGTGGGGGTGGGTAGACTGGCATTGAGGGAGGAGGCTGGAGTGGGGGTAGGTAGACTGACATTGAGGGAAGAGGCTGGAGTGGGGGTGAGTAGACTGACATTGGGGGAGGAGGCTGGAGTGGGGGTGGGTAGACTGGCATTGGGGGAGGAGGCTGGAGTGGGGGTAGGTAGACTGGCATTGAGCGAGGAGGCTGGAGTGGGGGTGGGTAGACTGACATTGAGGGAGGAGGATGGAGTGGGGGTGGGTAGACTGGCATTGAGGGAGGAGGATGGAGTGGGGGTGGGTAGACTGACATTGAGGGAGGAGGATGGAGTGGGGGTGGGTAGACTGGCATTGAGGGAGGAGGCTGGAGTGGGGGTGAGTAGACTGGCATTGAGGGAGGAGGCTGGAGTTGGGGTAGGTAGACTGGCATTGAGGGAGGAGGCTGGACTGGGGGTAGGTAGACTGGCATTGAGGGAGGAGGCTGGAGTGGGGGTGGGTAGACTGGCATTGAGGGAGGAGCCTGGAGTGGGGGTGGGTAGATTGGCATTGAGGGAGGAGGCTGGAGTGGGGGTGGGTAGACTGGCATTGAGGGAGGAGGCTGGAGTGGGGGTGAGAAGACTGGCATTGAGGGAGGAGGCTGGAGTGGGGGTGAGTAGACTGGCATTGAGGGAAGAGGCTGGAGTGGGGGTGAGTAGACTAGCATTGAGGGAGGAGGCTGGAGTGGGGGTGGGTAGACTGGCATTGAGGGAGGAGGCTGGAGTGGGGGTGAGTAGACTGGCATTGAGGGAGGAGGCTGGAGTGGGGGTGAGTAGACTGACATTGAGGGAGGAGGCTGGAGTGGGGGTGAGTAGACTGACATTGAGGGAGGAGGCTGGAGTGGGGGTAGGTAGACTGGCATTGAGGGAGGAGGCTGGAGTGGGAGTGAGAAGACTGGCATTGAGGGAGGAGGCTGGAGTGGGGGTGAGTAGACTGGCATTGAGGGAGGAGGCTGGAGTGGGGGTGAGTAGACTGACATTGAGGGAGGAGGCTGGAGTGAGGGTGAGTAGACTGGCATTGAGGGAGGAGGCTGGAGTGGGGGTGAGTAGACTGGCATTGAGGGAGGAGGCTGGAGTGGGGGTGAGTAGACTGGCACTGAGGGAGGAGGCTGGAGTGAAGGTGGGTAGACTGGCATTGAGGGAGGAGGCTGGAGTGGGGTTGAGTAGACTGGCATTGAGGGAGGAGGCTGGAGTGGGGGTAGGTAGACTGGCATTGAGGGAGGAGGCTGGAGTGGGGGTGAGTAGACTGGCATTGAGGGAGGAGGCTGGAGTGGGGGTGGGTAGAGTGGCATTGAGGGAGGAGGCTGGAGTGGGGGTGGGTAGACTGGCATTGAGGGAGGAGGCTGGAGTGGGGGTAGGTAGACTGGCATTGAGGGAGGAGGCTGGAGTGGGGGTGGGTAGACTGGCATTGAGGGAGGAGGATGGAGTGGGGGTGGGTAGACTGGCATTGAGGGAGGAGGCTGGAGTGGGGGTAGGTAGACTGGCATTGAGAGAGGAGGCTGGAGTGGGGGTGGGTAGACTGGCATTGAGGGAGGAGGATGGAGTGGGGGTGGGTAGACTGGCATTGAGGGAGGAGGCTGGAGTGGGGGTAGGTAGACTGGCATTGAGGGAGGAGGCTGGAGTGGGGGTGGGTAGACTGGCATTGAGGGAGGAGGATGGAGTGGGGGTGGGTAGACTGGCATTGAGGGAGGAGGCTGGAGTGGGGGTGGGTAGACTGGCATTGAGGGAGGAGGCTGGAGTGGGGGTAGGTAGACTGACATTGAGGGAAGAGGCTGGAGTGGGGGTGAGTAGACTGACATTGGGGGAGGAGGCTGGAGTGGGGGTGGGTAGACTGGCATTGGGGGAGGAGGCCGGAGTGGGGGTAGGTAGACTGGCATTGAGCGAGGAGGCTGGAGTGGGGGTGGGTAGACTGGCATTGAGGGAGGAGGCTGGAGTGGGGGTAGGTAGACTGGCATTGAGCGAGGAGGCTGGAGTGGGGGTGGGTAGACTGACATTGAGGGAGGAGGATGGAGTGGGGGTGGGTAGACTGGCATTGAGGGAGGAGGATGGAGTGGGGGTGGGTAGACTGACATTGAGGGAGGAGGATGGAGTGGGGGTGGGTAGACTGGCATTGAGGGAGGAGGATGGAGTGGGGGTGGGTAGACTGGCATTGAGGGAGGAGGCTGGAGTGGGGGTGGGTAGACTGACATTGAGGGAAGAGGCTGGAGTGGGGGTGAGTAGACTGACATTGGGGGAGGAGGCTGGAGTGGGGGTGGGTAGACTGACATTGAGGGAGGAGGATGGAGTGGGGGTGGGTAGACTGGCATTGAGGGAGGAGGCTGGAGTGGGGGTAGGTAGACTGACATTGAGGGAAGAGGCTGGAGTGGGGGTGAGTAGACTGACATTGGGGGAGGAGGCTGGAGTGGGGGTGGGTAGACTGACATTGAGGGAGGAGGCTGGAGTGGGGGTAGGTAGACTGACATTGGGGGAGGAGGCTGGAGTGGGGGTAGGTAGACTGACATTGAGGGAGGAGGCTGGAGTGGGGGTGGGTAGACTGACATTGAGGGAGGAGGCTGGAGTGGGGGTGGGTAGACTGACATTGAGGGAGGAGGCTGGAGTGGGGGTGGGTAGACTGACATTGAGGGAGGAGGCTGGAGTGGGGGCCAATTGGCTCCCAGCCCGACAATGACATAATTGTCAAATTCTATTTCTTTTCCAAAATCTTGCATGGCATCATCCCTACCTGTCACTGTCACCTCTTCCAGCCCCGTCACCTTCCGCGATCCCTCCACTCTGGCCTCAGGTGTACCCGCAATTTTAATCGCTCCACCTCTGGCTGCCGGGGGCCCTGAGCTCTTGGATTCACTAATTCCACCTCCCTAAACCTCTGCAGCTCCCTGTCCCCCTTTAAATGCTTCTTAAAGCCACACTGTCCTGCCCTTGACGTATAGGATCCTGTGGAGCACCTCGGGACATTTCCCAACTTCAAAGGTGCTATATAAATGTAGACTGGCATTGCGGGAGGAGGCTGGTCGGGTTATTTCGGGAGCGAGCTGGAATGAATGAATGAATGAATGAATGAATGAGCTGATATTGTCAGGTCGGAGGAGCCTGCAGGCTGGATGGTCTCAGGGTTCGGTAACGGTGCTGTTTGCAATTCGGGAACTCCCTCTGTGCTGACTGCGGTGTCTCTTCCAGCTGCCTGCTGCTGTTTTTTCAGTTGGTACGAAAGGAATGCAGAGTACCATGGAGCAACTTGCAACATTCCTCTGTAAAGCATTGCCGGAGCGTTTGATCAAATCACCCGAGGTAGTGGAATGATTGCGAGGAGCCAGTTCCTGGCCGTGTGTTACTCTGATTGGGAATGATTTCTAGGTGTGTCTGGCTGAGGGACTGAGGGGCAAACTTTTCTCTCGCGTGTGTCATTCCACTAAATCAATGTGAGATTGCAAACACGTCCTGTCAACTGTGTGTGTGTGTTTGAGCCAGGACTGAGGGAGATGTGTATTAAACTGCCTGTGCCGCTTTATCGGAGACAGCGATAGCAGGGCAGCTGCTGACTGACACAAGGTAAGTCTGCGGGAATGTCAATGGTTATTGCTTTGTTCGCGTGATTCTTCAACTGTGGCCGAAAGGCTTTCTCGTGAGAGAGAGAGAGAGAGAGTGTGTTGTTGGAAAGCTGGCTTTGTTGAACTTTTAACGCTGTAAGAAGAGAAGTGTAAAGCCTTTTAAGCAGAATTGCTGCCCCCCTTTTTCTCCAAAACTAATAATCCGGCGGCGTTTCTGTCTGGTTGGGGTGAGCGGATGATGAGCTGGGCTCTGGCTATTCTGATTCCTGGGCTCTCGGTGGACAGGATAGTTTTTGATCAGGGGAATTGATATGGATGGTGCCAGAGGCGGGTTACAACACTTTTTTTAAAAAAAGAGACCGTTTTTCACACGGCTCACTCAGCTGGTTAGTTAGTCTTTTTGTTTCTGTTTTTGTTTTGGATTTCCAGCATCCGCAGTTTTTTGTTTTTATTAGTTAGTTAGTTATTAAGGTGTTCAGTCGCATGTCCCTGATCTGAGTCAGCTATGGGAACACTCCTGTTACGTCCTGCGCCTCCTGAGCTTTGTTTCATTCCTGATGGTCACTCTCTTCCAAACAAGTGGCTTGAGTGTGGACATTGAGGGAACAAAGGCGTGAGAGAATGTGCATTTCTGTAGCACCGTTCACATCCGCCGAAAGCCCCAAGCGTTTCACAGCCAAAGAATTTCCTCGGGTTTGTTTTATGTAGATAAACAATTTGTACACAGTAAGATCTCACAGTAAGAATGCAATGAGATAAATTTAACCAGTTATGGTTGGTGGTGATGGATTCAGGGATTGGTGTTACCACCAGATCTCCCCTGCTCTTCTATGGGACTTTTGTTTGCACCCACCTGAACAAAGAAGGACCCGGGTGGGCTCGGTTCAATAAAGTGGCGCTTCTGCCAGTACAGCTCTCCCTTGAGAGGAATCTGTCGGAGCAGTGATGCCTCTGCAGCTGCATAGCCCGTGGACAGCCGCTGCCAACGCTCATACGTGAAGGATGGCCAGCTGGGACATTAAACTGGCAGCAGTGAATCGGCCACTCATGAACTTCAGTGGGAAGGGAAAGCAGGTGAAACAGCGTCCGATCTGACGCTGCCAGTTTTACACTTGGTGAAAGTGAAAAGTAACCTTTAAACATTGCTCGAAACAAAAACCCGCTCGCTGCTGAGGAAATGAGAGTAATTTCCTAACCACTGAGAAGCCTTCATAAACATAAGTGGCGACTTAAAATGGAGCTCCATTTGTCAAGTGTAAGAAAACATTCAGTGAGCACAGGAAAAGTCGGGGACTCACCGACAAGGCAGGCAGCCTTTAACTCCTTGTTGCTCTGCTAAAGAAAAATAAAAAGTTAGCTGTCTCTCTGTGTCCCTAACGACCAGTTCTCAATGAGAATTCATTCTTTTTATATGAAAGGAGATACGCACAGCAAAAGGATTGGGAAATCATTTCCCTTTAATCCAAGGTTGTCAGGTTTGTGTAAAATATACAGCGTGGTGAATAAGGTTGGTGTTGGATAAATAGACGTGTAGGAATATGACACAGTAGCAATAACCGGAAATGTGGCTTTAAAATGGTGAGGACCGGGCATTTAACATTTAAAGATGCAAAGTGTTCAGAAAGATTGGGAAGGGGGAAAGGGAGGTAGAATGGCAGTACTGACTAGAGAAGACATTGTAGTGTTGAAAAGAGAGGATGCTCTTGAGGTGGGGGGGGGGGTGTGGAGAAGAGAATCCATTTGGCTAGGGTTGCGAAGCAAGAAAGGTATGATCACACCATTGGGGTATTCTATAAACATCCAAATAATGAGAAAGAGGAGCAAGTCTTCAGGGAAATCTGATGTGCACAAACTATAGAGAGATGATATTGGGGGATTTTATCCCAATTGCTTGTTTAAAAAATTATTTCATGGGGTTGTGAGTGCCACTGGCAAGGCCAGCATTTGTTGCCCATTCCTAATTGCTTGGGTGGCTTGCTAGACCATTTCCAAGGGCAGATAAGAGTCAACCACTTTACTGTAGGCCAGACCAGGTAAGGACAGCAGATTTCCTTCTCTAAAGAACATTAAGTGAACCAGATGGACTTTTACTATCATCGGTTGTTGTCATGGGCATCATTACTGAGACTAGCTTTATATTCCAGATTTATTAATGGAGTTTAAATTCCACCAGCTGCTGTGGTGAGATTTGAACCCATGACCCTCAGACCATTAGCCCGGTCTCTGGATTACCAATCCTGTGACAATACCACGATACCATCATATTCCATTTTGGGTAATTAATGCGCAAGTAAATAATGTGCGAGTAAAGGGAAAGGAGGAAGAAGAATTTCTGAAATGTGTTCAGGCAAACCATTTGAACCAGTATGTTCCTGGTCCAACTAGGAAGGAGGCATTTGTGGATCTGGTGCTGGAGAATGAGTGCACCAAGTGTATGTGGGGGAATCACTTGGGTGTATCATAAAGTTTAGACTAGTAATAGAGAGGATCACGGAACAATCTAAATTGAAAGAGGGCTAATATCAATGGGATGAGAGGGGCTTTAGCTGGGTAAAATGGAATCAAAGACTGACAGGAAAAATGAATCAGTAGGTGATTATTAAGGAGAGGATGTTTCAGGTATAGGCTAGGTACATCCCAACAAGGGTAAAAGGTAAGGCAGCCAAAGCCAGGGCTCCTTGGGTAATGAGGGAGATGGAGAATATAATGAAACAAAAGGAGAGTGTGGGAGAGTGCAGAGTGTATGGTGCCTATTGGGTGAATTCTTCAAGTGAGAACCAGGCAAAAGCAATATGGTTAGAGGGAAAGTGAAGAGGAAAATGAGACTGGCAAAGAGAGAATGAGAATAGGATGGCAGATAACATAAAAGGGAACCCCAAAAATCATCTACCAGCATGTAACTAGTAAGCAGGTAATAAGAGGTGGGATGAGTCCAATCAGGGACAAAGAGGAGGGTGATGTATGTTTGGAGGTGCAGGGTAAGGCTAATGTACAAAGTACCCATTAATTATCTGTGTTTACTAAGGAAGAGAATGCTGACAAAATATTAGTCAAAGTGGAGATGGTAGAGATAATTGTGGTGCAATTACCCACCATCAGAGAGGTGCTAATACCTTTCTTTATCTCTGGACTGTATCCAGGTTTTTATTACGCCAATTCCACACACAATATTGAAGGCCTTTGATAAGGTGCTGCACAAAAGATTAATACACAAGATAAGATCACATGGAGTTAGGGGTAATATATTAGCTTGGATAGAGGATTGGCTAACCAACAGAAAGCAGAGAGTCAGGATAAATGGGCCTTTTTCTGGATGGCAAGCTGTACATAGTGGGTGCCACAGGGTTCGGTCCTTGGGCCCCAACTATTTACAATCTATATTAATGACTTGGATTCAGGGATAGAAGGTACCAAAGCTAAATTTGCAGATGACACCAAAATAGGTGGGAAAGTAAGTTGCAATGAAGAAATAAATTTACAAATGGATATGGACAGGTTAGGTGAATGGGCCAAAATGTGGCAGATGGGGTTTAACGTGGATAAATGTGAAGTTATCCATTTTGGTTGGAAGAATAAAAAGGCGACTTATTATTTAAATGGAGAGAAACTTCAGAATGTTTCAGTGCAGAGGGATCTGGGTGTCTTCGTGCATGAATCGCTAAAAGCTAGTATTCAGGTACAGCAGGTAATAAGGAAGACAAATGGAATTTTGGCGTTTATTGCTAAAGGAATCGAGTATAAAAATAGGGAAGTGTTGTTGCAACTGTACAAGGCATTGGTGAGACCGCACCTGGAGTACTGTGCACAGTTTTGGTCCCCTTACTTGAGGAAGGATGTAGTTGCATTGGAGGCGGTTCAGAGGAGGTTCACTAGATTGATTCCAGAGTTGCGGGGCTTGTCTTATGAGGAGAGATTGAGCAGTTTAGGCCTATGCTCGCTAGAGTTTAGAAGGATGAAAGAAGATCTAATGGAGGTATATAAGATGCTAAAGGGGATAGACAAAGTAGACGTGGAGCGGATGTTTCCCCTTGTGGGGCATTTTAGAATGAGAGGCCATAGTTTTAGACTAAGGGGTGGTAGACTTAAATCAGAGATGAGGAGGAATTACCTTTCTCAAAGGGTCGTGAATCTGTGGAATTCACTACCTCAGAGTGCAATGGATGCTGGGGCGCTGAATAAATTTAAGGAGGAGATAGACAGATTTTTAATTAGTAACGGGTTGAAAGGTTATGGGGAGAGGGTGGGAAATTGGAGTTGAGGCCGAAATGAGATCAGTCATTATCGTATTGAATGGCGGGGCAGGCTCGAGGGGCTGAATTGCCTACTCCTGCTCCTAGCTCTTATGTTCAACCTTAAGTCTAATACCTCAAATATAACAAGATAATAAATAAAATTAATTATCAGCCTCAGAGTTCCACTTGTTCCTGCTAAGTTCCTGAATCAGATTCCCAAGCCTCCTCCTCCTCCTGATCAAGCTCCAGATGAGCACATATCCTTTGGTGAGTGAAGAGCAGGGGCATCTAGGACAGTGCCATTGTTGTCACTGCAAGCACACACAATGGGAGCTGAGGGGGTGGTCTTGTGGTGCAGTGGTAGTGTCCTTACCTCTGGGCTAGAAGTTCTGGGTTCAAGTCTCACTAGCCACAGAAGGTGTATTCATAATGTGGCCAAGCAGGTTGATTATTAGCCTGTAAATCCTCCCAGTATGGCAGGTGGTAAGAGTGGGAGATTTTCCTGGTCAGCCATACCGCAGAGGCAATGGCAAACCACTGCAGTACTTTGCCAAGCATAATCATGGACCAATCCAATGGAAGTCCATGGTCACCAACACCCTCTTAGGGCTTGGTACCTGGAGGAGGAGATACTGTGAGGGAATATCAGTCACCACATCTCCCAGAGAGAGAGAAATTTAAGTCCTCTGATAACACATTCATTGTCACTGGCTATATTCCCAGTCCTGAAAGCAACTGCCCCCTATTCTTCAAAGTGCCTTGGATTGAGACTGTGGGCCCCAATGCAGAGCCAAGGTTTTTTGTGTAATGGAGGACTGGGGTCAGCATTGGGGTTTGGGCAGGTTGGGACAGACATATTTTGCTTGGGGTGTAGAAATGCTCCACCTTGAGCTAGCTATGAGGAGTTGCAACACAATAGATCAGGTGACTTGCCTTGTGCTTGTTCTTCCTCCCTACTGATGAATAGTCACTGAGTTTTGGCAGCTCACGGTTTTCCTGGAACTCTAAGCTGAGAAAAAGAAACCAAAGATTAATTTTGCTATAATTTTTTCCCCCAGTATTGCCTCCATGGCTTTGCCTATATTGATCCCTGTACTCTCCTTCAGCCTTATAACCCCCAGATATATCTGCACACCTCCAATTCTTGCCCCTTGAGCATCCTTGATTTTAATCACTCCACTATTGGGTGGCCCTGATTTCAGCCGTCAATGCCCTAAAGCTCTGGAATTCCCTCCTTATCACAGAATCACACAGTGCAGAAGAGGCCCTTCGGCCCATCGAGTCTGCATCGACACGTGAGAATCACCTGACCAACCTACCTAATCCCATTTACCAGCACTTGGCCCATAGCCTTGAATGTTACGACGTGCCAAGTGCTCATCCAGGTACTTTTTAAAGGATGTGAGGCAACCCGCCTCCACCACCCTCCCAGGCAGTGCATTCCAGACCGTCACCACCCTCTGGGTAAAAAAGTTTTTCCTCACATCCCCCCAAACCCTCCTGCCCCTCACCTTGAACTTATGTCCTCTCGTGACTGATCCTTCAACTAAGGGGAACAGCTGCTCCCTATCCACCCTGTCCATGCCCCTCATAATCTTGTACACCTGGATCAGGTTGCCCCCTCAGTCTTCTCTGCTCCAATGAAAACAACCCAAGTCTATCCAACCTCTCTTCATAACTTAAATGTTTCATCGCAGGCAACATCCTGGTGAATCTCCTCTGCACCCCCTCCAGTGCAATCACATCCTTCCTATAATGTGGCGACCAGAACTGCACACAGGACTCCAGCTGTGGCCTCACCAAGGTTCTATACAACTCCAACATGATCTCCCTACTTTTGTAATCTATGCCTCGATTGATAAAGGCAAGTGTCCCATATGCCTTTTTCACCACCCCACTAACATGCCCCTCCACCTTCAGAGATCTATGGACACATACGTCAAGGTCCCTTTGTTCCTCAGAACTTCCTCGTGCCATGCCGTTCATTGAATACTTCCTTAAACCTCTTCTCCCTCTGTACCCTGCTTTCCTCCTTTAAGAATTTCCTTAAAACCTACCCAAACCTTCAGTCATCGGCCCTAATATCTCCTCATGTGGTTTGGTATCAAATTTTGTTTTTTAACACTGCCGTGAGTTAAAGGTGCTGTATAAATACAAGCTATTCTTTTTTTCTCTTTTGCCCCCGAACACCTCCCCAGCCCAAAAATAGCCTGGTATAGCTCACAGGCAGGAGAAGAAGAGACTTGTTGTGTTGGTTTTAAGACGTCAGCTGAGCACTAGCTGGGCCTTTCCTACCTGAATCTAATCTGCAAATAGTTCCACTTACCGCAGCAGGTGGGCAGCAGATCCACACTTATCTTCGGTTGGAGTGTTGGCAGAACAACGCTCCCACATGTTCCCTTTGTTTGAAAAGATCTTGGCAAAAGAGTGACTTCTGTTTGTGTTTTTTTCTTTAGCAGCTAAGTATTCTGACAAGCTGAAAACATGTCACTGAGAGGATAGGTGGTTGATAAATTATGGAAGTTGTTTTTCCACAAAGACAGTAAATGATGAGCAATTTGTTAGCTTGTCTCTCAGTAATTATCAGTCAACACCTCACATCCATTGGAAGGTTGGAAAGTCTTTCATCCTTTGCTGGCAGAACAGGTGAGATAAGATATAGAGACAAGAACATTTGGCAATCCATCATCTCGTTCAAAGGGAAAGGCTAATTTTAACTCCTGGAAGGAGTGATCAGCATTAATGGCAGCGTGAAAAATATTCTCCTCTGTCCATTGGCCTTCTGGTGGGCAGTATGCAGGTATAATAAAAGGAAAAAGTATTGCTCGAAAGTGTCGCTCCATTGATACCCAGAGAACTCGGAACCGATACTGCATGGAAAGTCCGCTCAACTTATGATAAATGTGAAGGACCAGTGGGGAATGTGCTGGAATATGTAACTTTATTTCTTAATGTTACTGAATGGATGGGGATGGAAGATTAGGTGGAAAACCGTTTGGAGTGGCTCTGCTCCAGATTCAAATTCAGAATTTCCCTGCAGTGACATCAGGTGTTCAATAAATCCACCCATGTATGGATGCAAAGATTAAAATTATTGTTAGATCATTGTATAATAACAGTAACATGCATCATTTACACTGTGGTAGCACAAGGCATCAGGAACCTTGTGTATTCCTGGCTAATAGCATTGCTATTGCATGCATAGAGGGATTTGCAAAAGATCGTATGCAATCAATTGCTTTCAGCCCTATGCTTTTATGTTCAAAATGTTTGAATCTGTCCTGCAGATGGTTAGGCATAGCCAAGGCCTGATTTCTTTAGCTCTTGCGGTTTCCCTACTGAAGTGTGTTCTCAATTCAGGTAGGAATTTCACTGGGAGCTTGCCAAATTTAGTATAATGAACTTGACTCCCAGGAAACCCACTAGGGTCAGGGAGCACACTGGGTGGGGTAGAAGTTGCACTTCAATCACTTGCAAAGGAAAGTCACTTGCAAAACACACAGAGGCCACCATGAGCTGCATTTGATATGGTGACGTCAGCTAGATGTCCTACATTTCCACTGCCCAATACATCTAGATACAGTGTGTGGAAATTTGATGGAGGTGCCCCATGAAGTTTAGTTATCTTGTAATCCTGTTATGAAATCATGTAAGGCAAACAGATCAGATGGTCCCAGCTTGGAAATCCCAAATAGCTATTTGGAAAGATTCTTCAGGGGTGGGCTATAAAAGCACCTGTCCCCTTGTGCCAACATGAGTCACTGCCTTCAGGACGGCCAGGTAATATGGGAAAGTGGATGGAAAATTAGATGGGGGGTGGGTGGTGTGGTGCGTGGAATATCTGAGACAGGAAAATGTTCTGTTTTCGATCCTGTGTTTCATTAGCCATAGTGGCAATGGGGACTTTAGAATTGGTCTCAGTACCCTCTGTTGGAGGAGAAAATTCGATTCAGAGGCCACCTGCTGGATGTACGTATGAATAGATGTCAGGTCAGGACCGAATGGTGCTAAGGCATCAGTCAGAGCCTGCCAGTACTCATTGCCAAGGCGAACACACAGATGATAGTCTCTTGGGGTATGATACCAAAATGCAACCAATTGTCATATCTTGCTGAATTCACATGAATAAAATTAAGGCTTTGAACAGACTTTTTTTAAACTCTTCACTAAAGAGAGATTACCAAAAACAGTAACAAAGTCTAAAATTGCTCTCTTGATTGAGAGCAAACTATTGAATGTCTTAGAATTATTGTAAATATGTATTTTTTTTTCTCTTGTGACTTAAATAATGTGACATCACCTGCATGAACTGGCTTTCTTGAATATTCAACAGAGAGTTGGAAACAATGATCTTGCTCACAGTGAGCACGAATTGTCACATGTTGAGCCTACAGATCGGGGAGATGCCATCGGAATTGCTCTTGTGGATACTGTGTAGGCAGATCAATTGACTCAAAATTTGCACATAATTTAAGAAAATAGTGCTGATTCATCCAAAATCTACCTGCCAAGAATTGCAATGATTTGCAAGTGTTTGCCGGTCTTCATTCACAAGATCTGGCTGAAGTTGCTTTTGGTTGTACAAGTCAAAGCAGTATAATATTCATTTACTCATGGAAGAGGTTTGGAAGAGGTGAACTGCAGGAACTCACCGAGGCACCTTACACAGCACCTTCCAAACCCACGACCGCTACCATCTGGATGGATGAGGGCAGCAGACACATGGGAACACCAACCCTTGGAAGTTCCCCTCCAAGCCACTCACCATCCTGATTTGAAAATATATTGCCGCTCCTTCACTGTCGCTGGGTCAAAATCCTGGAACTCCCTCCCTAACAGCACTGTGGGTGTACCTACACCACAGGGACTGCAGCAGTTCAAGAAGGCAGCTCACCACCACTTGCTCAAGGGCAATTGGGGGTGGGCAATAGATGCTGGCCCAGCCAGCGAAGCCCACATCCTATGAATGAATTACAAAGAAAACCCATTATTAATTTGTCTTAAAGCATCTTTCCTCCCTCCCTAGAAAGTATTGTGAACTGCATCGCCCAGTTTGCCATTCATAAAAACATGAACCTAGACAGCGAGTGCTGGCCAGTTCAGACATGCAGGGCAATTCTTCTGAGCCTTATTTTGATGTCACATAGTATCTATCATCCTATCAATCAGCAAAGGTTAGTGAGCAATTATCAGTAGTAGGATCCCAGGCCGATTTTTTTTTTTAAACACCTCCCCCTCCCCCTCCACCACTACCCCATTCCCCCTGCACCCTCCGTTATCCTGGGAGGAGCCTGGAGGGCAATTACATTGTTCCAATTACTGAGAGCAGCTAACTCAGCATAAACTCTGAATAAAAACCTCTGACTTTCTGGCGTGTGGTGCTCAGAATCATAGCGCATGTTACCTTGAACCAGGCATCAGTTGAAAGAGCTTTGAAAGAAATAGTTTATTCGTTCCTTTTGGGTGTCCCCCGCTATTACCTGCCAGTTTTCTCCACGCATTCCCAGAGTACCACCTATCAAGCGAAGTGTGCACACTTCCCTGGTCTAGCTTTTCATTTGTTTTGCTTTTATTGTAATTTATTTTCTTAAGAATAGTGTTTTTGCACCTGCTCACGGCTAGTGGGTCTGATTTGGCATCAAGGAATTGGGTTATTGACTGTGAAACAGAGTCGTTATGAAGTGAGAGCACAGAGGTCAGCAGGGCAGATTTTCCTACAACTGTCGCTGTATTTGTCATTTCATTGATAAGTGTGTCACCAGTCCACTCTGGAATTCCCTCCGACTCCCAACTCCCTCTCATCCTTTCGAATCCTCCGGAAAGCCCACCTCTCTGACCAAGTTTTCCCGCTCTTCCTTGGCTTGGTATCTGTTTTCCTTGCATCCCAAGGCACCCCAGAGGTGTACTTTTTTCTGCTTTAAAGGTGCGATCTAAACAATTGTTGCCATTGTTGTTGTTATTATGGCACAGGATTGATCACAAGAACCTGGTAGATGATCCTGATGAAAGGGCTTATCCGACTGCTAATTGGGCAAATGTCCCACTTGTTAATTTATGGAGATATGCGGATCGAGAAAGTCTTGGATTCAGCCTGGGTTTGTCCAGAGTTGGCTGATGAAGGAAAAGCAAATCAGCCAGAGTTCCTGCCCTGATCTCCCATTCAGTAAATGCATTAGAAGCAGTTCAGAAGGTTCACTCGACTGGGATGGGGGAGGGGGGGTCGAGGGGAGGTGGGCTTACCTTCTGAGGAAAGGTTGGACAGGCTGGACATGTATCCATTGGAGTTTTGAAGAATGAGAGGTGATCTTATTGAATAAGATCATGAGCAGATGACCGAGTGGATGCTGAAAGGGTGTTTCCCCTTATGGGGGAGACTAGAACTAGGGGACACAGTTTAAAAATAAGGAGTCTCCCATTTAGATGGAGATGAGAAGATATTGTTTTGAGGGTTGTGGGTCTTTGGAACTCTGTCTTCCCTGGAGAGCGCTGGAGGCAAGGTCATTGAATATTTTTGAGGCAGAGATAGATTCTTGACTGACTCCCTTGTTAATCTAATGTTAGCGTGTGTAGGCGGAATGTGGAGTCCACAATCCGATCAGCCACGAACTTATTGAATGGTGGAACAGGCTTGTAGGGCCGAATGGCCTACTGCTTATAATTCATATGTTTGTAACCAGTATCGGACACGCACATGTCTAGATGACAAGTGAGAATAGGATTGGCCTCGTCAATGATCAGCATTCACTGTCTACTTTGGGGAGATTTAGAATGGCTGGCTTGTCAAGGTATGTTTTTATTCCCCTCTATTTTCCTCACCTGTCACGTGAGGACATTTACTCAAATTAACATGTGGAGTAAAAGGGGGAAAATACTGGGAAAGCAAAGGTCAAACCTGCAGAGTCTCAGGCACTGAAATTATGACCAGTATTTATATATCTCCTTTTCGGATAACAGGGTTTCCCAAGGGAACTTAATAGGAGGGAGGAGCAGTGGAAACATCAAGAAGGAAAGCTAAGGGAAGTGACTGAAGGCACAGCCGAAGGTGTAAGCCTTGAGACGCCTTCTGAAGGCAGTGAGAGGAGGTCATGAGGCAAAGGTGCTTAAGGAAGAAAAGTGTAGGAGCGTGGTGGCTAAAGGGCACTGCTTTGAGTAGTGGAACAGAATGGGGTTGGAGGAGGGAAAAGAGCTTTCCAAATGTTGATTTGATGTTCGGCTTGGATCTGCAGCAATTACAGCAAAGACACCCATGCCAGACTGGGGTTCCTGAGCCACACCAGGTGATGTTTAACATACATGAGGCGCAAACTACTGTTTTACAAAATGGTGGGCTGCTAAAGAGGGACGTACAGCTTGAAGACATCCAGTTTGTACAGGGTCAGCTGGAGTAAACATCTGAGGAGGGGGATGAAATTAGTCCCAGAGGTGCGAAGTCTCAGGCAGGGCTCACAGCTTTGGTTACCAACTGATGTTGAGCTGGAGTAAGTTCCAGCTCATTCGACAACAACTTTTATTCATAGAGGGCCTTTAACATAGTAAAACCCCAAGACACTTCACAGGAGCATTATCGAACAAAATCTGACACCAGGGCTTGATGACAGAGATTCTGGCAAATAGCAACATGGTGGTTGTGGACTAAAGGCGTGGAGTGAGGGGTAAAGGAGAGTGTTGTCAGAATGTGAGTAAATTAAGCCAAAGGCTAATTAGCATGTCACTGCCAAAGGCCCACATGTGGGTGAGTGCAGCCTTAATATATTAACTGGTCCTTTTGTATGTTATCCTTAAAAGCTATGTCCAAATTTTCAAAATTGCTTTGATGTTTTCTATCGTCTTACCTTTTTGATTATGTCCCTTTTGTGTAGCATAAACAGGTGCCAGTGAGACAAACCTTTTGTGAAGCTTCATTGGTAAAGAAAGGGGAAAGAATTGTCCCTCCCAATTTTTGGTTGTTCTCCCAGGGGTCTGAATGCCTGGGGTGGTTGGATTCCTTACTCTTGTTGAACAAGTGATGTAAACAACATAGAATTCTATGCTAAACATCTCAACTGCTGACTTTGACTAAGTCGATTATTGTCTGACCAGCTATGCAAATCTAAGCTAAAGGAGTAGAGGAATCTTGTTTTAATCTGATTTTGAACAAGTTTTTGGGGGCACTGTTATCCATCCTCTGTAACTTGAATGTAGTGGATTTGAAAAAGTTTGGAGATTCTTGTCATTTTGGAGGTGAGTTTACGCTAACTCAGATTTTGGAGCACAGGCTATATTCATCAGTAGCAATGTGCAGAGCAGGAAGGGGGAGGGGAGAACACATTTACAAAGGTTAAAAGCTTTTGTTATTTGGTTCCTTATTTACCACGGTAACTGTAAAGCCAACTGAGAGAAGACAAAGCCATTTTGTTTTCCTATTATCCTTAACATTTCGATCTAGGGACTATCCCTGATAATTAGGGAAAAGGGTCAGGGATCTAGGTTTTAATATACAGGAAAAATATATTCACGCTGCAGTTCCTTTCCTTTTCCCAGGGCTTGGTTCTCTGTAACCTGACATTGTAATGCTGGGACTTGACTTTGCTAAATTGCCTCGATGCCACGCCAAGCAGGCAAAGATTTAATTAGATAAAAACAAAAAACTGCGGATGCTGGAAATCCAAAACAAAAACAGAATTACCTGGAAAAACTCAGCAGGTCTGGCAGCATCGGTGGAGAAAAAAGTGTTGACGTTTCGAGTCCTCATGACCCTTCAACAGAACTGAAGATTTAATTAGGTTATTTTTACTGAATTTATATTGTAAAATTGCTTTGGGAAGTGGTTCTGCAATTCTGGCTGCAATTCCTGAAGAAATTGGCCTGTTTATTTGAACGTGAAGGTGGTGGGGAATGGAGAGCAGTTACCACAGCAACCAAATCTATGTTAAAACAAATAGTTAGCCATCTTGTAAAAACTCATATTCCTATGTTTTAAACTGTCTCTTTTAATTCAAAAGGGAGCATGTGACCTCCTGCTAGTTCTGTCCAATAATAAGCTGATGTGGCCTGGTTACCATAGGATCTGGGGACCCAGGTTAAGTTCTATTAAAACCCAAATGTTAATTTTCACACATGAGCACAGCTGGCCCGACTTTAGACTGATGTACTGTCTCAAAGATTTGGGACAGGTAGAGAGGGATGGACATACAGGGTCCCAGAAAGAGAGACAGGGGCGGCAGCTGCTGCAGTCTGTTAGCTACCAGGCAGAATGTATATGGGAAGATGTTTTCTGGTCTGAGACCGAACCTGTGGAAATTTATGGACACTGGAAGATTCATCCTAGTGTCATTGGGGGAAGGGATCACCAGAGAGGGCCATGCTGCTGGAGGTCACTTCAGGATTTCGCGTGAGGGAAAGGACCTTAAGGGGTCACTGAACATTATGACAAGCAAAATGGGGAGAAATGAGCCTATTGGGAGGTGGGAGTAACTTGGACTGATTCCTGTAAAGACTGCAATTTTGCATAGAGTGTGCTGTAAAAAAAATGCAGCATGGGGTTTTCAAGAGTGATAAAATGCTAAAAGAGATGTCTCTTCTGTAGGTTAGTGTATAAGTTGCCTACTAAATAATGTTTAGTTGATGTTGACGTCAGTTTGTTACAGTAAAAGACCTAATGTGAAATCTTGTTGTGCGTTTCCTTTAAGTCTGTCACTGGGTATTTAAAACTCTTTCTTTAA
Source organism: Cetorhinus maximus (assembly GCF_964194155.1). Lineage (NCBI taxonomy): Eukaryota > Metazoa > Chordata > Chondrichthyes > Lamniformes > Cetorhinidae > Cetorhinus > Cetorhinus maximus. The sequence goes on along the minus strand of NC_135895.1, from coordinate 19,735,035 downwards.
ATGTTATTGGTCTTTCTGGGAATTGTAACAAAATCTACATGGGTGGAGAAAGACTGTTTACAGGGCAGCAGGAGTGAATTTACCACTGCAATCTTGGGCAAAAAATGATTTGTGTTTCATGGGGCGACTATAACTAGCCTTAATTAAGGGTATGTTCTTTTGTTGAAATAAGAGCTGATTCAAAGTAAATCCTGGACAAATCTTTATAACAGTGTGAACTAAAGTAAACAACCACCAATGTATAATTTGCCTTCAGTTGATGTGCATCTGGAAATATACAGCCAGTCATTCAACTTCTAAAAAGGAAAAGAAGGAACAAAGACTTGTATTTACATGGTGCTTTTCATGACCTCAGGATGTCCCAAAGAAGCTCCACAGCCAATGAAGTACTTTTGAAGTTCCGTCACTGTTGTAATCTAGGAAATGCTGCAGGCAGTTTGTGCACAGCAAGCTCCCATAAATGGCAATGTGATAATGACCAGATAATTTGTTTTAGTGTTGTTGCTTGAGAGAGAAAGATTGGCCAGGGTGAAGAGACAAGTTAATGATTCCTGGAGGGGGGTCTACATTTTTTTTCTTGTCAAATGCTGAAGGTCCTGCTCTGTATTTGCTGCCATTTCCATATTGATTTCATGTTTCCAGCTCTTCTCTCCAGCTGGTGTTTTGCAATAGTTTGATTTCACCAAGCCTGAGACCCTTGATCTGAGATTTAGTCAATTGATGAGAGAAGCTCACAATTTTACACCGTTGCCCCTCAAAGGGAAAGGGAGGCAGTTCAAACATCCTTTATTTGTGACTGTATATGATGCAGTGCTTGTGAAGTGCTGCATGTGGCTCAACAGTTGCTTTAACTTTACCTGTGTAGTTTGGATTGTAAGAGAGTGGTGTCTCTGCGCTGGCTTTCATGCTTGTGTTGGCGAAATCGTGGACCCATTAAAGGAGGTCCCTCTGTAATGTAACAAGAGTCTTATCCTGCACATGAGCAAAGAAAGGCCGTCTTGCAATTCTGTGCCACCTTTCACAACCTCACGATGTTCCAGAGCACTATACAGCCAAGGGGTTATGAACATACAAATTAGGAGCAGGAGTCGGCCACTCAGCCCCTTGAGCCTGCTCCGCCATTCAATAAGATCATGGCTGATTTGGTTGTAACCTCCACTCCACATTCCCACCTGCCCAGATAACCTTTCACCCCCTTGCTTATCAAGAATCTACCTACCTCTACTTTAAAAATATATACGAATAACTTTTGAAGTGCAGCCAGTGATAAAACGTTGAAAAAAATGGCAGCCAATGTATACACAGCAAGAGCCCACAACAGCACTGATAATGACTAAATAATCTGTTTATAAGTGTTGGTTGAGGAATAAATTTTGGCCAGGACACCAAGTACTGCCCTGTTTTTCTTCAAAATAGTGCTGTGGGATCACATACATCTGAGAGAGTAGACTAGGTCTCACTTTAATGCCTCATTCAAATGACAAGACATCTGACAATGCAGCACAGAGTGTCAGCCTGGATTATGTTCTCAAATCTCTAGAGCAGGATTTGAACCCACAACATTCTGACTCAAGAGATAGGAGTGCTACCCACTGAGACACATGGCTGAGCAGCATTGAAGACTTGCAATTTAGGAGCACCGCAGTCACTGTCGAAGAAAGCGATGAGCCCTTGAGTCAATGCAGTCATTAGTAGAGCCACATAGTTGTTGCTGCCTGACTGGTTTCCAGCATTTTCTGTGAACTTATGAACATTCCACATGGCAACAGCAGGGACATTATTGGCCCTGGAGATGGCGGGGAGGACCATCCACAATTTCTGCTCCTGATTGCTATTGGACAATCCTTGCAGGAACTGGCCTTGGCTTGATGTTGGATGACAACAAGACCAGGCTTGGTTGTGAAGCCTCCTGCAGTTTGCATTCACTGTCCAGGCTCACAGTTGACAAATGGCCAACTGAGCAAGGCACTGGACAGTGGCTGACACTGTGTAACTGTAACCAGCAAGGAGTTAAGGCCTCCTGGAGACAAAGGTGAGGAATGATGTGTGGGAGTGAAGACACATTCTAGACACCAGTCACACCACCAGAGGGAGATGTAGAGTGAGATGCAAAGAGGCAGGGAAAGGAAAATTGGAGGAAGAGTAAACCCTAATCACGTCATCTTTCTTCATGGGCCTGCTCCCATGATATAGGAGCCCCTAAAAGGGAAGGTGCAAGTAACTGTCTAAAGAAGGTTAAAATGATAGAAGATGCATACTTCCAACGATTCAATGTAGTTTTATAAAGGAAAGTTGTTTGATACCAGTAGAGAATGCAGCATAGTATTTGCTCACTGGTTGCTAATTATTCCCATGATGTCACTTCATGTGCTTATAATAGTTAAGTGATATTTTTCTTTGGCAGTTGGCTGCCCTGCAAGAACCATATTCATTGTGTAAAACGCTCTTAAATACCAACACTTTGTACAACAAGTGAGAGTATCTGTGTGGGAATATGTTTCCATGGAGACCATGTGGCAGCTAATGATGTACTCGAGTTTGAAAGGAGTTGAATATGGTGAGACCTTTCACAATAGTTGACGAGGTACTAAGTGAACTGGGAAAGGTTAACTCAAAGCAGTATTTTAAGTCAAAGTGAGGAATATACAAAGGTCCAAACTGGTAAAAAGAATTACATTAGGAAACATTTTTTCACTCCAAGTGATCAAGAAATGGTCTTCTGGCTAAAGTAGCGGAGGCAAAAAAACCATTCTGAGTTTATCCAAGAGGCAGTTAGATGCCATTATAGGGGGCTGTTACTTTTTATGACAGGATAAGCTAAATGGGCTGAAGGGCTTCCCTAGACTGTACTGACTTTTGTGACCTTTTATGATCACACTGTACCAAATGCAACCAGGCATCAAACAATCTTTCAGCCTATCATGTTCAACAGCAGCTAGTGTCCATCAGGTCACTTTTCTGAGGTAAAAATCTGAACAATTAAGAGTGGAGGTTGACTGCACTGGGTGGAAGAGCATGAAAGATTTTTGCAATTGATAATAACTTGGCACGCAGTCAAATGTCTTTGCTTTTGTCATACCCAGTTGAGAGTCCTGAAATATTTTTCTGCGATCTTCGTCTGCTCTCATTGGCTGGATGTGATCACCATCGTTGAGTTACAGATTCCTACCTTCCCATTAGTTGCCAATGATCACCATGCCTGAACTCATTGGCACATCCACAGTGGAAGCTAATGCAATTTCTCAATCTTGCATATGACAGAGTTTTCAGTTCTTGCTCCATCAACGTGGGGAAGAATTGAAACTCCACCTGACTTGCCAAAGCAAGACACTGCTACTGGAAGCAACATAGAGGCACTTGCCTTTCTAGGTGTTAAGAAATGCTGGCAAAGCCTGGTGGAATATCTAATGAGTAGGTGAGGAAAATATTAAGTGTAAATAGGACTGTAACACGGTATAGGCGCGTACAGAATGGTGACTCACTGGTTCATAACTTGACCCTAGATGCCAGTTATTGTTTGTGTTTATCAAAAAAACAGCTTGTCAATATACAGAAGGGGGAGGCAGGTTTACATAGTTCATACCTGATTAGTCATTCCGTTCCATTCCCGTCTAAGCTTGTCACAGTGATTACCCTGAAATAGCATGCAGTGAATTTGCACACCTCAGCAATCTAGCCTAATGCGCAGGTAATAAGTACATAAAAGTGTTTACTTACAGAGTAGTATTTCTCCTGCATCCCCTTGTACTTTGGCCCAGACAATACAGTTTTAAGTTGTCTGAGTATCCCTGTGGAATGTCAAAAAGCTGTGATCGCTTCAAAATGCACACACTAAGCGTGTTTCGTATTTAGCGTAAGTATGATTTTTTTCCCCCCACCTTAGCTACTCCCTCCAGGAGAGAAAAGCTAAAGCTGGGGCAGTACTCCACAATTCTCAGGTCAACATGGCAAAGAGCCCTAGGTATCTCCTCCTGTGAGTGTGGTCCGTGAGCACTGGTGCACAGTTTTAATCATCAGAGCCAGTCCTGGCCTCATCCTGATTTTGATGTTCATACGCAAGTGCTTCTTGCAGGAGCCAGTTTTCCAACACTAGTTGGGAACAACGAGCCAAATGTATTGCACCTTTTTCTCTACTGATGTCTTGATGGGTAAATGAGTTGGCTGGGTCCCCCACTCCTATTTCTCCCCCCCACCCTTATTTCTCCTTTAGCCACCTAGACCACATGCTCTGGAATTCCCCAATACTCGACCCTTTCCAATACCATCCAGGGCAAACAGGTTTACATGATCAGCAATCCATCCACTGGCTTAAAAATCAACCAGTGGGAAGCACTAAAAAGCGAGATCCTAATTGTACAAAGTAGACATGTCCCCTACAAAAATAAGAGTGGTACTGCCAAATCTAGACCTCCCTGGTTGTCTAGAAGAATACAGGGGAAGATCAAACAGAAAAAGAAAGCGTACTATAGGCACAAAGAACTAAGCACTGCAGATAGCCTAGACAAATACAGGAAGTGCAGGGACAAAGTAAAAAAGGAAATAAGAAATTCAAAGAGAGGGCATGAAAAAAGATTAGCAAGTAAAGCTAAAGATAACCCAAAGATGTTTTACCAATACATTAATGCTAAAAGGTTAGTTAAGGAAAAAGTGGGACCTATCAGAGATGAAGATGGAAACTTGTGTGTAGATGCAGAGGCTGTGGGAAGGGTTTTGAGTGAATATTTTGTCTCCGTATATACAAAGGAAAGGGAGGATGTAGATACAGTAGTCCAGGAGGAACACTGCAAGATATTGGATGGGATAGTCATAAAGAGAGAGGAAGTACTCAAAAGGTTGAAATCCTTGAAAGTTGATAAGTCACCAGGGCCAGATGGATTGTTTCCGAGGCTGCTGAAGGAAGTCAGGGAGGAGATAGCAGATACTCTGAGGATGATTTTCCAATCTTTGCTAGATACAGGGGAGGTACCGGAGGACTGGAGAAATGCAAATGTAGTTCCATTGTTTAAAAAGGGATTAAAGGAAATGCCAAACAATTATAGGCCAGTTAGTCTTACATCGGTGGTGAGCAAATTAGTAGAATCAATCCTGAGAGATAGGATTAACTGTCATGTGGAAAAGCATGGACTAGTCAGGGATGGTCAACATGGATTTGTTAAAGGAAGGTCTTGCCTCACAAATTTGATTGGATTCTTTGAGGAAGTGACAAGAAGGATTGATGAAGGTAGTGCAGTGGATGTTGTGTACATGGATTTTAGCAAACCATTTGACAAGGTCCCACATGGCAAATTGGTCAGGAAAGTAAAAATCCATGGGATTCAGGGTAATGTGGCAAACTGGATAAAAGGTTGGCTTTGTAACAGGAAACAAAGGGTAATGATCGATGGATGCCCTTGCAAATGGAAAGTTGTCTCAAGTGGTGTTCCACAGAGCTCGGTTTTGGGACCCTTGCTGTTTGTGTGAAATATTAACGATTTGGACGTGAACATGGGGGCACGATTGGGAAATTTGCAGATGACACAAAGATTGGCCGAGTAGTGGTTAGTGTAGAGGATAGCCATAATCTCCAAAAAGATATAGATGGGTTAATGGAGTGGGCGGTAAAGTGGCAGATGGATTTTAACATAGAGAAGTGTGAGGTCATACATTTAGGGAGGTCAAACAGTTACAGGGATTACACAATAAATGGGAATATACTAAGAGGGGTAGATGAAGTGAGGGATCTTGGCGTACAAGTACACAGGTCCCTGAAGGCAGCAGTTCAAGTAGACAAGGTTGTAAAGAAGGCATATGGAATGCTCTCCTTCATTGGCAGAGGTATAGAATATAAAAGTAAGGATATAATGTTGGAATTGTATAAAACACTGGTGAGGCCACAACTGGAGTATTGTGTGCAGTTCTGGTCACCACATTACAGGAAGGACGTAATAGCTCTGGAGAGAGTGCAGAGGAGGTTTACAAGAATGTTGCCAGGGTTAGAAAAGAGTAGCTATGAGGAGAGATTGGATAGGTTGGGATTATTTTCCTTAGAACAAAGAAGGTTGAGAGGTGACTTGATTGAGGTGTACAAAATTATGAGGGGAATAGATAGAGTGGACAGGATAAAATTGTTTCCCTTGGTGGGGAATTCTAGAACCAGGGAACATAGATTCAAGATAAATGGCAGAAGGTGTAGGGGGGACATGAGGAAGAACTTTTTTACTCAGAGGGTAGTGGGTGGCTGGAATTCGCTGCCCAAGTTGGTGGTAGAGGCAGAAACTTTAAACTCTTTTAAAAAGTACCTGGATCTGCACCTGCAGGGCTATGGGCCGGGTGCAGGAAGGTGGGATTAGAAAGGGCACCTGGGTGTCCTCGGGCTGGCATGGACAAGATGGGCTGAATGGCCTCCTTCTATGCTGTAACTTTTCTATGGTTCTATGGGACAACATCAGTGCACCGTTGCTGCAGTGTGCGCTTATCTATAGGATGCACTGTAGCAACATGTCAAAGGCTTCTTTGACATTGTCCAAACACACAGCTTCTACCAAGGGATGCATGCATCACCTTCAAGTTCCCATCCAAGTCATGCACCATCCTGATTAGGGTGGATTATCACCATTCCTTGTCACTGGATCAAAATCCTGAAACTCCCTGCCTAAAAATCACTGTTAACGTTCCTTTACCACAGACCGCAGCAGAACAAGAAGGGCAGCCCACCATCACTTTTTCTCAAAGGCAACTAGAGATGGGCAACAAACGCCAGCCTTGCCACCCACTATCTGAGCATTTTAAGAAAAACCCTCTGCCTCTCCCCTCTAACTCCTCCATTCTTAAAACCCAACGGACATCTCTTTGGTTTAATGTCCATTTTTGTGATGACTGTCCTGTGAAGCTTATCTACATTAAAGGCCCTGTACAAATGTTGGTGGTGATCTTGTGGTGCAGTGGGTAGTGTCCCTGCCTCTAACCCAGAAGCTTTGGGTTCAAGTCCCACCTTGGGACTTGATGGCCAAGGAAGCTGTGTTTATAACGCAGTCAAACAGGCTGAGTATAAACTTGTAAATTCTTCCCACATATTCCAATGGCTGGTGTTAAGAGTGGGAGAGATTCCTGGTCAGCAGTGTACGGAAAGCAAGTTGGAGCCTCTACCATCACTATTCATAGCTCCAGGCTACCACATGCATGTAAAAGTGAATGTTGCCACAGCAACTCAGACTCTGAGTGAGGTATAACACACCCACCATCATAAATGTTGATCTTGGCTGTAGAGGTTCTATGATTGACCTCCCTGTCCCAGGAGAGGGAGGAAAAAAAATTAGTCTTGATCACCAACCAGTAGCCTTTGCTTGAAACTCTTTCGAGTTATCAACAGTCACAGATTGCAACTCTTTCGAATACAGTCACAGTTCTTGGTTTCCGGGAGTGGGACATGAACCCAAAACCCTACCTGTTTTAGTGAAGGAAGCGTTTAGCCCAATTGTGACAGCCGCTATGGCCATACAATCTAGTGAGATACCAATAATGGGAACTCCGGCCAGTGCATGTGGTACTCCCGCAAGAGCTGGCTCCTTCAGGAAAGAGAGGAAGTTTGAAGAGTGAAGAAAAAGCGACCGAGTATTTTATTTGGATATATATGACTGGCTCAAATCCAATCAGACAGGATTAAGTGTAATCAACCACCCAATCACTGCGATAAATTCAACTAGAAGATTATGTGGCATTCTCATTTGCTGTTAACGTAGAAAGAGCAAAGTAAATTTATTCTGTGATTAGAGGATTAGGTAGTAGGTTAGACACAAACTGAAATGAGTCAGTCTGAGAAGCTGCTGAATGTAGTTTTTTGACAGCTTGGATAAATCCTACCCAGAGCATCTAAAAGTATTCCAAATCCCTCCAGTGAGGAGGAGGAGGATCACCTAAAGGTAATATCACTCAAAATACTGTCTCGTGATCAGATCCATTTAAATGAAGCAGTTAATTTAATTGTCTGGCGACTATTAGTTGGAAAGGTAATTGTGGAATTGAACATAAGATTGCTTTCATCCAGAGTCAGCCTATTGTTGGATTATTGAGAACCTTAAGATCAAAATGAAAGAAACTCTCATTGACTGGTGCTGGGTTCCTGGTTCCACCCGCAATTAGCTTGAAGTGGCCATTCCTGGTATGTGAGCCAGGATGGTGAACATCACCAGCCTTTTTGACTGACTATGAAGAGCATCACCAATAAACTTGCCACTCACCAAAATGCCCTAGATAGTGATCAGGAGTAGGCAATCTTTTTTTTCTTCTTCACACCCTAGCCCAGGGAGAGTAAAGCTGATGGTAGCACCCGAAGAAGAGGCACAGTTGTTACAGATGTTCTGTCGTCTTGCTTGTTCTGGAGTTGCTGGCACCATGGGAATATCAGGATGAGAAGCTGTCCAGGATGTCCCATGGAGGAATTGTGCTTAAACCCAATGCTGCATGCAAGAAGTTTTGGAGCTATCTTTGTAGCAAGTCTTCAAGAAACCCAAGAAGTGTCCTTTTTTTAACGGTCATGTACTGCTGTTTTATTTAAATAGAGAAAGATTGCAAAACTCCGAGGTACAGAGGGATCTGGGTGTCCTGGCGCATGAATCAGGAAAAGCTAGTATGCAGGTACAGCATGCGATTAGGAAGTCATATAGAATGTTATTTATTGAAAGGGGAATGGGATATAAAAGTAAGGACGTTTTGTTACAGTTGGTGAGACCGCCTCGGGAGTACTGTGTACAGTTTTGATCCCCTTCCTTAAAGGATATAAATGCATTAGAAGTGGTTCAGAGAAAGTTCACTTGACTGGCTCCTGGGATGGGGAAGTTATCTTTGAGGAAAGTTTAGACAGGCTGGGGCTGTATCCATTGGAGGTTTAGAAGATTGAGAGGTGATCTTATTGAAACATATAAGATCCTGATGGGACTTGACAGGGTGGATACTGAAAGGATGTTTCCCCTTGTGGAAGAGACTAGAATTAGAGGACACACTTTTTAAAAATAAGACCTGGAATTGCCATTTAAGACAGTGATGAGAAGAATTTTTTTTCTGAGGGGTGTGAGTCTTTGGAACTCTCTTGCCCAGAAAGTGGTGGAGGCAGGGTCATTGAATATTTTAAAGCAAATGTAGATAGACTGTCTCACTTGTTAGCCAAGGATTTATCAAAGGTTTATTGGGGGGCTGGGGGTAGGTGGGATGTGGAGTTGGACAATCGGATTGCTGATTGTTGTAAAAACCCATCTAGTTCACTAACGTCCTTTAGGGAAGGAAATCTGCTGTCCTTACCCGCATGTCACTGCTGATCCGGTTGACTCTTAAAAGTGCCCTCTGAACAGGGGCAATTAGGGATGGGCAATAAGCGTTAGCCTAACCAGCGATGCCCACACCCCATGAACGAATTTAAAAAAACTGAAAAACCGAGAGCTTTCAGTACCTGTGAAAGAGAAGGTTTAAGAAATTAGTCATCATTTGCTTGAGTTTTACGCATAACATTTTAACTTGTGGTCTTTCTGTGCTAAAGGAGGATGGTGAAGGTATTCCTTCGACTTGCAAACTCTGGAAGGTAGCACTGTATTGTAGAGCTTCAGGCTCCCGGATCCCTCTCAGCACTGCCGCCTTAGGTCTCCCTAATCCTCTCTCTCACACACACAGAGAGCCGAGGGTCTGCTAGTCAAACAGGATAAACCATCCGGGTAAACACAGGTAATTCATTCAGATGGTAATCGGGGAGATAGCTGGTGGGGAGGAACATGCTCTGAATCCTGTGGAGGCAGGGCAAGGAAGCGTTTCAAAATGAAGCAACATTGACGGACGCGGTGCTGTGGTGTGGTGAGGTAGGTTAGAAGTTTCAGCGAAACACGAAGCAATTATATCTGAGAGAGAAAATATTTTGTTGCCGGAGATTGGAAATTGATGCAGCGTTTGCTTTAAATTGTAAACTACACAGTGAATGCATGAGACAGCTTTGTGCAGTTTCATTCTATTGCTGTTGAAGGCTGAGATATTATAGGGTGCTGCCTGTAATTTATGTGGTAGTGAATATGTTTGAGCAGAGTTAGCGCAACCTGTGGTACCTGTAAATGTTGCTGTGCTCCAGCCACGCGCTGTTTTGGTTTGTAGCCTTTTCCCCCTAGGAGTGAAAAGCCTGACCGTCCCACTTCTCTAATTCAAATCTTCAACTGTCTTGTTTCTTTGACATCACAGTGTTGCCTTGTTTGTGTCTTTGTAACATGATGAGTAAGGGATCCTGAGAAATTGCCGTTTTCTTTCTGCAAAAAATGTTTTACTGGCTTCATGTGTTGGCCAGGGAGAGTTTTGAGAGTTATCACCCCATCTCTGATCTGCATTGAACTGATTGTTCCTGTTTGACCTTGCTGCTGCTTGCACTGGTGCTAATGTATCTACAGAGTCCATCAGCTCTTGAAAAAAATCAGTTGAAATTGCAGAGTGACATTAACTTCCTAACAAATCCATTTATGTTAAATAGATTAACACCTTGGTTAAAATGTTGGGCAGAGGAATGTCATATACGAACATTTGTACACAGGAAACGACTTATTTAGAATATATCATTTTAAAACTGGATTATGGTATCTACAGCTTTTACACCTAGTTAAAGTGAGATTGAATTTAAAGAAAGACCTTTCAGCTATACAGCACCCCAAAGCTCCTTACAGCCAACGACTGTAGAGTACTCACTGTTGCAGTAAAGGAAATACAGGAGCTAATTTATGCACTACAAGGCCCCACTAGACAGACAGCAATGGCATAACGACCAAATAACCTGTTTTTCTTCATGATATTGACCACGACACTTGGAGGCGGTGGTGGGGGGATCCCCTGCTTTTCTTCAAAATGGTACCATGGGAGCTATTCCCGCCCACCTGACAGGGCAGAAGGAGCCTCGGTTTAACACGTCATCCAAAAGATGCACCTTCAACTTGGGCAAAAGAGTTCAGAAAACCTTTACCCAATTAGGGTTGAGGTGAGAACAAGGAGAACCATGTGCCGCTTTTCTTACAAAGCCATCACGTGAGCGTCTTTCGATTTGATTTGTATCAGTACATTGTGTATGTGCAACTGGACAAAAAATGTTTGGCGGTTTTTCTTTTGGGAAATGGCACTCGTTCAAAATATTTTTATTGCAAACAACCTATCATTAATCTTGATATAAACAGTAGTTTGGCAGTACAGAACTTGAGTATTGCTGGGGAAAAGATTTTTTTTTTGCCTAAGCTTTTTGTCTTGGTGATAGACATTCATTGGTTCATTCCCCAGGGCAATGTCTTGACCAATCAGAGTCAAGCTGCCTGGTTTAAATTTCAAACAATGCTTGGCAGTTAACTGTCAATCACCATCCACTGATGCATTCTCCATGGCAATGCCTCTACCAGAGCCCACTTGCCAACCTTCTCATACAGTATAAATATGTTGTTTCCCCTGATATTTGGCATTTTCTTATGAGTTGTCCTGATGAGTGCAAGCTGAAAAATTTTGACAAAAAATCTCTTTTTTTTCAGCAATAATTAATATATGGTCTTTTACAAATCCCCAAAGTGCAATCCCCAAAGCACCATTGAAAATCCTGGCTAATCTCATAATTTTGTTTTAATAACCCTGGTATTTGTTTTGTTCAATCACCATTTTACTGAGGTAACCCGACATCACTCTTAGTGAATCCAGCAGGCTTACATTGGAATTCTGATCTAGTGGCAAAAGCATTCACTGACACCACTATGCCAGTAGCTAGTGAATGCCAAATCACCAGTGCAATGAGGGGGTGGGGAGTGACTTTCATCTGACTGCCACCTTGAAAGATTCTTGCACCCAATAACTGTGCGAAGCCCACCTGCCCCATTTTTTTTCCCTTAGCATTATCAAAATGAGCTTTCCACCACAAAAAGCCAGGAGCCTTATTTCAATATTTCAGTTCGTGTGCTATGGCACCTGTAAAAGTTTGCTGCAACGTTCAGGTACCATCGGGTGGTGTGCACGTGTGGAGCAGAATAACAAATGATCCTTAAAGGAGCTGTTGGAGGCTGCTCCATAAATATCATGATTAAGTTTTCTAAATGGTTCCTGCAGGCCCAGGATGACCATGAATGCTGGTCTTTGTGTTCTTCCTGCCCATCCTAGCTGCCAAGGGAGTGCATGACCACTCTCACCCTACCATTCCCCAATCGGGCAAATGTAACAACGCATCTACAGCCATCCAATTTGCACCAGAGTTAAAATTCAACTTCCCCACCCCCCAGAACGCACCCACTCCCCCAGCCACCCTATCAATGTGGAGATTTTTGAAACCAGTCATACCTCTTCTAAGTTCAGGTCTGTGTGCCAGTTTCCCAAATGACACCACTAAATCTAGCACGTAGCTTGGATTGTCCATATTTCTCTCGGTTTACAGTTTTACTAAGATAAAAGTAAAATGCCGTGGATGCTGGAAATCTGAAATAAAAGCAGAAAATGCTGGAAAAACTCCAGACCTGGCAGCATCTGTGGAGAGAGAAACAGAGTTAACGTTTCGAGTCCGTATGACTCTTCTTCAGAGCCGTCCTTATCTGGTCTGGCCTACACATGACTCCAGACCCACAGCAATGTGGTTGGCTCTTAAAATGCACTCTGAACAAGGGCAATTAGGGATGGGCAATAAATGTTGGCCTAGCCAAAAACACCCGCATCCCATGAATGAACAAAAAAAAACATGCTGTGCTTATTCCCATTTACAATGTTGTGCTATTAACATTCTAAATAGACTGTAATATTTATTATATTACTGGTACAACATGTGCTACTCTTATTCTAAGCACAAAGCTTATTGTGTCAGTACAATATTCCTGATTGATAACAGAGGCCAATACGTGAGTGCAAAGGACAAGATTTTTAGTCAGAATTGTCATGTGGACAATCCTCCTTGCTCGCTTCCTGAGGTCCCATCATTATACGGTCAGAAGTGATGATGTTTGCTGATGATGCATGGTATGCAGTTCCATTCTCTCTTTCTCAGATAATAAGGCAGTCTGTCCCCACTGCCATTAACAGTCCCCATGTCTTGTGTCCATGACATCCTTGTCGATTTCTCCTTAGTCCCTACTTATCGCTGACCTTCTATCCTGCTTTACCTGCTCCACCCCCTTAAACAGTGTAAATTCCATCACATTTCTGCTTCTCTTTAGCTCTGAAGAAGAGTCATATGGACTCAAAATGTTAACTCTGTTTCTCCCTCCTCAGGTGCTGTCAGACCTGTTGAGTTATTCCAGCATTTACTGTTTTTATTTTGTTCAATACTCAAGGCTACTCCTCAGATTTGATAGCTGTATCCAATTAAGAGACTTGGTGAGTCCCATGAAGGAAAACAAAAATTATTGAATTACAGGTCAAATTGGAGATTAGTTGTGTGCTGGTTAATGTGATAATAAAGTTCATATTTATTGATTCGTCTTGCCCTTTGAATGTTGCAGGGAAATTTTATAAGGCTGTTAAAGCATACAGGATCCTTGGCTTTATAAATAGAAGCAATAGATATTGCAAGTTTATAATAAACCTTTATAAATCACTGGGCAGGCGGTGGTATAGTGGTATTATCACTGGTCTATTAATCCCAGAGACCCAGGCTGATGCTCTGGGGACCCAGGATCAAATCCCACCACGGCAGATGGTGAGATTTGAATCCGATCAAAATCTGGAATTATAAGTCTGATAATGGACAGGAAACCATTGCTGATTGTTATAAAAACCCATCTGGTTCACTAATACCCTTTAGGGGAGGAAATCCTTACCTGATCTGGCAATGTTCCCTGAACAAGGGCAATTAGGGATGGGCAAGAAATGCTGGACTAGCCAGTGACATCCATAATCCCACAATAAAAAGACCTCAACAGGGGCATCATTCTTGCAGAAGATGGAAAGGAGATTTACTAGGATGTGGAGGCAACTAGAGTTTGCCATCCAGGCAAACTTTGCAATAGCAGTGGAACCATACAGCCATGGCAATTGATGCCAGGAGTCTAGCCCCAAGGTCCTGGATGAAGTGCTGCAAAAAGTTTAATTATCTCACACGAGTAGTTGAGGTCAGTGAATGTACCTGCAAATGCCATATCCCACCGACTGCACCACCAGCCTCGTACATTACTCAATGCATTGAAGCCCCATCACGGAACTACCAGTAATCTCAATCAATCCGGATTCTTACCTAACATCCCTAACTTCACATCATCCTCACACACTTGGTACTGCAGAAAATCTCATACCCACACCTACAGCTTGCACAGACTACCAGCTATTCCACCATGACAGCCAAATCATCCAAACACATTGCATCACCCTCACTGACGTCCCTTGCAGGACTAAGTGGTGCATGACCAGAGGTAGCAAGAGCTAACCAGGGAGATAGGCATGGCTACATGTACTCACCTTGACGGAGGAGGCAATGATTTAAATCATTGCAGCAATGGCGTGGCTGAGGCCATAGCCAGTAGTGGGGCTGAAATGATCAAAGATGATGGTATGTTCCTGCCTAGTCCACCTTTTCAAATCCCACCTCCCCCTCGTGCCACTATCTCTCATAATCTACAGATAGCGTAAGGGTGACCTTTTGATTTCCCTTCTCCCCTCATCACAATGCTAGCCTTGTGCCTTTCTCTTTTCAAATAGCCAAGAACTGAGATCTGGTCAGGCAGAGCTGAAAAAGCAAGAGGGGGAAGGGCAGGAAGACAGTGACGAAGAAAGACCATCGCTCGATCTCACTCAAATACTGACCCTGCAAACAATTTCATGGCTTGTTTAGAGTCGGGATCCACATGTGGTTTGACACTGGACAATTTTGACTTGTAATTGGGTCAGGGGATGAGGGTAGGGCAGGGGGAAGCTCATTGGAGACCATGGTTGCTTCTGCAGCAGAGGAGTGGGATGAGCACTTTGGGGTAGACGAAGGCTGATGGGTGTGAACAGTGAAATGCTTGGAGCGCAGAAAACTGGCAGCCAACGTCCAGGAGCATGGACACGCAGAGCTTGGAGCTCATCCTTTCCAGTGTGGATGCAACAGTCAACTCCATTAGCACACTTGCAGACCTGGCCATGATGTAGCTTCTGATTCACTGCAGCGCACCCAATGTCTAAGTGCTGCAGTGGCAGTCATGTAAGCTCAACTTGCTGCCATGCAAGGTCAGGTCAGACTGCTGCAGATACAATGATTCAAAGGCACTTGTAGGATATCACAGCTTCCAACACCTTTACTAGGATTGCTGAGGTGAGTGCCAGTGGCTCTGCAGAGCACACACCTGCTGCCCTGCCCTTTCTCATGAGTATTCATGCTCTCTCAAGAGGCAACTACATTGCTGTGGACCTGGAGTCACACATGGGTCAAACCAGGTAAGGATTAGTAAACCAGATGGGTTTTTAATGACAAGTCGTTTCTAAACTTTTAATTCCAGATATCTTTTGAGTTCAAATTCCACCATCTCCCGTGGTGGGATTCGAACCTGGGCCCCCAGGGCATTGCCCTGGGTCTCTGGATTACCAGTCCAGTGACAATACCACTACACCACCACCTCACTCCTTGCTGTTGCCTGTCACCCAGCCAGTGAGACAGTTGCTGTGAATGCCTAGGTGGTGCCGTCCAAAGCCTGATCTTCTAAGACCGGAGCTGTGCAAGACTATCCCACAGGGCCATCTGCAGTCTCCCCGACTAAAAGTCAGCAGTTGTCTACCAGGCATGCTGCAACCCCTGAGGCAGCATTTCAAGGGAGGACTAAGACAGGCAAAGGCACATGGAAGACAGGTACCGGGGGAGGGCACAAAGGTGATTAGTTGACTTGTGTATGGTTTAATTTATAAATTTGGTCTGGAGTGTTTTTTTTCCATTGGCTTTTATTTCAGCATTAAGTGTTGGAGAGAGGGAAGTTAAGATGTGAGGCTGTTGGTGAACGGTAAATTAGGGTTGTGTTAGTGGTACCGCAGTCAGATGAGTCAATTATAGACAGCCTGACTAGAAAAGAACTCCTTCTTCCTCTCCCTGTTCCTCAGTTGGTTGGTATATAGCTGGTGGCAAGGGCTGTGACCTCATGATAGTGAAATTGTGCAGAATGCAGCAGGTCACCATGAATCTTGACAGCCGCTCTGAGTATTGCAGGACTCTTCCAGAGAAGTCCAAGCAGCAGAATGGTGTTTCAGCATCCCAATAGTTTATTCTAACACCTTTCATATGGAAACATGACTTTCGTTGCATGCATGCTATGCACATGAGCCATGTCTTGCAGTAGCGTCACTTTAGATTGCCATGCTGGCTCAATGCAGACAGAATGGCAGACTGCTACAGAGTTACAGCATTGGGACTGCTACTAGGACACCGGGCAATGCCCTACATGATGCATTGCATATGGCCACACACCAGCTGGACACTGAGGGAGTGAAATCTCTTTTTGGTTGTGGTACATGTCAGAGTTGCCATGCAGCACCTGCAAAGTGACATGCAAGCAGCCAGAAGCACCTTGCACCATGGGAAGCCTGCAATTCTTGCAAAGCAGTCTGCTCATTCTGCCTTTTACTTTCTGGCAAGAAAGAATGAAATGTGTTCAGCTCTCTTGGAATACAAAGCCTCAGTGACCTCCCTTATGCAATGGTGGATAGCAAACTGGGAGATGTGGCAAATATCTCCAGCTCCAGGAAGGAGCTGGACACAAAAGTTCACGGCCACTGGCAACGCTGTCCTCGCCCTGCTCTGAGGCTGCAGTTGTGGCTGCAGCAGGTGACGGATTTCAGCGGGATGGCCTTCATGAAATAGAGACGCCTGACATAATATTCCTCACTGAACCACAGGTAGGAGAATTGCTCCCTGAACACCTTGGTGAATATGGCCATCTGCTAAGTGCTCTACTCTCCTTCCACCTTCCAGCAGCTTGTACTGCTCTGTGTTGCCTCAGTTTATCCTCCCTGTCATGCTGGAGTCCAAGGAGGAGCGTATTGTTGTACCCATGTCTGGGAGCAAGAGGTTTCTGTAGGACTCTTGAAATTGGAACAAAGCCCTTCGCCTGCTCCACCACTTCTTGTAGATGTCATCAATTTTTTAAAACTCTAGAAAGCACTAAACACTTGTACAGTCACATCAAGATCCAGTAGAAATCAATCAGCAACTCCTCTGAAAGTAGTTGATCCCTTTGACCTGCTGCTTAACGTGTTTAGGTGTACGAGGTTGAGAGAGTACATCAGCTGGAACCGATTGACATCCAGTGAACTCTCTCCTGGCATGTGTGCCAATGCCCCCATCAAAATGGTGTCTTAATGGGGGTTTGTACCAGAAGTGTGCTGTGTGCCACAGACAGCATTTTGGAGACAAAATTGCAATCTTGGTGCTGAGAAACTGGGCACCAAGGAGCTGAATTTCACAGCCTTTGAGTTAAACTAGGAGACAGCCATCATTTTGATCAATTACCTGGTGAAAAGTTTTCATTGTTTTAAAAAGTGATAACACTTGAAGTGGAAATTTGTATGAGTTTTTGCATGTGTGGGTGAGAGTAATAGATTGAATGTCCTGCCTGTTTAAAAAGTAGTCTAAAAGTTTCGGTCCCTATCAATATAAACTAGCAAATTTAGCGATAGAAGGAACCAATAATAATGACCAGTGCTTTCACTGTCCAGAAATAATATCATGACCAATTGTTTGAATGCTGATAGGATGAATGTCGAAAGGTCAAACTTTAATTATTGACTTGCACCGTGAACATACAAAGTCTTACTGGCTGAGCAGCAAGCCACCCAGACAATGTAGGTCCCTAGGTCAATCACCCCACTGGTCTGTGCTGAGTGAGGGAAGTCCATAGAAATCAGCTTCAATGCTTGGGCCAGAGAGGCCAGAAAAATTACTTGGGGTTCCTGCTTGTGCTGGGTACTCAGCTAGCCAGCAAGTGCCTGAACAGTACATGGGGACAGAATTGTATAAAACAGTGGTGAGTAGCTAGATAGTCATTTGCTGTCAAGCTTCATGTTTTAAGGTCTGTTCCCTGGGCCCAACATACCCCAGTGTGCTGCAAAAGACCCAGTGCACCCCAACCAGAACACCAATGAGAGGAGGCATGAGGAGATAAATTAAGCAGAAATGTTGGAACACAAATAAAAACTATTCAGAGCTCACTTGTTGATTGCAGAATGGGTGTCCTTGTTTTGTTTTTGTTGTTTTTTTTTTGCAGCCTTATTCTCTTCATTTCAAGGTCTGTAATAAAGCAACAGCTTACAGAGCTCTGCTTATCAGCCAGTCTTGTTCCAAATATAAAAACACAGTCTAATGTTTTATTTTGGTGCGGATATAAATAACTGTTCGAAATATTTGCTGTCAGGTTGGAGGCAATGTTGACAAGGCCACATTTATTGCTCCTCCCTTGTTTTGTGAGGAGGCGGTGGGGGGGGTCTTGTCTTCCGGTGAGTGTTTTCCAACTGAGCGGCTTGGCACTTAGTTATTTTTCAATTTCCAACAAGAGTCCGAGCTAACATATATATAGGTATCAGACGTGCCTCAGTGGTTGCACTTTCTCATCTGAGTCGGAAGGTTGAAGATTCAAGTCCCACTCTCTAGAGAATTGGGCATAAAACCTAGGCCAACACTCCTGTGCAGCACTGAGGGAATGCTGGACTGCCGGAGGTGCCGACTTTCGGATGAGATGTTAAACCGAGGCCTTGCCTTCCCCTTCAGGTGGGCAGAAAAGATCCCGTGTGACACTATTTCAAAGTGTCAAGAGAAACTGTCCTGGCCAATATTTATCATTTCACCAACACCACTAAAAACACATTGTCACATTGCGGTTTGTGGGATCTTGCTGTGCACAAATTGCAGCTGTGCTACCTACGTTGCAATAATGACAACGCTTCTAAATTCGGTGTAAAGTGCTTTAGGAGGTCCTGATAGATTTGCATTTGTATAATGTCTGTCTCTCTTTTACTTGTTGGGCTAGACGGGGCAGGGGTGATCGAGTGGGTATCTGATGTCCAGTTTGGTTGTTGCAATAACATGGTAGCTTTTGGAGGCTTTTTTTTTTTTTTGGGGGGTGGG
Source organism: Cetorhinus maximus (assembly GCF_964194155.1). NCBI lineage: Eukaryota > Metazoa > Chordata > Chondrichthyes > Lamniformes > Cetorhinidae > Cetorhinus > Cetorhinus maximus. The sequence continues at coordinate 19,716,008 of NC_135895.1, read as the reverse complement.
GGGGGGTGGGGGTTGGTGTGGGGCTTATCCATAAATTGTCAGATTTATTGAATTTAATTTAATAATTTGTCATGGTGAGATTTGAACAGCTGACCTCTGAGTTGTTAGCTCAGTATCTGCACAAACCAGCCCACTAAAGGGGCTGTGTACCACTGGCTGCACTCGGCATCCTCAGTGGATACCTTTAGGGAATGGAATGCAGTTTTCCTTTAATTCATGCTTGGGATGTGTGTCACTGACTACGCCAGCATTTATTGTCCATCCCTAATTATCCTTGAGGGGGTGGTGGTGAGACTTGGTACACCCACAGTGCTGTTAGGAAGGGGTTTCCAGAATTTTGACTCGGCGGCACTGAAGGAACGGTGATTATAGTTCCAAGTCAGGATGGTGTGTGGCTTGGAGGGGAACTTGCACGTGGTGGTGTTCCCATGCATCTGCTGTCCTTGTCCTTCTAGGTGTAGAGGGTTTGGAAGGTGCTGTTGAAGGATCTTTGGCAAGTTGCTGCAGTGCATCTGGTAGATGGTACTCATTGCTGCCACTGTGCGTCAGGGGTGGAGGGAGTGAATGTTTAAGATGGTGGACAGGGTGTCAATCAAGCGAACTGCCTTGTCCTGGTTGGTGTTGAGCTTCTTGAGTGTTGTTGGAGCTGCACTCGTCCAGGCAAGTGGAGAGTATTCCATCACACTCCTGACTTGTAACTTGTAGATGGTGGACAGGCTTTGCAGGGTCCAGAGGTGGGTTATTCGCAGCAGGATTCCCAGCCCCTCAGCTGCTCTCATAACCACAGTATTTATATGGCTGGTCCAGTTCAGTTTCTAATCAATGGTAACTCCCAAAATATTGGTTGTAGTTCTGTACTAATCTGATTGCACTCCTGTCAGACCGCAAGGAATATATAATGGGTGAATTATTTACACAGCCTTTTCTGTCACTTTTCTTTACTCCTGTGCAATCTCCTCCCCTCCTGAAGCAAGTAATTCCTTTGCTGGTCTGGCACTAAATTCCCTTTGATATTTAACAAAAATGGTTATTATTTATGGATGACCCAGTGGCTGTCAGTTGACTATTTGATCACTGGGGGAAGTCACTTTCCTGGCATCTTTGTACACAGAAATCTAATGGCCAATAGATAGAAATGGGTGTGAGTCACCACCTCTCTAGCCAGGGGCACCAAGACCAGCTGTAATGCTTCTATTTCCACCCCAACTCCAATCAGTTAATTCAGCACTGACCAAGGAATTAAATTCAGGACGTTCTAAGCAAATGTCTCGGCCACTGGCTGAATAAACTCGAGAGTTTTTAAGAGGAGATTTTCATTGTTACTGTTGCAGTGTGAATTTAGGATTAGCATATGCCTGAGCTACTGGTGGAGAGTCATTGAGGCAGGCTTAATTATCTGTCGTGATTAATGTGTAAGCGAAGGGGTTTGAAGCAGGCAGCACTTGCACCGCTGTCCTGCCTGATCTTAGAGTGCTATTGACATTTCATGGAAACATTTGCAGCATCCCACCAAGAGGACTTATGACGGCAAAATGGTTCCTGCTGCTGCTGTTATTGAATCAATAGTGAAACAAGTCAAACACAGAATCCAGTTGGAATTGCTCAACAACATAACTGACAAATATTTACATAGTGTGGGGCATTAGTTGTAATTCAACTTTTCTGATGCAAGAGTGTTGAATTGTATTATTCCATAATTCAAAATTAGTAACTGGTCCCTCCCTGTCTAATATGTTAGCAAATGCTTAAGACGGGCAGTAAGTTTTTAGTGATTTCAGTTTGAGAACAACTGAACACTTCCTATCTTGGGTAAATAGTGATGAGACTTAGTCCTGTATTTAATATTCAATATTGACTCCAGTGGGGGTGCAAAGCAGGAGATAGTGGCCCCCCACAAAGACCAATAGAAAAATGGAGCAGGGTGCTTAACAGACAGCCAAGCCAGCAGTAGCTGTTTTGCGCTCTGATGTTGAATGCTGCCCCCTTTGTCTCTTTGTACACTCCCCATTTATGCCTGATCAGATCAGAGCTTTTAGTAAACTCTCTGGACAAATTAAAACCTTGAGAGTAGAGGGAGTGCTGAAAATGACTAAATATTTACAATACAGATAAGTTTGAAGAGCTCCACAAGAGAAATACCTTTCACTTTCATATCAAGGAATGTAGTTTTGCTTTCTTGTTTTGCTTGTATTGAAAGTGTCCATTCCTTTTCTCGTAACAGTTTCTGGAGCTGGTGTGAACAGGAGGACTGTGTGCGTTTATGATGAAGCACCTTTCAATTTCCAAGTGGCTGGCCCAGCTGGGGCTGCCCGAATACTTCAAGATCTTTGATGAAGAATATGATGGAGTGGAGGTGAGTGTGGCAAAACTGAAGAACAATTCCTAACGGGATAGTAAACTTTCCACTAACTACAAAAGTAAACCTTTCCCACTAATACAATGTTAAGAACATTTTAATAGATGGCAGAGCACTATACGATGTCTAGTTGTTGTGGCAAAACTGGGCTAATTTTTCACTCCCTAGCCTACTAGATTATTGAGGTTAATTGTAACCCCACCCGCCATTGAGATCAGCTAGCTCGTTGCAGAGTAGGCACCAAACCTGGCACTTTGCTGGCTAATGGGCTTAGTTCTCACGGAGGGAAGAGAAGCCAAAAGGGCTGGGGGAGAATCTTATCTGCTCCGCTCTTATTCTGCTTATTCAGTGTTGGAGAGCTATTCCTATATTCCATTCTGGTTACAACATTCCCGCTATGTTATGTAACAGGAATCTAAGACAATTGATAGTCGAGGGGTGGGAATTTCTCCTTTTGATCTTTGAGATAGCTGACATGAAGTAATTATTGGTACCTAATTTCCTGACGTTTACAACGAACAAAGAAAAGTACAGCACAGGAACAGGCCCTTCGGCCCTCCAAGCCTGCGCCGATCGTATTGCCTGTCAAACTAAAACATTTTGCACTTCCGGGGTCCATATGCCTCTATTCCCATCCTATTCATGTATTTGTCAAGCTGCCTCTTAAACACCACTATCGTACCTGCCCCCACCACCTCCTCTGGCAGAGAATTCCAGACACTCACTACCCTCTGCGTAAAAAACTTGCCCCGCACATCTCCTCTATAGTTTTCTCCTCTCACCTTAAATCTATGTCCCCTAGTAATTGACTCTTCCACCCTGGGGAAAAAGCCTCTGACTATCTACTTTGTCCATGCCACTCATAATTTTGTAAACTTCTATCAAGTTTCTGAGAAATTAAGCTCTAAATAAGCTGAAATGGCACCCAGTTAATATCCGAGGGCTAATGAGTATCTTTTGAGGCTCCAGTAATAGAGAGATGTTATACAGAGTCTCCAGAAGCTGAAATTAGAACAGACAAAACTCAATCGTCTTGTTTAACAGGATTTATTTATAGCTCTCCACTTTGTTGTAAACCTTTGGACACCATACCACTTTTTGGAGATTTGTCATTGGGTTCTGATCTATTAATACCGTTACATTGATTTTACAGCCCAGAAACACTCCATTTGACCCAACTGGCCCATTCCAGCTGAGCCACCTCTAACACCCAATCACAGAATTTTAATGGCGCGAAGGAGGCCATTCAGCCCATTGTACCTGCACCGGTTCTCCAAATGAGAATTATGACCTAATGCCCTACATCATCTAATCCTATCTGCCTCTGTTTATCATACTGGAGACAGGTGTCAGAAGTTCATTATAGGTCTAAACAATAGCAACAACTTGCATTTATTTGGCGCCTTTAATTGAGGGGGAAAAAAATCCCAAGGAACGAGCGAAAAGAATTTGACACTGATAGAGAAGACGACACTTAAGAGAAGCGATCAAAAACTTGGTCAAAGAAGTGGATTTGAAGGAGGTTCTGAAAAGGTGAAGAGTATAAGGGGGACAGATAAAGAAGTTAATGAGGGAATTCCAGTGCACAGGGTCTAGACAGCTGAAGACACAATCACCAATGGTGGTGATGCAGTTCTCCTAGAGATTAGAAGAATAGAGTTCTGGGAGAGTTGGTGGCCTGTGGGGATGTTACAGAGATAGAGGGGAGAAGCCATAAAGGATGCAAATTTAAAATTTGAGTGAGGCATTGGGGGAACTGGGAGCGATGAAGGTCAGCGAGGACAGGGGTGATGGATTAGTGGGGTGGTGTGAATTAGGATATGAATAGCAGAGTTTTGGATTTACTGAGGTGTTAGACAGGAGAGACAAACTGAACTTCTTTATCCTCACCCTGTCTGTCCGTAGCAGAGGTGTTTTTGGATAATTTTTTAGGGAAAAATGCCACAACATTCCTTAACTCTCATTTTGTGGTGTAATTTTATAAGTACCATGCAACAAGTTCTCTTTATGATTACCTCAGTAGGTTAGTTTATTTCACATTCAAACCTGGGGCGGGTGGTGGGGGGGTGTTGTTTGCAATGCATGCACGCACACCCCTGGAGTTAATACACCAACCTCCTCTTTATAAAATCAGGACCAGCATTTCCTACTTTCACATGCAGCATGATGGGATTTAAGTGCTTAGACCATAGTCATAGAGTCACAGACATCTACAGCACAGAAAAAGGCCCTTCAGCCCATCGAGTCTGCACTGGTCAAACAAGTACTTAACTATTCTAATCCCATTTTCCAGCACTAGGCCCATAGCCTTGTATGCCATGGCATCGCAACTGCACATCCAAATACTTCTTAAATGTTATGAGGGTTTTTGCCTCTACCACCCTTTCAGGCAGTGAGTTCCAGATTCCCACCACCCTCTGGGTGAAAAAATTCTTCCTCACATCCCCTCTAAACCTCCTGCCCCTTACCTTAAATCTATGCCCCCTGGTTATTGATCCCTCCACCAAGGGGAAAAGCTCCTTCCTATCTACGCCCCTCATAATTTTATACACCTCAATCATGTCCCCCCTCAATCTCCTTTGCTGCAGGGAAAATAACCCCAGCCTATCCAATCTCTCCTCATAACTAAAACTCTCCAGCTCAGGCAACATCCTGGTAAATCTCCTCTGCACTCCCTCTGGTGCAATCACATCCTTCCTATAATGCGGATTCCAGAACTGCATGCAATACTCTAGCTGTGGCCTAACCAGCGTTTTATACAGTTCCAGCATAACCTCCCTGCTCTTATATTCTATGCCTTGGCTAATAAAGGCAAATATCCCATATGCCTTCCTAACCAACCTATCTACCTGTCCCGCTATCATAAGAGACCGGTGGACATGCACACCAAGGTCCCTCTGATACTCGGTACATCCCAGGGTCCTACCATTCATCGTGTATTCCCGTGCCTTGTTTGTCCTGCCCAAGTGCATCACCTCACACTTATCCGGATTAAATTCCATTTGCCACTGATCAGCCCATCTGACCAGCTCGTCTATATCCTTCTGTAATCTAAGGCTACCCTCCTCACTATTTACCACCCCATCAATTTTCGTGTCATCCGCGAACTTACTGATCAACCCTCCTACATTCAAGTCTAAATCGTTTATATATACCACATGGCGGACGACGATCAGAGACATTAAAATCAAACGGGCTTTGAGGAGTTGAGAGATGGTGGCCGGTTACTTGGTTAGCTGGAAGATCTGCTGGAGTTCTTTCCAGTTGGTGTTTAAACAGCAGACTGAGCTGTGAGGCTAGAAATGTAATATTAGCATGGTCTAAAAGGCTAGAAGCATGGGGGAGTCATGTGATGTGCCCTATCAATGAGTTAATTGTGACCTCACAAGCAGTTTGTGCTTCTGGTCAAAATCCATTGTTTCCCTTAAGAAATAGTGGCTGTTAACACCTCTTCAGGTATAACGAGTTTCAATGGGGAGAATTTTTCTTCCTGTCGGGCGGTTCAGGAGCGGGCGCAGGTGGGCGTGTAGCTGATCGCTGGTGGTGATCGGCTGCACGCTGCCATTTTGCGTGGGTGGGCCAATTATGGCTCGCCCAGTGTGACGCGCACCCGAAAGTGCTTAGCACTACCTGTGCAGGCGGGGAGGAGGGAGAGTCGGGGCCTGTGCACAAATCGTGCCTTGGAGTTTAATCTAATTGCGGAAAAACTGGAAAAAAGATTTTAAAAATTATTTGGACATATCCCCACATGTGACAGTGACATGAGCTGGGACATGTCTATGAATTTTCTTGAACATTTTTATTAAAGTTATAAAACCTTCATGAAACCTCATCCCCCCCGTGGATGAGGTTCCATGAAAAATGCGAAGGCCGCCTGGGCTCTTCACCTGCCCACCAACCTTAAGGTTGGATGGGCAGCCCTGTTAATTATTTAAATTGCTATTTAAATGGCCTTAATAGGCCTTTGACAGTTCGGTGGACGCGCACTAGAGTCGGCTGTGCACCTGCCGAACTGTAGATCGGAATGATGCCCAACAGATGAAGGGACTTGAGGAAGGAAGGGAATGGGTGGTCACTAGGCAGTCCAAGAGAAACAGGCAGGTAGTTCAGGAGCCCCCTGGGGTCCCGCTCGCAAATTGATATTCCATTTTGGAGGCTGTTGAGGGCGCTGGTTCCTCCAGGGAGTGCAGACAGAGCCAAGCTTCTGGCACCACAAGCAGCCTGTCTGTACAGGAGGGGAGGAAGGGAGAAAGAGCAATAAAATTGGGGATTCTATAGTCAGGGGAACAGATAGGTGCTACTGTGGCAGTCAACGTGACTCCAAGATGGTATGTTGCCTCCCTGGTGCCAGGGCCCAGGATGTCACTGAACGGCTGCAGGGCATCCTGAAGGGGGAGGGTGATAAGGCAGAGGTCATGGTACATGTTGCTACCAATGACATAGGTAGAAAGAGGGATGAGGTCTTGCATCAAGAATTCAGGGAGTTAGGCAGTAGACTAAAAAGCAAGACCTCTCAGATTGTAATCTCTGGATTACTCCCAGTGCCATGTGCTAGCGAGCTCAGAAATAGGAGAATAGCGCAGATGAATACGTGGCTTAAGAGTTGGTGAAGGAGGGAGGGTTTTAGATTCCTGGATCACTGGGATCGTTTCTGGGGAAGGTGGGACCTGTACAAGCGGGACGGTCTACATCTGAACCAGAGAGCGACTAACGTCCTTGCGGGTGGGTTTGCTAGTGCTGTTGGGAGGAGTTTAAACTAATTTGACAGGGGGAGGGCACACACAATGTTAGCAGAATAGGGACACACCGTAATACAGTAAAACAATCAAGTCAGAGGGAGTACAGCTGCATTAAGTTTCAAGGGAGTAAGGCAAGGCTGGATGGCCTCTACTTTAATGCCTGGAGTATTACAGGTAAAATGGATGAGTTAAGGGTGAGGATTGACACATGGAATTGTGATATAGTAGCCATCACTGAGACGAGGTTGAGGGAGGGGCAGGATTGGCAGCTCAACATTCCGGGATATAGAATCTTCAGGCGAGACAGGGGAGGGGGTAAAAGAGGAGGAGGTATTGCATTATTAGTTAAGGAGTCAGTTACTGCAGTAAGGAGAGATGATATAATGGCGGGGACATCAAATGAAGCTTTGTGGGCAGAGCTTAGGAATAAAAAAGGGGCAGCCACATTGTTAGGTGTTTATTATAAACCCCCAGATAGCCAGCGGGAAATTGAGGAGCAAATATGTGCACAATTTGTGGAGGTGTGTAAAAACAATAACAATAGGGTAATTATGTTAGGTGATTTTAACATTCCCAACATTAATTGGGATAGACGTAGTGTTAAGGGCTTGGATGGAATGGATTTCTTGAAATGTGTACAGGAGAACTTTTTAGGTCAATATGTTGAGGGTCCAACAAGGGAAGGCGCAGTGCTGGACCTAATTCTGGGGAATGAAGCCGGACAGGTGGCTGAGGTGGTGGAGGGCGAGCATTTTAGTGATAGCGACCACAACATGGTACAGTTTAAGTTTGTTATGGGCAAAGAAATTGACAAGTTGCATAAAAATGTTTTGGACTGGGGGAGAGTGGATTTTAGTAAAATAAGGCAGGATCTGGCCAAGGTAGACTGGGAACAGCTACTTGTGGGGAAATCTACAGAGGAGCAGTGGGGGACATTCAAAAAGGAAATGGGGAGGGCACAGGCTCAACATGTTCCCTCTAGGGTGATAGGAAGGAGTAACAAGCCCAGAGAACCATGGATGACCAGAGATATTCAGGTTACAATGAGAAGGAAAAGAGAGGGTTTTAGCAGGTACAAGGGAAGCAAATCAGCAGAGGCATTAGTGGAGTATTGAAAGTGCAGGGTGGAGCTCAAGAAAGCAATTAGGAGAGCAAAGAGGGGATATGAGAAAGCTCTGGCTGGTAAAAGTAGGGAAAATCCCAAGATATTCTATAAGTATACCAATGGGAAGAGTTTAACCAGGGAAAGAGTAGGGCCCATAAGGGACCAAGGGGGCAATCTATGGGCGGAGCCAGAGGACATCGCTAGAGTGTTGAATGAATACTTCACATCCGTCTTCTCCGAAGAAAATGAAGATGAAGGTATCGAACTCGGGGAGAGAGACTGCGAGGTTCTTTAGCAAATTGACATAGGGAGTGACAAGGTATTGGAGGTGTTGGCAGGCTTAAAAGTGGACAAATCTCCGGGTCCAGATGATTTGTGTCCCAGACTGCTGAGGGAGGCAAGGGAGGAGATCGCAGGGGCTCTGACCCAAATTTTTAATTCCTCTCTGGCCATGGGGGAGGTGCCAGAGGACTGGAGAACAGCTAATGTGGTTCCGCTATTTAAGAAGGGTTGTAGAGATAAGCCAGGGAACTACAGGCCAGTGATTCTCACGTCATTGGTAGGGAAACTATTGGAGAAAGTTCTGAAGGAGAGTATCTATTTCTGAAGGAGAGTATCTATCTCTACTTGGAGAGGCAAGGTTTGATCAGGGATAGTCAGCATGACTTAGTCAGAGAGAGGTCATGCCTAATAAATTTGATTGAATTTTTTGAGGAGGTGACCAGGTGTGTAGATGAGGGTAGTGTAGTTGATGTAGTTTATATGGATTTCAGCAAAGCCTTTGACAAGGTCCCACATGGGACACTGATAAAGAAGGCAAACGCACATGGGATACAGGGTAATTTGATAAGGTGGATTCAAAATTGGCTTAGTTTTAGGAGACAGAAGGTGATGACAGAAGGATGCTTTAGTGATTGGAAGCCAGTGTCCAGTGGTGTACCACAGAGAACTGTGCTCGGTCCCCTATTATTTGTCATTTATATAAACGACATAGATGATTATGTGGGGGGCATGATTAGTAAGTTTGTGGGTGACACAAAGATTGGCCAGGTGGTTAACAGTGAGGTTGAGTGTCTTGGGCTACAGGGAGATATAGACGGGATGGTCAAATGGGCAGATAAGTGGCAGATGAAATTTAACCCTGAAAAGTGTGAGGTGATACACTTTGGAAGGAGTAATTTGGCAAGGAAGTATTCAATGAACGGCATGACACTAGGAAGTTCTGAGGAACAAAGGGACCTTGGTGTGTGTCCATAGATCTCTGAAGGCAGAGGGGCATGTTAGTGGGCTGGTGAAAAAGACATATGGGACACTTGCCTTTATCAATCGAGGCATAGTTTACAAAAGTAGGGAGGTCATGTTGGAGTTGTATAGAACCTTAGTGCGGCCACAGCTGGAGTACTGTGTGCTGTACTGGTCACCATGTTATAGGAAGGATGTGATTGCACTGAAGGGGGTGCAGAGGAGATTCACCAGGCTGTTGCCTGGGATAAAACATTTAAGTTATGAATAGAGGTTGGATAGACTTGGGTTGTTTTCGTTGGAGCAGAGAAGACTGAGGGGCGACCTGATCGAGGTGTACAAGATTATGAGGGGCATGGACAGGGTGGATAGGGAGCAGCTGTTCCCCTTAGTTGAAGGGTCAGTCACGAGAGGACATAAGTTCAAGGTGAGGGGCAGGAGGGTTTGGGGGGATGTGAGGAAAAACTTTTTTACCCAGAGGGTGGTGACAGTCTGGAATGCACTGCCTGAGAGGGTAGTGGAGTTGGGTTGCCTCACATCCTTTAAAAAGTACCTGGATGAGCACTTGGCACGTCATAACATTCAAGGCAATGGGCCAAGTGCTGGTAAGTGGGATTAGGTAGGTAGGTCAGGTGTTTCTTATGTGTAGGTGCAGACTCAATGGGCCGACTGGCCTCTTCTGCCCTGTGATTCTGTGATCACCGCACGTCATTTTACATGTCAGCAAGCGGGGCCCAACCCTGGACGCCAACCAGAATGTTAAGGCCAATGTCTCTGTCTTTGTTATTGTTCCAGTTGGGGGGAGTTGGTTCATCTGTTACTTGTCTAGTTTCGTAAGTATAATGTGGCCTTACACTGGGTGTGAGATTCCACAAGGATGCGAGTGAGAGTGGAAGTCTTTGTTCTTATAACTTTTTGAAGCTTCCAGAACAAATGGCCATTCTTGTCATGTGACCTGTAGCAGCCACCTTGTGGCTCAGCAAAAGCCCATTCTAAAACAGCAAAAAATAACAAAGTTTTGATGTGCAGAGTTTTGATTTCCTTTCGGTGCCTTATTGATATGACAGAAGTTTACAGAGGATAAAGGATGGGTAACCAATCACGAGAGTTGGAATAATCAATTCTGGAGGTGGAGAAAACATGACTTTCAGCAGCAAATGCACAATTGATGCATCATGGTCTTCATGATGGAGGGGATATGGGATCAGAAGCTCAATTCTGAGCCCGATAGGATGCTAAGATTGCAAACAGACTGGTTCAAGTTGCGACAGTGGCCAGGTAGGGATGGAATTGGTGGCTAGAATCTGATATTCGTGGCAGAGGACAAACACCCTGACTTTGCCTATGATTTTCACAATATTTAACTGCAGGAAACTGAGACCTATTGAAGATCGCGCAAGTAGTCTGGCAAGCAGTGTTGGGTGGGGGAGGTGGGTGGTGGGGGTTAAGGGAGACAGTGGTGGGTTAGAGCTGGGTGTTCTCAGCGTACATGTATAAGCCAACACCATGTCAGCAGATGATGTTGCCAAGGGGTGGAATGCATATGACAATGTTTAGGGATACATTACTGTGTGCGCCAATGCAGTCTTAAATAATTAACTTCTAGCTGAACTGGGTTTCCATGGGAACCACTTGTTTGATGGTTTGGCATTGTGAGCTCCAGTTTCTTCAGCTTGCTCTGAGGAACAGCCGCTTCTTTGTGCTGCTTTAGGGGATCACCTGTTTGTGTTCCACAGATTTCTGTTGAATCTGCACAGGAACCTCAAGTCACCACCAGCCAAACCCAAACTCTGCCATCACCAGCATTTTGAAATGCTGACACTACAAGGCACCGTGCTCGAAATAAGAAATCATTTGGGAACAGTAAATTGCACATAAAATAAATCTTCTCCAACAATTAGTTAGGCACATCCAGCCGCTCCTGGCCAGTAATTCTTTTCATCTATGGTGATTGCTTGTTCTATTTGATGTTTCGCCAAGAAATGCTCATGCGTCGAATAAATCCATATCCAGTTATGTGTTTTATTTGCTACAATCAAAACGAAAGGTTATAAAGATGGTTAGAGCAGGGCTCTACTTTTGAGATTCCATCTTTCTTATCATCCAGCATTATATAGATGATTCACTCGGTGCGGTGCCTGTGAAATCTTAAAACCAGTTTATACAGGACAGCTTTGCAATTTTCCTTATCCATAATCAGTCACTAGATCAGCAATTACACTCTCTAACTAAATGCATCAAAAATATCATCCCCTAATTAGTAACTGTATTAGGAATATTGTCCCCTAATCACTAGCTGCAGTCGGAATTTAATATCCTAATTACTAATACTCTTGGGATTTCATCCTCTAGTTAGTAAATGCATCTGGAATATCATCTCATTCTGAATTTCACATAGAATATGATCCCTTAATTACCAACTGCAACAGGAATTTAATAATGTGATTAGTTCCTGCATTTGGAATATCATCCCCTAATTATTAACTACACTAGAGATGTACAGGCCCAATTACTAGCACTTTGAATTTCGTCTTTGAATTACTACCTGCACTAGGAATACCATTCCTTAATTATTAACTGCATTGGGAATTTCATTCCTAATCGGTAACTGCACTGGGAACTTCATCCTCTTATAACTAAGAGAGGAGATTTGATAGTGGCATTCAAAATCACGAGGGGTCTGAACAGAGTAGATAGGGAGAAACTGTTCACACTGGTGGAAGGATCGAGAACCAGAGGCTGCAGATTTAAGGTAATTGGCAAAAGAAGCAATGGCGACTTGGGGAGAAATTTTTTTTAACACAGCAGGTGGTTAAGGTCTGGAATGCACTGCCTGACAATTTGGCGAAGGCAGCTTCAAACGAGGCATTCGAGGGAATTGGGTTATTAGAGAAAAGGAAGAAGGTGCAAGGTTCCAGGGAGGATGGCTCTAGGTGCATTGATCATTTGCTGAGCCGACACAGACACAATGGGCCAAATGTCTGCCTCCTGTGCTGTAACTATTCCGTGAACTAACTGAACTAGGAATTTTTTCTTTCAGTCACAGTTTAGACATATAAGTGATTTGGTGATTTTTCTGCCTCCTTGAATGCTGGGTAAACAGTTTGTATTGTTGGACATGGCACAGCAGATTGCATTGACAGCTGAGTGCGATAAGAGTTCGCTTATTAAAAGTAATGATTGTGCAACCAACATAAAAATTGTCGGTCTGCCTTTTATATTAAATGATTTCCTGACCATTTAGATAAGTATATCTTGATTCAACGTTGTTATCTACATTACAGAACCGTATGATTCATCATCACCGACTTTACACTCCATGCACTATTTAGAAGGGACTTTCACTTCCTTTCCATTTTTTTCCTCAACTTTCTTGCCTCTCTTCCTTGCTCAATGGTAGTCCGTTCTGGAGGTGCAGGAATCCCTGCAGTGCAGCAAGTGCCAGCAAGCTGTTCATCCATCATAGTCTAGCTCTCCGTTGGATGTTCATAGAACCTTACTTCCAGTGGATTCTTCAACAGCGATAGGGAGTGGGGACACCTTGGTCATTTTTTTCACCCCTGCCCCCGTGACCCAAAGGCAGTGGCGCCAACTGTTACCCCACCGAAATCCGTGGACCTGGCACGGCCCCGGATTCAAACCCACGAATTCCCTGACCTGCATTGCTTTAGTGACCTCGCTGAGCCATCAGCGCAGAGGAAAACCTAACAGAGCATTTATTTAGGATTTCAAACTCAGCCAAGAGCCCAGTAGAATGTGCTTAGAAAATTAGCCAGGTTGTCGAACACTACACATGATTTACTTTCTTAAACTCGCTCTGCTCTGGATGGATTGCTGGGAATAGCCACTGATGAGGTTATCTTTTTGAGTTTAATTGGATCTGACCTGACTGATATCACAGTGTTTATAAATCCACAGTCTAACTTTCAAGATGAATTTTAAAGGTCAAATTACATTTTATCTTAACCATAAGTGGCTGTAAAACTTGCTACAGCCATTTTGAAGGGATCTGTAAATGTAGTTTTATGGGTTTCGGACTAGAGCCTATGTGAATGTAGGAAATGCCGGTCCTGATTTTATAAAGAGAGGGTTGGTGTTTTAACACCATGCTGACTGAGCCTGTAACTGGGGCCTGCCTGTCTCTTGCTGCTTCTCACCTGAAGCAGGCTATGTTTACTTGCTGCTTACTGGTTCAAAAAAAAAGAGATGTCACTTGTACACACAGTTACACAGAATGGCATGTCACAAACATAAACCTCAAATTAAGAAAATCCCTGAACATTTCAATCCTCCCCATATGATGCAATTTGCTGAAACAATATTTCAGTGAGCAAGTCTTTCATAGAAGCAGGGAATATTAATTCATTTAAATATGTGTCAGATAAGTTTCCGAAAGAAATCTAGTATTGGGATGCAGTACATGAGCAATTTGAGCCGTGTCATGTAATGAGCATAGCATGCTTGGGAGGAATAGGTGACTTTGGACCTTTGATCCCTAAAGCTCTCCACCATGGATTTTCCTCATGTTATGTTTGAGTTTGTTGTAAACTAATTGACGGAGGTTTATTGACAAATCATATGAAAGATGACAGGCTGGAAACTATCTTCTTTGCCATCCAGCCTGTCCCACAGTTGCAATATCTTGAACATCCCAAGATATAGATTCTGCATGCCACATGAAAGCCGTGTGTGCTTCTGGGAGGGGTGAAAAATCCGATAAAACCCTGGCCGGTTTGGGGAGGGGAATAAAAGGGGAAACCCTTCTTCGGCCCCTTTGGCGACTAAAACTAGTCTAGAAGGTCACCCTGGTCCTGCTAACATGCATGTAGTACCATGCTTTTGCACAAGATTATCTCCATCCAGCCAGAAAGGGTCCAGTTTCATTTTCATTGTATTATATGACCACCAGGATGATGAATTAGATGGACCTTTGTTTGTAACATCTAGCAACCCCTACGCTCCAATGAAACTTCTGGATGGATATTGGAGGTTGTCTGAACATCAGTGGTGCCAGATTTTGCTCTTATAGATATGCAATATGGTGCAGCAGTAACCTAGGCAAATGTGAATCATGGGGACTGCCATATGAAAGTCCACAAATTTTTTTTCCTCGTGTGTGTGTGTGTGTGTGTGTGTGTGTATATATGCTTTGGCTGTTTATGCCATATTTCTCCAGCGTTTCTGCCCATCTTCCACCACCATTTAAGCAGGTAATTTGGAGATCCAACCCCCCCACAATCAGGAAACACTCCCCCATTACATACAATATCAAGAATAAAAACATTATTTAGTTTTATTCACCAAGAACAGAAGGGTGCATGCAATGCAAACAAAATCTTGTAGGCAGATTTTGAAAATTCTCCTGGACGGCTGAAAAGACAGTTAAGTGGAGCACAAATAATGGATGCTGCGCCGCAAATTAAATTGAGACAGTCACTCAAGATAAGCCAGGCTGTGACAAACTGTTCAACATACTCCACGAGCAGAACTAGATATTTCTAGCCTTTCCTTTGATTAAAACATGGTACACATCTGGTGTGTTCCTATTGCTTCCAACAGAATTTGAACAATGATCTTGTTTGAGTGATAACCTGCAGTGCGTTGATGGATAGTGTTGTGCCTGTGTTTCAACAAGATTACCACACCTGCCAGAGGCACAGGTTTTCTGAATGATCAGCTGCTTGCTTAGATGAGTAACAAATGACAGGCTAATTTAGAATCCATCCTTGCACACGTTCCCATTAATGAACAGTGAGACGGCAGGAGAAATGTATCTTCCCTGTGGCAGGATACTTTTCCACATGCGCAGCAACAAGTTAGCCTCTTAACATCCTAATTCAAAAAGTCATTCTGAAATTAGTTTGAATTTCTAAAGATACCACTGCACTGAAAATGTCTTAAGAGCTTCGGACAGGGCTTCATTCAGATCAACAAGGAAGGGCTTCATTCAGATCAACCTTAAACTGCCAGAGACCAGACAATGCAGTAATCTGTTACATTGCAATCTGTTTCAATGTACTTCCTTCCTGAACCTTATAAGCAGCTTTAATTCACAGACGCATTCCTCCCAACCTTTCGGGGCTAACTATTAATTTGTAGATTGGTTGGCTTTTAGTTCAACCAAGTAAAATTGAAGCAGCAGAAGCTTCTGAATGGAAATAGCTTGATGGGGAGTGTCGCGCTGTGTACTTCACAGGGTTAATTCTAATAGAAGGGGTTCCGTTGGAGGTAACTTTGTGAAGAGTGACTGACGGCTGCTGTAACTCTTTTGAGTTATCCACAGATCGCATGTAACTCTTTCGAGTACATTCACAGTTCTTGGTTTCCGGGAGTGGGACATGAACCCACAACCTTCTGACTCAAAGGCGAGGGTGCTATGAACTGAGCCACAGCTGACACCTCACTGACGGCTGCTGTATTGGCAGCATCAAGTCTCCCCTTGTGAGGAGGAATCACCAGGTGCTTCCAACCACTGCGCACCTCTGGCAACACACAGGCTGATCCACCATCTTGCTGGCTCGGGTTTTGCTGCACTCTCCTAATATGTGCTTTCATCATTTCTGGTTGATATGCGCACCCGCCAACCTCACCCCCCAATATTAGTGTTACAATTGTAATGATACAAGATATCAGGCAGAATCTTCCTAGCCCCGCGGAGGTGGGAGGGGCCAGGAAAATTGCACTAAAAATGCAGCTTTCCGACGTGCTCCTGTCTCCTGATACTTTTCCTGGAAGTAGGAGTGCAGGGATGGATGATTTCTTTTCCTTTATTCTTTCACAAGATGAGCTGGCAAGGCTGGCATTTGCCCATCCCTAATTGCCCTTGAACTGAGTGGTTTGCAGTTAAGAGTCAACCACATTGCTGTGGGTCTGGAGTCACCAGACCAGGTAAGGAGATTAGCATTGGCAAACCAGATGGGCTTTTATGACAGTGATGGTGGCCATGAAACTGAGAGTAGCTTTATAATTCCAGATTTATTAACTGAATTCAAATTCCACCAGCTGCCACGGTAGGATTTGAACCCACATCCCCAGAGCATTAGCCTGGATCCTGGATCTATGGATTACTAGTCCAGTGACATTACCATTACACTACCATCTCCTATCACAGTATCTTTACAGTGTAGATGGCCCATCGAGTCTGCAAGGACTCTCTGAAAGAGTGTTCCACCTAGTTCCACTCCCCTGTGTTATCCCCGTAACCTTGCACATTCTCTCTTACTGCCAACTTTCCTGCTGCTTGACCTTCTCACCCACTTGACAGCGGCAGGAATGCAATCAAGCTAAATAAGAAGCCATTTAATAGCGATTATTGCAGAACCACCCCCCCCCCCAAAAACTGTGTCCGCACACCAGCAAGCGAGAGGAATAGGCTGTACACTGGGAGGTGGAGGCTGCGTTAAAACTGAAGGAGATCGAAAATACTTCTGGCAGGAAATAGTGTCTCCCGTGGTCTCGGACTTGCCACGAGTGTGGATTTCCTGGAGACAGATGCCCCCAATCATCAGGGGCCTAATGAGGTCACAGCTGCTCCCCAGATACTGATGGCAGCTCCAGTACTACCCTGTCATTTCTGCTGCTTGCCCCAACAGTGCTTCCACTAGTCACACAGTGAGGGCTGTCGATCTCACTTGCAATGGGCCATTCTGTTTGCAGCTCCTGCCTCTGGAATGCTCCCACCATCCCTAACTGGACAGCAAACAGTCAGGCTACCTACCAATGGGTCTTCTCAATTGTCCAGATGGTGCAGTACCTCAAGTGCGTTCAGGGTATGAAAATGTACCCCATATCAGGTTCTAAACACTCATGGCAAAATTCAGCCCTTTGTCTGCTCCCTCAGGTGGATGTAAAAGATTCCATGAGCCCACTTGCCACCCAATCAGCACTCTCTTCACATACAGTATAAATTGTTGTTTTCCCCTTTTTATATTGGTATTCTTACAAAGTTTCCTGATGAGTGCAAGATGAAAAGCTTTGACATGTCTCTTTATTCAGCAATATTCCAGTTCTGTGCTACCAAATGACTATCTGATACCATTCGAAGAAGATGGGAGTTCTTTCTGGCATCCTGGGCCATATTTATCCCTCAACCCACGTTACTAAATCAGATGATCTGGTCATTATCACATTACTCTTTGTGGAATCTTGCTGTGCACAAATTGCCTGTCACAATTCCTGCATTACTAAAGTGATTACTCTTCAAAGTACTTCATTGACTGTGACGTGTTTTGTGTTGGCTTAAAGCTGTGCAAGTTGCTATGTAAATATAAATTTCTTTCTCTCACGTGCTGTTGTTAAGTCAGATCTGCAATGCAAAGGGAAAGATTTGATAGCAGATGTGCTGAACTATATGCACACGCCCATTTTGAATGAAAACAGCCCTGATATAAATGAAATATCATCACCAATCACTCCAATTAAACAAGCACTGTGAACATGTGAAGAGATTCACTGGTGCATAAAGTGTGCTGTTAACAAGCTGCAACTGTAAGTAAACACACACTTTATTGAAAGATTTAATAACATGACTTTGTGTTTGCATTAGTCATCATTGTGTTTGCATTAGTCATCATTGTTTTTGCAGCAAGATAGCCTGTTATTGTTTTTTTTTTTAATTAACATTCTTCTCTTTCATTAACTTCCCGTAGAGGTTTCTCACCAAAGGTGCCAATACCCTTTGGCTTTCCTCGTCCAGCCCTCTTGCTAATATCACAGGTCAGAATTTTCTGCGCTATTTAAATTCAGCCTGCACCTCTTAAAAGCAAAGTGGCTGCAGCTGGGAGCTGAGAAGGTTGGCAAAATGAGGCGGGAAGATTTTTGGGGGATGCTTGATAGCTTCCTGTCACCATGCCGTTTTGCCAGCGGCAGGAGAGCAGGCAGATCGGCTGCTTGGAAGACCAATTGAGGCACTTCCAGTGGGTTGCAGGGGGAAGGGCTCTGCTTTATGGGCACTCCATGGCTGACAGAGGCGCCTCCTGGCAGAACGGTGAACTCCACACCCCCGCCTCCCCCCAAACTCTGATCACTGGGGCTTTTCGGTCTCCATTTGGCTCTTCTACTCCTTTTACCACCCACTTACCATTTATGTGCTGATAGAAGACTGGTCCCACTTACATCTGACATCTGCACACATGTACTTCAATTTAAAAATGTTCTCTGCAAGATAAATGAAACAGTTTTCCCACTGAGAGGGTGTCATTTATTTATTTTATCTCATTTGTGTTTGGTCTGTGAAACTAGTCTGCTACTGTAGTGGCTGATTCTCGGGTTATGTGATGTTGCAGATATAGCAGCATGCTTCCATCACACTCAGGAGCCTTGTCAACTTTACATCTGCCTTTTGAAGGATAGAAGGCAACTTTGGATGTGGGAGAGATTGCAGGGACAGAGTTGGGCTTACCACAAACCTGCAATACTCCTTAGTAAAAACAGAAAATGCTGGAAAAACTCAGCAGGCCCGACAGCCTCTGTGGAGAGAGAGAAACCGAGTTAACGTTTCAAGTCAGCACAACTTCTTCAGAGCTAAAGAGAAGTAAAAATGTGGAATTTATACTGTTTGGGGAGGGGGGTGGAGCAGGTAAAGCAGGATAGAAGGTCAGTGATAGGTGGGGGCTAAGGAGAGATTGACAAAGATGTCATGGACACAAGACAAAGGGATGTTCATGGTAGTGGCAAAGACTAAAGAAGGTGCTGATAGTGGCATAAAAGTAAGAAAGCAGAAGGTGTTAATAGCAGAACAAGGGTCAGCACTCTGTGAAAGAACAACATAGAACAAGTGACAGATGGCCCTTTTTTGTGGGGGGTTGTGGTGGTAGGGGAAAAAGGATTTTTAAAAAAAGGGATTTAAAAATGGATAAAACAATGAATGCAAATGAAAATAAGTAAATAAAAACATTTTAAAAAGGGGATTATAAAAGGGCTGAAGATAGAGGAGAGAGTTCATGGTCTGAAGTTGTTGAACCCAATGTTAAAGTCCGGAAGGCTGTAAAGTGCCTAATCGGAAGATGAGGTGCTGTTCCTCCAGTTTGCGTTGAGCTTCACTGGAACATTGCAGCAGGCCAAGGACGGACATGTGGGCATGAGAGCAGGATGGCGTGTTGAAATGGCAAGCGACAGGGAAGTCTGAATCATGCAATGCTCCTTGCTTGTTTGACAATGAAACCCAGCAATAGTATTAGTTCATAGCAAGTGGAGACCAATAATGAATAATATTTCTCTCTCAGTTTCTTTCTCAAGAACAGGATTACGCCATTAAGTCCTTTGAGCCTGTACCACCATTTCTTTAGATCAGGGCTGATCTGTATCTTAATTCCATGTATCTGCCTTGGCTCCATATTCTTTATACCATTGCCTGACAACCTTAGTACCCTTGCCTAACAAATTCCTATCAGAATGAGCTTTCTGGCCTGGACATACTGCAGTGAGTTTGCTGTTTCATCGAGCTTTTTTATATTTGAAATGAAAGCAGCCTCGAGCACTTTGAATTTCACATTAATTGAATATGCCTGTTGCAGCAGGCTTGCATGCAGACAGGCGTGTGGAGAGTGTGGTAACCCTCTCTGACAATCAATCGATGATTCACACACATCAGCACTGGTGTTTGTGACAGCTGCTCCCATCTATGACTTGGCATCTGGGATTGATGATTTCAGGTCAACCTAACAGAGGAAGTCAGCATCATCCAGCTGAAGTATCTCCGTGAAGGTTCTGCCAGAGATTAAGCCTTCGGTGCTGAGCATTGCTTTTCTTTTAAACAACTATTGAAGTGAACACAAACAGCCCTCAAGGGTATAGCTCTGCTCTGCGTCGGCTATAGGTATAATATAAATATGTAAAAGTTCTAAGGCAAATCTTTTAAGTAATGTAAAGTCAGTTGGATAGATTGCCCTTTTCAATTCCCCAAATTAACCTGTTATGTGTTAATATCCACTTTTATCCATTTTTGCCAATGACTATCCATGGCCTAGCTGCATGCCCCTCCATATATCAGTAACCTCCACCAGCCCTACAACCTCCTGAGAACCCTCCTTCCTCCAATTCTGGCTTCTTGCTCACCCTCCATTTCCTTTCCTCCACCATTGGCACCCATTGCTTTGGCAGCCTAGGCCCTAAACCCTGGAATTCCCACCTTAAAACTCTCCGCACTTCTGTTCTCTTTTAAGATGCTATTTAAAACCTACCTCTGACCAAACATTTGCTTGCCTGGTCTAATATTACCTTATGTGACTCAGTGTGTGAGAACAGCCCTGTGAAGCACCTTTTTGCTATGTTGTTGTTGACCCAAATGCCATGTTGTCGAGGAATCGTAGAAACTTAACAGCACAGAAGGAGGCCATCCAACTTGCTATGCCTGTGTTTGTCACTGGGCTTGTCAGCTGCAGCTTACGGTAGCATTCTCACCTCTGGTCCCAGATTCAAGTCCCACTTCAGGACTTGAGCATAAAATTCAAGGTTGACACTCCAGTGCAGTATTGGGGGAAGTGCTGCACTGTTGGAGGTGTTGTCTTTTGGATGAGACATTAAACCAAAATCTACCTGCTGGGGTGGATGTGAAAGGTCCCATGACATTATTTCAAAGAAGGGCAGGGGAGTTATCCCTCGTGTCCTAGCCAATATTTATCCCTCAATCAACATCACAGAAGCAGATTATCCGGCCATTATTGCATTGTCGTTTGTGGGAGATGACTGTTTAGAATTGGCTGCTGCATTTTCCCCCATTACAACAGTGATTACCGTGCAAAAGAAAGTACTTCCATTGACTGTAAAGCACTTTGAGATGTCCAGTGATCATGAAAACCTCTACATAAGCACAAGTCTTTTCTTTCTTTCTTTGAACACTCTCACCCTGAAAGGCTTCCATTGCTCTGATACCTCTTTACCCTGGAATCGCCTTTTCCGATCCACCTGTACCAGGTCCCTTCTTAAATCATTGAAATTAACTTGTCCCAGTTGAGTATTTTAACCGTCAATGTTTTCTGGTCTCTTTCTGTAATTATTCTAGCCCGAATTATGATGGTCATCGCAAGCTGGATATATTTCATTTCCCATAATTAGATCTAGCACTGCTTCCTTCCTTCTTCATTTGGAGACATATTGATCGAGGAAGTTGTCATCTACATATATCAGAAATTTCTCTCCTTCCCCTACTATGCCTATAATAAATAAGGTTGTTAAAGTCTCCTAGTATTACTGTTCTAATTTTGTTACATGCCTTAGAAATTTGCCAACAATTTTGCTCACCAGTCTCCATTTCACATTTGGAAGTTCTAGTTTAAAAAAAAATTCCCAGCTATGTAACTGTTCCCCCACTCCGTTCTCAAGCTCAAGCCAAATTGATTCAACCCTAGAACCATCTAGTATGTCCGTTCTACTTCATCCTTAATCAATAATGCCACCCTCTCTTTTTCCTTCTCTATCTTGAATATTTAGTAATATAAAGAACAGGTGAGGTATTATACTGTAGCAGAAGTGTTGAACCCGAATGACAACACGTAATTGGAATAAGGCTTATTAACAAGGTATAGTGTCTCAATGATACCATGTCTTTGTCATTACTACAGCACCATTCTCACACTCTACCGACACAGCATGACCCTGCAGATCTTGTAATTTAGCAATTTAAATTCATCATGAGCCTGCATAAAAGCCTTAATGCAGCAGTAATTCTGCATAAATACCACAATTCAGTGCACAATCATTAAAGGTTCTTGTTGTGTTTTGTGGGAAAGATACAATTGTCACCCTTGTGTACATAGTTGCTCCAAAGGCCATTGGTACCATTTCTCATTGTCCTGTCATTAAAAAGCTGAATGTTTAATTAATTTCCTTTAGGGAAGGAAACCTGCTATTGCTAGTCTGCCTGGCCGAAACATGGTTCCAATGCTTCCCTGTGGTTGACTCGGAGTGTTCCTGAATGTTCTAGTGAGTCACTGTTTTGTAAAAGATAATCACTTCTCAAAGAGACCAGCACCATCATCTCAGGCCAACTGAAGGCAACTGAGGGTGTAAGTGTAGCCTGGCCAACTTCACCAATTTCTGAAGTGCAGAAGCAAGAAGTACATTGGCACCTCACCATCCTTTACATGCTCTCAGAGCCATATGTGTGGGGTTTTAATCTTTAGAGCAGAGAATGTTAAGAGGGAATATGATAGAATTGTTCATAACCAAGAAAGATTTTGATAGACTAAGGAGAAACTGTTTCCAGGGGAAGAAGGGGCAGTAACCAGAGAACATAGATTTAAGGTGATTGGCAAAAGAGTCAGAGGCAAGATGAGAGAACTTTGTCCTTGCACAGCGAATTGTTGGAATCGGGAATGTACTGGCTGAAAGGGTGAAGGGGAGGCAGATTCAATAGTAGCATTCACAGAAGAATTGGATAAATGCCTGAAGGAGAAATATTTACAGGCTATGGGGAAGAGTGAGTGAGTGAGATTAATTGGATAGCTCTACCAAAGGGCTAGCACAGGCACGATGGACCGAATGGCCTCCTGGGCTATCATTTTTGTGCTTCTATTAAAGCTTCTCAGGCTACCTTCCTATGGCAGTGTTCACAGTGAAGCACTATCCTGCCCTCACCCAGAATGTCAGCAATGTCCAGCAAGGGTCACTGGATAGCACTCGGCAGCAGAAAGCCTGTCCAATGTTTGCTAAATGACACCAGCTAATTCTGCAGAGACTGGAGGATTGAAGCTGGAAGCCCCTCAGACTCCATGTTTCAGTACCACATTAGGCAGACCCCTGGGACAAGCTCTGTGCCAGATTTTTGTTGCGTTATGGAGACTACGCAGAACGTTTTAAAAATGGTGGACGGGACCTGGATCTGGAAGTCCTGTTCCCGTTTCCAGCAGGTCCTATTTTTGCTGGTAGTGGAAAGGCAGGTGGTGTGGGGGGTGGTACGGCAGGGATGAAGTGCACAGGAGCGAATTACAAATTGGTACGGCCATTTAAACTCAGCGCACAAGACAAGCAGACCCCATTTTCACTCCAGAAACGGCCTCAAGCCTGTCGTGTGTGTTCCATGACTTTATGGTGGAGGTGTAAATGCTCTTGAAGGGTATATAAGGTATGTAAAACCGTCAGGCTGTCAAGTTATTTAAATCCCCTGCCCTTTAAAATTTGAAAAAAATAAATGCTGGCATATGTCTGTGAGAATAATAAAAAATCAGTTCCAGCAGTGTAGCTGTTTCTTGAAATAGCCCTAATGCTAGCATTATTACTGTTTAACTGCTTCCAAAACCGATTATCATTATATTGGGGGGCTTTAAGTTTACTGTTTGATTGACAACTGAGGTTATTAAATGATTAACTGTCTTTTTGGGGTTATGAATACAAATGTTTTTTCTACAAGGGTTTAAGTACTTGAGTGGATTTAAAGAATTGGCTTTCATGAATGAGTTTTTTTTTGTATACAGTGAAGTCTGTAATAGATACTTTATTTCATTTCAACAAGGCTGATGAAGTCTGTCCATGGTGGATACCGCATGAGTTGGCATGGAGGGTGTAAGGGTAAAGGATGGTGGATGGGTGGGGGGGTATGAGTTGGCATTGGTGTAGGTGCTTTAAGGGCTGTGGGGATGACTGGGGGTCATGGTTTGGTATGAGGGGCTATTGGGGGCATTGGTTGGCATGACTTGGCATGGATGGGGCATGGGGAGTGGTTGGGAGGTGAGGGGGTGTGTGAGGTGAGGTGAGGGCTCGAGGACCTAATATTTAACAAAACAGCTGGGACAAGGTACCAAAGATCTGAGGCGGGCCTTTTAGCCAGCCTGCCTCGGCACTCGGCAGCCTCTGTGGCCGCCTCCAGTCTGCGCCAGGAGGTGGCGGGCTTGATGTTATCCTTGGCATCCCCCCCCTCCTCCCCCGTGGAATGAAAATCGTTCCAGTTGAGGCACTTGTTCCTGAAGTGGATGCACTGAGCTGGGGCATTTCCTGACTCGAATTCCCTGCCTTGATGGGGAAAATCTGGCCCTTCTGTCATTGTTGTTCGGAGAGTTTTTTTATATGCTAGGAAACTATTTTAATTACATCTTATTAAGTAATTGAAGCAGTCTGTGCCCATATACAGCAAGACTGGGCAACATTCAAGCTTGGACTACTAAGTGGAAAGTAACATTGATGCCCGTGTGGCAATGTCCATCCCCAACATGGGAGAATTTGACCATTTCCCCCAGACTTTCAATCGTGTCATCACTAGCAGCATCTTGTGGTGCTTTGGGGTGGGGGGGTGGGGGGCGATGCTGGGGGTTACCATTGACCAGAAGCTTAACTGGACCAGCCATATAAATACTGTGGCTACAAGAACAGGTCAGAGGCTGGGAACTGTGCAGTGAGTAACTCTCACCTCCTGAATCCCAAAACCTGTCTGCCATGCGCACCTATTGTGTAGAAGAACAAGGGCAGCAGGCATGTGGGAACACCACTGCAAGTTCCCCTCCACATCACAGAATATTCTGACTTGATGATTAAAATGATGATAATGAAGCTACTGGATTGTCATTAAAAAAACCCATCGGGTTCATGATGTCCAGGAAGGAAATCTGCCGTCCTGACTCAGCCTGGCCTATGTGTGACTCCTGGCCTGCAGAACTGCCCTCTGAAATGGCCGAGCAACTCGGTTATATTCGAGAATGTGGCTTGTCACAACGTTCTTAAGGGATGGGCAATAATTGCTGACCTTATCGACAATGCTCACGCTCTATGAATGAATAAAAAAAGCCACCGATGTCGCACTCACCACGACCCACTGAACTCCTTTCTTAAATCCTCTACCTTGGCATCAAGAAGCCACTGAAGGAGGACATGCAGGACAAAGCAGCCCGTCTCATCAGCACCCCATCCACCAACTTAAAACGTTCACTCCCTCCACTACTGACGCATAGTGACAGCAGTGTGTACCATATACAAGGCTCTTTTGACAGCACCTTCCAAACCCATGACCACTACCACCTAGGAGGACAAGGGCAGCAGATGCATGGGAACACCACCTACAAGTTCCCCTCAAAGCCACTCACCATCCTGACTTGGAAATATATCACCGTTCCTTCACTGTCGTTGGGTCAAAACCCTGGAACTCCCTCCCTAGCAGCACTGTGGGTATTCCTACACCACCTAGACTGCAGTGGCTCAAGAATGCAGCTCACCACCACCTTCCCGAAGGCAATTAGGGATGGGCAAAAAAGTGCTAGCCTAGCCACCGATGCCCACATCCTGGTAAAGAATTGAAAAAACTCCCTCCCTGCTTTCAGAAGCCTTATATATGTAAACCTTTCTTTTCTGCTGTGCTTGCAGTCTGAACTTAGCTGGCTCACATCTGTTCAGATGTCACAACATTTTAAAGAAAATGAAGCCAGTCATCGTTCTGCCCTTGAAGAAACTTGGCCTTTACCCTGCTTTCTCTGCCACCATCCACCACCCACCCCACCCAGCTGCCAATCAACCCAGCAATTCAGAAGTGATTGACCTCAGGATGTGTCTATTTAGACCATTTCCACATGGCAAGCACAAGAGCGGCTGCCTTAAAGGGACAGGCCTGATTAAACACTTGGAGCAGTTAAACATCACCCTTGGTGTGTTAAGCCAAGATCACCTGTGTGTGTGACGCCACAGGAGATCAGCTGGTACAAACCACAAACTTCTTTGCAATCCTATACATCTTCGGGAGGCGTTGTGCATAAGTAGATGCTGAGGGACACGCCCTACAAGATAATACGTTACAAATACAGTAAACAATGATGCTGTTAGCAGCAAACATAAGAAAAACCCACATGCACCCCGACCCTCTCCCTGCACCCCTATCCCAGCCTGTTTTTTAACCAGCGTTGCTGTCTGTATGAACGTTTGGGACAAAGTTTCGCAGTTAGACGGCACCAAATTAAAGACATTCCTCCTGCTTACTTTCCACTTCTTCTAGTCGATGCTATATGTCAGAACATCTGTCCTTGAAAAGCGTTGGTGGTCTGAATGCATTGTTACAACAATGCAGCGAAAAGTCTGAGGGAAATTGATGGCTCTGATAATGCCTTTTGATCGGTTGAAGTGTTTATGTCTGGCGAATGAGGGGCCATTCAGCGTGTGTGCCTGTTTACAGATCCCTTCATTAGCTGGCTTGTTGGAGTCAGGTGCAGAGTCCAGCAGCTGACCAGTCACCTTTTACAGCCTTCACTTTCCTGCCACACAAAAACTAGCAGAGATTATAGAAAAGCACCTGCGGAGAAAAGCATTGTCAAAACACAAGAACGCAGGGTAATTGAAACTTCTCCCAAATCATACAAGAGGCCTGTTTAAACAGTCATAACATTTACAATAAGATAAGAAAAACAAAGGGTTACAAGGATAGAGCCACAGCCATGATCGTGAAGCAATTTGCCCTGGTACCACTCAGCTTTAACAAAGCAACACTGATAAAAGTTGCAGACTAAAAACATTCTGCTGCCTTTGTTTACCGACCATTTACAATGAATTCAAAGTTGAGCAAAAAAAGTAGTTTACAGCAGCCAGCAGATTTTAAACATGTCACCAGCATGAGGAGCGGATCAAGGCATGATGCGACAGGGATGCTCTTTGAGGATATGAAGCTTATTTGACAAAAGGACCTCAATCAAACTGACTTTGAGGATAATGCTCTAATTGGCAAGAATCCCTCCTCACTCTGACCAAAGAAAAGACATTGCTATACACCTTACACCCTCTGTCCCTATTGCAAGCATCACCATGCTGAGAAACCTTAACATGGCAATGCACATCACCTACAACCAATTAAAAAGTACAGTGGCTTCTGGAAACATAACTATATCTCAATTTCAATAACAGCTTTTGTTGCGGAGAGAAGAAAACCTAAGGAGTTACATCAAGATACACTAATATATGAAGCCTGGCTCAATTAAATATTTTGTTCACAGGTATAAAGCAATGGTTGAAAACATCAGAAAAGGTTCTCGTAATGTTTGATGCTTAGGATTAATGTGCTGTAAATTTTATGTTAAATATTGTAACGATTATGGTGTTCAAAACTCCAGGTTGTTTTAATGAGGTTGAGCCCCTCTTTTTGGGCCCAGACTTGGCATTGAGCCAGTAGTGCGCACCCAAACGCTGGTTCCCAAAATTGGGCCTCAGGGCCTCCTCTAATTATTCCAGGTGAACTGTCAGTGCCTGTCACCCCTCCGCAGGTATCTCCCCTTTCCCCAGCATTTAGTTTAGGGCGGTGGCCCTCAGGAAAGTTCCAGTGTTTTGGTGGGAGGGGGTTGTGATGGGAGGGGAATGAGGGGTGAGGACAGCGAGATGAGGGCCATTTCTGGCTGGCAGCAGCTGTCAGAAGTACTGGGGAGCCAGGAGGAGCTGTCTTGCACTTTGCTGCTCCACATTTGTAAAAAGAAAAGTTAAAAAGAATATTTAGCCTACCTGTTTAATGGTGGCCAGAAAACTCAGGCAGAGCAGACTTGAGGCCTGCTCCATTCAGGGCTGCACAATTTCTGGAAAAAATCCTTTAACAGATATTAGAACCCTCATTAAAATAACTTGGGGCCTAATGCCTGTTTTTAAGCAGCCAAAAACACAGAAGAGCGGGTGGTCCTATGATGAGGGAGTGAGTAAATTGGGCTTATATTCTCTGGAGTTTAGAAGTATGAGAGGCAATCTCATTGAAACCTACAAAATTCTGAAGGGGCTTGATAGGGTGGATGCTGAGAGATTGTTTCAGCTTTTCAGAGAATCTGAAACACGAGAGCATAGTCTCAGGACAAGGGGCCTATCATTTAGGACTGGGATGAGGAGAAATTACTTCACTCAAAAGGGTTGTGAATCTTTGGAATTCTCTACCCCAGAGGTTTATGGTTGAATACATTTAAGGCTGGGATAGACAGATTTTTGGCCCCTCAGGGAATCAAGGGATGCAGGACACAGGCAAGAGAGTGGAATTGAAACACAAGATTAGTCATGATCATATTGAATGGCGGAGCAGGCTCGATGGGCCATAAGGTCTACTCATGCTCCTATTTCTTGAGTTTTTGAGGCCCTAAAGTGGGCAGTTAATGCCCAATCAAGGGTCTCATCCTACCACAGTTGGTATTAACCCAGCAGCATGACAAGCAAACCCATGTGGTTCTAAGGTAACCCCTTTCTAGACTGAAAAGAACAATTAGCATTAATGCTAGGGCCTTTAATCAGACAGAAAATTGGCAGCAAACCAAAGGAGGAGATAGTCGGAGGCTGACTAAAGGCTTAGAGTTCAAATCCTCCTCATAACTCCACCTTTCATACTGACATCAGCCTTATAACTCTTCGTTGCACTGCTTCCATTTTATGACTGTCTCCCTGGTTTCTTGGTAACCAGTATTGGACACAGCTCTTGTCTAATTGTACAGTTTAACCACAATCTTTTTCTACTTTTTACTAGTTTGGCCATGTGGTTCAACATTCCATTGGCCTTGTTGATTGCTGTCGTCTCGGACAACAGTGTGGAGCTTATTAAGATACCTGGATCTCTTTCAACTTTACCCGTAGCCATTTTAACACTATTCCTACCATACATGCGTCACTTTGTTTCCTGCCTAATGTGGCACTTTGTACGTGTCTGCAACAAGTTTCGTTGGCCATTGTTCTCCCCTGATAGATATTTAGTCCAACTCATTGTGTAATTTCTAATCTGCCTCCTCCAGTTCCAGTGTCCCTCCCAGATTGGGGCTACCGCAAATTTGACCAGTTTGAGTCCAAGGGCTGCATTCTATGTGCTCCGCTGGCCATGTTTTCGGCAAGCAAGGCATGTCAAATAGGACGGGTGCTCACCCTGCCACCTTCCTACCCATCCTGAGCTCACCCCCATAATATGGGGGGGGGATATGCCAAAATATGTCTGCCATATTTAAATAGACAATCAAGGGTCAATTAGGCTTGTCAATAAACCAATTGACCCCAATAACATGCTGCCCACACCATAAAACGGTTGATGTGGGCAGTCGGGTGGGAGTGGGCAGCACCATTGTTTAAAGTAAACTTTTCAAAGGACGGGAAAGAAGGGGGCTACTCTAACTTCGAGGGCCACCCTTTGAGGATTGGGGATAGACCCCCCTTCCACACCCCCCCACCCCCCCCCCACCGAAGATAGAACCCCTCTCTTCCTTTATGCCTTAAACCCACCACTCCTCCCCCACACACACACCCCCCCCCCCCACCCCCCACCACCACCACCACCCCAGCCCCCCAACCCGCCCAAGACACTGGACTTATCTGTTTCCTAGGATCCATTGGGCTGCCACCTTCTTACTCATTGCAGTCCTGGCAGTGCCCACTAATGCGTTGTTGGTGCTGTTGGGACTGATGGAACTGCTGGCTAATCCGATTGGCCCAACATAACTTGTCCGCCAAATACCCATTGTTTTCTACCTATCAGTCAATTTTGTAACTATAGAACAAAAACAAAAATACCTGGAAAAACTCAGCAGGTCTAACAGCATCTGCGGAGAGGGATACAGTTGACGTTTCGAGTCCGTATGACCCTTCATCAGGACTAAAAAATATAGAAATGAGATGAAATATAAGCTGGTAGAGGGGAGTGGGTCAGGAGGAGCTCGATAGGGGGCCAGTGATAGGTGGAGGCCAAGAAGAGACTGCCAAAGATGTCATAGACAAAAGGACAAAGAGGTGTTGACGGTGGTGATATTATCTAAAGGATGTGCTAATGGGGACATTAAGGGTAACAAGCAGGACAAGCAAGTGGCAGATGGCCCTAGTGGGGGTGGGGTGGGGTGGGGGGGAAGGGATCGAAATGGGCTAAAAAGTGGAGATGAAACAATAGATGGAAATAAATTTAAAAATAGATGGGAAAAGAAAAATATATTTGTAAAAAAATTATAAATTATTGGAAAAAGGAGGATCAGAAAGGGTGTAGGGATGGAGGAGAGAGTTCATGATCTGAAATTGTTGAACTCAGTATTCAGTCCGGAAGGCTGTAAAGTGCCTAGCCGGAAGATGAGGTGCTGTTCCTCCAGTTTGCGTTGAGCTTCACTGGAACATTGCAGCAGGCCAAGGACGGACATGCGGGCATGAGAGCAGGGTGGTGTGTTGAAATGGCAAGTGAAGGGAGGTCTGGGTCATGCTTGCGGACAGACAGAAGGTGTTCCACAAAGCGGGTTCTGATGAAGGCTCATACGGACTCGAAACGTCAACTGTATCCCTCTCCGCAGATGCTGTCAGACCTGCTGAGATTTTGCAGGTATTTTTGTTTTTGTTCTAGAATTCCAGCATCCACAGTATTTTGCTTTTACCTTTGTAACTATAGTTTTGAGCTTACCTGATAGATTTTCATGTAGAGCTCATCATGAAACATTGTAGCATCTGATCGCAATCTGATTAAACACTAGAAATTCTGTTCACAGTTTGACATGTGCAGAGTTAGTGTATTTACCACAGTCCGTACAGGATGTTGATCATCTAACATATATTGCACTGACTTCAGTCTCATGTACACAAGTTATAATTGATGTGTATAGGAGACTATTCACAATCTGGTGGATGCAATATACAGATTATAAATACAATATATGATCATTATCTGATATGTACAAGAAATTCTGATCACAGCCTGACCTATACAATCTACTGATCACAGTCTATTCTATGCAGTATACCTGGTACAGTCTGATATACACTGTATACAGTTCATAACCTGATTTACTGTTCTTCCTTTTAACTCGTCGCTCACTCTTTGTTTCTTCCCAGGATTTGCTGCATTTGACAGAAAGTGATCTGAGACAGCTGGGAATTCAGAACCAGACACACAGGACTCATATTGTATCCAGCATCTTCCTCCTTCAGGAGAGGGAGAGACGGAAAGGTATTCCAGTATTAGATCATACTCTTTCTTTTGTGTGTGTGTATGTGTGTGTGTGTGTGTGCGCCCATGCGCACCATGCTCCATTGCTGCTGAACTAATGGTCTAATTATAATGAGAGCTTGGCAGAGAATCTAATGCATCCAACTATCATTCATGGCTCTGACTCCCACCTCAAAATGAGAAGATTGCGAGTTCAAGCTCCACTCCAGAGATTTGAGCACAAAATTGAGGCTGATGCTGAGGGTGTGCTGCATTGTTGGAAGCACCATCTTTCAGATAAGATGTTAAACTAAAGACCCCTTTGCCGCCTTGGGTGGATGTCAAAAATTCTGAATTCGGCAATATTCTGAATAAGAGCAGGGGGGTTCTCCTGGGTACCAATATTTATCCCTCAGCCAACATCTAAACATGGATGATCTAGTCATTTATTTCATTCGTGTTTGCGGGATCTTGCTGTGTGAAAATTGGCTACCATGTTTCCTACATCATGACAGTGACTATGCTGAAAATGGACGTGATTGGCTGTGGAGTTTGTTGGGACGTCCTGAGATAGCGAAAGGCGTTTCTAAATCTGTATATCCTCCTTTCTTTCTTTTTCTGGAATTTGCCACCCCTGATGTTTCCTTCACTGCTCCCGAGGTTTCTAACCGCTGCTTGCAGTGACCAAGTGAGGAACCTCGTGAAGCCATTGAGCCTGTTCATCTCAATGGACACCTCTCAATAGCCACCATCAACACGGCTGTTTCTTGGGAGGCTGTTTTTGTTAGGAAAAGACAGATTGGGTTCTCTTTCCCACTGCTCCAGTGTTATGACCAACAATAAAGACACACTAAACCCTCCTGCAGAATGGAAATTGTGATGGTAAAGTCGTTTTGTTTGCAGCTGTCCCAGCTGCTGTTATCCATATTTCTGACTGACCCAGAATGTTTATCTGTATTGTGTTCGAGGTACAACAGTGATTTCAAAAGTACTTCAATGGCTGTGAAGCACTTTCGGACATCTCTCTTCTCTTCTCTTAGACAATCCCTTGGGGCTGAGGGTGACTTTCTTCCACTCCGGGGTTGTCAGTCCTGAGGCAACTAAAGTCCAATGCTGGACCCTCGCACTCTGCCACAGGTGGGGCAGATAGTGTTTGATGAGGCGGGTGGGTGGGATGCTTGGATTTTGGTATGGTCCTTCTGCTGTTTGCCTCTACCTGGGCCTGTTGGGGATGTTTGAAATGGTCGGCACCCTTGTGGATGCTTCTTCTCGGGTTTGGGCGATCTCGAGCAAGAGATCCCCAAAAATCGGTGGGGATGTTGCATTTTTTTCAGGGAGGCTTTGAGGACATCCCTGAAACATTTCCTCTGCCCTCTTGGTAACTGCTTGCCGTGAAGAAGCTCAAAGTGGGGAGCTTGTTTTTGGAGTCTTGTGTCAGGCATGTGGATGATGTGGCCTGCCGAGCATAGCTGATTAACCATAACTAGTGCCTCGATACTGGTGCTGTTGGCCTGAGAGAGGACACTGATATTGGAGTGCCTATCCTGCCATTGAATTTGCAGAATTTTGCAGAGGCATTGCCGGCGATATTTCCCCAGGGATTTAAGGTGTCTGCTGTACATTGTCCATGTCTCTGACATGTACAGGAGGGCAGGCCTGTAGACCATGAGCTTGGTGCTGGGTTTGAGGCGTTTGTCATCAAACACTCTCTTTTCCTCAGACGGCTGAAGGCTGCGCTGGCACACGGGGGTGGGGGTGATGTTGAGTTTCAACACTGATGTCAACCCTCACTGAGAGGAAGCTCCCAAGGAATGAAAAATGATCAATGGTTCGTTGTGGATCTTTATAGTCAGGGGGCAGTGTTGTGCAGCAGGAGCGGCTGCTGGAGGACCTTTTGTCTTCCAGATGTTTAGCCTAAGGCCCATTCTTTCATACGCCTCCATGAATGCGTCGACAATAGTTTGAAGCTTAGCCTCTGTGCTCGTACACAAGCGTCGTCAGCGTACGGCAGTTCAATGACAGTTTGCGGTGCTCTTGGTTCTGGAATGGAGGTGTTGTGGGTTGAGTAGTTTCCCAGTCGTCTTGTAGAGTAGCTCCACTCCGACAGAGAGCTTCGTGGAGATGGGGTGGAGTGTTGTGGCGAGGTAAATGGAAAAGCACATTGGTGTGATGAGACAGCCTTGCTTGTTCCCAGTTTGCACTGGTACTGGGTCTGTGGCAGACCTGTTGGGAAGGATCACAGTTTGCATGTCATCATGCAGCAAACAGAGGGTGGTGATGAATTTCTGCGGGCAGTCAAATTTGAGGGGACGTTCCACAGTCCCTCCCAGTTGATAGAGTCAAAGGCCTTTGTGAGGTCAAAGTCGGCCAGGAACAGAGGTTGCTGCTGCTCTCTGCATTTTTCTTGGACTTGTCTCACTGTGAAGGTCATGTCCGCTGCGCCTCTTGACGGACGGAATCTGCATTGTGACCCTGGTTGTGCGTTCAAGTCCTTCTCAAGGGCAGTTAGGGCTGGGCAATAAATGCTAGCCCAGCCAGCGATACCCACAACCCATGAAAGAAATAAAAAAACCTCCAAAGATTTGAGACCAATCATTTGTGCAGTACTGAGGGAGTGCTGTTGAGTTGGTGGTGCCAGATTTTGGATGAAAAAGAAATAGAGAAGAGTGCAGACCTGATAGGAGACAGCAGCAGCAGCAGCGGAGGGAGAAAGGGTGTGAGAGAAGGGCACAGTGCTGATCGGGGATTGCAGCTGGAGCAGAGGATAAAAGAGAGAGAGAGCAGGGGAAGAGTGCAGAAATTCAACTGTACCATGCGTCACATGGCCAGAACCTGTTCTCATTCAACTTCCACTTATTGAATCATAGAATAATGTAGCACAGAAGGAGGCACTCAGCCCATTGTGCCTGTGCCAGCTCTTTGATCAACCTATTTAATTAGTCCCACTCCTTTTCCCGTAGCCACATCAATTCTTTCCCTTCAAGTATTGACCCCATATATTTGAATGTCACTACCGAATCTGTTTTCACCATCCTTTTAGACAGTGCATTCCAGATTATAACTATTCACCTAGAGCTGCCAAATTTTGCCAAAGGGTGCCAAGGACAATTTTGGCACCTCAGCTACTGCCCCATCTGAAATCAACTGCATTGCCGCATGTCACGGTTCAAGTGTGGCAACTTTTATTCTGTCTGGGTATAGCTACACTTGATAGCTAAAGGCACGGCCGCCACTGATGGGACAATGGAGCCCAGGGCTGTGCAACCTCCTGACTTGGATGTATATTGCCATTCTTTCATCATTGTCGAAATCCCTTATAGAGGATTGTTGCGGGAACTCCATCAACACAAGACTGCAATAACTCAGGGAGAAGGTCCACACTACCAGCTCTGGCTATCTCGGAGATAGATAAATAAGAAGCTTTGCCAGCCTTTGCCACATCCCATGAGTAAATAATTTTTTAAAAAACCAGAATCTTCACAAACAACACTCAAAAAACATTGTTTGTGCAAAATGTGTGGGGGAAATGGCCCCTAGGTAGTTTTTTTTTAGCAGAGGCAGTGGCACAGTTCTACAACAGTGGCAGCTCCAGGAACTCCTAGAATAATACTTAGGATAGATATGTGTAGATAATTCACAGAATCATCACTCCTCATTATAACCTGGGTGAGAACAGCCTGAAATGTTCCTGGGTAGGTCTGCAGCCATTGGACTCTTGGGGTTAGAAATTGGACCATGTTTCAAAGATCCTGAGGGGACTTGACAAGGTGGATGCAGAAAGGATGTTTCCCCTTGTAGGAGAGACTAGAACTAGGGGACACAGTTTAAAAATAAGGGGTCTCCCATTTAAGACAGAGATGAGGAGAATTGTTTTCTCTGAAGATCATGTGTCTTTGGAACCCTTTGCCCCCAGAGAATGGTGGAGGCAGGGTCATTGAATAATGGATGCTTGACTAACAAGGGAGTCAAAGGTTATGGGGGTAGGTGGAACGTGGAGTTGAGGCTGCAGTCAGATCTTCCAAGAACATATTGAATGGCGGAGTAGGCTTGAGGGATCAAATGACCTACTCCTGTTTCTAATTCCTATGTATGTTTACAGACTGTGGTAATCTGATGTGTAATATATCTTTAAGAAGAATGTTATAATAGACCACATGATCTTATTATCCAATGACAGAGGTAGCACGGCCAACCTTAGTAGTCTGTAGATAGTAGTCTGGAGTAAGAGTCTATAATGTAGATAGGGTTTTAGTTCTAAGTACACAAGTGTAGCTGCTGAGTTCCTTTGTAAATAAATAGAATGTGTTCTACATAAGAACCGTCTGCTGATCTACTATGTCTATGGTACCAACTCGGTCATCCTGAAACAAGCATGTGACCCAGATCCATTAGTCCAACTAAACTAGTGACCAAGGATCCAACAAACTGGCGATGAGTTGAAAAAAGCAAGAAAAAGTAAGGAAGATGGGAAAAAAAGCAAGAAAAGGGAGGAAGGAAATCAAGTGAACCGAAATCGGGCCATACCTCACACGGTAGTTGTAAGTAGAATTTCCATCCTAATCATTGAAGCAGTCCCCTCAAAGCATGCTGCAGTTTGAAAGAGTTGACCCTTTCAACCCAACAGTGGACAATTGGTCTCATTATGTTGAACGCCTCACGTTCTTTTTCCGAGTTAATGACATTGCGGGGGAGAAGAAGAAGCACCGATCCTCTCCTCCACGTATGGGAGTGAGATTTATGGATTAATCCGAAGTTTAATGACACCCAGTGCCCCGGATTCAAAAGCTTGTGAAGAATCATTACCAGCCCAAGCCCTCGGTAACGATGTAATGGTTCAAATTTAACTTGAAATGGAGCCCCAGGGGAGACAGTCACTTGTTATGCGGCAAGTCTGAAACAACAGAATATTGCGAGTTTTGTACACCTATAAATGATATGCTCAGAGATCGTTTCGTGTGCGGTATAAATGAAGATATGATTCAGAAGAGGTTACTATCTGACACAAATTTGGATTTTTAGAAGGCACAGGAAATGACACTGGCAATGGAAGGTGCAGTGAGGGACTTGGGGCACAAAATGGCGCTGTCCTCCACGTTGGGTGGGGAGCCCCAGCCAAAAAGGGTGCAAAAATGCACAACTCTGATGAGAAGTGGGAAGCAGTCACAGCTTTCAGACAAATAAAAAGAAATGACTGTGCAGCGAAAACACAGAATAATGGTAAGAGAGGTGGAAGCAGACAACTTTGTAATGAATCGAAGTTTAAAAAAATTGAATGCTTTCACTTTGATCGAAACGGACACCTCATGAGACATTGCAAGGATAGAATCAGGAAGACTGTCAATCAAAAGAAAAAACCCTGTGAGATTCATAACATAGAAGAGCCTGAGGTAACAGAGTGAGATATTTATTCGTTGTATCGTTTAAAGGTAGGAAGAACAGAACCAATCCATGTAACAGTGAGGTTGAATAATAGGCCTATCAGAATGAAGGTAGGTACAGGGGGATCCACTACAGTGATAGGTGAGCATACTTTTAAGCACCTGAATCATAGGGAATGTAAATTAAATTTGGAAGAAACGGATGCCAAATTGAAAACTTACACGGGAGAAGATATCAAAATCAAAGGCATAAGCAGGATTACTGTACAGTATGGAAGTCAATCAGTGAAATTACCCTTGATGGTGGTAGCAGGTGAGGGGCCAAGTCTCCTTGGATGAAACTGACTGAAAGAAGTTAAATTGGATTGGACTGAGATCTCCCAGCTGAGAGCCAGTGGGTTACCCGAGCTACTACAAAACTGCACTTTGGTTTTCCAAGATCAACTCAGGAAGAAAAAAATTCACTGCCTTTTGGTGTATCTTCTGCATGCGCCATATTCCAGAGGACAATGGAAAATTTACTGCAGGGATTGCCTCATGCTGTAGTTTATTTAGATGACGTTCTAGTGACAGGACTCGCTGAAAAGGAGCATTCGGCAAACTTGGAAGAAGTTTTGAAGCATTTTTCACAGGTGGGAGTGTGTTTAAAAATAGAAAAGCGCACATTCCAAGAGAAAGAGGTAACTTATTTAGGTAGATGCACAGGGCCTCCATCTGGTTGAAGAAAAAGCGGGAGCCATTAGAGAGGCACCAGCACCAAGGAACACCTCCGAACTAAAATCATTCTTGGGGATGATCAATTACTATGGATGCTTTTAGCCTAATTTGTTGACAGAATTGGCACCCTTGTATTGCCTACTCAAGAAAAACCAATGTTGGCCTTGGCAACAGAGAGAAGCTTTCGCAAAGGTGAAACAGCTGTTCCACTCATCCACCCTATTAGTACATTTTGACCAAAGAGAAGAGTTAGTTCTGACATGTGGTGCATCTCCTTATGGAGTGGGAGCAGTGCTATCCCATTGAATGGACAATGGCTCAGAACAACCTATTGGATATGTATCAAGAACAGTGGAAAAGGGATACTCACAGATAGAAAAAGACAGCTTATCAGTCATCCTTGGTGTCAAGAAATTTCACCAGTATGTACACAGTCGTCATTTTACTATCATTCTGGACCACAAGCCTTCATTAGGTCAAGGCTATACCACCCATAGCCTCAGCAAAAATACAGAGGTGGGCGTTGATCCTGGCAGCGTTTGAGTATACTTTCATCCACAGGCCTGGAAATCAATTTGCAAGAGCTGATGCGCTTAGTCGTTTGCCTTTGAGGAGGATGTTCCAGTTCCTCAAGAACTTGTTTTATTATTGAACTTCTTAGATTCACCACTGGTATGTGCGAGACAGATTAGAGATTGGACAAGTCGAGACCCAGTCTTATCCAATGTACGAGAACAAGTTCTTCACGGTTGGTCACAAGAACAGGAATCTAATGAAAGAAACTTTATTTTCACAGAAGAGATGAGATAACCAGCCAGGATGGTATCTTATTGTGGGGAGCTAGAGTGATTGTTCCTCTAAAAGGATGAAAGCCATTGTTAACTGAACTACATAGAGCACATTCAGGTATTTCCTGAATGAAGACCACAGCATGCAGCTACCTATGGCGGCCTAGAATGAATGAGAAATAGAGAGTTCAGTGCATAGTTGTATACAGTGTTAGCAAGTGCTAAAGTTACCTCCAGCAGCTCTGTTACATCTGTGGGAGTGGCCAGGAAGGCCATGGGTGCGATTGCATATTGACTTTGTGGGACCTTTCATGGAGACAATGTTTCTCCTTGTTGATGCTCACTCAAAATGGGTGGACATATATGAAGAAAAGTCACCAACATCTTCTGCTACAATTGATAGACTACGACAAAGTTTCGCCAGCAACCAACTACCAGAAGCGGTTGTATCAGACAGCGGCAAGGCATTTACGAGTGCTGAGTTTCAATGGTTTATCAGCCTCAACAATATTACTCATGTAAAAACGTCACCATACCACCCTTCTTGAATGGACTGACTGAGAGAGCAGTTCAAACATTCAAATATGGCATGAAGAAATTAACCGGAGACTCCATAGTGACCAAGTTAGCATGCTTTCTTTTCCATTATAGAAGCACCCCTCACATGGCAATAAGCGTCACACCTGTGGAATTGTTGATGAATCATCGTCTCAGAACGAGATTGAGCTTAATAATGCCAAATTTAGGGGGGGGGGAAGGTCGAAAAGAGTCAGGGAAGTTAGAAAATTGTACATGATTGGCATAGTCGTGACAGAAAGTTTACCGCAGGGGAGAGAGTACATGTGAAAAATTTTGGTGAAGAACCTAAATGGTTATCAGGTGAAATAAGGGCAGTGACTGGACCTCTTTCTTACCACATGAAAGTAGAAGACTGAATCAAACGGAAACATATCGATCATATAGGAGAAACAAAGTATCAGGAAATGATTCCTCCAGTGTTCACAACTGCGTCAACATCTCCTGTTGAAAGAACCCAACTGAGTACAGATGTGTCTGAAGGGTCGGCTGTACCTGCAAGAGTCGAGGAAACAGATTTGCAGGTGCCCTCCGAAGAACCTGATGTTTGGACAGCTCCAGAAAAGCAGGTTCCTGACAAAACATCTGAAGCTGTAGAGCTGAGGCCTTCTACACGCGTAAGGAAACCCCCAGAAAGACTGAATTTGTAAGTTACTTATCTGTGTAAACAATTTGATATTTTGTGAAAAATTGTAACTGTAAAATATATTTCTGAGTAAAGGGGGAGGAATGTAGTAATCTGATGTGGAATGTACCTTTAAGAAGAATGTTATAATAGAAGATCACATGATCTTATTATCCAATGACAGAGTAGCGAGGGCTAGTCTTAGTAGTCTGTAGTCAGTAGGAGTAGGCTAGAGTAAGAGTCTGTAATGTAGAGACAGTGTTTTAGTTGTAAGTACACAAGTGTACCGCTGAGTTCCTTTTGTAAATAAATAGTGTGTTTTACACACGTATGTGTTCAATCGTCTACTGAGCTGCTAAGTCTATGGTACGACTCGATCATCCCGAAACAAGCGTGCAGCCCAGATTCAATGTCCAGCTAAACTAGTGACCAAGAATCCAACACAGACATAAAACATGGTGTCAACAAGACCCAATGTTGCGCCACGAAAATGCCTGAAAAACATCTGACTGGAAAATTGGACCGTTTTTCACGCAACCCCCTAAAACAGACATTCGACCTCATGCATATACTAATGAGGGGTTTCCATGATGTCCCTGAGGTTTCTACGTAAGATTGGGAGCATTTCCAAGCAAATTCCTGACCACTTGCAGTGAGACTATTTTGTCTTGTTCTGATATCAGCAGTTAACAGTTCCCCAGCTGTACTGCATGGTGTAAATGTGCATTCTTGTTGTGGGCAATGCTCCATTGAACTTCTCTTTCCTGTTCCTCTTAAACTCCAAATATCCCATCCTATATAGTCCTCCTCCTCGTCCTCAGGAACATAGAAACTAGGAGCAGGAGTAGGCCATTCGGCGCTTCAAGCCTGCATCGCCATTCAATATGATAATGGCTGATCCTCTATCTGAACACTATACTCCTGTGCTCTCCTCAGACCCCTTGATGCCTCTAGAGTCCAGGAATCTATCTATTTCCATCTTAAATATATTCAGTGACTTTGCCTCCACAACCTTTTGTGGTAGAGAATTCCATAGGTTCACCACCCTCTAAGTGAAGAAGTTTCTCCTCATCTCAGTCCTAAATGGTCTACCCCATACCCTCAGACTGTGACCCCTTGTTCTAGACCCCCCCCCCCAGCCAGAAGAAACATCATCCCTGCATCCAGTCTGTCCATCCCTGTCAGAATTTTATATGTTTCAATGAGATCCCCTCTCAATCTCCTAAACTCCAGTGAATACAGGCCTAGCCGATCCAATCTCTCCTCATACGACAATCCTGCCATCCCAGGAATCAGTCTGGTGAACCTTTGCTGAAATCCCTCTATGGCAAGTATATCCTTTCTTAAGTAAGGAGACCAAAACTGCACACAATACTCCAGGTGTGGTCTCTCCAGGGCCCTGTAAAGCTGCAGTAAGACATCCTTCCTGCAATCTTATTGTGTCGACATCAAGACACCCCAATGTCTCCTAAATTAAGTATTTATTTTTTTCTCAGACCTCAAAGCTGTGGAAATACTTCTCTCCCTCGGGCTTTCATTCCTCCCATAGCCTTCAGGCTTTTGAAACCAAACTTGGCATCAACTCATCATGAAGCACCTGTTGACAGCATCTCTTTTTTTCACTCCTATCTACATTTCCTGATGCCTTTTCATCATGGGTCAGGGGTGAAAATAGCCAGAAAATCTGCAGCCCCCACTTCCTGGTCTCCCATCAGATTGAAAAGCCAGCAGTGCCTCCATGGGAAAGGCATAAACACCCTGGAAGGGGCTCCATTTTTAATAATGTTTCACATTTTCTCAATCTTGTTAGATAATGTCACACTAATATGATGCAGCCACACAGTCTGAGGTTTCAGTAACTTTACTTTCAAATAATTCTTTGATGTTTTAGAGCGATTGAGCAAATGAACATCCACCCTTGAACTGCTCCCTAGCCGTGCTCCACTGTGCAACACAAAACGCCCAACAGTAGAAGGGTGTAGCCAAGCTGTATGGACACCGTACATTAAACTTGTGCAAC
This sequence comes from Cetorhinus maximus, assembly GCF_964194155.1. Taxonomy (NCBI): domain Eukaryota; kingdom Metazoa; phylum Chordata; class Chondrichthyes; order Lamniformes; family Cetorhinidae; genus Cetorhinus; species Cetorhinus maximus. The sequence goes on along the minus strand of NC_135895.1, from coordinate 19,674,657 downwards.
GAGAGGCGTTTGATTCTGGTTGGAGATTCGGAAAGCCACTACCTCTTTATCATCAGCCCTGTTCAGGTTCCGCTCTTTATACATGGGAGAACAGAGAATAGAACTGAGAGGGCACTTTCACATCAGAAGGATTGCAACTGATGACGTGCAGTTCTCCCACATGAATCCCTCACAAACTCAGAAGGGTGAACGTCCTTGATTTCCTTTCCACCCTCCCCACCACCACCGTCGTTGACGGTAGAGCCTTCAGCTGCCCAGGCCCCAAACCCTGGAATTCCCTCTCTACCTGTTGCTCCTCCTTTAAGATCCTGCTTATAAGCTGCCATTTTCATGGCACTTTTGGTCACCTGCCTTATCTCCTTACGTAGCTCGGTCTCAATTTTTGTTCATGAAGTGCCTTGGGAGATTTTAAGCTACATAAATAAAAGTTGAGTAATTCTGTTCTCAATAGTCCCGTGTATAAAGAACTCAGCCCGAACAGGACTCTCTGCATCTCCGACCAGAATCAAACATCGCTTGTTGCACAAGTTTAATATGGGTTGTCTGAGCTGCTTGGCTACACCCCTCTACTGGTGGGGCTTTTGTATTATGCTGTGGAGTTTAGCTGGGGACATGTTACCTGCTGAGATCGACATGGGACAAAATAGCCCACAAGATCTCAGCAAAAGAATGGAATAAAAAATAAGTTGTGTTGAATGTTAGAGTTTGAATTCCAATCCTGACAATGTAGGTGTGACCAGAGGTTCACCCAGGAGTGTCTGCTAGACTGATAATTGCACCCTGCAGTCTTCACCAAGAGTTTGGAAATCCTACTGTCTGATGATGATGATGATAATAATAATAATAATGGCCCTGTTTCTGTGTTGCGCATGTTATGTAATTCCATACATAACACGTAAACAACTGGAGTTCCGATCAGGGGCTGAATTTTACAGCCGCAAATCGGGCAGATGCCCCCCACCCCCAACACAAATGTAAAATAGGGCGTGGTGACGTGTTGGCAATACAATGTCACCGTGCCAGCCTCACAAATTATGGAAGGCGAGCAGGCGCACAACTCGGCAGTCATTTTGAAATGACTAATTAACGAGCTATTGAGCTCATGGACGACCCTGGGTGCCCGCCATTTTTTTGTCGCCTGCTGCGCTTTTCAGGTCGGGCGTGCAAAAGTTCGGGGGGGCGGGTGTTTACAGCAGCTATGAAGAGGTGGGACAAGTAGGGTTGCCAACCCTCCAGGATCAGCCTGGAGTCTGCAGGAATTGAAAATCAATCTCCAGGACGCTGCTGTGTGCCATCTTGCAGAAGAATCATTTGGATATTAAAAAAAACATTTTTTTGTCATTTTCTTTGAATGTTTCTCTTCACCAGATATAAAAATATTAAAAATGGGGTGGGAGGGGTGCGGGCAAAGGCTGTTTGGGTGACAGTCAAGCATCATCCAATTGGGTAATGAATCCTTTTGCTTTCCAATTGGCTTAAGAAGGCATTGAGTCACAAGGATGACGTGTTGGCTGATTAATGATTGGAGCATGGGGGCAAGTCATGTGATGAAATCTCCAGGAATACATTTAACCACAGTTGCAACCCTAGGCAAAACGGCAGAAGGAAGTGGCCTGCCGCCAGGACTGTGGTTGAATGTACCAGCAGAACCTGCTGGGGGAGGTGGCACTTTTTATATGAGATTTTTTAACATCTCTTTTGAGCCGTCAATATAAAATAAAGGCTGGTTTCGAGACTGGGGCCCTCTACAATTCTGGCCATGACCGACTTCATGTTCTCAGCACAACCCCTCTGTCACATGACGTCCCGGTCTAGCCTTCCAATTGGGTGTGGTTCCCCCGCCCCCACTCTTGCACCTTTGGTTGGCCTCCTTCCTGCTGGACAGCTACTAATAGGATGGGAATAGAGGGATACGGACTCCGGAAGTGCAAAATGTTTTAGTTTGACGGGCAATATGATCGGCGCAGGCTTGGAGGGCCGAAGGGCCTGTTCCTGTGCTGTACTTTTCTTTGTTCAATTGACCGTCTGCTTGATGGGACGAGCTGAGGTGGTGGGGTGGGAGTGAGCAGAGCAGTTGGTTTCTGTTCTGCCTCCCTCACCCCACCAAGAAATATAATTCAGCCCCAGATCTCAACCAAATAAGATTTTCCCAGGTTCTTTATACGTTTACCTACGCCACAAAAGTGACTACACTTCAAAACATTCATTATAGGCCATGACGCACTTTGGGACTTCAAGGCGTAGGCATGATTTGGACATGATTAAACTGTCAAACGACGCCTACCATGCTGCCCAGTACTTTAGGCCCCAGGATACTGCTAGGGCTTGAGTAAGGGCAGGTGGTGGCATAGTGGGATTGTCGCTAGACTGGTGTTCCAGAGACTCTGGGGGACCTGGGTTCAAATCCCACCATGGCAGAGGGTGAAATTTGAATTCAATAAAAATCTAGAATTAGAAATCTCATGATGACCACGGAACCATTGCCAATTGTTGCAAAATCCCACCTGGTTCACTAACGTCCTTTAGGGAAGAAAATCTGCTGTCCTTACCTGGTCTGGCCTACATTTGACTCTAGACCCACAGCAATACCCTCTGAACAAGGGCAATTGGGGATGGACAGTAAATGCTGGCCTAACTGGCAATGCCCGCACCCCATACATGAATTTTTCAAAAGTCCGTCCACAATAGCCTGGTTTGAATGAAAATACTGTGGAGATTTTTCTTTAAAGAAAGCCAACGAACATTTTCAAAATTGTTTGAGGATGAATTGAGTGCATTCTGATTGTTCGAAATATCCAGGAAGGGTCTGGAGTCAAATGTAGGCCAGACCAGGTAAGGTTGGCAGATTTTCTTCCCTAAAGGACATTAGTGAACCAGATGGGTTTTTAGGACAATCGGCAATGGTTCCGTGGTCATCATCAGATTTTTAATTCCAGATTTTTATTGAATTCAAATTTCACCCTCTGCCATGGTGGGATTTGTACCCAGGTCCCCAGAGCACTGCCCAGAGGAATCGTAAATATTGCTGAACATTGTGTGACCATCAGCGGGAAGAATTGAATTTTACTCAGGTGGAGCGCTGAATTTCCCAGGAGTTTGGCGAATGTATGACTAAGCAGACTGGCGTCACAGGGGTGAGCACAAGCAGCTCAGAAAATGGATATCAAACTCTGCAAAACAAAAAACATGCCCCTTCTCCTCTTCTCAGTGACCGATCTCTTGGCCAGTGGCAACCGTCCCATCACTTAGTGCTCATGTGTCAACTTCTGATTTGCTGTGTGGCAATGGTATGGCTGTTCTCAGCCGGTGTCCGAGGGCACACACTTTCCAGCAGAGGTGTTTGGAGGATGGTCTGGAGCCAGGAAGTGACTGACTGACTTATTTTTCTACTCAGGCGCGGGGACGGATGCCTACTGAGATTGATTGATTGTAGTGCCCCTACCTCCACCCGGCCTGTTTTGCTCTGTATGCGTTTACATCAGCTAGCCAGCGGGTTGGGGAAGGATGCCAGCTGTTTGACAGAAATGGCGAGAGTCTTTAAAACTTCCACAGGCGCTAAGGAAAGGCATGAGGAATTTCTGAAACTGTTTGACTGGGTTTGACGCAGCTTCTCTCACTTACCTGAGGTGTTGCTGCAGAGGGAAAGAAAGTGAGACTTGCATTTCTGTAGTGCCTGTCACCACTTCAGAACGTCCCAAAGGGCTTTACAATTGATGAAGTACTTTTGAAGTGTAGTCACTGTCATAATGTGAGACCAACCGTATAACCGTGCCCATAGCCAAGCTGTTCCAGTACAGCTACTACACTGGCATTGACCTGATTAATGTGGACAATTGCCCAGGTCTGTCCTGTCCACAAGAAGCAAGACCAATCCAGTCTGCTCCATTACTGTCGTATCAGCCTGTTCTCAATCATCAGCAAAACGATGGAAGGTGTCATCAACAGTGCTATCATGCAGCACTTACTCAGCAATAACTTGCTCACCAGCGCTCAGTTCACATTCTGCCAGGACCACGTGACTCCAGACCTCTTTACAGCCTTGGTTCAAACATGGAGAAAAGAGCTGAATTCAAGATGTGGGATTAAAGTAACTGCCCAAGTGTGGCATCAAGAAGCCCTAGCAAGACTGAAGTCAATGGAAATTGGAGGGAACAATTCTGGTTGGAGTCATGCCTTGCACTAAGGAAGATGTTTGTTGGTCTCAGTCCCAGGACATCACTGCAGGAGTTCGTCAGGGTAGTGTCCAAGGTCCAGCCATCTTCACTTTCCTTCCGCTATAAGGTCAGAAGCGGGATTTTTGCTGATGGTTGCACAATGTTCAGTGATGTTTGCGATTCCTCAGATACTGAAGCAGTCCATGTCCATATGTACTAACAACTGAACAACATTCAGGCTTCGTGCCATTTGTAACATTCGTGCCACACAAGTGCCAGGCAATGGCCATCTCCAGCAAAACAGAATCTAAGCATCTCCCCATTAGGTGGCATTGCTATTACTAAATTTCCCACCATCAACATCTTGGGGGGGATTACCATTGACCAGGCACTGAACTGGACCAGCCACATAAATACTGTGGCTACTAGAGCAGGTCAGAGGTTGGGAACTCTGCTGAAGGTAATTTATCTGACTCCCCAAAGCCTGTCCACCATTCTTATGAGGCTCAAATCAGGAGCGTGATGGAATATTCCCCACTTGCCTGAATGAGTGCAGCTCCAACAACACTCAAGAAGCTTAACACGATCCAGGATAAAGCAAATCAATTGATTGGCACCCCATCCACCACCTTAAATATTTATCCCCTCTACCACCAATGTACAATGGCTGCAGTGTGTGTCACATACAAGACGCACTGCAGCAACTCACCAAGGCTTTTTTGACTAGCAAATCCATGACCACCATCACCTAGAAGGACAAGGGCAGCAGACAGGTGGGAACACCACCACCTGCAAGTTCCCCTCCAAGCAACACACCATCCTGACTTGGAACTATATTGCTGTTCCTTCACTGTCGCTGGGTCAGAATCCTGGAACTCTCTTCCTAGCAGCATGTAGGCGTACCTACACCACATGGACTTCTGCGGCTCAGTACCACCTTCTCAGCAAAAAAGGTGCAAGGATTGAACATACCCCTTTTGTTTGCAGTTAATTGGTTCCTGCATATGAATGTATGTCGTTCGACTGAGTGTAAATGAGGCATGTTACAAGCTCGACTGAGCTCTGAGATGCAGAGGGATCTGGGTGTCCGAGTGCATGAATCACAAAAGGTCGGTATGCAGGTATAATAGGTAATTAGCAAAACAAATAGAATGTTATCGTTTATTGCGAGGGGAATTGAATGCAAGAGTAGGAAGGTTATGCTGCAGTTATACAGGGTATCGGTAAAGCCACATCTGGAGCACGTGTACAGTATTGGTCTCTATTTAAGGAAAGATGTAAATGCACTGGAAGCAGTTCAGAGAAGTGTTACTAGGTTAGTACCTGGAATGGGCGGGTACCCTTGTGAGGAATGGCTGGACAGGCTAGGCTTGTGTTCACTGGAATTTAGAAGAGTAAGAGACAACTTGTCTGAAATATATAAGATGCTGAGGGGACTTGCCAGGGTGGATGCTGAAAGATTGTTTTCTTTCATGAGGGAACCTAGAACTAGGGGACACAGTTTCAAAATAAGGGGTCTCCCATTTGAGACAGAGAGTTCTCCCAGAGGGTTGTGGAAGCTCAATTGTTGAGTATATTCAAGGCTGAGAGCGATAGATCTCTACATATTAAAAACGTCAAGGGATACAGGGATAGTGCAGGAAAATGGCTTTGAAAATAGAGTTCCTCGGGGTAGTGTCCTTGGCCCAACCATCTTCAGCTGCTTCATCAATGACCTTCCTTCCATCATAATGTCAGAAGTGGGGACGTTCACAGATGATTTCAGTGTTCAGCACCACTGATGACTCCACAGATACTGAAGCAGTCCATGTCCAAATGCAGCAAGACCTGGACAACATCCAGGCTTGGACTGACAAGTGGCAAGTAACATTCACGCCACACATGTGCCAGGCAATGGCCATCTCCAACCAGAGAGAATCCAACATCACCCCTTGACATTCAATGGCATTACCATCACTGAATCCCCCACCATCAACATCCTGGGGGCTAGCATTGACCAGAAACTGAACTGGACTAGCCATATAAATGCTGTGGCTACAAGAGCAGGTCAGGGGCTAGGAATCCTGTGACGAGTAACTCCTGACTCCCCAAAGCCTGTCCACCATCTACAAGGCACAAGTCAGGATGGAATACTTCCCACTTTCCTGGATGAGTGCAGCTCCAACAACACTCAAGAAGCTCAACACCATCCAAGACAAAGCAGCCCACTTGATTGGCACCACATCCACAAACATTGACCCCCTCCACCACCGATGCACAGTGGCAATAGTCTGTACTATCTACAAGATGCATTGCAGGAACTCACCAAGACTCCTTCAACAGCACCTTTCAAACCCACAACCACTACCATCTAGAAGGACAAGGGCAGCAGATAGATGGGAACTCCACCAACTGGAAGCTCCCCTCCAAGTCACTCACCATCCTGACTTGGAAATATATCACCGTTCCTTCACTGTCACTGGGTCAAAATCCTGGAACTCCCTTCCTAACAGCACTGTGGGTGTATCTATACCACAGGGACTGCAACAGTTCAAGAAAGCAGCTCACCACCACCTTCTTAAGGGCAACCAGGGATGGGGAATAAATTCTGGCCCAGCCAGCGAAGCCCACATCCTGTGGATGAATTAAAAAAAATAGAAGATCAGCCATGATCTCATTGAATGATGGAGTGGACTCGAAGGGCTGAATGGCCTATACCTGCTCCTATTTCTTATGTTCTTCGATGGGGAGGAAGTTCTTTTCTCAGAGGGTCAGTAGTCTTTGGAATTCTCACCCCAGCAAACAGTGGAGGTTGGCTCATTGAACATACTAAAGGCTGAGCTATACAGATGTTTGATTGACAAGGGAGTTGAGGGTTATGGGAGGCAGGCAGGAAAGTGGAGTTAAGGCCACAATCAGACCAGCCATGACCTGCTGGAATGGTGGAGCAGGCTGGAGGGGCTGAATGGCCTACTCCTGCTCCTATTTCTTATGTTCTTATGTAGCTATAGCATTTATAGAAACATCCTGAGAGTCCCAATGCTCGTTATCACTAACAAGATCACTGAATTATTATTTTGCTATTTTGCTCTATTGGCTGTGTTGAGTGGTTAAGCGCTACAACTGATATTATCTTCAATGCAGTCATTTCCCTGTTTGCTCTATTGGAAAGAATACACAGAGTCAGTGTCTCGAAATGGTGCTCTGCTAGAACTGTGTGATTGACTGGGGAAAATGGATGTCAATTCACTGTTTCTCAAAGGCTCTGGACCTTGACTCAGTCCTGGCTCCCATTATACCACATTTGCTGCAATGGCGTCTCATGTCAGCAGCTACTGCCAGCTTTGTTTGCCTCTCTTCCCACCTTTCCCACATCCCCTACTCTTAAGTGCAAACAGGCCATCAGTGTGGTATCCACAGGCCTCTACCTCCTCTAGTCATTGATCAGCAACGGCTGTCAAGATTGTAATGTTTAAGGTATCACATGTCCCCAGCTGGTTCTGCGCAGGGGCAGATGTAACCAAGTTGACGCTTTAACTCAAATTGATAACCCGTTCCAGACTGGGAATTGAACCTGGGATTTTTCTGATCTGCATGACTCAGTACTTCACGTGGTAAACGTTCAGGAAGCAGGAATTACTGGTAACGAGAGTGGGATGAGACGAGATGATGCAGACTTGATGGGCTGATTAGCCTTGAACTGTGCTGTATCATTCAGTGGTTCTGGACAATATTACATCATTTGGTTTGTATTGTCAGCCTAACTTGGCACAGTGTTCTTTATTTTTGACCACTTTATTCGTTCAAAGTGGTCAAAATAAAAAAAGACAAAATGCAAGTAGCAGAGGGGAGAAACATTCTCCACAATGTAGATGCTGAAATAGGCAGTTAATATTGAGTCATTAAGGGAGACAGTGGCATAGTGGTAATCTCACTGGACTGGTAATCCCAAAGCCCAGGCTAATGTTCTGGGGACATGGGCTCAAATCCCGACATGGCAGCTGGTGGAATTTAAATTCAATTAATAAACCTGGAATAAAAAGCTACTCTGTGATAGTGACCATGACAGTTATCATTGATTCTGTCTGATTCACTAATGCCCTTTAAGGAATGAAATCTGCCATCAACCACATGTGGGTCTGGTCTATGTGTGTCTCCAGGCCCACAGCAATGTGGTTGACTCTTAACTGCCTTCTGCAATGACCTAGCAAGCCACTCAGTTCAAGGGCAATTAGGGATGGGCAACAAATGTTGATCTGGAAAGAATAAATTTTTAAATAGTCATAAGGGCACAGAAAGAGGCCAATGTGTCCATGCAACTTGCAATACAGCCTGTCCCATTTCTCTGCTCTAGCCCTTCTTTTATTAATTAGTCCTTATATTTAAATTACATTTGTGGTGCCTCTTTAAATGTGTGTGTGTATTAGAGGGGGGTGGGGGGGGGGTACACTTGTGAAGCCTTCTTCCTGTAGGTGCCAATCTTTATTGGTTTTATCAAAACAGGCAGGGCCCTAATTGCTTGTGGAATGGTGAGGTATGGTTTGAGTACGTTTAGTGACATGCTAGTAGATTTATAGTGATTGCTGGTCAGATGTGCAGCTCTGACTGGGTTCCTCAGTGCCCACACTGGGGTGTGGCCGGGAAGCAGCAGATCCTACGTCAGAGCAGTGCCTCTTGGAACTTCATGCTCTACAGTAGCAGCAGCAGCAACTTTGAATCTGTGGCTGTGGAGAGGGGGAGAGAGACGGAGGGTGGTGGAGGTGCTTTGTAAGAAAAGGAAGCAAGGCTTCATAAATAATTCTTCAGTGCTTTGATGTGTAATCTGACAGAGAGCCTCAGGCTCAGCTTGCTGTGCGCACACAGCTTTAGTTGTGTGAAAGACACTGGAATCAGTGTGTGGAATTCCATTGAAAAAAAAAGCCCTCACCATTTATTGGAGGTAGGTCGATATTGGTTCTCAAGTTAGCTGTCGTTGAAAGTTTCTGTTAACTTTGTGTCTTTGCCCATGAAGAACCCATCTGTTTTCTCTTTGGACAGTTCAGTGAAAGCACATTGTGCAGGAGCTGAGCTGTTGAGAGATGATAGCTTAAAGGTTGCTTCTTTAAGGCACAAATGTTTTCATTTTGAGTGCTGCTTTCTTCTTCTTAGATTGAAATTGTGTCCTAACAACTATTTTCTGATGTGTACCTTGATGTGACCATTATTTACTGGTTTAACTTGTTAATGTTTTGATGCATTGTAAAATCTTGTCTTGTATTTTTGTCATGTTGTTGCTGCTTCTGCCCTTAACATTTGGTAAAAGGTAAAAGTGATTGTCATTGGCTTAATGTGAGGTGCCCTATAGTGATGATTGTTGGCTGTCTCCTTTATCCTGGTGAAGGTCACGGTTCACGTAAACGCCCTGTGTCCTTGTCCTCGTGAATGTGGCTGGCTAAATATTGCCTAATGTCCAAAAAAAAAGTACGCAAACTAGCCAGGATTTGAATTTCTGTCTGTGTGAAATGCTTAACCTTTTGATGAAACACGTTTGTGTGACTAGTGTTTATTGCCTCACTTGTATTGTCACTGCGGCCCTTCCCTAGACAGTACTGCCGGGAATCTCCCAAACTCTCAGCTCAGGGGAATACTGCGCTTAAATCAACAGGGCGTCAGGGTTACCAACCCCACGGATGGAGATTTTTTTTCTTTAAGCTTTGACGCTTAATGCTTTCTTTCAGTAGCCGAGGAAGCAGACCTGATTTCTAGTGGATTGTTGCAAGATGCATAGGTGTTCACCAGTGCGTGTTCACCAAAGTACACCTTCAGAAACCTTCTGGAAGGAGCTGGTTTTAGAAATAAAAGCCTTTGGGGGTGTCAGAGTTTGGGAGAAATTTTTCTCCAGTTCAGTATGAAAAGGCAGCAGTGTAGTGTAGGTTGCAGTGTGACACCATAGAAAACATTGTTCCCCTCAGCATTGTTCTGCACAGAATGAATTGCCTTTTTGTAACGGTTCTTTGTGTAGGTTGAAGTGCCCTAGAGTCTGAAAGTTTGTTCTGAGCTCATAAAATGGTGGCAATTTGTTCTCCCAGTTTCAACTAAGCTTATCTGGGATTTGCTTTAAAGTTGTGGCGAAGGTTTGGTCTATTTTCCATCTGTAATGATAAAAATCTGCTTCAGAACTTTAACTAGCAGAAAAAGAACAAGTTTGGATGTGCTTCTGATACTGATTGTGTCAGCAAACTAGATGCAAATTTTGACGTAAATCGAATGTGAACCAAATGTTGTAAGTTAAAGATCTGTAATTTATTGTTTAAAAGCATCCTGTAGCGTTGGAAAGATACAGGTGGTTAGACAGTGTAACCAAAAGACAGAACCAAGAAATGTTTTTTTTTAAGAGCAGATTATTTTGCTCTATGAAATGGCCCCAAAATGATTCTGTTTGACTTTTGAAGTTCTCAGAAGGACAGAAGCTGCTTTTATATTGACGCTGGTTGAGGTTGGATTCTGGGAGGCCTGTTCCAGGCCTTTACACCGCGCTATCCAGTTTCATTATTCTAGTGGCAGAATCTCGGATCCTTGATGCATGAGTTTGGCCACTGGAATAGCTGAGCCCAGGTGTAACAGGGTCAACTCCTGGGAGACAATTCACAGAATCACAGAATCACACTGTGCAGAAGAGGCCCTTCGGCCCATCGAGTCTGCACCGACACATGAGAAACACCTGACCTACCTACCCAATCCCATTTACCAGCACTTGGCTCATAGCCTTGAATGTTATGACATGCCAAGTGCTCATCCAGGTACTTTTTAAAGGATGTGAGGCAACCCGCCTCCACCACCCTCCCAGGCAGTGCATTCCAGACCGTCACCACCCTCTGGGTAAAAAAAGTTTTTCCTCACATCCTCCCTAAACCTCCTGCCCCTCATCTTGAACTTATGCCCCCTTGTGACTGACCCTTCAACTAAGGGGAACAACTGCTCCCTCTCCACCCTGTCCATGCCCCTCATAATCTTGTACACCTCGATCAAGTCGCCCCTCAGTCGTCTCTGCTCCAACGAAAACAACCCAAGTCTATCCAACCTCTCTTCATAACTTAAATGTTTCATCCCAAGCAACATCCTGGTGAATCTCCTCTGCACCCCCTCCAGTGCAATCACATCCTTCCTATAATGTGGCGACCAGAACTGCACACAGTACTCCAGCTGTGGCCTCACCAAAGTTCCATACAACTCCAACACGACCTCCCTACTTTTGTAATCTATGCCTCGATTGATAAAGGCAAGTGTCCCATATGCCTTTTTCACCGCCCCACTAACATACCCCTCTGCTTTCAGAGATCTATGGACACTACACACCAAGGTCCCTTTGTTCCTCAGAACTTCCTAGTGTCATGCCGTTCATTGAATACTTCCTTGTCAAATTACTCCTTCCAAAGTGTTCCAGGGAGATTCTGATGTCCCGAGAATCTGACTAACGTGCGCAGCAGGAATGCAAGCAGCTAAAGGAACCTTGAAATCGGCATTCCAATTTGCCAGCATTGAGTGGGTGGGTGTATTGCGCTGTCTGATGACGGGCTACTGAGCCCTGTAACCCAGGAAGATCCCAGCTGTGATTTGATCTGTGCTCAAGTTTTGCCAATCCCAGTTGGGGCAGCAATGGATGATCTCTCCTCCCAAAAAGCTGCTGTTGCTGAGGGGAGGGCCAAATGAACATTTCAAAACTGAGAATAATTGTTTTGTCAGGTAAGGAACCAGGGCAAGTAAATGGAATTAAGATGCAGGTGGTCTAATTGAAGGCAAATACACTTAAGGAGTTGTCTCTACATCCAGTTGCACGTGAGAAAGGAAATTAATGGTGCATCCTACTCCTTGGTTGAAGTATACAAGATCCTGAACGGCCTTGACAAGGTGGATGTTGAAAGGATGTTTCCTCTTGTGGGTGAGTCCAGAACTAGGGGCCACTGTTTTAAAATTAGTGGTCGCCCTTTTAGGACACAGGTGAGGAGAAATTTCTTCCCTGAGGGTTGTGCAACTTTGGAATTCTCTACCTCAGAAGGTGGTGGAGGCGGGACATTGAATATTTTTAAGGCAGAGGTAGATAGATTCTTGTTAGGCAAGGAAATCTAAGGTTATCGGGGATAGATGGGAATGATGTGGAAATCGAAACACAAGAGGATCAGCCATGATCTTATTGAATGGCGGAGCAGGCTCGAGGGGCCGAATGGTCTACTCCTTTTCCTATTTCTTATGTCCTTGTGATCGCTAGGATAAGTGATTCGTTCTCAACTCCAGTCTGCTCAGACACCAGTAGCTTCACTGTTGCTGCAACAATGAAGCCAAAGTCGTGGGGCTCTGAAAGAAAATTTATATTGCGTGCAGTAAATTTTGAAAGCTAGGAGATTTGTTGCGGAGGTTGGGTTTGACTATGCTGCCTTCACAGTTGATTAGCCTGCTGCTGAAATTGCCTGGACTCAAGAAAAGTAACTACTTCAGCGTGATCACTAGAAATATTAGCACAGTGTTCATATTCTGAAAGCCCTTGCTTAAATACATAAGCACTGGTGGGTGGAGATTGGGTGATGTTTGAAGGAGACAGTCAGCTAGGAACAGTGACAACTACAGGCAGCACACACCACCATGTTAACTTTTTTGTTCTTTCAAGGATAGTGAGCATTGCTGGCTAGGCCAGCATTTATTGCCCACTCCTAATTGCCCTTGAGAAGGCGGTGGTGAGCTGCCTTCTTAAATCGCTGCAGCCCATGTGGTGTAGGTACACCCACAGTGCTGTTAGGGAGGGAGTTCCAAATTTTGACCCAGCGACAGTGATGGAACGGCATCCCATACCAGCCAATGTGTATTTGTCTTGGAATTTGCAACACTATCCTGTGCAGACCTTGTCTTGGGCAGTGAGGAACCCCCTCACCCAGCCAACGCAATGGAAGGTTTTTCAAGATCTCACAGTTACAGTCTCCCACCATTGGTCATCTGACATGTCCATCGTGGTCTGCCTCTAGGCACCAAGCATTGGTCACTTGACATGTCCATCCTGTTGTTCTGCCTCTACACTTCCCACCATTGGTCAACTGACATGTCAGTCATGATCCCCTGCCTCCAGGCTCCGATCATTGGTCACCTGACATATCCAACCTTGTAGCGCACCACCTTCTCAAGCCAAGATGAAAGCAAACCGACTCTTTGGCCCTGATATTTACTGGAGCCTGGTTTTGGATTGGAGTGGGTTGGAGTTATGGTCAGGAAGCCTGCAAGTGTTCTCAAAGCACTTACCTGATAGATCCAGCCTATCTCACCTTTTATCTGCCATGTTTCCTCAGGTGTGGGAAACCACCTCAGGAAACCTGACTGAAAAACAGTTAAAAATAGTAATTATGTCAAAATGGAGGCACACAGCCTCCTTTAATGGGCGATAACAATCAACCTTTTTGTCGACAGCAGGTTGGTTGGCTGCTCCTGATCTCGTCCCTGTTAAAACCAGAAGTGGGCGGTTTCAAGGTGGCTTGAGTTTGGCTTTGAAATTTTTAACCTTTTTCACTTCCCACTCAACCCAAAGCCAGCCATTTTTTCAGGATTAAAATGACTCCCTTTGTTATCCAATTGGATAAATCTTGGCTGTCCATCAACCAGCCTTTCCCTGCCCCGCTGTCTAAAATAAAAGGAAACAAAAGAAAGATTTCCATTTATATAGTGCTTTTCATCACCACTGAACACCTTAATGAAGTACTTCTGCTATGTAGTCACTGATGTAATGTAGGAAACACCGCAGCCAATTTATACACAGCAAACTCCCCCAAACTGCGATGTGATAATGACCAGATAATCGGTTTTTGTGATGTTGATTGAGGGATAAACATTGGCCAGGACACTGGGAAGAATTTCCCTGCTCTTTAAAATAGTGCTATGAGATCTTTGACATCCACCTGAGCAGGCAGATGGGGCCCCATCCAAAAGATGGCCCCAACAGTGCAGCACTCCCTCAGTAGTGCACTGGAGTGCCAGCCTTGTATTTTGTGCTCAACCCCTGGAGTGGCACTTGAACCCGGAACCTTGTGACTTGAACCTTGAGAGCGCTATCAACTGAGCCATACACCAATATATTCATATAAACCAATAAATTAAGAGTGTTCAAAGAAAATGAAACAAACACAATTTTGTTTATTTTCCCCTCTGATTTTTCCCCCGGATTGCTTCCTGAAGTATCTGGGAGATTCAGCTTTAATCGCTGGAACTATCAAGATAATCCAGTCAAGTTAGCAATGCTACCATCAACTCTTGCTCTTGACATGCTCACGTCAATATTGGCTAATTGGTCAATGTGTCAAAGTTCAAACTACCCACAGAACCTCTGGGAAGGGAGCAAAGTGTAGAGAAACTTTTTTTTTAAAGGTATTTGCACTGATGGCATAGAAGAAGAGCACAAAGAGAGCTTTTTATTTTAGCCTAACCCAAAACAGCAGAATAGGACAAAATCATCACTGCTGTATCAGTCCCTTCTGAAGCCTCTTGTCAAGTCAGATTTTCAGAAGTTGCTGTGTCTTTTGGAATTGCTAAAAGAACGATGGTAGAGTGAGCTGTTAGTCATTGCTGTTAGCTATCACTAATGGACTCTAATTAGCTTGAAATCTTAATAGCTTCTTTTGTGCAATGATTAACTGCTGCCTGATTTGTTAATAGTGTCTGTTTGTCTTTCTAAATGCAGAGCTGAAGATGATGGCCGCAGGAAAATATGCAAGCTTGCCTCGCAAGATCCAAGCTGGCCATAAGTGTTCGCTCACACCGGCGATGGAGACGCTCAGTATTGGAAGCCCTCTCACCAGTCAGCATTCCAGCTCACTCCAAAGTATTTCCATTCATGGCACACTGCCAAGAAAGAAAAACGGGAAGGTATCTGTGATACCTAGTGGCATGTACAGTCCCACAGAAAATCAGCCTCAGTCTTTGCCAACCCGATTACGCAAAGCGTCTTTGTCTTATGATGTCATTGAGGAACATCCGTTACAAGAGTTCACGGAATTTCGTTCCAGGTAACTGATAATGGCATTAGTTAAGTCAATACACTCAGGGTGGATGGGCACCTCAGGATAAGGCCAAGAAAGATCACTACTCAGTATTTTTGACCGAAGATGTTTGCAAATGTTTCATCCTTAACTTTTGCACTCATGTTAGACTCTGCATCATTGAGACGTTGATGGAGCCTCCTCCTTGTTCTATGCAAATACCTTTGAAAAAAAATGTTTCTCTACACTTTGCTCCCTTCCCAGAGGTTCTGTGGGCAGTTTGAACTTTGACACTTTAACCAATTAGCCAATATTGCCGTGAGCATGTCAAGAGCAAGAGTTATAGATTTATAAACTATGCTTTGCCAATCTGTCCATGAACTCCCCGGGGTTAGGTTGGTGGGGCCTGCTCCTATTGGGAGACTGTGCGTTTCATATTGGGGATGCAATTGCACGGCTCAGAGACTCTTAAACACAGAGATGGGTTTCTGCATGCACCAGATAACCAGTTGGCCAAGCAAAGGAAATGGTCACACTGGCCTTTCTCTCCATGTATCGGTCTGGATTGTGCCCCATTCCTTCAAGGAATAAGGCGGTCACTGTCCTGGGTCACTCCCAGTGCAGCTGTTGAACCATCAGTAGCATGGGGAGAAAGGGTTCATGGACTAACACAGTTTCTGCCATCTTCAGCACTCTGCTAGATGGATAACATCAAGATCCATCCAAATGAATTCTAATCTGAATACCTTTGCTCCATCCCTGTTCTTGGTTTCTTATCTTGCAATAAAAAGATTTATTTTAATAAAATAGGCAGGACATAGTTAAGGTCAATTTGTTTTAATATTCTGAGTCAAACATAGTTTTGTTTTGCATTAAAGGTTAGTGTTGACCCATCACCAATATAGTTTAGCCCGTATGCATGGTGCAGGAACTGGAGGTAATTGTGTTACTCAGCCACTGTTCAAAGTATAGCAGTTTGGTTAAATCATTAAGCGTATTTCCTTTTCATATTTCCCCGGGTGGAACCCCCCAACTGTGGGCCATATAGCCCAAGAGGGTGGTTAAGTATAGAAGATTAAGGGGTGATTTAACTCAGGTATTTAAGAGGGTGAGTTGTTAGAATGAGTACCTAATGACCTCTGTTGCGAAGTGGATTGCTGAGTTGGGAGAAGATAGAATTGGACCTTCCGGTAACACCTTCCCTCTGTTTCCCCAGTGATTGAATAACCTACCCAGGCTGACACATAAGGAGCAGTGAGGTGTGAGCTAGTGGAAGGCATGTGATTGGTGACTGCAAGATACGTACCTCAACACAAGTCACTGCCTTCAGGAGAGAAATGTGTATAAAATGCAACAATGTTATTTGCTTGTATTTTTTCTTTCCTTGGTCTTCTTATTTGTCTTAATCTTCTGTGAACCTTCAGTTCGAGTAATCTGTGTGCTTACCTCTGCTGCAGCTTATCAGTAACTGAACCTTGGCTAAGATGGAATAGCTTGTTTAGAGATGTTAGCACTGATCTCTGCCACTGGCAGGTCCTTGCAGGTTTGCTTGTCAGGCTGAACACATGCATTGTGCAATGTTCTATTTGGAAAATCATGTCTCCAGGTTTATATGCAAAGAGCATTTAAGTACTGCATGGTAAAGACCAGTAGAAATAATGGTTGAGGCTGACATATTATCAAACATTTTCACTTTGTAACTGTCCCATTCTGTGAATCACTGACTCTTCTCATTCTCTGGTCATTCCAACCTCTGGCACTCTCGCCCTTTGTGTGCTCTACCCTCTTCCTACCTCTCTAGTGGTCCACTTGTTGTTGATAACCCAGTTATGGGGAAGTTGACAGCTGTGGCTCCATTATAGCATTCTTGATACTGGGTTAGAAAGTCATGGGTTTTAATCCCACTGCAGAGAGTGAGCACTGTGACACTCCAGTGGCGTGCTGAATGAGTGCTGCACTGTCCTTAGCTGAGGTGTAAAATTGAGACCCCTCAGCTGGGCATTAAGGATCCCATGGCACTATTTCAAAGAGGAGCAGGGGAATATAACTGCAAGTTAATTTGCTCTTCTTTCCTTTTTCTTTCTCGTATCTCACATTGTGAGAGAATACTGTCTCTAGACCACTTTCTTCACTTTCCAAAGAAGCAGAATATGATGCATTTAAGAGGAAGCTGGATAAGTACATGAGGGAGAAGGAACTAGAAGGATATGCTGATCGAGAGAAACGGTGGGAGGAGGCTCGTGTGGAACTTAAATACTGGCATTGAATAGTGGGGGCGAATGACCTGATTTTTCTGTGGATTCCATGGAATTCTATACAATAGTGTGTTGGCTGGCACAAGAAGGTTAACTGTAGTGTGTCCAGGTCTGAGATGATTTCCTTATTTATAGCCTTTGGCAATTGAGTTAATCACTGCACAAACATGCAGGTTTTAAATAACCTGCAGGAGCTCTGAAATTCACCCCACTTACACTGTGCAGCATATCTCAGAGCATCGGTGACCGAGAGTGGCCAACCCTACCTTGCTTGGCTGGTGATGCCATCCCAATGCCAGTGTGGGAGGGGCACCTCCCCTAGTGACACTCTGCACTGCCAGGCGCACTGCTGCCATCTCACTTTGTTTATTCACGGATTCTTATTACCGTGAGGTTTTACAGTGGTCACACAAGAGGTGGGGAATTAGGCCAAGTATCGCTGAGCTACCTCCTGCACAGGAGAGAGGATGGGTTACTGGTGTGTTCAAACTGAGGTATAGATATGTGCCACCTTGAGGTGGCATTCAGAGTGACATTACAGCTTCTTGGGGTCAGAGTTCCTTGAACAAGTATTTATGCTACAAAGTGAATGAAAAGTAAGTCCTATATTTAGCTGGGGGGGAACCAGTTGGTTCATCTATATACTGCCTTTATAACGTGTCTCAGTATCGCATCAGCACGACCAATTATGCACAAAAGCAAGTTCAGAATGGGTGGCATGGTTTTTTTTTTACGTTTAATGTACTTGTAATAAGTTGCGTAAAGCTGTTCTTGTTCTAAGGGAGATTTCTTGCTGCCAAAGTTGAATATTTGGTCTGATGAGCAGTAGGTGCAGATGTTATCATGGGCAAGGAATGTTACTGTGAGTAATGGAATGAGTTTTAGCTCCCCAGATAACCCACCACTGTTAGATAGATTAGCCTTTGAATGCCTGCGGGGGATGCGGAGAGCTGCTTTTCAAAGTCTCACTCTGAAGTGCTCCACTTTGTTTTTAACTTAATGGACTTTTAGTGAGCCCTATCTGTTACCTGAATAAGAGAAAGCCTTACTGTACTTTGAATGATTTCAGTGTGATAAGCAGGCTACAGACAGTGGCAGAGTGGTATAGCGCAGCACAGAGAAGGCTCGCTAGATGACAGGCTGAGTAAATTGGGCTCAAATTTTCTGGAG
The DNA here is from genome assembly GCF_964194155.1 of Cetorhinus maximus. Classification (NCBI taxonomy): domain Eukaryota; kingdom Metazoa; phylum Chordata; class Chondrichthyes; order Lamniformes; family Cetorhinidae; genus Cetorhinus; species Cetorhinus maximus. The sequence goes on along the minus strand of NC_135895.1, from coordinate 19,656,108 downwards.
CTTAGAAGAATGAGAGATGATCACATTGAAACAAGGTTCTGAAGGGGCAGTGAAAGTACATTGGAGGTTGTTACCATGGCTGAGGAAACTAGAACACGGGGCCACAGTCTCAGGATAAGGGGACAATCATTTAGGACTAAGGTGAGGAGAAATTTCTACATTCAAAGGGTTGCGAATCTTTGGACCTCTCTACCCCAGAAGGTTGTGGGTGCGTCATCGTTGACTATATTTAAGGCTGGGATAGACAGATTTTTGGTGTCTTAGGGAATTGAGGGATATGGGGAGTGGACAGGGAAATGGAGTTGAAGCCAAAGGTCAGCCATGGTCGTATTAAATGGCAGGTTCGATGGGCCATATGGTCTGCTGCTGCTCCTATTTCTTGTGTTCTTGTGTACCATGTTTATGGGGCTATTCAAATTTCTGGGCCAATTAAGCCACCTTAATTCTAAAATAGGAGATAATTCCTTCCGTGTGTACAAAGGTAAAAGGCAAAGAGCCTGGAAAAGCTACTCTAACATGTTCCACCTCAAATCCTGGAATCCACATATTTTGAGCAGAAGGGTAGATTGTATGTCTATCACGGAGAATGTTGGCTTTGACTGGCGGTCACAAGATCTGGTGTAATGCTCAGTCACTGACTGAAACTACTGGTATCAGAATTGAGTTTGGTTTTCCCATACCCTGATGAGAAATTTAACTTATGAATTTAAAGCTGAATATCTTCAAAGAGCTTAAGAGCGAGACATCAGCAGACATGGCGAGTTCAATCCCCAATGCCAGTCGACCTCAGTCACATGGACAGCGGGAGGAACTAGGGGGGGAAATCAGGAAGAGCTGACTCGAGGCCACTGTCTGATCTTCTTAGTGAATGGCATCAATGGCCTAGGAACAGATTAGCCACAGGGGCTGCGTGGCAAGATCAACCAGGATGCATAGAAGGCCAGAAAGGCTAGCGAAAGAAGAAAGAGCGGCCAATGCCAATAGGCTTTCAAAGGCTGGCTGAAGGCAGCGTCTTGCCGCGAGTTTGTACCGTTATGAATTTGTCAAAGATTGCACAAGAGAAGCTGTCAGTTCTTTCATAAATCTGTGCCCTGGGCACCATAGCCTACACATCACTACTGACAACATTAGCAGAGGAACGTTTAACACACTCTTATGACCCTCTCCTTATTTTCGCACGGGCTTTAATCAGGGTTATTTTGAACAAAACTACTCCAGCATTGAAGTAGTGATGACAATAACAATTGCATTTATATAGCACCTTTAAATATAGTAAAATGTCCCAAGGCACTTCACAGGAGCATAATCAGACAACAATTGGTACTGAGCCAAGGGGTTGGTGGCGTACAACAATACAACCACCATTTGGACAGGGTGGCCTACAGCTTGGTCAAAAAGATAGGCTTTAAGGAGCGATTTAGAGGAGAGCAAGGTAGAGGTTAAGGGATGGAATTCCCGAACTTAGAGCTTATACAGCTGAAGGCACAGCTGCCAGTGGTGGGGTGAGGATATAGGTGCACAAGAGATCTAAATTGGACGAACATAGAGGTCGCAGAGGACTGTAGGGCTGGAAGAGGTTACAGAGATAGGGCGGGGCAAGGTCATGGTGGGATTTAAGCACAAGGATGACATTTTTAAAATTGAGTTAATGGACTGGGAGTCAATGTAGGTCAGCGAGCATGTTATGAGTGAATTGGACTAACAAAATGAGATGTCTCATAAGAAGACTCATATCATCAGGATAATTTCTAGGCTGGTGTCTCCTTTTGGAGCAGTGCTACTAGTGGAATGACCAGGGGTGTTCAGATATGATCTATATTGAATGGACATTGAATCTTCCATTGAAGCTTTATGGAGAAAGAGGGCAAATTTCAGAAACCTCAAAATTATACTCAAACAAGAAGCATGACGAGTCTAATCTTTATGCTCATAAATGTTCCTGGAGTATAAATGCTTCATCACCAGCCACAAAACCAATTTACAATAAACCTGATGACACAAAGTCCATGCTTCTGAGTAAGCAAAATACACATAATTTGCTGTTATAATCTTATCTACAGCCCATTAAATGACTTAGATTTTCCTCCGTCTTTGATGTATTTCCCCTCTGATACCACTAAGAATTCTATTCGGGAGAATGTATGCACCATGCCTCACAGTCCCAACCTCAAAGGTATATTTATAGCTTGTTATACCGCATTGATTTGACAGCGGTTTCCCAAAAGTACAGTGTAATATTGCTGATGCCAGCCAACCACCGCTTGGCTGTTGACCTCAAAGAAATGATCTAATGCTAATTTATCTTTCTCCCCAACCAGAATATTAATAAACAACACTCACCTTTTTGATTTGCTTTATTTCTGCACAAAATAAAAAAAAATTATAATAAAATAACACTTCTTTTGGGCCAGGGTATGAAATATCAATTGTTTTAAATTTTTTAAATTTATTCTTTCATGGGGTGTGGGCATCGCTGGCAAGGCCAGCATTTGTTGCCCATCCCTAATTACCCTTGAACTGAGTGGCTTGCTAGGCCATTTCAGGGGGCAGTTAAGAATCAACCACGTTGCTGTGGGTTTGGAGTCACGTGTGGGCCAGACCGGGTAAAAATGGCAGATTTCTTTCCCTAAAGGACATTAGTGAACATGATGGGTTTTTATGACAATTGATAGCTTGGTGGTCACTATTCCCGAGATTAGCTTTTTAATTCCATGTTTTATTAACTGAACTTAAATTCCACCAATTACCATGGTGGGATTTGAACCCATGTCTCCGGGGCATTATCCTGGGTGTCTGGATTACTAGTCCAGTGACATTACCACTGCACCACCATCTCCCCTATATGGAGGTGGGGGGTGGGGGGGTGGTGGTGGATGGAGGGCTCAGGTTTTCAGACTTAAGCACCTTGGGATGTTTCATTAAGGTGCTATGTAAATATAAGTTGTTGCAGACTAAAAGCCAGGTGATTATATTCAGCCATTTTTAAACATGTGCCACCTCTCCTTGATTGATAATCAAGACAGTCTCATTTGTTCTCTTCAATTTTGAAATAATGCCACATTATAGGAAGGATGTGATTGCACTGGAGGGGGTGCAGAGGAGATTCACCAGGATGTTGCCTTCGATGAAACATTTAAGTTATGAAGAGAGGTTGGAAAGACTTGGGTTGTTTTCATTGGAGCAGAGAAGGCTGAGGGGCGACCTGATCGAGGTGTACAAGATTATGAGGGGCATGGACAGGGTGGAGAGGGAGCAGCTGTTCCCCTTAGTTGAAGGGTCAGTCACAAGGGGACGTAAGTTCAAGGTGAGGGGCAGGAGGTTTAGGGGGGATGTGAGGAAAAGCTTTTTTACCCAGAGGGTGGTGACGGTCTGGAATGCGCTGCCTGGGAGGGTGGTGGAGGCGGGTTGCCTCACATCCTTTAAAAAGTACCTGGATGAGCACTTGGCACATCATAACATTCAAGGCTATGGGCCAAGTGCTGGTAAATGGGATTAGGTAGGTAGGTCAGGTGTTTCTCACGTGTCAGTGCAGACTTGATGGGCCAAAGGGCCTCTTTTGCACTGTGTGATTCTGTGATTCTCGTTCTTACAAGAGCAACATTACATTACTATCCAATTATGCTATGTTACATGCACTTGGTAAAAGACTGGCTGTAAATGGGAATTGGAAACTGGTTGTTTTCCTGTGCCCACTCTTGATTTACGAGCTGTGCTTTTACGTGACATATAGAATAACAACAGGGTAATTATATTAGGTGATTTCAACATTCCCAACATTAATTGGGATAGACATAGTGTTAAGAGCTTGGATGGAGTGGATTTCTTGAAATGTGTACAGGAGAACTTTTTAGGTCAACATGTAGAGGGTCCAACAAGGGATGGCGCAGTGCTGGACCCAATTTTGGGGAATGAAGCTGGACAGGTGGCTGAGGTGGTGGTGGGGGAGCATTTTAATGACAGTGACCACAACATGGTACAATATAAGCTTGTTATGGACAAAGAAATAGACAAGTTGCAAAAAAATGTTTTGGATTGAGGGGAAGCGGATTTTAGTCAAATAAGGCAGGATCTGGCCAAGGTAGACTGGGAACAGCTACTTGTGGGGAAATCTACAGAGGAACAGTGGGGGGGCGTTCAAAAAGGAAATGGGGAGGGTACACGCTCAACATGTTCCCTCTAGGGTGATAGGAAGGAGTAACAAGCCCAGAGAACCATGGATGACCAATACATGGATACAATGAGAAGGAAAAGAGAGGCTTTTAGGAGGTACAAGGGAAACAAATCAGCGGAGGCATTAGTGGAGTATTGAAAGTGCAGGGTGGAGCTTAAGAAAGCAATTAGGAGAGTAAAGAGGGGATATGAGAAAGCTCTGGCTGGTAAAAGTAGGGAAATTCCCAAGATATTCTACAAGTATATCAATGGGAAGAGGTTAACCAGGGAAAGAGTAGGGCCCATAAGGGACCAAGGGGGCAATCTATGGATGGAGCCAGAGGGCATCGGTAGAGTGTTGAACGAATATTTCACATCCATCTTCACCCAAGAGAATGAGGATGAAGGTATCGAACTCGGGGAGAGAGACTGCGAGGTTCTTGAGCAAATTGATATAGGGAGTGACAAGGTATTGGAGGTGTTGGTAGGCTTAAAAGTGGACAAATCCTCAGTCCCAGACTGCTGAGGGAGGCAAGGGAGGAGATCGCAGGGGCTCTGACCCAAATTTTTAATTCCTCTCTGGCCACGGGGGAGGTGCCAGAGGACCGGAGAACAGCTAATGTGGTTCCGCTATTTAAGAAGGGTTGTAGAGAGAAGTCAGGGAACTACAGGCCAGTGAGTCTCACGTCAGTGGAAGGGAAACTATTGGAGAAAATTCTGAAGGAGAGAATCTATCTCCACTTGGAGAGGCAAGGTTTGATCAGGGATAGTCAGCATGGCTTTGTCAGAGGGAGGTCATGCCTAACAAATTTGATTGAATTTTTTGAGGAGGTGACCATGTGTGCAGATGAGGGTAGTGCAGTTAATGTCATTTATATGGATTTCAGCAAAGCCTTTGACAAGGTCCCACATGGGAGACTTATAAAGAAGGCAAATGCACATGGGATACAGGGTAATTTGATAAGATGGATTCAAAATTGGCTTAGTTGTAGGAGACAGAGGGTGATGACAGAAAGATGCTTTAGTGACTGGAAGCCAGTGTCCAGTGGCGTGCCACAGGGATCTGTGCTGGGTCCCCTATTATTTGTCATTTATATAAACGACATAGATGACTATGTGGGGGGCAGGATTAGTAAGTTTGCAGATGACACAAAGATTGGTTGGGTGGTTAACAGTGAGGTTGAGTGTCTTGGGCTACAGGAAGATATAGACGGGATGGTCAAATGGGCAGATAGGTGGCAGGTGGAATTTAATCCTGAAAAGTGTGAGGTGATACACTTTGGAAGGAGTAATTTGACAAGGAAGCGTTCAAAGGGACCTTGGCGTCTGTGTCCATAGATCTCTGAAGGTGGAGGGGCATGTTAGTGGGGTGGTGAAAAAGGCATAGGGGACACTTGCCTTTATCAATCGAGGCATAGATTACAAAAGTAGGGAGATCATGTTGGAGTTGCATAGAACTTTGGTGAGGCCACAGCTGGAGTACTGTGTGCAGTTCTGGTCACCACATTATAGGAAGGATGTGATTGCACTGGAGGGAGTGCAGAGGAGATTCACCAGGATGTTGCCTGGGATGAAACATTTAAGTTATGAAGAGAGGTTGGAAAGATTTGGGTTGTTTTCGTTGGAGCAGAGAAGGCTGAGGGGCATCCTGATCAAGGTGTACAAGATTATGAGGGGCATAGATAGGGTGGATAGGGAGCAGCTGTTCCCCTTAGTTGAAGGGTCAGTCACGAGGGGACACAAGTTCAAAGTGAGGGGCAGGAGGTTTATGGGGGATGTGAGGAAAAACCTTTTTACCCAGAGGGTGGTGACGGTCTGGAATGCACTGCCTGGGAGGGTGGTGGAGGCGGGTTGCCTCACATCCTTTAAAAAGTACCTGGATGAGCACTTGGCACGTCATAACATTCAAGGCTATGGGCCAAGCGCTGGTAAATTGGATTAGATAGGTAGGTAGGTCAGGTGTTTCTCATGTGTCGGTGCAGACTCGATGGGCCGAAGGGCCTCTTCTGCACTGTGTGATTCTGTGATATACCCACCCCCACTGCTGACACGTTACACCTGTGAATAAATGAGAGTTCATTGCAGACTGTGTCCCATCAGCGTTTTGAGTTGTTTAAAATTTAGTGGGCAAAGGCACAACCATTGTTGCATTGAACCATAGTCTCTATGAATGAAACTTTGGCAACTTCATCCTGGTTTGTGCTGAGGAGATTGGTCTCAGCTGGTGCACACTTGGGCGTCAGAGCCCCTGGGTTGACATGGGGAAGATTGGCCTTTGATAAATGGTGGCAACGTGATGCCCTCCACGTGTTGAACAGCTTGGTAATACCATTGGATTCTCAGTTAAAGAATGGCCACTTGGGCAAGGTGCTTGAATCACCTCTAGAACTGTACCCCCAGCAACGAGTCAACATTTCCAGCAGAAAAGAGGAGGAAATCACAAGACTGCATGCTCATCACAACAACCTGAAACTAAATCGAAAAGTGAGTGAGGAGGTTAAAGATTAAGGACACTTAGGGGATTTAATGTCATTTTGTCCTATCTTGGGGCCACGCCTTCAGTGGGAGTGGGTGAGCGGGGCCTACATATACTGCTTCACAAAATTTGTTTCTAATCAGTGCTTGGGTAGACCTAAAGGCGTTTATTTCAGCATCTCTAGGCAAGTTAAATCATGGTGATTGGTAATTAGGAGCAAAATTAAAATCAGACTTTCAAACAAGTGTGCCTTATTAAAACAGCACCTGTTTAGTGCCTGTTTCCACCCTTGCACCAGAATAACCTTCAGTACCTTGAGCTTTTTTGTCATAATATCATTTTTTTAGACCCATGTAAATCTACTCTATATTCTCTCTCTCCATGGCCTTTAATACACTTTGTACTTGGTTTTAAACTTCATGAAACAATTTGAATCACACCATGCAGAATAATGCTATGACCTAATCCTGATATTCGAAAATAAAGTTCCCACATTATTAGCCAGAGGAAAACACATTATGTCTTGTGAAACCAGTACTCACACTTTGCCAATTGGCGAGTGCCCAAAGCAATCCCTGAGATTGTGATTGGGAGGCGAGCTATTTCTGAATACTTGGATAATTATTGGGACTTCGTTGGCTAATATGTGTTTGTTGAGGCTGTGTGGGAGATGAGCTGTGTGTATGTGTGTAGAACTGATCACAATACTATACATAGCAGCATTGCCTGTATTGTAGACGTTAAGTGGAATGTAGACTTTGGAATTAGTCCACATCACCTCCCAGTCTATTTCTTTCATTGTCAATGCACAAACATCTTTTTACATGGCATCCTCTTTTTAATTGGCTGAAATAGTATATCAGTATTGTAGCTAATACTGTAGCATAAAACACAATTACACTATAACAGGACAGATCAGGGAAATATGTGTTAGTCTCCATTGGAATGACCGTAGGAATCTGCAATTGATCTCTCTGCTTCTGGGTTAGGCAAAATGGGCAGGGCCCACTCCTGATCACTGTCCATTGGCCCTTGCTGGGATGTGGATGTTAGGCTCAACTGGGCTGATTTTCACCACCTTCCCATCCAACTAACAACAGAATAAGCTGCCAGCGCACTCTGCCAAGGCTCAAGTAGGAATAATGCCACTTGGACAAGGCAGTGGAAGTTGACTGGTGTCTAGAACTGTACCACAGCAATGAGGTAACAGCACTGTCAGGACAGGAGGGGAGGGTAGATGGAGTCTGTTGTTTTTTTACTGGTCACTGATCCCATCTCAAGGGCAAAACACTGAGGAGAGAAATGAAATTATTTCCTCCCCCGGGGGAGTTCTGAACAAGGGGGCATAACCTTAAAAATTAGAGCGAGGTCATTCCGAGGTGATACAGGAAGCACTTCTTCACAAAGGGCAGTGGAAATCTGGAACTCTCTCCCTCAAAAAAACTATTGAGACTAGGAAGCAATTAAAAATTTCAAAGATGAAATTGATTTTGTTGGGTAATGATTCAGAACCAAGGAAGGTGAAAGGGACTGAGATACAGATCAGCAATGATTTAGTTGAATGGCCAAATGGGCTCGAGGGGCTGAATGGCCTGCTTCTGTTCCTACATTCCTCCCACTCACGGCAAGCAATGTGATCCAAGAGAGTGGGCTCCAGAATACTCTCCCCTGCTCCTTAGTGGCTGACTGAATAATAGCATTTAATAGAGTCCTTGGGTGGCTACAGTACAGAGTGAGTACCAAACGAGGAAGAGACAAGAAATACCTTTGAATAAAAGAGCCTCATTCATGCCAACAAAAAAAAGTGCATTGTTGGAACTATCGACTGTCAAAGCAAATTAAAGACAGAAACAGTCGACTTGAGGTTGTTGTCATTGTTGTATACCTGATAGAAGCTGCTAAATGGGAGGCTGAACAGGCACCTGATCATCAGCCGTGTATATGATGATAGGAAGCATGGTGCTGAAGTGATCATCTGGCGAACAATGTAATCACAGGTTTAGGCTTCACTGTCTGTTAAAAACATGAAAATGACTTTCTGGGAACCCACCCCAGCTCCCTGTAGCTGAATTTATTCTGTTTTTGCACTGTGTGCATGCGCATGTCGCAACGCATTTGGATTTTTGTACTCAAGTTCTACCACACATTCCATTTCATTATTAGCGCAACATTATCTTCCCAATGGTTCATTGCTTAAGATGCTTGCTGTGGCATCTACCCGGCAATGTAGAAAACTGCTCAGGTATGTCCTGCACACAAAAAGCAGGACAAATTCAATCTGGTCAATTACCCATCAGTCTACACACAAGCATCAGTAAAGTGATGGAAGGAGTCATCAACAGTGCTATCAAGCAGCACTTGCTTAGCAATAACCTGCACACTGACGCCCAGTTTGGGCTCCGCCAGGGCCACTCAGCTCCTGACCTTGTTACAGGCTTGGTTCAAACATGAACAAAAGAGCTGAACCCCTGAGGTGGGTGTGGCTGCCCTTGACATCAAGGCAGCATTTGACCGGGTGTGGCATTAAGGAGCCCTAGCAAAACTCAAGACAATGGGAATCAGGGGGAAAACTCTCCACTGGTTGGAGTCATACCTAGCACAAAGGAAGATGGTTGTGGTTGTTGGAGGCCAGTCATCTCAGCTCCAGGACATCACTGCAGGAGTTCCTCGGGGTAGTGTCCTCAGCCCAACCATCTTCAGCTGCTTCATCAATGACCTTCCTTCCATCATAAGGTCAGAAGTGGGGATGTTCGCTGGTGATTGCACAATGTTCAGCACCATTTGTGGCTCCTCAGATACTGAAGCAGTCCATGTCCAAATGCAGCAAGGCCTGGACAATATCCAGGCTTAGGCTGACAAGTGGCAAGTAACATTCGCGCCACAGAAGTGCCAGGCAATGACCATCTCCTACAAGAGAGAATCCAATCATCTCCCCTTGATGTTCAATAGCATTACCATCACTGAATCCTCTACTATCGACATCCTGGGGGGTTACCATTGACCAGAAACTGAACTGGACTAGCCATATAAATACTGTGGCTACAAGATCAGGTCAGAGACTAGGAATCGTGCGATGAGTAACTCACCTCCTTATTCCCCAAAGCCTGTCCACCATCTACAAGACACAAGTCAGGAGTGTGATGGAATACTCCCCAGTTGCCTGGATGAGTGCAGCTCCTACAACACTGAAGAAGCTGGACACCGTCCAGGACAAAGCAGTCTGCTAGATTGGCACCACATCCACAAACATTCACTCCCTCCGCTACCAACGCACAGTAGCAGCAGTGTTACCATCTACAAGATGCACTGCAGGAATTCACCAAGGCTTCTTAGACAGCACCTTCCAAACCCATGACCATTACCACCTAGAAAGACAAGGGCAGCAGATAGATGGGAACACCACCATCTAAAAGTTCCCCTCCAAGTAACTCACCATTCTGCCTTGGAAATATATCACTGTTCCTTCACTGTCGCTGGGTCAAAATCCTGGAACTCCCTTCAACAGAGTTGTGGGTGTACCTACACCACATGGACTGCAGCGGTTCAAGAAGGCAGCTCACCACCACCTTCTCAAGGGCAGCTAGGGATGGAGAATAAATGCTGGCCCAGCCAGCAGAGCCCACATCCCGTGAATGAATTTTTAAAAAAGCTGCCTTTAGTCATATGTGATTTGCGCTCTTTAGACCTGGTAGGGAAAATTATAAACTTAAGGAAGTTTTTCAAGAGGTAGGGTACCGTTTTGGGTATGGTCCTGGGACAACTTTAGGAGAGGTCAGATGGCCTTTGGGTTGTTAAAACTAGACATGAATGTGCATAAAAATTTCACAAAATTCATTGGAACAGTCAACTACATTGAAACTGTCAAAAGGAGCTGGCAAAGGGAGCTGTCAAACTGTCAAGGCATTTAAATCTGCTGCCCTTTAAATATTTGTTTTTAAGAACACTATAGTTTTCAATCTATGCTTGCTATTTCACTCTGTTGACCTAGATGAGGAATTTCAGTTCTGAACATAGATTGGAAAAGTTAGGACTGTTTTCCTTGGAGAAGAGAAGGTTGAGAGGAGATTTGATTGAGGTATTCAAAATTATGAGGGGCCTGGACAGTATAGATAGGGAGAAACTGTTCCCACCTGTGAGAGGATCAAGAACAAGAAGGCACAGATTTAAAGTAATTGGCAAAAGAAGCAAAAGCAATATGAGAAAAAACTTTTTCACATAGTGTGTTTAAGAACTAGAATGCGCTCCCCGAGAGTGTAATGGAGGCAGGTTCAAACAAAGCATTCAAAAGGAAATTGAACTGGTATCTGAAAAGGAAGAATGCACAGGGTTACAGGGAGAAGGCAGGAGAATGGCACTAAGGGATTTGCTTATTCGGAGTGCTGGTGCAGACACAATGGGCTGAGTGGCCTCCTCCTGCACTGTAACAATTTTGTGATTCCATGATAAGCCTGAGAGTAATCATTATAGGATTGATGCTGCATGACTGATTTCACAGCCTATCATTATCACTGTGGGGTGCCTGTCAGTTTACAGTTTGATTGACAGCTCCAAGTGCTTATAAAGTCTTTGAAGTGTGACTATGAATACAAATACTTGCTTTTATAAGGTAAGAGAGGAAGTTGAATGTAGTGAATGGGTTCTTTTGATTAATGAGTGTTTTTATTAAATAACGAATTTGTTAATAGACACTTAAGAAGTTTATTTAATCTCAGCATGGGTCCTGAGATCTGTCTGTGGTGGATACTGGGTGAGTTAGTATGGAGGTGAAAGGGCAAAGGGTGGTGGGTGGGGGTCACGAGTTGGCACTAAGTTGCCATGGGGGTGGGTAATAGGGACATAGGTTGGCATGGAGGATATGAGGGTCCATGGGGCGGGGGGGTTGGATGAGGGGCAAAGGTTGACATGGATGTTATGAGGGGTCATGGGTTGGGATGGATGGGTCATGGGGAGTGTGTTGAAAGGGTGATGGGGTGTGAGGGATGAGCGTTGGAGGGCTGTTTTTTTCTTTTATTTTTATCGCAATGCCAGAGCACTGAGGCGGGTCTCTATACCCAGCCTGCCTCTGCACCTGGTGACCCCTGTGCTGTCTCCGAATGGTTTCCAGGGGGTGGCAGCCCCAACTCCCATAAAACCCAGTCCCACCGGGCCAAAAATCCGAACTTCCGGGGCACTTTTTGCTGGGTCGAGTTTGCAGATCCAGCAATTGTCCAGCCTCTGCGCTCCCGACCCAGGAGTGAAAATCCAGGCCTATAAGTTTGTTTGTGAAATTTCCTGATACCTGTTAACAATGAAATTTTAAACACATTTTTAAATGAAATAGGTTATGAATTTTCTGCCAATATGGGACAAAGTGAATCTTTATGAACATATTTACAAAGGGCTCCTCATTTTAATCTGTTAAATTTTTTTGTATCTAATTTCAAGAAAGAATATTCCAATATGTTTAAAGAGGCCATAGTATGCATAAGTGTATTGTACTTAATATGATCAATTTGGGCCTATGTTCTACATAGATATTGCATCTTTTGTACGTTTAAGTATGCAGTTCATTTGTTCTTGGGATGTGGACATCGCTGGGTAGGCCAGTTGCCCATCCCTAATTGCCCTTGTTTAGAGGGCATTTAAGAGTCAACCACATTGCCATATTGAGGCTGTTGGACAACAAAGTCCTGTTTATGTTTTATGAAAACATTGTATATTTGGATTGCACTGTGCTTATAGGAGGAGTGCATTGATAATCAAGGGTATAGAGCACTTCAATTTTTTAGAAATATAACCAATGAAACCTGAATTTGCAGATATGCTGAAAGCTGAAATAATTGACTTCCAACAAGTGGCTGTACAAACTGTGTGTGTTTTTTATATCTATCATTCTGATGCTCCAATACCCCAATGCTTCTTTTCTCACCTGCAGGGACACAGACATTATGGACCTTGCCCTCGAATATGTCAAGGTACGTTACCTGTTTCCAAATATTGTATATGTAATGGTGACATTTGCGTTAGGCTTAACTGGATGGTTACTCTGCTTTAGAGTTGATTTGTGACTGGCTTATCTTATCTTGTTGAGCCCTTGTCCAGTGCTTTCTTCACCTTTTATAGGGTGCAATAATGATTCAGTTCCAGCTCCCTGGGAGTTTAATTCCCATCAGGTGCCACGATGATCAAGGCATTCATTGTGTAGTTAGCGACTGCGTTAAACAGGGCACAGAGTAATTTACATGGCTAAGTTGACTGTGCCCTTCAGTGTAGGCAGAGCATTATACACTTAAAATGTCTGATCTGCCATAATATTATTGCTCGCCGCAAGCAGTTTCTGAGAAATGATCAAACTGCTTCCCTTACAAAGGCTACCTGCTAGTCATCTGCCCTGGTAGCTTAACACTCAGCGCTAGCACTGTTAATCTGAGAAAGCATAAACCTGTAAATGTGAATGAACTGAAAAGCCTGATCAGGGTTCTGGACATCATGGACTTAAAACCTACGGAAAGATAATAAATAAGGGTTTCACAATCATCCTCGACACTTGATCTGCAGCTTTTTAAAAACCGTATTTGTGAAGCAGATTGTATGGGAAATTCATGCAGCAGTTAGATATTGCCATTCTAGACAAGATTAAACGGTTAATAAATAAGACACGGACTTGCAGAAACAAGGGATGCTTTGTTTCGGTTTGTGAGATTTTGTGAGCTTTGCGAGCTAGATAATAGGCAACATTGGACGACTTCCTGACATCAGGCCTTGGTCACAGAATCTGAAGAACAGACTTGTGTCTCCTGCCTTTTGGGAGCTGTGAGGCAGTGTCGGTGCCAGAGTCATGTGTGTGACTTTGCTGTATCACAGCTGGATTACAGAGAGCCCTTTCTAACTTCAAGCTCTGACAAGCCAAAGAAGATGGGGAACAAAAAGCATTTCTCTCAGCGCAGTTTAAAAATCTCGCCAGTTACCTCCAACTGACCCCTTTGATGTGAGTAGCAGGAGAAAAATGAACAAGAACTTGCAAAGTATTTGTTTGTTTATGGTGATTACTGAAAGCCAAATACCTAAGTGGCCAAGCAATTAGTGCACCAACCAGGGTAGAAACAACATAAAAGTGGTTTTTGAATTTGAACTGAGGCTATTTACATCATTCCTCCAATTCTGACCTCCTGCACATTCCCAAATTTCTTTGTTCCACCATCAGCCACAGAGCTTTGAACTCTGGAATTTCTCCCTAAACCTCTCCGGCTCTCTACCCCCCACCCCTTTCCTCCTTTGAGATGCTCCTTATGACCTTGGGACTTGTTGCTACGCTAAAGATGTTATATAAATGTAAGTTGCAGCGGAGCTGACTAGCAGGGCTAGTGGTTATAGCATTTGACTTTCATTGTTGTAGCCTGGCACTTTGAAACAAACCAATGGAGACAGTCTAGCCTTCAGAACGCAGTGTGCAGTGAGGCTCAATTATTCATAGCTGGGCCGTGCTGGTACATAAAGAATGAGTAACATACTACTCAATGGCCAAGGCAGGATGTCATTGATACTGGTCAGTAAAGGACAAGCAACTCGAGAAACCATCTCCACGTAACAGCGGTAACCTGCATCCCTACAGCGCTGCTTATGATGAGAGGGGCACTCAAAAGTATCAATGATTTATTGCTGATGGTTTTATTATACACATGTGTGCTTCATAGGAGCAGTATCAATCTAATTCGGCTGCCAGGGATCTGCCCCCAGCACCTCCACTCCTCTTTTTGACTGTGCTTTCACCCTTCAACCCCCAGTTTCCTCCTTTCTCCCTCCTATTCAGTGCCCAACCATATTCACCCATGGCCCTGTGAAGTGCATTGAGACACCTGTCTGCACGCAAGGAGCCAGGTAAATTGTTGTAAGGCTGGAAGTTCCTATGCAAGCCTTAACCGCTGTTAATTATCTTGCTTTACCACTCTCAAAGAATTTTGGGTGTAACTATCTTGTGAGGGAGTTAAAGGGCTGAGGCTGTGTTGAAATACTGCACGATAGTCAATGACTGGCCATTCCAATTGGCAAAAAAAGCTCAGTGCACTTGTGTAATAGGTTGCACCACACAGTGATAGTTGGCCCCCTCTAGTGGTAACAACTAGACTGTCCGCCTTGATTTAAGGGTGCATTACTGAGTTTTGATGGATGGAATTAATCACATTAAGTGGTCAGGCTGTCAGTGACATTATTCTGCGGAAAAAGGTTTGCGTTTGCGCTTGTAAGATTAGGTCGGGGCGGTGCTGTGCAAGCTGCTTGTGGTATTCTTTTAAAAATAGCACTGCTGTGTCGCGTGCTTCTTTGTTCTCTGGTTGAAGAAGTGAGGTCCAGAGAGTTGGCCAGTGTCACGTTTAAAGACAGAGATGAGATAGACCAAGGAATAAGTGATGGCAAATTTGGAGAAAAGTGACTTGCATTGATATAGCACTTTTAATGATCCCCCGACCTCGCAAAACACTTCCCAGCCAATGAAGTACTTCTTGAAGTGTAACCACTATTTGTAATGTAGGAAACGTGGCAGCTAAACTGCGCTCAACAAACGCCCACAAACAGCAAGGTGATTAAAAACGTGGTTTTTTTTGTGAGGATGTGTCTTAGTGATGTTGATTGGGGAATAAATATAGGCCAGGACTCCAGGGAGAACTCCCCTGCTATTCTTTGAAATAGCGCCATGGGATCTTTTACATTCACCTGAGCGGGCAGATGGGGGCCATGGTTTAATGCCTCATCCGAAAGGCGGTGCCGCTGACAGTTCGGCACTCCCTCGGCACTGCGCTAGAACGTCAGCCTCGGTCTTAGTGCTCAAGTCCAGAGTGGGACTTGGAACCGGAACCTTGTGATTTAGGAGTGAAAGTGCTACTAACTGGGCCACGACTGACACTTAAAAGAGGAGCAAAGGGATGACTAAAGGGAGGTACAGAAGGCACTGGGCCAAGAATGATTTGGCGTAGAGTTATTGTAAACGCTGAGGGCTGAATTTTGAGAACTCGCCAGGCCCAGAAATGGAGCTGGGCAGGAACTACAAATGTCCCTGCCGTCCGATGTGCCAGTTACCCAGCTCCTTCCTACCTCCAGGCCATTTTTGGGAGGCGGGAGTGGGGGAAACATGACGCGTTAGGAGCCTGTTGAGGACAATGAAAGGAGGTCGACTGGGATCTTCCAGTCAGACTGCAGGTTCCTACAGGCAACGGGGGGGCTAGTTTAGCTGCCTGGAACCGGCTCCCCTGTGGCAGGCTAGGGGGGGGAGGGTAACACTCCAGGCAGGCTTACAGGCCCTCCCTGCCTAACTGGGGAATCTAACCCCACCTCCCAGTCCTCACTCCGCAGTGGGTCGCCTAAGTGCAAAACCCATTTTTTAAATTCATGATTAAATAAGTTGTCCTCTTACTCTAATGCTGACCGTTGCTCTGAAGCTAGAAGGCCCCTGATTGGCCCTCCAGCTTCAAGCCATACTTCATTTGGCAGCAAGCCCGTCTTCACACCAGTTAAGATGCCCGTCCCCTTAAAAACACAATGAGTGACTGTTTCCCCCCCGGGGCAGGTTCAGGGCCCCGGAATAGTCCTGACCTTTGTTTCCTGCCCGCAGATGGGGGAGGAGGCCTGGGAGGGTGTGATTGATTTTAGCATGGCGATGATGCAGGGGGTGAGTAAGCATGTGTAAGCATGTCATATTTGGAGTGTAGAGGGAGGAAAAGAAGAGGTCAGAGTTGAGTATCGATAGGCTAGAGATGTAAGAAACATTGCAATTGGGAGATCGAAACCTCGAGGCAATGGGTTAAATGTTGCTGGAGTGGGGAATCGCATGGTGAGGCCTGCAAGTTGGGCTTTTGTCTTTCAGCTTTCAACTGAAATAAATGTTGCTCTCAAAGTTGCTGGAAATGTGAGCATAAAATGTGGATTCTGGGACCTGAGTGAAGGGAGGGATCAATAGTCCGTCTCCTTGGCTAAAGAAATTTAAGGATTGCTAAAAAAAAAAACAGGATGACCATAAGACCATTAGACGTAGGAGCAGAAGTAGGCCATTCGGCCCATCGAGTCTGCGCCGCCATTCAATGAGATCATGGCTCACCTGACAATCCTCAACTCCACTTTCCTGCCTTTTCCCCATAACCCTTGATTCCCTTACTGATTTAAAAATTTATCCATCTCAGCCTTGAATATATTTAATGACCCAGCCTCTACAGCTCTCTGCGGTAAAGAATTCCACAGATTAACTACCCTCTGAGAGAAGAAACTCCTCCTCATCTCTGTCGTAAATGAGGGAAAGAAAGATTGGATTAAGAGCAAGAGAAAGAAAGTGAGAAAAGATGTAAAATGTTAAATTTGACATCTTTTAAGACCTCCAACAACAATTTACCACCTGCAGGTATCAGCCTCAATGTTTTAAATTGTTCCCTTTCCAGGCTGGAGAGATTGATCAGGGTTCATTGTTAAGGGGATAGTTGCGTTATTAATTATGAGCCCTAACTCTCTGCAGCTAGTTTAATGAGCAATGGATGAGCAAATGCGGCAAGTTCTGAAAAATAATGGGCAGGCTGAGTGAGATGCAGCTTGTGTGAGAGAAACAGTGAAGTGGTGTAAATCTAGCAGCAAGCTCACACTGTGTCTCGTCATTCCCTGAAACTGCTAGCTAATTAATAACAGTGTGCGTCTTTAATGAGAGGGATTTGGCCCACTACTAAGGAAATAACTGACTTCCTGCAACTTCTTATGCATGTGCATGGGTGGAATAATGTTTATTGTACAAAAAGTACATATGTTCCGAGGATGTTGTGTTGGGAGAGGAGAATGCAAATGCTTTTCCCTTGTGTGCATCTTTGGGCTCGTGCAGACAAAGGTGAGGATAAAGCAAACTGAAGCGTGGCCTGATAGAGGTCTTTAAGGCTATGAAAGTGTTTGGTAGGGTAGATGTGGAGAAGATCTTGTGGGACTGTCCAAAAGTAGGAGCCATAAATATGTATAACGGTCACTAATAATACCGATATGGAATTCCCATGAAACTTCTGTACCCTGAGATTGTTTACAATCTGAACCTTGCTACCACAAGGAGCAGTTGAGACGAACAGCATTAGCTGCATTTAACAGGGAGTTAGATGAACATGAGGGAGAGAGGAAAAGATAACTGAAAATGCTGGGAATATTCAGGAGATCAGACAGCACCAGTAGAGAGAGAAAAAACATTGACTTGGATCGTCCGATGGCAATAGCGGTGAATGTTGAGACGTTCACTGCTGTTGTGTGTTAGGTTCCTGTGGGCATCCCTACCCCTACCCATGCACACATATGGTATTCACCCAGGAAGTTTAAATTTATAATTGGTAGAATTATGCCACCCGGGCCTCTCTGAAAATGTCTCCAACACTGACCTTTATGTCACAGACTTGAATTAGACGCTCTATACTTACCCAGATATTTACCTCATTCTCCCCCCGTTGTTAAGCCCTGGCCGAATTCAGTGATTAACAGCAGGAGCTGAATGTGGGACAGATTATAAAAAAAATCCTCCCCTTCCTACAACCCTGGGGTAATTATGGTTTTATGTAATGTGTAGTATACCTTTAAGAAGGATGGTAGAAAGGAAGATCACATGATCTTATGTAACCAATAGAGGAGTAGCACGGGCTACCTCTGTAGTCAGGAGTCTGAGTTAGTAATAAGTATGGAGGCAGGGTTTGAGTTGAAAGCACACAAGTGTAACTGCTGAGTACCTTTATAAATAAACAGAATGTGTTCCACCTAAGATCTGTCTGCTGGTCAACTCTGTCTATTGTACCAACTCGGCCATCCCAAAACAAGCACGTAACCCGGATCCACAAGTCCCAACAAACTGGTGACCAGGATCCAACGACCCCCGACACTGCTCACCCACCCACCCCCCCGACACTGCTCACCCACCCACCCCCAACACTGCTCACCCCCCCACCCCCCCGACACTGCTCAACCCCCCCCACCCCCGACACTGCTCATACCCACCCCACCCCCCCTCCACTGCTCAACCCCCCAACCCCCACCCCCGACACTGATCATACCCCCCACCCCCCCTTCACTGCTCAATCCCCCCAACCCTCACCCCCGACACTGATCGTACCCCCCACCCCCCCTCCACTGCTCAATCCCCCCAACCCCCACCCCCGACACTGCTCACCCCCCCCACCCCCCCTCCACTGCTCAATCCCCCCAACCCTCACCCCCGACACTGATCATATCCCCCACCCCCCGACACTGCTCACTGCCCCCACACCCCCTCCACTGCTCAACCCCCCCAACCCCCACCCCCGACACTGTTCATACCCCCGATACTGCTCACCCCCCACCCCCCGACACTGTTCATATCCCCCACCCCCCGACATTGCTCACCCCCCCACCCCCCCTCCACTGCTCAACATCCCCACCCCCGACACTACTCACCCCCCCGATACTGCTCAACACCCCCACCCCCGACACTGCTCAACCCCCCCAACCCCCACCCCCGACACTACTCACCCCCCCCACCCCCGACACTACTCACCCCCCCGATACTGCTCACCCCCCGACACTGCTCAACACCCCCACCCCCGACACTACTCACCCCCCTACCCCCGACACTACTCACCCCCCACCCCCGATACTGCTCAACCCCACCCCCCTCCACTGCTCAACACCCCCACCCCCGGACACTGCTCACCACCCCCACCCCCAACACTGCTCAATACCCCCACCCCCCCGACACTGCTCACCCCCCACACCCCCAACACTGCTCAATACTCCCACCCCCCGACACTGCTCAACCCCCCCCACTCCCCGACACTGCTCACCCCCCCACCCCCGACACTGCTCACCCCCCCACCCCCCCTCCACTGCTCCACCCCCCCACCCCCGACACTACTCACCCCCCCCACCCCACCTCCACTGCTCCACCCCCCACCCCTGCGACACTGATCACCCACCCCCCCACCCCCCTCCACTGCTCCACCCCACCACCCCCCCTCCACTGCTCCACCCCCCCAACCCCCCTCCACTGCTCCACCCCCACAACCCCCCTCCACTGCTCACCCCCCTACCCCCCTCGACACTGCTCAGCCCCCCCACCCTCCCTCCACTGCTGAACACCCCCACCTCCCCTCCACTGCTCACCCCACCCATCACACTCCTGAAGTTCTGTCATGATCTTGTTGAATGACGGGGCAAGCTAGAGAAACCTTATAGAACCTTAGAACCATAGAAAAGTTACAGCACAGAAGGAGGCCATTTGGCCCATCTTGTCCATGCCAGCCTGAGGACACCCAGGTGCCCTTTCTAATCCCACCTTCCTGCACCCGGCCCATAGCCCTGCAGTTTACAGCACTTAAGGTGCAGATCCAGGTATTTTTTAAAAGAGTTTAGAGTTTCTGCCTCTACCACCAACTTGGGCAGCGAATTCCAGACACCCACTACCCTCTGCGTAAAAAAGTTCTTCCTCATGTCCCCCCTACACCTTCTGCCACTTATCTTGAATCTATGCCCCCTGGTTCTAGAATTCTCCATCAAGGGAAACAATTTTATCCTGTCCACTCTATCTATTCCCCTCATAATTTTGAGCATTTTTTTTTTTATAAGGTCATCCTTCCCTAAAGGGGCACTAATGAACCAGATGGAGTCTTACAGTGAAACTAACTTTTAATCCCTGATTTATTCATTGAATTCAAATTCCACAAACTGCTGGGCAGGGATTTCGAACCCACATCACTAGCCTAGGCCTGGGGGGGAATTACTAGTCCAATGACATTACCACTGTGCCACCATCTCCCCTTATTATTAGCTAACTTAGCTCCTATTTCTTAAGTTCTTACACCCCCACCAACTCGCTAACCTGCTGACTACATTCAGTTGACCACCTTTAGCCCAGGGAGCAAGCTGGGGAGTTTCAGTCGCTTCAGAACATCATCAGCTGGAATTTATTATTGCCTGTGGTTTCATCTGTAAATACTTTGAGCAGCTCAGGCAGTGAGCAACTTTGAAATGGTAATTAGCTACAATTACTGTTTGCGATTGCAGTTAACAGACTCCCTCTGGGGTGTGTTATTATTGTGAGCACAATGAGAATGTATGTTTGTCGTCATACGTAGGTTTTGTTCAAAGGGCGGCAAGAAGCCTTTAGGAGCAGTGCAAAGCAGAGGAGCAGGTGCTTCCTCCCAGGGAAGAGAGAGACCGAAAGAAATCAAACAGCAGGCCAGCCCATGTCGCTCCCAGGATGGAGGTTTCGGGTTACCAACCCTCCTGGATTGGCCTGGAGTCTCCAGGAATTGAAGATCAATCTCCAGAGAAATCATCAGGACAATTAAAAAGATTTGTTTTTTTTTAAATTTTCTTGGTGGATTTCTTTTTACCAGATATAAAAATATCTGGGGGCGGGGGGTGGTGGGTGGGGGGGTGATAGAGGCTGTTTGGCTGACAGGCAAGCATCATCCAATTGGGCAATGAGTCTTTTTGCTTTCCAATTGGCGTAGGAAGGCAGTGAGTCACAAGGATGGAGATGTTGGCTGATTCATGGCTGGAGCGTGGGGGCAAGTCATGTGATGAAACCTCCAGGAATATATTTAATCACAGAGATAAAAACAAAAAAACTGCGGATGCTGGAAATCCAAAACAGAAACAGAAATACCTGGAAAAACTCAGCAGGTCTGGCAGCATCGGCGGAGAAGAACAAAGTTATATATATTTATATATTTAATCACCGTTGGCAACCCTATGCAGGTTGCTGATCAGCACTGTTCAGGAAGCCTTTGAGAGTAGGCCCCTCGTCCAGGCAATATGGAGCTAGGGTCGAGCCTAACCTTAACCCCTAACAGCTCTGCTCCGTCAGCAGTCGGGGGAGGGTGGGGAGGGACCAGCACAGATTGGAAATTGAGGAGCCTGCTGCCCAGAATTTTCCAGGCCCAAGTCCCCAAATCTGAGGCAACACTGACTTGCAAGAAGTTGTTTGTTGCATAAATGCCAGTGAGTCACGTGTTTGTTCTTTCGATCCTTCTTTTTAAGTTTGGTTCTTTCTTTCAGATTTGTGCTGGGCGGGATTCCACTGTATTTTCACCAGTGACTCACTTGAAAATCTATTTTTATTTGCTGTATTTATACACAGTTATGGAGCTAAATTTTCTCTCTGACTGGCTGGGTGACACGCCAATGACTCAGGGAATGAAAACATCATTTGTGACAATAGGGCCCATGAGACTGAGCAGACAAAGCTGCTGCACTTCACTCACTCAAAACAGGGTGAAGCCCGAGTGTGTTGTGGGACCAGGCGTTAGGAGGGTGTTTGCAAATGGCATGTACTAAATCCTTAGTTACTTTTTGTAAGCTACACTGTGGGGCATCACTGGCATTTGACTATTTATAAGATTAGCCTGAGAAATACAAATCACAAGGATATGATAAACGATTAAAATAGAAATACTGCTTCTATGGAGTGTCTAAATGGGATGGAGGAGCAGAAGGACCCAAATATTACAGACCATTAGCAGCAGCGACTCGTACCGACAAGGTCATGAAAGTGTAAACCAAGCTCTCGGGTTCATTCCTGGAGGAAAAGAATTGAAAAGCAGGCGAGTTAGGTTAAGCTTGTATGGAACCTTGACCACACTTGGAGAGCTCGAAATAGGTTCTGTTCTCCACATCATGAAGAGGCACGGGGGGAAGGTGCAAAAAAGATTGACAAGGACGATAGCCCAACTGAGAGGCTACACCTATTAGGAAAGATTGAACAGGCCGACGCTCTTGAAACTGGAAAGGAGAAGGCTAATGAGTGACCTGATGGAGATCTTTAAGATCATGAAAGGGCTCGACAGGGGTTCACCTAGTAAAGACTTTTCCCCTTGTTGAGGAGTCCAGAACTAGGAGTCATGAATATAAGATAATCACTGATAAATCCAGTAGGGAATACAGGAGAGATTTCTTTATCCAGGGGTGATGAGAATGTGGAACATGATTACCACCGTGAGTAGTTAATGCCACTAATGTAGTTGCATTTACAACACATTAGGGAAAAGGAATAGAAGGAGATATAGATGGGGTTAGATGAAGTGGAGTGGAACGAGGCTCATGTTGAGCATAAACACTGGCACAGACCTGTCGGGCAGAATGACCTGTTCCTGAGCTGTAAATGCTATTTAATTTTGTGCATCGTTTTCAATGTTGGGCACGACTCTGAAGTTGAGGCATGTTGCACTCTTTCCCTACATATACCCACTTATTGCCTGCGCATAACTCCTTCTGCGTCTATCTTTCCTCCTATTGGCCCAATATCACCAGTTTGTCTCTGTTGTTCTCTCTGGTGCAAAAGCAACGCAGATTCACAGAATCACACAGTGCAGAAGAGGCCCTTCGGCCCATCGAGTCTGCACTGATATGTGAGAAACACCTGACCTACCTACCTAATCCCATTTACCAGCACTTGGCCCATAGCCTTGAATGTTATGACGTGCCAAGTGCTCATCCAGGTACTTTTTAAAGGATGTGAGGCAACCCACCTCCACCACCCGCCCAGGCAGTGCATTCCAGACCATCACCACCCTCTGGGTAAAAATATTTTTCCTCACATCCCCCCTAAACCTCCTGCCCATCACCTTGAACTTATGTCCCCTGGTGACTGACCCTTCAACTAAGGGGAACAGCTGCTCCGTCTCCACCCTATCCATGCCCCTCATAATCTTGTACACCTTGATCAGGTCGCCCCTCAGTCTTCTCTGCTCCAGCGAAAACAACCCAAGTCTATCCAACCTCTCTTCATAACTTAAACGTTTCATCCCAGGCAACATCCTGGTGAATCTCCTCTGCACCCCCTCCAGTGCAATCACATCCTTCCTATAATGTGGTGACCAGAACTGCACACAGTACTCCAGCTGTGGCCTCACTAAGGTTCTATACAACTCCAACATGACTTCCCTATTTTTGTAATCTATGCCTCGATTGATAAAGGCAAGTGTCTCATATGCCTTTTTCACCACCCCATTGACATGCCCCTCCGCCTTCAGAGATCTATGGACACGTGCCAAGGTCCCTTTGTTCCTCAGAACTTCCTAGTGTCATGCCGTTCATTGAATACTTCCTTGTCAAATTACTCCTTCCAGAGTGTATCACCTCACACTTTTCAGGATTAAATTCCATCTGCCACTTATCTGCCCATTTGACCATCCTGTCTATATCTCCCTGTAGCCCAAGACACTCAACCTCACTGTTAACCCGGCCAATCTTTGTGTCATCCGCAAACTTACTAATCGTACCCCCCACATAGTCATCTATGTCGTTTATATAAATGACAAATAATAGGGGACCCAGCACAGATCCCTGTGGTACGCCACTGGACACTGGCTTCCAGTCACTAAAGCATCCTTCTGTCATCACCCTCTGTCTCCTACAACTAAGCCAATTTTGAATCCACCTTATCAAATTACCCTGTATCCCATTTGCATCTGCCTTCTTTATAAGTCTCCCATGTGGGACCTTGTCAAAGGCTTTGCTGAAATCCATATAAACTACATCAACAGCACTACCCCCATCTACACACCTGGTCACCTCCTCAAAAAATTCAATCAAATTTGTTAGGTGTGACCTCCCTCTGACAAAGCCATGCTGACTATCCCTGATCAAACCTTGCCTCTCCAAGTGGAGATAGATTCTCTCCTTCAGAATTTTCTCCAATAGTTTCCCTACCACTGACATGAGACTCACTGGCCTGTAGTTCCCTGGCTTCTCTCTACAACCCTTCTTAAATAGCGGAACCACATTAGCTGTTCTCCAGTCCTCTGACACCTGCCCCGTGGCCAGAGGGGAATTAAAAATTTGGGTCAAAGCTCCTGCGATCTCCTCCCTTGCCTCCCTCAGCAGTCTGGGACACAAATCATCCGGACCTGGAGATTTGTCCACTTTTAAGCCTGCCAACACCTCCAATACCTTGTCACTCCCTATATCAATTTGCTTAAGAACCTCGCAGTCTCTCTCCCCGAGTTCAATATCCTCATTCTCTTGGGTGAAGACGGATGTGAAGTATTTGTTCAACATTCTACCGATGTCCTCTGGCTCCACCCATAGATTGCCCCCTTGGTCCCTTATGGGCCCTACTCTTTCCCTGGTTATCCTCTTCCCATTGATATACTTATAGAATATCTTGGGAATTTCCCTACTTTTACCAGCCAGAGCTTTCTCATATCCCCTCTTTACTCTCCTAATTGCTTTCTTAAGCTCCACCCTGCACTTTCTGTACTCCACTAATGCCTCCACCGATTTGCTTCCCTTGTACCTGCTAAAAGCCTCTTTTCTCTCTCATCGTACCCTTAATATCTCTGGTCATCCATGGTTCTCTGGGCTTGTTACTCCTTCCTATCACCCTAGAGGGAAGATGTTGAGCCTGCACCCTCCCCATTTCCTTTTTGCTCCACTGCTCCTCTGTAGATTTCCCCACAAGTAGCTGTTCCCAGTCTACCTTGGCCAGATCCTGCCTTATTTGACTAAAATCCGCTCTCCCCCAATCCAAAACATTTTTATGCAACTTGTCTTATTTCTTTGTCCATAACAAGCTTAAATTGTACCACACCCTTTATATAAAAAAATTATTGTAGGTAGGTAATTGGCCATAGTTCATGAGGGACTAGGCATTTCTGTTTATTAGCGATAGAGAGAATTGGTTATATAGCTTGGGGGGCACCACTCTGCATCAAGCCTGGGGCAGGCCCCAAGCCTACTTCAGCCAGAATGGGAATTGAACCCACGCTCCTGGTGTTATTCTGAGCCACACGCTAGTTACAACTGAACTAACCAGCCCCAAAATATTTATATAGGTGTGTGAATTATGACATCCCAATGTTGTCACAAAGTGGCTTCAAATTATTTTTCTTGGGCTAGAAGGTAAAATGCTTGTTTAGGGTCATTTATCAGTTCAGAATCTACAGGAAATCCACCCCGTTACCTCAGTTGTTACACACTAGATCAGTATTGTCCGACAGAAATCACAGACTAGCTATGGGCGTGGCTACCATGACATCGTTTTTGGCCACCTGCACTCAGTTTAATAGGAAACATCTTACACACAATATAGTAAACGTATTCACGTGTAGGTTTACTTAACACACATCTAGCTCACATTACCTCAGTGCGAAACTTTGCAGCCTTTCTTTTTCACTAACGTTTAGACTTCTTGCATGAATTTATCAGACTGAACATCTTAGTTCAGCTTCTGTCATGACATCTTTAGACAAGGAGCTGCAAATGGCACTTTCACTCCGATGAAGTCATTGCAATAAATATTGATGTGCCTACCGAGAAACAGCAGATGCCCCCCTACACTCTGTTCAGAAGGCGGTTGGGTGGCACTTGTTTGTGACCATGAAGTGACCTCTCGGGTGCTGCGTTTCCTTTGCTGTGATACAGGGTGTTGGAGATGCTTGTTATTAGTTCAGGTTGCTGAATTCTGATGAGCTAGAGCAGTTAACCTGATTGGTTGAGCTGACCAGAGCAGTTAACCTGATTGGTTGAGCTGACCACGCTGACGGGGTCCCCCTCTCCATATAATGTTGGTGTTTTCATGGTGCGAAGGTCTGGTGCTTTCAGGTAACCAACAAGTAGTAACCAAGGATGTAAAGTATTGCAACGATCAAAAAAAATCTTACACTCTGCTTTTTTTTTAAACCATTTAGCCAACAGATGCACAAAAAGGTTAACATAAACCTGCAATGTGCCATGCAAATGAATATCGAGGTCATAAGCCCAACAGTGACGTCTGTTACTTATTTCTATTTATTAAAAATGAAAGTAGTCACATCTGGATTCCAAATTAGCCACACATGGTGAGTGGCTAATGAATTGAAAAAGCCTAGACTAAAACTCTCTGGTCATTCTGAATCAGCTGACCTATGTAACAGTGACAGTAAGGGCATTACCCATTGGCCTCAACATAGTGAAGCTAAAAAGGCGAATTAGGTACTAGGCCCATGGAACTTCTCTCAGCCTGAATCCCACCAGCTTCAGGGGAGGAGGCTTAAGAAGAGAAATGGATCTCGGGATGAGGAATAAAATCAAGGGGAAGAAACAGTTGCTGATGGTATAGTTAGGACCTGTTTCGATCGGTGATAAAGGATGACAAATGCTTCAATTGTGAAGTAATGGGGCTGGTTGTGGCTCTCTCACTGTGGGTACAGTTATGTCCATATATCTAGCTAACCATATAGTCACCTATGTTGAGCAGTGCCATTCCTTACAGTGATAAATGCTTACGTGGAGAATTCTCTGCTTTCCTGACATTTTAATTTTTTTCTGAAAAGGGGAGTGTCCCTTAATTTGCCCCTTATCAACATCTTGGCATGAGTGATAGGAATGAACGATAATGTTATAATTACAGACTAAAAACATTAGTTGCTTTTACTGATGGGCACTGATAATCTGAATGAGTCTCTAGCATGACCTGACCTCATAAGAGTGCAGTTTAAAATTGATTTGAACATTCTTCACTGGTCTGCTTTGTTTTGGTGTTGTCTTTCATGAAGTTTATTCTAACGGAAATAATTTTGTTAACTTTGCTCATCTTACCCAGTTTGTTGCTGGCTAGTGGTTTCATTCCAGCTTTAAAGATTTACATTTATATAGCTCCTTTCACCACCTCGGGACGTCCCAAACAGCTTTACCGCAAATGAAGTACTTTTTGAAATGTAGTTACCTTTGTAAAGTAGGGAATGCGGCAGCCAATAATCAAGCAGCAACCTTTACAAGACAGATTAGCGAGACACATGTTACAGTGATGGTTTAGCTCTCCGGTGGGATATTATGTTGACTGTACTCTGAAGTATCAAAGAGTTGTCCGGCTGCCCATGGCCCTAGGATAGTAACTTTGGGTGCTGCCTAAAGTGACACCAGCCTGCGTGCCAGTTGTTTCTCAGTCCATTTTGCTTGCTCTCAGCGTTGCAGTGAAGCAGAAAGAAACTGGCACTCGCCCATTGGCCAGAGTCACAATGAACATTCTTGTGACATTTCCGAATCAAAAATTTGCTCTCAACCAGAACTAGTATTTCTGCTCTATTACTAATAAATTGCTTACTAACATGTAATTCTCCTAAAGTCACTTGTTCTTAACCCCTCTGAGCCAGACACAGATCCTTCCCTCCTGGTGCCTAGCTGATGCCCAGAGACATGTTCAGGGTTTTGTCCTTCTTTACCCTGAAGCTTTTCCACTCACCTGATGTATGAGGAGGGTCTTTGGTGTAGGTGGATGAACAGACATTGAAGGCCCAAACTTCATGGCAATATAATATGCAAAACTCTTTGGCTAGCTGTGCCATTCCTACAGAGTAGAAAATGCTTCGACCTTCTCCTGGAGGAGTAAAAACATTTACACACTGAGAGGTATTTATGAAAATACAATCGTTAGTTGTCAATTTCAACTTGTAACCAAGTCACTCCAGATCTTTATACTGTGATTCCCACAAGCCTCTGGCTCTATCTGATGAGTCCTTGTGTTGTGATTACCAGCACTCAGGCTCCCTTTGTTTGGTGTGCTGACCTTGGATGGTGCATGTGCACTAGGGAGAAGCCAGGTTATTGCTGGTGAGCACTGCTAACGTTTTCATCAACCACAGGGACAGAATGGAGATATGCGACTCTGCAAACCAATATAACAGAACACTAGCCTATGAAGCAATCGATTCCTCTCTCCTTTGTTGATTTCTTCACTGAAGATACATTCAACCACCACCCGGCTGAAATATGATTCTGGATCACATCTGTGCAGCAAAGAGCCTGAGAAATCACCATTCGAAAAAGAGCACAGTCAGGCCAAGGTGTATCAGCAATTATAGATTTTAGTGCTTACATCAGCTTATACTCTTTCCTGAATAGAAGATAAATCCACATGTTGGAAGAATGTTGGCTGTTATCCGGAGGATTAGGATATAAGCCTGAGATCGATAGATTTCTACATATTAAAAACATCCAGGGATACGGGGTTAGTGCAGGAAAATGGTGTTGAAGTAGAGCATTAGCCATGATCTCATTGAATAGCAGACCGGGCTCGAAGGGCTGAATGGCTTACTCCTGCTCCTATTTCTTATGTCCTTACGAGGTTAGGAGGCATGCTACAGCTATTGCTGAGGCCAGATTAGACCACATATCTGGAGCTGTGTATTTAGTCCTGGGCACCACACCTTAGGAAGGCTATTGGCCTTGGAGGGAGTGTAGTGTAGATTTACTAGAAAGAGACTTGGGCTCCAAGGGTTAAATTACATAAAGAGATTTCACAAGCTAAGGTTGTATTCCCTGGAACTTAGAACAGTAACAAGTGAGTTATACAAAGTTTACCAGATATAAAAGGGAACTGATAGGGTACATAGAGAGAAACTATTTCCGCTTGTTGGGGAACCTAGGAGTAAGGGCACACAGCCCTAAAGTTTACAGCCAGATCTTTCAGGAGTGTTATTAGGAAACACTTTTACACACACAGGTTGGTAGAAGTTAGGAACTTTCTACCGTAAATGGTACTTGATGATAGGTTGATTGTTAATTTTAGGTCTCAGATTGATAGATTTTTGTTAACCAAATGTATTAAAGGATACAGGGCAAAGGTGGGTTTCTGCAGTTAGAGCGCAGATCTCATTGAATAGTGGAACAGGCTGGAGGAAATGGCCTCCTCCTGTTCCTATGCTCCTGATTGATTTGGTAATTATGTGAAGCAGCATCACCAGTGGATGCAAAAAGGGAAAGCTCCCAGAGGAATTCGCCCTCCATTAGTAGTGGCTAGTCCTTTAAAGGAGGCAAATTGGGATACACTAAATTCCCCCCAAAAGCACTTATCACTAATGACCTGTTTGAATGAATTGACATGACAGTGTTACCATTTTCATGAACCATCTTCCATTTGTGATTAAATGTAATTTCCTTGCCCACTTCGCAGCTTGTGTGGGTCGCAAGGTCAAACCGATAAATTGGTCGATGATGGGCAGCAATATTATTCAAACACTCAGACTGTCTCCGTGCTTTCAATGTCGTACAGAGGTGTGTTATTTCTTGTTCTAAGCCTTTCTGCTGTGCTCCTGGTGGAGTAATGGTGTGTTTGTGGTTATTAATCTGCTGCTGTGTGTATTACTGAGCTGATGGGTCTGCAGTCAGCCCAGTATGCCACCTTGTTCATAAGCTACACTCCCAGTAAATGTGAATAATAAACTGTAGCAATTTTACCAGGCACCTTATTTTAATACTTTTTTCTTAAATGGCAAAGGGCTAGAAAGCACCTCTTTCATTTTCTCCTGCAATGGGAATGCTAAAAGTGGAGGAGGCAAGTTTCTGCAGAGGAACAGAATACTTGGGTGGAACACAACATTAAAAACTTCCTGGTACACCAGTCATGCATGGTATGAACTGATGATCCGGGTGTGCCCCTGAACTCAGTTATCACAGTTTATGTTACAGAATTTACTGAAGTGCATTGAACTAGGGCTGTAATTAGCTTAAGTACAGGGAGATTAAAAATCAAAATGTTTGTCTGATCCATTTGTGTGCACGTTTGAAGATCCCTTTCAGCCCTTGATGAGGCTGATGAATGTGGCTTGTTTTGGGAACAGTAACTTCTGCTTCAGTGTAATGGAAAACTTATTATTTACCGCCCTCGTTAGCAGCAGCTCCCAGTCCAAGTTGATTTTCTGAATGCATGCTCGCGATTAGTGGATGGCCGATTGTGGGAAGAAAAAAGAAAAGCATTTATATAGCGCTTTTCATGACTGCAGGATGCCCCAAAATGCTTTACAGTCAATGAAGTATTTCTGCCCACAATTCCCTGACGTTGTGTGGAAAATTGACTTTTCTCTCTCTCAGGATAGATTTTATGAATTAATGATTCCAGTGCAGGACCTTGCAAAGTGGGAGCACATGTTGGGAATTCACATTGGAAGATAGTTAAAGACCCACTAAACTCTGTATCTGAATTCCTGCTCCCATCGCGTGAACCTCTGTTAGGACATGTCATTTGTATAATCCAGTTCTTTGTGCCTTTTCTGCTCTGTGAGTCCGCATACTCTGTACATCTCAGCACAGGCGAATTGTGTCAGCTCCTGAATTTACACCTGCCCATTCCACCACCTTAACTTCTTCTTAACTCTAGTACCATCAGCTCCCCAGATAATAAACACCCTACCAGCTAATTGTTAAGCAAACTGCTGCAACTCTCAGCTATATTAGAATATTGTACATTGAATTATCTCCGAATTTACACAACTGAAACTGCCCAGCAGGTCCCGATTGGTGTTTATGCTCCACACAAGTCTTCTCCATCTTAGCTCATCCAGCCCCATCAACACATTCTTCTGTTCATTTCTCCCTCAATGTTCATTAGGTTGCTTCCAGGGATGAGAGGGTTGTCCGATGATGTGAGGCCAAGTAGATTGGCCCGATCCTGTCTGGAGTTAGGTGGTCTCATTACAATATACAAGTTTCTGAAGAGGCTTGACAGGGTAGACACTGAAAGGTTGTTTCCCCTGGCTGGGAAATGAAAAATGCAGGGCTCAATCTCAGGATAAGAGGGCAATCATTTAGGGCGGAGATGTGAAATTTCTTCGCTTGAGGGTTGTGAATCTTTGGAATTCTCTACCCTATAATTGCATATAGTTAAGTCTAAGGTGGACGGATATTTGGTGTCTCAGGGTGCCGAGGGATATGGGAGCAGGCAGGCCAATGGTCAGCCATGATTGTATTTAATGGCGGAGCAGGCTCGAGGGGCCTTATGGTCTACTCCTGCTCCCTTTATATTTTTATGTTCTTATGTACATATCAGGAGGCCTTGTGATACAGTGGGCAGCAGCCCTGCCTCTGATCCAGAAGCTCTAGGTTCAAGTCCCGCTCTAGGACTTAATGCCAAGGAAGGTATTTTCATAACACGGCCAAACAGGTTAAGTATCAACTTGTAAGTTCTTCCAACATGCGCCAATGGTAGGCGGTAACAGAGGGAGAGATTTTCCTGGTCAGCCATGTGATGGAAAGAAAATTGGAGCCTCTATCACTGTTCATGGTTCTACCTACAACATGCATGTAAAAGTGTATGTTGTGTCAGCAACTTGGACTTTCTTTGGGGGGGTTGGTTTTCTCAGTTGGCTGGATGGCTGGTGTGGATCAGAATGGTGCCAACAACATGGATTTTGACCCCTGTTCTGGCTGGGATGGAATCGGGACCTGCCTCCTGCCCTACCCATCATGGAGGTCGCGATGCTATGGTTTGGACCTGCCTTTAGGCAGAGAATAGGAAGAAGATAATGTACATATCTAGCTTTCCCTTAAATAGACCTGTGTAACTGTTCAATTAAAGGTCTATTTTTGGGAAACACTCTCTCTCTTTGCGTGTACCACTGACTTTGCCCAATTCTTAAATTCAGTTTTGGGATGTGGCCATTGCTGATAACAGTCAGCATTTATCAGCCATCCCTAAGCCTAATTTTGATCGGGCCTCAGGCTGACGTCCTCAGACATGCATTCAAATTGCGCTGCCCCTTTCATACCAGAAATGGGTGAAACTAAGTTTCTCCTCCCTAGTGGCTGAAGAATGTTGTTTTTAATCAGTGACAAATTTGTGTCCTGAATCTCAAATACTATTCCATAAGAAGTACATGCTATTCTAGTTAAAAGCCGGTTGGAACTCAATTGCAGTATCCATTGGCCAGGCTTAGGCATCATGGGTACATCCAGTGATCTGGTTACGACAATCTGGCCCAGCCAGGAATGGTTATTGGGTGGTTCGGGGCTTATCCCAAATAGTTGAGATTGTATTTGGTGGAGAATGTTCACCAGAACAAAAATTAGGATAAATGTTGCCGAGCCCTGATTTTCCATCCATTTGGACCTTTCTACAGTTTCTGTAAACCACATGTGCTTTAATTATTTCATACATTTCTTTCTGTTTTATATCTTGTTCCATCTTTTATTCTTTCACTAGTTGTCATTTTTGTGTCATAATGGCAGGGGCTCCTATCCATCGCAGGCACTGACCATCACCCTTGGCTTCCTGACCATTACCGTGATCACCAAGCCCTCTTTGACACCAAGGTTATGGATGAACCGCAATTTTAATTCAGCTGAGTATCCACATGATGGAAGCCAAGCTTTTTGGTTCCTACTATAGGTTCTGCACCTCGGGTATCAATGTCACCTGTCACTTTGACAGAAATGGAAAGTGTGAAAATGTAAGTCCCATTTGATCCCTCGGTGGGCTTGAAACTCTACATCTACTGCTTACATCCACCTTTGGAACATCATTTATTGCATTGCTGTTTGTGGGTTATGACTATATGCAGATTGACTGCTACGTCTTCCTACATAACTGTAGACTTTTTTATTCCTTCATGGGATGTGGGGGTCACTGGAAAGGCTAGCATTTGTTGCCCATCCCCATTTGCCCTTGAGAAGGTAGTGGTGAGCTGCCTTCTTGAACTGCTGTAGTCCATGTGGTGTAGGTACACCCACAGTGTCGTTAGGAAGGGAGTTCCAGGATTTTGACCCAACTACAGTGAAGGAACGGCGATATATTTCCAATTCAGGAAGGGGAAACTTGTAGGTGGAGGTGTTCCCATGTGTCTGATGCCCTTGTCCTCCTAGGTGGTAGTGGTTTCAGGTTTGGAAGGTGATGTCGAAGGAGCTGTGGTAAGTTTCTGCAATGCGTCTTGTACACACTGCTACCACTGTGCCTGGTGATGAAGAGGACTTCAAAAGGAATTAATTAATTGATGAAGCACTTTGGGACATGAAAGGCCTTGTATTAAAAACAAATTTGATCATTCTTTCTGTTCTATTATGTCTTCCAATGCAGCTCCCTCCACCAGCCTCCTGAGGAGCTCTCCTCTCCACTATTGGTGGAAAAACCTTCAATCACCATGCCCTTGCACTCATATCCTAGACTTTATTGACTTGCCACTTTTCTTGCCTTCTTTAAATTCCTCCTTAAAACTTAGTTCTTTCTCCAAGGAGTCACTTGACTTGATCCTTTAACTTTTCTCTTACATCCTACTTAGTGTCCATCATGGTACATTTTTGGTTACCTGGCTGTCTGTCATTCATAGAAACCCATCCCTGTATTTAAGAATGTCCAAACCATTCGTAGGGAGAAACCTGCTCCAGCTAGAATTTCTGTTTACCCCATACAGAGTACACACACTCACACTTCCCCGCCCTGCAGGAACAAACCCCATCTACCTGACCAGGTAAGGATGGCCGATTTCCTTCCATAAAGAGGCATTAGAGAACCAGATGGGTTTTTTATGACAATCGATGATAGTTACTAAGACTAGCTTTATAAGTATTTATATATTAACTGAATTCAAATTCCACCAACTTGAACCTGTGTCCCCAGAGCATTAGTGTGGGCCTCTGATTACAAGTCCAGTGACATTACCACTACACCACCATCTCCCCATGCACACCCACAGTGCTGTTAGGGAGGGAGTTCCAGGATCTTGACCCAGTGATAATGAAAGAGCGACGGTATATTTTCAAAGCAGGGTGTGTGAATCAGAGAGGAATGTGGAAGTGGCATCTCATGCATCTGTTGCCCTTGCCTTTGACCTTGATGGTAGAGGTTGCAGGCTTGGAAGGTGCTGTCAAAGAAGTATGCTGGTATTAGACTACCGTGTGTAATAGAATAATGGAATAATAATCTCACCTGTATATACCACTGGTATACAGCAATGAATATAAGATCTTTACATTTATAAGAATGATTCATTGTAAAGAATCCCAAGAAGGCCTACCCTGGGGCATCTATCTCTAATTATTAAGCTACATAGAAATACATAGAAGTTACAACATGGCAACAAGCCATTCAGCCCAATGAGCTTGACCTTTACACCCCACACAAGAAAATTGTTAAAATTACATTTACCCTCCCTGTCCCTATATTTCCTTAAGTCCTGTCCCTTCAACCAATCTAACCTTGACTGTGGACAGACTTTCTGCTTTGAAATGAATTCCACAGCCTCACGTCAGAGTGTGTGAAGATGTTACTGCTCACCTCTGTTCTAAAGCTCTTATCTTTAATGTTGTACCTATGGTACCTCATTCTCGACTCTTCAACTGCAGTCTGCTTCTATCTACTCTGTTCCATTCTTTCATAATTCTAAACACTGCTAATACATCACCCCATGATCTAATACAACTGTTTTCTAATAATGTGTGTATATGAGTGTGTATATATTTGTTTAGACAAAATATTTTTATAACAGATAAAATGACAGTAAGGTGTTATTGCTGGGGTTTTGGGTACTTGATTACTTTCAGATAAATGTCAGTGTCTGAGAAGAGTAACTAGCAGGACCACGACAGATAATTTGACACTGAAATGGGAATGCATTAAAATGTTATATAGCTTCATTGTTTAGCTTGGATATGTGTGTGAGGGCAGAGAGAATCATCAACAAAAGCTGCTCAAACTTTTCTGCTAAAATTGTAGATATATCAGAATGCTACAAATACAAAGAATGAATATGCATTTTACAATACCTTTCACACCCACAAGATGCCCTCCCAAAGCACTTTACTGCCAATGAATTACTTTTAAAATGTAATCGTTGTTATTATGTAGGCAAACAACAGCCAATTTGTACACATTTATACAGCAATGAGAGGACCAGTTATTCTGCTTTGACAATGTTTGGTTGACTGGTCACCATTAACCAGGACACCAGGAGAATGCTCCCAACATTCCCCAAATAGCACTATGAGATCTTCCACATCCACCCAAAGAGGCAGGGAGGAACTCAACTTGACGTCTCATCTGAAAGATGGCACTTCTGACAATGCAGCACTTCCTACAGTACTTGTCAGGCTGTGGCTAGATCCTCCAGTGAGCTCAATCCACAGGAGTCAAAGGGGCAGGCAGGAAAATAGATCAGATCAGCCATGATCTCATCAAATGGCGGAGCAGAGCTGAGGGGTCGAATGGCCTACTCCTGCTCCTAATTCATACGTTTGCATGTTCCAGGCTGACAAGAGGTGGAAGGTGATTTTAGGTAGGACATCGGTAAGAAACTCTTCAAGTAAAGTCAGCTGGGCAGCAAAAGATTCATTCAGGCATCAGATAGGTGAGGTGGTGGTGGTGGAAAGAATTTCATTTTGTGCTGGATAAATAATGGAGTACTCTCGCTGAACTGTACTTATCCACTCAGAGCAGTTTGCTTGCCTATCCTATGGGCAGAAGAATGATACATGTCCTGGATCAACCTGCATTAAGAAATTGGGGGGGGTGTAAAATAAAGAGCAACTTCTGATTACCATAACACACTCTCATGAGTCTATGGTCCACTGGCTAATTACTTATATGCTGTTAACATGCTGTATAATTACAGATATTTGGATTCCCTTTCTCCTGAGCCCCAGCCCTCTGCCTTTGTATATTAATAATTAATTTGAAGAAAATGTAAAGTATGAAGCTGGGGTTTTAGCTGATCTTGGTAGTAATTATTTTTCGGACAGCACGTTCTGTTCACAGTTTATAAAGAGGAATCCGGTTTTGCTGCTTTTTAATGCTCATGCTTCTTTCAGATGTAGACAATGAATAATTAGCCAGGAGTTCCTTCATTAACGGGAGGATGCTATGGGTGAGGTGTTATCTACATATTTCGGATGAGTCAATGGTTCAGAATGTTGAAACTTCAGATATTCCCACCCAGACTTCAGTTATCATTTAAACTACGCGAGTATCAGTTGAACTGGCTTCTCTCAATTCACCACACAGCACTATCCTTGGAGAGAGTGCGGAGAATAAAGATCACAATGGTCTTCCAGGTAAGCAGATGACCCAATGAGTGCAGAGTGAGTGAGTGGTGGGTAGCAGACGCTCCCACAGGAGCTGTATTTAAAGCTCCTCTGCTTTGAGGGCTGTTCCCAAATGCTGGAGAGTGCTATTTGCCAGTGCAGTACGTGGGATCACATGAAGAGTCCAGCTCTCCATACATGGACTGTTCAGGGTAGCGTGCCAGGACGGCACAGAGGGACCCCGGAGTCTGATTCACTGAGAGCTGTCAGGCGGCAGCTACAGAAGACGTGTGGATAAAGAGTTCCCGGACACTTTGGAGGGGGTGGAGGGGGGAATTAAGATCGGCTCCCAGTGATGGACTTGCCTCTAGCTCTGAGACACTCTGTAGTGTTTTAGTGCAGAATCCGAGGAACCTTTTCCTGTGTGTGTGTGTGTGTGTGTTGGTGGGGGTGGGGGGGGGAGTTTTTTTTCCACAAAATTGGCCGACTTCACATCGTCAAAAATGACTGAGCGGTGCAGTATTTTAAGAGCTCTCTCGGCAGCTTTGTGCTGTTTCTATAGGAACTCCTACATTGGAGTCAAGGTACGTACTTGAATTCTTAACCGATCTGTCAGACAGAGCGCAGGACACAGTAAGGCAGTTTTTATTACTAGTGAACTATTCCCAAATATACTGTACAAGCGCCTGTGTAGAGCACCAAGGCTCCAAACTCCTGGAGCCTCAGACAGCACTTGTCAGCTCTGTGTCCCTTCCAGGGTCAACCCAGACAGCAGTGCTTTGTGAATGGGAGTTAGTTGTTGGAGGTTATGCAAAGTTGACATTTCTTATTAACCCCCGTGGTGCAGGCTCCATTCAAACTGCTCGGGTTAGTGTAAGAATCTTTTTGTTTGATATATATATATATATATATATATAACTGTACAGCTTGAATTATTAACTGGACCGCATCTATTTTTCGAGATGTTTTGGCTCTTATGCTCACCGAACTTGTTTGGCTTACACCACAATAAGCAATGTGCACAGCTCGGCTTTGGCATCAGGTTTTAATACTTCAAATAGCTGGAGAGGTTGTCATGGGAACTCTCCATTTAGTTTTAGCAGCAGCTCCTCTCCCGGGTGAGTGTTGGGGTATTATTAGTGTTGCATTGGGGGTCTGGGCCCAAGCAGCGTTTTTTGCAAAGGAATGAGATCAGATGGACCAAAAATAACCGCCGCACCAGATGTAAACTACAGGCTAAAAAAAAATCCCAATCGTTTAAAAATAAAGATTGGGCCGTTTTTTGTCGTAAGCCGAAAGGCATTGGTTCATCTTCCAACTGAAGCTGTGATTGGTGAGGAAAGGAATGGGTCTGTGAGACTTGTGTTAGCTAATGGCTGGAAACAAATGCACATTGTTGTATTTTTACACTGGACCTGGGGGCTGGTTTGTGTGTGTAGGGGTCTGGGGCTGGGGGCTGGGGGTGGGGGGGATGTTGGGGGTGGGCAGCCAGGGTCTTAAAAGGAGGAATCCATTCCTAGATGGGATTTGAATGCCTCTAATGGGCACAGTTTCTGGAGTTGGCCTCACAGAAGCCAAGTCACTTGGTTATCTGAAACAACACCCCCAGCCCCAGCCCCCACACCCCCAGTCCCAGCCCCCACACCCCCAGTCCCAGCCCCCGCACCCCCAGCACCCCCAGTCCCAGCTCCTGCGCTCTCAGCCCCCGCACCCCCAGCCCCCGCACCCCAAGCCCCAGCTCCCACACCCCCAGTCCCAGCCCCCGCACCCCCAGCCCCCCCAGTCCCAGCTCCTGCGCTCTCAGCCCCTGCACACCCAGCCCCCACACCCCCAGTCCCGGCACCTGTACCCCCAGCCCCCACACCCCCACCCCCGCACCCCCAGTCCCAGCCCCAGCCCCCGCACCCCCAGCCCCCGCACCCCCAGCCCTCGCACCCCAAGCCCCAGCTCCCGCACCCCTAGTCCAAGCTCCTGCACTCTCAGCCCCTGCACCCCCAGCCCCGGCACCCCCAGCCCCTGCACCTGCACCCCCCACGCCCCCACCCCAGCCCCCGCACCCCCAGTCCCAGCCCCTGCACCCCAAGCCCCAGCCCCCACCCCCCAAGCCCCAGCCCCCGCACCCCGCACCCCAGCCCCCGCACCCCAAGCCCCAGCCCCCGCACCCCAAGCCCCAGCCCCCGCACCCCCAGTCCCAGCCCCCGCACCCCCAGCCCTCGCATCCCAAGCCCCAGCCCCCGTACCCCCAGCCCCAGCCCCAGCCCCCGTACCCCCAGCCCCAGCACCCAGTCTCTGAGAGGATTTCAAAAGCAGTTCACAGGCTGAGAAGCTGCCTCATTTTCCAACCTTACTCCAACAGGGCAGTTTTTTTAAAAAAAATCCCTTTCATCCATGTTTCAGGATAAAGCTGCAACAAGAAAAAAGACAACCCCTCCACCCCACCCCACCCAGCCTTTTAAATCCCAGATGGACTGAATTCAAAAGCATGAGGTGCTTAATCACAGCCAGAAAGAGGTCTGTGAGACTGCTGTGTGTTTCATGTGGGTTTCTGTTAACGATTCCCAGCGGCACAAAGAAAATTGTCCTTCTTAAATGATTTTCCACTTGGGATTTGAGGTTTGAAAGCTCTGCGTGAGTGGAAGATATGAATGACAGGCCAAGGGATTTTAGTTTACAGATTGACAGGAAGGGAGAGACCTGTTGAGTGGTCAGATGTAAACTCATCATGATACTCATACAGGGTGGAACTTCAAGGGCAGAGATTGTCCGATAGCGCTGCTCTGTGTAGGATGTACAGCTTCCCTGACATTCATTACTTCATAGTGAGGCCACTGTTAGAACAAAGGCATTTCAGACCAGGGTTTATTTTGGTCAATACATAAAGGGTGTAAAATGATGAGTAATTCAATGTGAAGATTAGATTTTGACCACTGTAGTGAGACCCTGTGTCCTGTGACCTGAAGTCAGAGTGTACTGATTTTATTCGTTCATGGGATGTGGGTATCACTGGATAGGCCAGCATTTATTGCCCATCCATAGATGCCTTTGAAGGTGGTGGTGAGCTGCCTTCTTGAACCGCTGCTGTCAATGTGGTGTAGGCGCTCCCACAGTGCTGTTAGGGAGGGAGTTCCAGGATTTCGATCCAGCGACAGTGTGTGTCAGGATGGTGTGTGGCTTGGAGGGGAACTTGCAGTTGGTGGTGTTCCCATGCATCTACTGCCCTTTGGCCTTCTAGGTAGCAGTGGTCACAAGTTTGGAAGGTGCTGTCTGAGGAGTCTTGGTGAGTTGCTGCAGTGCATCTTGTAGATGGTACACACTGCTGGCACTGTGCATCAGTGGCAGAGGGAGTGATTGTTGAAGATGGTTGATGGAGTGCCAATCAAGCGGGTTGCTTTATTCTGGATGGTGTTGAGCTGGTGTTGGAGCTGTATTTATCCAGGCAAGTAGAGAGTATTCCATCACACTCCTGACTTGTGCCTTGGTAGACAGGCTTTGGGAGTCAGGAGATGAGTTACTCGCTGCAGGATTCTCAGCCTCTGCCCTGCTCTTGTAGCCACAATATTTATATGGCTAGCCCAGTTCAGTTTCTGGTCAATGTTAACCCCCAGGATGTTGATAGTGGGGGATTCAGCGATGGTAATGCCATTGAATGTCAAAGGGAGATGGTTAGATTCTCTCTTATTGGAGATGGTCATTACCTGGCACATGTGTAGGGCAATTGTTACTTGCCACTTATCAGCCCCAGCCTGCATATTTTCCAGGTCTTGCTGCATGCAGGCACAGATAGCTTCAGTATCTGAGGAGTTCTGAATAGTACTGGACACTGTGCAATATCAGCGAAAATCCCCACTTCTGTCCTTAATGGTGGAGGAAAATTATTGATGAAGCAGCTGAAGATGTTTGGGCCTAGGACACTACCATGAGGAACTCCTGTGGTGATGTCCTGGAGCTGAGATGATTGACCTCCAACAATCACAACCATCTTCCTTTGTGCTAGGTATGACTCCAACCAGCGGAGAGTTTTCCCCCGATTCCCATTGACATTAATTTTAACAGGACTCCTTGATGCCACACTTGATCAAATATCTCGATCAGGTCACCCCTCAACCTTCTCTTTTCCAGAGAAAAGAGCTGAGCCTTTACAATTTTCCCTGCTAGCTATAACCTCTCTGTTCTGGTACCATCCTTGTTGGAATCATTTTCGAGATGACACTGGCCATTTCTAAATCCTTGCACATCACTGTCCCTTTTTCAGGAAAACTCTTCTTCCAGCCCAACAACCCAGCCCGCAGCTCCAGATCGCTGTTTGTCCAAAACTCCCATTACACTTCAGTCCTCTGGAATTCTCTTCCCAGCTCATTTCACCTTTGATACCTCTCTCTGGGTTCAAGGGCCTTTTGAAGGAATTTGCCCACTGTTATGACACAGCAGTTGGTAAAGGCAACAATAACCCATAGACTTAAACAGACACCTGGCAAAGCACATTTTATCTTACGAATTCAAAAATGAGGTCCCTTTCAATTTGTTCCTTTGCAGATACAGTGGTAGGCTTATAGGCTTAGATCTTACATGCCTCTGACTTCCACACAGAAAACTCTTCTGTATATACCTGGCCTTCCCTTTGAAAGCAAATTCTCATTGTATCACCAGGCCCTTTGAACTCCACCTCTTCTAACAATAAAACCCCTTTCATAGTACCAATTTTATTAGTAATATATAAACATTGCTTGGTGTCTCCTAGTTAGGTGCAAGATTTCACCCCCCCCCCCCAGTCTTTGAATGGTTTATTCAACAAAATGCAAATGTCCCCTCTACCCTATTGTTTAACATCTCAAAACTACTACACATCAAAGCACCCAGACTAGCTGGCTTTAATCCAGTTAAGACACACAGACCCACACCCACAGACATAGACCCTACTACAAGTCTAATTTAAAATAATTTCCATTAACATTATATACATTAATATCTCTTCATGACACCACATTACCTCAGACATTCCATTAGGGTCACTTGTTGTATGTAAAGGGATTTGAAACCTATCTGAGAGGTGAGCTTAGCTGCTGTGAGAGAGAATTACCACCTCAATGTCCCCTCTGCAGCTGGGAGAGCTTATGGGGAAATTCACACTCCCAGCCTCAAGCACGGATCAGGAAATTGTGCATCCCCAACTGGTGATTTCCCACCCGTTTAATATTAATGTGTGAAAACTCATGGGCTGGGTGCCTAACTTCTTGACACATGGTCCTAATAGGCATCCTCTCAGCAGCAGGGACACCACAGCTGTATACGTAAACTCAGATCTCCGTGCCCTCTTTGACTTTGGCCTCCGGTCTTAAATCCCTTCATGCCCTGTCCATTCCTTGTGTAAAGCGCTCCGGGATGTTCTTTTACACAAGTAACTCCAGATTAATGGGGAGCTGCTTTGTTGCTATTGATGCGTCAGCTTCTGATTCTGTTTATTGTTTGTGCAAACATACTTACTATCCCTATTTCAAGAAAGATAAGATCTTAAATCCAAAAATGGGCCATTCAGCCCCCCAGTCCATACTGACATTTATGCTCCACTCGAGGCTCCTCCCAACTTTCCTCATCTAAGTCGATCATTGTAAACCTCTATTCCCTTCGCCCTCATATGTTTCCCCTTAAATGTATTTATGCTAATCGTTTCAACTACTCCCGGTGGTAGAAAGTTCCATATTCTCACCATTCTTTGGGTGAAGAAGTTTCTTCTGAATTCCCTATTGGATTTCTTGGTGACTATCTTCTATTGATGGCCTCTAGTTATTCTCTTGCCCACAAGAGGAAACATTTTCTCTCTATCCAGTCTATTAAAAGCTTTTGTTATTTTAAAGACCTCTATTAGGTCACCCCTCAGCCTTCTGATGGGTATGTTATACATAAGGTCATTGTTAAAGCATTTTTAAAAAAAAATAAATTCATTCTTGGGCTATGAGCACCACTAGCATTTATCACTGACTCTTAATTGCCCTTCAGAAGGTGGTGATTGACCTATTTCTCCTGAACTATTGCAGTCCGTGCACCGCGATATGTATCTGAGCCAGCGTGGTGTGTGAGTTGGAGAGGAACTTGGGGGTGATGATGCTCTGTGCCGGCTTTGCTGCTGTCGATCCTGCAGATAGTGCTCCTGTGACTGCAGTGTGCACTGCTAGTGGAGGGAAGCGGCTGTTTAAAATGGTGGGTGGGCTGCTGATCAAGCAGAATAGGTACAAAATGAACAGGTTAAAATGCTGGTGTTAGAACAACACAGATCAGGTAATCTCCTGAAGCACACAACTGATGGGGAAAAAAAAGTGTGAAGCACCCAAACTCTCCGGTGCTGAAATCTGGATGTATTCTGTCTGACTTTGTCTGGCATTCACATCCACCTGTATTTGTAGATGGAGCAAGCAGCCATTACGGGCAGCCGAAGCTCCATTAAAAACAGCATGTAGTGGGGCTACCCGATCACCTGTTGTTATTGTTGTGGAAATACAGTGAGGGGCAGGAGTTGTTTGTGCAGATTTACAACAGCTGGACCATTTTAATTTCGCTTTGATCCCTGTGGTTCCCCCCCATCTGCTTTGATTTTAACGTTGTTTTCAGTTTATATTGTAACCTAGTCAGAATCCTAGATGAGAGTTGGGGGTAGACCTTGAGTGGAAATGAATGTCAAAATGGAAAATGGGTGATGACTCAGCCATCACCCAATTTGTAATTTTGCACAGTTAAAATCTATCCCAAGTCTGTTAAAA
Source organism: Cetorhinus maximus (assembly GCF_964194155.1). Lineage (NCBI taxonomy): Eukaryota > Metazoa > Chordata > Chondrichthyes > Lamniformes > Cetorhinidae > Cetorhinus > Cetorhinus maximus. The sequence continues at coordinate 19,613,016 of NC_135895.1, read as the reverse complement.
GTTAATCAGCTCATGGTGCTGGGGGGGGGGTGATATGAGCCTGGATAGAGGATTGGCTACCTAACAGGAACAGAGTCAGGATAAATGGGTCATTTTCAGGTTGGTAAAGTGCAATGAGTGCCGCAGGGATCAGTGCTGGGGCCTCGAATATTTACCACCGATGTTAATGACTTGGATGAAGGGATAGACCATAGTATAACCAAATTTGCTGATGATACAAAGATAGGTAGGAAAGCAAGTTGTGAGGAAGAAGCAAAGAATTGGCAAATTGGTGGGTTAAGTGAGCGGGCAAAAAATTGGCAGATGGAGTATAATGTGGGAAAATGTGAACTTGTCCACTTTGGCAGGAAGAATAGAAAAGCAGAGTAATATCGAAATGGAGAGAGACTGCAGAATTCTGCGGGTCAAAGGGATCTGGGTGTCCTTGTACTTGAATCAAAAAAAGTTAGCATACTGGCACAGCAAGTAGTTAGGAAGGCAAGTGGAATGTTGGCCTTTATTGCAAGGAGGATGGAGTTTTAAAGTAGGGAAGGTTTGCTACAATTGTACAGGACATCAGTGAGACCCCACCTGGAGTACTGTGTACAGTTTTGGTCTCTTTACTTAAGGAAGGATATTCTTGCATTGGAAGCACTTCAAGAGAAGGTTCACCAGGCTGATTCCTGGGATGAAGGGGTTGTCTTATGAGGAAAGGCTGAGCAGGTTGGGCCTATGGCTCTTGGGGTTTAGAAGAATGGGAGGTGATCTTATTGAAACATAAAATTCTGAGGGGGCTTAACAAGGTGGATGCTGGGAGAATGTTTCCTATCGTGGGGGGATCTAGAACTAGGGGCTACATTTTAAAAATAAGGGGTCTCCCATTTAGGATGGCGATGAGGAGGAATTTCTTCTTTGAGGGTCATTAGTCTTGGGAATTCTCTTCCCCAGCAAGCAGTGGAGGCTGGGCCATTGAATATATTGAATATTTGAGTTAGGCAGATTGCTGATTGACAAGGGAATTAATGGGGTTATGGAGGGACAGGCAGGAGAGTGGAGAATCAGATCAGCCATGGCCTTATTGAATGGCGAAGCAGGCCTGATGGGCCGAATGGCCTACTCCTGCTCCTGTTTCTTATGATCTTACAAGCACATTCCCAAGAACACCAAAGTCTGATGCACTAATGTATTTGAGATGTACCAGGCTACATGAACAAAATAGTATTTTTATTTGTTTTTTTAAAAGTGCTAGAATTAGGAAATGCAACATAATAAGTTACATCACGTGAATGAACTAGAGAGTGAGATTAGACTGTAACTTGTGGATAGAAGCATTGGTGCAGAGTTGAAGGGCTGAATGGCCCATTTCTCTGTTGTAACGCTGATTCTCTGCATTGTATAAATCGGTGCCTTATCACATTGAGTGACAGGACTGCCTTGATACATAAACTGATGTGATGGCTCTCAGGCTCCAACCTTACACGTTGACGGAGCAGATTGAGACGTTTGATGACGTTATAGAAGGATAAAGGCTTTTAATTAGTGCAGCAAATGGTGTCAAAAGACGCAGATTGTGGAACCACAGGAAATTGTAAGCAGTAAATCACTGTGAGCAAACATCAATTAGAACAACACTTGTACATGTGATTATATTAACTCCCACTTCTGAGGCTGGATAGGAAACATCTGATTAAAGGTTCACTGTGCTGTCTCCCCGGGGCTCAGTGAGTCACCCAGTAAGGAACAGGCCTGTGCCAAATCACCTGTCAGGCCTTCGTCAGTGCAATCAATGTTCACCACATCATCTCTGCGTTAGGGATAAAACAAAAATCTGCCTGGGTTTCCACTGAGCTATCTGCCTTCCGTTCCATTCTCATTCGGGACTCCTTCCCTCTAATAGCGCCCCTGGCCTTCCAGTCTCTTGATCCGGGGCAATCTATAAATGTCACAACATCGAGAGAATGCATTGGCCCTTGTGAAAAGGTGGTATCGGATTTAAAAACAAACTGTCACCAGGCTGATCCCATTAAGGTCTTGTTTACAGAAACTATTGATGTTTTATCATCATTCTAGTAACTTGTCAGGGAACACACCAGGGACTATCTTCTTCCTGTTGCATGTGTAGATGCACTTCTTTATATCTGATTCCAGTTGAACCTTGATGAGATCGCTCCCTGTGGGAGGTGGACATGTAACTGCAGTTAACTGTTCTCTTACCCAACACAATGTGAATTCTACCAGTTGCCTCATTCTTACACCATCATAAGTTACATCTACTGTGGAGCATTTCCATGAACTGACTGAAGAACAACAAGTTGCATTTATATAGTGCCTTTAATGCAGTAACATATCCCAATGTGCTTCACAAGAGCATTATTAAACAGAATTTGACACCAGGCCACATACCCCCCACCTCCACCTCCCCCAATGTGATGAGTTACTCACCCCCTGACTCCCCAAAGCCTGTCCACCATCTACAAGCCACAAGTCAGGAGTGTGATGGGATACTCCCCACTGCCTGGATGAGTGCAGCTCCCATAACACTCAAGAAGCTTGACACCGTCCAGTACAAAGCAGCCCGCTTGATTGGCACCACATCCACAAACATTCATCCCTCCACCACCAATGCACAGTAGCAACAGTGTGTACCATCTACAAGATGCACTGCAAGAACTCACCAAGGCTCCTTCGACAGCACATTCTAAACCTACGACCAGAACCACCTAGAAGGACAAGGGTAGCAGACACATGGGAACACCACCATCTGGAAGTTCCCCTCCAAGTCACTTACCATCCTGACCTGGAAATATATCACCGTTCTTTCACTGTCGCTGGGTCAAAATCCTGGTACTCCCTTCCTAACAGCACTGTGGGTGTACCTATACCACATGGACTGCAGTGGTTCAAGAAGGCAGCTCACCACCACCTTCTCAAGGGCAATTAGGGATGGGTAATAAATGCTGGCCCAGCCAGTGAAGCCCACATCCTGTAAATGAATTTTTTAAATTTACGGCATTATTAGGACGGATGACCAAAAGCTTGGTCAAAGAGGTCAGCTTTAAAGAGTGTCTTAAAGGAGGAGAGAGAGATAGAGAGGTGCAGGGAGGGAATTCCAGAGTTTAGGATTACCTCAACTTAAGAGGTACCTGAAGGCACAGCCACCAGTGGTGGGGCATCAGGGATGCATAAGAGGCCAGAGTTAGAAGAGCGCTAATATCTCGGAAGGTTGTAGGGCTGGACTCGATATAGGTCAACGTGCGCAGGGATGGTGGGTAAATGGAACTTGAAATTCGGACACTGGTAGCAAAGTTTTGTATAAGCTTGGTATAATCCACTGACTTGTATCAGTATGACTGACTGACATTCTTCAGAATCTCTGTTTGTCTCTTGCTTTCTGTGGCTGTAAGTCAGTGATGTAAATCTTAAAACTGAACATTAAAAAAAATAGAAGTAGTATTAGACCATTCGGCCCCTCGAGCCTGCTCTCCCGTTCAATATGATCATGACTGATGATCGACCTCACTTTCCTGTCCACTCCATATTTCCATTTGATTCCCTGAGAGATCAAAAATCTACGGATCTCTGTCTTGAACACACTGAACGATGGAGCATCCACAACCCTCTGGGATAGAGAATTCCAAAGATTCACAATCCTCTGCGCATGAGCATTTCTTCTCATCTCAGTCCTAAATGATTGACTGCTTAACCTAAGCCCTCCCCTGCTGTCCTAAAGTCCCCAGCCAAGGGAAACAACCCCTCAGTATCTACCCTGTTGAGCGCTTGGTCACCTGTGCCTAGAAAAGAGGGGTGACCCCATACAGGTGTTCAAGGTTATGAAAGGCCAGCTGTAGACATGTTTCCACTCGTGGGTGAGACTGAAACTAGGGGCCATAAATAGAAGAATCACCAATAAATCCAATGAGGAATTCGGAAGAAATGTTTTGACAGAGAGTGGTTAGCATGTGGGATTTGCTACCACAGGCAGTAGCTGTGGTGAATTGTATAGATGCATTTACAGGGAAGCTAGATAAACACATGGGGGAGAAAGGGATGGGGCTGAGACGAAGAGTGGTGGGAGAAGGGTTGTTAGAGCATTAACAGCAACATGGACCTGTTGAGCTGAATGGCCTGTTTCTGTGCTGCATTTTGTGATAGTTTGACAAGAATAGAGGCAGTTTATACTCTTAAATTCTTTTTAAAAATTGTAATGGAGAGAATGACTCAACAGACTGTTGTCAAGATTCCATTCCTAATTTTGATTGATTGAGTTGAAGTGGCAATAAATCTGTAAATCGTTTTTCTTTTACTCGCGAGACGTGAGCATCAGGGGCAAAGCCAAGCCCTAGTCTCCCTTCAGAAGGGTGGTAGGCTGCAGCCTGTCTGATGAAGATACTCCCAGTTGTGTACTTTCTACTGGGATTTCCATATATAACCTACGCCGTGTATGAGCACTGGAGCACCACTGGAGGGCACCATAGTGCTAGGACACCGGCATGGAGTTTAACCCATTCTTCGGCATCGGAGGGACCAGGCCTGCGTATGTGTGTGGTTTCAGGGTAGCTTTCCATTATGTCAATTCAACTGTTTTTTCTCTATTTTCCTTGAGGGAAAAGGAAACTAATCTCCTTCAAAGAACCAGGATGGGCACATGAGATCAAATGGGCTCTTGCTGTGCAATATCACTCTATGGTTCAAACTTGTAACCAAACAAAGTATCACTGTTAGGATGTTTTCCTCACCTTTTGTTCTCTGTAGAACTCAGTGTACATCTCATGACGTATGAACCCACTGAGTCATTAATGGAACGTTCAGTTATATTGAAAAAAAGTAATTGATGTGTTTTGAGTTAGACCTTCAGGGAGTCTGAGAGAGGGTGGGTGGGTTGGGGTGGGGGGGGGGGGATGAAATATGTAACCACACAGCAGGGACCTGGAATTCAGCAGCTACCCTTTTCACTTAGGTCTGCCTGCTGGAGTTGCCAAGTCTCACTGAAAGCATCCTCGCAGGTCTGATCGCTTGACGGCAGCAGCAGCTGGGAGGTCCCGTGTCCCATTCCGGGAGACTCCCCGGCAGCCAACAGAGTTGGCCCAGCCCAGTGAGAGCTTGTGTCGCCAATCAGACGGAAGAGCTGCTTGTGACTGGGCATTCTCCTGGGTGAGGGAGGGATGAGGGGAAATGGGAATTGACTTGGAAATTCCAGCGGTGGCGGGGAGGAGGGGGAGGGGAGGGAGGGAGGCCCCAGGTTAAAAACAGCTAACCTCATTGTTTTCCTTAGGGATTGTATGAGTATCCTGCCAAAACTATGGTGGAGACTGAGAGAACCTGCAGAATTCAGGCTCCAGGTTTCTGACCCCGGGACTGGGTTTGCGAAGGAATGGCTTGCGTTTTTACATGGCCCAGTTGCCGCTTTCAGAGAAACCTCAAAGCACTTCATCACACGGAATAAGTTATTTTAAAGTGCATTGACTGTTGTTATATGGGCAAATGATACTGGAGTGGCGCAGGAGAGAAATCTGCAGTCTGTGTCTGGCTGTGGTCCCTTTAAGCTGATGAAGCTCCAAGGAACTGGGTGTAAGATCTGGTGTACAGACACAGGGTCAGACTGAAGATGCAGAGATCCCACAGTTATTTCCCTGAGCTAAACAGGACTTGAAAATATTAGGAATGGAAAGTTTACTTTGTCCTTGCTGATATTTTGTCGGTAACTTAAGAGGTGCAAGTTTGTCAAGAGGTGAGACGTAGCCAGTGACAGAGATGCGATGACTCTTGAAAACATCCTGTTATTACTGTAAAAGCAGAGATGGAATGACAAATGAACCAAACAGCGATAACGAGCTAAACACTGGCCCACTCCGGTATTTTGTTGAACTCATAACTAAGCGTAAGTGAATTATCAGCTCATTAAACTGACAGTAATGGAGAGGAAGTTGCATCAGGAATCAGAATCACTCATAATGCTCAATGACAAACCAGGCCACAGAGACAAACACACAGATATATAAGCACAGATAGATATATATATATATGTGTGTATAACACACACCATTTATATGTGTATTTATAGACACACTTATTCAACTGAAATTAGCTATATAAATACATACATACACACTCCACACAAACTCACAACTGATGTTAACTTGCAGGATTGAATGTGCCTTCTTTGTCTCTCTTGTCAATTTTCTGCTTCTTACCTTTGTTCCAAGAAACAAGAGGGTAGATACAAGCATCAGTTGTTACATCTCCAAGCAACAGTCAGAATCATATAAAGTTGCTCGTGGGTAATGATACATTTATGGCATCGAGGCAGATTTTTGAGAGCTGTGTGCAGGGCATATAATTGCACATGAAATATGCAGTGAAGGAAATTAATTTTTTGTGACTAATATAATTAAGTCAACAAAGCGCCAATAAAAAACACCATTAGCAGCTCGGGAGCAGATGCTTTCCTGTGGCCAAACTGTGAGCAGAGCAGTTAGTGCCTGATCTGACAGCATTAGCCCAATTGAATCTAGGGTATGGGCAACTGTTAGTCATTAACAGTGACCCAGCGCAGTCTCCTGTGGCTATTGATTTGAGATTAAAAAGGATGGGCAAAGCACCAGCTGGAAAATGGGATCTGCGGCCATACACGCCTTTGGATTCCGTGCTGGCTCAAGGAGAGAATCCGATCAAAGTGCGGAGGGGCCACCTGCTGGTAACGGGCATGAGAATTGGATGGAAGGCTTCGGATTGACTCTCTGATGTTTCTGCTCTTTTGTTTTTCAGTTCTCAAAGGAAAGGTACATTATGGATTCAACACCTGAGAAGCTGAGGAAGGAGCTGGAGGAAGAGCTGAAGTTGAACAGCGAAGACCTGCGAAGCCATGCCTGGTACCACGGCCACATTCCCAGGAAGGTACGCTGCTAGGCATTGCTGGTTTCATTTTGCACCGTGCCACTTACTTTCTCCTTTGAGCTGCGACTGTTCACTTGAATACTTTGCATAGTGCTGCTAGAAATTACCACAGAAATGAGACGAAGTTTCCTCTGTAAGACTCCTCCAGAGCTCCCATATGGTTTTGAGTCAGTCTAGACTTTATAGTATCACTTAACACTGATTATTTCAATATAAGCGATGAGATCATTTTCCCCAGAGCCCCAGTCTCGCAATGCTTTGTGCTGGTTTATAAATGAAAAAAACGTGATCACATTAAACCAAAATTGCCTTTTATCTTTTAAGCATCAAGTTAGAAGCCTTCCATGATCGCTCAGAGGTAATTTTTCTGGGTTCAAAGCTGGCCTTTACCAGGAGCACATAACAGGGGTTGTTATGTTACGCGCTCTTTGTAATCCTAGTCTAACACTTCCTTCTAGTGATCTGAAGGACTGAATGTCAGGCACGGGTTATAACGAACGGCCAGTAACGGCCAGTTTACCTGAAGTGAAATGGACCTCGCCCCTTCTCTCTCCCACCTGCACAGCTCGAGGGGGCCGCAGGGGCTGATTCTGAGCTGTTGCTGAAAGGAATGAGCTCAGCTGAGTGAAGCTCCTCCACTTGGAGGGAATAACAACAGCATCAGCTACCTGCATTTACAGTGGAACATGCCGAGGCATTAGGGGCTTATGTTCCCTTGAGCAGAGGAGATTGGGTAGCGATCTGACCGAGGTATTTAAAATGTTGTAAGGATTTGAAAGGGTAGATATGGAGAAACTGTGCACTGCAGGGAGCGGTGGGGCTGGGGGTGTGGCGGAGGGAAGGGTCTGGGTGTGGGTGATGAAGGGGGGAATCCAAGATGAAGGGGCATAATCTCAAAATCGGAGCCAGGTAATTCAGTCCAGCATTTGGGAATTTAGTCTCCCCCGACTCAAATGTACAGGTGGGGAGATTATTTTTGTGGGATCATTTTGAAATTGAAGATGAATGGTTGAGTGCATCTATTGTGTACATTTACAAAAATATATATGGTTACTCCATCTGAGGTACTGGTTCCTCGCTGGGCATCGTGACAAAGGAACGGATATATTTGTTAGAGCGGGTGGCAGCACAGATTCATCAGTATGACACTGGGGCTTAGGGGTTTAAACCATGAGGACAGGCTGCAGAAACTTGGTTTGTATTCAGTTAAGTATTGAAGATTGAAAGGTAATCTACCTGACGCATTTCAAATACTAAAACAGTTGATTGTAGAGAAACTACTTTCTCTCGTGAAGGAATCCAGAATGGGGGGGGACCTAATCTTAAAATTGGAACAAGGCCTTTCGGGAGTGAAATCGGGAAGCACCTTTGGTAAAAACCTGGGAAAACTCGCTCCCTAAAAGCTCTGGACGCTGGAGTTAATTGGAAGTTTCAATATTGAGAGTGCTAAGTTTTTGTTTGGTAAATTTATCAAAGGAAATGGAGCCAAGGCGGGAAATTGGAGTTGGGGTACAGACCAACCATGATTAAATTGAATGGTGGAGCAGTTTTGGGGAACGGAATAGCCTCTTCCTGGTCCTCATGTTCAATTTGGTTTTGTTTACTGCTGTAGGTGAAACATCCAAAGAGCTACCAGCTTCTTGAGTGCTGAATATATTGCAAGCTGTTACAATGGATGATGTAATGATAATGTGTCGCCCAGCTTGTGAATAGGTGTCCTTGTGCCCACTCGGTCATGCTGACAAGTGTCTGTGTTTGCAGGTGGCAGAGAGCCTAATTCAGAGAGATGGAGACTTCCTGATCCGTGACTCCCTCTCCAGCCCCGGAAACCAGGTGTTGACCTGTCAGTGGAAAGACACCCCTCACCATTTCAAAATCACCAAGGTGATGGTCAGGCTGAACGGAGGCTACAGCCGCCTGCAGTACAAGTTTGAGCGAGAGAGCTTTGACAGCATCCCTGCCCTAGTCAGGTGCTACGTGGGGAATCGCAAACCGGTCTTTGAGCAGATCGGAGCCATCATTTTCCAGCCCATAAATCGGACCCTCCCGCTGAGGTGCATGGAGGAGAAATACGGGATGTCTGCTCCGGTCCGGCAGCAGTCCTGCGGCACGCCAGGTGAAAAACTGGACGTGGGAAAGCGACTGAGCTTGAATGTGTCAAATGGACCAAATCAGGAGCGGATGCTGTCAGCAGGAAACCTCTTGAGGTGGGTTTCCTGAAAGGAAAGAATTCATTAACTGCCGCAGATTAAGATTCAAATTATGTTTCTGCCTTTCTGTTTAATAGCAATGTATAAAATTTAAACTGTGCATCACACCATGCCCGGAAATCTCTCAGTTACTTTGAATAAGAGTTAGTCACTACGCTTTAGCTCAGAGTTGCAGTTCCCTGAACCGTCACTAGTGCAGCATCAGCTCTTACAGATCCAGTATAAAAATAACTTCGTGCGCTGGTTTTTTCTTTAAACACAACCACGGAACGAGCTTTCCATTTAAAGAATCTGTCTTGCCTGTTGCTGTTTGGATGTTTGAACGGTTTCCTGTTTGGATTTGTTGTGCTTGGCTTTGCAAAGTAAAGGCTTAAACAGACAGACATGCAAACTCTCTTCTCCATCAACCCCCTGCCCCTCCATCCTCTCTAATCCCTGATTCAGGAACACCCCAGAGCAGACAGGGAGGGAATTCGGGTGCATCAACACAAACAGCAGTAGGCGTGCTGAGCGTTACAGCCAGGCCGGGCGGGGGTTGGGAGAACTTCGACTAATTCACATCCCCCTCCCCATCCCCACCCACATCCAACCCCACCACTTTTTTCATTCATGGGATGTGGGCTTCACTGGCTGGGCCAGCATTTATTGCCCATTCCTGATTTCCCTTGAGAAGGTGGTGGTGAGCTGACTCCTTGAACCGCTGCAGTCCATGTGGTGTAGGTACACCCACAGTGCTGTTAGGAAGGGAGTTCCAGGATTTTGACTCAATGACAGTGAAGGAACTGCGATATATTTCCAAATCAGGATGGTGGGGGGAATTTCCAGGTGGTGGTGTTCCCATCTATCTGCTGTCCTTGTCCTTCTAGGTGGTAGTGGTCGTGGGTTTGGAAGGTGCTGTCTAAGGAGGCTTTGTGAGTTCCTGCAGTGCATCTTGTAGATGGTACACACTGCTGCTACTGTGCGTCAGTGTTTGTGGATGTGGTGCCAATCAAGCAGGCTGCTTTGTATTGGACAGTGTCAAGCTTCTTGAGTGTTGTGGGAGCTGCACTCATCCAGGCAAGTGGAGAGTATTCCATCACACTCCTGACTTGTGCCTTGTAGATGGTGGACAGGCTTTGAGGAGTCAGGAGGTGACTTACTCTCCACAGGATTCCTAGCCTCTGACCTGCTCTTGTAGCCACTGTACTGTTACATATTATTACGAACATTATTATGAAATGGATTTTGTCAATGAATCTTTTCCCATTCAAACAATTCCAGTCTCCAAATTGTTAGCGCAGGACCCATGGCACTCAGCACAATGGCAAGTCATTCTGTCCAATGCCTGGGGCATGAGGAGTATGGTAGTAGACTATCTACTCTAGTCCCACTTCCCCCTGCTCTTTCTCTGTATCCTTTGATATTTCCTTGCTCCTCAATTTAACTCTGTCTTAGACCTTCTGGGTGGGAAAAATTGCCATTAAACCCATAGTTTAACATTATTATAGTATATTAATTTTGCGAAGACCAGTAGATTGGGGAAGGGTAAAAGGTCTTTAGACCATTAAACTCTGTCTACTAGTACCCTTTTATCCATTAAGATATGCAACCAAAATAAAGCTTGGTAGTACAGAACTTGAGTATTGCTGAAAGGAGAGAGATTTCTTATTAAAGCTTTTCACCGTGCACTCACCAGGACAATTCACAAGAAAATGCCAATGTCAGGGGGAAACAACATGCGTATAATTTATAAATATGTTAAAAACAGCATAAACATGTTGTTTCCCCGTCACTGGTATTTTCTTGCGAATTGTCCTGGTGAGTGCACGGCGAAAAGCTTCGGCGAGAAATGTCTCTTTTTCTCAGCAAAAAAGTGGAATTGAAGTGGATGGAATTGGATAGCCAGCTGCCTTTTCACTATCTCCCTGAATTTGAGTGTATTACTTTGAGCTAAATGGACAGGAAAAGGATTCCTTGCCAGGGCTCTTCCCACACAGTTCTTTACCATCAGGTTACTAATTCAACTTTTTACAAGGAAACTCGTCCTTAAGTCACTTGTGTAACCCTCTGAATAATCCGGTTAAAATGAAACAACTCCGTGTTAATTATTGATTCTCAGCTTTTCCAACCTAATCTGTGTGACCTTAGTCCTTGAAAAGATTTGTATTGTTGTAGCACTTTAAAATGACGTCATTTTCCCATCTTTGACCTTGGGGATTAATGTCTTTGTAGCTGTTTTAATCAAGGATGTGCAACAGGTTAAGTTGTTGATTTTTTTTTCCCATACTGGGGTTTGTTTCAGATCTTATGTTGAATTCCTTCAGCTATATCATGGGGATTCAGTACCTTTATGTTTTTATAGGCAGCTTAACAGCTCCCTTCGTCTTCAGGTGCCTGTACTCAGCACTGTCCCAGTGCTTGAGATGTGAGCAACAGAAGGTTCCTGTTGAAAAGTACTTGCGTTCCCATGCACTAGTTTGGCAAAGTTTTAAAGTGTGGTCAGGCAGCACACATACAGGCTTTTTTAAAAAAAACTTTCCTTTCTCTGCCACCCATAGGAATAAAGACAAGAGTGGGAGCCAGCCTGCGAGTCTCGACTATGTACAGGATAGACGACAGCCCTTGAAATCCCATCAATCGGAAAGCTACCTTCCTTTGGGTGAGTTTGGAATCAGTCGCAGTTTTAGACAGCGGCAGCACCGGAGCTGTGCGTAACTCTTTGAAGACTTCACCAGCTGAAAGTCCTCAATACTTATCGTTCTGTGCTTAAAAATGACTATGCAGCATTAACCAAATTTTTTACCGTGTTCAGTGGTCAGTGTCGACCTGTATGTTCATGCCTTGAAGAGTTTGCTGCTTATGCTTCAGCATTGTACCGAATGTAATGTGCAAAGGTTGTTGCTATACTGAAACTAATAGATACTCAGATTATAGTCATTGTAATACCTACTAACAGCAAACCAAAGCATTTAGTTTATTTTATTTGTTCATGGGACGTGGGCGTCGCTGGCTAGGTCAACAATTATTTATTGCCTATCCCTAATTGCCCTTGAGAAAGTGGTGGTGAGCTGCCTTCTTGAGTCGCTGCAGTCCATTGTCAATACCATAATCATCCAGTTATTTGCCTGTAATTTTTAAATACAGCCGTACGCCATTTTAAGTAAAACCAGAAAATGCTGGAAAAACTCAGCAGGTCTGGCAGCATCTGTGGAGAGAGAAACAGAGTTAACATCTTGAGTCCCTATGACTCTTCTTCTGCTGAGTTTTTCCAGCACTTTCTGGTTTTATTTCAGATTTCCAGCATCCGCAGCATTTTGCTTTTACTCCATTTTACGTAGTCCCAAATAGAGTAATTTCGTGATTAAATAGTTTTTAAAATTACTGCCCTTTTTTTGCTTTATGTACTACCTATCCCGTTATAAGGTAGTTGGGAACCAGATGCAAATGTTTATTTGTAACCATCTGCATAGTTACAGGCTGGGTGAAATAGCAAAATTGCTGTTTCCCCATTCTCCAGCTTAGGTTTTGGTCTCCCCATTGGTCATTTTAAGGGAAGGAACAAATTAACATGAGTGAGTAGAGGGGCAATCGATCTTGCAAAAATATGCCACTTATATCTTGGGGATGTATTTTGTAGCTTTGTTTTAGAGCAGTCAGGAAAAACAAAATCCTTCCCTCTCTGGTTCTTTGCCATATCAATAGGAATTGTGTTTTGTTTGTTTTGTGTTTATGTTACGTGTTGAGGCTGGAAATCCTGGGATGGAAATGCATCTCCTGATATTATAGACATTGAAATGGGAAAACTTCCTTTGATTTAAGTAGTTTTGATTTAAGTAGTGGTTTACAGGAACGTATCTACTACTTAAACTGGAGTATTCCTGTATATCCTATAGAAGAAAGAAACTATATTTATATAGCATCTTTCACAACTTCAGGATATTACAAAATACTTTGCAGCCAAATAATCACTTCTTGAAATGTAGTCACTGTTGTGATTATAGGAAGCACACAGCAAGATCCCACAAAGAGCTATTCGATGAAAATCGCCTTTTTTATTGGCAATGATGTTGATTGAGGGATAAATATTGCCCTGAACACTGGGAATAGTTCCCCTGCTCTTCTTTGCCATGGGATATTTTATGCCCAGCTTAGAGGGCAGACGGGGCCTCAGTAGAACATCTCATCCAAAGACAGCACCTGTGACAGCGCAGCACTCCCTCAGTACTGCACTGGAGCATTAGCCCAGGTTTATGTGCAACCCTTTCACTCTGAGACAACAATGCTACCCACTGAGTCACAGCTAACACTGGCTATTACTACACCTAATCTACTCCTGCACTATTCCCCTCTTCTTTACTCACAGGAATGAAACTTCCGCAACAACCTCAGCCACAACACCAGCCTCAGCAACAGCAGCACAAGGGAATGGAAGGAATGGCACGCATCAAGTCCCCAGTGTTTAGAACAGGCAGCGAGCCCGCTCTCAGCCCAACGTTTGTCCGAAGCCCCACTTTGGAACTGCAAGCTGGGGAAGCACTCAGAGGGTCTGACAGTCAACTCTACCCCAAACCGCCCCCAAAGCCCAGCAAGGTGCCTTCACTAAGAATGCCACCCTCCCCTTCATTAATGAATGATCCTGACAGAGGCAAGTATGGTGAGATGAGCGCTGGCACCCCAGAAAGGGGCAATTGCTACTGTGAACCAAAACATGATGCCTCAGTGGAGCACGCAGGGACAGATCAGTATTTATTCCAGTCTGACAGTTTTGTAGAAAGATTAAAAACTGAGGAAGCACCAAAGATCTCCTTTCAAAGATCCAAATCTGTCCTCAGCATTTCAGACGAAAGCCCATTTCACTTCATTATGTCTCCTGGGGAAGATGAGGAAGAGGCCAGTAACCCAGCCTTGTTTGGACCCTTCTTTGAAAGTGTCTCGTGCTTTAAGCCCAATGACTTCAAATCAAAATTGCTTCCTGTTGACAACAAGCCCCTGGACACCTGGGTGATCAGACGCGTCAAAGAGCTGTTGGCCAATAATGACCCCACAACTATTGCCAAGTACATCCTGAAAGTGGACTGCCAGGTAAGAATTTGTGTTTTTAAAAAAAAAAAAATTCACACCGCAGATTTATAAAGATGCATAATTCCATCTGACTTTACAAGTCTTTGTATTCAGAGTAATAAGTCCAACAACCTGGCTGTCAGGGAGGCTACATAAAGGTAAAAGCAAAATATTTTGGATGCTGGAAATCCAAAATAAAAACAAAGTGCTGGAAATACTCAGCAGGTCTGGCAGCATCTGTGGAGAGAGAAGCAGAGTTAACATTTCGAGTCCGTATGACTCTTCTTCAGTTCTGAAGAAGTCATATTGGACTCAAGACGTTACCTCTGTTTCTCAGTCCACAGATGCTGCCAGACCTGCTGAGTATTTCCAGCACTTGGCCTCATAAAGGGTCAGCTGGACTCTTACAAGGAAGATGTCATTTGACCAATTTTGATTGAGACTGATCAAGTGAACCCAACCATCTGAAGAGCAATTTGCTAAAAGTGTTTAAAAATGATGACCCCCCCTTGGTTGTGGTTTACAATTACAGGAGTTGACGGAGTGTGGGGTCAGAGTGGTGGAGGAATGGGGAATGTGTTGATTGTTTTGAGGTCACTGTGCTCCATTCATTTTGGAATGTATCCGGTGTAATCCATCTGTTATCTATTATCTTCTACAGCGGTTTGATTCATTACAAAGTGTAAAGCACAGAATTATAGCACCTTTCGTTAGACCACATCTTTCACTATGCATGAGAACATTAAAGTGTATAAACTGTCTTTGTATCCTTAGAATTAAATGAGAATACATTTCCTGGGAGGGTTAACCACATCACGTAAACCTCAACAAAAGTCAGCTGCTCGTGATATTGGACATATATCAAAAGTACTAGCATTCACTGTGTGGATCCTTTAGACTGCGGTGGCAAATATTAAGAAATACAACTGATAGACCAGTGCTTTGTTCCTGTGGCTGTACGACATTACATTTGGAAAATCAATGATGTTCATTGGAAGCATGTTGTAGAAGATGTGGAAAACGCTTTAGTTTATTAATGGTGTAAATTTCCCTGCTGTTTTTGCAGTATGTAAACAGCATGGGGCATTGTCACAGGCAGGAAGAATGGTCAGAAGTGACATGGGCTGGCACTCTCGGGATGAGGTTGGCATGAAGGATTTAGCACCCGGTTCCAGTGCCACCTGCCTCCAGTTGCTACAACTGATACCTGGTACAGACACTCTGGAGCCAATCGCTCCATTTCCTCTTAAGAGGTCAGAAACGGAAAAGCTCTGTTCCCTTCGCATGTGCCTGACTGCCCTGCGCTGCTGCCTTGTTCCCACTGCTTGTCCCGGAGGGTCCCGCAAAGTTTCTCACAGGGATTCATGAAACGTGCAGTGAAGTTACCGGAGAGTCAAGTGAGCAAGTCAAACACTGCGTGTTGCTTACCTGGTTATTTCCACCCTGATGTGTGCGTGCTGCGCTGTCTTTTTACAGGCTGAAGCCCAGGCTCCCTACACTCCAAACGGAGCACGTCCATTTTATTTGTGATTTTTGCCAATCCAAGGCAGGAAACCCCAGTGTAAATTCCTCTCCTCCACACCAGCCAGTGCAAATCTTTTGGAAATGCTATAACAGCAGCAGAATCATCGTGTGGAATTTTTTTCCCCTAGATAGCCTGACAGGATGAGAGTTCTGCAGCTACTGGGTTGCTGCTTCCTGAATAGGGTGGAGATAAATCTACACGGCTCCTGTTAATGTGGCTAGCGTTTGGAGGTGATAAAATGAAAGAGCAGCCTACTGCACACTGTCAGAACAAGGAGCTACTCAGGTCCACAGCAGTGAGTGGTGAACACTTGCCACTTCTCCATAGAAGGGAGTAGAGATATATATATATATATATTCATCTTTGAAACCATGATATTTATAGTAATTTTTGTGTCACAAATAGCTCCATGATTATTTTCAGGAACTAAGATTCCCAAGAAGCTTTCAGCAATAAAGATAACCCATCCGTGCAGATGCTGCTGTCATCCTCATGCTGTGAACCTGATGATATCCAGCTACTGTTAATTCCTCCCACTGAAATGCTGAGTTGGGAGAAACCGATGATTAAAAGAGGCTGTTTTAAGTTAATAACATGTCCCCAACAGAAAACAAACATTGGTGGGAGGAGGGACCTAAGGGCCCCACCTACTGCTGGCTATCTGATGTGTGCACCCACTCCGCACCTTTACCGAGCACTGCTTTGAAAGGATGATGCTTTTTTTGATGTGATCTTGTTGCCAGTAAACTGGAATCCACGTGTTCAATGGCTGGTGCTCTGATGAAATGATTTGACTCCCAATAATTACTGTAACGCAGTAACATTGAAACAGGTTTCCCCTGCTCGAGGTCGATTCAGTTGGGAGAAAATGCCTCCAGCTGTTTGAACTTGTGGAATGGATTATTTTTTAAACTGCCCAAAGCTAAAGGGGCCACTGAAAGACGGGGGGCAGAGGTCATTTGGAGATGTTGGATGTCCCTCAGAAGTACTAGAGTGATTAAAAAGAACGTGTCAGCCCTGGTGACCAGAGTTGAAGGTTTCAGTGCTGTCTGGTAGGATGGCCATGGCTGGAAATATTCCAGAATTTCCACCCGGGAGCTCCTGACTGAACCCTAGCCAAGGCCAACTCTGCCCTCTGCTGATTTATGTGTACACACCCTTAGAACAGGGGTCACTGGGTATTGACCGTCACCAGAGGTGGAGAGACAACTGTGGACCCACACAGTTATCCTTAGTGAGATCAGCTAAAATCGGCACGGACCAGAGATCTAATCCCGTGAAAGACTCGACGCAGAAAATCCCTCGCTTCAATCATTCACGAAGTTCGGGGGCAACCCTAAATGAGGCCACAGGGCTCCGCGCTCTCAGTGATGAACCCACTGAACCCAGACAATTTTCCATCCATACAGATTGTTAGCATAATTTTGCCACGTGTCCACCTGTAATAGTCAATAGCCAGGCCAGACCCTGACAATAACAATCTTAACTGGCCTCTGCTGGGCCCACAAGGGATAAACAGGTATTCCCCAGCTTAAATGATGGGAAATACACTGGGTGATAGGTTTGCTTCATTTATATATTGTAACAGCATGGCTACCCACATGGGTCCCCCAGCGGCATAGCTAATGGGTGGGAAAATCAGCGAGGACAAAATCGAGCAAATCCCTGAAAATTCTCTACCTCTGCCTATCCTGAAGAAGGAAGCTGGAAATTCCAGACTTCCAGATGTAGGAAGCAAATTCTACATAATGGATTGAATTTTACACTTTGTTGGTACAAGTTTAATTTTGGGCATGAATCCTAGTGCCAGTGCTCCTGACCTAACTCCAAGTGCTGACTTATAATTTTCATCAACTACGCCTATGGTCACCTGTTGCTCCTACAGTAAGGGCAAATATCCGTCCATCTTAGCATTTGGACTCAGTGGGGGGTCATTTTGACTGTGCAATAGACGAAAATGGGCGATGGAAAGTCGGTAACCTGCTCTGCATTCCTCCTAATTTTTATTTCCATTGAAGGTGGACAGGTGTAGGACAGGCGGCCATTTCACTATCGTTCATTTTACACCAACACACACAAAGTCAAGGTGTCCCCCACTCTCTCTGGGTGATGATGCTAGCATGATGATGTTAACACAACACCCATTGAAATGCAGCTTGGAAAATCAAAGCCTGCAAACTACTCGTGGCGATAATTGCACAAGTGCTTAATGTTATTTTAATAGCAGTGTGAACCCAGTTAAAATCAACAGATTAATGCTTCCACTAAAGTGGCAAAATGAAATTGATAATGAATGCATTAAGTTATTGTGCACTGACCTGACATCAAATTCCAGCTTCAAATCGCTGCAAAAACTCTAAACCATTTATTTCCAACTGCTTGCTATTTCCCATAGAATTGAACAGCCTAACTGGGAACAAAGAAATGGGTGTAAGCCATTCAGCCCCTCGAGTTGGTTCTGCGTTAGATTGTGTTAGATTATGGCTGATCTGTACTGAAGTAATTGCAGGTTATGTCAAGCAGACCTCGACCAGTGGCACTGCAGGAATTTAGCAGCACTGAATGGAAGTAGCAAACATGGAACCGACGCAGCACAATCTCCTGTCATAACTTGGACTTTAATATAATGTTACTTTGCAAAGGTGGACTGTTTGAGTCCACTCAATGTACTGCTGATCAGGCTTCCCCCTGTTCCAATACAGCTACATTGTCAAATGGTATTGCATGGATGTCAGCTCTCACAGATTACAAGCTACACGAACTGAAACTATGTTAAAGAAAGAGCCTTGCTTTTATAATGCACCTTTCAGAATCTAAGGATGTGCCAAAATGCTTTACACCCAATGATGTACCCCCGAAATGCAACTAATGTTGCAACGTAGAACCCCGGTAGCTAATCTGCACAGCAAGGTCCCACAATCAACAATGTGACAATGACCAGATAATGTATGGAGCTCAGAGTCCCTTTGAGAACCTATTGAATAACATGTTGAAATGTAACGTTCGTGTAAGCTTCTAACAATGCTGAATATGACCTCAATCGAGGACACAAATCTAGTGCTGAGCTACAAAGCGATGGGGTATTTATCACTTTGTGCCTACATGTTACAAGTGGCAGCTTGGTTTGGTGGTAGTATTTATGTCTTTTAAGTCAGAAGGTTCTAGGTTCACAGCCCCAGTCCATGAGGTGAACATGCACTGTACACTGACACTTCACTGCAACACCGAGAGAGTATTGTGTTAACAGGCAATTGTTAGGGCCCCATCTTCTCCTTCAGGTGGACTTGGATTGTGTTTAATGTGCAGTAAATGCTGGCCAAGCCAGCGGCACCCACATCCCATGAATGAATATTTTTTTTTAAAAAAACAGCAGGGAGTGCTCCGGGTGTCTAGGTTAATATTCAATTTTCAACCATTAGGGCCAACAGTTTGTGATCAATGATCACATTTGGTTTGTCGGAGCTTGTTGTGTGCAAACTGCATGTTATATTTGCCTACAAAGCAAACCATGAGTGCATTTCAAAAGAAGCCCATCAGCTGTGAAGTCCCATCCTAAGAACACCATCTGGTTGAGGTGATGGGACTCCACCAACTATTAGGGTCCTGAGTAGTACATGCTGAGGTATGGTGCATTTACATGCTTGCTGCACACAGGCAGTGCAGCAGAAAGGACCCGGTGCGGTAAGACGACGCCTGCTTTATAATAACAGGCCCAGTGCCTGGGAGCTGAAGCTAGTGCAGTAACACCCAACCTTTTATCTTTGACATGTTATTCTGATTCAAACCATTGACAGGTTTGGATTTTTTTTTTCTTTGGAACAAGCAAGCGACTGTAAATTTGTGCAAATCATTTCAAGCAGGAATGTTTGAATTTTTTTCTGTGGACTGGTTACTGAAAAACAACAGTCGAAGGATAATTGAAATCCCAGTGTCAGGGATTACCTTATGCATGATCATGTGTGTTTTTTACATTTGATCTGCTTGTTTTCCCCCCATTGCCTCAAGAAGAGCTGGCCTGGAATATTTTTGTTTTTAAAAACCTGCACATTGCTCTCGAATTCTGTGCTCAGGCAGCGAATTTAGAAACAAGGTTATTCTCAGCGGCAGTGGTCACACTTGGCTGTATTTCAGTGGTAATGTAATTAGTCTTTTAGTCTCTGCACTTGAAAAATGAACCTTTTAATAAAAAGGCAATTTCCTGACTGCAACTAATAAACTTGAACTTTTGGACTTTCCAGGTTGCTAGGATACTTAATGTCTCTGAAGAAATGAAGCAGCAGATGGGAGTGAGCTCAGGTCTGGAGCTTATTACACTTCCTCATGGGCACCAACTGCGTTCAGATCTAACTGAAAGGTAAACAGTACCACTGCACTGTTTAAATGGGATGTTGTAACAGCAGACTAGATTGAAAAGCTACAGCACAGTGCGGAGGGGAGGAACGGGGAGGATTAGTCCAGCAAAAGCTAATTAAAATGCCTCCCTTTCTTCCCCCTCAATGGCTCAGTTGCTGAGTAGGCTGCTGGTTGTGGAATTGAGTCCCTGATGAAGGGAGCAGCTTCCATCACTGTTCGGTGCAGAATTACCTGAGCTTAGTCACCAAGGCAGCAGGGGGGAGTGTGTGTGTGACATCCGGCCTCAATGCTAGTAGGGTTGGCAGGGGAAAGGGGGTGGTGGGGGTCGAAGGTGAAGTCAGCCAGGATTCCTGCTTCTCAGCACCACCTGCCAGAAAGTTTGATTACAACAGCGTGGAAGGAGAGATTCAACTTTCAGGAATCGTTTTGGTACTCGGTTGGAAGGTAGTAGGCAGAGAGTATGGGTAAAGTGAATTTTGGGGTATGATAGTGTAGTGGTTGTATTATTGGACGAGTAACTGTTCTAATATAGGAGAATGGGAGAAAATGATGCTTCCGTTGTGCTGAGCCTTGGCCAGACCCCACCTGGAAGTCGATGGGCTTTTGGCCGATGAACTTCCGAGTGCAGATACGGTGATGATATACCAAAGTGATTCCACGGCTAAGAAGCTGGAATTATGAGGACAAACTGCACAAACATTGTTTGTATTCCTTTTAGAAGGGTTGAGGGGTCATCTAATCAAGGCCTTCAAAATGAGGGATTTGAAGGTTACAGAAAAACTATTTACTCTGGTGGCAGCTGGTGGAATTTAAATTCAATTAATAAATCTGGAATTGAAATCTAGTCTCAGTAATGGTGACCATGGGCAAACTATCAATTGTCATAAAAACCCATCTGGTTCACTAATGTCTTTAAGGAAGGAAATCTGCCATCCCATGAAAGAAGATAGGGGTCCTTAGCACTTCCCTTGAACATATCAGTTTTGTTAGTTCTCCTTTGTTATCTGGTAGTCTTATGGTGCTTGCTGTTTTGGGGGAAGTCCTGGCAAAGGCAGGTGCAACATTCCATCAGAATGTGGTCTAGGCATGTTCATTATCCATAATCCACCTTTCAGAAGCTTCCAGAAACTTGGTTAGCTTGCGGTTCCAAAAGTCAGGTGACCTGTTGCAGCCATCTTAAAGACCAGCAGTGTCCTCTTTCAAAACAGGCACCCAAGTTTTTAAAAATGTGTAATGTCCTCATGTCTGCTTGGCGTGGCAGTATTTAATTAGCTGTAAATGTTTGGGATGCTTTGAGGTCATGAATAGCACCGTATGAATGCAAGTCTTTCAAATATTTCCTTCACCAGCAGGATGATCCAATTTAGGAGCCTGTTATGATTAAATCATTTTTAAAAACTAAGTTGAGTCATTTTGCCTTATTTTATCTTAAGATGTTTGAACTCAAACCTACCTAATGATTTAGAATTGGCATACTTTTCGTGGGCCAGACCAGTAAAACCGCTTTCATTTTCTCAGGCATGATACCCTGGCTATTGGGATTGCAGTGGATGTCTTGGGTTGCACAGGAAGTGTTGAAGAGAGAGCTGCAGTGTTAAGTAAGATCATCCAACTGGCACTGGAACTGAAATATTCCATGGGAGATCTGTACGCTTTCTCTGCTGTCATGAAAGCGTTAGACATGCCTCAGGTATTTCCTTTCTCATTGGTACCTTTAAGTTAAGCAGCAAACTGCCCTGTTGAAGTTAATCCCGTTATCACTGAATATATTCAGCACTTAGATGATCGAACATTTTATCAGCTCTGAAGTGAATCAACGAAGTGGATAGGTGTTAAATAGAATTAAAATTTGAGCAGTCACGACTCCAAGTGCCAATGGGCCTTCTCTGTCAAGGGAGAGAGGACAGGCCCAAAGCAACAGCACAAGAGAGAGGATGACCCTCAGGCTGTTTAGGCCACAGAGAATAATGTTTAAAATCTATATCTTCACCCCCTGGGCCATGGGCCTAAGGGACTTGACCGCATTTTCAGTGCAAGCTCAAGGATCTTTCCTGGGGCCACCTTATGCTTCATACCAGCTCTTGGCCTTGAGGGCCTCATAAGGTATGTTGGGGGTGGAATTCCACAAACGCTGCCAGGCACACGCTCTGTGTTGAGGGGCAGGTGATTGATTTTCCCTCATCCCCTTGGACTGCACCTTCCCCACCAAAATTCTGCTGGCCTGTGAAAAAGAGGCAGAACCTCTGGAGAATCAAGTTCCAGCCCAAGTTCCAGCTCCCATCAGGTGATTCTCCTTGAACTGTGCCCCGGATCCGATCTGAACTTCCCTGGATTCCACGAGATATGCTATGTACAGGCCAATAGTAGACAAAGGCAAAGTAATAGAGATTGGACACAATGAATACTATTGAAGTTCTCCACCAGTCACCAGTCCAGCAAGTCTTTCCAATCAATACCTGAGCGATACAATGAAGTAAGACCCCCAGATTTGATTGTGTTTTAGCTGATTGCAGTCCATTTACAGAAATTCCTCAAGTGGCTTCCACACTCCTGCGTAAGGGAGAGGAAATTCTTCCTGGGCCGAGAGGTGGTGACTGCTGAGGGTAGGTTCCCATTCCACATTGCTATCTGAGCTGCCAGAAACTGTGCATCTAACCCCGCTGCCCCACTTTGTGCCTGCCACAGCAGCTGGTACATATCGAACGGTCAATGGGAAAAGACACTGGAAAGCCAATGGCAGCCATGAGCCTGAACTGAGGGCTCACTGCGGAGTGGGGGCGTCAGATGTGTAATTTTTTGATCAGGTTGAAGAGCAGTTGCAGACAGTGTCAGTGGCACCTGTTCATTAAGCACAAATGTCATCTTTTGTACTTGCATAGATCACACGGTTAGAAGAAACTTGGACTGTACTACGGCGTACACACACGCAAAGTGCCATTGTTTATGAGAAGACCCTTAAACCATGCATCAAAGCTTTAAACGAGGGAAGAGGTAAGAGGTTAAGATAGTTCACCCAGGAAGCAGCAGATCATTTATTCTGAAAGGGAATGCACTACAGGTGGATTTAGTTCACAATGCTGTCTTAAGTCTTGGCTTAATTCTTGTCAGCTCAGTTGGTAGCACACTCAATTCTGAGTCACCAAGTTGTGAGTTCAAGTCCCGCTTGAGCACCACAATCTAGATTGACACTCCACTGCAGTACTGAGGGAGTGCTGCATTGTCAGAAGTGCCACCATTTGGATGAGATGTTAAACAAGGTCCCATCTACCCTTCAGGTGGATGTAAAAGATCCCTTGGCAGTAGTTCAGACAAGAGCAGGGGACTTCTGCTTGATGTCCTGGCCAATATTTATCCCTCAATCAACATCACAAAAAGACGGATTACCTGGTCATTATCACGTTGCTGTTTATGGGAGCTTGCTGTGCACAAATTAGTTGCAACACTTCTACCACAGTGATGACACTTCAAAAGTAATTCATTGTCTGTAAACTGCTTTGGGATGTCCGAAGGTCATGAAAAATGCTATATAGAATCTGACCCAAAGCCTTTCCACCATCTACAAGTGAGGAGTGTGATGGAATGCTCTCCAGTTGCCTGGATGAGTGCTTGTTCAGCAACACTCAAGAAACTTGACGCTAACCAAAACAAAGCAGTCCACTCGATCGGCACCCCATCCACATCTAAATGTTCACCTTCCACCACCGGTGCACAGTGGAAGCAGTGTGTGCCATCTACAAGATGCACTGCAGCAACTCACCAAGACTCCTTCAACAGCTAAACCTAACCCATGACCTCTGCCATCTCGAAGAACAAGAGCAGCAGGCACATGGCAACACTGCCACCTGCAGGTTCCCCCCAAGTCACTCACCATCCTGAATTGGAAATACATCACATTCCTTCACTCTCGCTGGGTCAAAATCCTAGAACTCTCTTCCTATCACCACTGTGGGTTTACCGACACCACATTGACTGCAGCGGTTCAAGAAGGCAGCTCACCGCCACCTTCTCAAGGGCAATTAGAGATTGTAATAAATGCCAGTGCTGCTCAAATCCAATGAACAAATTTTTTAAAATCTATAAATGTAAGTATTTCTTTCATCAAAGTTTCACACCTGAATTAATCCTCTTGATGAAATCTCTCAGGGCAGAGGCAGGGTTATCCCTTCACAATAAATAGACTCCTTAGAAGGGCACATAGAGACCAGGGAAGTCCCTGGATTCCACCAAAATAGATGGAACTGAGACAGGGCGACAGTCAGACTGGTACAATTAGCTTCAGCTTTCCTTGGCTAAGGAAGAGTGGAAAAATGTCAGCTGGCATTCCCATCCCTAACTGGTGTTGGAAGGGGTGTATGCGTGGCATTGGGTGTGTGCAGGATCAGCCTCTGCTGATTGAATAGCTGTCTGACTCTTCGCTGCTTAGGTTCTCAAGTGAAGAATAAGCACTTGAGTGAGTTAGAGTATTGTGTGCAGTTCTGGAATCCGCATTATAGGAAGGATGTGATTGCACTAGAAAGAGTGCCGAGGAGATTTATCAGGATGTTGCCTGGGCTGGAGAGTTTTAGTTATGAGGAGAGATTGGATAGACTGGGGTTATTTTCCCTGGAGCAGAGGAGATTGAGGGGGGACATGATTGAAGTGAAGGATAGACAGGAAGGAACTTTTCCCCTTGATGGAGGGATCAATAACCATGGGGCATAGATTTAAGATAAGGGGCAGGAGGTTTAAAGGGGATGTGAGGGAGAATTTTTTCACTCAGAGGGTGGTGGGAATCTGGAACTCACTGCCTGAAAGGGTGGTAGAGGCAGAAACCCTCATAACATTTAAGAAGTATTTGGATGTGCACTTGCGATGCCATGGCATACAAGGCTATGGGCCTAGTGCTGGAAAATGGGATTAGAATAGTTAGGTACTTGTTTGACCGGTGCAGACTTGATGGGCCGAAGGGCTTTTTCTGTGCTGTAGACCTCTATGACTCTATGAGCTATCGGAGTTACCCAACACTCTCAGAACTTCAACAATAATCAGTGTCCTTGGAGAAGATGGAAGGGGAGGTGGAGATATTTAAATTATTTATTATTAAAATTAATTTGAAAAATTGCATAATCACAGTAAGAATGAAATGGAATTCTAATTATCATTGCTTGAAGATAGCTGAGAGCATGTTATTTTACACGTTGTTATCTGCCAGGTTGATGTTTTATTCTTTTGTTTATTCTGATAGAGGAGGTCCCCCTCAGTAAGACGACAATTCCCCACCTCATGCCTCTCATTATGCTGATGGAGCGGGAGTTTGTTACCTTTGAAGCCACTGAGTTGTGGGAAAGCATTGACCAGGGTTGTGAAATAATGTTCAAACATCTGGAAAATGCACGCTGCTTCACGTACAATGCTGCTGTGTACAAAACTAACACAAAACGGATTCTTGCAGGTGAGGATATTGTGCATTAAATGGAGAAAAGTATTCAGTCAGCTGGTTTGAGTAAAATAGGAGAATTCTGACATGGCGCCGATGAAGCTGAATGTCCACATCTCACACTCGTAACAATATTAGTTTAACTGTATGCTGCACAAAGGCCATTAAGTTCTAGAATTGCTATGTTTGGAACGGCTGCTATGAAGCAAAGGTCAGCATCATGTTTTCTTAAATAACCAGTTTGAACCAGTTCTACAGTCATAGTGTGCAAAACTGCATGTTATATGAGAAACTTTACTCAGATGTAAAGGAGTTACCAAGCAGTTGCTGAATGGGTTGTTGATAAGCAACATCACTGCATCTGAGAGCTTAGACTCCTTTGCCAATACTGTAGTTTCTCCTGCAAGTCCATTCTAGTCAACGCTGGAAGTAGGTGATGCCATTTGTGAACCAGGACTGTGTGGGCATGGTGGCATAATGGTAATGTTAGTGGATTTGTAATCCAGAGGCTGGGCTATTGCTTTGGGAACACAAGTTCAAATCCTGCCACTGGTGGGATTTAATTAATAAAAATTTAAAGGCTAGTCTCAGTAATGATGACCATGAATTGCCATTAAAAACCCACCTGGTTCACTAATGCCCTTTAGCGTAGGAAATCTGCCATCCCCCTACCTGCTCTGACCTACATGTGCCTCCAGGCCCACACAATGTGGTTGATTCTTAACTACCCTCTGAAATGGCCGAATGAGCCACTGAATTGTATCAAACCGCTACAGAAAAGTCAAAAAGGAATCATTGAGTGCACCTACACCACATGGACTGTAGCAGTTCAAAAAGGTGGCTCACCACCACTTTCTCAAGGGCAATTACGGATGGGCAATAAATGCTGGCTTGCCTGAGATACTCCTATTCCATGAAAGAATTTTAAAACAGCAGGAACATGGGACCAGATTTTGCTGAAAGATTACAGGGTGTGAATGACACATGACATTATTAATGCAGAAGTCCAGCAACTTGTGGCAAGGAAGCGAATTGCGAATCACCTCAAGTTGCTGGCCAATTCGTGCTGCTCCGTCATTAGCCTCACGAAAATGACATCTTGAACTGAATCTGCGTGGGGAGTTTCATGAATTGCTGTATTTGCTTATTGCACAATTAACAACTGCCAGTTAACCCCTCTGGTCCTGAAAGTAAACAACTATAAATATGGAGTCTCATTCCTTCAATGCGATCTTTCTTTCCTCTCTTTTTCTCATTCTGCACCTGATTTGACTATTTCAAACTCCTCCTCAGCCCTTCATCTGTTTATTTCTCAATCCTTTAATCTCATTGGCTAAGGAGATACATTGTCTGTCCCTTTGTTCACCAAAGGCCAAATTGCCCTGATTCCCTCACTGTTCAATTATTAACTCACACTTAGAGCAGCTTTGGGGGCAAAAAAGTTTAAAGCTCAAATGTGCATGAACAAGTCTAACTAATGGAGGACACCATGAGATGTCCCACTCCAGCAAAACCTGGGCCACTTTAACACTGTTTCTTGATGAGGAAGGTCAACAATGCCGAAGTACCATTGGGAGAGGGGAATATTGAGCCATTCCAGCTTGTCCTTCCACAGAAATCTTTTGACTCCTTTACATCAGCCGACTGTATCTTGAATAGCTCCAGGATTGTTACCCCTACTGTTCTATCTGATATTGACTTTAGGGAACTGTGCGTTTCTGAGCTTTCTTATTCCTTTGCTCTTAGGTTTCGAGTCAGACGAAGAACTGCTCGAGACATTTCAGACCGAGTTTGCAATGAGGCTGCTGTGGGGAAGCAAAGGAGCGCAAGTTAACCAAAGTGAGCGATATGAAAAGTTCATGATGATTTTGACAGCTCTGTCACGGAAACTGGAACCACCACCTTGGCATCCAGACCACTAGAGATCACTGGAAATACAACCCAGAAGACAGTCTGTTTTCAAAGCACACTTCATTATATATTCAACCATAATCAAGAAACAGTCCCATGTCTACATATCCGTGTTTTAGCTACTCGCTGCCTAGCACTGGATCTCAGTCGCTTCTGCTTGCACAAGTTTAAACATTCCAGGTGAATTCTTAAATGTAACTAATGGCAGTGTAGAGTTTGGAAACACTCATGGAATGTTGCTGTCTTCTGATTAATAATCCTTTGAATTATGGTTGTGATGGTTTATTATTGCGTGGTGTCATTTAGCTTAGGTATTAAGGACACTTGGAGGAGACTATTTGGAGCGACCATGTAGCTGTTCCAGGCAGTGGACCAGGTCCTGCCTGTGGTTGAAAGTTTCTAGCTTGCATCGGGTAAATGGTCAGGTGATGTTTGTTTAAATGTTGGTCATTGTAAATATCAAATAAGAAGGCAATCTCTTTTGCCTGAAGGTTTCAGCCATTTAATATATTTTCTTACTGTAATGTCAAACAAGAATGTGTAAATAGAGTTCTGTAAAAACAAAGACAATTACATATGATATTTTATGCAGTACTGCAGAATTACAGTGCAGAAAGTGTATTAACGTGATCCAGTAAAATTGCACCATTTCTTTACAAGGACCGACTGTCGATGCTTGTTTTTTTTTCTCATGTCTAGTTGATCTCTCATGGCATTGCACATGGGTAGTGGAGTGTTAGAGGGCGGAGTGCTAATTGAACCAGAGCATGTTGGCAATTCAGTCCCTATCTTAAAGTTGTACAGCCTGTCCTTTATTTTTACATTTCCATATACAAATTGTCCATGAAAACTTATGATGTAATTATACAGCAAACTGTTGTATGTCACAAGAGAATCATGGTTGAGAAAGACCATTTGACGCATCTTAATTCATCTACCCAATGAGATCCTAGCATCCCCACCCCCATTGTGGTATCTGATTGTTTCTTCAGCGGGTCAGGGGGGGTAACACAGATTGGGGTAGGCTGTTGGCACGATTCTAAGGTGCTACCACCACCCAATCAATCTCACCAAGAATCAATGGCTTCAAAAGGGAGAGAACTGGGGAGAGTGTGTGGTTACCAGCCACAGAAAGGGAGTGATTTCAAGACTTATGGGGTTCATAATATCGGATTTAAAATGAAACAGCACTATCAGATTACACCCTTTACTATCCCAGAGTCTCAATAGCATTTTACATAGTAAATCAATACAAAAACTGTTACTTGTCCACGTGTTATCTGTTTCACACAGGCCGATCTGAACAGGAATTTGAGCTGGTGTAATAAAACCCACTGCATTCAGTGTGAAATGGGGCTCTGAGATATTGCAGAGACATTAGTGCTTTTAAAATAAGTGGGTTAGTACCTCTGCTAAAATAGAAAGCTAAAGAATTTCAGTTAAAACAATCAAGCATTCAGCTACTTTATCTCAGTGACTTGGTTCTTTTTTGTGATAGGTTCCATTGTCATTTTTCATGCATTGAACTCCAGCAGCCGATTTTATAAAACTGAAAATCATTATTAGTTTCAAATCTTATCTCAGTGACTTGGACGGAGAAGCGTTTACCCACAGACAGTGTTGCAAGTCGTCGGCTGCAGTCCAAGCAGATCCACTGACCTTGTGCTGAGTAAGATGGCAGAATTATTGTTGCTTTCATTTTGAGCTCTGTTACACGGGCATCGGCAGAACTTGCCGCTTCATTTATTTGTGACAATTTTAACAGGTGCGCCAAAATAAAGGGGAAGAGTGCTCAGTGTTGGAAAATTAATCTGATTTTACAAAACATTCCTAAGGATTTTTCAGTTCAGCGGGCGCAGTCAGCGGGTCTGAGATCGGCCAGGGAACTGACCGCTGGCTGCGATTGGCTCCCGACTGCGAGTTCACGCTTGGCTGGTCAGTTAACAGCCAGCCAGCGTGAAGCATGCGCTGAAAGGCTCAGCGCTGCCGGGGTGGGGCAGCGCAGGCGTGGGAGAGTGCTCACAGAAAGCTCCCTAGAGGCAGAGAACAACCTAAAATAAAGGTCACAGAAACCGGAAAAGTGCGTCCAAGCTTCATAATCAGTCACCTGAAAATGTAATGAAAATGCTGTCCACAGAAGTTTATTTTTATTTTAATTTATCACGGAAACCTCATCCTGCCCGTGGATGAGGTTTCCTGAAAAGTGCAAAGGTCACCTGGCCGATTTGCCCGCCTGCCAACCTTTACGCTGGACGGGCAACGAAAAATCTCTGTTAATTGCGCTGTTAATGGGCTTAATTGCCCTCTTAGTTGTTGGCAGGCACGCTTCCAAGTTGAGCACACGCCCACCGACCAAAATATCGCACGAGTGACCGATTACGTTGGGGCACTTGCCTGATGTCATCATGTGCTATTGCACACTCGAGTGGGTCGGGGGCATGCCTGCCCGCTTGTGAAAAGCTCTGCCCAATGTGTTTTCATGAGAGAAATAAATATTAAAAAATATAACCATCCTGATTGCTCAAAGGTTACATTTCTGTCTTGATGCCTAAGAGACCAGGAAGATTTCCAATTCAGTTACCAAAGCCTGCTGACTTAACTGATCTCTGGGCTGCACTTCAATCAGGCACAGTCCATCCTGACTGGTAAAAGAGGGATTGACTACATTCCTGACCTTCCACATAGAAGGGACGACCAGATAACCATTCGGAGTAGGAACCTTGGCAAATTCTTTCCTCTCCTTTTGCTGAGACATATCAAGGCCTGTTCTGACAACATCGAGCCACCCCTCCTGCTGCTCTGCCTGAGAGCAGCTAAGCCAGCACACGTCTTGGATCAAGCCTGGAGATTGGCTTCGTCTGGGTGACTCAGCACCATAATCAAATGATCGATTTATGCATTTACCCTTCGGAAAAGCCTTGCCCTTCTCAAAAGCGTAAATTTTTATACCAACCTGTAGCACACATTCAACAGCAAGAATACTGTTATATTTAAACTTACTTGTGTAAAGTATCATGCTACAGTTATTGTGCATAATTCAGCACAATGCAAATAACACTTGGTGGGTTATAGATAATTACTGAACAACAAAATGTTATATTGACGTGGTCAGTAAGTTTGCATCTGTGAATATGCTGCAAATCTAAAATCAAATCCTGCTGTACAGTTAGCAGAACAGATATTCATAGTGGAGAGGATTTGACCTAGACCCTACACTAAAATAGTTCAAAAGTACTCAATTAGCTATAAAGTGCATTGTGATGTCCCAAGGCACTATATACATGCAACTCTTTCTTTTCTAATGAAGGGGGAAATGAAATACATTTGAAAAAGTTGAGCAACACCTGCTAAATCCTCAGCAAATCTACTTACCCTTCAGTGCAGTTGGTCAAGTGCCTCAGTGCATTTTTGTCAAAAATAAGTACTAATTACACAAAATTTTCAAACATTAAATGCACTTTTAAAAACAACTTGTGCAAACACAGACAAATTTGCGTTGCTCGTTGTCTCCATCATGTGGCGAAAGCTGGTTTTGTACAGCCAAAGCGTGAAAGTGCAGAGTGCTGCAAAGTCCCCAGGACCAGGGCCAGTGGATCCTCAGTGGGTTTGGGGGCAGGTAAAGCAGTGAGATTGGGGTAGGCTGTTGGCATCACTCCTCGGTGCCCTACAGATGGATAATTTTCCATCTTACTCAAAATCATGTGTGTGACGGGATGTTTGAAATAACACCAACTTAAACGTTTAATATATTGTAACTTATACGGCAACAAAATAACTTTCCTTTTCTCTAAGTATTGATTTGCTGTCTAAAATACAATCCAATGGAAATTCTTAGCTTATTCCCCCCTTCGCTTCCTCCTCTGAAGATGCTCACTCATACTCAAAAGCAGTTCCATCTCATTTTACCTCCCACCCCATTCCTCCAAGGCGACCAGACATTGTGAGCCTATAGGTAATACTCCACCCTCACAGCCAAGCCTGATCCCACCTCACATCTGTGCTGTTCAGCAGAAGTCACTGGACAGCGATTCAGAACTGGAACGCTCGTGGATCTCGTCTCTCCTTACCTCAAAAATGTGTTAATTGTCATATCTCTACTAGTCACTGGCTGAAGTTAACTAACTCAGCAATGCCTACCAGTCACTGGTTGAGGTTATCTAACTCAGCTCATGCTTGAGGGTTGGAGTTGGGCCCTTCCTGGTCTGTATGTTTCCGTTCCATGCTGTGCAGCCCACTTAGCAATTGAGTCATTAGAGAAGGATTCTAGTTTCCCAGTTTTCCAATGATGCTAGGTCATATGAACTGGGACTTCTAGATTATTCCAGTTGTTACAGGTGATATGTACACACAACATACAAAAGTATATTCCAGTAAAACATTATTTTCTGTCAAATTGTGATGAATGATACCTCACAGGAGCCAAATTAGCTCTCTTTTTGTTTCTAATTGTGTTTAATGACATTGGAGCTACCAAACACCGAACTATGGGGGCCACTGGTCAGTCGTCATTTTTCAGATGTGCCGGTTACTTTCTCAGGAACAGACAGGGTTAATCAATCCTACCAAACCAAACTCAATCACTGTTGCTTTTACAACATAACAGAAAGCAGCAATCCCAATTCCAACATTAGAATTATTGAATGTTTATGGTACAGAAAGAGGCCCTTCAGCCTGTTGTGCTGGTGCCCTGCAGGAGCAATTCAGCTAGTCCCATTCCCCACATCCCTGCAAATTTTCTCTCCAAGTGCTTATGCAATTCCTTTTTGAAAGTCATCATTGAATCCGCCTCCACCATACTCAGGAAAATTCCAAATCCTAACCATTTGCAGTAAAAAGACTTTCCCTTTATGTCCCAATTCACCTTAATTTGGTATCTTGACCCACCCATAGGATCAACTTCTCTCGATCCACTCTGTGGAGGTCCCTTCCCAATTATGAACATCACTATCAAATCTCCTTTCAAGATTCTCTTCAAGGAGAATTTCACACAGTTTTTCACACACTATCCACACAACTGAACTCAATCCTGGAACCATTCTCGTGAATCTTTTCTGCACCCTCCCTAATGCCTTCACATCCTTCCTAAAGTGTAATACCCAAATTGGACACAGTACTCCAGATGAGGCCAAAACCATGTTTTATAAAGGTTCATCATAACTTCCTTGCTCTTGTACTTTATTATGTCTCTATTTGTAAAGCTCCAGATCCTGTATACCTTATTAACCACTTGCTCAACCTGCCTTGACACCTTCAAAGAGTTATGCTTTTTTTTAAGGTGCTGTCGAAGGATACCCCAGGTTGCTCTGTTCCTGCACCCACTTTAACATTGTACCTTTTAGTTTATATCACCTCTCTTCATTCTCCTACCAGAATGTGTCACTTGATGCTTTTCTTCATTAAATTTCATCTACCAAGTGTTTGCCCATTCCACCAATCTGACTATATCACATGGAAACAGAGGGCATGGCTGAGGTACCAAGGAAGAAGATGCTGCCAACGTCATAGTGAAAGATGAAGTATTGAAACACTGGAAGGGGCTGAAAATAGATAAAGAGGAGGTATTAGAAAAGGTGACTGTACTTAGTCACCAAGACCAGATCAAATGCATCCAAGGATACTGAAGGAAGTAAGGGTGAACATTGTGGAAGCACTAGGCATAATCTTCCAATCCCCCATGGATACAGGGGTGATGCCAGAGGGCTGGAGAATTGTAAGTGATACACTCGTTTTTACGCAGCACAGGCCAGTCAGTTTCACTTCAGGGGTACGAAAGCTTTAAATAAGACCATAAGATGTAGGAGCAGAAGTAGGCCATTCGGCCCATCAAGTCTGCTTCACCATTCAATGAGATCATGGCTGATCTGATAATCCTCAATTCCACTTTCCTGCCTTTTCCCCATTACACTTGATTCCCTTACTGATTAAAAATCTATCTCAGCCTTGAATATACTTAACGACTCAGCCTCTACAGACTTCTGTGGTAAAGAATTCCACAGACTCACTACCTTCAGAGAATAAATTCCTCCTCATCGCTGTCTTAAATGGGTGACCCCTTACTCTAAGATTACGACCCCTCGTCTTAGACTCTTCCACAAGGGGAACCAGCCTCTCAGCATCTACCCTGCTAAGTTCCCTAAGAATCTTATATGTTTCAATAAGGTTGCCTCTCATTCTTCTAAACTCCAATGAGTACAAGCCCAACCTACTCAACCTCTCATAAGAAAATCCCTCCATACCTAGGATCAGCCTAGTGAACCTTCTCTGGACTGCCTCCAATGCCAGTATATCTTAGATAAGGGGACCAAAATTGTTCACAATATTCTAGGTGTGGCCTAACTAGTGCCTTGTCTAGTTTTAGCAAGGCTTCCCTTTTTTATACTTCAGTCCCTTTGAAATGGAGGCCAACATTCCATTTACCTGTTACCTGCTGAACTTATATGCTAAATTTCTGTGATTCATGCATGAGGACCCCAAATCCCTCTGTGCTGCAGATTTCTGCAGTCTTTCTCCATTTAAATAATAGTCAGCTCCTCTATTCTATGCCAAAGTGCATAACCTCACATTTTCCCACATTATATTCCACCTGCCAAGTTTTTGCCTGTCTATATCACTCTATACACTCTTTGCGTCATCCTCACTGCTTGCCTTCCCACCTATTTTTGTGTCATCTGCAAACTCGGTGATGGTACATTCACTTCCCTCATCCAAGTCATTAATATATATTGTAAATAGAGGCCCCAGCACTGATCCCTTTGGCACTGCACTGGTTAACATGTTGCCATCCTGAAACTGCCCCGCCTTATCCCAACTCTGTCTTCTATTAGCCAATCATCTATCCATGCTAATATACCACATCCTACACCATGGGTTTTTATCTTATTTAGCAGTCTTATGTGCGGTACCTTATCAAACACATTTTGTAAATCCAAATATATTACATCTACTGGTTCACCTTTATCTATCCTGCTTGTTACCTCCTTAAAGAATTCTAATAAATTTGTCAGGCATGATTTCCCCTTCATGAAGCTATTCTGACTATGCTTGACTATATTATGCATTTCTAAATGCTTTGCTATTATATCCTTTATCAAAGGCTAACATTTTCCCAATGACAGATGTTAAGCTAACTGGCCTATAGCTACCTGTTTTTTGTCTCCCTCCCTTTTTGAATAAGGGAGGGAGGCATTGCAATTTTCCAACCCTCTGGGATTTTTCTAGGATCTAAGGATTCTTGGAAGATTACTACCAATGCATCCATTATCTCTGTAACTACTTCCTTTAATATCCTAGGCTGCAACCCATTAGGTTCAGGGGACTCATCAGCCTTTAGCCCCATTAGTTTCCCTAGTACTTTTGCTCTGCTGTTAGTTATTGTATTTATTTCTTCCCCCCCTCCCTTTTTCTCCTTGATTATTTAGTATTTTTGGAATGCTATTAGTGTCTTCTACTGTGAAGACCGATGCAAGGTATTTATTCAACTCCTCTGCCATTTCCTAGTTCCCCATTATTATTTCCCCAACCTCATTCTCTAAAGGGTCTATGTTAATTTTGGGCTCTCTCTTCCTTTTTATATATTTAAAGAAGCTCTTACTGTCTGTTTGTATATTACTTGCTAGTTTATCCTCAAAGTTTATTTTTCCCCTCTATTTTTTTTGGTCATCTTTTGTTGGTTTTTAAAACTTTCCCAATTCTCTGGCTTACCATTAATCTTTGCCACATTGTATGTTTTTTCTTTCAATTTGATGCTGCCCTTAACCTCCATGGTTAACCATGGTTGGTTTATCCCCTTCCTAGAATCCTTCTTCCTCACTGGGCTATATCTTTGTTGTGAGTCATGAACTATTTTCTTAAACGTCTGCCATTGTTCATCAACCGTCTTTTCTGCTAAACAACTTTCCCAGTCCACTCCAGCCAACTCTGCCCTCATTCCTTTGCAATTACCCTTATTTAAGTTTAGCACAGTTGTTTCTGACCCGAGTTTCTCACTCTCAAACCGAATGCTAAATTTTACCATGTTATGGTCACTGCTCCAAGATCATTTATTAAGTCTGCCTCATTACACATTACCAGATCCAAAATAGCCTGACCCCTAGTTGGATCCACAACATATTGTTCTAGGAAACTGTCCCAAATATACTCTGTGAATTCTTGCTCATGGCTACCTCTGCCAATTTGTTTTTCCCAATCTACATAAAGATTAAAGTCACCCATAATTAATGTACTGCCTTTTTTACATGCCCTTATTATCTCCTGATTTGTTCTCTGTCCTACAGTATAGCTACTGTTAGGGGACCTATTGACTACTCCCACCAGTGTCTTCTTCCCCTTGTTATTTCTTATCTCCACCCATATGGATTCTGCATCCTCTGATCCAAGATCATGTTATGCTATCGTACTTATTCCATCTCGTACTAACAAAGCTACCCCACCACCCTTTCCTTCCTGCCTGTCCTTTCGAAAAGTCACATACTCCTGAATATTTAGTTCCCAGCTTTGGTCTCCTTGTAACGATGTCTCCGTAATGTCTATAAGGTCATACCCATTAACCTCTATTTGTGCCTTTAATTCATTTATCTTGTTCCGAATACTATGTGCATTTAAGCAAAGAGCCATTCATTTTGCCTTTCTACCATTTTTTTCCCCTTTGACCCTATTTGCTGATTTTTTTTTTTAAAAAATGTTTGTACTATCTATCCCTTCCTGTCACGCTCTGGGAATCATTACTTAAATAGCTTCCCTGCAATGCTGCCATAAATAATGCCAACTAATAATAATAATCCAGGACAAAATTAACAGTGACTTGGAAAAATGTGGATTCATTAAGGAAAGCCAACATGGATTTGTTAAAGGTAAATCATGATTTAATTAACTTGATTGAAGTTTTAGATGAGGTAACCAAAAGGGCGGATGAGGGAAACGTAGTTGATGTGGTGTGTATGGACTTCCAAAAGGTATTTGATAAAGTGCCACATAATAGGTTGCCAGCAAAGCTGAAGTCCATGGAACAAAAGGGACAATTAGTTGTTTGGTAGTACAGAACTTGAGTATTGCTGAAAAAGACATTTTGTCAAAGCTTTTCATCTTATACTTATCAGGACAATTGCAAGAATACCAATGTCAGGGGATTAACAACTTTATACTCTATGAGAAGAGTGCTGATTGGTTGGCAAGTGGACTCGGATTGGTAGGGGCGTTGCCATGGAGAATGCACCAATTAATGGTAATGGTAAATGGTGTCAAACAGCATGTCCTTTCTGCTGTTCACAATGGGCAAGGTACAGACCGTAATCTTGCAAAACTTAAAACACTGTGTCCAGTTGGAACTTTAGATGTGATTCCGGGATTGGACAACATTTGCTAAATAATCCTTAGTGTGCTAAAAATTATGCTGACAACCAATTTAAGATTGTTAGTCGGGCTCACAATGTGGTACATTTGCGTGTACTGGAAGCTACATATATTAAAACACAGGGCCCTGTTCTTTGCAGACAGAAAGAACTAGTGCACACATTGAGCCTGTTTCAGCTAAACAAAGTAAGTGACAGCCATTTGCTGGTTCATTCCTCAGGGCAATGCCTTGACCAGAGTCAAGCTGCCTGTTCTAAAATTTCAAACAATGCTTGGCAGTTAAGTGTCAGTCACCAATAACTGGTGCATTCTCCATGGCAACACCAGAGTCCACTTGCCAACCAATCAGCATTCTCTTCTCAAAGTATAAAGTTGTTGCTTCCCCTGAAATTAGAATTCTTGCGACTGTCATGTTATGATCCCAGCTGATGTCACTAGTGGACAAGTCAGATCCCAGGGCAGAAACTGGCTTGATAGATCCTAACTCTTATATTTTTGTTTAGAAACATGGAGGGCGGCTACTGAACAGTGTCACAGGAGTCAGCTTATGAACTTTTGTTAAAAGAATAAAATATTTATTAAACAAGAAAAGATGAACTATATTACAATGCTCCTTCACCCATAACTATACCTTTACAGATATATACAGATTCGGAAGGATAACACAAGTTACAAATTCTATCTTTTACGCTAATGTCCACAGTAAGTATACAGTCCATGTAAACCAATAGACAACCTGTGGTCAGACACACCACACTCTGAAACCAAGTGAAAGATGCCACCCCAGATTCTATGGATCCCTCATCAACTCTCCCCAGATGCATGTCACACGATGGGCCAACCAGTCTCACTGAACTCTGTCTTTCACACAAGGGTTTGCAATCTTCATTCTAAAAGAACCCACTTAGGAATCTTTTCCCATGGTGCTCTCTCAGATGCTTTCCACAAAAAGTAAAATGATAGAAGGGGCTCAACAAAAATGCTATCAAGCGGCACTTGCTTAGCAATAACCTGCTCACTGATGCTCAGTTTGGATTCCACCAGGGTCATTCAGCTTCTGACCTCGTTACAGCCTTGGTTCAAATATGGACAAAAGAGCTAAACTCCAGAGGTGAGGTGAGAGTAACTGCCCTTGACATTAAGGCAGCATCTGACGGAGTGTGGCATCAAGGAGCCTTAACAAAACTGGAGTCAATGAGCACCGAGGGAAAACTCTCCATTGTTTGGAGTCATACCTAACACAAGGGAAGATGGTTGTGGTTGTTGGAGGTCAATCTCAGTTCCAGTACATCACTGCAGGAGTTCCTCAGCATAGTGTCCTAGGCCCAACCATCTTCAGCTGCTTCAATGACCTTCCTTCCATCATAAAGTCAGAGGTGGGGATGCTTGTTGATGATTGCACAATTTTCAGCACCATTTGTGACTCCTCAGAAACTGAAACATGTCCAAATGCAGCAAAACATGAACAATATCCAGGCTTGGGCTGACAAGTGGTAAGTAACATTCACACCACACAAGTGCCAGGCAATGACCATCTCCAACAAGAGAGAATCTAAGCATCACCCCTTGATATTCAATGGCATTACCATTGCTCAATCCCCCACTATCAACATGCTGGGGTTTAGCATTGAGCAAAAACTAAACTGAACTAGCCATATGAAAACTATGGCTAACAAGTGCAGGTCAGAGGCTGGGAATACTGGTGTGAGTAACTCACCTCCTGACTCCCCAAAGCCTGTCCAGCACCTACAAGGAACAAGTCAGGAGTGTGATGGAATACTCTCCGCCTGCTTGGATGAGTGCAGCTCCAACAATGCTCAAGAAGCTTGACACCATCCATGACAAAGCAGCCCGTTTGATTGGCACCCCTTCCACATTCACTCCCTGCATCACCGACGAACAGTAGCAGCAGTGTGTACCATCTACAAGATGCACTGCAGAAACTCACAAAGGCTCCTTAGGCAAAACATTCCAAACCCAGGACTGCTACCATCTAGAAGGACAAGGGCAGCAGATAGATGGGAACACCACCACCACCTACAAGTTCCTCTCCTAGCCACTCACCATCCTGACTTGGAAATATATTGCCATTCCTTGACTGTCTCTCGGTCAAAATCCTGGAACTCCCTCCCTAACAGCACTGTGGGTGTACCTACACCACAGGGACTGCAGTGGTTCAAGAAGGCAGCTCACCACCACCTTCTCAAGGGCAATTAGGGACAGGCAATAAATGCTGGCCTAGCCAGTGACATCCACATCCCGTAAATGATTTTTAAAAAAGCAAGGGTCCACCTCCAGGGTTTCATACTCTCCTACTGATGTTCCTCTTCCCCGGATCGCCGCATGCATTCAAGCTTCCTTCCATGCACTCTCTCTCAGATACTCAGCTATGCCAACAGAACACCACTGCTTCACATGCCCATAGTAAAGAGTCACAAAACCTTGACTGTCTCCTCGGGTCTTCTGGCTTCCCGCAAGTCTATCTTGCTTCAAGTCTGCATCCTGCAACTTTCTCCCTTTAAGTTTGGAGCCTTCCTCTGCTCCTCACTCTTAATTCACTTAACAGGACCTTTTCCAGGTTCCTGTTCTTCCATCAACTAGAAGGTCTTCTTGGAACCTTTTTCTTTTCCCTTTAGGACCTGCTCCCTGTAGTTCCCTCTCCCAGTAGATTGCTGACA
Source organism: Cetorhinus maximus (assembly GCF_964194155.1). Taxonomy (NCBI): domain Eukaryota; kingdom Metazoa; phylum Chordata; class Chondrichthyes; order Lamniformes; family Cetorhinidae; genus Cetorhinus; species Cetorhinus maximus. Next base: position 19,573,662 of record NC_135895.1, on the reverse strand, counting down.
ACTTGGTTATCTCCCTTGAGATCCACTACTCACTTGACATTCACTGTTACTTTAGCTTTAGACAGAGACTTAAACTGCTTTTTCACCTCAGTGCATAATGGCCAACTGAACTCATACTGCTTGTTGCTAGGCAACAGCATAGTTTTTTTATTATACTTTGCTTTAATTACCCTTCACAGTCATAAAACCTCATTAGAATGCAGGCATCTTTTAAAGTGAAACCAAAGTTTCTCCCCTTCTTAACACACAAATAAAGATATACAAATCAAACTTAAAGCTAAAACTCATTCCCAACACCCACAAATACAAATAGTTTAAGATATATCTCCAGTCCCTAACAATTTTCCCTCAAAAGAAAGCTTCACAATACTGAAGGTTTCTTTACAATGGCCTTACATCCGCCTCACACAAACTTATCATATGCCTCTAACAAAAGCTTATTACAGTCTATGCAAATAAATTTTCCATCTTGTTTCACAACTACACATCATATTGTAGAATTACAAAGATGTACCTAAACAAAGTCAATAAATGTAACAAGGTTAGTAGAATTTGTACATCATAGTATTAGCATAACACAACACTTGTATTTCTTCTTCCTCTTGTTCCCAGACTTTAACTCAGCAAAGAATGTTTAGACCATAAGACATAGGAGCAGAAATTAGGCCATTCGGCCCATCAAGTCTGCTCCGCCGTTCAATCATGACTGATAAGTTTCTCAACCCCATTCTCCTGCCTTCTCCCCGTAACCTTTGATCCCCTTACCAATGAAGAACCTATCTATCTCGGTCTTAAATTCACTCAATGACCTGGCCTCCACAGCCTTCTGTGGCAATGAATTCCATAGATTCACCACTCTCTGGCTAAAGAAGTTTCTCCTCATCTCTGTTCTAAAAGGTCTTCCCTTTACTCTGAGGCTGTGCCCTCGGCTCCTAGTCTCTCCTACTAATGGAAACACCTTCCCCATGTCCACTCCATCCAGGCCTTTCAGTATTCTGTAAGTTTCAATCAGATCCCCCCTCATCCTTCTAAACTCCATCGAGTATAGACCCAGAGTCCTCAAACGTTCCTCATATGTTAAGCCTTTCATTCCTGGGATCATTCTCGTGAACCTCCTCTGGACCATCTCCAGGGCCAGCACATCCTTCCTGAGATATGGGGCCCAAAATTGCTCACAATATTCTAAATGTGGTCTGACCAGAGCCTTATAAAGCCTCAGCAGCACATCCCTGCTTTTATATTCTAGTCCTCTCGAAATAAATGCCAACATTGCATTTGCCTTCCTAACTACCGACTCAACCTGCAAGTTAACCTTAAAAGAATCCTGGACTAGTTTCATTTAAGTCTACAGCCCAATTGCCCTTTTTGTTAGCTTTCAGCATAATTCCATCCTTAAGCTCCTCTTCAGAATGCAGATGTGGTAAATTCTCATTTCCATTTAGCAAAGTTAAAAAGGCATCTTTGTGAGTTAACGTTCATTTCTTCTCTGATCAAAATCTTTTTGCCACTTCAAGGATATTGTTGAGATGCTTTTTATGTTCACACAAAAAGGTTTTGTGCTCCTGCTTGGTTTGAACTTTAAACTTTTTATGATCTTGCTGTTTCTCCGGATCCCATTTTGAACAGGTCTTTTCCACTTCTCTGAGTAATGTCAATCACTTTCTCCCTCTGGAGTTTCATAATTCGCTCTAACGCTCCAACTCTTTTGCATCACCTACGATCTATATCATGCCTCCTTTGCAGGTTTGAATGGACTCTTGCAAACTGTCCACTTGCCTTGATTCCCAAGGCAAGTATCTTGTGTATTAACACCAGCAATCAGCGTCTCCAGTCATTAAACTGGGTCATTTTGTAATTTCAGTCTTTTTTGTTGACAATTCTTAAGTTCTAATTCTGCAGGCACTGCAGTTGCTTTGTACTGCCCATTACTGAGGTCGATACATCAGTAACGTTACTTAGGTCAGTTCTTTGCTCAAGAATTTTTTATTCACAAGAACAACTTCAGAACCATGACACTCCACACCACACAACATCTCTTTCATTTTCCCTAGGTTGCACTGAAGTTTGAGAATCTCATTACTCTTTTCATGATGAAGTTCATTAGTTTCAGATTTTAATTCTGCATTCAACCAACTATCCTGATGCACCAACGATCCTTTTTCTTGTTCAAGGCATTTTCCATGATAATTCATTTCTGATGCTTGAAGTTAATCAATTTTTAACTGAAGATTGGCCTTGGTTAAATTTGCTTCTACAAGTTTAAGATTTAGACATTTCAAGTCCTCAGTCAAGTTTTCTGATTCTCAATTGTTCTCACCAATTCTCATTTTTCATCCTCTTTTACGCACGAAAGTTGGTTTTCTAAGCCAACTAGGTTTTCCTTCAATTATTTATCAGCAATAAGCATCTCAATTTTGGCCACAGTAGTTTTCAGGAGTTGGTTAAGTTCAGCAATGATCAACCGCCTGCTGTAATAAAGTTGTCACCACATTACTGTCCCCACTAGTCAAATCATTACCTAGAATAAAATCTACCCTTTCAATAGGTGATCTAGGAATAATTCCCACCGTAACAGTTCCATTTAGGAAGTGACTTTGTAAGTTGACTGCACACAAAGAAGCTGGTTCATAAATTCCATTAATACCTCTTACTAAAACTTTTTCCTTTATAAAACTACCTGGAACACAAATTGTGTCATCAGCCACAATGGGCAAACCTGTATCAAAGATTGATCTGCTCAGTATCTCCCAAAATCTTAATTTGTTTAATTATTTTATTGGAGCAGTAAGTAAACACTTCTCCCTTCGAGACAAAACATCCAGAACATCTAATAGCCTGACTTCCTTCACCAGTAATCAAAGAAGAATTCTCTGGACTATCCTGAACCATATGCCCCTTTACTGTCAATTCTGAGGGAATACATTTCACCTGTATCACTGCTACAGTTTTAATAATCATTTCATTTTCTATTGTTACCCTTCCTGAGGATTCCTTAGGCATTCCTACTACTGCAATAGGTCTAGCATTTAGTTTCCAACAATCTGCCTGAACATGTCCCACCTTGTTACACCTAGGGCTACATTTTCCTCGTCAGTTGTTGGTGGGGGTGGGGTGCTGGAGCGGGCGGGTTCCCAATTGGTGCCCCCAGTTGGGAGTGCCCTGCCATTTTACATGGGTGGGCCAATTAAGGCCAGGAAGCGCTAGCCCTGAGCGAAAGAGCGCACAGATCTCCCTGAGGCAAAGTGCTGCCTCAGGGAGATCGGCTCAGGTTTGAAACATTAAATAAACATGAGGAAAAGAATTACTGACATGCCCCCTCATGTGCCACTGTCACAAGGTGGGACGTCAATGTCTTTTATTTAGAGATTTCATAAAAATTTTAGTAACCTCATGAAACCTCATCCCGCCTGTGGAAGAGGTTTCATGTTTTTTCAGAAGCCCGCCTGGGCTCCCGGCCTGCCCACCAACTTTAAGGTTGGACAGGCAGGTCAATTAATCATGTTAATTACTTTTTAAATGGCCTTAATAGGCCTTTGACAGTTCGGCGGGTGTGCAGCCGAAAATCCATATGACATGGTGTGACATCGGGACGCATGCACCCTCCGCCCGGAAGATACAGCCCCTAGGCCTTCGAATGTCACTTCCACCCTCAGGAACTTCCTTTCTGATCAGAAGAAAAAATTCTAAGGAATTCATAACTGCCCCTTCTCTTCCCTGGCTACTTGCTTTCCTTTCACCTTCCCATCTTCTATCCTTCTCAGGTTTGTGGGAGTGACGGGGATAGGGTTTAGATTTATGGACCAGCTCATAATTGTTAGCCAGCTCTGCTGCCTGCCTAGTTGTTTTAACCCTCTAGTCTTCAACATGGGTTCTAACTACATGAGGAAGTGAATCTTTAAGTTCTTCCAAGAGAATTATTTCTTTAAGAGCTTCATCCACTGTCTCTACCTTTAATGCCCGCATCCAACGTTCAGAATTACCTTGCTTTACCCTCTCAAGTTCAATATAGGTTTGCCCAGGCAGTTTCCTTATCAGAAATTTCTGCCTGCATGCCTGAGAGACCAACTCATATGCACGAAGAATAGCCTTTTTACTACATTATAATCCATAGAAACCTCTTCTGACAGCAAATCATATACCTCATGGCCTCTACCCACTAACCTACTCTGTAAGCAATGTCCAGGTTTCTTTTGGCCACTTCATTTGCTTAGCCACCTTTTCAAACAAGATAAAGAGTGCCTCTACATCCCTTTCCACAAACTTTGGAAGAGCTTGCACAAATTTAAACTTCTCCCCACTGGGAGAAGGTAGTTTCTTTCCTATTAATATTTACCTTACAGTCAAGGCCACCCTTTTGATTTAGTTCCAGCAGTTTAAGCTGGTATTCCCTTTCACTTGGCCTTTCCCCTCATTCTCTTACCTCATTCCCCTCCCTTTCTGCTTGCTTCCTTTGAAGTGCTGTCTCTTTTTCCTTTTCCTTCTCCCAAAATTCTTGTTCCTACTTCTTCTGTTCTAACTGAAACTGAGCCCTTGCAAACTTTTCTCCTGATTCTACAAATTCCTCTGGTTCTTTTCACTTCCATTTTCAAGTGCTGCGCTATTTCTCAACTATGTCCACTTTCCTCGCCCCTGCGGGTAATTCTAAATCCAGCTTGTCCACCAATTCCATTAGCTTACTCTTGGTTACTTTTGTAAACCAGTCAGGGTTCCATCTCCCATTTGTAGAAAAGTCTTAGCAACCTCCAAAGCCATTTTGAATTCCAACTTGTGTCATATACCTCACAGCAACTCCAATTCCTATGTCTGTCACCTCAGTACCTCCATGCATTCGTTTTTTTTTAAAGGATTCCCAGATCCACCGAAAGTCAAGAATTTCCAACCCCACAAGAGATCCCACCTTATAATGATAATCCCGGATAAGCCCCTACTTTGTTATGATCCCAGCTGATGTACTACTGGATGAGTCAGATCTCAGGGTGGAATCTGGCTTGATGGATCTTAACATTTTTTTGTTTATAAGCATGGAGGCTCGCTACTGAACAGAGTCACAGGAGTCAGCTGATGAACTTTTAACAAAAGAATAAAACATTTATTAAACAAGAAAAGATGAACTATATTACAATACTCCTTCACCCACAATTATACCTTTACAGATATATAGATTCTATCTTATATTCTAAATGTTCTCAATAAGTACATAGTCCATGGAAACCAATAGGTGACCTGTGGTCAGACACACCTCACTATGAAACCAAGTGACAGATGCCACCTCAACCAAATGCTATGGATCTCTCAACTCCCACCCAAGACGCTTGTCACACTGTGAGCCATTCTCACTGAATTCTGTCTTTCACATGAGGGCTTACAGTCTCCACACTCCAAAAACTTGTTTTGGAATCTTATCCCAAACTGTCGCTTTCTCTCACCCACCTTCCACAAGGGTCCACCTCCAGGTTTTCAAACTCTCCTTCCAATGTTCCTCTCCCTGGATCTCCACATGCATTCAAGCTTCCTTCTATGCCTGCTCTCAGATACTCAACCACGCCAAGAGAACACCACTGCTTCACATGCCCATAGTAAGGAGTCACCAACCTTGACTTGTCTCCTCGGGTCTTCTGGTTTCTTGCAAGCCTATTTTGCTCTAAGTCTGTGTCTTGCAGCTTTCTCCTTTTAAGCTTGGAGCCTTTCCCTGCTTCTCACTCTTAACAGGACCTTTTCCAAATTCCTGTTCTTCCATCAACTGAAAGGTCTTCTTGGAACCTGTTTTCCTTTAGGACCTGCTTCCTGCAGTTCCCTCTCCCAGTGGACTGCTGACAACTTGGTATCTCCCTTGAGACCCAGAACTCTCAACATTTACTGTTACTTTAACATTAGAGCAACTTGTCTAAGAACCTTAAACTTATTTTCCTCAGCAATCTGCTACTATGCCCAGCTAGAGAGAGACTTAAACTGCTTTTATCACCTTAGAGCGTAATGACCAACTGAAACTGCTTTCAGTTTCTGTGTCTGTGGGTCCCTACAGCTTGGCAAAAGGACAGTTTTTTCTACCTTGTGTTTGTTTTAACTTTCCTTCAAGAGCCATAAACCTCATTAGAATGCAGGCATCTTTTAAAGTAAAACCAAAAATCAAATTCCACCACTTTTTAACACACAAATACAGAAATACAAATTAAACTTAAAGCTAAAATTAATTCCTAATACCCACAAATACAAATATATCTTACTTAAATTATCTCCATTTATAGAAGTCCTGATGAGTGCAAGGTGAAAAGCTTTGACAAAATGTCTTTTTTCAGCAATACAGAAAGGACAATGGCAACATGGATATGAAGTTGCCTGTGTGATAGGAAACAGAGTAGTGGTGAACCGTTGTTTTATGAACTGGTAGAAGATATATAATGTCGTTTCCCAGCTGTTGCCACACCATTAGGACCAGTGCTTTTCTTGATATATATTAATGACTCAGACTTGGGTTTACATCACAAAATTTTAAAATAATACAATCAGGCAGGGTCAACAAGGTTTTATGAAAGGGAAATAATATTTGACAAATTTATTAGTTTTCTTTGAGGATGTAACAAGCAGGGTGGATATGGGGAACCAGTAGATGTGTTGTATTTGGATTTCCAAAAGGCATTTGATAAGGTGTCACAAAAGCCTGCAGAGATATATAGATAGGTTAAGTAAGTGGGAAAAAATTGATGGATGGAGTATAATGTGGAAAACTGAGAGTTTGTCCACTTAGGCAGGATGAATACAAAATATTACAAAACGCAAAATGACACAAAATGTTAAAGCATTATAAACTATAAGGAGGACAGTGATAGACTTCAAAAGAACATCAACATGCTGGTGGAAGGGGCAGACACATGGTAGATGAAATTTAATGCAAAGGAGGATGATGTTATTCATTTCGGTGGGAAGAATGAGGAGACACTATCAAATAAAGGTTACAATTCTAAAGGGGGTGCAGGAGCAGAATGATCTGGGGGTATATGTGTACAAATCATTTTAAGGTGGTAGGACAGGCTGAGCACAAACGCAAGGAAGTTCTGGCAAACTTTTATGAAACACTGGTTCAGCCTTAACTGGAGTATTGTGTCCAATTCTGGGCACCATACTACTGATGTGAAGGCATTGGAGAATGTGCAGAAAAGGATTTATCAGGATTGTTCCGGGATGGGAGACTTCATATACGTGAATAGTTTGGAGAAGCTGGGGCTGATCCCTTGGCGAAGAGAGGCTGAGAGGAGATTTGATAGAGATGTTTAAAATCATGAGGGGTTTGGATAGAGTAGATATGGAAATAATTTCTTCCTTGGATGAATGGTCCAGAACCAGAGGAAACTGATTTAAGTTGATTGGCAGGAGAACCAAAGGTGAGGAAACACGTTGATATGTAGTGAATAGTTACATAAGAAATAGGAACAGTAATAGGCCATTTGACCACTCGAGCCTGCTTCGCCCTTCAATAAGTTCATGGCTTCAATTCCACTTTTATGGCTGCCCCCCCATAACCTTTGACTCCATTGCAGATCTAGGCCAGCATTTATTACCCATCCCTAATGGCTCTTGTTCAGAGGGCATTTAAGAGTCAACCATATTATTCTAAGTCTGGAGTCATATGTAGAAGGTTATGGGTCTAGAGTCACAGGTAAGGACAGCAGATTTCCTTCCCCTAAAGGGTGTGAGTGAACCAGATGAGTTTTTACAACAATAAACAATGGTTTCATGGTCATCATTATACTTTTAATTTCAGATTTTTATTGAATTCAAATTCCAACATCTGCCATGGAGGAATTTGAACCTGGATCCCCAGTGCATTACCCTGGGTCTCTGGATTACTAATTCAGCGACCATACCACTATGCCCTCGCCTCCCCTAACTTAATGACATAACCTCCACTGCTCACTAAGGAAAAAAATTCCAAAAATAAATGACCTTCTGAGGTAAGAAATTCCTCAGCTTTGTCTTAAATGGGAGACCCCTTATTCTGAAACTGTGCCCCCTAGTTCTAGATTTCCCCATGAGAGGAAATATCTGCTCAGCATCTACCTTGTCAAGCCACCTCAGAATCTTATGTTTTAATACGAACACCTCCAGTGACTATAGGCCCAATATGCTCAACTTTTCCTTAAGGCACCCTAGTGAACTTTCTCTGAATTGCTTCAATGCAAGTATATCCCTCCTTAAACAAGGAGACTAAAATTGTACACAGTACTGTAGGTGTTGCCTCACCAATGCCCTGTACAGTTGTAACAAGATTTCCCTTTTATACTCCAACCCCTGCAATAAAGGCCAACATTCCATTTGCCTTCCTAATTACTTCCTGTACCGCCACCTGGAAGTTCCCCTCCAAGCCACTCACCAACCTGACTTGGAAATATATTGCCATACCTTCACTGTTGCTGGGTCAAAATCCTGGAACTCCCTCCCTAACAGCACTATGGGTGTATCTACACCACATGGCCTGCAGTGGTTCAGGAAGACAGCTCACTATCTGCTTCTCAAGGCTAATTAGGGATGGGCAATAAATGCTGGTCTAGCCAGCGACACACATCCCATGAATGAATAAAAAACCTGCATTCTAACTTTTTGTCATTCGTGTACATGGACATCCAGATCTCTCGGTACTGCAGCATTCTGCAGTCTCTCGCCATTTAAATAATATTCTGCATTTCTATCCTTCCCGCCAAAGTGCGTAACTGTACATTTTCCCACATCATACTCCATGCATCAATTTTTTTTCCCCACTCACTTAACCTAGCTATATCCCTTTGCAGGCTTTGATGTGGCACCTTATCAAATGCCTTTGGAAATCCAAATGCCTTTGGAAATCCAAATACATAATGTCGACTAGCTCCCCATATCTACCTCACTTGTTACATCCTCAAAGAAAACAAAAATTTGCCAAAAATTATTTCCCTTTCATAAAACCTTGTTGATTCTGATTGTATTATGATTTTCTAAATGTTCTATTTCCTTTACAATAGATTCCAGCATTTTCCAAAGGGCAGATGTCAGGCGAACTGACATAGTTTTCTGCTTTCAGTCTTCCTCCTTTCCCAAGTAGATTAGTATTTCAATCTGGCAGTATCTATCCAGAATCTAGGGAAGTTTGGAATTAGTGTTAGGATCTGAAATACACTGCCTGAATGTGTGGTGGTTGCTGATTCAATCACAGCCTCCAAAAGGGAATCGTATAATTATCTGGAGAGAATTTGCAGGGCCAGAAAGAAAATACAAGTGAGTGGGACTAGCTGAGTAAATCTTAGAGAGCCACATGGGCATGAAGTGCTGAATGACCTTTTGTGCTATAACCATTCTATGGTTATATGTGTTGTGATGCCAAATATATAGGCCCAATGATTGGCAGATTGTATCAACAGCATGTCCCTTTGGCCATTCGCAACAGAAAGTGACCGTACCCAACCAGCCTGTGCTTGCAAAACTCGAAAGTGTCCAATACTAGGTGTGATTCCACGATTAGACAATATCTGCTAAACAGTCCTCATTGTGCTAAGAATTATGCCGAAAACTAATTTAAGATTGTCAGTTGGGCTCACAGTATGGCACACTTATGCATGCTAGGAGCCACATTTATTTACAGAGGGCTCTGTCCTTTGTAGACAGAAGGAACATGTTAACACTTTGCACCTTTTTCAACCAAGCAGCTGCTTAGGGAACAGTCATTCCCTGGCTCATTTCCCAGGGCAATGCCTTGACCAGAGTCGACATGCCTGGTTTGAATTTGAACAAAGCTGGGCAGTTAACTGTTCCGTGCTGCATTCTCCATGACAACAGCTCCACCAGATTCCACTTGCCAAGCAATCAGCATTCTCTTCTCATGCAGTATAAATAGTTGTTCCCCTGTTACTGTGAGCAATTTCTTGCAAATTATCCTGATGAGTGCAAGATGAAAAGCTCTGATAGCATGTCTCTTTCTTCAGCAATATTCTATAACCTCTTGAAGTCTATCACTATCCTCCACACAGTTCAGAATACTTCCAAGTGTTGCACTAACAACAAATGTTGAAATTGCACCCTGTATACCCAAATCTTAAGTTATTAATATATATCAGGAAAAGCAGTGGTCTTAGTACTGACCCTTGAAGAACCACACTATACCCTCTGCCAGTCTGAAAAACACTCAGCCAGCTTTGTATCCATTCTACTACTGTCTCCTTTATTGTGGACTTCAAGACTGGCTAAGAATGTACCCAGTTCATAACGACTCAGTATTGTAGTATTTTCAATGACACAATGGATGGCCATGCACACTGTGCATTACATACATAGAAACATAGAAAATAGGAGTAGGCCATTCGAGCCTGTTCTGCCATTCATTATGATCATGGCTGATCATCCAACTCAATAGCCTGCTCCCACTTTCTCACCATATCCTTTGACCCCTTTCACCCCAAGAGCTATATCTAACTCCTTCTCGAAAACATACAATGTTTTGGCCTCAACTACTTTCTGTGGTAGAGAGTTCCACAGGCTCACCACTCTCTGGGATAAGAAATTTCTCATCTGTCCTAAAAAGTCTACCCCATATCCTCAGACTGTGACCCCTGGTTTTGGACATCCCCCACCATCAGGAACATCTTTCCTGCATCTACCCTCTCTAGTCTTGTTAGAATTTTATAGGTTTCTATGATATCCCCCCTCATTCTTCTGAGCTCCAGCGAATATAATCCTAACCGACTCAATCTCTCCTCATATGTCAGTCCTGCCATCCCAGCAATTAGTCTGGTAAACTTTCGCTGCACTCCCTCTATAGCAAGAACATCCTTCCTCAGATGAGACCAAAACTGCACACAATATTCCATTTGTGGTCTCACAAAGGCCCTGTATAATTGCAACAAGACATCCCTCCTCCTGTATTCAAATTCTCTCGCCATGAAGGCCAACATACTATTTGCCTTCTTTACCATCTGCTGCACCTGCCATAAGATAACATTATTTGAATGCTTTAAAAAGGGCAGTTCTGTGCATTGCCATTGTATCATTCATTTCCAGACTCGACTTAACAAATTTGGCATTCGAAATGAACATCTGGGGCACCTGGTCAGTTGGTGTTAACCCGAGAGCAGACTTTGAAGATAATTTAGGTCTGTGCAAATTATGACAACTTTTTTAAAGATATGAAACTTAAAGGACAGAGCTGCATAAAAGATTAGTTTTAAAGATATAACAATCTGATCGTCAACTGAAGAATTTATTGGTAAAGATACAAGGATCACCATAATAATGGCTTAACCCCCTTTCAAAAACCTACCAGCTAAACCAAATGTTTATAATATCTCCTCTAAGTAATTAACTAGAATTATTTTTAAGTTGCAATACACCCAGCAGTTTACTGGATTTATTCTGTTTCATTCAAGAGTTTGTGTTAATAAGCACCAGTAAAGGTGCTTTGTTATACATAAAAATATTGAATTCTAACAACTGGTGTCTCCTATCATTTGACAAGTTTTAACAATAACTGCCTAAAGCAACAACTGTAGTCTCAAAGATCACCAGACTCTTAGGATCAGGTAAATAGACTAAAAGGTATGGTGGTAGATAAACAGTGGGAAACATTTAAAGAAACAATTCAAAATGTTAAAAATACATACCATTGAAAAACAAAAACTCAACAAGACCGACCCATCCGTGGACCACTCGATGTTAAGGATAGTATTCTATTAAAAGAGGCTTATAATGTTGCAAATAACAGCAGCAAGTCTGAGGATTGGGAGTGTTTTAGAAACCAGCAAAGGGCCACCAAAAATGTGATAAAAATGGAATAGAATGACAGCAAACTCGCCATTAATATAAAACAAATTGTAAAAGAACTTTTATAAGTACATAAAAAGGAAGAGAGCAGCTAAAGTCAATGTTGGCCCCTGAGAAGCAGACAAGAGGAATTATCCTGGGAAATGACAGAGACATTGAACAAATACTCTTGTGTCTGTCTTCACAGTAGGAGACAAGTTTCATACCAGAAATAGACAGTAACCTAGGGGCTAATATGAGTGAGTGAGCAAATTAAAATAATTAATGTCAGCAGAGAAAAAGTATAGGAGAAATTTAAGGGACTAAAATCTGACAATTCCCTAGGGCCTGATGGCCAACACCTAAGGGCTCTAAAAGAGATAGCTGCAAAGATAGTGGATGTGCTGGCTATGATTTTCCAAAATTCCTTAGATTTGGGAACTTTCCCATCAGGATGGGAGTTGGCAAAAGCAACATCACTTTTCAAGAAAGGAGGGAGAGAAAACAGGCAACTACAGATTGGTTAGCCTAACATCTGTAGTTAGGAAAATGCTAGAATCTATTATTAAGGGATTCTTAACAACGCACTTAGAAAAGCAGTGTCATTAGAGCAAGTCAACTTGGTTTTACAAAAGGGAAATCCTGTTTCATAAAGTTGTGTGTTTTGAGGATGTAATTAGTAGGGTACATAAAGGGAAGCTAGTAGATATAGTGTATCTGGCTTTCCAAAAGACATTTGATAAAGTGTCACACAAAAGCTTAATGTGCAAGATAAGGGCTCAGGGAGTTGGGGGTAATATATTAGCATGGACAGAGGATGATTAATGGGCAGGAGACAAAGAATGGCAATAAGGACATTTTCAAGTTGGCTGGCAGTGACTAGTGGAGTGCTGCAAGGATCAGTGCTGGCGCTTCAGCTACTTAGAATCTTTATTAATGACTTAGATACATTACCCTCTCTCTTCATCTAAGTCTGCTGATAATACAAAGCTAGGTGGAAAGATAAGTGTGGGTAGGACACAGAGAGCCTACAAAGTGATATAGACAAGTTAAGTGAGTGGGCAACAAGATGGCAGATGGAGTATAATGTGGGAAAGTGTGAAGTTATTCACTTTGGTTGTAAGAATAGAAAAGTGGAATTTTTTTTAAGAAAGATATGAAAATTGTAAATGTTGATATTGAGACAGACTTGGGTGTACTCATACAAGGAACACAGAATGTTAGCATGCAGGCACAGCAAGCAATTAGGAAGGCAAATGGCACGATGGCCTTTATTGCAAGGGAATCAAAATACAGGAATAAAGTTTTGCTGCAGTTGTACAGGGCTTTGGTGAGACCACATCTGGAATACTGAGAGTAGTTTTGGTCTCCATATTAAAGGATATACTTGCATTGGAGGTGGTACAGCGAAGGTTCACTAAATTGGTCTCTGGGATGAGCAGGTTGCCCTAATGATGAGATGCTGGGCAAATAAGGCCTATAGTCTCTGAAGTTTAGAAGAATGAGAGATGATCTCATTGAAACATACAGAATTCTGAAGGGCCTTGACAGGGCAGGTACTGAGAGACTGCTTCCGCTGCTTAGGGAATCTAAAATGTGGGGCACAGTCTCAGATAAGGGACATGTCATTTAGGACATGAGGAGAAATTACTTCACTCAAAGGGTTGTGAATCTTTGGAATTCTTTACCCCAGAGGGTTGTGGATGCTCCATTGTGGAATACATTCAAAGCTGGGAGAGAGATTTTTGGTCTCTCAGAAAATCAAGGGATATGGGAAATGGGCAGGAAAATGGAATTGAAGCCTAAGACCAGCCATGGTCGTATTGAATGGCCAACAGGCTCAACCTCCCGCTCCTATTTTTTGTGGCCTTGCCTATTGTGCATCCCCCACTCCCTTAGCTCCATCATTGATAGCTGTGCCTTCACCCAACTGAGCCCTAGGCTCTGGAACTCGCTCTCCAAATTACTCTTACCCCTTTGTCCTCCTTAAAATCCACCACTTTGACTGACCTTTTGATCACTCCTCCTAATATTTCCTTCTTCGGATCAGTGTCAATGTTTGGCTAATTACATTTCAGTGAAGCATGCTACAAGCACTGGACTTTACAAGGTGGTTATGTGTTGAAACCTCTCCCTTAAGGTGAAGCAGAACGTTCTGGAAAGGGGAATGGTGAGGTCAGACTAAACATGTCTGCTCAGAGACAGGCCAATGTGATCTCAATACCATGGGGTAAATGAACTCAAACAGAAACCTATTGAAATATCAAGTGACAGTTTTAATACCTGGTACAGCTGGGTTTTAATATACAAAGCAGATTGAGACACAAAGCAGATACTGATTAAGCAGTTCATGTTTCAATAACGCTCTGTTAATTTCACCTAACCCTCAGTGAGAATTGTAAATTGGCAAACACTCTTCACATTGAGGCGGAAACCTCTTTTAAGGAAAGAATAGATAAATATCTGAAGCAGATGGAGACCAGCAGGGCAGGAAAAGTCAGTTCGTATTGCTTTAACTAAGAGATGGCACAGACACAATTTACTATCAATACTGTAAGCGTCTACAGTTCTATGATTAGAAAGGGAAATGTCATATTTGGACTTGCAGGATCTGAGCCTTGCTTTGGTTTGTACTCAGCTTATCTCAGCCAGAGTGACAGTAGTGGCAATGCAATTAGTCCAGCATCCTTATGATAGGTGTGGAGGAGAAAAAAAAAAATCACGATCAGGAGCAAGGATACTAGCTGATTGTCAAAGGAACAGTGTTGCTAAAACTGTGTACTGATAGACAGGGCATGCTTCAGCAGATTGTCCCTTAACACTTCACTGATGAATTTAACTAATTCCAACTCCAGGAGGGGTCAATAGATAGCAATTAAGTGCAGGAACCTGGCTGATTTCACCCTCCTCAGCCCATTGGACACAGAGGGAAACTACTGCTCCAGTAGCAATCATTTGTGCACAGAATGAAATTTGAACCTGGACCTTCTAGCCAGAACAAGGCCATTATGGAGAGTTCTTCATTCATCTTTTCAGATAATATTATCGACTTTCTCTACATAAAATTCCATTATGGCAGATATTTATGAATACTCAGGGACACAGCAAATTTTTGTGGTATGTGGGAAAGGAGGAAAGAAAGCAACTTCACAGATTTCATAACATCACTATTTACAAGTACATAACTCTAGTCATGTTATTTACGAACATATACATAGTTTAGCATACACAAACAAAATGAAAAATCACCGTCTGAAAGGTTAATTCTCATTTCTCTCTCTACGGATGCTGCAAGACCGGCTGAGCATTCCCAGCATTTTGTTTTTATTTCAGATTTCTAGCATCTGCAGTATTTTACTTTTGCAAAAAGGTAACTATTGTATTGGAATGAATTAAAGTTGTATGCCAATCTCAGGGATCAAATTACACTACAAAACAATTTATGTTCAAAGTTTATTATAGCCCTGAGTTATATTAGTGTTATAACGAATTGTAATTGTGTGTACTATTGTTAAATTATATAATGACCAACCCTATTAGCTTTTTTGAGGTGAGAGAGACTGAAGACATTGGTAATGTTGTAGATGTAATTAATCTGCATTTTCAAAATCTCTCTTCGATAAGGTAACCCGTAACAGACTAATGAATAAAAGTCAGAATGTGAAAGCAGAGGGCAAGTAGCAGAATGGGTTACAAGTTGACATCAAGACAGAAAGCAGATAGGGGAAATGAAGGGTAGCTATTCAGAGTGGCAGAAGCTGGGACCACTGCTGTTCATAATTTACATCAGTGATTGGGACTTTGGAATCAAAAAACACCCATTTTTAAATTTGCAGAAGACACCAACTTTTACCAGACGAGTGGCAAGGATACCGAGGAGCATTGCAAATTACAGAAAGACATCAATAAACTTGCAGAGTGTGAAGAATAGGGAGGTCACTTATTACTTGAAAGGTGGGGCAGAGGAACAAAGGGATCTGAGTGCAAATACATCAGTCACTAAAGAGTGCACCGCAGGTTAACAAGGCTATATGGAAAAAAAACAAGCATTTGGTTTTATTTCTAGAGGGATAGAATTGAAAAGTAGAGATATTATGCTAAACCTATCAAACCTTCAGACCACGCTTTAAGAGTGCTGTGTAGAGTTCTGATCGCTATATTACAAAAAGGATATAAAGCCACTGGAGAGGGTGCAGAGTAGATTTACAAGGATGATTCCTGATTAAGTATACTCACAAATTTCTGGTAAGGATCAACAGGCTCCTCTCTCTTCAAAAAGGGCTGAGCATGACTTACTGGAGGGCTCTTATGAAAGGTTTTGGCAGAATGGATACAGAGAATGTTTCATCTTGTGGGGAAGAACATAACTAGAGGCCAATATAGTCACGACGAAATTCAGTAGGGAATTCAGAAGAAACTTCTTCACCCAAAGATAGTGATAATGCAGAACTCACCACCACTGGGAGTGGTTGAAGCAAATGGAATATGTAGATGCATTTAAGGGGAAACTGGACAAGCAAATGAGGGAGAAGGAAACAGAGTTATGATGATAGGTTTAGATGAGGAAAACGAGAGGTTTGAGTGGGACATAAATACCAACATGGACTAATTAGGCCAAAAGGCCTGTTTGTGTGTCATATATCCTATGTAATTTTAATCTGAAAACTCTTCTGATCTCAGACTGGTGTGCTGATTCATGCAAAATAATTAAATAAAGACTTGTATTTACATACAGGCGGTGGCTTTGCAGTCACAGGACTATAGCATTATAGCTGTGACGTATTTTTGGAATTTAATCACAATTTTGGAAGTAGGAAACCCAGCAATTAATTTGTACACAGCAAGAACACACAAACAGTGATCAATGTGATATCTCAACAACCAAAATTGGTTTTAGGTCTTGTCCAAAGGATAAACATTGGCCAGGATACTGGGAGAACTCCCTTGCTCTTTTTCAAAAAGTGCCATGGGATCTTTTATGCCCAACTGAGGGGACAACCTCATCTAAAAAGGTGGCACCTCCAAGAGCCCCACATTCCCCAAGTACTGCACAGTAGTGCCAGCCCAGATGGGTGCTCAAGCCTCAGAAGTGGAATTTGAACCCATTACTTTCTGACTCATGGGGAAAGCAGCATCTAATATCTAACGTTCTTCCCTCTTACCTTGATGATGCAGACTTAAGCAGCATCAATAGAACTTTTCTTCAATAATTATTCATGCATGAACCTGGCACGCAACTGAGGGGTATTGGCCAAAGACAGACTTGACTACAATGTCCATACATTTACTGTTTCCAGTAGGGATCACCGAATGCCAATCAGGACTTTTTTTTTAAAAAACAAATTTTTGCCGGGGGCAACAATAGTAGTCTCTCCACAATCATTTTAACTCAGATGAGATCAGGGAAATCTCATCTCTATGGTTTAATGCCACACGACATTGTACAGTTACCTACAAGTCACTGGGGAGCCCACACAACCACGTTTCTGTTGTCAAAAGCAGCTAACGCTTCATCTATTTATATATTGATATAGATATGCAACATCATAAGTTGCCTTAGATCGTTCATTGTTAGTGAAAAGCTGGGTACCAAGATTCCTCTGTCTATTTTTAAGGATGCAACACGATTTCAAGTTATATTACAGCAGCAGGACAAAGGAACATGGATTCTGGTTGGTCAAAGGTCAGCTGAAATATATCAGAAAGTTCTTCATACAGAGCAATTAACACCTGGAATAGCCTTTCAGATAGGGTATTGGAGGAAAACAACAGTTCTGGCTCATCCACATGTAGTTTGTGACAGAAAATAAGTGGAATGCTTTAAAATGTGTTATTTTAACCAGCATCTATGAAAGTTTAGGTGGGGCTACATGAAAGATGAGGAACATGCAATACCATAAGCAAACTTCTTACGAAGAAAAACAGTAACTTCTGTCAACAGCTTCTAGGTGTATCAAAACTGGTTTAATTTCAGAAAGAAAAGCAAAACATTAGTTAATAGATGCTTAAATAGACAAAACTCCGTGGAATACATTAATTTATTTAAACAGTTCTCAACAAGGTATTTTAAACAGTATCTTAAGTGTTTTTAAAAACAAGAATCAAAAATCAACATGTGCATAAAGATCATTAATTCAAAACCTTGGCTGCTTTTCACACTACATTCTACTTTGCCTGACAACTTGTCAGTTACAATTTTAACCAGATCCTCACACACTGTATATAACTTGAAAAAAATTGTAATGTGCAAGAAAAATCCCTCCTTCAATCGTTTGCCTCTTTACTTATATTTGTAGATTTCCTCACAAAAAGCAGCATACCTAAAATTACATACAAAGCAAAAGCGATACAACATTACAAACTGGATAACAGTCTGCTTCACTTACCTAACTGCAGATTTACAGCTATGGAAAAAGTAGCTTTTCTATTACATTCTAGCACTTTCACAGTTAAATTGCTGTAAAAATTAAGACAACTCAGATCATACTTAGTGCCTACTTGAAAGATTACTCTACAAACCATTGCCAATATTTTCATAGTGGTTTACTTCAGAAATGTACAATAAACAAGATTATGTGCCACCATGTTGCAAATTTATAGTGAACTAACACTTTAAAAATACACATACTTGAATACAAGGAAGCATGTATACTTCAGATATTTTTTTTTAAAAAGAGTATTTTAAAAAGTCATTTAATCCAAATTCTTCTGAACATTTAAAGATCATTAGTAGATTTTTATCAACTCCGCAATCAGTCTACCAGAAATTCCATTCACTTACCAGGAATTCACCGTGGAACAGAAATAAGAATTTTCTGTTACACAATGTCTTATTATTTTTATTGCAATGAAAGGTTTCCACATATTTATCAGCTTCAGTGGGTAACTCATGTTAACCACAGTAAATGGTTAAATGTAATGCTTTGTGTGGTTGGCGTGTGCAATTTGGTCTGGAAACACTGAAATGTTATACCAGGAAGTAAATTTAAATATATCCAGAAATTAATACAATGGATATAGACAGAAGATAGTTTCACATTTGTAATTTCTATACAGGAAAGTCAACCAGATACAAGTAGTAGTAAACAGATTTGGGTCAAAGCATCAAATCATATCTGCACAGTCCACCCCATTTTTGCTCCATTTTACCGAAAATTCAGATTTTCAAACTAACACAAATGGTCCTCTCTACAGCATAGATAAAATTGGACTTCAAGTCATAAAATATTTTAGATCATTTCAAAAGGTACTGCTGAGAAGGCTCGCCTTTTTTTCCTGCCACTTGATAAAACTCATTCCAAGTGACCCAATAATCAAAAACATTTGAATTTGAAGAATTTTTCTGGTGGGTTTGAAATTGATTGAAGGTTGTATAACTGCAGTTAAGATCACAGGTTGAACATGGACTGCAACATGAGAAAGCTGCATGTAATGCAAACTTTGTTAAGTATTCTGGAAGAAAAAAAAGTCTGCACTTGCATTACTGCTCAACTAGATAAAAGTGCACATGGTTTAGGTTACATACAATATCCACAAGAGTCAACATATCCACACATTGACATGTGTGACCACACCAGATGAGAGGACCTGCACAGCTATCCCGAATAAACTAGAGCTTCATACGAATTGGTTATTCTTAAGACTCAACCAGAATGAAAAAAATTACAAAATACTAATTGAAAAACATTCATTTCAAATAAATCTTGTTAACTAATACAAATCTTTAGTATTAAAAACAATATAAATGTTGACAGAGATCTTAGTTGCAAAATTCCTCTGGTACCGTGTTTTTTTTTATATACTAGGTATGACTACATCAGCAGCTGGAGTACCAAGAGAATACACAAGTCAATCAAAACTGATGAGCTGCCATGAGCCTGCAACAAATGTGAGCCTTGAGAAAGACTACTGGAAACAATGGCAGTCAGCAGATTTAGGCACTCTTCTGTTAAAACAGTTGATTTAAGGCAGCAGCTGTATAGTAAGATAGTGATAAAGTAAATGGTTGGTGTATCTTCACAGAGCTCACGATGCACATCTCTCAAAGTTTGAGCCCAATTGTGTCTCTTCACAGTGAGCCATGCTTGTTTTCCTGAAGCCATGCTGTTTTTCAGGTGTGTTTCCATTGACTCAGTCTTCATTGATCAATCCAATACACACAAAATATGCAGGCCAAAAGCAAGGAGGGAGGAGAATTCATAAACTATACACAGACAAAAATGAAGGGTTGCATCTACTGGCTTGTCAGAGCTCCTCAACACTGGTAAATCAACACAACACTATTACCATGCAGTACTGGGTAGCAGCACAAATGAAAAATGGAATGGAACTACAAAAGTGAAACATCGAGAAGGGATTATGCTAGATAACGTGGGGATTGCACAACAAAACAGGCCAACCACAGTACAGTCTAGACATTTCTGAAGTGAATATTTAGTGTGATTTACGAAAGCATGCAACAGCATGTTAGGGCGAGCATGTAGGATGGCACAGGCAGACAGCACTATATTTTTAAAATACTATCTGATGGCAAAGTCATTTTGAATGTACTTTACCTGGGTCAGATAAACCTTTGGCATTGATTATGACCTATGAAATACTGTACTGTTGATTCACCAGATACCATGTGAACTGTAGTTAGAATGGTGTTAACTGTGTTAGTAGCAAAATTAACCAATATGAAACATGCAGTTTCCTCCTCCCTCCTCATCTACCAGCCTCAATCTTTCAGCCATGCCCTCTCCCCACCCAGAAAACAGCTGCATGCAACCTCCTTCAATGCCTCGCCCAATGTTTCAAGAACCCACACACCAATTCAGGAACCTGCAGTCCGGGAGGGGAAAAGAAAGAAAGCACCATTACTAAATTCAGCTGGAACAAACAAAAGAAATAAAGGTAACAGGAGAAACTTTATAAGTTTTAGATAGAACTCGTTAACTATGCAACCCTAAAGCACCACATCTGCATCCAGGTTTTGAAAGAGGTTAAGTTAAATTAGTTGAAGTCAGATTTTCATCTTGATAATTGGCAAAAATAATCCTTAAGTAATAACAGAACATTTCAAGGGCAAAATGCAGATTATGTTCTATTTTTAAAAATGAAACATGAATGTAATGAACACTTTAATGCACCCTCCCACCAGTACACAAAAGTTATTTATTGTGAATCAAGTTTTTGCTTAAATGTTATAAATAAAGAAAAGGACTGTTAGTTTTTAAATCTAGATTACTACTTCTAAACTAAAAATTTATATTTCAATAAAAAGTCTGAAAACCTTGGTTTCAATGATGGATTAAAAAATATAAAACACCAAGAACCTTCACCTATATACATATATACAAAAGTTAAGGCATCAGGAATAATAGGAAGGATTAATGCTTTCATGTAACAATACTAGAGTTAAACTGTTTCCAAATACTATGACATGGAATAATCCAGGGTCTGCATTCCTGCACAAAGGATAACTTTTAAGAATAAAATCTCAATTGATAAATTCAGCTCACATGGTGAACAAAGAATTATGCAGTAGGAACACAGAAAATATAAGAATTCATACTCTTAATGTTTCTCCACTATTCTTTTAGTTGTTTAAATTAATACATTTCCCACATGAGTATAACTGGATTTCAGCATCTTATATTTATATATAGGTCACTGCACCTTTACTGTTTTTCTCTAGAGTAATATCTACATATGATGTTGGCACATAGCCTTCTTGTCCATTCTGTTTGCGTGTTCTTGTCCAGCCATCTCCTTTATCTTCTTCAATAACATACAATACCTCTCCTTCTCGCATTGCTAACGTCCCTTCATTTTGCCCTGCAAGAGGGGAAAACAATTAGACAAGTCCAAATCTGCCTGACACAAATGGAGGCCATTTGGTCTGTTGTACTGGCTCTTTGAAAAAGTTATCCAATTAGTTACACACCCCACACGCTTTCTACACAGCTCTCCAAATTTTCCCTTTACTTCAGTATGTCATTGTTAGGAACATAAGAGCAAGAAGAGGAGTAGGTCATTCGGCCCATTGAGCCTGCTCTGCCCTTCAAACAGATCACAGCTGATCATCTACCTCGATACCATTTTTCACACTGTCACCATATCCCTAGATGACATTAGTATCTAGAATTCTATCTATTTCTGTCTTGAACACACTCAGTGATTGAGCTTCCACAGCCCTCTGGGATAGAGAATTCCAATGATTCACCACTCTCTGGGTGAAGAATTTCCTCCTCATCTCAGTCTTAAATGGCCTGCCCTTATTCTGAGACTGTTCCCTGGTTCTACACGCACCAGGCAGGGGAAACATCCTATCCACATCTACTCTTTCACACCCTGTAAGAACTTTATGCTACAATGAGATCACCTCTAATCCTTTGAAACTCTAGAAAATGCAGACTCAGTTTCCTCAATTGCTCCTCATAAGACAATCCTGCCATCTCATGGATTAGTCTGATGAACCTCCGTTGCACTCCCTCTATGGCAAGGATATCCTTCCTTAGATAAGGAGACCAAAACTGTACACAATACTCCAGGTGCGGTCTCACTAAGGCCCTATACAATTGCAGCAAGACATCTTCATTCATGTACTCAAATCCCATTGTGATGAAGGGCAACATACCATTTGCTTTCCTAATTGCTTGCTGCATCTGCATGTCACCTTTTAGTGACTCATGAACAAGGGCACCCAGCTTCCTTTGGACATCAACACTTCCCAGCCTCTCACCAGTTAAGAAATACTCTGCCTTTCTGTTTTTTTCCAAGTGGATAACTTCACATTTATTCACATTATATCCCATCTGCCACACTCTTGCCCATTCACATAGCCTATTCAAATCCCCTTGAAGCCTCCTTGTTAATTTGTGGCTGTTTATGGAAAAACATTGGACACCGTCAGTCAGCTGATGAAGTTCTTGTACACATGTAAAAAAAACTACAGGTTCATGCAGTTGCCCTTTTTTTCTTAAGAAAAAAGTAATGAGGAAGGGTCCAATGCCAAACAAAAATAACTGAACCATTATATAGCTTGATTAGGTCACAAGAGTATTGTGTCCAGTTCTGGTCACCAAACTTTACGATGCGAGGGTCCTTGAGAGAGTGCATAAGAGATTTACCAGAATGGGTCCATGGATGATAAACTTTAGCTAAAGAAACTGAGATTGTTCTCCTTGAAGCAAAGGAGGTCAAGGAGAGATTTGTTAGAGGTGTACAGGATTATGACAGATTTAGATAAGGTAGCCAATAGCTGATAGTACAAGGACAGGAGGACACAGATTTAAGGTTTTGGACAAGATGTGAGGAAGAACTTTTTATGTAGCGAATGGTAATGAACATGCCACTTATGAGGATGTTGGAAGCAGACATGATGAATGATTTCAAAATGAAATTGGATGGGAATTTGAGAGAAATAACTTGCAGGGCTATGGGAGCAGAACAGGGATAATGTGATTTTTTGGACTGCCCTCCAGAGAACTGGCACAGACTCAATGGGGCCAAACGGCCTCCTTCTGTGCTGTAATGACTCTATGAAGGGTATTGATGATAGGGCAGATGTAGAGAAGTTGTTTAAACTAGTAATAGGGGTCAAAAATTACCAGCTGTAAATACAAGACAATCAATAAATCCAATAATGAACTTAAACCAAAGCTTTTTCACCCAGAACATGGTTAGAAGGTGGAGCCTGCTACAACATAGGGGTCATTGAGACAAATAGCATAGATGCATTTAAAAGGAAGAGTAATGAGCACAGGAGGGGGAAAAAAATACAGACATGTTGATAGGGTGAGATGAAGCAGGATGGGTGGAGGCTTGTGTGGAGCATAAACACCAGCATAGACCTTTTGGGCCAAATGACCAGTTTGAGTGTTGTAAATTCTCTGTAAAAAGAAAGATGCATTTGTATAGCACTCTCCATAACCACCTGACATCCCAAAGCACTTTACAGCCAATTAATTGAAGTGCAATCATTGTTGTAATATAGGAAAGGTGGCAGTGAATTTGCACACAGCATGCTCCCACAAACAGCAATGACTGGATAATTTGTTTCTTGTGATGTTGATTGAAGGATAAATATTGGCCAGGGCACAGGGGTTAACTCCCTGCTCTTCAAAATAATGCTATGAGAAGCCTTGATTTATCATCTCATCTGGAAGTGCTGCACTGGAGTATCAGCCTTGATTTTTGTGCTCAAGTCATGAAATGGGACTTGAACCCACAACCTTCTGCCTGAGCCATGGCTGACAATTTTATATATTTGTTCTAATCATTGCCTCTTACGTAATATTGACGACATAAATTATTTTCTGAGAACAATCCTACAACCATTTTAAAACCAAAACATGAAACTCAAAAATGTACCAGCTCCTGAACCTATGTTAAAAGGTAAGGTTTTAACTCATTCACAACCCACCCATGTAGAGAGTTAAAATTGGCCCCATAATGTCCAGCAGTAAACCTTTTGTTCAACCATTTATTTTCTCAACTTCCCACATCAAATGAAAACGCCAGTTTAGCGCGAGATGGATCTACATAAGCTGTGTCTTTAAAATGTATATGTAGTTCTTCCAACAGCTTTGTTGATAAAGATGCATTAAGTCAGTAAGTAGTCATTTCAGCAAAGTAACACATAACACAATGGTTAAAAAAAAGGAGGATTCAGAACCTTGCAGTATCATGAAATGATTAGTACAATTTTGCAATATTATTAAGAAATAATTTCGGGTAGTGAATCAGTCAAAACCTATTTTGAAATATGCCTCTACAAATTACAAAACTACCCATCAATTTTGTACCCAAAATCAGGTACATCAGCATGCACATTATGCACTTCTTGAAATGGTTCCCTAATACTGCAGGATTTTACCTGCACTAGTAACCTAGTGATACTGTATGGCTCTGAATCCTGCTATTCTCTCTCATGAGATGTATTATTGTGCTAAAATTACTACTTTCTGTCAAAGCTTTGCACTGTGTTATGTCACGTTCAGGATGTCTGCACATCTCAGGACCTGTTTTCTGATACTTCTTCTAGCACTTCAAGCTTATTGTGAGCTTTTCAGTGGTGTTAATCTCATAACAATCATTCAGCAGTATCCTTCAATCCTTTGAAGTCAAACATATATTTGTACAAGACCAGCCACAAATGGCGAATGAAAATCATTGGGATTGGGATAATACATTTTCCATGAGTATGACAGCTTTTGAAATTTGTGCAACTGTAACTTTATAGAATTCTGATAGAGGTTTTTATTCTTTCATGGGATGTGAGCATCACTGATAAGGGCAGCATTTGTTGTCTATCCCAAATTGCCCATGAAAAGGTGGTAGTGAGCTGCTGCCTTGAACCACTGCAGTCTAGCTGGTGCAAGTACACTCAGTGCTGTTAGGAAGGGAGTTCCAGGATTTTGATCCCATGAAGGAATGGCAATATAATTGAATGCTGCTGAAAAGAGAGACGTTACAAAGGCTTTTCGACCTGCACTCATCAGGACAATTGCAAGAATGCCAAATTTCAAATGATCACAATTTATACTACAGGAGAAAAGGGTGCTGATTGCTTGGCAAGTCGACTCCGATTGGTCAAGGCATTGCCATGGCGAATGCCTCAGCCAGATACAACTTGCCAACCAATCAGTTCTCTTTTCTCCCATATTATAAGTTATTGAGTTCGTTTAAAATTTGGCATTCTTGCATTTGCCTTGATGAGTACAAGATGAAAAGCTATGACAACAAGTCTCTCTTTTCAGCAAAATTCAAGTTCACTGCTAGCAGTTGATATGTTTCCAAGTCAAGGTGGTGTCTGGCTTGGAGGGGGACTTGCAGGTGACAGTGTTCCTATGCATCTGCCGTCCTTGTCCTTCTAGGTGGGAGAGATCACACATTTGGAAGGTGCCAAAGGAGCCTTGGTGAGTTGCTGCATTGCACCTTGTAGATGGTACACAATGCTGCCACTGTGCATCGGTGGTGGAGGGAGTGAATGTCTAAGTTGGTCGATAGGGTACCAATCACATGGGCTGCTTTGTCCTGGATGATGTCAAGCTTTTTGAGTGTTTTTGGAGCTGTACTCATTCAGGCAAGTGGAGCCTTGTGGCTTTGGATGGTGGTCAGGATTTTGGGGATTCAGCAGGCGAGTTACTCACCTCAGAATTCCCAGCTTCAGACCTGCTCTTGTAGCCACAGTATTTATATGGCTGGTGACTTCAGTTCCCGGTCATTGGTAAACCCCAGGTCGCAGATAATGAGGGATTCAGCGATGGTAATGCCCTTAATTGTCATGGGGAGCTGGTTAGACTGTGTTGGAAATGGTCATTGCCTGACACTTGTGTGGTGCGAATGTTACTTGTCACTTATCAGCCCAAGCCTGAATGTTGCTGAGGTCTTGCTGCATATTGGCATGGACTGCTTCAGTATTTGAGGAGTTGCAAATGGTATTAAACGTTGTGCAATGATGTGCAATCAGCAGCAAACATCCCACTTCTGACCTGATGATGGAGGGAAGGTTTTGATGAAACAGCTGAAGATGGTTGGGCTTAGGACACTACCCTGAGGAACTCCTGGGACCAAGATGATATTCCTCCAACAACCACAAACATCTTCCTTTGTGCTAGGCATGCTCCAACCAATGGAGACCCCCCCCACCCCCAGATTCCCACTGACTTCAATTTTTCCAGGTCTCCTTAATGCCATGCTCAGTCAAGGGCAGTCCCTCTCACTTCCCCTTAAATTCAACTGTTTTGACCTTGATTTGGCTGTACTGAGGTCAGGAGCTGAGTGGTCTTGCAGAACCCAAACTGAGTATCAATGAGTAGGTTATTGCTGTGTAAGTGCTGTTTGAAAGTACTTTACTCATGATTGATAGGAGGCCGATTGGGCAGTAATTAGATTTGTCCTGATCTTTGTCAACCAAAAAGATCTTTGCACAGGCACTCCCAGGTCCCTCTGCCCCTGCACATTTTTTTAGAACTGTGCAATTTAGTCTATATTACCTCTCCCTATTCCTTCTGACAAAGTACATCACCTCACACTTTTCTGTATTAAAGTCCATCTGCCACTGGTCTGCCAGTTCTGTCCTGTTGCAGTTGATTGGTCTCATGCTCACTGTCTACCACAGATCCAAGTTTTGGAAGCACTGGCAAATTTTAAAAACCTCCATCAGGTCACTCGCTTTTGCTTTTCGAGAGAGAAGAGGCCTAGCCTGTTCAGTCTTTCTTGGTCATTCTAACGCATCAATTCCGACATCAACCTTGTAAATATTTCTTTTAGAACTTCTACAGTGCCTCTATATCCTTTATGTAATATGGAGGTCAAAACTGTGCACAATACTAAGCATGGTCTAACCAAGTTTCTATATAATTCTATTTCTCTAGAAATAAAGCCAAGTGCTTTGTTTCTTAATGGCTTTGTTAGTGTGAATTGCTCTTTTTTCTTATAATTTGTGAATTTGTACCCCCAGGTCATTTTGCTGCTCTACCCCATCCAGATGGTGGGATTTTCTGCATCCGCCTGCCGCCACGATCTTCCGGTCCCACCGCAAGTCAATGGACTTCTGGTTGGGCATCGCTTCGCCCGCAGCAGGTCCCACCTACGACGGGGCTAGAAAATCCCAGCCAGAATCTTATTTTCCAACGGAGTAGACGGCCTCCTTATTCCTACCGAAATGCAGCAACATTGTACTGGATTTTTCCAATCTTGCAGACTGCTCAATAGCATGGTCATTTTACAGATCATTAAATTGGATACCACATTACATTCCACCTTACCCATTAACATTTAGACTTTAACTCCTCTTTTCCCACTCCCACATACTCAGATCCTGGGTCAGTTCATGGAATATTTTGGGGTCCCAAACGTTTTGTCATCAAAAAGAACCCATGAGGGAGAACAAGGTAATTTATTAAATCTAGATGCAATTAGAATTTACCCAAGCTTTTCCTTAAATTGGTACTTCATGCAACAGGTAATGGCTAATTTGTAAAATATATTTTACCTTTAAATAAAGTAGAAATTCTTATAAAGTAATTCAGAAATGCTCTTGAAATGCCTTTAGTCTTGGACTGGTGTTGAAAATTTACAGAAATAAAATTGATCAAATAAATGTCATCTTTTAATCGAAAGCCTTTGGTTTTAAAAATAAACCTAGAAAAAAAAAGACTAAACTGAAGATCTTACCATCAAATGGGTATAGAGCTTTGCAGTGGCCAACAGCAGGTAGAGGCTCATCATCTTCAAATTCATCATCAAACTCAGCTGAACGATGTGGTTCTGGGTATCTCGGGTTCGTTCTCTGCTCTTGATTTGGATCATCCATATAGCTCCCTTCAGGACTGATAGTGGTGAAGTCAGTCAAGAGTTATTAAAAAAGAAACTTTCCTGAAATACTAATGTCTGTAGCTGTCTAGACTTAAATGCAGTTTAAATTTAGCCATTAGGCAAATAAGCTATTCATGCAAGGAGATGTACCTTTAAATAAATGCCCCTGGAATTGTCACCAGTAGCAAATTATTCTTTGAACCCCTTTTATTTATCTAAGCTTTTTGTGAAGGGAAGCTGAGGGGATATACCTTATATAGCTGTTTGGATTGTCGCCAGTAACATCACACTGATTTTTAAATAAATTCCACAATTGTCCTCACCCACCACCCTGAAAAGCTCAGCAATTGGCACTGGGGTATTTGTGCCAGTCATCTGCTGGTACCTTGCTCAACTGTCTATCCTTCATACAAGAGCTCAACATTAGCACTGGCAAGAATTCAACTTGAAGTAATGCAACTATCAGGGATCAAACCTGGGATTTTCCTGCTCAGAATGTGCTTTGAGCTCAATATTTTTATTCATTCACGGGATGTGGACTTCACTGGCTGGGCCGGCATTTAATGCCCATCTCTAGTTGCCCTTGGGAGGGTGGTGGTGAGCTGCCTTCTTGAACCGCTGCAGTCATGTGGTGTAGGTACACCCGCAGTGCTGTTAGGAAGGGAGTTCCAGGATTTTGACTCAGCAACAGTGAAGGAACTTCCAAGTCAGGATGGTGAGTGACTTGGAGGGGAACTTCCAGGTGGTGGTGTTCCTATCTATCTGCTGCCCTTGTTCTTCTAGATGATAGTGGTTGTGGGTTTGGAAGGTGCTGTCGAAGAAGCCTTGGTGAATTCCTGCAGTGCATCTTTTAGATGGTACACACTGCTGTTAATGTGCGTCAGTGGTGGAGGGAGTGAATGTTTGTGGATGTGGTGACAATCAAGCCGGGTGCTTTGTCCTGGATAGTGTCAAGCTGCTTGAGTGTTGTTGCAACTGCACTCATCCAGGCAACCGGGGAGTATTCCTTCACACTCCTGACCTGTGCCTCATAGATGATGGACAGGCTTTGGGGAGACAGGAGGCAAGTTACTCGTCGCAGGATTCCTAGTCTCTGAACTGCACTTGTAACCACAGTATTTATATCGTTAGTCCAGTTCAGTTTCTAGTTAATAGTAACCCCCAGGATGTCGATAATAATATATTGTTATAGGTCTTAGGTGCCATGCAGTCGATATAATTTGAAACATTTAGACATTACCCAGTGCTGATGTCACTTAAAATAAGGGACAACATGCAGGTTGGGAGTGTTACCAAAACCGCAACACATCGAGAGTTAGATGATATCCAACCACAAGAAAAAAATGTTTGGCAGCTAATTATCACTGTTTTATGCCTTTTAATATGCTCTCCAAAATGTTACTCTTTGTATAATATTTACAACCCATAGCAACAATTCTCATCCTTTTTGGAGCAGTATGCTTATATCAGAAATGGGTTTCACAGTTGACATGAGAACAGGCTCCCAAAATCTAATTTATATTGTGCAAACTGCAGCAAGATAACAGGTTTTATTTCTCCCTCTATCAATGGAATATAATGTACCCTGTATTTATGCCACAACAGATGCTCCATGTTAGAAATGGCAGATATAATATAACTTCCTGAAAGTTGCAGAAAATCAACCTGATATTAACTATTGTTCTACAGGTTTTAAATCTAATGTTCTTCAATGCTATGCAATTCTATGATGCAGTTTTGATTATCCAGCTTCTGTTGATATGAACACTTACCAAAAGCTTGTAACTGAAGTCAACTTATAGCTTTACTGTACAATTTCTTGTTCAAATACTTGTCTTTGCAACTGACTAGATGACTAGTTTGCAGAAAATTGTAAAAAAAGAAAAGTAATCTATTCAGCATGCACTACTAAAGAATTCTATGTCACTAAAGCACATGAATATTAACTCTAAATTAAATTCAGTACTAATTTATTTTAGAAACCATTTGACTGAAACCAGTTAAAGTTCATTAAACTGTGAATGATGCTCCAACTTCATTAACTACAGAGGCTAAATGCATACCTTTCTCTTCCAGGTGTTCCATGATGGTTAATTTCGGCAGGTCGTTCGAACATAGCACCGCCACTTAATCGCCTATCTCCTCTTCCACATGTTCTGTTTTCAACCTCAAAGAGCCATGTCTTAGAGAGATTGATGTATTATCAGCTTTATAATCAAATCAACTAATAATGATGTCTGTTCACAAGAGCATACTATAACACTGCCCATATAGGTCATAATAAAATTAACCAGTTCTTTATAACACAAACAACACAACAGTGCACAGTTTCAGTTAAATAAATGAATACTTTAGCCTGCGTCATCTCAAAACCCCTTCTAGGGTGGAATCTCAATTATTTGTCCCCATCCTTCTCCACCAAAAAGGTATTCAAAGTTCCACTGCAAGTGAGCTAGATGGTCTGAATCCAGGACAGCTAAATTATTGTGAAGAAAGATGCCAAGGTAAATCCCAGTACTTTCAGTCTGCAGTACAGGTTCCCAGGTCAGTTTCATAATTCATTGGCACTTTAACTTTAATCAAGAACGTGGTTTTAACGTGCCCATGTTCTGTATTATTCTGTCCCACCCAATAGTAAAGCAAGCTTTTGGCTGCAACAATAATCAGCAGCTTTACAATCATTCACCAGCACCGTTTAAAATCAGAGTCTTGAGCTTAAACTAAACAGCCTGTATGCAGAGTGGAGGGCATATCAACTGCTGCAGGAATCCAAAACAGAAGCAAAATATTGTGTATGTTGGAAATTTGAAATAAAAACAGAAACTGTTGAAAATACGCAGTATGCCTGATGAAAGCTCACAGACCTGAAACGTTAACTCTGTTCTTCTCTCCACAGATGCTACCAGACATGCTGAGTATTTCCAGCAGTTTCTGATTTCATTACTACAGAAATCAGTTAGTTCCATAGACTTTAACATGGGGGGGAAAAAAACCCATCAGTTTATCAAGCCTGTCCT
The DNA here is from genome assembly GCF_964194155.1 of Cetorhinus maximus. NCBI lineage: Eukaryota > Metazoa > Chordata > Chondrichthyes > Lamniformes > Cetorhinidae > Cetorhinus > Cetorhinus maximus. The sequence continues at coordinate 19,542,577 of NC_135895.1, read as the reverse complement.
ATACTGCCATGGAACAACTTATACACACCATGATCCCACCTTAGCCACCCCCAGTGATCCCCTCAACTCCACCCATACATTAAGCCATGCAATCTCTTAGCACACGCTTAGTTTTACGCCACTCACGGACTCTTAATTCAGTCTAATTCTAAACCGTTGTTTATAGCTGAGCGCCCAACTCCCTACAGTAAAACCAGCTGTTACAGCAGTAGCCAGCTTCTTCACCGCTCTACAGAAAGCAGAATAGCAACACTTTAAACATATTCTTGATTGTAAGTGAAATATCAGTGCGGGAAGAAATTGACCAATTGGCTCAGAACTATAGTAGAAGTTTTTCCACAAATGCCTATAATTTCTGGTCATTTTCCACAACTGCCCTGTGACCTGCATCAATTTTATGTAATTTCACTCACCCTGCCCATAACCAGTATTTTGCTCATCACTTGTGTCTGTGGGGCCTTAAACTGGTTTGATATTGAAATTAAATGTTGTTACATAGGGTGACCTCAGTGACCATACTATAAGGTTTCCAAGCCAAGAAAGTCTGGGATTTTACATCTATCTGGCTCAGCAATATTGCATATTATATAATATCGCATATTATATAATATCTCATGTCTATAACATAATATCTTTAAGCTGAATTGGCAGGTTAGTACTCAAATATAAAACGAAATTAGATGAGTCAGACCACTCCCGGCATATAAAATGCTTACAAGCATGAGAACAATGTACAACACCGATATCTTTTATAGAATAAATATGTTGTTTTCTAAGTTACCTCATGCTTTTGAATCTCATGACGTAGTTTGTCAATGTTGCACATGGTCTCTGATATCTTTGGGTGCAAACTACCAGAATCACCCATCTGAGGATTTCGTTCATAAACATCTTTCATTTTGTTTAAGGCATCTCTGGGAAAAATAAAAATAGCATCCTGAGTTACCTTGTTATTTCATACAAAGTGCACTAAATGTCACTAGGTCTGCAACTGTCATTTTTATTTAACCGTTACACTTTTAAATCCTTTTTATTAATGTTGCCGGATTATAAAAGTCTGAGTAGGCTGAAAAAGTCTACATGACTTTATATACAATCTATATAAATTAATGCAGTATCTTAAATTGTTAAAGAAGCCCCATTATCAATTATGCCTCCTTAATTCAGTCAGTGTAATTTTAAACTGTTGCACAGTATTTACCTAGGCTAATTCAAAAAATATGCAGTTCTTATATTCAATACCTGGGCTCATAAAGGCAAGTATCCGCATGCCTTCTTGACCACCTTATCTACCTGTCCAGCCACCTTCAGGGTTCTGGGGATATGCATTCCAAGGTCCCTTTGTTCCTCTACAGCCCTCCATATCCTACCATTTATTGTTAGCCTTCTCCAAATATATTACCTCTTACTTCACCAAATAGAATTCCATTTTCCACTGTCCTGCTCACGTGACAAATCCATTAATAACTTCCTGTATCTACATCTTTCTTCTTCATTATCGATCACATGGCCATTTTTTGTATCATCTGCAACTACTTAATCATACCCCCTACATTTAAGTATAAATCATTGACATACTACAAAAAGCAAGGGACCTAGTACTGATAAAAGCAAAGTACTGCAGATGCTGGAAATCTGAAACAAAAACAGAAAATGCTGGAAAACTCAGCAAGTCTAACAGCATCTATGGAGAGAAAAAAAAGAGTTAATGTTTCAAGTCCTTATGACTCTTTTTCAAAGCTCTGAAGAAGTCATAGGACTCGAAACGTTAACTCTTTTTTTTTACTCTCTACAGATGCTGTTGGACCTAGTACTGAGCCCTGCAGAACCCCACTGGGGTTCTTTTGAGTCACAAAAACACCCATCAACTATTACCCTTTGTTTCCAGCCTCTGGGCCAATTTTGGATCCAATATGCCTTGAATCCCAAGAGTTCTTACTTTCATGACCAGACTGCTATGTGAGGCCTTATCAAAAGCCTGGGTAAAACCCACAAAATATATTAAATACATTACCCCCATTGACAATCCTTGTTACCGCCTCAAAAAATTCAGTTTGGGCAACCTAGTTTTTTTTAAAAAAAAATAATGAAACCTCGCTACACTAGTTTTGAAATTCCAGTATGCTTATTAGAATCAACTGCACAAGTTGAAGTACATGTTATGATTAAGGAAGTTTAAGGACTTAGGCACCATACTGAGAAACAAGATTGCAAAATCTGGTAATCTTTGGATTGCCTTCTGTGCTCGACACTAGACAGACTGAGAAGAGGAATGTTTGGATGATCAACATGTGAATGCTACACTTGTAGGAGAGGAAAAGGTTCACATTCTTGGGGCACTAGAGCAAGTTCTGGAGCAAGTAGTATTTAATCCCTTTGGCACAGCCCATCAGGGGAGAAGAGACAAGAAAAAAGTTTGTGGTAGGTTAAAAAATAATAGAAGGCAAACAGAATATCAAAAAATTCAATGAGAAAACCAGCAAAAAGAACGAGTCAACATTCCAAAAAATTTGAATGAGGATTGGTAATACGTACAGGAAGGATCGTAAGGAATAATAACTATGCAAGACAATAATACAATAGCTGTAAAGGAAACATGGCTTATGTTTGGAGAAGACTGAGAAATTTAATATTCCAGTTCTAGTTTTTACAGATGAGATAGGAAGTTTTAAAAAAAAAGTGTTGAGGCTGAAGCTTAAATGATCATGACATTGTGATCTATGGGGTTTATGGTAAGACAGAATTCATGTGGATACATCTGAACTAGGAAAGGAAATGGTACAAATCTTAGTATGCATTAAAGGTCACCAGTGGACAGATGTAACTGAAAGCGAGATCTGTAGACATTTTAGGGATATAGGCAAGAATTTATAGAATATCATTGCGACTACTTCCAAAAAACAAAGACGGAAAGGAGGAAAGAAGGAAAGGAAAAAGAATAGACAAAACTCCCAAATTATAAAAAAAACAAACTGAATTTTCAATTCATTAAAAATTAAGGTATTTGGCAGAATGCTCCTTTCTTTCCTGAAGCTCATTCAGTTTTTGTTGTCTCTTTCTGTCTAATTTTCAGTTCTTATTCTTTTTGCTGTTTTTCTCATTGATTTTTTTGATATTCTGATTGCCTTCTATTATTTTTAACCTACCTTAAACTTTTTTAGTCTCTTCTCCCCTGGTAGACTGTGCAAAAGGGATTAAATACTACTTGTTTCTGAACTTGCTCTAGTGCCCCAAGAATGTAAACCTCTCATGCTAGCATTGCATTCCCCATGTTGATCATCCAAATCTTCCTCTTCTCAGTCTGTCTAGTGCCGAGCACAGAAATAAATCTGAACTACTTGGCTTTTCTGCAAAGATCTGATTTTATTCCTTCCTATGTCACTTACAAGGTGGTAATAATCCATGTATCAAGATCAGTTGAGCTACTATTCCTCTGGTGAATAATCTACCTTTTGGACATTTTTCCTCTACTCACACACAGGTGACTCAAATACAACCTACTTCCTAAGAGCTACAAGTAAAAGTCAAACAAGCTCTGTCAAATTGGTATCTCAACTTATATTTCAGTTTGTTCAAGAATGCCTGCCAACTGCAAGGTGACACGTAATTTTGCGGTACCCTCTATTATGTGGTTCAACTACGAAGGTTGATGCTGTACCAATATTTTATGTAATTTCTTGAGTTAATTTTCAATATAGAGAACAATTGTATAATGCATGGAATAAGGCAATATGGTCAATCAAGCTAACTCCTTTACCAGGTATGGATTGTCTTTGCAATTATGACTCAACACACTGAAATCTTGAGGTAGTTGATTCTAAACAGCCTATTAGTAAATTCTAAACATTTCCTGCTAATTTTCTCTCTTGGCCGTAGGACTTTAACTAGGCTACAGTTCCACGTGCAACAGCAGTCCATTGATACCTTATTTGGGTGGTCACTTTTCATGTGTGAATAACCACATGAGTCATCACCACTAGATTTAATCCAATCTTCGAATGGCATTCACCAACTTTCTAACAGGGATCACTAAACATCAATCAGAAGCAGAAATCTTGGCCACTTTTTGTCTCTAGTTCAGAGCATCGAGTCCAAACTTAGGATGTTAATTGTTGCTCTTGTGGACATCACCTAACCCAGCAAACATTGGGAGCAAATGTGTGACATTGGGGTCAATAGGATCTAGGACAACTGTTCCCTGGTGCATTTCCCATGGCAACACCTCAAGCAGAGTTGACTTGCCTTTTTTCTTGTCCTGATAAGTGTAAGGCAAAAAATTTCGACAGCATGTCTCTTTTTCTGCAATACTCTAGTTCTACATTTTACTTACTAGCCATCATTGAAACTTATATGTTAAATGTGCACTCAAATTACAAAATAAAGATAATTCACTTTTATTAGCAATCAAATCCTAAAATCTTATCAATTTTTTATGTCATAGGTTCTTAAAGAACAATAACATTGATGTTCCTGCCACTTCAATTTATCATGAAATGTCAGTGCCAATAGGAACAGGACTAAGTCATTCAGCCTTTCAAGCCTGCTGTGCTTCAATAAGATCATGGCTGATCTGGTTGCAGTCTCAATTCCACTTTCTTGTCTGCCCCCTATAACCCTCAACTCCCTTGTCTACCAAAAATCTAACTCTGCCTGGAGTAAATTCAATGACCCAGCCTCCACTGCTCTTTGTGGAAGAGAATTCCTCATACTCACGACCCTCAGAAAAAAATTCTCCTCATCTCCATCTTAAAAGGGAGACCTCTTATTCTTAAACTGTGTTCTCTAGTTCTAGACTCCCCGCAAGTAGAAACACCCTCCCGGAATAAGATCACCTTTCATTCTTCTAAACTCCAATGAGTCCAGACCCCATCTGTTCAATATTTCTTCATAGGATAAGCCCTTCATCCCAGGAACAAGTTAAGTGACCCTTCTCTGTACTGCTTCAAATAAGGACAGTAAAACTGTACACAATATTCTAGATGTGGTCTCACCAATGTACTGTACAACTGCAGCAAACTTTCCTACTCTTATATTCCATTCCCCTTGCAATAAAGGCTAACATTTCATTTGCCTTCCTAAACACTTGCTGTGCTTGCATACTAAATTTTTGTGATTCATGTACCAGGACTACCAGATCCCTCTGTACCACAAAGTTCTGCAATCTCGCTCAAAATAGTATACACTGCTTTTCTATTCTTCCTGCCAAATAATATAATGGAACCATGCAAGAATATTGCCGTTGGCATGCGGGAGCGGGTATGACATGCCTATGCGTAAAATGACGTGAGACGACATCGGGCGTGCGTCCCCACATCACGTGACATTTCGATCTTTCGTTCGGCAGGCGCGCGCTGGATGCAGCTGCGCACCTGCTGAACTGTCAACGGCCTATTAAGGCCATTGAAAAAGTAATTAACCTTATTAACAACACTGCTCGTCCAACCATAAGGTTGGCGAGCAGGCGAAGAGCCCAAGCAGTCTTCATGTTTTTCAGAAAACCTCATCCACGGGCGGGGCGAGGCTTCCTGAAGGTTTTATAAAATAATTTCATAAATTTTGCTACACTAACAAACATGTCCCAGCTCATGAGGGGACATGTTTAAATAATTTTTTTTACTTTATTTATAACAACATTTAAAAATTTTTTTTAAAATCACCTTACTCTCCAAGGCAGCTCTTTCGCGTACATGCACGAAAAATGCGCAGGTCCTGACTCTCCCTCCTCCCCCCGCACAGGTAGCGCTACTGCCCACCCCCCCCCCCCCCCCCCCCCCATATAAAATGGCATCGCGCAACCAATTGCGGGCGGCGATCAGCTCCACGCCCACCCCCACCCAGCCCGCCCGACATAGGTAAGATGCCGCCCCATGCGAAGTTACTTCAACACTGTTAGGTTTACATTCAAGTTAAAATCAGTTATCTATAGAGTACAGCTTCATATTCTGGTTTTAATTATTACAGCTCAAAATAAGATATTTAAACTAACAGCTAATCTCATTCATGCTGCATTAACTCTCATGTGATTTGTCTGGATATGGTGCTCGTGGGTAGACTCAGATTTATTATTCAGAACATTACAAGGGATTTACAATTTTCATTACTTTAATACTTCCCAGACAAGTACAATATCGTGAACATCAGACCTTTGATCCATTTCTTTCTGCAATTCCTTGTTAAGTTCATCAATCTTCTGTTGCAGTTTCTTGCGCCTCTGTTCTGGTGGCAGATGACTAAAGTCTTCTGATGCAGTTCCCTAAAACAAAGATGGAACCAATAGTTACTGTGTGCTTAACACTAATTCCATACCTTGGTGTCGAATTGCATTGTATAAATACAGAAGCAGTGACATCCAATGCAAAGCTTAAACCAACTTTACAGTGAGAGATTGATATGATTCTTAGGTCAAGTGATTTGGTGCAGCCCAATAAGCCATGACATAACCTGCAAAATTTCCACCCTTAGCTTCTTATAGTGAGATTTGCTCCTAGAGCACCACGACTTTGCCCAAAAGCTCTGGAGACAATGAAAACGTGCATTTTTGAGCAGACCCATCAATAATAGATCACTTGCCACAACAAATCACATGCCCTACTTAAAAAATATAATACACACCAAGCATCTAGTTCCAAGGTAACATTTATTAGGACACTTGTACATCTTCAAAATGGATCAATGCAATCACTGCTGTTTTATGGACATGATTCTTGATCCTTACAGGTCTCACCACTAGGGCCACTTTTTAAAAATAAGTACTTGGCTTTGCCTTAAGTCATAGGTGTATCATGTCCTCATATCCATTCATTTGTCGTAGCAGTGTTGCATTGTATCCCATCAATAAACTGTTGTGTAGGAGTATATAGAATGTTAGAGAAAAGCAAAAGCATATGCTGTATGTGGTGTAGTAGTATGTCAATACACGCAGATTACTGATACATCTTTCAAGCGTGCGCAAAAGCTGCCAAGGATATTGATGTAGTACAAGTTAGGAAGAAGGTAGAAAAGGCAAGAGATAAACTGAAGACAGTAAAAGTCTGACTGCTTAAGTCTCAGTTCTGAGAGGTAGGGCAAGGAAGGGCAAAAATATTTTTTGCTAATAATCTAAAATACACGCACAGATTTTTAATTGGAAGAGTGAAACAGAATATTTTTGGAACTGTGCAGATGCTCCCAGGCTACTACTGCATATGCATCTGGACAACAGACTTGACTCCTAGTCAGAATGACACAGATTTGACTCCTACAGCTATCATCCGCATTGGTTTATTTTCATAGAGATTTTCTACGGTTCTTAGTCAGGATGCTAGACACCATCTCACGTGCAGAATTCTTGAAAGAAAGGGGAAAGAGGGGGCAGACACGAATAACAGCATCCATTGTGCACTAGTTAAATTTTTATCAGCTTACCATGGTATGGCAATGAAGGGGTCTAAGAAAATACCAAAACTCAGATTCACTGCCATTAGGGATTCAGGGCGATGGGGTAGGGGTGAGGGTGAAGGCAAAGAATTAAAATACATTTTAAAAGATTGTTTTTAAACACACACACAGAAATAGCTCAATGCCAACATAATGCATCAGATCTTTTACCATGCTTAGGATGGGGTTGAGATCAGGAACACTTTGGGGTAAATTTCAACTTGCTGCCCAGCCATAAAACAGCCACTACAGATTGCTGAAAATTTACACCATCAAGTCTCTAAGGGAAGGAAAGCAAGACAATTCAAACAATAGATTTCCAGCAATTGATGTAGAATTAACAAATGAGCCTGAGATTTTCAGGTATAAGCTTCTTAAAATAGGTTAGAAAAATAGATCAGCCTAAGGTAGGTTAAAAGACACTTCAACCATAAACACTTGCACAAAAAGAACAGATGTTAGAGAGACACCTTTGGTTAAAAGTGACGCTTACCAGCTTTATTGAAAGCTTCATAGTTCATATGAAAAGAGAAAGGAATCATTACAAATGTTCTACATTTACAACAACCATAATACTGCACAGATGTATCAACAGCACCAAATGCATTCAAGCTGCTGCATCCCTTATGTAACTTTAACACTCCAGTTTCTCTGCAAAATTAAAATATAATTAATCAAATTTTGTTATGTGGCTTGTTAGCTGATCACAGCCTCTCTTCCTTGGATTAGGGAGCAGTAAACAAGTCAAGGTTCCTGCCTTAATCATAGCTATCAAAACCATTAGAAGTGTATATATATGGATACTGGATGGCAGGGTTCTGTAGCTGCTATTTGGTATCAAGTCTCACACATGAATAATATCCAGTTGGAAATCATAGGGAAAACTCTCCAGTGGCTAGAGTTATACCATGCACAAAAAGAAGATGGTTGTATTTGTTGAAGGCCATCTCAACCACAGGACATTAGCACAGTAGTGTTCTAGGCCCAGCCATCTTCAGCTGCTTCAACAACAGAAAATTATATTTATCACAGAATTGTTACAGTGCAGAAGGTGGCCATTCAGTCCATTGCTCTCTGAAGGAGCAATTCACTTAGTGGTATTCTCCTGCCTTCTCCCTGTAACCCTGCAAATTCTTCCTTTTAGATAAGTCGAATTTCATTTTGAAGGTTCCATCACACTCGTAGACAGTGCATTCTTGACCTTAACCTCTCACGGCATGAGAAAGATTTTCCCCTATTGCTTTTGCTTCTTTTGCCATGGTGTTCAGGAAAGATGGGGACGAATTTGGGATGCGACAACACGTTTGGAGAGCAAAAGGATGTTGAAGATGGGGCTGGTAGTTTACAAGAATGGAGGAGTCAAGGGTTTCTTTTCTTAAGGAGAGGGGTGATGACAGCAGATTAGGAGGAGAGGGGAACACAACCTGAGAGAGAGAACCGTTAACAGTTTTGCTAAATCAATTACCATCTACAATAAGAGCACTAATACCTCCCGATATGAATACATATCTCCAAGAACAATATGCTTTTTAAAAAAACTGGAAGGACATTAAATTATTTGGGTACTTTCTTGGGAGCTGAGTTGTTTTTTTTTTACAAGTTTACTGTGGACTGTGAGCAAACTGCCTTTTCCAAGAAGTCACATGATTTCATCTACCTTGCATGACCTGCAAGGCACATGAGGAGATAAGACCTATTTGTTTACTTGAACTTTAATTGCTGGAGAAAAAAACTACTGCTTTCTGAGGCTGCCCTGATGATTTTCTGGAAACCACATTTCTGAGGCGAGTTTCTATTTTAGACACCGAGGAAAGGGATGTAAAGGCATTCTTCATTTCATTTGAAAAAGTAGCTAAGCAAAAGAAGTGGCCAAAAGAAAACTGGATACTGCTCCTGCAAAGTAGGTTGATGGACAGAGCTCATGAGGTTTATGCATCACTTTCAGGAGAAGTTTCTATGGATTATGATGTAGTAAAAAAAAGGCTATACTTAGTGCATGTGAATGGGTCCCTGAGGTGTACAGGTAGAAATTTCAAAACAAAGAAACAGCCTGGGCAGTCCTATATTAAATTTGAGGGGGTAAAGCAAAGTAATTTTAACCATTGGATCTGGCCATGTATGAAGCTCTTAGGGAAATAATTCTTCTGGAAGAATTTAAAAACTCACTTCTTCCAGTAGGTTAGAACCATGTCAAAGGCCAGAGGCTTGCAAGGGCTAGACAGACAGTGGAGACATCTGATGATTATGAGCTGGTTCATAAATCCAAACCCATAAACCCAAGAAGGAGAGAAGGTGGGAGGATGAAAGGAAGGCAAGTAGTCAGAGAAGAGACAGTAGAGAATGCCCCGGGAATTTCTCCTCAGACAAGAAAGGAAGTTGCTGAGGGTGGACGACATATTTGAAGGCCTAAGTGTTTCCATTGTAACAAGCAGACTGCTGGAAGTTGCACAGAAAATCCATGGGACTTACTGGGGCGCATAAGGGCAAGTCAGGGAAAAGAGTCCTACTGAAAATGCAACAGATCAAGTCATAGCGTTAACTTCAGCTGTGAGACCGACTGTGAACACCATGGAGTTCAGAGGGGGTGAATAAAATACATGAGGGTTATAACGAATTTTTGTCCAGAGAAAAAGTAACCCCTTACCCCTCAAATGAGACAGCTAAACCTATATTGAGAGATACGGGAGCCATCCAAACACTTTGCTGGAGAAAGGCATAACTTTTCCACCAGAGCTCACATTAAAAGCCAAAGTTTTAATAAATGGTATTAGCGGGGAGTTTACACCAATACCTTTGCACCAGGTACATTTGGAGAGAGTGGGACAGTGACGTAAAGGTTGTCCAGAAGTTAGCTGTAGACGGAGTTCTCCTGGGAAATTAAATGATTTAGCAAGAGCAAAGGTAGTAGCTTCACCCTTAATTACAGAAAGCTCAAGTGAGGCTAAAGAGATGGAGCAGTTACAGGAAAAAGTTCCAGGAATTATTTTCTTCATGTATGGTGTCCCGAGCAATGGCTAAGCAAATGCCATCATCGGAGGTCAAAGTAATACCACAGACAGATATCTGGTCAGCCAAAACTTTCCTTAGAGACTTGGATAATCCAAAAGAAAGGTTTAGTAAATCTTCTCTCATCGAGGCTCAACAAGCCGATCCAGAGTTAAGTAAGGTAGCACAATCAGCCGAAAATGAAGCTGAGGGAGTTCCAGAATGTTATGCTAAAAAGGGAATTCTGATCAGGAAGTGGAGACTTCCTCACAGGTCTGCAGACAAAGAGTGGCTGTTCATCAGATGGTGGTACCATCTAAATATCGTAAAGATATTACGGATAGCACATGAAATTCCTATGGCAGGGCATGTAGGGATGCGGAAAACTCAAGCGTGGATAAACCGACATTTTTACTGGCCAGGTTTTGCAAGGACATGGTGCAGTTTTGTATGACTTGCCAGATGTGCCAGATGGTGGGAAAACCACAACCTACAATCAAACTGGCACCCTTAATTCCCATGCCAGTTTTTGGGGAACCATTTAGTAGGGTGTTAGTAGGCTATGTGGGACCTTTACCGAAAACCAAAGCGGGACACCAGGATATCCTTGCTATTATGGATATGATAACTCGATTTCCAGAGGCCAACCCTTTGAGAACAACTAGAGCTAAGGTAGTGATAGAGAAGTTAACCAATTTTTACTCAATATGAATTGGCGATGGAGATCCAGTCAAGTCAGGTCAATTTTATGTCTAAAATTTTTTAAAACATAATGGGCAGAATTTTGCCTTTGATGGGCAGGTGGGCCCCACCGGCTCGGCGGCGGGCGGGCAGCCGATCGCCGTCACCGAAACAGGCCCCGACGCCATTTTGAGTGGCCGGGCCAATTAAGGCCCGCCCAGCAGGCTGCCCGACGGGAAGTGCTCTGCACTTCCTGTGCGGGGGGGAGGGATTTCCCAACTGTCAAAGTGTGCTCTTTCGCGCATGCGTGCACATCTCCCTGAGACTAAGTGCTGTCTCAGGGAGATCGGTGAAAGCTTTATAAACATCAAAAGTAGAAAAATAAAAAAATTATTAACATGTCCCCCTCATGTGACAATGTCACACGAGATGGGACATGTTAATAAAAAGCACAGAAACTTTATTGAACTTTTTAAATACAGACATGAAACCGCATCCTGCCGGTGGATGAGGTTTCATGTTTTTTCAGAAGCCTGCTGGGGCTCCTGGCCTGCCCGCCAACCTTAAGGTTGGACGGCAGGGCCTTTAATTGGGTTATCTACGCTGTCAATGGCCTCAATTGGCCATTGACAAGTCAGCAGGCGACAGCTGATTTCACTGTCCGCCCACCTTCCTGAATATTTAAATGGGGCGGGATGACGTCGGGGGTTCCTCCCGACATCATCCCGCGTCAGCGAGCGGGCCCCGGCCCCAACTCGCTGACGGAAAAATTCTGGCCAATGAGTGGGTTTGGGAAAAAAACAGTTAAAGTCCACAGCATATCATCCACAGACACGGGGAGCTTTAGAGAGGTACCATCAAACTTTCAAAACAATGACTACAGCAAATTGTCATGAATATCCCCATGATTGGGACAAAGGGTTGGATTTTCTTTTATTTGCTACCCGAGATTCACTGAATGAATCCACTGTTTTTCATCCTTTTGCATTAAATTATGGACATGAGATAAGAGGTCTGCTGAAATTAATCAAGGAAACGTTTTTAGAACAGAGGAACAAACCCTCTGTTAGATTGTGTGTCCGTATTCCAGGAACGGCTCAATGGAGCCTGCAAGGTGGCTCAAGAACGTCTTGAAGTTTCATAAACAAAGATGAAAGGAAAGGGCAGATAAGTAAGCTGCGACTTGGGCATTTCAACCAGGGGGTGAAGTGCTTATGTTACTGCCTTTACAGGGAATCCTGAAAGCACAGCTCAGTGGTTTGTACAAGGTAATTAACAGGGTTGGTAAAGTAAATTATTTGACAGACAACCAAGATCACAGGAAAAAGAAATCGGCTGTGTCAAATTAATATATTAAAACAATACCATCGTAGGGAGGAAGATAAGCAGGAGCAGGAATGTCAGATAGTAAGGACAGTGGAGGAAGAAAGACAGAATGAGTTTAAACATTAAAACATTTAATTTACTTAGAAAGTGAGTAGTGTCCACACCAAACTAGTAAATTGTTCGAGCATATACGAACATACTAAATAAGAGAAGTAGGCCACTTGGCCCCTTGAGCCTACCCCGCCATTCAATAAGATCATGGTTGATTTGTTTGTGTTTTGAATTCCACGTTCCCACTACCCTCAATAATCTTAGATTCTTGTTCGGCAAGGGGATCGATCTACCTCTGCCTTAAAAATATTTAATGACCCCACCTCCACCGCCTTCTGAGGCAGGGTGCACCAAAGTCGCACGACCCTCTGACAAAAAAACAATTCTCCTAATCTGTGTCCTAAAAAGGCGACCCCTAATTTTAAAACAGTAGCTAGTTCTAAAACAGTTCTGGACTCACCCACAAGAAGAAACATCCTTTCCACATCCACCTTGTCAATACCCTTCAGGATCTTTTATACTACAATCAAGTCACCCCTCAATCTTCTAAATTCCAGTGGAAACAAGCCCAGTCTATCTAACCTATCCTTATAAGATAACCTGTTCTTTCCAAGTGTCAATCTAGTAAACCTCCTCTAAACCACCTCCAATACACTTATATCCTTCCTTAAATAAGGAGGCTAAAAGTGCACACAGTATTCGAGGTGTAGTCTCACGAATGCCCTTTATAACTGAAGCTTGGCATCCTTACTTTTATGTCCAATTCCTCGCAAAATAAAGGATAGCTCACTGATGCTCAGTTTGGGTTCCACCAGGACCACTTAGCTCCTGACCTCATTATAGCCTTGGTTCAAACATGGACAAAAGAGCTGAATTCCAGAGGTGAGGAGAGAGTAACTGTCCTTGACATCAAGGCAGCATTTGACCAAGTGTGGCATCAAGGAGCCCTAGCAAAACTGGGGTCAATGGGAATCAAGTGGAAAACTCTCCGCTGGTAGGAATCATACCTAGCACAAAGGAAGGTGGTTGTGGTTGTTAGAGGACAATCATCTCAGTTCCAGGGCATCACAGTAGGAGTTCCTCAGGGTAGTGTCCTAGGCCCAACCACTTTCAGCTGCTTCATCAACGACCTTCCTTCCATCCTAAGGTCAGAAGTGAGGATGTTCACTGATGATTGCACTATGTTCAGCACCATTCATGACTACTCAGATACTGAAACAGTCCAGTCAATATCCAGGCTTGGGCTGACAAGTGGCAAGTAACATTCACGCCACACAAGTGCCAGGCAATGACCATCTCCAACAAGAGAAAATCTAACCATCACCCCCTTGATATTCAATGGCATTACCATCACTGAATCCCCCACTATCAACATCCTGGTTACCATTGACCCAAAACTGAACTGGACTAGCCATATAAATACTGTGGTTACAAGGGCAGGCCAGAAGCTAGGAATCCTGTGAGGAGTAACTCACCTCCTGACTCCCCAAAGCCTGTCCACCATCTACAAGGCACAATTCAGGAGTGTGCTTGGATGAATGCAGCTCAAACAACACTCAAGAAGCTTGTCACCATCCAGGTCAAAACAGCACGCTTGATTGGCACCTCACCCACAAACATTCACTCCCTCCACCACCGACACACAGTGGCAGTAGTGTGCATCATCTACAAGATGCATTTCAGGAACTCACCCAGGCTGCTTAGACAGCACCTTCCAAATCCATGACCACAGCCATCTAGAAAGACAAGGGCAACAGACACATGGAAACACTACCTGCAAGTTCCCCTTCAAGCCACTTACCATCCTGACTTAAAAATATATCACCGTTCCTTCACTGTCTCTGGGTCAAAATACTGGAACTCCCTCCCTAACAGCACTGTGGATGTACCTACACTACATGGACTGCATTGGGTCAAGGCGGCAGCTTACCAGCACCTTCTCAGGGCAATTAGGGATGGGCAATAAATGCTGGTCTATCCAATGATGCCCACATCCCATGAACGAATAAAGAAAAATTCTATTAGCCTTCTTAATTACTTGTTGTACCCACATACTAACTTTGTGACTCATACACTAGAACATGTAGATCCCTCTGCACATCTTAATTCTACATTTAAGTAATACTCTGCTTTTTTTATTCTTCCTGCCAAAGTGAACTTCACATTTCGCCACATTATACTCCATCTGCTAGATTTTTGCCCACTCACTCATCCATATCTGACTGCAACTTTATGTCCTCTTCACAACATACTTTCCTACCTATCTTTGTGCCATCTTCAAATTTAGCTATCATGCCTTTGCTCCATCTAAGCCATTGATATAAATTGTAAAAAGTTGAGGCCTCAAGGACCCCTGTAGAACTCCACTTGTTACATCCCGTCAGTCAGAAAAAAACCCATTTATGCATAATCTCTATTTTCTGCCAGCCAGTCAATCTTCTATCCAGGCTAATGTGTTACCCCTTACACCCTAGCTTTTATTTTCCACAATAACCTCTAATGTGGCACCTTATCAAATGCCTTCTGGAAATCCAAGTACAGTATGTCTACAGGCTCCCCTTTATCCACAGTGCATGTTACTTCTTCAAAGAACTCCAATAAATTGTTTAAACATTATTTTCCTTTCACATAACCATGTTAACTCTTCCTGATTACCTTGAGTTTCTCTAAGTGCCCAGCTATAACTCCTTAATGAGTGATTCTAGCACCTATTGCATGACAGACATCAAGCTAACTGGCCTAGAATTTCCTGTTTTCTGCCTCCCTCCCTTCTTGAATAGAGGGGGTTATCTCTCCCTTTCACCTCCTGATTTACAGCGGTAACTGGAATGTTTTTTTTCTATCCTCTATAGTGAAAACAGAAGCAAAATATTTGTTCATTTCATCTGCCATTTCCTTATTATCTGCTATTAACTCCCCATTCTCTCCCTCTAGAGGACCAGCATTCACTTCCCTTACACTTTTCCTTTTTAAAGGAAACTCTTGCAATCTGTTTTCACATTTCTAGCTAGCTTCCTCTCATGCTCTAACTTCTTTCTCCCGGTTAACCTTTTAGTCATTCTCTGCCTTCTTTATATTCTGACCAATCACCTGACCTGCTACTCATCTTTGCGCAGTTATCTGCTTTTCCCTTAAATTCGATGCTTTCCTTAATGTTAGTTAACCACAGATGGTGGGTTCTTTCCCTTAGAATTTTTCTTTATTGCAGGAGTATACTTATTCTGAGTATTTTGAAATATCCACTTAAATGTCTGAAAGTAATTTTCAATTACGTCAAATCAGATTATACACAGGTAGAGAACTAGATGCTTTAAAAACAACTTATTTTTGATAAACCCATTATCAGCTTTATTTGTAAAACTGCACCAGGTTACCACTCTTAAATACATCAATGAATATTTTTAAGGCAAGCAGAAGAAAGAAATTTTATTACATTTCCCAATTGCACCGGAAAACCTTCATGGAACATTAAGTTCGAGATTATGTAATTTGTTTGAGCAGAAATTTGAACATACTTCAGGCAATCAGTGCAATTTGCGCTCAGATTGCTGGTGGTGCCCAGAGTGGAAACTCTACACCAGCCACTGTTGGATTAGGATGTTAATCAATTGGATAATCTGAATATAGCTTGTTCTGCAAAAGTATCAATTTAATGAGCTACTGTCAAAGTGAAAGTCAGCATTTAGTGAATGTGAATGCTGCATTTATTTCCATTATCAGTTCTGTCCAATATTTATCCTTCAGCCAACACCACCAAAAAAATAATCTGGTCATCATCACAGTGCTGTTTGTGGGAGATTGCTGTGCAGAAATTAATGATTCCTACATCAGCAACAACAGTTCAACAGTACCTCATTAGCTGCCAAACTCTTAGGGACATCTGAGGTCATGAAAAGCTATATAAATGCAAGTTCTTTCGTTTATTACCTACATTTACTAAATTAGCACTGACCAGCCGAAGAAAAAGATGCACTTCAACTGAAATACAGGTTCTCACACTTACATGTTATTTCTCAGAGGCTAGAAATATTGTCCATATTGGATTATTTGGAAAGGGATGCTGCAACTTCAAATGCCACAAAATTCAGCACTACACATTTCAAAACCACATGCAAGCTTTCGATACACAGCCTCTTACCATATAGTCACAAAGAGCAAGTAAAACAGTTCTTCTGTCTATTTTAATATACCTTCAGTGAAGGGACCTATCGGACAGTAACTATCATAATAAAAATCACTAAAATACAGAGGAGGTCACTTTGACTCATTTTTCACAGTTTTAATGCCAACCAGGAAAACATAATTGGAACTGGCATGGACCTGTTGATCTGAATGGCCTGTTTCTGTGCTGTAATACAGTGTAATGTAAAAACAATATTACCATCCCTGATAACAAATAATTCCTTACCTGAGATGAGCAGACACACACATCCTTCTAGACTGCTACAGAGATGGAAATACATACAGACACAAAGAGAAAAAGAAACACTTATCTGTCACTCTTTTTGAGCTCCTGTAACCCATTAGATGAAGACCACAGCAAGATATTGGCTATTATGAATTTTGCTAAGTTTGGGGCCAAGTTTTGCAGCAGAACAGGGAAATATGATAGTCAAAACTCTGCTGTCATTCCTAGCACTCATTGAGAGGCATGGGGTAAGGCATATTGTGTCTAAATTAACAGCAAATGAAATAGTGCAATGTCCTTGAGTTATTTGTTTTATTCTCCATCTGTGTTTTGTACTCAAGAATATTGTGAACCATTCTAGTGGTAAATGCCCTCTGCACAAATCATGCAACTTCATTATTTCCTAAAATACAAAGATGCATAAACAAAACCATAGTAGAACCACACCCATACTCAATTTGCCTTTACATTTGAAACCGAGTCAAAATAAAATAGGGCTTTTATGGTTAGCAGTGAAATATGAACAGTTGCTCTAGCATTTCACTGCAAATGCCCATTATAGAAAAAAAAATCATGCAAACTGAAGCAACTGCAATTTGAGGCTAAACAGTCATAACCCTAATATAGTTCCAAGGATGTGTTTTTGGACTAGTAACATCTAAAAATGGCAGAGCAGCTACTGCTAATGATTTGAGGCCATACTATTTTAATTTACCTGTTGAACTAACCATGGAAGCCCTTGTAGAAATCTGTGCAAGATTTCCATAAGCTGCATGCTGCATTCCAAACAGCTACAAACTTTGTTCAATATAAACCAACTTACCCCCCTTTTGAAATCCTTGAAAGAAGGAATTCTGGGTTTCACTGTCTTTAGTTCATTCATACAGTAAGACAGTGGTTCTCTGGAAAAACTAGGAGACTGGGGTCCATAAGGAACAGAGGATGAGCAAGAACTGGTGGGGGAGAAGTGAGGAAATGGCAGCTAACATAAAAACAAAAACAAAATAATGAACTACATACTTAAAAAATGAAGGCAAACGGTACAAGAGCCAAAATGAGTGTTCTAGGTGTTCACATTAATTGTATTGACCTCCAAGCAAAATGCCTAAATTATGTGCAATAACATGCGCCAGAGGATCAAAGATTTCTATGAAAGGATAAGCTACATGTGCCCATCTTAACTGTATGATTTATCAATGGTCCACTGAAGTGGGGTGGAGAGTAAAAATAGAATGCAAAAATATAACAGGATTCTCCCTCTCTGAATTTTATCAACCACCACATTTTAATCAAATGAAAGGAGATATTAACAGACCATAGAAGTGTGATATGCTTCTGAATCTAAAAGGGGTAAAATAACTATTTTCTACACATGCCTTATCATATTTACATGTAGCAATCACCTGAAATATGTTAATTGTGTAGTATTATGCTATATCATGTACATCAATACATGGATCAAAATACATGTTGCAAGAACTACAAGCAGGTTAAAACTCAAAATTATTATCTACTGTGGAAAAGAAAATAAACTTTTTAGTAAAATACAGATTAAGTCAATTGACATTAAGTGTGAAATTATCATTACTTTTAACAAGAAAGTTATTCAGAGTGCTAACTGAATTATCTATAGCAGGAATATGTACAACTTAAATGTATACAAAATTAGTAATTATTGATCAGAATTACTTTTATTATTTTTAATGAAAAAATATCACATAATTTATTGAATGATTTTACTTTAGGAAACTACAAAGAACATAGTAACACAAGAGCCCCTTCAAGCCTGTTCTGCCATTCAGTCAGATTATGGCTGATCTGGCCTCAACTCCATTCATCCGCCATCTCCTTTGATAAGCTTATCAAACAAAAACCTACTATTTTGGTCTTGAGAATATAAATTGATTCAGTATCCAGTCTTTTGAGGGAACAGTGCTCCAGGTTTCTACTATGCTATGCGGAAAAAGCGTTTCCTGATTTTGCTCCTAAATGGCCTAAGCTTTAGTGTTTTGGAGCCCTTTACCAGAGAAAGCCATTTCTCAACATTCACTATTGTTATTACTTCACTTATTCCTCAACCTTCTAAACTGAAGGGAATATAAACCAAGTTTCTTCAGCCTGTCCTCAACTTAACCCTTTAAGCCCTGGCATCATTCTACTGAATCGCCATTGTACACCCTTCAAGACAACATATCTTTCTTGAGGTGTGGTATTCAACCAGCTAAGTACTAACAAAGGTTCTGTACAATTGATGCCTTCTTGAAATAAAGACCAGTACTCCATTTTGATTCTGTTTTGTACCAGTACACTAACTTTTGGTGATTTATGCACATGGATAACTTTGCTTCTCCACAGCTCCTCATCTCTTAACAACTTACTATGATTTATCTTTCTCAGATTCAGACTATGGTAGATAGCCTCATACTTCCCCACATTAAACTCCACCAGCCATGGTTTTACCCACTCTGTTAGTCTGTCTATGAGTCTTTGTAGCTTCCCTTTGCCTTTTAATTTAATGTAATCTGCATTCATTGATCCAAATCATTAATATAGGTGGTTGCTGGTACAGTAGCATAGTGGTTATGTTACTGGTCTAGTAATTCAGAGGCCTGTATTACTCATCCAAATAATGTGTGCACAAATCCTACCATGACAACTTGAATATTCTGGAAATAAATGCTGGTATCAGTAAAAGTGACCAAGAAGCTGCCAAGTTGTCATAAAAACCAACTGATTCATTCATGTCCATATTTGGTATGGTCCATAGTCCCAAGCCAACATGGTTGACTTTTAACTGTCCTCTGAAGTGCCTTAGCAAGATGCTCAAGCGTATCACATCACATGCAGTGGTTCAAGGATGTGGCCCACCACATCTTCAGGACAACTAAGGACAGGCAAAAAATGCTCAGCTGGACAGTGATGCCACAGCTGGAAAATGAATTCAATAAAATTCTATGTGTTCTCATTTTTGTTAATAATCTCATGTGGAACCTTAAATGTGTGTTTTCTGGAAGTCCATAAAGACATCATCCATAGGCACTCCCCTATCCACCATGCTAACTGCCTCAAAAAATTCAACTAGATTAGCGAGACATGACTCATCCTTCACAAGTTCATGCCAATTCTCTCGCACCAGCTGATGTTTGCCCAAGAGCTCAGTCACCCTATCTCTATTGATGGATTCCGTTAACTTCCCCACCATTGATATGAAACTGACAAATTTGTGCTACCTAAATCTCCATCTGCGCCCCAACTTCCTTAATTGTGTGGTAAATAAAGTAATGACATTTATTTTGGCTTCAGATAGATTACAATGCTACAATTAGACAAACAAGAAAAAGTTGATTTATACAGCATCTTAAACATAATTGAAACCTCCCAAGATACTTCACAGTAGCATCATAAAGCAAAATTTGACACCAAGCTGCTTAAGGCTATATTAGGGCAATTGACCAAAAGCTTGCTCAGAGAAACAAGTTTTAAAGATAGCCTTAAAGGAGGAGAGGCAGAGGAGTTTGGGAGGGAATTCAAAACTTAGGGCTTAAGCAGCTGAAGTCACAGTCCACTAATGGTGGAGCGATTAAAATCATCGATGCTCAAGAGGCCAGAATTCGATAAACATAGGTTTTGCAGCCGAAGGAGATTAACAAGGTCATGGAGCAATTTGAAAACAAGGATGGGAATTTTAAAATTGAGGCACTGCTTAACCAGAGGCCAGTGTAGTTCAGCAAGGACAAGGGTACAGGTGAACAGGACTTGGTGTGAGTAAGGACCAAGGGCAGCAGAGTTCTGGATGACCTCATGTTTACAGAGGATAGAATGTGGGAGGCTGACCAGTCAAGTCTTGTGGTAACTTAGGCATGAATGAGGCTTTAAGCAGATGAGTTGATGCAAGAGCAGTCAGGCAATGTGGAAGAGGTAGGTGGAAGTAGGCGGTCTTAGTAATGGTGTGCATATAGGTTCGGAAGCTCATTTCATATGACACTAAGGTTGCAAACAGTCTAGTTCAGCTTCAGACAGTTGCCAGGGAGAGGGATGAAGTCAGTATCTAGGGAACAACTTTTTCTTACAAAGTGCTTGTTCCAAAAAAAAAAACAAGAAACACAACTTTACCTTGCTTTTCTTGCCGAAAGGCCACAATTTTCCTTTACTTTTTCCTGTTGTGTATTTCTGATCCCCCCTCGTCTCTTGTCTTTGCGCACTCAGACTGCCATCTGACACTGTCCTATAAATATTCTGGCTGAAATCTTCAAACGGAAAGTCTCCAGGAGGTTCAAAACCCGATTTAAAGGATTCCACCACTATCAGAGAGTCCTATGAAGAAAAAGGTTCAAATTAAGTGCATTTCTAATTGCACATTTCTTTGCTTCCTTTATCAACTTTCTTCATTCCTGAAGGCATTGCACCCTGCTGGGAGACAATTCCATAGGCGCTACACTCGTGCTCATTCTTGACAGTATGAGCAGCCTTTTCTATCATGGGCCCATTAGAGCCAGTCCCAATCTTGACTGTCTTCATACAATGCCTACATATTATGCTCTGACATTAATGATTAGATGGAGAAACCTTTGGGGACTTTGAGGCACCCTTATAGCTGACCTGGTATTGAAATTAGAACATTCTGGCTTGCAACACATTGCTTTTATCAACTGACCCAACAGTGGAGCTACCACCAAAACCTTAGGGAAAATGCCACATGTTCAGCACTTTTTAAAAAAAACAACAGAAGACCTCTAAGCTGACGGACATAAAATCCAGACTCAGTACAAATTACAGTTGGGCAGATTTTTAAAATTATACATGACAGAACAAAGCTATAGATATTTTATTAAAGCCTCATTTTCTAAATTTTATTATATCCCATAAATTATAGGCCACTTCAATGTCTAAGATTAGGATCCCCTTTTATTTTTGCTCACTTAATGCTAAATGGAAAAAACATTAGCCATATATCTGATTGAGACAGCACAGGTAGATAAAACTAATACAACAGTCAAGTTCTATAACCTTGCTGTCCACAGCAGGAAACACCTACCCAATATGCAATTTTTAAAGGGAGTTATAAATAACAGTACTGACATGTGAAACATTTTAAAAGC
The DNA here is from genome assembly GCF_964194155.1 of Cetorhinus maximus. Classification (NCBI taxonomy): domain Eukaryota; kingdom Metazoa; phylum Chordata; class Chondrichthyes; order Lamniformes; family Cetorhinidae; genus Cetorhinus; species Cetorhinus maximus. Next base: position 19,520,611 of record NC_135895.1, on the reverse strand, counting down.
AATTTTATATCATGTAATTTATATTTTCTGCTGGGTTTTCTTTTCATTACACCACCCCACCCCCAACACACCAGCCTCACTGTGCTGGTGAATAGTTTTAAAAATGCCCTGCAACCTGTAGGGTGCACCAGACCAGGTCAGGCTTCTCGAAACAGTGTAATTAGCTGACATTGAAATAATGGCGCAGGTTTTAATTAATTTGCATACATTTTCACTATAGCTCTCAACAATACTTACTTTACGATCATCCACAGATTTTGCAGCGCTGATCATTCCCTCTAAACATTTATTGATAATTGGTGCAACTCTACGCTCAGCTTCTGCAAATCCTCTGTAACACTCGCTTAACTTTACAATTCTTCGCTCATCCATGTCTTGTAGATTCTATAAAATTAAGGTCTCATTTAGGATATATTGTAAACACTTCACACTATTATACAAATCACTTATTTGAGAAGTAGTTTAAAAGAGTAATAACTCAAAGGGTAAAGTCTCACAATTCTTGGAAAAAATGTCAGCAATGACAACTTGCACTTCTATAATACTCACCATGTGAATGGGGACAATTCAAAAAGCTTAGACATTGAGGATAAAAGAGTGAAAATCAAGCTCAGAAGTAAAAGAAGAAATTGGGAAGGCTGCTTAGGATTCTATGTAGAACATTGAATGTAATTTGGCTGAGGGTGGGGGGGCGGAGGCTTCAATGTCCATCACAGAGTTTGGCTCAGTTGCACTGCCATTGAGTAATCCTGGCTGGGTCCCAAGGACAGAGCTGCCAGAATGGACTTGCAGCAAATGTTGAGAACACCAACATGAGGAAAAAAACCTACTTTAGCTCATCCTCACCAATTTGCGTGCACAGATGTATCTGTCCATGACAGTATTGGTAGGAGTGACAACGACAGTTCTTGTGGATTCTCCTTCTCTCAGTCTTAAATCTCCTATGTTTAATCTTGAATTGTACATTCAATGATCCCTTCTTCTAGACCCCTCAACCATCTGCATTCACACACAGGAAGGCCAGTCACGCTCAAAACTTTTATCCATGCATAATACCAGTTTACTTTAGCTAAGGAAAGTTGACATCAGTGACAATTGGATGTTTGAACAACACTGCCTCCAAGACAAGCCTGAGTAGGACTATTAGCTAAGTCTGGGATTCAGCTTTCTCTTTTCCAAGGTGACACTAATGCAGCATTGTACCGAATGCACTATCTTTACTTATATGCTCTTTCAAAATAACTTTAATTTTGGTGACGACTTCTTAAGTCTCCACTAAAAACTGAATATCTACTTTAACCTATTAGTAATTTTATCAACCTGCAAATTTTCTACTACTTTTAGTGTGTTCAAATCACAACACAGTCGGCAGAGGGAGGTACACACCTACAATTTGCAAAGATGGCCCTGCACAACAATCCAGGAAAGAATGCAAATCAACAAAATTACCTTAAAAATCTGAGGCATGATGAATTGAAAATGCTTCTGCTGTTCATTGTTGAAGTTCTGCAGTTGAGCGGCATATTCATTTTTACAATCATCGGCCATATGGGTTCGAAGGTTTAACTGTTGTTTCGCCTGGGGATTCAATAGACAAAACTGCTAGCCAAACTGCTTACTCGTTTTGTTTTATCTGAACGTCTCAAAGTTCATACTTTTCCCTCTTCAAAGTCAATAATCTTCACATTCACTTTAAGTTGGACAAAGACGGAGAAACTTGAGGGCTTTTCTACAATCACCTTGTCAGAAGCAGTCAATTGGAGGTGGTTTCACCTTCTATCCGCATGGCAGGTTTCACTTCAGCAAACCTCCCAGTTTGATGTCAGATACAAATTAATACGCTCAAACATGCTGCTGGCAAATGCAAGCATCTGATGGTGGATATTTGAATCCAAGACTGCAATTGCATGAAGGTACTAGGTGAACCATAACACAGCCTCTCAGAATGCTTAAATTAGGCTGCATTTTTTTTAAAAAAGGATAAAAAAATTAAAATAAAATATACTTAATCCACTATCAAATGTTAACTAAGGAAATCAATGTGATTTGATTTTGCAAAGAATGGAGTGTGGCATTTCACATTTCTATCTTGTTGTTATGCTAAATGATTAAGTGGGCAGTGGTATAGCATTTTTCCAATTGACAATGTTCATCAGCAGTCTTCAGAAAAACTGAGCTAAGCAGAGTACTTCTTGGCAGCCCATAAAATGATACCTGTAACAGTTTTGTATACAAAGGCACCAATTACCAAGTCCCAACTTTGATATAATGGTATATAAGTTGGGATATCCAAGAGGCGGCCCACAGGCCAAAAGCAGTCCATAAAGACCCATCTGAGCCAAAAATTGTATCTAATAAGAACTGCTACTTTGCTGAGACTGCAAGCTTCTCAGCTTTCAAGCTTCGGGTCAAGGTTTGGGATTGGGGTGCACAGGAAGATGCATGGAAGGAAGGGCTTAGAATTTTTATGAATGAAAAAGATAGGTGTCATTAATTGCATGTGTGGTAAAATCTCATCATTTGTGTACAGAGACAGTTTTTTCTTTACAGAGACTGTCTTATATTTCTCATGCAGCATTATTTGGCTCAGCTCCATTGCAGAAGTATGGCTTCACACCAGCATGCAAGTTGAACCATGGGCAGGTACTCCACAGATGAGGAAATCTGTTTGCAATGGACCCATTCCTCCAAGCTTTCTGTGGTTGATGCTGACAAAACAGGAGATACTATATCTAGGGACTTTGTGTCAACACAAAACTACTCAAAAAAATATACATTAGGCTTTTACCTTCCATTATAAAAAGAAAAAGTATTGAAAAAAGTTTTCCCTTTGTACTTTCCTTTCTCAAAATCAAAATGACTAATGTACAAAATTGTAGGTTTAGAACAGAATTTCAAAGACAATTATGTGCTTATTTGTGCTAAACATAGTTTTACACAGTATGATTATGTCAATTGCATGTGGTATACTGCTGCAAAAGGAAGTGACAAAGTTTCCAACATGTTTGTGCTACAACTCTAAGAGGATCAATTAACCTGCCTCTGCATAAAACTTCAGCAGAGCAAGAAACATTCTTAATACTGTGCTGTGGCGAACTAAATGCACACTTTTAACCTTACTTCTTATAAATTCACTAAGCATCAATCACCACCCCACATCATTCTTCATTGAAGTAATCCTATTATTTGATAAATACAACAGGCAAATCTGTACGCACAGAGGAAAATCCAGCTTTGAAATGGCTTTAAAATAATCTACATATGCAGAATACAACAAATTTCCAACCTTCTCAACATCTGCTTTTGTTGCATTATGGTCAGAATCTAGTTTCTCGTAACACATTTGTGCCTTTTCAGTCTCCTTGCATTCTCTCTCAAACTTCTTTTTACTCTGAAAGAAAAGATGACCAAAATTTAATGACCACTTCCAATTCAAAACTTCAGGTCAAGAGATGGAATCTATTGGAAAAACCATTAGATCAATGCTTACCCAGAACTATGTAAAAACTCACTCAAAAATGTTGCAAGTTTTCAAAAAACAATTAAAAATTGTTAAATCATTTCAATTATACATGGTTATGATCCACTTTGGATTATTAGTTTTTGACTTATTTTAAAAAGGCTAAGCATGGACATCATTTAAATTTTATATTTGAATAATACAGCATTAACTTGGCACTACAGAGCCTTCCTTTTAGGTTTATATCTACAACAGCACATCGAGTAAGATGAATAGCTTTTCTATACACAGGTTAAGCTGCCACTAGTCATTATATTTAGAAGAAAAATACTAAAGCACAAGTTCAGTTTTAAGCAATAGATATTCTGTATTCTCTGCATCTTGAAGAGCTTGCATTAGCAATCATTTCACAACATGTCAGTTACAATAATCTATGCAAGGATTGCTCTTCTTTCATTGTACTCTATGTAAGAAAAGCCTAATAATGACAAAGTGGGGGCATAGTTTAAGGGTTCATCTAAAAACAAACTTTGCCCTGGTGGCTGTTTTAATTTGAACAACGTAGTCATCTGAAAAATTTAATGCGCTTGCATCTACATTGTGTAAATTTCCTTTCTCTATAAAACTAGAAATGTAAGGTACTAATATAATGATAAGCACTTTTGTTTCCTGACACCACCATGGAATTCAATGTATTCAGTCACTCCAGCTTCCCCCAAGCCTCTCCCCATGGTCTATCCCCGCAAGAACACATTTGCATGGATGCAATCCCAATTGCTCCAATATGGCAGCACATATCCATTAATGCCTTCCGTAACCACCCCCTGTAAAATTACCCAAGAATCATTCTGTCTCTTCCTTTTCCTCGTTTGCATGTTTCTCCTCAGCAAAAGTAGCCATAGGCAACCAGTTATTTTCCCTATGTATTCCAATAATGCCCAGGTCTTTTATCACCACTAGCTACTACTGTATAATGATATCTGCATTGCCAAACTGCTTGTCCAACATTGTCAAGAATATATAATAATTACTATAATGTTATTGGAAATTATTTTAAAAGAGTCCAGAGGTGTCTGTGTGTGTGTGTGTATGTGTGCGTGTCTTAATTGGATTAAAGCCAGCTGGTCTAGAAGGTTTGATGTATAGAAGAGAAGTAGGTTTGAAATGGTAATTAGATAAACATAGGGAAATAGAAGGTGAGGTGTAAAGGGGGTAATTTGCATTTTTAAATAGACCATTCAAAAGAGTGAGAGAAATATTACATCTAACCAGGTGAAGCTCAGAAACAATGTTTTTATTTTGTTTAAAGCTTACTGGTAAAGTGGGTATTATGAAAGGGTTTTATTGTTAGAAGATTTAAAGTTAGTGACAATGAGAATTTGCATTCAAAGAGGAAGAGAAGGCTGTTGGGAAAAAAAAATGAGGGATTCTAAGATCTAAAGCCTCCAGCCTGTAAGCCTCAAGTCTATCTGCAAGGACCCAGAGCTGAAAGAAACTCATTTTGAATGCGACTGTCCAAGGGCTTGCTTTGCCAGGGGTCTGTTTAAATCTGTGTTTTTTACTGTTGCCTTACCAGGGGTCTGAGAGGCAGATTAATTAGTGGATTTTTGAAGTTATTACAGTAGTAATTTTGTAGGCATACATGCTTATAATCTTTGTATTAATAAACGTTTAATTTAGTTTTATAAAAAACCTCGCGACTTGGGGGTGGTCTTATTGTTACTGAATTCAAAGCCTGCATCTCAAAAACATACAAATAGCAAAATTGGGTTATGCCAGTTGTTTCAAGTTTTCCTCTAGGATTTGAACAACTCAGCTTTTACCATCGGCTGTGTCATAATGAGTCATGAATTAGCCATAACTTACTCCATGAGAAAATTGGAGATTAGAACCATCTTATTTATCTCCTGCAAAAAAAACTCTTTGCCCCGAATCCAACCCCATATAACTAGCTCTCACCTAAGTTCAATGAAATTGTGCCAAGTCTTAATGTTCTGATCAACTTAGAGATAATCTTTAAATCCTATATCTTATCCCTTACCAAGGATAAAATTCTCATCCTTGTTTTCAGGACCCTCCGTGGCCTCACTCCTCCATATCTCCGTGATCACCTTCAGCCCTACAACCCTCCAAGATATCGGCCCTCCTTTAATTCTGGCCTCTAAGAGCTCCTAATTTCAATTGCTGCACCAATGGCAGCTGCGCCTTTGCTCTCTCCAAAATTCAGTTTCGAAGAAAGAAAAAAATGAAACTTACATTATCCATCTGCTTCCAGCATGTATCAAGATACTGCTGGGCTTTACGTCCTTCTTGAAGGTGCTGCAAAAAAAAAGCAAGCTCTAACTGTTTAATCATGACATCAGACAATTACTTAACACCAATGCCTGTGTTGCAACTCATTTCCCACTTCTATATGTGATTAAATTGGGCTTCAGTCTATAATTTCAATCAGTTTACAAATTTGTTCATTTAATTTTTAATTCTATTCCATGCACATTATCCTTGGATTATTCACCAATGAAAGAGCAGTATTGAGATTTGATATTTTCTATTATAGTCTGTCCATCATTTCTTCCCTTTAAGGCAGATTCTAACTGAAGTTTCTTGAACTACTTGAGATTCTTGAACTATTTATCAAGGAAGAGTATCTGAGGTGGTTTCCTGTTGCCTTTCTTATGATTTTACCTTGAGTACCTTCTCCAGATGGGCTGTAACCAAGGCTAAACAGTCCCACCCACCCTTTACAATGGAAACAGAAGTCTCCCACACCCATCAGAATAGCTACCCTGCTGGACATCAATCAGAGCCAGCACTTGCTTGCTGTCTGAGCACAAAGTCAAAGGATTGCTCCTAATATAGTAGGCCCACTAAATTAAAACAAAAAAATCTCAATAGAATAAAGTGTAATAGTATTGACAACTCCAACTCTTGATCTTGTGTTAACTGCTTTGCATATTGATCAGGTGTCAGACAGCAGCCAGACAGGCACTGAACATTATCAGGTCAGTTTTAAACAACGTGCAGATATTTCAGTAGCAGCTGATCTGAGTCAGAGCTGGAGATGGCCATGTTATGGAGGCTGGAGTGGGGGCAGTCTATGATGGAGGGGATATTGGGTTAGAAGCTCAGCTCAGGGTCAGCGAGGTACCCAAGGTTGAAAAAATTCTTATTCGGGCTGGGGCTCTGGCCAAGGAAGGGAATGGAATTGATGGTGAGGGAACTAATTGTGTGTCAGGAGCTGAATACAATAGTGTTCATCTTCAAAATACAGTCCGCAACACTTGCGCCATCCACATTTAACAGGAGCAGTTGCCTATATTGACAAGAGAACACAGATTCAAACTAGAAATAAGACAAATATAAGGTTAATATTAAGAACGATCCAGATAGAGCACTGGATACAAATATCTTCAATGCATTTCAGAAATAACTTGGTGGTCAAATGGAGATATTAGGATCTTTCAAGACAGATGAATTTGGATGCATACCTCCCTCATCCATGACAACTTATACATCTTTAGAAGCATAGAAATTAGGAGCAGGAGTAGGCAATTCGGCCCTTCGAGCCTGCTCCGCCATTCAGCATGATCATGGCTGATCATCCAACTCAATAGCCTGCTCCCGCTTTCTCCCTATATCCTTTGATCCCTTTCACCCCAAGAGCTATATCTAACTCCTTCTTCAAAACATTCAATGTTTTGGCCTCAACTACTTTCTGTGGTAGCGAATTCCACAGGTTCACCACTCTCTAGGGGAAGAAATTTCTCCTCATTTGAGCCCTAAATGGTCCACCCAGTATCCTCAGACTGTGACCCCTGGTTCTGGACTCCGCCACCACCGGGAACACCCTTCCTGCATCTACCCTGTCTAGTCCTGTTAGAATTTTATAGGTTTCTATGAGATCCCCCCTCATTTTTCTGAACTCCAGCGAATATAATCCTAACTGACTCAATCTTTCCTCATAGGTCAGTCCAGCCATCCCAGGAGTCAGTCTGGTAAACCTTCGCTGCACTCCCTCTATAGCAAGAACATCCTTCCTCAGATAAGACAACCAAAACTGCACACAATATTCCAGGTGTGGTCTCACCAAGGCCCTGTGTAATTGCAGCAAGACATCCCTGCTCCTGTACTCGAATCCTCTCGCCATGAAGGCCAACATAGCATTTGCCTTCTTTACCGCCTGCTGCACCTGCGTTCTTACCTTCAGCAACTGGTGTACGAGGACACCCAGGTCTCGTTGCACATTCCCCTCTCTCAATTTATAGCCATTCAGATAATAACTTGCCATCCTGTTTTTGCTACCAAAGTGGATAACCTCACATTTATCCACATTATACTGCATCTGCCATCTCACTCAGCTTGTCCAAATCACACTGAAGCATCTCTGCATCCTCCTTACAGCTCACCCTCCCACCCAGCTTTGTGTCATTTGCAAATTTGGAGATATTACATTTAGTTCCCTCATCGAAATCATTAATATATATTGTGAATAACTGGGGTCCCAGCACCGATCCCTGCGGTACCCCATTAGTCACTGCCTGCCATTTGGAAAAAGACCCGTTTATTCCTACTCTTTGTTTCCTGCCTGCCAACCAGTTTTCTATCCATCTCAATACACTACCACCAATCCCAATTTAATTTTACACGCTAATCTCTTATGTGGGACTTTGTCGAAAGCTTTCTGAAAGTCCAAATAAACCACATCCACTGGCTCCCCCTCATCAATTCTACTAGTTACATCCTCAAAAAACTCCAGTAGATTTGTCAAGCATGACTTCCCTTCCATAAATCCATGCTGACTCTGTCCGGTTCTGCCACTGTTTTCCACGTGCTCAGCTATTAAATCTTTTATAATGGACTCTAGAATTTTCCTCACTACTGACGTCAGGCTGACTGGTCTATAATTCCCTGGTTTCTCTCTACCTCCCTTTTTAAATAGTGGGATTACATTAGCTCCCTCCAATCTGTAGGAACTGTTCCAGAGTCTATAGAATCTCGGAAGATGACCACCAATGCATCTACTATTTCTAGGGCCACTTCCTTAAGTACTCTAGGATGTAGATTATCAGGCCCTGAGGATTTATCGGCCTTCAATCCCATCAATTTCCCCCACACCATTTCACTACTAATACTGATTTCTTTCAGTTCCTCCCTCTCACTAAACCCTGTGTTCCCCAACATTTCAGGTATGTTATTAGTGTCCTCCTTTGTGAAGACAGAACCAAAGTATGTATTTAGTTGGTCAGCCCTTTCTTTGTTCCCCATTATAAATTCCCGTTTCTGACTGTAAGGGACCTACATTTGTCTTCACCAATCTTTTTCCCTTCACATACCTATAAAAACTGACTGTAAAAGTTTCTATGTTCCCTGCATGCTTACTCTCGTACTCTATTTTCCCCTTCCTAATCAATCCCCATGTCCTCCTTTGCTGAATTCTAAACTGCTCCTAATCCTCAGGTTTGTTGTTTTTTTCTGGCCAATTTGTATGCCTCTTCCTTGCATCTAATTTCCCTTGTAAGCCATGGTTTGGCCACCTTTCCCGTTTTACTTTTGCACCAGACAGGAATAAACAATTGTTGCAATTCACCCATGCACTCTTTGAATGTTTGCCATTGCCTATCCACGTTTCCCAATCCATCATAGCCAACTCGTGCCTCATACCATCGTAGTTTCCTTTATTAAGATTCAGGACCCTAGTCTCAGAATCAACTACGTCACTCTCCATCTTGATGAAGAATTCTATCATATTATGATCGCTCATCCCCAAGGGGCCTTGCACAACTAGATTGCCAATTATTCCTTTCTCATTACACAATACCCAGTCTGGGATGACCTGTTCTTTAGGTTGGTTTCATCTACAATTCATGTTAGTTTATCTGCCCATTGCAATCAGTTTTGCATCTCTTTCCACATAATGACTGATCAAGAAAGAATGAAGAATCTGAAATTAGTTTGAATCATGTTAAGAACATAAATGAGGGGATACTCACTGCTTTCCTTTCCATTTTCAGCTCATGAGAGTACCTCATGAGCTCTCCATAAACTCTGTGGCCAATTTCTTCAGCAACAACTTCACGCTGCCCTGCATAGTCATTGAGCTCATTCAGAACTTGAAAGAAGGACTGACAATAGGTAAATCTGCAGAAAAATGCAATAATTAGAATTAGAGTATACAGAAGTATTATCAAATGGCTCTCCTGAGTATAGAAAGTGATTAATCTCGTTGTGTGAAATATTAAAAGTCAAAATCAATTTAGTCTTTTGTTAGTTAATAAGGTGCATGTCTTGCTATATTCTATTGAATTAACTGATGTCTCCATAAATTGCTAATACAGGAATAGAAGCATTAGCCATAGGGAAATCACATTTAAAATTGGGCAACAAAGCAACAACAGTTGGAATAATCTGCCAGTGTTCAAATAACAGAATAGTAATGTAACTGAGTTAATAAATGGGACATTAGATTAACTCAATGTAAAACATTATACACTGGATGAAGTTGGGTGAAATCTGAGCAATATTAAGTACACATTGAAGAGTACAGAATTAAGGCATAACTGGGAACAAGAGTTGGAAGTAGTGGTAGACTTTTCACTTTCAAAGCCTAGACACTATGGAGAGGCAATTAAAAATACAAACAATGTTGGGATACTTTATCAGAAAAGCAAAGTGCAAATCCTTTCCATCACAAAGACCACCTCCTTCGACAAGCATTACAAATCCTGCCTCCACCCCTACCTCAGCTTATCTACTTTTATTTGAAGACACTAACCCAGTTGTGATTTGGGAATTGTTGTTTGGTTTTTGTGACATTAATGAGTAATTGGCATGGTAAGGGTGCAAGATGTACAAACATTCTTGACCCACAAAGTATAGAACTAGTGGCCTCATCCATCATGATCAAGAATGGTAGAACACCCAGTGTGTATACTGTTGCACTGACTTAGAAATTGTGACATGACAAAGGGCTAATGTCTATCTAGTTTGCCTTCTATCAGCTAAAAGCTACTGCGGATGCTGGAAATCCAAAACAAAAACAGAATTACCTGGAAAAACTCAGCAGGTCTGGCAGCATCGGCGGAGAAGAAATCAGTTAACGTTAACTGATTTCTTCTCCGCCGATGCTGCCAGACCTGCTGAGTTTTTCCAGGTAATTCTGTTTTTGTTTTGCCTTCTATCATCCTGATAGTTGCATGATTCAATGATAAGGGAGCTGTTGACTAATCATAGCAATCAACTTCTATCAATAAGGTTACAACAGACCCAGAAATGACACACAAAATCCCAGTGGAGGAGAACTCTGAAAACAGTAGGGTAAAAACCTTTTCTGCCCAAGCATACTACACTTACCAAGTCATGTTTCCCTGTATTCAAAAATGCTTTTTTCTGAATGAAATCTATCCAATTTGCATTTAACTGAATTATCCTTTTGCATGAAAATTACTGCCTTCCAACACCAACAAGAGTATGGATGGCAAGACTGCCTAGCCAGACGTTGGTTCCATTATTCCAAGCAAATGTCACGTCAACAACATAAATCACATAATTCCCAGGATCCTCCACGACATTAATTATCAACCCTAAATAGCTATGGGAAGAATAACTCTTAGTATTGTCACAATTCCAGCAAACAGAGCACTTGCCTTTATTAGTTCAGGCATAGAATATAAGAGTTGTGTAATACACTATTTAGGTTTAAGCTGAAGTACTGTGTGCACTTTTGGTCACCCCACTATAGGAAAGATATGATTGCACAGAGAGAGTGCAGAGGATATTTACGAGGATGTTGACTGGAATTTTAGTTGGATAAGCCACAGTTGTTTTCTTTAGAACAGAGAACAGAAGAATTGAAGTATATAAAGTTGAGAGTGGTTTAGATAGAGCAGATAAGTAGTCCCTATTCCCCTTTGTTGACGGGTCCATACCCTAAATCTACGCTCCCTGGTTAAGAGGTAGGAGATTTAGAAGGGATTTGAGGGGAAATGTTTTCATCCAAAATGGTGGTGGTGGTGATCTGAAACTCACTGCTTGAAAGGGTGGTAAAGGCTGAAGCCCTCATAACACTTAAAAAGTACTTGGATATGCGCATGAAGTGCCGTAACTTACAAGGTTACAGACCAAGAACTGTAAAGTGGGGTTAGGCCGGATGGCTACTTGTCGGCTGGTGTGGACATGATGGGCCAAATGGCCTCTTCCTGTGCTGTAAATTTCTATGCTTCAATTTCGCAATTACCATTAAGTTCAAAGCAATATAAATAAGTGAAGATTGGCTAGCTAACAGGAAACAGAGTAGGCAAAAATGGGTCATTTTCTGGTTGGAAGGATGTGATGAGTGGTGTGCCACTGGGGTTAGTGCTGGGGCCTCAACTCTTTACAATTTATATAAATGATTTGGGTGAAAGGACTGATGTCACAGCTGACAAATTTGCTGATGACACAAAGATAGGTAGGAAAGTAAGTTGTGAAGAGGACATAAGGAGGCTACAAAAGGATATAGATAAGTTTGGTGATTGGGCAGAGATCTGGCAAATGGAGTATAATGTGCAAAAATGAGAGGTTGCCCATTTTGACAGGATGAATAAAAAAGCATATTATCTAAATAGTGAGAACCTGCAGAGCTCGTAGATGCAGAGGGATCTGGGTGTCCTAGTGCATGAATCGCAAAAGGTTAGTATGTGGGTGCAGCAAGTAATTAGCAAAGTTAATAGAGTGTTATTGTTTATTGCAAGGGGAATTAAATACAAGAGTGGGGAGGTTATGCTTCTGTTACACAGGGCATTGGTGAGACCATATCTGGAATACTGTATACAGTATTCATCTCGTTATTTAAGGAAAGATGCAAATGCATTGGAAGCACTTCAGGAAGGTTTATTAGATTAACAACTGGAACGGGCAGGCTGTGTTATGAGGAAAGGCTGAACAGACTAGACTTGTATCCGCTGGAGTTTAGAAGAGTAAGAGGCGGCTTGATTGAAACATAAGATAAAGTGGGTATGACAGGGTGGGTGTGGAAAGGGTGTTTCCTCTTGTGGGACTAGGAGCCACTGTTTAAAAATAAGGGGTCACCCATTTACAACAGAGACGAGGAAAACATTTTCCTGAGGGTTGAGAAACTTTGGAATTCTCTGCCTCAACTACCTTTTGAGGAAGAGTCTTTGAATATCTTTAAAGCAGAAGTAGATAAATTCTTGATAAGGGGGTGAAAGGTTATCAGGGTAGGTGGGAATGTGAAGCTGAGGTTAAAATTAGATCAGCCATGATCTTATTGAATGGCGGAGCAGGCTTGAGGGGCTGAGTGGCCAACTCCTGCTCCTAATTCATATGTCTGTATGTATGTTCACAGCGGAGTGGCATCAATCATCCATCTGATTACTCTACAAACTGCTAGAAATTTTACAAATGAATAATACTTTGCAATACTTATACATCATTTGAATAGCAAAATTTTCTACAAATTTCTGGCCCAGTCTATTAAATAAACACAGCACAGGGGAGCAATGCTGTAAGAAACCCAAAAAACCTTTTCTTCCTTTCAGAGACTATTGTAATCACGTGGCGCAGAGAGCTAACTCATCCAAATGAAGCTGCTTTCAAATTAATTTGATAACTGACTCATGATCTGGCAAAAAGACGAAGCTGGCTTGTGTATCCCTCACTAAAAGCATTCAACTAACAAATGGTGCAGTACAAATATTCTTTTCTTTTAAAGGAGGGAACCCAGCCAAATTCTTAAACTGAGGAGCCAAGTGGAAGAGATATGAAGGCCAATTTAGCCTAGACTAACAAACCAGATATAGATACAGGACTTTGTTTAGTCTGGACAAAGAAGCCAAAGGCAGACATAGGCTCTTAAATGTTACGACTCAGAGCCTACAAACTCTGGGATAAAGTGATTCAACATTCAATCAGCAATCTGGACAGCTATGTTTAAGGCTGCTAATAACTCGACCAGTCTGCTCCAGCATGGGCCAGATATCAACACCCCCCCTATTTCATAAACACTCATTTGAGGCTCGAAGAATTGCAATGAGATCATTATACACAAGCTCTGCAATTCCTTGTATTGATAAATGCTTTGTGCAGATTTCAGTTCTTATATTCATATTTCATTGTTATTTTTTCATGTGAGTACAAAAACTTGCATTTATACAGTTCCTTTAACGTAGAAAAATTTCCAAAGTATTTCACATAGGCACAAATGTGGATGCCAATTATATATAAATAAAAACTATTGAAGCAGAATTTCTTTTGCCTCCAAATCACACCTTTCACAATGTTGAAAGATGCACCAAAGAGGTGTCAAAATTCAAACTCTTCTGGAAAGCATGACTTCATACCCCACAGGAAGCATTTTATACCATCAGGACACTCAAACCCTAACAAAAATTTTCAAATCCACTGCAAAAACCTACTTCATAATTTTCTGCCACTTATAGGTCAAAAACTGAACAGTGTAAAATGGGCAGCTTGAGTCGAAAGGTCCACAGGTTCAAGTCCTACTCCAGAGACATGAGTGCATATCCCAGGCTAACACCACAGTACTGAGGAATCACTGGATTATAGGCACCACCATCATTAGAATAATACAATAAACCAAGGTCCCAACTGCCCTCCCAGAAGACCCTGTGACACTATTTAGAGAAGAGCAGAGGAGTTCTCTTGGTACCCTGGCCAATATTTATTCGTCAAACAACATAACTAAAACAAATCAAATCAAGGCAAATCAAATCAAAGAGCCGTAACCTCCTCAGAGTGACAATCAGCGCCGGATTGCCACCCGTGGCCAATTACTTTAATGGATTTTCTTCTGTACCTTCTGACAGTGCAGGCGAGATCCAGGCAGCGCAGCTCATCTCCAAGGCCCAGAGTCCAAAGCCAGCTCCTTCAAATTGGAGAACATGCCCCCTTTTTTACAGCACTAGGATTGGGGAGTGGGTCTGGGGGTGGGTTAGAGGTCAGAGATTGGGGTGGGGGTGGGTTAGAGGTCAGGGGTTGCGAGCGCCGGGCACGCAGCAGGGAGGATTCGTCCCATGCGGGTGGTGGGGGTGGGAAATCCAATGAGGGTTGGGGAATACCGTGGCGGCTCGGGGGGGGGTTAGTCGAAGGGGTGGGTAAGAGTTCCCTGGGGGGGGTCAGTCTGGATCTTTACAATAGTTACACAGAAGTAGGGGAGGTTTTAATTCTTCTAACTTTTCTGAGTAATTGTTTGTGCAACCCTGTCGGGACCATCGGAAGTTTGCAATTTAAATCGGATTTTCCAATGGTTCCCAGAGCAGGGCAATCGTTCAGAAGAAATTTGCGCTTCTGGCCAACTGCCATGCAAACCCTTACCTGTGAAGTTCGAAGAGGGATTCCCCAGTCCAACTTTGGGGTATACCCCCCAATCCAACGCTGGGGAGCTCAATTATTTCATTTCTTTTCTGGGATTTTGCTTCTATGCAAATTGGCTACTGGGTTTCTCCACATTTCAATTACTAGACTTCAAAATCACAGTTGGCTGAAAACTACAAGGACAACTCATGGTTGTGAAGGTTGCTATACAAATGCAATGTGGTTCTTCCATCTTCTAGCCACAGCCTTATGTGCACACCCATTAAAACTAATTATTTCTATTAGACCTCCACAAGGTTTTTAGTTTTTAATGAAAGAATTCTTGAAATTCAATTTCAAAAGAAAGATCAATTATTTGGGGGAGATGGTAGCATAGTGGCAATGTCACTGGACCAGTAATCCAGAGGCCCAGGCTAATGCCCTGGGGGCTTGGGTTCAAATTGCATCATGGTCACTAGTGGAATTTAAATTCCAAATGATAAAATCTAGAATTGAAAAGCTTGTCTCAGTAATGGTGACCATGAAACTATCCGATTATTGTAAAAACCCATCTTGTTCACTAATGTCCTTTAGGGAAGGAAATCTGCTGTCCTTACCTGGTCTGGCCTACATGTGACTCCAAATGCACAACAATATGGTTGACTCTTAACTGCCCTCCGAAATGGCCTAGCAAGCCACTCAGTTCAAGGACAATTAGGGATAGGCAACCAATGCTGGCCTTGCCAGCAATGCCCACATTCCAGGGAAGAATAAACAAAAAAAATTGGTTGCCTTGGTCAAAGGCCTTTATTAGGATAATAATGACAGCTGTCAGTTGTTTCTTTAAATTGCCAGCATTTTTAGAACCAAGTCAGATTTCTTTAAAAGAAACTGTTTGTTGCTTTTTAGAGTTTTGTAGGTTGGCATGTACTCATGCAATTATAATCAAGGTAGTATGTGTGTGATTTTGTGGAGATTTGCAACAAATCTCCAAGAATCTATATTCGCTGTGGTCCAGTAGCTTTACTGGTTTTGTGTGACTTGGAACTAAATCGTTTGGAACTGTATCACCATCCCCACAGTCACTGGGTCAAAATCCTGGAACTTCCTGCCTAAAAGCACCGTGGGAATATCTACACCATAAGGACTGCAGCAGTTCAAGACAGCTCTCTACCATTTTCTCAAGGGCAATTAGAGGGGAAAATAAATGCTGGCCTTGCCAGTGACACACTCATCCCAAGAATAAATTAAGAACAATCACCTGTACTGCGGATGAAAACATTATAAAAATGTTCCCAAGTGAGTTAAGTCAAGCTAAATTAAAGATCTATATTACTGTAGTTCCTCTAGTGAAATTTAATTATTCCATGTCAGAAGAATGGGCAAGTTGGGAGAGAGATTGAAACATTATAGAACTGCATCAGGCTATCTGAAGGTGATTAAATTAAACAAGTAAGTTTCCTTATGGGTAATAAAGCACAGGTATTCTGGCATTATTCAACCTGACAGATGAATGCAAAAATTATTTTTTTTATAGAAAGAAGAAAGCTGATGGGAAATTTATTTTATAAAATGATATGATGAAAGGATAAAAGTCTAATGAAAGCTAACAGCATCCAGAGAAAGCCTGCAGAGCATTTCGAGTAGCTGAATGCAGGAGTACTGATGGCTTGCGTCCAAAGAAGAAATGATCAGAGGCAAATTAGCAATGGAAATTCCTAAATAAAAACAGAAAATGCTGGAAATACTCTGCAAGTCTGGCAGCATCTGTGGTGAGAGACAGAGTTAACACCAATCTGAAATGTTATCTGTTTCTCTCTCCACAGATGCTGCCAGGCCTGCTGAGTACCCTCAGCATTTTCTATTTCTGATACAGACTTCCAGCATTCACAATATTTTGCTCTTGTACTTCTGGTTGGTGTTATTTCCTGGTAGACCATGAATGAAGTTGCAGTTAAATGCAAATCTGCCATTAGGAGATGGCAATGGTGCAGATACATCAAAAGAAACTATAAAGTAGCAAATGTCATTACTGAAAACATCGATCCATGATTGCTGTAAGTTACAACATCTAAAAATACAAAGACAAAATGGAGCATCATATTCAGAACTAAAATCAATTTCCAGTATTGAGCTGAAAACTAAGTTAATGTCATGACACAGGAACAGTACAAGAAAATGCAGCTCAAGAACAAAGCATTCAAGCCATCATGCATATAACTGATATAATTCATTTAATGCAAAGTGTGGACAAAAAAAACACTATCGTCCAAGTATATTTCACTATTTCAAATGGTAAACCATGACATTATGATTCTTGATAAGAATTCATATAGTAAAAGGCCTGGTAACAGATATGAGAACGAACCAATGCACAATATTGTACTCAATATACTCAAATACGTGACTGATAATTTTTTGTCACACGCTAGGTGACTTCAAAATGAAGATGGTCTGGAAGTACCACTCAGTGTACACAACTAGAACATACCTAGCATTTACAATGTGGAAAATATAGAAAGTGAGAGTGCAGCTGAAACGGTCAGAATCAAAACCATGGTCTAAGTCTGTAATAATGTATGATAAGATAGATTTTAATCAGGTTTGCATATGCGTCAACCTCAAAGAATTAAACAAAACATTCATGAGGGGAGGCACTGTGCCAACAATTGATGAGAACGGCAGTAAACCAATCACATTTAACAGTCTTAGTTGAGATCCATGTGCATACAATTTGTAATCAATACAGGAGGTCTTCCTGAAAAAAATTAACCATTGACTATTTCCTTGATTGTCTAGAGTCAATGATACATGGTGTTCAAACTATATACATGCACATCACAAATAGCCAGCATCACAGAATACTGAAAGATGCCAAGATAAAAGCCTAAGGTTCAACAGAAGAAAATGAAAGTCACAGTGCCATGGATATGTTAAACTTACAAAATTTGCTTCTGGGCTAAATTGGTGATGGAGTACAATGTAATCTAATGTACATTTATATACTCTGCTTTATCAAAATTTGCATCCAATTTGCAAAGAAAAAACCCCCATAATCTCAAGTGCTAGCATTAGAGAGGTCATACTTCTAGTTGATGCATCAAAAGCCAATACAGATGCCATGATCCTTCAACATGGCAAATATGTGACATAAACCTCACACACAACAAAGTCAAAATATATATATTTATGACACATATAGGCATAGAGTCAAAGTGCAAAACAAGTACAAAGCCCTTGATAGCATCTTTCCCATGATGCTATCTGTAGCGCCATCATGACTGTAGAATGTGACTTGTAAGATCTGACAGAGTTGAGAAATGGACGTTGGAACTGCTTCCGGGTCCTGAGATCCCATCCCAGGGGAAGCAGTCATTGGCACCGATTTTGATGGCACGGATTGTTAACTGGCTAAAGAGCATGTTGGGCACCCAATTAGCAGGTGCAGGGGTGGGAACGAGGTAGGAATGAAAGAGAGCGAGCCCAATTTAAACCCACCAAGGCAGTCATTACTGTGGCTGCTGTTTGAGAGATTTACTTTCTGGTGCAAGTAAATCTCCCTCTGGTGCAATCAATGATGCCCTGCGTCAGGGAGAATCTAGAGATGAAGGCGAGGCCCCACATGGCTGGAACTGAATGTACTGCCCAGCTCTGGCAAATGGAGCAGCCATTTGCGGGATGTCACCAAAATCCACAGCTGATACTTGGAAGGGGTCAGAGGCAAAGAAGTTCACGTCCACAGAGGCTTTGATGGTTTCTGGCAAAGCATGGCATGCAGTACTGCAAGATGAGAGCTCTTCCACGGTGAGACAAATCTGTGACCATCTGCCTGGAGAATCATTGAGCTGGATTTTACATTGAGAGTGGGCTTCCCGTACGCACTGTAAATTTCGGGAGTGAATCCATCTCCACTTAGCCAGTTACACAATGGATGCAGACCTCCCCCACCAACTATTACCTCAGAGCAGTGACAGGATGAGGCCCTGAACTGGGCATTAATTGTAAACTCAAGGGCATCAAATTGGGCCTTGGGCTGGTAACCAAGCCAACTGTAAAATCGTGGAGGGGACAGGGCGAGTGAACCAATCGTATGGGGCACTAATTTATGGTCTACCCATCTGTTTTTCCCCCCGTGGGTGGCCCATAAAATTCAGCCCACTGTCTCCTGTGTTACTGGTTCTCCATCGTGACGAGGGAGCTCAGAGTTCAGCGGTACAGCCTACAGTGAGGGTGTGGCCTCCCTTGCCTTCCTGTCCCTCATCCCTCTCTGCTGCCCTCCTCAAATCTCAATATGCTCTCTGTGAGCACTTTAACTCTGAGCTGTCTGAGTTGGAGGCTTCGGACAGTTACCATTTACTTACCAGAATAGTTTCCCAGGAAATGTGAGATCCCTTGATTGGTTTAAAGGATCGGCCATGTTATCAGGCTCGGCCTTCCTCCATCCTGACAAAACAGGCTGGCAGCAGGAACAATGACAGGAAACCAGCATGTTGGCTGCCTCTGGTATTTTCACCTCCCACCCACCTCCATTCCCACTCTAAAAATACAGCCCTTAAACTCCAAATGCACAACTTGAATGTCTAACACAAACTAGGAAAGAAATCCTAGTTATGCACACATTCAAGAACCTATCATCTAAACAGTGAAACAAAAAGAGAGGAAAAAACAAGTAGCATTTATCTAGTACCTTTAACCAAGTGAAGTGAAATGTCCCACAGTGCTTATCAAACTACATAATGATGAGGTAGCAGGACAGTTAACCAGCTTGGTCAAAATAGTAGATACAGCCATTTCCACCAATTACCTGATATCAGTGGGATGCCCCCACCAACGCAATTCTCCATCACTTCAAGCTGATTTCCTACCCAAAATGGCCAAGGGGCAAGGCAGTGGGTATGGGGAAAGAGCCAGGGTGTAAGTTGGAAGCTTCGGACAGTTACCATTTACTTACCAGAATAGTTCCCCAGGAAATGTTAGAGATTAAAACCTGGTCTAACACCTGGGTAACGATACAACGGAACCCCCAATCACTCATACTGACCACCACCGAACCAATCAGTCGCCATCGCCCAACTCCTCCCTGACCCTCTGACTCACCTCACTGGCCACCGGACTGCACCCCCCCCCTCCACACCCACAACTCCACCCCAAATCCACAAATCGACCTAACTAGCCCTCACCACCAGACTAGCCCTCAACCCTACAACTACCTCCCTAACCACCAAACTAACCTCGACCCAACCTGACTAGGCCCACCACCCAACTCCGACTACCCTTTGACCTGCCCTGACTAGCCCAACCAACTCAACCCGACCTGACTAGCCCTGAATCTCCCCCTCCATCCCAACCTGACCTCACCACCCACTTACCAACCCTTACCCTCACCCACTTACATTACCCAACACCCCTCACTCACCTTACCTATCCTAGCCCCTCACCTTAACAATCCCACCCCCTTACACACTTACCTTCCCTCCGTGGCTTTTCAAAGAAGGGACATTTAAACTCTTTACTCATTGGATATGACATAAAAAGGGGACATGGTTTCTGCGCAGATTCTCTGTGCTGCTCCCCCCGAGGATTCCTGCACAGAGTCAGTTCTGCAGGATCCTCCACTGGAAGACTACCCTGAAACATTGGAGGAAGTGTGTATTTTTTTCTTTCTTCAGGGTCAGAAATAAGGCTTCCGACCCTGAATGAAAGATTCAGACCAAAGATTCTGGCGTATCTTTAAGATCCACTCAAAGTTAAATAAAATAGTACAATGACATGCACAAAACAAATATGACAGTTAAGATTAATTAACATTAAGCCATGCCAAATAATGACACACTACTTTGAGGTCTAACAGTGCCAATGGTTCACATTCGTCATTTTCCGTATAATAACGCCATTAAGTAGAAGGTCGCATGCACCTCAAGGCAGCCAATGTCAAAGCAGCAGTGTTGCAAGGCTGGGGAAGATCTCCAGCTTATTGATCCACTGGAGTCTGCAGTTTGATGAGAATGGGAAAGTGAGAAAATGCACCAAAATTGCCTTATAAAAATGTTTATTGAGCAAATCAATTCAGTTTTTAAGAAAATGAAGTCTACATGTGGTGCATCGGCAATTGTTAACTTCCAAACCTTTGCCACATTTTAAACTTTCTGAAAAGTTAGCAAAAAAAAAACACGTAAAGACAAAACCTCAAGTTGATGGAGATGAGGGATGTATTTACATCACAAATGTGCTGCCATTTTGTTACATTTACTTAGCTTCTTGCAACAATTGTAACAAGGACAAAACTGCATTTTATTTTCTCTAAAACTGTCTTAAAAGAATCAAGCTTTGCGATAGCATTTTAAAAAAATTATTTCCCTTCATAACTCTCTAACTTATTAAAGTGGCTACTTTTCCATATAAATGCGAGAAGCGCAAATTTCCCCAATGTATAAAAACACAGCACAATCATGCTGTATTTGAAAAGAACATTTAAAAGTCAGCACAATTATCGGCATAGATTCATCTCGGTTTGATTTTAATTAGGAGAAATACAGTGGCAATGAGACTCTGTGGAATTGATCAGTTAAAAATATGAGTTTATTTCCAGATAAGTCACAAATCACCAAGCTTTCCCTTTTTAACTGGCAACTACCTCTTTTAAAATGTAATTCTTCCTAGAATTTTGATTAAGTAAATAGCTTTAATTTAGTAAATTTAAAAGGTTCCCAATCAAGCATTACCCAACAAGTACCGAGTTACAGGCCAGAAGACTACTTATTTTTGTATGGTCGTGAATCTAGCCCAGGATTGTACCTGATGGGCAACTATCCGTCAGTGTCCTCTCGGTTGCTTGGAATACATCAGCCAGGATTCTTGATGCTGACTGCTAAGTTACTGGAAAGCGTAGCACAGGCATCAGGTGAAAGAAAACAGGATGAGGTTAACGCACATTGCTGATTCACACAAGAAGTGTCATTTGGATGAGGTATTGAGGGCTGCTCATGGAACTGTAACCCAGCAAGAGTTAGCACCCTTAAAAAGGAAACTGCCAGCAAAATTAAGACAATTTATAAAATCTAAATGTGCTTTGCTTTCATTAAAAAATCTAAATATGTGTAAGTTTTTAAAACATATTTGCTCATGGGATGTGGGATGCCCACAGCGATGCGCTGGCTAAGCCAGCATTTACTGCCCATCCCTAATTGCCCTCGGGAAAGTGGTGATAAGCTGCTGCCTTGAATCGCTGCAGTTCACTTGGTGTTAAGAAGGGAGTTTCAGAATTTTGGCCCAGCAACAATGAAGGAACGGCGATATAGTTCCAAGTCAGGATAGTGTACAACTTGATGGGGTACTTGCAGATGGTGGTGTTCCCAAGCATCTGTTCTTCTAGGTGGTAGAGGTCGCATGTTTGGAAGGTGCTATCGAAAGAGCCTTGGTGAGTTGCTGCAGTGCATCTTATAGATGGTACACACTGCTGCCACTGTGCATCAGTGGTGGATGGGGTGCCAATCAAGCAGGCTGCTTTGGCCTGGCTGGTGTCGAGCTTCTTGAGTTTTACTGCAGCTGCACTCATCCAGGCAAATGGAGAGTATTCCTGACTTATGCCTTGTACATGGTGGACAGGTTTTGAGGAGTCAGGAAGTGAGTTACTCTCTGCAGAATTCCCAGCCTCTGACCTGCTCTTGTAGCCACAGCATTAATATGGCTGGTCCAGTTTAGTTTCTGGTCAATAGTAACTCCCAGGTTGTTGATAGTGGGGGATTCAGCGATGGTAATGCCATTGAATTTCAAGGGGAGATGATTAGATTACCCCTTGTTGGAGATGATCATTGCCTGGCACTTGTGTGGCACAAATGTTACTTGCCACTTATCAGCCCAAGCCTG
This sequence comes from Cetorhinus maximus, assembly GCF_964194155.1. NCBI lineage: Eukaryota > Metazoa > Chordata > Chondrichthyes > Lamniformes > Cetorhinidae > Cetorhinus > Cetorhinus maximus. The sequence goes on along the minus strand of NC_135895.1, from coordinate 19,497,975 downwards.
AATATAGTCCAGGTCTTGTTGCATATGGATATGAACTGCTTCAATATCTGAGGGGTTGTGAATGATGCTGAACATTGTGCAATCATCTGCGAACATCTCCACTAATGACCTTATGATGGATGGAAGGTCACTGATGAAACAACAGAAGATGGTTGTGCCTAGGGCACTACCCTGATGAACTCCTGCAGTGATGTCCTGGGCTGACATTTTTTAATGCATATATTTTCACAATTTATTCTTTCACTTACACACTCTCATTCTTTCAGTTTACCATAATAAAATTCACATATCTTCCCTTTAATTACTATCTTATGTTTCATTCCACATAACAGGCTTGGGCCAAATACTGGGTTCAGATCAAGAGGTTTAATCATAAAATTGTATAAAATATATGTCCATCAGTACAGCTCAATTTTTCTCTTTTAAAATCTTATTTCTCAGGGCTTTTCTTCTTCAAATCTGCATTTCCCCAATCAAGAGATAATCAAACTACTTGCTCCCAAAGATGAGGTAGAGCAAGCCAGAATGATTGCGTTAGACATTTTCTGCCTCTGCTCTGTGGAAATGTGTTTCGCTTTTATTGAGCATTCCAAGGACCATGACGTAATCTTAAATGGGCTTCATATATTTCTATTCAACATTTTTTTTTACAGAAGTACTCATTGTTAAGCTTGTTCTTAGTCCGGTGCTTACCTGGGTTCTTCATCTTTGCTGGAACGTTTGGGACCATATTTCTTAACAAGATTTCTGTAAATGGAAAAAATAAAGTTTTAATATTAGTACATGCTTCTTTAGCTACGCAGTGCTTCGTGACATCTGAAAATTGTGTTACACAGGTGCAAGTTCGTTATTTCGTTCTATGGCTAGGGTAACTGCATATGGTTTACAAACAAAAGGTTTTATATTAACAGCAAGCCAAGTTAGAGAATTTGCCAATTTTTTTTAAAAGAATTTGCTATTTAATAATCGGGGGCATTGCATATGCAATAACAAACAGAGATCCCTGGAAAACTTAATATTTGTAGCAGATCCAACTTTATAAAAAGCTGAAATCTACTTAAAACACAACATAGTAATTGTAAAGAGAATATCCATTTATTCCTAATATTACTGTGGGATACTGAAGCAGACTTGTGGGGTATGTGTGCGTGCATGCATGTGTGTGTCTAATTTAATTAAACTGAAGAGAGTCAGACTGCAAGGTTTAAATCATAAAAGGGGCTAGGTGTAACAGCAGGCATTTTGAAATGGAGATGGGCAGGCTAAGATGAGATCCCAGTAGATACAGCATGAATGGGAATTTGCATGAGGAGAAAAATGAGGAGTGAATTGTTAGCTTTTTGAATTTCAAAAGAGACATAATAGGAAGTTTTACAACTAACAAAATCGTAAATAAATAAGGCAAAGTTATTAAGTTTCTTTTTCCCTCCAAAATGCTGGTCATAATGACAACATGAAAGATTTTTTATATTCTGGGAAAGGTAACTTCCAAAGAAAGTTTAGAATAATGGACTTAAAGATCAAGAGGGGAGAAAATATATTTAAAGCAAAGATTGAAAGCTGTGTGGTGAGTGGCCATGTGAGATCTTGAAAAGTGGGCTATGCAAAGACAGACCTGCGAAAAGTAGCCTCTAGCCACCCAAGAGAGGTGCTTGTTTGTTCCAGAAAGCAAGGTTTTGTTAAAAGCCTTGGATTTCCATTGTCGAGTAAGAGGGGAGAGAGTTCCCTTATAGCAACAGTGGGTACTTTGCGATAATATTGCTGAATCTTTTATACATTAAGAATCTATTTGGACTGTTGCCCGAAAAAGGGTGTCTAAATTTAATGGTGTAGCTGTAATCTTGTGTTTAAGTTTTCTTTTTAGATAATAATTGTTTTAATTTAATATTTAACATTTCCAAAAGTGGTAGTGGAATCTTTACTTCTGACTTCAGTGCACATACCTTCGCGCAATAAAAAATACAAATTGCGAATCGTTACGATAGCTTGGCCAAGTTTCCCTTTGGGATTTGGTCAGCCCGACAATTACCACCTGCCATATTGTAACATAATTGAAGGGAAGATATGTGAATTTGATTACAGTAAACTGAAAGAGTGCATGTGTGCGAGTGAGACCGTGTGAGCATGAGAAAATGCGTGTAAGTGAAAGAAAACATGTGAATAAATATACATTAAAGATGTTGTCTCCATGCCTCAGTGCCATCTCCATCCTTAAATAACTGAAGACATTTTTAGCCATGTGATAATGCTTACACTATGAAGTACACTGTACAGTTACATACAAACATATATAGGAAAGCAAGAGGCCTTGTGGCCCATCCAGCCATATACGGCTCTGCTTGATACGTTATCAATCTACCCCATCAGTCAGTCTCTTGGAACAAAGGAAACAAAAAAGTAAAACTGTATGGCCAACGTAGAAAGAAAATGATATCATATGAACCAGGTCAAGGCTCCCTCTAAACACACTAAAATTGGGGTGCATCACGTCCAGTACATGGCAAACCTTCAGCCACTATCACTAATATAAAGCTGTCAAATATGCATTATATGATCATACTTTTGATAAGTAAGCTCTGGCAGAGTGTAAAGGGAATTATGCACACTTCAAATAAAAAAATTGTTTGTAGTTTGCTTGACGTCTGTGCCAATACAGAGACGAGGCAGGTACAACCTCAATGAAAAGCGGGACCAACACCAATGAGATTCAATGATGCAGAAAGAAACAGGAATGGTGGAGGTGGTTTATTGGATTGAGAGAGATAAAGGAAAAATAAAAAAAGTCAAATTTAAAATTTGATATTTTAAAAATCTCAAACAACTGACTACTGCAGAAGTGAGATTCTGCGGAGAAAGGTTGACTGGCATTGCATTAACAACTACTGTATTGTATACAATCTCTTGATAGTATAGAAGTTGAATATAGCTGAAAAGAGACATTGTTGCTGAAACTATTCATCTTGCACTCATCAGGACGAATGCAATAATGCCAAATTTCAAACAATCACAACAAATTATGCTACGGGGAAGGGTTCCGATTGGTTGGCAAGTTGACCTATTGGCCGAGGCATTGCTATGGAGCAAGCGGCAGAAAACTAGAGGCTCCCCAAGCTCCTGTGTAATTCAAAAAAGGCACAAGGTTTGGACATATTCCTTCTGTTTGCAGACAGCAGGTGCGTGTGTATAAATGTATATCGTTTCTAGCAAGCAATAATGAGCCACGTTACGAACGTGACTGATAATTTTCAATTCCTGGTTAGTGTAGCTATTACCATGCCCAGGATTTTTCAGCAAGTGCTGCCCAATTGCACAATCACATCTAACAGCAGACATTTTGCTTTGGGTTTTGCAAGCATGGGCTGGTTGAGTATGGTCTGTACTCTGCCCATTACAAACAACCAAAGGAACATGCTGCTTCATTCGAATTTCTGGGATGTATGGCCTACGTGCCTGGCATTGCACTGGCACTTTTGCACCATTGCTTTCTCCATGGGAACACCTCGGCCAATCAGAATTGACTTGCCAACCAATCAGCACCCTTTTCTCCTGTAGTATAAATTGTTGTGATCATTTGAAATTTGGCATTCTTGCATTTATTCTGATGAGTGCAAGGCTAAAAGCTTTGGCAACATGTGTCTGTCTGCAGCAATAATTATCACATTAAAACAGTGTTTACACTCTTGATTAGCAGACTTAACTTTCTATGGACAATTTAATGAGCAATTACTGTGCAAATCCACCAAATTCTGAAATAACAGGGAGATCAAGGATGTTGATGTAAAGCAAACAGCGCAGCAACAAAAATCTACAAGCAAACTTTAGAGATTTGCAACTCATGGTGTATCTTTTAATTCCCTGAACTTACTGGCCAATTTGCAATTTATTAACAGTGTGTGCTTTAATGCTCTGTTATTTTTCCAAAATGCTGGTTTCATTCTGTAGTTAACATTTTTTGATGCTTAATTATTATAGAAATGGTTAGTCCTCAAATGATTGATTGTTTCACTAATTAACCCGAAATTAATCTTCATGCCTAACTGAAAGTTTGAAATAGTACCCCCTTCTGGGAATTCCTATGTGGCACCTTTACTTTTCTCCACAAAATTTAAGCGCCCTGGTTTTGTGGTCAGCAGAGGAGGGATAGCACTCACCACTGACTTGAAAAAGCTGCCTACAAATATTTAGCGGGCTGCTGAGCATCGATTTCCTCTATTCTGATATGGCTTTGAATCTGGTGCCATCTATAGGGTGGGTATGTGTGGCATCCAGCAATTGACCAGCCAATCAGATTGTAGAAATATCATGGTTTGCAATTCAGGAAATATACAACTTCGATTATAGACCATTTTTTAATCATTTTACAGAAAGTAAAGTAAAGATTTGGACATACATATGGGATTAAGGTAGAAGCTGAAATATCGAACAAACTCAAAGGAAAATAAAATTAGAAGTCATGGCATTTTTACACGTTATTCTGAGAGGGTGACATTCCACACTTATAAAATTAGTTTATCAGGGCCAAGATATTGCTCAGCAATAATTATGACTTAGTATGCCGTTAAAGACTCAGAGACACTACATTCAACGATTTGCACTTAACATCCCAAGGTGTTTCACAGGAGCATCATGAAACAGGATATGGCACCGTACCACAAAAGGTCAGATGACCAAGAGGTAGGTGGGTTTTAAGAAGCGTCTTAAAGAAGAAAAGGGCAGAGGGTTGCAGGGAGGGAATTTCAGAGCTTAGGGTCTAGGAAACTGAAGGCACGGCCGCCATCGGTGGAGCGATTAAAATTTGGGATGCTCAAGAGTCTAAGATTAGATGAGCACAGATATCTGAGACTTGTGCACACGGAGGACTTTAGAGATAGGGAATGACAAGACCATGGCCAGGGGTGGGGGGGTGGGGTTTGAAAACTAGGACGAATAATTTTAAGGTCAAGATATTTTATTAATAGGAGTCAATGTAGGTCAGCAAGCTCAGGGGTGACAGGCGAGCAGGACTCGCTGCAAGTTAAGACACAGGCTGCAGAGTTTTGGATGACCTCAAGTTTAGAGAATAGAATATGGATGGCCAGCCATGAGCATATTAGAATAGTCAAGTGCAGAGATAAAAAAGGCATGGATAAGGGTTTCAGCAGCAGATGAGCAGAGACAGGGGCAAAGTCAGAGGTGGAAATAGGTGAGCTTGGTGATGGCACAAATATCTGGTCAGAAGTTTACCTTGGGGTTAAGCATGGCACCAAGGTTACAAACAGACTTTAATCTCAGACTGTTGACAGGGCGATAGATGAAATCTGGAGTTGGAACAGGGACCAAAAACAATGGCTCCAGTCTTCCCAACATTTAACAGGGAGTAATTTCGGCTCATCAGATAAGCAGCCTGATAATTTAGTGATAGTGGAGGAGTTGAGAGATGTGGTGGTGAGGTAGAGTTGGGTGTCATCAGTGTACACTGTTAGAAAATAGGGAAAGTTTAAGTTATATTGGTATTTGTAGATGTTAGGAATGAGTTTTAGCTTTAAAGTTTAAGTTTGATTTGTATTTCTGCATCTGTGTGCGCTAAGGTCAAATGAGTTTTAGTTTCACTTTAAAAAGGTGCCTGCATTTCTAATGAGGTTTTTTTTACAACTGTTACAGCTAAGGTAAACAAACAAGGGAGAAGAATTGGGCTGTTGCCTAGCAACAGGGGTCCAGAGAGACAGGTCCCTCCCACAAACACACACAGCAAAACTAAAGAAATGCAAGTTTTAAGTTCAGCTTGAAGCCAAGACCCCAGAGAGATTGGACACTGGGAGAGAGAGCTGCAGATTTCCCAAAAGCACTAAAAGGTCCCAAGGCCAAAGGAGTAAGACAGAAACAGGGGAAGTCCCAAGCAGACCTTCTAGTCCAAGGGCGGACAGGAACCTGGAAAAGGTTCGAAACCCTGGAGGTGAGCCCTTGTGGAAGGTATCTGAGAAAAAGCATCGGTTTGGGAGAAGGTTCCAAGGCGAGGTCTAGAGTGGAAACCCTTGTGTGAAAGATGGAGTACAGTGAGACCGGTTGGCTCACAGTGTGACAAGCATCTGGGAGTTGGAGAGATCCATAGAATCTGATTGAGGTGACATCTGTCACTTGGTTTCATAGTGTGGTGTGCCTGACCACAGGGTAACTATTGGTTTACATGGGCTGTGTATATTCACTGTGAACATGAGCATAAGATAGCTTTTGTAACTTGTGTTATCCTTATAAATCTGTATACATCTGTAAAGGTATAGTTGTAGGTGAAGGAGTATTGTAATATAGTTCATCTTTTCTTGTTGAAAAAATGTTTTATTCTTTTGTTATAAGTTCATCAGCTGACTCCTGTGACTTTCAGTAGCTGCTCTCCACGTATCTAAACAAACAAATAAAAGTTAGGATTTATCAAGTTGGGTTCCACCCTGGGATCAGGCTTGTCCAGGGTTAACCTTAGCTGGGATTGTGACAACACCTGAAAACTAACTCTACTTTTGGATGATGTTGTAGCCAATAGTAGCATGTGGATGAGAAATATGCAGAGGCCAAATTAGAACCTTGGGGACAACAGAGTTAACTGTTCAGGAACAAGAGATGCCACTGCAAGTGATACTCCACTACGATTGCATAGATAGGAATGGAACCAGGTGAGAGCTGTACCACACAGCTGGACGACAGTGGTGAGGCATTGGAGGAGTGGTCAACTGTTTCAAAGGCTGTGGACAGGTGAAGAAGGATAAGGAAGGATTGTTTACCTTCAGTCATTTGTGACTTTGATAATAGCGTTTTTCAGTACCGCAGCAGGGGCAAATTGAAGTAGGTCAATCACAGCAGCTCGGGAAAGATCGGAATGGATTTGGGAGGCGACAACACGCTCAAGGACTTAAGGGAGGTTGGAGATGGGGAAGTAGTTTGGAAGGATGGTGGGGGTTGGGGGGGTGGGGGGGGTAGGTCAAGGGTTGTTTTTTTTTGAGAGATGATGATGATTGCAGATTTAAAGGAGGGAGAGAGAGACACACAATTATTAAAGAGAGCAAACCATTAACAATATTCAGTAAGGCTCAACATTTTCTGGCGAGAATAGCGTGTAAGAAGTTCACATCAAACTACTGAAGTCAGGCTGATTGTGTGTGCGAAAACAGCAGCAGCGCACCGTGGTGGAGCAAGGCAAGGCATCACTGACTGCAAATTCCAGATTTCCACATTTAACTATGTGCAGCACCAAAAGTTGCTGTCAGTTTGAAACAGTAGTTACAGTGAGCTCTGAATTTTGCCATTGTGACAATGACAAATCCAGGCTAGTACCCTTTCCCCCCACATTTGAGTTCAAGTCAGTTTCTCTTTCACACGATCAAAAACAAAGTCCAATTTAGTTGCATAGCATTGTATCTACAGGCACCAATTATTCTGTTACTAGGCAACTGTCCACCTTTCAGAACTAATGACAGGATGCCTTGGAAATCTTAACAACACTTCTCTATGCTTTTCAAGCTGTTATCTTTGAGAACTGCTGGGAAACAGGTTTAACTCTCTAAACATTTGCTATCAAACAACATTTATAATATTGATTTCATTTAAAACAAGAGATAAAGACATTTATTAATGCCTTCCCCAAACACTTTTACAGTTTGGGTTGTTAAAAAAAAGTGCACAGATGAAACAGTATTATGAACTGACTATTAGGGAACTGTGTTGTGAGACCATGCATTACACTGTCAACATGTGTCACCACAGCAATGAGCCAGGCCAAAGTTTCTCATCCTTACTGCGCTGCAGCTTGGGGTGGGTTGCACCATTAATCAAGCATCAAGATTACTATAACAGTATTTATACAAATCCTACTGTGATTCACATAATAAATTAGTGCTTTCTTCTTACAAAGGGATAATTAGTGTCAAAGCTACAATTCATCTCCAGGAGAAAATCAACCTGAGGCCACCGCTTTTGACTCTTCCTGAGAACTCAGCAGCACTCTGCAGTCTCCACTTGTTGGTCCTTATGGAAAGAATATCAGCAGAGCATCAACTTCTGCTTCCATAACACCTGTCGCCTCCGTCACTACCTCAATCCATCTGCCTCTGAAACACTCACCCATCCCTTTGTCACTTTCAAACTTCTCTAAATCCACACTGTTAGCCAGGTCCCCATCCTTCACTCTCTGAACATTTCAGCTCATCCAAAATTCTTACGGCTATGTTCTATCCAAAACCAAGTTCCACTCACCATCAACCCAATCCTAATAACCTACATCGACTTCCAGTCCTCAAATTTAAAACTCTCACCCTTGTGCTTTAATCCTTCCATGATCTCAGTAAACACTACAACCTCTAAACTTTCTGTGCCTGACTCCGAGTCATTGTAAATCAACCTCTTCCTTTGCCCAATTTTGGTGGATAAGTCTTCAAGCCAGCTAGACTCAAAGCTCTGGAACTCCCACCATAAACCCCACACGCATCTCCTTTTCCTCTTTTCAGGCTTTCCTTAAAGTCCACCAACTTTGACTAAGCTTTTGGTCACCACTGCTAATCCCTTTTTCCTCCCCACAGTATCCTTTCCTAACATATGCTTCTGTGAAGCATTTTGGAACACTTTTCTACATTAAAGGCCCTCTTTAAAATGAGAACTGTTGCTATTGATGGACTGATTCTATCACCAGCATCATTTTCTGAAATCTCTGGCACTAATGATGCTATTCCTTCCGAATATCTCTCTCCAGCTATTGCCTCGATATTGCAAGGTACGGCACATGTCTTCTCTCAATTCTGAGAAATAAAATAATTTCCATTTTGTTTTGTTGCCTGCCGCTCATAGCCTTTCCTGTAAATTAATGCTATTATAAAACTCATAAGGAAGTTAATCACTATAATTTTTTTCTCTGAAAAAGGACCCTTCATGCAAATGAGGTTCTACCCTTTGTTGTAAACCCGATACTTATGCCTGCTCAAGTCCCTCTAAACAGCAGCTGTTTACTGTTTCAGTTCAAGCATTGCTCCTCTTTCCAAAGTGTCAAGCAGCTTCCCTCAACAAGAGAAGACAGGAATGTTGGGACAAAAAGTGCAGAAGACCATTCTTTGACGAAGATTATTACATATGTAAAATAATATCAGATACTCCACAACAACTGTAGAATGACAAAATGAGAGATAATGGAAGATATCAATTAGAAAATCCCAAGCCTACTGTCCTACTCTGTTTAATAAATGGTCTATCATAACCCATTAGTCAGACTTGCAACAGAAGCTATTCAATCCATTGCATCTTGGATGACTCATGTTCAAAGGATCAGTTATCGTAAGGTTATCTGGACCACCTGAATGGCTTGCATATCTGTAGCTTAATCTTCACTAAATTGCCAGTTTTCTGCCTTTAAAGGCTCCCCTTAAAATTCATCTAAGCCTTTGGTTTTCCCCCCACAACTGCTCCTCCTTTGGCTTGGTTTCCATCTTTCATACATCTCTGTGAAGTGCCTCAAGATGCTTTAGCATAATAAAGGTACTAAGTAAATGTATGTGGTTAGTTTTTTCTCTTGTTGAATTAGAAATGTTTAAATTACTAACTAAATTGCACTTTGATAGTTTATTTTTAGTCAATTTAGTTATTCCCAACAGAACAAGTACACTTTGGCACCCTATACTGTGGTCGGATGAATCCATCTGATTTGCTGACTCCTTGTGAAGTGATTGTTCACATAGCCAAAAACATGTAATGACTCAGAAAAGGAATGGTGAGCAACGGTATTGTCTCTCCAGGAGTTCTCAAACAAAGTCTTCAACTCCCTCAGCCATGCTAATTTGATTTTCAATTATAGGTAGAACTTCCTGATTTTGAAAGGATATAATGTAACGTGCTATGCCAGTTTGAAATAATGTTTAAAAAAAGGAAAAAAATTTAATACTTGCATTGAACCAACAATAATTCCCTTTACCATCACAACAGACTCAACTCTCAAATTCCATTGTTGCAGGAATCCTTCAATATATCTTTAGTATTACTTTCTCCAGCATTGAGAACTGGGTGAGTGCAACATCGGTTAAAAAAAGGCACAAATAAGAAAATGAATGTGCTTCCTCATCTACAATTACCTTTTTTGTTTTACGGGTTCTTTATTAACATTCCCACAACTCATTTGGAAACTTAGTCACCCTAACTCACCCACATGCATTTTGGATCACTCAAACTTCCAAGCCAAACAGAAAAACCTGTCAGTTTTACTACTACATTTCTGAAAGCAATGGACTTTTGCAGCCTCAGATGTGAGAAAGGTAGGACAGGAGCATCCTATATAGTATTCAATTCACATTCCCTTCTTCTCCAGTCTTGTAGAAGACTATAATCTCATCCTACAGAACAAACATCAGTGAAGACAATGTGGGAGATATAGGGTAATAACTTTCGACTAGTGTCGGAAAGTGCTGGCCCGCAGAAATTAGAAGAAATAAATGCCTATTTACCTGGTCTTGAAAATTACGTTGCCACTTTGGTTCGCCAGAGCTACTTGGGACCTGTATCGAAAGAATTCTCACAGGCCCCAGCAAAGTGTAGCTCCAACGTATTCAAGGAGGCCACACACCCTTTTTTACAGCACTTGCTGCCGTAAAGCAGCTAAGTTTAAAAGGCCAGGGAAATTGACGGGCCAGGGAGAAGATAAGCGTCTAAGGTAAGTGAATAAGATTTGCAGGGTTGGGGATGGTGGTCAGGAGGTCCAGAGGTCGGGTTGGGGGTCAGGGCAGGAGGTCTGACTCAGAGTCTGAGGGGGGTGGGGGCGTTCGCGGTCGGGTGGGGGAGTGGGGGGGCATTGAGGGTCAGGGAATTCCAGAGGTCGTGGGGTTGGGGTCTGGATCTTGGTTCGTTTGGGGGGGGGGGTCTTGTGGGTCAGTCTGGGTCTTTACAATATTTACCCTGAAGCTAGAAGAGGTTTTAATTCTAACTGTTTCTGGGTAACTATTGGCATAGCCCCGGCGGAACCATCGAAGTCTGTGATTTAAATCACATTTTCAGATGGTTCCCAGTGCAACGCAATTGTCCAAAGGAAGTTAGCATTTCTGGGCAATTGCCCCATGCAAACCTTTGCCTGGGAACTTTCCAGAGGGATTCCCCAGCGTATCCCCCAAATCTGACGCTGGGGAGCACGGAAGTTACGGGCCTTACTGTTTTTCAACATCCAAACTCATTTCTACGCCTCAAATAATGAATCCCATATTTGGAGGGAGGGGTTTCCGGGATTCTCTGTAATAGCATATAAACACTTCTCCCTTCTCTTGGACGAGAACTTCATTCCACCTTGCTATCTTGACAAAATGCTTCCAAGGTGCAGAAACATTGAGATTCGCTGTTTGAAAATGGCAGCCAAGAACCTTACACTTCATCTCTCCAATCTGACCAAACACCCAGCCTACCCCTCAGTGCATGCATCATCTATTTCTCCTGGATTTCTTTTTTGAATTGTTCTTTCACAGGATGTCGGCATCACTGGCTAGGCCAGCATTTGTTATCCATCCCTAATTTTCCTCGAGAAGGTGATAGCGAGCCGCCTTGAGCCTCTGCAGTCCATAGGTAAAGGGACACCCAGTGCTCAGTGCTGTTCGGGCAAAAATTCCAGGATTTTGACCCAGTGACGACGAAGGAATGATAATGTAGTTCCCAGTCGGGATGGTGTATGGCTTGGAGGGGAACTTGCAGGTGGTGGCATTCCCAAGTATCTGCTGCCCTTGGCCTTCCAGGTGGTGGCAGTCACAGGTTTGGAAGGTGCTGTCGAAGGAGCCTTGGTGAGTTGCTGCAGAACATCTCGTAGGTGGAACACACTGCTGCCATTGTGCTTCAGTGATGGAGGGAATGCCAATCAAGTGGGCTGCCGCACCCTGGATAGTGTCGAGTTTCTTGAGTGTTGTTGGAGCTGCACTCATTCAAGGAAATGGGGAGTATTCTATCACACTCCTGACTTGTGCTTTGTAGATGGTAGACAGGCTTTGGGGAGTCAGGAGGTTAGTTACTCACTGCAGAATTTCCAGCCTCTTGCTTATGTTCTCCTTAAAGTCCTTCTTGAGGCTTAACGTTAAGCTTTTCAACTCCACAAAGACAATAATGCCTTTGCAAAAATAACCCAGAAAATGCCAGAAATACTCAGGTCTGGCAGCATCAGTAACAGGGAGAAATAGAGCTAATGTTTCAGGTCAAGGACCATTCTTCAAAACTAAAGGGAGATAAAAGTATAATAGATTTTAAGCAAGTGAGGTGAGGTGGGGGTTGGAGGGGAAGAACAAAGATCTGGGACAGGGTGGAGGGAAGGGAGAGCTTAACTGATAAAAGATTTCACTGTACAAAAGGCAAAGGGAGTAGTAATAATTGTAGTAAAGAAAAAAAAGATTTGCCTAGAGTGGGTGTGAATGGCAGAATAGTGAACCGCTGTGACTAAAAGCAAAACATGGAGAAACAAGGTGGGGGGAAGGGGTGTTGAGAGATGTTGCATCATGTTCAGTAGGTCTCGTGAAGAGGTTCTGAGTCTTGTATAGTTCAATATTCAGTGTTTATTGATAACACAACTATGTATATATGTACAGCATATAGTCCAAGCTAGAGGTTAACTCCATGCTGACTTCTGCCTTCTACACAGGTCTCTATCCTGTCCTAGACTGCCCTCTAGACTCTGGTCATTTGGCTCTTTACAGCACACTGTGGGCGGTACTGTACCCAGGCCCGCATTAATTCTTTCTATGCCAGATACCCCTATACTACACCTCTCCCCAAGTCTTTACTCAATGAATTTATAATACAATTGTGTTTACCCAATGTACTTACATTATCCTTATGCTACCCCTTCTCAAAGAACAAAGAAAAGTACAGCACAGGAACAGGCCCTTCGGCCCTCCAAGCCTGCGTCGATCATATTGCCCGGCAAACTAAAACATTTTGCACTCCCGGGGTCCGTATCCCTCCATTCCCATCCTATTCATGTATTTGTCAAGCTGCCTCTTAAACACCACTATCGTACCTGCTGTCACCACCTCCTCTGGCAGAGAATTCCAGACACTCTCTACCCTCTGTGTAAAAACACTTGCCCCGCACATCTCCTCTAAAGTTTTCTCCTCTCACCTTAAATCTATGTCCCCTTGTAATTGACTCTTCCACCCTGGGAAAAAGCTTCTGACTATCTACTCTGTCCATGCCACTCATAATTTTGTAAACTTCTATCAAGTCGCCCCTTCATCTCCGTCACTCTAGTGAGAACAATCCGAGTTTCTCCAACCTCTCCTCATAGCTAATAACCTCCAGACCAGGCAGCATCCTGGTAAACCTCCTCTGCACCCTCTCCAATGGCTCCATATCCTTCTGGTAATGTGGCAGCCAGAATTGCACGCAATATTCCAAGTGTGGCCTAACCAAGGTTCTATACAGCTGCAGCATGATTTCCCAGCTTTTATACTCAATACCCCTGCCGATGAAGGCAAGCATGCCATATGCCTTCCTGACTACCTTATCCTCCTGCGTTGCCACTTTCAGTGACCTGTGGACCTGTATACCCAGATCCCTCTGCCCGTCGATGCACTTAAGGGTTCTGCCATTTACTGTATAATTCCTGCCTGTATTAGACCTTCCAAAATTCATTACCTCGCATTTGTCCGGATTAAACTCCATCTGCCATTTCTCCGCCCAAGTCTCCAACCGATCTATATCCCGTTGTATCCTTTGACAATCCTCTTCACTATCTGCAACTCCTCCAACCTTAGTGTCGTCTGCAAACTTACTAATTAGCCCAGTTACATTTTCCTCCAAATCATTTATGTATACCACAAACAGCAAAGGTCCCAGCACTGATCCCTGCAGAACTCCACGTCACAGCTCTCCATTCAGGAAAGCACCCTTCCACTGCTACCCTCTGTCTTCTATGACCAAGCCAATTCTGTATCCATCTTGCCAGCTCACCTCTGATTCAGTGCGACTTTACTTTCTGTACCAGTCTGCCGTGAGGGACCTTGCCAAAGGCCTTACTGAAATCCATGTAGATAACATCCATCATCTTTGTCACTTCCTCGAAAAATTCGATCAAGTTAGTGAGACATGACCTCCCCTTCACAAAACCATGCTGCCTCTCACTAATATGCCCTTTTGCTTCCAAATGGTAGTAAATCCTGTCGCGAAGAATCTTCTCTAATAATTTCCCTACCACTGACATAAGGCTCACCAGCCTGTAATTTCCTGGATTATCCCTGCTACCCTTCTTAAACAATGGAACAATATTGGCCTTTCTCCAGTCCTCTGGGACCTCACCCATAGCCAGTAAGGATACAAAGATTTCTGTCAAGGCCCCAGCAATCTCCTCCCTTGCCTCCCTCAGTACTCTGGGGTAGATCCCATCTGGCCCTGGGGACTTATCCACCTTAATATTCTTTAAAACACCTAACACCTCCTCTTTTTTGATCTCAACATGATCCAGGCTATCTACACACTCTTCCCTAGACAAATCGACCGCTAAGTCCTTCTCTTTGGTGAATACTGATGAGAAGTGCTCATTTAGTATCTCTCCCATTTCTTCTGGCTCCATACACAGATTCCCACCTCTGTCCCTGAGTGGGCCTACCCTTTCCCTGGCTACCATCTTACTTTTTACATATGTATAAAAGGCCTTGGGATTTTCCTTAATCCTGGTTGCCAGTGACTTTTTATTACCCCTTTTAGCCCTCCTGACTCCTTGCTTAAGCTTCTTCCTACTTTCTTTATATTCTCCATGGGCTTCATCTGTTCCCAGCCTTCTAGCCCTTACGAATGCTTCCCTTTTCTTTTTGACTAATCTCACAATATCCTTCGTTATCCAAGGTTCCTGAAACTTGCCATACTTATCCTTCATCCTAGCAGGAACATGCCAGCCCTGAATTCTTATCAATTGACGTTTGAAAGCCCCCCCCCCCACATGTCAGTTGTTGATTTGCCCTCAAACATCCGTCTCCAGTCTAGATTCCTCAGTTCCTGCCTAATATTGTTATAATTAGCCTTCTCTCTCACCTAGAGTCTCTGTTTACAGATTCAAGCAGTCTGGATGGAGGCTTTACAATTCTTCTACATCTTGTCCTTATAATATTTGGAGGAGTGATAGGCTCAGTTGAACTGGGCAAACCTTGCTAATTCTGAGGTTGCAATGTAGGTTGTTTTTCTGGCACTTGGTCATCTTTGTTTAGTTCTCTTTTCACGCTCCTTGGAGTTGAACTGCTCCTCGTCAACTCCCCGTCTAATCTGCTCAATGGTCACTGGCTTATCTCATTCCTTTTGGAGAGATCATGTACCCTCTGCTCGTCCTTGATGTGAACCCAGTGTTTCTTTCTGCATGAGGTCTACCGTGATCCTTGTGGGAGTTGAAGATGTTTCCCCCTGGCGTGTGGCTGTGTCACATCAATGGGTTCACCTTGTAGTTTGACTTTTTCTATGCCGTTGTTCTCTTTGGTGTGTCTCCTTGCCTCAAATGGAGGTGTGCTGCAGTCAGTTGATGGTAGCTTCCCTGTTCCAACATCGTCTGGCAAATGGGTATACTGGTTGGTGGCTGCAGCGTCTGTGCTGTGGTGTGTCGGGGTATTGTGACAGCAACTGTTGGAGCCTGAGGTTGGGGCTCATCTTGCTGCTGCTGGTGGTGATTCTCCTCTTGGTCGACTTCCAGTCAAAGAATCATGGTAAACATCTGGGTTGTTGGCTGGTCTGACCGAGGAACTTCTGGCACCCGCAAAGAAAATGGACAAACCGGCTCTGCGAAGAGTGAAGACAATTCAGAGCTGAAGTCCCACTTGAGTATCTTGCTGTTGGATCTCTTGGGACATTGCAGTTGTGTGTGACTGATGACAGGAGGTTGTTTTGACATCTTCTGCCATTTTAAGGTGATTCAAGGCAACACAGGCATCTCTACTCAGAAAAGGAAAAGACTGGTTACAGATGACGTACATGACTTAATGATTCCAGAACCATCCCTATCATCAGAAGTTGGATTCTTCTGGGCCTATAGTGTGGTACGTCTGCTGTTCATAGCCAGAGGCATCTCAGCCACAGTTCCTCATCCGAGACGACTGCAACACTGGCTCCTGTATCCAATTTAAAGTTGGTGAGGTGACCATTCGCTGAGATGTCCACATTCCAGAATGAAAATCCAGGATCTTTTACCTCATCCAAGAAGCATAGTTGTCTCCCTCTCTGGTATGGTACCACAATCTCATGAATCGTCTTGAAAGGCTCTGTCCGTTGTTTTAGCTGTGTGTAGCTTTCCAAAGTGTGCCAGGCAGTTGCAATTAAAACACTGCTGAGATTGCTGGACATTGGTCATGATGTGGGGTCACTTGGTTCCACAGCGCTGGCATGGTCACCCACTCTCTAGTGGTCAGCTAGGATATTGCTTCCCTTAGCCTGGAATTTCTTTGCTCCTTTGCTGTTTTGCTATCTGGGCGTGGGGTTGCTCTGTACCATGGCTTGCTATGCCCTTAAGATGGATCTGTGTTTTAAGCAGATTGGCCTTTTCAAGGGCCAAATATTCCTTAGCCTGAAACATGACTGAAAGGGCATCATCCTCCACTCCAACAACAGTTCTGTCCCTTAAAAGCTGATTTCAGGTCACTGTGTCACAGGCTTCAGCCAATTTGAACAGCTTGTTGATGATTCTCCTGGCTGTTGTTGGACAAGTTTATTAAACTGCGCTCTCTAGGATTTTGTTGTTTCTCAAATTAAAATGTGTCAAATGATTTTAAAACTTCGTTGAATTTAGCTGAGAATTCACCGATTCCTTGTCTAGCTATTGTATTGCCGGCTATTGGACTCACTGAGCTTCTGTTTAGGCCTGAAGCCACCATACATCTAAGGAATCGCTTCTACAAAGTCCAATTTCATGCTTGGCCTGGGCCTTAGATGAGTCCAAATTGGTCTGGCAAAGTCAATTTCTGATCCATGGTCATTTAGAATTTTTTGTAGTTACAGCTTTAAATGCCTCAAGGGGATCCAAGATGGCGCTGCAGTATGCATTCCCCCCCCTCCCCACCGAGTCCTCCCCCGCTGGTCAGGTTTTGGTGGGGTCCACTGTGATGGCGGTCCCAACTTCTTGGTTTAAATTTTTTGCAACGATTCTCTTAATTGACTGTTCTGGGCCTTCCCTGCACTATCGATGGGTTTTTGGGTCTTTAAAAGTAGTTTCCTGGCTTTGGCTGGGCTTTTAAACTGCTGGTTTTTTTTTCAGATTTGCAATGAGCTCGGCTGCCACGTGGTACCGCACCAACTTGGAACGAAGGCTTGTCGCAGTGCTTTAGAAAATGGGCTGCTCTGACTTCTGAAGACTGAAAACGTTTTTTAAACTAGTTCTGGCTCAGAGCTTAATATTTTAGCTCATGCCTGTTAGCTCCTTTGACTCTGGGTATTGAAGCTGGACCTCCACAAGGTCTGATGAAGTCCTTTGCTGCACAGTGGAGTTTTATTTTCTGCTTGGAGCTTCTCTCAGGATCTCACTATCTTTTTGCTTCTGGTGTTTTCAGTCAGGTCAGAATGCTGCTCTTTTAATCCTCTAGACTTTGAATTTCTGCTCCAGCTTCTGAGGTTCTGAGTTTTTCCGATAGCTACCATCATGTTGTAAGATGTTGTATGTTGTTCGGTAGGTCTCATGAAGAGGTTCTGAATCTTGTAGGCTTTAACAATAAGTGCATTGGTAATACATAACTATGTACATATAAGCAGAGCATAGTCCAAGCTACTAGCTAACTCCATGCTGGCTTCTACACATGTCTCTGTGCAGACCTAGAGGAACCTCTGAACTCTGGCTCCTTATATCACATTGTGTGTGGTACCGTACCCAGTCCCACACTAACCGTTTCTATGCCAGATACCCTTATACCACAGGGGGCGGGAGGGCAGAGTTTACGGGCCGAAGTTGTTGAGCTTAATATCGAGTCCAGAAGGCTGTAAAAAGTGCCTAATCAAAAGATGAGGTGCTGTTCCTCAAACTTGCATTAAGCTTCACTGGAACAGTGTGGCAGGCTGAAGAAGGAAGTGTCCACGTGGAGAATAAAAATGTCTCTTTTGCATCTGCACTTAGAACTGTACACTGTTAACAAAATCAATCTTGTATCCATCATTCACATTCCTGCATAGTTATAATAATCCTCCATTCTTACCAGCTACCGGTCTAAACAGCTCTGCAGACACAATCATGTGTTCCCATCTGCTAACCTCAATGTCAAACCTGATCATTTTTCTTTCTTGGTTAAAGCTGACACTTTCATAAGGAAGCATCATATCTAATGGATTTGCCTTCTTTGGATTTGTACAGCTGATCCAAGCCTATGAAATGTACTTTTGAAAAGATTTCATGCAAAATTGTACAAAGAAAGCACACACCATCAAACTGTCCCCATAGATCAAAAGAAAAAATTGTAAAAGCAAAACTTGATTTTTGAAAATACTAAAACTACTAGCATCAAATGTCTATGAAGGCTACTTTAGCCATATAGGCCAAAATATTTCTAAGGGTGACAAAATTGTTTGGTTTTAAAGCGCACAGTCTTACCTTAACTGTTTTGCGTAGCTCTGTTCTATGTCTAGTCTCTCTTTCACAAATTTAGTATATCTTTCCAAGAAGTCAATTCCCCACTGTGTGTGTTTCTCTATATTGTCAAATTGATCCTGAAAGAAAGGAAGGGGTATTAGTTACTAAATGAATAAATTACAGTTATACATGCTCTTAGCTTTACCAAACATGAACTTTGAAAAAAAATCATGTGGTGAATCAAAACAAAAATTCAGATTTTTTGAACAACCGGGAAAAAAAAATATTGTTCAAAGAAGCAACAAGTGCATATTTAACATTATTCACACTTGTCACTAGCAAATTCAATATAAACGGTATCTAAAATATACTATCTTCTGCTAAGCAGTAACAAATTTAACCCCACTTTTGCTCTAAGTAACAGAGGAATACAGAAGAATGAGAAAGGTAGCACTGCTGATGTCAAATTTCTATGAAAAATTGTACAATATCATTATAGATTATAATGCACTAAAGTTTGTGCTAACTATTGACAATTTGCAAACATATGGAGTAGGTCAATCAACAAGAACCCAAGGGCAGTGGTCAGTTCTATACTGGTTTAAAATACATAGTGTTTTTAGTGAATATCATACATAGTAAAACAGACTTTTGACTCAAAGAGTAACTCCTGATAATTCTGGCAAGCAAAATCTAAGGGGAAGATGGTGGCATAGTGGTAATGGACTAGTAATCCAGAGTCTCAAGTGCTCTGGCAGCATGGGTTCAAATCCCACCATGGCAGCTGGAATTGAAAGTTAGTAGCAGTAACAGTGACCATAAAACTATAAATGATTGTTGTAAAAAGCCTATCTGGTTCACTAATGTTCTTTAGGGAAGGAAATCTGCCGTGTTTACCCGGTCTGACCTACATGGAACTCCAGACGACTCCTAACTGCCTTCTGAAAGCCACTCAATTCAAGGGCAATTGGGGATGGGCAACAGCGATGGCCACATTCCAAAGAATAAAAAAAAAGAAAAATGTCTCAACAATAGAGACCATTACAAAGTCTGGGAGCTCTCCAACAAAACTACCATCAAGAATTTTTTTTTTAAAGTCATTAAAAAAGCTCTATTAATCAAACTTTTTTTTTCCTTTTTTTTAAAAAACATTAGGGACTGAATAAAACACAAAATAATAAGTCTCGCGATTAAGAGTTGATCAAATATAAATGTATCGCTCTAAAGGGTCTTTTTTGACACAACCTTTGAGGCAGTTCTATTGGAAAAGGGGGGGAAACTTACTTAAAAATATTTTATCATCACCGTAAACATTATTTCTCTGAAGAAGTACCAACATCAAGCCTACATTACAGTATTGACCAACGGGATTGAATCAGAGATTTTAGCCAAGAAAATTATGTTAGTCTGCAAATGGGAGTCAGGGTTAGAAACTGAAAAAACACAAACACTGGAAAAGTTGCTATTTCAATTGTATCGATCCTAAAGCTAAAACAAGACAAACTTTATTTTGATTCAAATTCAGCATCCAATTTTCAAAAGGAAAAATGTTTATTTCTTAGAGGAACAGGCCTATGTCCTTAGCATTGCTTTCCTCCACAATAAAATCATATCCTGTACTAAGCAAAAGAAATGGGGGAATGTGGGATATCCAATCTGAAAGGAGCCAAAGCCTTAGGTTGACAGGGCAGGCAGCACATACTCACAGCTCTGCTGAAGCCATAGAAGTAAGGCAGAGATTTTTTTTAAAAAACAAAGTAGTACTATGTATGGAGTAATCAGGAGCACATTTTAAGTTTAGACATTCCTGCCACACCAATCAATAAGGTGCACACACCATCTTTCTCCAAGATTACTTGATGAATATTGCACTTTTAGTTACTGGCACCAGAGAAGACTCAGTCATTTCAAATTCAGAAACCACAAAACACTGTTCACAGTGCCTGGATTAGCTAATGTTTATTCTTCACCTTTTTATTCCAGCTGGCAAGAAAGGGATGTATGCAAAAGGTAAATTCTGCTAGGTCAGTTAAAGATACAGAGCAATAGATCCACTTGTGACATTTTTCAGTCAGTGCCAACTGAATTTTCCAACATCCTTTGCAACTATTTATGTTTACTATAAGAGAAACAGATGTGCATGTAACTAAAATCTATAAAATTACTTCAATATGAACCACAAAAATTAAATTTTTCCAAATGGCCGTAAAAAAAATGGCTTTGAACAGTTCTTACCAGTCACCCACTACCTGCCTACTGAAAAATTAAAAATTAACAGGGAAGATAGCTTCAAATGTGCAAACAAAAAAAAACTTTAAGAATACAAAGACAGACTTGCATTTATATAGCATCTTTCATAACTAACAGAGGTTCCAAAGTACTTTACAGTTAATGAAGTACTTAGGAAGTACTTGTTGTAGTGCAGGAAACATGGCAGCAAATTTGCGCACAGCAAGCCCCCACAAATAGCAATATGGTAATGGCCAGTCATCTGTTTTTTATTATGTTGACTGAGGGATAAATATTAGCTAGGGCACCAGGAATAACTCCCACAATAAAATCTCAAGCCAGCTTTCAGTAGAATGCATTCTATTTAGCACTAGAGATCCAGAAAGGAGACACCCCCCACACTCTTCCCTTCGTCTGTCAGGCTGCGCGTTAGACACCAGCCCCGCCCACCACCCATTAAATCTGAGCAGCAGCAGGATGAGGTTCTTAAGTGGCCATTAATGGCCTAATTAAGGGTCTCAATTGGGCCACAGATGGGCATCCCACCCGACGCCTCCCCCACCGCTCAAAATCTGGGTTGGGGGGCCGGAGGGCTGGCAGAGCACCCTGTTTTTACAGGTCCACCCGCCTGCTTTCTCTGAGGGAGATGGTGAGTCAAAATGTAAAACTCATTTTGCTAGAAAATAATGCAACTATATTTAAGCTGAAGGTTATTAATTGTCCATTTGAACAAGTTTTAAGCTGGAATATTTAAAGCATCAAGCTCTTATATTAATCACATACAACAGCACAATGTAAGTTAGTGCTAATTGTTGTGTGGAAAAATTAGGGGTGGGTCAGGGCTTTGGCCATTAACATTTTTCCCCATTTAATTTTGAACACCGGAGTCTCAAGAATTTTGTTTTCAGTTGTGAAGGAAGCAATGAATTTAATTACTTCCTTTTTATACCACCACGCAATGTACTTGGACTTCAGTGGCTAATATGATCAGAGCGCTGCTGGAGAACAATTTACATTGAAATAATTCCTTTAGCTTTTCAGAAAAACTATTCAAAATATGTAGCTTACAAAATTGCCTAGTTATTGCTGTTATACTAGAATAAAAAATCTTTTAATTCATCAAACCACAAAACAAAAGGCTCATCAAAAAATGTATTTTCTAGAAGACTTTCAGACAAAAAGTTCCGTGGCAAAACGCAGATCAGGAATCTTTGACTAGAAGACTGTCACCATAAAGGATCTTTTTTTTAAAGCACATCAGGGAGAAGCTGTTACCTTCAACGTCAGTGATTTAGGGTCATTTACCCCACTTTTTTAGGGTCATTTACCCCACTTTTCAAGCGAGAAACTAATTACAAACAGATTACACATTTAAACAGGAAACTGACAAATATTTTAAACAATAAATAGTCTAAAAATGAAAAAGTTTTCACACGTACCACAGCATGGGTGTATACACCCAAAATGGCATTTGCAAAAGGAACACTGATAGCCTATTTGTACACACATGCACTTGGATTTCACATACTTCAGGTTCAAAGTAAGCATGGGTGAGGCCATACATCCAGACAGGGTCACGCACAAATCAATCCAACCTCTCCAGGAAATTTTTGTTGTATGCATCACTTTTTCTGGAGAGCTTTATTGAAGCTATTTAGAGATCTATTGATGGTGTGTTCTCTCATTGGTATTTACCTACCCTTTCCATTTATTAATACAGGGTTGTGTTGTGCAGTTTGAGTGAGTCGTGTTGTATATTTTGCAAGAAACGGCCCACACTACTCAATATTTTCCCAGTTCTAGGTTGAGTCTGTCCTTCTTCAGTTTAATACATAGTCCTTTCATCCCACAATTATGATTGAGATCAATAAGAAAGATTTTAGATTTATATAGCAAGTTTTATGTCTTTGGAATGTCTCAACATGTCTCAGAGTCAATGAAGTATTTTTAAAGTTTAATCATTATTGCATTGTAGGAAAATGCAACAGCCAAATGCTCCTGTTCAGCTGCGCAAGTGCACAGTAGTCTGAAAGGTACCGCGCAGGCTTGGTTTTGGGACAAAGGTGTGTGCAGCTGCACGAAATAATTTAAATGGATTATGTACTAAAAGAAGTGAATCGCACAAGCAACAACACTTTAAAAGGGAACACTGCAGATAACCAGTTCATTTGAAAGAAAAATGCTGGTGGTTGAGAGATAAATGTTAGCCAGGACACCGGAAAACTTCTCTGCTCTTCAAATAGCACCATAGGGAGAGCAGATGGGTCATCTAAAAAACAGCACTTTAAACAGGACAGCATTGCCTTGGTACAATCTCAAGTATCACTTCAGATCATGTGCTCTAAACTCCAGTGTGGGTTTGAAATTGGGAACTTCTGATTCAGAGGTGATTGTTAGCACTAAGCAAATGTTGATCCTGTAAAATACCCTCCCACTATAGTACACATTGGGGCTGGAAACTATGAAAAACTCCTCAGGCTGTACGGGCCAGAGAATGTTTGACATCAAATGTATATTGTAAATATAACTTGTAACTTTAAGTGTACTAAGGCACCTCAGAGTGCCACATGCAGTATTGAAAGAAATGAAGTATTTCACTTTATGCAAAATCAAATTTGAACTGTAATATAATGTACTTTTCCAAGATTTTATGAATAAACTATATTTGAGAAAAATGTCAGTGTGAATTCTGTAAATTTATCTTAACTCCTTGCTTTACCATCTGTATCCATGTTATCTTCTTCAATTAGAAAGAATGGGACAGTCCAACCCCAAAGCAATTTCTACCCCATGCTTTGGTCAGCCAGCAGGGGGCCACATTGATTAAGTCAGAAAGGAATCACAGGAAGCAAATGCAAAAATGGTATGTTCCAGAGCCCCTATACATGAAATTAAGTGATGGCCTTCAACATTTCTAGAGTACGAGATAGATTTATGACATCCTCCCCGTAAGAAACTAGGAACACAGGAGGAGTAGGCCATTTGTCCTTTGAGCCTGCTCTGCCATTAAACTAAATCATGGCAGATCTTCTACCTCAATGCCATCTTCCCGCACCATCCCCGTATCCCTTGTTGTCATTGGCATCTAGGAATCTATTGATCTCAGTCTTGGGCATGTTCAATGACTGAGCTTTCACAGCCCTGTGGGGTAGAGAATTCCAAAGATTCACCACCCTCTGACTGAAGAAATTCCTCCTCATCCTGGTCCTAAATGGCCTCTTATTTTTAGATAAACTAAAGCCAGCTTCTGTGGTTTTTCTATTGTACTGTTTAACTAGTGGCTTCCTTACAATGACCTAGTATTGTATCCTCTAAGTGGTGTTTCATTATAACAGCTATGCAGAGGTTCCTTCAAGGAAGTATGCTAAGGATCAACTTGTTCACTTGTTTATCAAAGACCTGGTAGATGTTCTGAGTAGTGGAAATCTCTGATGACACCATCCTGTGCTAAGTAGTCATTTCCCTTCTTGCAAGCAGTGAAACCACTGCCGCTTGTGTTTCTTGTCTATCTCTATTCCATATAATGGCACAAACATTTAATTACAAACATCTGCCCCTCCTCTTGGCAATCACATTCTTGAGGAGGTCAATAAGCAGTAACATTGGAAAAGCCTTTGGAAAATAGAAATCCATGAGAAAGCTCAGCCCTGTTTGTTTTTGTCTTAAACTATATCTGACAAATGATAGCCCACCACCTGGAACTCTTGGCACGCTGAAGTCCAAACTGGATTTAACTGTTATTGCAAATCTACAACTTCCTGTTAGCGACTCAACCAAATCCCTTCATGTCCTCCTGCGTTCTTAGGTGCCATCGGTATCAAAGTCACAATATATGTCTTTGTTATAGCTAACTTCTGCTAAACCCCGCTATGATGTCACACACCGATTAATTGCCCTACCTGAGGCCAAGGGCTCATGTTGGGGTGCAATTCTACAAGCATGTTATCCTCAGGACTTCTCTTCATGCATCTGCCTAGACAATCCACCTTAGTTTAGGGACAACACTGCTAAGCCCAATAATGGGGGAGATGATAGCACAGTGGTAATATCACTAGCCTAGTAATCCTGGGGCCCAGCCCAATGATCTGGGATCATGGCAGATGGTGGAATTTAAATTCAATTGATAAATCTAGAATTATAAAGCTAGTCTCAGTAATGGTGACCATGAAACTATTATCGATTGTTGTAAAAACCCATCTGGTTCTATAATGTCCTTTAGTGCCATCCTTAACTGGCCTGGCCTACATGTGACTCCAGACCAACAGCGATGTGGTTGACTCTTAACTGCCCTCTGAAATGGCCTAGCAAGCCACTCAGTTCAAGGGCAATTAGGGATGGGCAACAAATGCTGGCCTTGCTGGTAATGCCCACATCCCATGAAAGAATAAAAAAATTAATAATAATAAGCCATGCAACTAACCTTTCCACCTTTCCCGGAAGATGCTGGAGAGAAGAGATACTTGACAGACTGACCAGTGACTGAACTACCATTTTATAATTTTAAACTAGAATTTGATCTTTCAGAATTAAAATGGTTTTTCTTTTTGGATGCAATAAATGGAAGGCGCTTTATACACTAAACATTTTTCTTGCAGATTTTTCTGAAGCATTTTGCTCTGCACTCCAGATAAAACACAATTGTTCTCTATTACCAGTGACGCACTACTGTGTATTGCTCCAACCTTGAGGCAAGCTGTAACAATTTCTTAAACTTCTTCCAGTTAAGTTCCATAAACAGTAATATCTCCATACTAGAGGCATGCTGTAATGAACTAAGCAATAAACGTACAGTACATTTAGCTGGTTGTACTGGGACAGTTACTGGAATATAATTTTACATCATAATCCCATCCATAACTGTCAGCTTCATCACCACAGTACAACAAATATCCATGGTTACCACCCTCAAAAGTATAATAGAAAATGCAGAGCACCAATGAAAGTTATGTATAAAGGTTTAAAACGCCTAAGAGTACATTCAATTTAGAACTACTTCACACAGTTGTTTCCCTATAGTATGAATAGCAAAATGTGGAACGGTGAAAACCACTGCTATAAAACACTTATCCAAAAATGGATAACAGCCATAGGGGAGATTAATATTCAGTTCCCCAAGCTAAATGAAACAAAAGAACTTTACAACACAAGTGAGTGAAATACCAAGACATGCTGAAAATATTTTTCTCTTCCTCATATTTAGCTAAAAGGTGTTTTACAGGTTCCCTTTCATGTTTATGTAGTGGTGGGTAAAATATGTAAAAACACTTACAGAAATTCCTTTTTCACAACAGCAAGTGTTCATTTCTGCTTTAATCTATTACACAGGTTCCAAGGCAAATGCAAAACTTGGGATCATTTAATTTTCCAAATAAATTCAACCAAATGTTAATCAACTTTCAACATTTGAAACAAATCCAATTTAGATCTAGGGAAAAATTATAATTGTAACTAATTTTCTGGGCTGGTACTTATTTCTATTTAATGAAAAGCAAATGTACTGATGCAATCTGTACCATAAAAGGAAATTTAATGCAGAGAAGTGTGAAGTGATGCATTTTAGGAAAGAAGAATTAGAGGCAATAGAAACCAAATGGAACAATTTTGAAAGATGCTGCAAGAACAGGGGCACCTGGCAATTCACAAACAAATCTCTGAAGGTGGCAGGGCAAGTTAATAAGGCTTTTCAAAAAGTATGCTGGATTCTTGGCTTTATGCAGCCATAGCAAAAAAGCTGAGAAGTAATGCTAAACCTTTATGGGCCTCAGGTGGAGCAGTGTGTCGAATTCTGGACACTACACCAAAGGAAGGATGTCAAGGCCTTAAGAGGGGCCACCAGGGAGATTTACTAGAATGGCATGAGCAATGAGAAACTTTAGGTATGTGGACAGATTAGAGAAACTGGGACTGTTCTCCTGAGAAGATTAAGGGGTCACCAAATAGAACTTGCAAGGTTATGAAGAGTTTAGTTACAGTACACAGGGAGAAACTGTTTCCACTGGCAAGGAGGGTCATACCAGAGAACACAGATTTAATGCAATCCATAAAAATAAGCAGAGTGGAGAGCTATGGGGAAAGAATTAGAGAATGGTTATGATCTGGGGAAAGGGCGAAAATGCAGATTCAACAGAAACTTTCAAAAGGTAACTGAATGGCTACTTCAAAAGTAAAACATGCAGGGCCATGGGAAGTGAGACTAACTCGATAACTATGAAAGAACTCGTGCAGACAGGATGGGTCAAATGGCCTCATTGTGTGCTCCATATTTCTATAAGATCTGGTAGCTTCAAGCTTCAGAGATTTACAAAATTAGCCAAAGGCATCAACAACCATGCAGCTACAGTACATAAGTCATGGAAGAGCACATGGACACTGAAACAACAGCATAACAAGAGATGTGGAGGGCAGCTACAGGAGCTCAGAGAATAGCCAATGCACTGTATGTATGCAACTCAAGGTGCCACTGTGGAATTTCACAGGCTTCCTTTGCAAGTTGAAATGCGAAGTTATTCACCTGAAGCCAAATTTCTACTCTTATTCTCTATTGTTGGTTCTGCTGGGAGACAAATGGACACGCATTCCACTGAGACACTAGGTAGACAATCACCTCGCAGGTGTTCTACATTATGCAGCAGTGCGCTGCACCTAGATGTTGTTGATTACCAACACAAATTTCTTGCTTGGTCACTGCAACACTTTTTTGTAATTATTCCCAATTCCAATCATTGAATATCTTTTATATATTTAATGCATTCCCCAATGCATCCACTACCATAAATTTAAGCCAAAAGGGTACAGTTGTGGGGACTGGGATGGTACTACTTTCTCACTTGTCAAGAGGGACCCCATTCAAGAAACAGCAAGCATTAACAACAGAAAGCCAATTTCAGTGTAGGTTTTATACCCATCTGCACCCAAATACTCAAACAGCTTCAAGTTCCAGTAAGAAGCACCAGGTGGCACATGCAAAATACTTTTTCAAATGTGTTGCATCAGTAATATCACATTACACAGCAATTGTTTAAGAGCCCTGATTAAGGTGTCAAATATTTTAGATATACACTCAACTATTACAAAAAACTTCTATCAAGCAGAGTGGTTATAAAGTACACAAACACATCGGCTGTTTGGTGGCCTCACTTTCCACTCCAACATCTGACTGAAGTTCATTAATGGAAATGACTCAGCTGATCCACCCTCATACTGACCAAGCACAAACTTGGGAGGGGGCAATTACAGAAACTGTGTCTTAGTGATTCAGTACAAAAAAACAGCAAACAAAACAAAGACAGCCTGTTAACAGTGACTGCAAATATTACTTATTAACCTGCAGTGCTATTGTAAGGTATTTCACAGGTCATTTCATCCCTGATAGTTACTGAGTGCTCTTGATCTCGAAATTCTTTAGAAACTACCAGTGGAGTGTACAAAAATCCAATTTTCTGCAACAAAATACAATAATTTTAATAGTTGAATATGTACTCATGTCATTAAGTACAGCTGATCCTATTTAATGGTACAATTTGCTACACGATACGTGGAGAATTGTTCTGGTTATATAATGAAGAGTAGCAACATAGAGCATAATATATTGCAGGTCTGGAAACTACTTTCAGTTCCATTTATCCATTGCAGAAGAATGATCGAGTTTACCATACGACTCAAGTCAGATTGATTGTGATCAATGTAAGATAGCCTCCCCATTTCTCAAACAAATTTTAGACAGTCAGCTCTTTAAACATCCTAGGCTTGAATTTGCACCCAAAAAATACTTGGCATATTTTAGACACCTGTAGGTCCCAAATAGCCCAAAGTTTCAATGCTCCTTCAACTGTTAATGCACAAATTATTTGAGTCATACTACATTGGGAAGTAAACAGGAATGCAAGTCATCAGCAGCTAAATCCATGGAACTGCTCTCAAGATGGGCAGGTTTTAACATGCAATGTAAACATGCCTAACCACTGACCAAAATACTAGACTGCAAAATTAACTGGTTATCTTTAGAAATTTCATCAGTGCTATCTTCAAACTTTAAATTTGCATAGCCAAGCACAGTGATCCATTCAACAAATTACCAGCATAAAGTCTTCAACAACCACCATTAAAAGTACATTAAGAGTAAGAGGATAACTAGGGAAAGAGTAGGGCCCATTAAAGACCATACTGGTAATTTGTGTGGAATCCGAAGATGTAGGTAGGGTTCTAAACGAGTACTAAATGAGTCGGTGTTCACAAGTGAGAGGGACAACGTGAGTATGGAAATCAGGCAGACAGACTGTGATATAATTAAAGAAGTTAGCATAGAAAGGAAGGAGGTCCTAAGTGGTCTGGCAGGCTTAAAAGTAGATAAATCTCCAGGCCCAGATGAAATGTATCCCAGGCTGTCGAGTGAGGCAAGGGAGAAGATAGCAGGGGCGCTGGCAATAATTTTCAATGCCTCTCTGGCCACAGAAGAGGTGCCAGAGGGCTGGACGGCAGCCAATGTGGTGCCGTTATTCAAGAAGGGAGGAAGGGATAAACCAGGGAACCACAGGCCAGTCAGTCTAACCTCAGTGGTGGGGAAACTATTGGAAGCAATTCTGAGGGACAGAATTAATCTACACTTGGAGGGGCAGGGACCAAGGACAGTCAGCATGGTTTTGTTGAGGGGAGGTCACGTCTGACCAACTTGATTGAATTTTTCGAAGAGGTAACCAGGTGTGTAGATGAGGGCAATGCATTTGACGTAGCCTACTTGGACTTCAGCAAGGCTTTTGATAAGGTCCCGCATGGGAGACTGATAATGAAGGTAAGAGCCCATGGGATCCAAGGCAATTTGGCAAATTGGATCCAGAATTGGCTGAGTGGCAGGAAGCAGAGGGTGATGGTCGAGGGGTGTTTTTGTGACTGGATGTCTGTGTACAGGAGGATATAGACGGGCTGGTCAGATCAGTGGCAAATTTAATCCAGATAAGTGTGAGGTGATGCACTTGGGCAGGACAAACAAGGAATACATGATGAATGGTAGGGCCCTGGGAAGTACCGAGGATCAGACGGACCTTGGTGTGCATGTCCACCGGTCCCTTAAGGTAGCAGGACAGGTAGATAAGGTGGTTAAAAAGGCATATGGGATGCTTGCCTTTAATAGCCGAGGCATAGAATATAAGAGCAGGGAGGTTATGCTGGAATGGTATAAAACGCTGGTTAGGCCACAGTTAGAATATTGCGTGCAGTTCTGGAATCCGTATTATAGGAAGGATATGATTGCACTAGAGAGGAGATTTACCAGGATGTTGCCTGGGCTGGAGAGTTTTAGTTATGAGGAGAGATTGGATGGACTGGGGTTATTTTCCCTGGAGCACAGGAGATTGAAGGGGGACATGATTGAGGGGCATACATAGGGTAGACAGGAAGGAGCTTTTCCCCTTGGTGGAGGGATCAATAGCCAGGGGGCATATATTTAAGGTAAGGGACAGGAGGTTTAGTGGGGATGTGAGGAAGAATTTTTTCACCCAGAGGGTGGTGGGAATCTGGAACTCACTGCCTGAAAGGATGGTAGAGGCAGGAACCCTCATAACATTTAAGAAGTATTTGGATGCGCACTTGCGATGCCATGGCATACAAGGCTATGGGCCTAGTGCTGAAAAATGGGATTGGAGTAGTTAGGCACTTGTTTGACCGGTGCAGACTCGATGGGCCGAAGAGCCTTTTTCTGCGCTGTAGACCTCTATGACTATGGAAATCAAAACAGAAAATAAACACAGCACCAATGAAACTACTTGCATTTATTCAAAAGGAAAACATTCACTGTGCTTTGCACAGAGATGTAATGAAAAACACCTCAATCACTGGGTCAGTTTCTTCAGTTATCTACGTATATCATCCAAAATCCAGCTGTTCAGAAAACCGGAAATGTCTGAAACTCAGACATTTTCCTCTCGCGAGATCTGGGCGCTGTCCCAGAACAGAGTAAGCGCAAGAATGAAGAGGTCATTCTTGGACTGATCACAGAGGACAAAATCAGCGAGAGCTGTGCATGCACAGGGCCAGAATCCATTGCAACCCTCCCTATTCTCCATCACAAAGCTGCCTGTGGTGTGGTCGGGGATTCTCTGTTAAGGATCTGGAGCCCCGGGGAACTCTGAGTCAGAGCGATAGAGCTGCAATACATGCTCTGTGCACTGATTTCCAATATATTAGCAGGCTTTTTCGGTAACGTTTGTAAACAACCCTCCTGTAAACTGAGTTGGGTCCATTACTTCCTTCCAACCAAACTGGGATCTCTTACTGTATTTATTTTCACTAAGTCCCAGTGAAAGGATCACTGGAGCTAGTGTGAGATGCGCTGAGCAGCAGCAAGCCCCTAGCATTGCTACTTTAATGAATTCATGGATATGTCGCAGTCCTGCATTCTTTTAGATAAAGTTACATGACAACAGAAAACATACATCCGCCCCTTCAATCTAATGGCATGTAATCCAAAATCTGGGAGTCCCAAGGGTGCCGGATTTTGGACATTAGACCTGTAGTATCAAGTGGGTAGATTTTCGTCTTCACTACTTTGGACAGTATTCTGGTGAAGCAAATTATCCACCTGTTATAGGACCAGTCACTGAAATCAGTGGAATTAAAAATCAGGCAACTGGGCAAGGTGTTCAACCAGATTACTACCCAGGCAGCAAAAATAAAAATTACCCTACATTTTATAATTAGGATTTGTGCAGCCAACCTCCACCTCTGGGGCCTCAGTACAAATTCCGTAAGCAATTGTGGAAAGGCACAAACAGTGCTGCACATTACTGAGGAGGACCCCCTCCACAGACTAAGTGGCGGACTAATCACCTTAAACTCAGCAACTAAGGAGGCTATCACTTGGCTTTGGAAATTGGCATTCGCTAAATAAATAAATACAGCTGTTCCCTTAAATTTTCCCTAATTCATTACAAAATCCAGTCTAACTAAGCTTTCAGCCTGGCGACTGTATTCTTAATAAGATATAGAATCTCAAATTAAGTGCTTCACATTCAGCAATTAAAAACTCAGTAATTTCCTACATAGCAAGTATAAGACTACATCAAGTGAGTGTTCAGGATTTGGTTTGAACCATTCAAAAACATAGGCGTCCGAAGATGTTAAAAGGCCTCAAATTGAGCACAAAAATGCCCAGTGGAACATCAAAAAGATTTTAAAAAACAATGGGTGTTAGAAGGAATATATTAAAAGAAACTATAATGAAGATTGAAGTGGATGGTGTCACACTGGAACAAATTGATAAGTTTGTCCAGTTAGGACAAATTGTAACAGAAGATGCTAGATGCAATGCCAAAGTCAGAAGGATAGAGATAGCCAGAAATAATTTCATGAAGATGAAGTATGGGTCAACAAGTAAACTAAAGCTTGTTACAAGAAAAAAAAAAATCATAAAAGATGGCTACATTCTATCCACTTTCCTGTATACTTCAGAAACTTGGTCAATAAGTAAAGATTTGTGGAAGAAAATAGAGACCTTTGAAATGTGGATGCTATGACATGCGCTTAAAATTCCAGATACAGACCATAAGACAAATGAAGAGGTGCTTGAAATTGCAAGAGCAAAAAGAACTCTATAAAGTGACATACAAAAAAAAACAATATCAGTATTTCAGCCATTTGATCAGAGCTGAACGATTACAGAGATCTTTTCTAGAGGGCAAAGTGGAGGACAGCAGAAAGAAGGATCGACCTAGGCGTAGTTGGATGACAGATTCACAGAGCGGTTGCAGGCGAGCTACAGTGGGCGTGGGAAGTTGACGCCAAAACAAAAAAATGTGACATACCATGACAGCAGATCTCCTGGTAGGAGTAGCTACAAGCAGTGCTACCACTAAATACTAAATTGAACCTGATGTTCATATACCGCCACTTAGAATAAACTTCTAACATGTAGTTCAGAATAATAGCACAGGTTCATTTCCCTTTCCAGATGAGGTAGACTTGGGACCAGCCTCCTCACCTTGCTCCTGAGTGTGGAAGACAAAGGTAAACCACCACTGACAAAAACTGCCAAGAAAAATGGCTCAGGATGAAGCATCAGCTGGTGTTGGGAAACAAACTAATGTTTTCTAAAATGGAATCGTAGTACTAATGATAGTACATTCTCTCTCATGTATAGTAACAAAAATAGTAGGTGCATGACGCAGCCTTCCACTCAAGTAAGTCACATCAGGCATACACTGACTTTCAAACTTCAAATTTTGAAGCAGATTAATTTCCGGTGGATCAGTTTGATGCTACGCCCAGCTACTGTTACAAACCACAGCATGTCTGGCACGCAACCATTACACGAGCAGAATTTGTTTCGGATTCAAGTCACAGCAGACCCTGTCCACATAAGGCTTTTAAAAATAATGGTACTTAAAAAATACATTTCAATTATATTCAATGTATAGCTTGTAGAAAAAAAAGTTCTGAAAATCAATTTATATCCAAGTATTAAGGTAAATAAAAATGCCCAACAAAATTTCTTTCCTTTGTAGGGGAATAAGACAATAACCCAAATTGTGTGCACGCGTGGGGTGGAGTGGGGTGGGGGGGAAGAGTGGCAAAAGAGAACAATTATACCCATACCATGACTCGTCACAAGGAGGTACAGGGAAGGTCTCAGATTTCTCCCCCTTTTTAATTGTAGTATGTCAGCAGCTAGGCCATTAATAAAATTAGATCCATCACAATTACTTCAACTATTTTCAGCTAACATCTGCCCCTTAAGATATATTTGGTCAGAAGCCAAGGGACAAAATAATATAAAAGATTCCATCTATAAAACAGGAGAACAATAACACCGCTATCCAGTAGATTCCAGCTCTGCTGTCTTGGTCTACTGCCAACACAAAGTTTCTACAAAAATCTGGAACAGGACTGTTGCCACTCACTCAACATATTCAACTGAGCTGATTTACAGGCTTCCTTTAAAAGTCCTCTATGACTGAACCATTGCCAGTGTTCCATGCAGATTTAGAATGTTGACAGAAATAAGATTGGCAATACAGTCTTGACTACAGAATGAAGTTTTTAATGGGTCAGTTCAGAATTAATTCATCTGCTTTTAGATTCCTTACCGGGGTCGTAAATAAAAATCAATTTTCATAATGTAAAACAGCTAAACCAGCTAAAATATAATTAAATACAATATTTAAAATATTTTTATGTAGTTATTCTCCAAGTGCCCATTCACTATTTACAGCATTGGACAAATACTAAATGTTTAGTTAAAGAGAAGTCAGGTGCAAAAAAGTTGTTTCACTATTAACTGGTGCCAGCAAATTGAACAGGAACCGTTATCCTCCATCACCAAAGTATTTGTTCATATGCCTTTGAAATTTGATGAAATAATTAAATAAGGACAATGGGATAGGCAAAATAAACAGACTGCACCTTTTAGGTAACAAGATAAAGCTAATTGTTAAAGACAAATTACTGTCACAGCATTTCACCACAATGAATATTTGTATAATAATTCATCGGAGAAGATCACATTATGACACCTTATCATTTTATTAACTTACTGTCACCGCTAACATAAGCTGACACTTCAATGTCCACTTAGATCAACCTGTGCGTTGGATTATCTTCTGAGCTTTCTATTCCAGCCTCCAAAAATTTGGATAGTCCATGGTCAATTATATTCTCAAATTCAGCATTAGAAATTTATTTAGAGAATTAGTATCAAATAATAACATATTCCAAGAACTGTAAAAACAAGTTACAGACTTTAATAAATCTGATATGCCACTGCTATATTGCATTTCAACATGAACAAGTTTGTTTTAATCTTTTTTAAAACATAATTAAGGGTCATATTAACTCTCACATGTCATGCAAGAATGGGTTAGGGTGGGATTAAACTGATAAACTTGTGAAATCTGGCCCCAGTGTGTTCCCTTCCATTTTAACCGCAGCAGGTTTGAGGAACCAAATAACCAGTCCTGGAGATATAACTATAACATTCAAATGAGTCTCCATTCCCATTACCCTGGCAGTGAGCTCAATGCTATAGGACAGATAACAGGGTTTAAAGGAAAAAAGGTAGATGTCCTAAACAAAAATAAAAATAAAAATACCTGGAAAAACTCAGCAGGTCTGGCAGCATCTGCGGAGAGGAACACAGTTAACGTTTCGAGTCCGTATGACTCTTCAACAGAACTAAGTAAAATAGAAGAGAGGTGAAATATAAGCTGGTTTAAGGGGGGGGGTGGGAGAAGTAGAGCTGGATGGAGGGCCAGTGATAGGTGGAGATAGCCAAAAGATGTCATAGACAAAAGGACAAAGAGGTGTTATTATCTAAGGAATGTGCTAATTAAGGGTAGAAAACAGGACAAGCAATGTACAGATAGCCCTAGTGGGGGGCTGGAGTGGGGTGAAGGAATCGAAAAAGGCTAAAAGTAGAGGTAAAACAATGGATGGAAATACATTTAAAAATAATGGAAATAGGTGGGAAAAGGAAAATCTATATAAATTATTGGAAAAAGAAAAGGGGGGAAAATCAGAAAAGGGGGTGGGGATGGAGGAGAGAGTTCATGATATAAAATTGTTGAACTCAATATTCAGTCTGGAAGGCTGTAAAGTGCCTAGTCGGAAGATGAGGTGCTGTTCCTCCAGTTTGCATTGAGCTTCACTGGAGCAATGCAGCAGGCCAAGGACAGACATGTGGGCATGAGAGCAGGGCGGAGTGTTGAAATAGCAAGCGACAGGGAGGTCTGGGTCATGCTTGCAGACAGACCAAAGGTGTTCTGCAAAGTGGTCACCCAGTCTGCGTTTGGTCTCTCCAATGTAGAGAAAACCGCATTGGGAGCGACGAATGCAGTAGACCAAATTGAGGGAAGTGCAAATGAAATGTTGCTTCACTTGAAAGGAGTGTTTGGGCCCTTGGACGGTGAGGAGATGGGAAGTAAAGGGGCAGGTGTTGCACCTTCTGCGGTTGTATGGGAAGGTGCCGTGGGAGAGGGTTGAGGTGTAGGGGGTGATGGAGGAGTGGACCAGGGTGTCCCGGAGGGAACAATCCCTGCGGAATGCTGCCAGGAGGGGTGAAGGGAAGATGTGTTTGGTGGTGGCATCATGCTGGAGTTGGCGGAAATTGCGGAGGATGATCCTTTGAATGTGGAGGCTGGCAGGGTGATAAGTGAGGACAAGGGGGACCCTATCATGTTTCTGGGAGGGAGAGGAAGGTGTGAGGGCGGATGCACGGGAGATGGGCCAGACACGGTTGAGGGCCCTGTCAACCACTGTGGGTGGAAAAACTCGGTTAAGGAAGGTAGATGTCCTGCTGTAGAATTCCAGCATTTCCAGGTCCACCCCCAGCAAACACAGTGACTCCACCACACCACCATGCCCCACAACCCAAGCAAGTATCAGGCCATTATGCCCATGGCTATTTGAAAGGTAAGATAGGGTCAAGGGGGTTGAAGTAATGTGGATTAAAGAGAAATTAAAACAGCAGCTCCCATTATGATAACTCTAATCATTCAGCTGATAAACTATTTGAAATATAGAAAAATATTTCCATAGTTCCCAGATCATGTACAATGTTAATTGTTTGAGAACCACTACAAACAACTTGCTTGAGCGGCTTCAATGTTTTATGTCATAGCAGAGATACCTGAATGTTATTCCGATTTTTACAATGGCATTTTATAATAAGTTTTATAATAATAATGTTTAGCCATATTGTGAACTTTGTGCCCTACCAGACTAAGACAGCAGACATTTTGGTCCAAATTGCAGGCAGATAGCAGAACACAAAAAGGGGAAGGGAGGTGGATGTACAATTTGGTTTTAATACTATTGGGAGGATTGTCTAAGCAGGCAAAGGGATGACAGTGTGCAGGACATGCGTGGGGACTTCCAGCATCTAAGAATGCTGTGTTGGTGTGGACAGGATGGTCTTGTGGTGTGATTGTACAGGTGTTTGTGGTTGCAGAATGAGAGAGCTTTCAAGAGATGAACTGATGGGTGTGGGAGCATTAGGGAGGTGGTTCCGGTTGGTGGGGAGAGTGGGAAAAGGGGTTCCATGGTATTGCAGAGAAAAGGTATAACTACATTCACAGCTATCACTAGGAAATTAAAATTTAAACAACATTCCATTGCAATACTCAGAGTATGGTAGACTGTCAAATGTGGCATTATTTGCATGAGATGTAAAACAGAGTCTGTCTACCTGATCTAGTGCTTCAGGTGGAGATTATTGAACTATGTGAAGAACAACCAGTGATTAATGCCTCTTACTGGCCAACATTCTTCTCTCAACCAATTGAATAACAAGCCAAAAAATGCATTTACAAATCATTCGTCTCTGTTGCTTGCAAGATACTGCTTTTCTCAAAATAGTTACTACACTGACCCAAGTAACAACAATGATTGCACAATGTAAATGCATGTTAAGCACTTTGGGATCTTTTCAAAAGACACAAGGCAGTACACAAATGCAAGTTCCTTTTAAAATTGTCTGCAAACAAGAAAGAAATAGACTTTCCAAGTCCATCATCAATGTTTCTGCAGGTGATGCTAGTGTTCATTCTGCTTGATAAAAAGTGCTAAAACATGCAAAACCCACTAAGTAATTACATTTTTATTGATTGATTTAATGATAATGATACATTATTTATTACGAGGGGAACAGAATACAAAAGTAGGAAGGTTATGCAACAGTTATACAGGGTATTAGTGAGACCACATCTGGAGTACTGTGTACAGTATTGGTCTCCTTATTAAAGGATGGATGTAAATGTGTTGGAAGCAGTTCAGAAAAGGTTTACTACACTAATATCTGGAATGAGAGAGTTATCTGATGAGGATAGGCATGTACCCACTGGAGTTTAGAAGTAAGTGGCAACTTGATTGAAACATATAAGATCCTGAGGGGTGGCGACAGGTTGGATGTGGAAAAGATGTTTCCTCTTGTGGGAGAATCTAGAACTAGGGGCCATTGTTTAAAAGGCAGAGATGAGAATTTTTTTCTCTGATGGTCGTAAGTCTTTTGAATACTTACTCAAAAGGTGGTGAAAGTAGACAGAGTCTTTGAATATTTTTAAGGCAGAGGTAGCTAGATTCTTGACAAGCAAGGGGGTGAAAGGTTATCAGGGGTAGGCAGGAATATGGAGTTAAGGTTACAATCAAATCAGCCATGATCTTATTGAATGGCACAGCAGGCTCGAGGGGCCTACTCCTGCTCCTAGTTTGTGTGTTTGTATTTTTAAGTTTTTATGCTGATCACAAGTTGCAAAATATTATTATGTAACAATTCTGTAACAGCTATGTGTGGTTTATTACTTCATTTTACTAAGGCAATATTTCAGATATAAAAATTCAACTCACCAATTCTCTTCGTCATGATGCACAAGGACATCTAAATCATCCCCACAGACTGACTACAAAGAAAATCACAACCACAAACTGCTCTGTAATTAACTGAATAGTCTAAATTACTGATTCCACTGACAGCTCATGGGTATGCTTTTATCTTATGGCCTGAAGAAAACTGCATATCAGCAAAACAAACCAACTAGTCTGAAAAGGAGCCTACCCACCACCATCATACCCAACCCATAGCAATGTACGTTCAGCAGAAATGTTTTTATAAATGCTGGATAAATTCTGCACCAGAGTTCCTTATTGTGATAGAACAATGATATTGCAATGGGTTTAAATATAATTGAATTACCTGGAAAAACTCAGCAGGTCTGGCAGCATCAGTGGAGAAGAAAACAGTTGACGTTTCGAGTCCTCATGACCCTTCGGCAGAACTGAAGTATAGTTAGGAGAGAGGTGAAATATAAGCTGGTTTAAGGTGGGGGGCGGGGGGAGAGAGAAGTTGAGGGCGGGGTGGTTGTAAGGATAAGCAAGCAGTGATAGGAGCAGATAATCAAAAGATGTCACAGACAAAAGGATCAAAGAGGTGTTGAAGGTGGTGATATTATCTAAGAAAAGTGCTAATTAAGAATGGATGGCAGGATACTCAAGGTACAGCTCTAGTGGGGGTGGGGTGGAAAGACTAACAAAGTAGATTTAAAAATAATGGAAATAGGTGGGAAAAGAAGAATCTATATAAATTATTGGGAAAAAAAAGGGGAGGGGGAAGAAACGGGGTGGGGATGGGGGGAGGGGGAGTTTAAGATCTAAAGTTGTTGAATTCAATATTCAGCCCGGAAGGCTGTAAAGTGCCTAGTCGGAAGATGAGGTGCTGTTCCTCCAGTTTGCGTTGGGCTTCACTGGGACAATGCAGCAAGCCAAGGACAGACATGCGGGCAAGAGAACAGGGTGGAGTGTTCAAATGGCAAGCGACAGGGAGGTTTGGGTCTTTCTTGCGGACAGACCACAGGTGTTCTGCAAAGCGGTCGCCCAGTTTGCGTTTGGGCTCTCCAATGTAGAGGAGACCGCATTGGGAGCAACGAATGCAGTTGACTAAGTTAGGGGAAATGCTGCTTCACTTGAAAGGAGTGTTTGGGCCCTTGGACGGTGAGGAGAGAGGAAGTGAAGGGGCAGGTGTTGCATCTTCTGCGTGGGCATGGGGAGGTGCCATAGGTGGGGGTTGAGGAGTAGGGGGTGACGGAGGAGTGGACCAGGGTGTCCCGGAGGGAACGATCCCTACGGAATGCCGCCAAGGGGGGGGTGAAGGGAAGATGTGTTTGGTGGTGGCTGAACTTGTTCTCACACTGAACAATTTCTCCTTTAACTCCTCACTTCCTCCAAATAAAAGGTGTCGCTATGGGTACCCACATGGGCCCCAGCTATGCCTGTCTCCTAATGGGGTATGTGGAACATTCCTTGTTCCAGTCCTACTACGGCCCCCTCCCACAACTCTTTCTCCGGTACATCGATGATTACTTCGGTGCTGCTTCATGCTCTCGTCGGGACCTGGAAAAATTTATTAATTTTGCTTCCAATCTCCACCCCTCCATCATTTTCACATGGTCCTTCTCTGACACTTCTCTTCCCTTCCTTGACCTCTCTCTCAATTTCTGATGATAGACTGTCCACCAATATCCATTACAAGCCTACCGACTCCCACAGCTACCTCGACTACAGCTCCTCACACCCCGCTTCCTGTAAGGACTCCATCCCATTCTCTCAGTTCTTTCGCCTCCGTCGCATCTGTTCTGATGACGCTACCTTCAAAAACAGTTCCTCTGACATGTCCTCCTTCTTCCTTAACCGAGGTTTTCCACCCACGGTCATTGACAGGGCCCTCAACCGTGTCCGGCCCATATCCCGCGCATCTGCCCTCACGCCTTCTCCTCCCTCCCAGAAACATGATAGGGT
This sequence comes from Cetorhinus maximus, assembly GCF_964194155.1. Taxonomy (NCBI): domain Eukaryota; kingdom Metazoa; phylum Chordata; class Chondrichthyes; order Lamniformes; family Cetorhinidae; genus Cetorhinus; species Cetorhinus maximus. The sequence continues at coordinate 19,457,981 of NC_135895.1, read as the reverse complement.
CCCCCTTGTCCTCACTTATCACCCCACCAGCCTCCGCATTCAAAGGATCATCCTCCGCCATTTCCGCCAACTCCAGCATGATGCCACCACCAAACACATCTTCCCTTCAGCCCCCCCGGCGGCAAACCGTAGGGATCGTTCCCTCCGGGACACCCTGGTCCACTCCTCCGTCACCCCCTACTCCTCAACCCCCACCTATGGCACCTCCCCATGCCCACGCAGAAGATGCAACACCTGCCCCTTCACTTCCTCTCTCCTCACCATCCAAGGGCCCAAACACTCCTTTCAAGTGAAGCAGCATTTCACTTGCATTTCCCCTAACTTAGTCTACTGCATTCGTTGCTCCCAATGCGGTCTCCTCTACATTGGAGAGACCAAACGCAAACTGGGCGACCGCTTTGCAGAACACCTGCGGTCTGTCCGCAAGAAAGACCCAAACCTCCCTGTCGCTTGCCATTTTAACACTCCACCCTGTTCTCTTGCCCACATGTCTGTCCTTGGCTTGCTGCATTGTTCCAGTGAAGCCCAACGCAAACTGGAGGAACAGCACCTCATCTTCCGACTAGGCACTTTACAGCCTTCCGGCCTGAATATTGAATTCAACGACTTTAGATCTTAAACTCCCCCTCCCCCCATCCCCACCCTGTTTCTTCCCCCTCCCCTTTTTTTTTCAATAATTTATATAGATTCTTCTTTTCCCACCTATTTCCATTATTTTTAAATCTACTTTGTTAGTCTTTCCACCCCACCCCCACTAGAGCTGTACCTTGAGTATCCTGCCTTCCATTCTTAATTAGCACTTTTCTTAGATAATATCACCACCTTCAACACCTCTTTGATCCTTTTGTCTGTGACATCTTTTGATTCTCTGCTCCTATCACTGCTTGCTTATCCCCACAACCACCCCGCCCTCAACTTCTCTCTCCCCCCGCCCCCCACCTTAGACCAGCTTATATTTCACCTCTCTCCTAACTATACTTCAGTTCTGCCGAAGGGTCATGAGGACTCGAAACGTCAACTGTTTCCTTCTCCACCGATGCTGCCAGACCTGCTGAATTTTTCCAGGTAATTCTGTTTTTGTTTTGGATTTCCGCATCCGCAGTAGCTTTTAGCTTTTTGTTAAATATAATTGAGTTGGCTTTAATTCAATGTGCTTCTACTGTAACTAAAAATGTATTACTGTTTATACTTTACCTACTCAACAGAGGCTTTAGCAAGGTGATATACACGAGATAAGCCTCAACCTTAGGAGCACTGGATAAATATTATTTATACTGCATTTATTTCAATTAATCCATGGTTACAACATTGTCAGCAATTAACAGTGCCTGGTTCTACCGCTAAGAAAGAAAAATTTACATTTATAAAGCACTTTTCACAACCATGGGATGTCCCAAAATGCCTTACAATCAATGAAATACTTTTGAAGTGTAGTCACTGATGTCATGATAATAACTAGGTAATTGTTTTTTGTGGTAATGATTGAGGGATAAGTATCGACCAGGACACAAGATAACTCCCCAGCTCTTCTTCAAAATAGTACCATGAAATCTCTTCCATCCACCTGAGGGGGCAGACAAGGTCTCAGTCAATGGTGTAGCACCTCCATAATACTCCACTGAAATGCCAGCCTTGATTTTTGCACTCAAGCCTCTGGAGTGGGATTTGGGACCACAACCTTTGACACAAAGGCAAGAGTGCTACCAACTGAGCCACAGCTGACACCACTTGATTAACACTAAGGGGTGGAATTAGGATGGGACCCAATCAACAATTCATTTAAATTCTTTCGAGTTATCAACAGTCACAGATTGCAACTCTTTTGAGTACAATCACAGTTCTTGGTTTCCGGGAGTGGGACACGAACCCACAACCCTCTGATTCAAAGGCGAGGGTGCTATGAACTGAGCCACAGCTGACACCTCCAACAATTCATTTAAAGAAGCAACAAATCTAGCACCATTTAAGTGCCTCGGGATTGCATTAGTTTACAGTACAGCTCATCAAAAATGAGACTAGTCCAGTAAAGAACAGACTTTATTTGGCTAGAGCTAAGGAACAAAAAGTTGCAATTGCATTGTTCGGTGTAGTCTATAGGTGACCAAATATTAAGATGTAGAAAAATAAATTTACAAGGAAATTGCAGAGGTTCAAGATTTATGGAGCAGTTATAATGGGGAACCTTAATTTCCGAATATAGACTGGGATAGTACTAGTGTCAAAGGAAAGACGGCAAAAGTTCCTAGAGCATGTTTAGGGGAATTTTCTACAGCAGTAAAGGAGGTATTGCTAGACCTGGTTCTTGGGAATGAAGTGGGTCAAATGGTTCAAGTGTCTGTAGGGGAACATTTAGTGGACAGTAATCATTGTATAAGATTTAGGTTGACTGTGGTAAAGGACAGGGAACAGTCCAGAGTAAGAATAATGAAATGGGGGAATCTGACTCAGAAATTGGAATCAAAAGGTTGGCAGGCAAGACTGCAACTGAACATAGGGCTACCTTCAGAGAAGTGATAGCTCAGGTACACTCAGGGTATATTCCCACGAAGGGGAAAGACAGGGCAAACAAATCCAAAGCACCCTGGATGAAGAAAGGATATAGTGATTAAGATGAAGGAAAAGTGTGTGTATGGTAGATGTGAGGTGGATAACATAACTGAGAACCAGGCTGATTATAAGGTTCAGAGGGGAAGTGAAAAAGCAGATAAGAGAATCTGAGAGAGAGAGTATGAGAAAAGACTGGCAGCTAACATAAAAGGGAATACCAAAGTCTTCTACAAATATATAAAAAAGTGGTAAAAGGAGGGATGAAACCGATTATGGATCAAAAAGGGATTTACATCTGGAGGCAGGGGTATGGTTGAAGTATTAAATTAATACTTTGCATCTGTCATGACCAATCAAGAAAATGCTGCACAGGTCACGGTGAAAAAAGGGTAGTTCAAACATTTGAAGGGTTTAAAATTGATTGGGAAGAGTTATCGTATAGGGCTGTCTGTGCTTCAAGTTGATAAGGTACCAAGACCAGAAGAGATGCATCCAAAGATAGTAAGGAAAGCGAGAGTGGAAATTGCAGAGGCACCGGGTATAATTTTCCAATCTTCCTTAGACTCAGGGCAGTGCTAGAGCGCTGGAGAATTGTAAAATGTTACACCCATTTAACAATGGTTTAAAGATAAGCCCAGCAACAGCACACCAGTCAGTTTAGACTCAGGTGATAGGGAAGCTTCTAGAACAATAATTTGGGACAGAATTAATAGTCACTTGGACAAATGTGGGTTAATTAAGGAAAACTGGCATGTATTTGTTAAGGGCAAATCATATTTAACTAATTTAAGAGTTTTTTTGATGAGGTGGCAGAGGGGGTTGAAGTGTACATGGACTTCCAAAACATATTTGATAAAAGAACGTAAGAAATAGGAAGGAGTAGCCAATTCGGCCCCTCGAGCCTGCTCCGCCATTCAGTAAGATCATGGCTGATCATCTTGTGTTTCGAATTCCACATTCCCATCTAACCCCGAAAACCTTTGATTCCTTTGCCTAACAAGAATCTATCTACCTTTGCCTTAAAAATATTCAATGGCCCACCTCCACCAACTTCTGAGGCAGAGGATTCCAAAGTTGCACAACCATTGGAAAAAATTTCTCCTTATTTCTGTCCTAAAAGGACGACCCCTAATTTTGAAACCGTGCCCCCTAGTTCTGGACTGACCCACAAGAGGAAACATCCTTTCCACGTCCACCTCTTCAAGGCCATTCAGGATCTCGTATACTTCAATCAAATCACCCCTCACTCTTCTAACTCATGGAAACAGGTCCAGTCTGTCCAACCTTTCCTCATAAGATAACCCACTCATTCCACGTATCAAACTAGTAAGCCTCCTTTGAACTGCCTCCAATGTATTTACATCCTTCCTTAAACAAGGAGACCAAAACAGCACACAGTATTCAAGGTGCTGTCTCACCAATGCCCTGTTTAACTGAAACATACATAACATCCTTACTTTTTTATTCAATCTCTCTTGAAATAAAGGATAACATTCCATTAGCCTTAATTACTTGCTGTACATGCATACTAACTTTGTAACTCATGTACTAGAACACCTAGATTCCCCTGCACCTCAGAATTATGTGGCTGTTCTCCATTTAAGTAATACTCTGCTTTTCAGTTCTTTCTGCCAAAGTGAACTTCACATTTTCCCACATTAAACTCCATTTGTCAGATCTTTGTCCACTCACAACCCATATCCATCTGCAACCTTGTGTCCTCTTCACAACATACTTTCCTAGCTATCTTTGTGTCATCTGCAAATTTAGCTACCAAGTCTTCATTCCCCTCATCTAAGTCATTGATACAAATCCTAAAAAGTTGAGGCCCCAGTACAAACTCCTGTGGGACCCCAGGGGTTCCTCCTCATATCCTGCCAATCAGAAAAAGACCCATTTATGCATACTTTCTGCCAGCCAGCCAGCCAATCTTCTATCCATGCTAATATGTTACCCCTGCACCATGTGCTTTTATTTTCTGCAATAACCTTTGATGTGGCCCCTTATCAAAGGCCTTCTGGAAATCCAAGTACAGTACCATCTACAGGCTCACCTTTATCCAATACGCATGTTACTCCTTCAAACAACTCCAATAAATTGGTTAAACATGGCTTTCTTTTCACAAAACCATGTTGATGCTTCCCAATTGCCTTGAGCTCTAAGTGCCTAGCTATAACCTCAATGATTGATACTAATAACTTCCCCATGACAGACGTCAAGCTATCTGGCCTATAGTTTCCTACCTCCCTCCCTTCTTGATAAGAGGGATCATTTTTGCTACTTTCCAATCTGATGGAACCTTTCCAGAATCTAGTGAATTTTGGAAAATTAACACCAGCGCATCAACTATCTCATTAGCCATCTCTTAAGACTCTAGGATGTAGTCCATCGGAACCTGGAGACTTGCCAGCCCGCAGTTCCATCAATTTGCTCAGTACTGCTTCCCTAGTGATTTCAATTTCACCAAGTTCCTCTCTCCTGTTCACCTCTCAATTTGCAGCTGTTGCTGAAATGTTTTTGTTTCCTCTATAGTGAGCACAGGAGCAAATTATTTGTTCACTTCCCTTGCTATCTGTTTTTACATTTCTAGCTAGCTTCCTCTCAAGCTCTAATTAACCTGATTAACCTTTTAGTCATTCTCTGCCCTTCTTTATATTCTGTTCAATCATCTGTTCTGCCACTCATCTTTGCGGAGTTGTAAGCTTTTTCCTTAAGTTTGATACTTTCCTTAACTTTAGTTAAACGCGGATGGTGGGTTCTCCCCTTAGAACTTTTCTTTATAACAGGGATGTACTTATTCTGAATACTCTGAAATACCCCGCTAAATGTCTGCCATTGCTTCCCTATTGATCTATCCTCTAGCCTAGTTTCCCAATTCACTTCAGCTAGCTCGTCTTTTGTCCCCACATAGTTACCCTTATTTAAGTTTAAGATACTAGTCTTAGACCCACTCTTCTCCCATTCAAACTGGATGTAAAATTCAATCATATTGTGGTCACTGCTATCTAGGGGTGCCTTTACTCTGAGGTCATTAATTAATCCTGTCATATTACACAATACCAAGTCTAATATTACTCTGGTTGGTTCCAGGAACACGCTGCTCTAAGAAACTCTCTCAAAAGCATTCTAAGAACTCCTCCTCCAGGCTACTACTGCCAATATGATTTTTCCAGTTTGTGTAGATTAAAATCACCCTTGATTATTTCCGTCCCTTTATCACAAGCACGCAATAGTTTCTCTTGAATACTTCGTCCTGCACTGTGGCTACTGTTAGGGGGACTGTAAACCACTCCCACTAATGACTTTTCCCCCTTACTATTCCTCATCTCCACCCAAACCAATTCTACATCCTGATCTCCTGAACCAAGGTCATCTCTAACTATTGCACCAATACCCTCTTTGATTAACAGTGCTACCCCTCCACCTTTACCTAGCTTCCTGTTCTTCTTTAATGCCATGTACCCCTCAAATTAAGGACCCAATCTTTGTCGTCCTGCATCCACGTCTATGTAATTGCTAAGCATATTTATTTACTTCAATGTGGGCCATCAATTCATTTACTGTTATGAAAGCTACGTGCATTCAGACGGAGAGCCTTCAGTTTTGTCTTTTTGTTACCTTTGTAACATCTAGGCTTGACTGTTGATGTATTCTTAGGTTTTTTTCTCTGTCCCTTCCTGCCATTCTCTAACCCTCATTTCTCATATTACTATTTTGCTCTCCTGTCTTGACTCTGTACCTTCAATTGTTACCTCTGCCAAATTTGATCCCTCACCCCTCTTGTTTAGTTTAAAGCCCTCTCTACTTCCCTAGTTATGCGATTTGCGAGGGCACTCGTCCCAGCACGGTTCAGGTGTAAACCATCCCAACGGTACAGCCCCCATTTTCCCCAGTACTGATGCCAGTGCCCCACAAACCAGAACCCACTTCTCCCACACCAGTCTTTGAGCCACAAATTCATCTCTCTAACTTCACTTGCCCCATGCTAATTTGCACATGGTTCAGGTAATAATCCAGAGATTATTACTTTTGAATTTCTGGTTCTTAATTTGGTACCTAGCTCCTCATACTGACTTTGCAGAACCTCTTTCCTAGTTCTACCTATGTCATTGGTACCTAAATGGGCCATGCCAACTGATTCCTCCTCCTCCCCCTGCAAGTTCCTTTCCAGCCGTGAGGTGTCCCAAGCCCTGGCACCGGGCAGGCAACATAGCCGTCTGGACTCTCATTCTTAGCTGCAGGGAACAGTATCAATCCCCTTCACTATACTATCCCCTACTACCACTACATTCCTTTTTGCTCCCCATGCCTGAATGGCTTCCTGTGCCACAGTGCCATGACCAGACAGCTCATCCACCTTGCAGACTTTACTTTCATCCTCACAGTTGTGAGCACCTCAAACCTGTTTGACAATTGCAAAGTCTGAGGCTCCTCCACTACTGTCTGCTTGGTTCCATTACCTGCCTCAGTGACAGTCACAGCCTCCTGTCACTCACTGCTGACCAACAGACTGCACAAGCACTGCACAACACACTTGTGATAAAAGTTAAAGCTCATGGAATAAAAGGAACAGTGGCAACATGAATACGAAATTGGCTGAGTGCTAGAAGAGAGAGTAGTGGTTAATGGATGTTTTTCGTGCTGGAGGAAGGATTATAGTGGAGTTCTTAGGACTCCTACTCTTCTTGATCCACATTAATGACCTACACTTTGGTGTACAGGGCACAAATTTCAAAATTTGCATATGATACAAAACTTGGACATGTTGTGAGCTGTGAAGATAGTGTAGAACTTCAAGAGGACATAGCAAGTTGGTGGAATGGGCGGACAAGTGGCAGATGATATTTAATGCAGAGAAGTGTGAAGTGATTCATTTCGGTAGGAGGAAAATAGAAAAACAATACAAATTAAAGGGTACATTTCTAAAAAGGGTGCAGGAGTAGAAGGGCTTGGGTGCATTTCTGCATAGATCTTTGAAGGTGGCAGGATTGGCTGAGAGCGCAGTTAATAAAGCATATGCATCCTGGGCTTGATCAATTGCAGCACAGGGTACAAAAGCAAGCAAGTCATGTTAAACTAATACGAAACACTGACTTGACCTCAACTAGGATATTACATCCAGTTCTGGGCACCATACTTTAGGAAGGATGTGGAGATATTAAAGAGGGTGCAGAAAAATCATTATGATCATAAATAATCCACAGGTTATTACCTGAGCCATGAGCAAATTGGCATAGGGTAAATAAAATTAGAGATATAAATGCATGGCTCAAAAACTGGTATGGGAGAAATGGGTTTCAATTCATGGGGCACTGACATCAGTACTGGGGAAAGTGGGAGCTGTACCATTGGGATGGTCTTCACGTGCTAAGACCAGTGCTCTGATGAGTCACATACCTAGGGCCGTAGGGCTTTAAACTAAATAGTGACGGTTGTGGGTGGGGGTCGGGGGGAGAGGAGTGATCATGTGAGAAGAGATGTGGCAAATCAAAAGGAAACAACAAAGCATTAAAGCAGGTGGAAATTTGATCTAAAAATAAAGAGGGGGGGAAATAAGTCCTACATTTCTATAAAAGATTCACAAGAATGAGGAACTTCAGTTATATAGATGGATTGGAGAAGTTGGGACTGTTCTCCCGGGAGAAGAGAAAGTTGAGAGAAGATTTGATAGTCTGTGGGACCTGGTTGTGCACAAATTGGCAACACATTTCCTTATGTAACTACACTTCAAAAGTACGCCATGGGCAGAGAAGCATTTGGAATGTTCACAGGTTGTGAAAGGCAAATTCTCTCTCAAAGGCAATAAAAACAGAATATTAGAATATTGGATATATAGTACAAGAACTATGACATCTTTCATCATACGTGTTCTTACCCCATCTCATTGTGTCATGTGACAGAGCAATCACTGCGATTTTCTAAAGCATTGATGGGAACAGTTTTAGACAATTGCAAACTTCAAATTATTCCAGCACTAAAAGCACTTGAAAGCACATAGAAAACCTCATCACTAATAAAATGCTCCAGGGTAAGACCCTCATAAATGCTGATGATTAATAGGCTTGGATTTTTTCAAAAACAGTTGTAAAAATATTGTTTTCAGCAATGATGCCAACAATTTATCACGCCATTTATTTTGGAGAATTATTTTTACAAGGTAACAATGCTGCATCAGTAAAATGGCAGTTGCATGAATCATTTTGAGTAATTGTAGAATGCATGACAAACACCAGCATATTTTGCTCCTGATTTCTATCTGGAGCAGAAAAATGATAAATCAGGGAATGAAAAAGCTTAAAAAAAATGACTGGTCCACTTCACACTAAGGGCATCAGACACAGAAACCCAAATGGCAGAAACTATACAACACCAATTTTCATAAGGGAAATAAAATTAGCTATATCAGTGCTGAAATATTATATGCACATACCTTACAATCCAATATAATCAGTTATCTTCCACATAGCATTTGTTCTGCAGTTATCTGCATGATTAGAAGAGTACCGATAGGTGGCTTCACCAAGAGGTGAAAATAGTCAAAGAAATAAAGTCAAGCACTCTGTGCTTCAACATTTGGCAACTCATATGGGTTTGTATCTGAGGAAATGCAATAATTTTACATGACATTGGCTTGGCTCAATGATATAAATTAAAGTCATTTGCTATAGTAACAAGCATCACTTAAGAGAATGTGTTATTGCTGTCAAGTCTGTGAAGATCAAACGCACTTAAGAAGGGTATTTGTATACCAAGTGCAACCTTTCAAAATGCTTTTCCTTGTTCATCAAAAGGGTTTCATTACCATAATGGACGGCAGTCCAGAGAGACTGTCTGGTTTTTCACTTTATGGAACAGTGAATTACTATTGATAGAAAGTACTCATTCAAATTAAGTTCACTTCCTGATGGTACAAGATATTCAAAAGAATAGTTTCCCCACATAGGAAATTTTGAAATGACTACGCCTTTAAAGTCACTGTTTTGTTTGCCGCTTCAATAATTTGCATCACAGGAAAGTTATGTCTGGGCATCGATCTCTGCTTTTGCATTGCTAAAGTCAGCTCTTCTCCAGATGTAGAATCATCAACACACCACCTCAGTGTCCTGCGGCCCGAACTGCAGGAGTTCCAATATAAAGCACTTTAAGAACGAGCATCAGCATCTCAGAGCTTCCCATTTCAGCATCAAAAATAGCAGCCTACCATTTTTCAATTGTCCTTTCTCAGCAGGAGATATCTGCTATTCAGAAAATGAAGATATGCATTCAACTCCAGCCTATTTATATGCATTTCACTGTATGCATCTCCCCGTAAATAGACAGTGCTTGTCTTAGAAATTGCAGTTCACTTCAAATTAGCAACTGTGTGTTCGCTGAAGATGCATAATAATTCAATATTCAACCAAGTAATGCTTTGATAAAGTATCAAGCACATTAAATGTACATAGTTACAGTAAACCCACATTACTTTAGGGTCAGCCAAGAAAGTAGAATCAAAGTACATAAATAGAAAATACAATGATAAATGTTTGAAATAATCCACTAAGAAAGATAATCGAGGCCTGTAAAAAATAGAACTAAACGCTGTAGTGCACAGGATAATTACAAAAACAGGACAAATGGCTCTTCATTTGTTACTCTTCTTGTTTTAAAAAAAAGTCCAGATTTTGAGGTCAACAACAGAGGAATGGTTCTTGCCAATTGCTATACTGATGGTGGAATTTTGCAGGCTTTTGAGTGGTAACTCGCTGTCAATGGCCACCTGATCCAGCACAGTGCTATCAACTGGGGATCTGCGGCATTTGTGAGCAGGATAAGAAACAGTGCGGCTCTTCAATCAATCAGAAAATGCAGTCACATTGGATGATATGGGGAGGCGATGGCATAGTGGTATTGTCGCTGGACTTGCAATCCAGAGACCCAGGGCAAAGCTCTGGGAACCCGGGTTCGAATTCCACTACAGCAGCTAGTGGAATTTGAATTCAATAAAAATCTCAAATTAAAAGTCTGTAGATTGTCATAAAAACCCATCTGGTTCACTAGTGACCTTTAGGGAAGGAAATCTGCCATCCTTACCTGGTCTGGCCTCTATGTGACTCCAGACCCACAGTAATGTAGCTGACTCTTAAAATGCCCTTTGAACAAGGGCAATTAGCTGGTAATAAAAGCTGGCCTAGCCAGCGATGCCCAAGGCCCATGCAAGAAATAGGATTTTGAATATAAAGGATGTGAAGTGGAGAGGACAGTTGGCTTTAGTTTTCCCAATGTTTCATCGGAGGAAATTGAGGCTCATTCAAGGCTGGATGACAGATGAGCAGTCTGACAACCCAGGCAAGCGGCAGGGTTAAGAGAGGCGTAGAATAGGTTGAGGTAGGAGGTGTGATCGGCATAAATGTGGGAGCTGACCTCGTGACTACAGATAACACCGTGGTAGTAACACGTGGATTAGTAACAGGTGCTAAGGATAGATAACTGGGGGACTCTAGAGGCAGAAAGAAATTACATTACTGGAGATGATCTGGTTGCAAATGGATAAGCAAGAGATGGCAAACAAACACTCTGTTTCATAACAAACACAGAATTACCTGGAAAAACTCAGCAGGTCTGGCAGCATCGGTGGAGAAGGAAACAGTTGACGTTTCGAGTCCTCATGACCCTTCGGCAGAACTGAAGTATAGTTAGGAGAGGGGTGAAATATAAGCTGGTCTAAGGTGGGGGGTGGGGGGAGAGAGAAGTTGAGGGTGGGGTGGTTGTGGGGATAAGCAAGCAGTGATAGGAGAAGATAATCAAAAGATGTCACAGACAAAAGGATCAAAGAGGTGTTGAAGGTGGTGATATTATCTAAAAAAAAGTGCTAATTAAGAATGGAAGGCAGGATACTCAAGGTACAGCTCTAGTGGGGGTGGGGTGGAAAGACTAACAAAGTTTTAGTTTTAGATTTAAAAATAATGGAAATAGGTGGGAAAAGAATCTATATAAATTATTGAAAAAAAAGGGGGAGGGGGAAGAAACGGGGTGGGGATGGGGGGGTGGGGGGTGGGGGGGGGAGAGTTTAAGATCTAAAGTTGTTGAATTCAACATTCAGCCCGGAAGGCTATAAAGTGCCTAGTCGGAAGATGAGGTGCTGTTCCTCCAGTTTGCGTTGGGCTTCACTGGAACAATGCAGAAAGCCAAGGACAGACATGTGGGCAAGAGAACAGGGTGAAGTGTTCAAATGGCAAGCGACAGGGAGGTTTGGGTCTTTCTTGCGGACAGACCGCAGGTGTTCTGGAGGAACAGCACCTCATCTTCCGACTAGGCACTTTACAGCCTTCCGGCCTGAATATTGAATTCAACAACTTTAGATCTTAAACTCCCCCTCCCCCCATCCCCACCCCGTTTCTTCCCCCTCCCCTTTTTTTTCAATAATTTATATAGATTCTTCTTTTCCCACCTATTTCCATTATTTTTAAATCTAAAACTAATACCTTGTTAGTCTTTCCACCCCACCCCCACTAGAGCTGTACCTTGAGTATCCTGCCATCCATTCTTAATTAGCACTTTTCTTAGATAATATCACCACCTTCAACACCTCTTTGATCCTTTTGTCTGTGACATCTTTTGATTCTCTGCTCCTATCACTGCTTGCTTGTCCCCACAACCACCCCACCCTCAACTTCTCTCTCCCCCCCCGCCCCCCCACCTTAAACCAGCTTATATTTCACCTCTCTCCTAACTATACTTCAGTTCTGTTGAAGGGTCATGTGGTCCCGAAACGTCAGCTCTTTTCTTCTCCACCGATGCTGCCAGACCTGCTGAGTTTTTGCAGGTAATTCTGTTTTTGTGTTAGTTGGAGATGAGGCACCGCTTTCAAGACCAGAAGGGTCAAAGGTGCTTTTGGAAGGGTGCAAGGTGTTTGCAGTTTGAATGACCTAGAGGCAGATTGCATTGCCAGCTAGTATGAAGCCCAGTAATGCAAGGTGATCTTGGGCACTTTTAGCAGAGAACAGCGAGGACAAATAGCTCCAGTTCTGCTGTTCTAGTCAGTTGCCCAAGTGCATGTACATTTAGACTTAAGGGAGAAAAAGTTAGAGGTTAAGATGAGGGGAACGACTGTAATGAGATGGAATAAAGAGCTTACTGGGCCAAGGGAATCAGAAGATGCAGTTATGAGAATTTGAGCAAATCGACAGCAGCAGAGCTACATTGACAAACAGCAGGCGAAAGGCTAGGTAGTTGAGTGTTTGAAAGTGCAGCTGTAAATGGCTTGTCCTTTCAGGGCAGATGCAGAAGGAAGTTGGGTTCAAAGGCTGCAGTGCATGGTTAAGAGTCACAAAGAAATAATGAAGACAGGCTGCATAAACTTTGCTTATATCCCATTAGGTATAGAAGATTGAGGCGTGATCCGATGCAAGTTATTTAAAATGTCATCAAAATTCAGTAGGGTGGATGCAACTATATCCTTTGTATTGTCTTGTTCTTGATTTCCCCCATTAATGTTAAAATTAGAGCAAGCTCATTTAGGAGCAAAATCAGGAAGCACCTTTTGACACAAAGGGTAGCAGAAATATGGAATTCTCTCTCCCAAAAGGCAGTGGATGCTCAGACAACAGGAATTTAAAGGCAGATTTTGTTAGGTAAGGATTTCAAAAATGATCTGGACCAAAGGTGAGTAAATGGAGTTGAGGTACAGATCAGCCACAATCTAACTGAATTGCAGGACAGGCTTGCAGATGAATGACCTACTCCTGTTCCTATATTTGCATTCTTCTATGTAAAGCTCAATGTATTTCACACTAAACAGAAATGAGCTAATGCAACAGATGACTATTTCAATTTGACGTGACGCTGTCGTGTGTATCAACAGACAAGTGTTTCAAACAGGATCCATCTACATGGCAACAAATAGTATCTAAATGTTTCCTTTTTTTGGCCAGCAAATTTCAAAACTAAGAAAAAAACAAATGACTATGGCTCAAGGACAGAACATTAAAGCTGTGATGGACCACATCTCGACAGCACGCAATTAGTGGTGATATACTACGCCACAGAATAGTCACATTGAAAATTCCCCACAGACAAGTTTCTGATGCAGAAATACATCATGGTGCTGAGGGTACCTCTGGCTCTCCACAATATTCACTCGTTGCAGAAATCCTGGGTGCATTTACACATGCAAGAAAAAGGACCACTTAATATTCCGCTTTTTTATTCTTCCTGCCAAAGTGAACAATTTCACATTTTCCCACATTATACACCATCTGCCAGGTTTTTGCCCACTCGCTCAGCCTATCTTACATCTGTCTGCAACATCCTTTGTCCTCCTCACAACATACTTTCCGACCTATCTTTGTGTCATCTGCAAATTTAGTGACCATGCCTTTGCGCCTTCCTAAATCATTGATATAAATTATAAAAATTTGAGGCCCCTGTGGGACTCCACTTGTCACATCCTGCCAAACAGAAAAAGACCCATTTATGCATAATCTGCGTTTTCTGCCAGCCAATCTTCTACCCAAAACAAAAACAGAATTACCTGGAAAAACTCAGCAGGTCTGGCAGCATCGGTGGAGAAGAAAACAGTTGACGTTTCGAGTCCTCATGACCCTTCGGCAGAACTGAAGTACTTCAGTTCTGCCGAAGGGTCATGAGGACTCGAAACGTCAACTGTTTTCTTCTCCACCGATGCTGCCAGACCTGCTGAGTTTTTCCAGGTAATTCTGTTTTTGTTTTGGATTTCCAGCATCCGCAGTAGCTTTTAGCTTTTTGTTTTTATCTTCTATCCATACTATTACGTTACCCACTACACCATGGGTTTTTATTTTCCACAATAACCTTTGATGTGGCACCTTATCAAACGCTTTCTGGAAATCCAGTTACAGTATATCTACAGGCTCCCCTTTATCCACGGCACATGTTATTCCGTCAAAGAACTCCAATAAATGGTTTCATGAATGATATTAACGTCTATAATGTTGTTGGAAATTGTTTTTAAATTGGAACTGTAGTAGGGTCTGTATCTGTGTGTGTGTGGCTTAATTGGATTAAAGCCAGCTAGTCTGGGTGCTTTGATGTATAGCAGTTTTGAGGTGTTAATTAGATAAATGTAAGGAGAAGGTAAAGTGTAAATTTGCATTGTTGAATAAACCATTCAAAAGAATGGGTAAAATCTTGGGCCAAGCAATGTGTTTATATTACTAATAAAATTGGTGGAATGAAAGGATATTTTTGTTAGGAGAAGTAAAATTAAAAACCTAGTAATACAATGGAAAATTTATATTCAAAGAGGAAGCTAGGTATAAACAGAAAGGAGTTTGTGTGTGTAAGTCCAAGGCATTTAAGATCTAACCAGCCTGTAAGCCTACAGCTGTGTCTACAAAGAAACCAAATTGCAAGGAATCTCATTTTGAATTTGTACAGTCAAATGTGCTTTGCCTGGTGTCTGTTTAAAGTCTATGGGTTACTGCTGCCTTAGTGAAGCTTTACTTAGGAGTGATTAATTTGGGGATTTGTTTAAAAGTTATGGTAATAATTTTTAGACATGTGTACGCGTTTAATTTGTTAAATTAATAAATGCTTAATTTAGTTTTATATAAAACACCTTTCAAGGTTCAGTGGTCTTATCCCCGAATTCAGAGCTGCATCTTAAACATACCAATTCAAAATACAGGTTATGACAGTTGTTCAAGTTTCCCTCTGGGATTTAAACAACTCAGCCTTTACCAGCTGCTGTTTAAACATTATTTCCCTTTCATAAAACCATGTTGACTCTTCCCAATGCCTTGCATTTTTCTAAGTGTCCAGCTATAGCCTCCTTAATGATTAATTCTAACACCTTCCCCACAACAGACGTCAAGCTAACTGGCCTATAGTTTCCTGCTTTCTGCCTCCCTCCCTTCTTGAATAGAGGGGTTATATGTGCTATTTTCCAGTCTGTTGGAACCTTTCCAGAATCTAGCACATTTTGGAAAATTAACACCAACTCATCAGGCACTTCTTTTAAGACCCTAGGATGAAGTCTATCTGGACCCAGAGACTTGTCAGTCCACAGTTCCATCAGTTTGCTTAGTGCCACTTCCCTAGTGATTATAATTTTATCAAGTTCCTCTCTCCCTTTCACCACCTGATTTATAGCTTTCACCTACCGATTTACAGCTATTACTGGAATGTGTTTTGCAACCTCTGTGGTGAAAAGGGAAGCAAAATATTTATTCATTTTTCATCCATTTCCTCATTACCTATTAAACTCTCTAGAGGACCAACACTCACTTTACTCTTCTTTTTCAAATACACGTAGAAACTCTTGCTATCCGTTTTTACATTTCTAGCTAGCTTCCTCTCATATTCTAATTGCTTTCTCCTGATTAACCTTTTAGCCTTTCTCTGCCATTCTATATATATTCTGACCAATCATCTAACTTGCCACTCATCTTTTTCCCTAGTCTTGCAGCTCACTAGAACACTGGTCCCAGCACAGTTCAGGTGTAGGCCAACCCAACGATACTGTCTCCTCTTTCCTCAGTACTGATGCCAGTGCCCCCCGAACCAGAATTCACTTCTCCCACACCAGTCCTTGAGCCACATATTCATCTCTAATCTTATTTGCCCTACCCCAATTTGCACATAGTTCAGATAATAATCCAGAGATCATTTGAGGCTCTGCTTCTTAATTTGGTACCTAGCTCCTCATACTGACTATGCAGACCCTCTTTCCTTGTCCTGCCTATGTTGTTGGTACCTACATGGGCCACGACGATTGGATCCTCCCACTCTGCTGCAAGTTCCTCTCCAGACCCGAGATGTCCCGAACCCTGGCACCAGGCAGGTAACACAGCCTTCTGGACACACTCTCTCTTAGCTGCACAGAACAGTGTCAATCCCCCTCGCTATGCTGTCCTCTACTACCACTACATTCCTGTTTGCTCCCCCATGCTTGAACAGCTTCCTGTACCATGGTCAGCCAGCTCATCCACCTTGCAAACCTCACTTTCATCCATACAGGATGTGAGCACCCCAAACCTGTTTGACAATTACAAAGTCTGAGGCTCCTCCACTACTGTCTGCTCGGTCCCTTTACCTGTCTCACTCATGGTCACATCCTCCTGTCCCTCACTGCTGACCAAAACAGGCGACTCTATTCTAAGAAGCATGACCGTCTTCAGAAACAAAGTGTCCAGTATTTCTCGCCTTCCCTTATGTCACTCAGTGTCAGCAGTTCGGCTTCCAGAACAATAATCCTGATCCAAAATTCCTCCAGTTGCTTACACTTACTGTAAATGTGTTTGTCATGGATCGCCTCGGCGTGCAAAAGTTCCCACATTCCACAGCCGCAACCCTCCACAGTCCATCAAGCCAGGTTTCATTCTGGGATCTATCTTGTCCAGTAATATCAGCTGACGTCAGTCAGGTGTGTGAAGGGGTGTGAATTACTTCTCTCCCTTTCTCCTCTTCCAATCATTCCTTGAGAACATATATAGTTCCTCATTAGGAAATCATTTTTTTAAATTTCCAAATTTAGTGACTTACGGTAATAAATAGTCAAGGGAAGTAATACTGACTAAACACAGCTTGCCAGTATGAAGGGGGAAGCGAGTGAAGGCGTAGTTTTCACTTCAATTTTCTTCCCTTTTGTCCCCTATGATGGCACTGATTCTGGCTGCAGTGTAATATCACAGACATCAGCAGCTGTCTAACAGCTTGCTGAAGTGGTCATTCTGCACATGTGAGTATAGATGCAGAAAGACCCTGAAGGACACCACAGCTGAGCTCAATTATGTTTCCACTCATCCAACACACATGCATTATACAGCATTGATCCAACTTGAGACACGGTTTTTAATTAAAATGCAAAATGTACAGAAGTTGCCTAACCAAAAAGAGTCATATCAAAAATTTGTCACGCCAAACCAACTGGAGTACAAATAGCACTCCGCTGCGCTGAAAATGAACAAGCACCATTTATAGAAAAAAATGAACACACGTAAATATTCCAAACTTGCTGGTTGAAATGGCTGTGACACACTGGAAAAATATACTGAGTTACCAGGTGAGCTCCTTTCACCATTCTAGGGGCATCCTGGTAATTTTATTTGAACTTCAATTGGCATATCCCATTAAATTCAATTTAATTTGTATTCCAATGTACAATGCTTGAATTTAAAAATCAATAAGTTTGAGGATCGTGTATGTTTTAGTATGAATAAAGGGATATATAAATTCATATATTTTATAATTAAGTGGATGCAGTTACTCAGGTTAGAGTAATTAGATAGAAAATCAACTTCACATGCTCTATCTGTATTATTAATCCAATTTCATCATCCAATCCCAATCTTCTAACCTCAAATGCTTATGCCTTGTGGCAGCTGATCTTGGGAAAGAATTCCATCAGAGCATTTCACAGGCGTACAATTTTTTCCAAAGGAGAAACTAATGGTAAATGGTTACAACATACAGTTCACTGTCATTTCCTAGCATGGCTACTTTTTCTCTGCTGAAAGTAATATTTATTTGTTAATATCACCAAGCTTTCTAGGGCCGTTTTACTCTCACTTTAATTGTCTAACATACAATGTTATGTTACTCACTTAAAATATTCTGCTGATCGAGTTAAAATGTAAGCTTATCAAGGATAATGAGATCCTTAGGAATGTAAATATCACATACTACAACAGATGTTAAACATGAAGCTAATTTTGTTAAAATGTTGACTGTGGTCAATGACTGCAGGATTGATACCATTTAAAACCATCGCAGGGAGGTGCTATTTTCTGATTAATGGAGGCTTTCAATTTGAGGAGTATGAGCTCATGCTTCTGTCTGGAAGCATCATCCTAGTCTTAGGGCAATGCACTTGATGGATAATTGAATTTAATATTCCTACCTCAAAAGGTTAACCACTTACACTTCTGAGAATTGGTTCAATTTCATCTAGATGTTAACTCTCTAATGTAGGCATAGATAAGAGCAATAATCAGGCAACATTTCTACTCAGGAAAGACAGAAATAAAGTTACAAAAAGGGTTGTGTCATTTTTATTTTGAACTGTTTACAATTTTACATTCAAAGCTTCATAATCACAATTTATTCCCCAAGATCTACAGCCATTTAAAAAGCTCCTTGCAATTAATTTGTTTAATATACTGTCTTACAGCACAACTGAGAGTGACATTTACCATAGATTGGGGCATATAAATCTTTGAAGCTTCAAAAAAATCCTTCCAAAAACGTGGATCAACTTATATGTCAAGTATAAAACGTAAACCACCAGTGTTGGTCAGCATTTTGAAATGTGAAAAATAAAATGATTCAAATTAAATCAACGACTCACATTCTATTTAATGAAATAGTTTCAACCACAACTCTTGAAAACAGTCAAATTCATCATCTTCAGCATCTGATGCAAAGAGTTCATCGAATTCATCCCGAGACTCTTGGGCTATGGCATCATTGAGAGGATCCTACTCTCAGATGAGGCATTTTTGGTTTCATAATCATCCCTCCACAACAAAATATCTTCCTCTCCATCCACTGAATTGGATATTTTGCATTTTTTTTAAATGATCTGATGAGTTTGTGAATTAATAGGATCCCACAATTTAATGACGAAATCACACAAAACATCAAGCAGAGCAGCACACACATTTCTACTCTTTTTAGCTGAAAAAGTGGGCTGGAGGCAACTTTTCGCCAGGTATAGACCTGAATTTGCCTTTTGGCGCTGAAAAAAAATGGGGTTGTCTTATACACCGCGATCTACGGTACCTTGTATTGCACTTGAGTTTGTAGCTTATGAAGTTTAATGAAACATATATTTCCAGTAATAAATTATTTCTACAGCCATTGGCTATGAGTTTCTGTAACTAATTATTCAGGATGCAATCTTATTTTGCTAGTAAAGCACAGCCAGCTTTTAAAAACAGGTTTCAAAGAAAAACAAATATCAGGATTACTTAATACTTAGATATACTTTTAAAACAAATCAGGAAAATGTGAAGTTGTTCACTTTGGCAGGAAGAACAAAGAGTATTACTTAAATGGAAAACAGCTGCATAATTTTCTGAGGTGCTGAGGGGTTTGGGTGTTCTAGTACGAGTCACAAATAGTAAGTATGCAGGCACAGCAAGTAAGGAAGGCTAATGGGATGCTATCCTTTATTACGAGAGGGGTTGAACATAAAAGTAAGGATGTTATGCTTTAGTTATACAGGGCATTGGTGAGATTGCACCTCAAATACTGTGTACTGTTTTGGTCTCTTTATTTAAGGAAGGATGTAAATGCATTGGTCTCCTTATTTAAGGAAGGATGTAAATGCATTGGTCTCCTTATTTAAAGAAAGGATGTAAATGCATTGGAGGCGATTCAAAGGAGGTTTACTAGATTGATACCTGGAATGAGTGGGTTGTCTCATGGAGGAAAGGTTGGACAGACTGGGCTTGTTTCTACTGGAGTTTAGAAGAGTGAGGGGTGACTTGATTGAAGTACACAAGATTCTGGACAGCCTTGACAAGGTGGACATCGAAAGAATGTTTCCTCTTGTGGGTGACTCCAGAACTAGGGAGCACTGTTTTAAAATTAGGGGTCACCCTTTTTAGGACAGAGATGAGGAGAACTGTTTCTGAGGGTTGTGCGGCTTTGGAATTCTCTGCCTCAGAAGGGGGTGGGGGGGTTATTGAATATTTTTAAGGCAGATGTAGATTGATTCCCTTGCCTAACAAGAATCCAAAGTTATCAGGGTTAGAATGTGGAAATCACAAGATCTTATCCATGATCTTATTGAATGGTGGAGCAGGCTCAAGGGGCCGAATGGTCTACTCCTGTTCCTATTTCTTATGTTCTTACTTCCTCCTCACCCACCTTAGAAAAACAAATTAATTTATTTGCGTTATATTTTCCTTACAGTAGTTCACTTTGGTGATTCTGTAGAAATATTGTACTATGAAAGGCAAAACACATTGTGCCAAACAAGATGTTCTAAAGCAGTTTAATTTTGAATTTATTATCTTGCTACTCATAAATAAGTGAAGACATGACCTCAGCCAAAAGAGCTCCAGGGACATCCCTTGTCTCAACTTAACACAACAGAGAGCAGAAAAATCACAGAAGGTGGAATGGGAAACAAATTTATCAATGGTATCAGGAAATTGCAGTATGTACAAACAACACTGAATAGCTTAACAGCTTGTACCTCAGGCTTGATGTAAACTGGGAACTCCAGTTATACAACACATGACGGTATTTATTCATATGATTAATTTGTTTTAGCTCTTCACCCCTTACTCCCCCAAACCAGAAACAAAAATGAGTACAGAGTTACCATAGTACCATGTGAAGTGCCCTCAGTTTGTTCAGTTTGGACTGGACTGACTTTTTTTATTCATGGGATGTGGGCAACACTGGCAAGGATAGCACATTGCCCATCCCTAAATACCCTTGAGATGGTAGTGGTGGGCTGCCAACTTGAACCGCTGCAGTGTGGTGGGGTTACATTTAGTTATGGAGGGAGGGAGGCTAGCTAGTTTTATTTATGCATACGTGGACAAAGTTTGAACAAGATGCACACATTCAGACATGGGAGGCAAAGCAGACCCTTAAAGCAATTTGCCAGGTCAAACAATATACTTGTCCCATCTTACTATTTACTGGGGAATTGGATCTGCATAGGTCGAAAGTGTTGGGAAGCAGTGCAAGCCTGGTATTCATTTACTGAGGCCTGGGATCAATTTGCTGACATCATGATGAAATTGCTATGGCTGGAATGATTCATGATTTGAGTACTGGGGTAAACAGATTGTAAACTTTATTTCTGAAAAAGGCATATGCGTATCCTGCATCACACAAGAAATTAATCAGATCTTTAAAAAATAAAAATGCAAAAACAATATTTGGAGATAGCCTAGTGACTGAATGGCTGCATTCCTCAAAAATTTTGTTTTTAATTCATAAATCTTACATATGGCACACATCCAATATGTTCTTGGTAGCTTCCAATGTTACCCAATTCTATATATGTATACAAAAACAGAAATTCTGTTGGTGCTAAATGTACGTATGGAGGGGGCGGCCTGGAAGGAATGAAAATACTCAGGTGATATCTTCCTTCAGCTTTTCCTCCAAGTAAAGCAATTTCACCAAAGGCAGTGGACAAAGTAGCACCGTATCACTGTAATCACAGCTATTACTCTGCTACTCCATGAATATGTCAACTTTGTTTTTGTTCTCAGCGCATGGATGATTCTGATACAGCATCATTTATTGCCTGCCCTTCGTTGGGGGTTAACTTCCAACTTTGACAGTGATTAAAAACTAGCAGGATCGGATCGCCCAAGCCACCCCCACCCCAAAATAGATCCCAATATTCCACTTCTATTGAACTCCAAGAAAAGGATGATCAACTGACCTGATGCTGCTTGGTTTCCATCATGTCACACTTGAAAAGTTGCTTCTGTGTACTTTAAGGCAGGGGGAAGAGAGGGGGGGGTGCAGGAGATGGAAAGGTGCACAGATTTTGAAACAGAATTCTGAAGTATGGGGTTTAAGCAGCTGAAAACACAAGTCACTGATGGAACAAAGGATTTATGCAGAGACAGGAGTCACAGGAACAATGATTGAGGGGGAAGTGATTGTAGGAGGTTATGGAGTTAGGTGAGAGCCAAGGCCATGGAGAGATTTAAACACGAATTTTAGATTCTTAATGATAGGGAAATACTCTTCCTTTAACCAACTGTTTGTACTTACACTCCAGAAGAGGCAGTTAATACTTATAGCCTTCCTGAGTATTGAAGAATGAGTATGATGAAAAATCTTTATAAGAATGGCAGCTTCAGGACTGTAACTAATCTATTTCCATATCTATATCCACAAAGGTTCTGATCTATACACACAGAAAGGAAAGTAAATACTATCTGCATTATGCTACTCGTCTGAAGCATGCACTAGTCTGAGCTATAAGCTGAGGCAACGTATTTCCGCTGTTATGCTGACAAATTGAATTACATAGTTTTGGACTTCGAAGTATTCAACATCTACAAAGACAACTAACTAGAAATCTTAGAAACATATTGGCAGACAGCTTTGTAATTTTGCTTTAATTATACTCTTACCGACCAAAAAAATAAGTGCTGCATATTTCAAAACATTGTCATTACAATAAAGGATTTCTCCCAGCTCATCGTATCCACTCTGGGAGCAATTTATTTTGGACTAGTTCTACAGGTACTCACATTCCTGCTATCTTATCCAACTGCCCATTCTTCATGCACAAGTCTAGGCAGGGAATACAGAGAGATTCTTGTACTGGCTCATAGAGACAGCCTTTTGCAGAAGCATAATCTTGCACATGCCAGGCTCACTGGGCACACTATTTAATCTGTTTAAATCTGTACAATTAAACATTTTGTATAACTAACTGAAGATATTTACATCATGTCAAATATCTTGCTCACTAGTGCATCACATCACAAACAAGTTTATTTTAATAATAGAATCTGTAAATATTATTGAGGTCCAGGAAATTAAAATCAATTGTTGTTAATCTCAATTCTGCAGTGCCAAAGTTTAAAAACCCCACCATGCAAATTCAAAGTCAACAAGGGCATTCTAAATCAAAGCAAAAGCAAAGTCTTGGCAATAAAGGTGATGTGAACTATTTCTAATTTTAATTTGAAAAACATTGGCCCAATATAATATCAGTATGCACAAAATTAAACACTATCCTGCTGTACTGGAAGGACAACAAATCATTAGAAATTCACTATGAATAATAAGTTGCCATAAGAACAAAAGTGTTAGATTGCATGTGAACAGAATTCTGTGAATGTCCAGCTCTAATTAGTTTTCTGCATCAGGTGACATAGCAGAAGAATTCACTGGAAAACTATAGCAAGGACAAATTTTTCACAACTTTTGACTAGGCTAGTTATTGGGATCACAGAAATTGTCATGAAATGTCTGTGACATGTTATAAGCACAGTCTAATGTGTGAAGCACCCTAAATTCTGATGATACCCACTGTCATAGAACATTACAAATAATTTGGGGAGGTAGTGGCATGCTGGTAATGCCACTGGACTAGTAATCCAGGGGCTCAGGCTAATGCTCTGGGGTCATAGGTTCAAATCCCACCACTGGCGGAATTTAAATTCAATTAATAGATGCAGAATTAAAGGCTAGTCGAATGTCAACCATGAAACTGTCAATTGTCGTAAAACCCCATCAGGTTCACTAATGTCCTTTAGGGAAGAAATCTGCCTTCCTTACTTGGTCTGGCCTACATGTGACTCTAGGCGACACAGCAATATGGGTGCATCTTAAATGCCCTCTGAAATGGCCCAGCAAGCCACTCAGCTGTACCAAACTGCTACCAAGTCCAAAACTAATGAAACCAGACAGACCACCAGCACTGACCTAGGCATCAGGTCAAACATGGGCAAGGAAACCTTCTGCCGGTTACCACCTAATGTGCCCTCTCAGCTCTCCATGTCATCAATACTCCATGTTGAACACCACTTGGAGGAAGCACCAAGAGTGGCAAGGGCACAGAATGTACTCTGGGATGGTGGGGGTAGGGGGAACTTCAATGCCATTACCAAAAGTGGTTCAGTAGCACCACTACTGACCAAGCTGGCTGCAGCCTAAAAGGACATAGCTACTAGACTAGGTCTTCGGCAGGTGGTGGGGG
This sequence comes from Cetorhinus maximus, assembly GCF_964194155.1. Lineage (NCBI taxonomy): Eukaryota > Metazoa > Chordata > Chondrichthyes > Lamniformes > Cetorhinidae > Cetorhinus > Cetorhinus maximus. The sequence continues at coordinate 19,433,779 of NC_135895.1, read as the reverse complement.
AACCAAAAAGAGGGAAAAAACTACTTGACCTCATCCTTACCAATCTACCTGTCACAGATGCATCTGTCCATGACAGTATTGCTAGGAGTAGCCAACACAGAGTCCTTGTGCAGACGAAGATCCATCTCCATATTGAGGATACCCTCCATCGTGTTGTGTGGCACTACCACCGTGCTAAACGGGATAGGTTTCAAACAGATTTAGCAACTCAAGACTGGGCCCCTATGAGGCACTATAGTCCATCAGCAACAGCAGAATTGTATTCTACCTCAATCTGTAACCTCATAGCCCAGCAAATCCCACACTCTACCATCACCGTCAAGCCAGGAGTTCAACCCTGGTTCAATGAAGACTGCAGGAGGGCATGCCAGGAACAGCACCAGGCATACCAAAAAATGAGGTGTCAACCTGGTGAAGCCACAAAGTAGGACTACTTGCACGCCAAACAGTAGAAGCCGCATGCGATATAGGCAAAGCTAATCAACCCCACAACCGACAGATCAGATCGGAGCTCTGCAGTCCTGCCACAGTCGTGAATGGTGGTGGACAATTAAACAACTCATTGGAGGAGGCTCCACGAATATCCCCACTCTCAATGATGGGGGAGCCCAGCACATCCGTGCAAAAGATAAGGCTGAAGCTTTTGCAGCCACCTTCAGCTAGAAGTGCCGAGTGGATGATCCATCTCGGCATCCTCCCGGGGTCCCCAGCATCACAGATGCCAGTCTTCAGCCAATGAGACTTACTCCACATGGTATCAGAAAACAGTTGAAGGCACTGGATACTGCAAAGTCTACAGGGCCTGACAACATTCCAGCAATAGTATTGAAGACTTGTGCTTCAGAACTAGCTGCACCCGTAGCCAGGCTGTTCTAGTACCGCTACAACACTGGCATTTACCTGACAAGGTGGAAAATTGTCCAAGCATGCCCTGCCTAGAAAAGAAAGCACTGATTCCACCCTGCCAATTACCCACCCCATTAGTCTATTCTCGATCCTCAGCAAAATGATGGAAAGTGTCGTCAACATTGCTATCAAGCTGCACTTACTCGGCAATAACCTGCTCACCGATGCTCAGTTTGTGTTCCGCCAGCGCCACTTAACTCATGACCTCATTACAGCCTTGGTACAAACATGGTCAAAGAGCTGAACTCCAGAGGTGAGGTGAGACTGCCCGCCCTCGACATCAAGGCAGTATTTGACTGGGTGTGGCATCAAGGAGCACTTGCAAAACTGGAGTCAATGGGAATCAAGAGGAAAGCTCTCCACAGGTTGGAGTCATGCCCAGCACAACGGAAGACGGTTGTGGTTGATGGAGGTCAATGATCTCAGTCTCGGGACATCACTGCATGAGTTCCTCAGGGTAGTGTCCTTAGCCCAAACACGTTCAGCTGCTTCACCAATGACTTTCCCTCCATCCTAAGGTCAGAAGCGGGATGTTCACGAATGATTGCACAGTGCTTAGCACCATTCGCAACTCTTCAGATACTGAAGCAGTCCATGTCCACGTGCAGAAAGACCTAGAAAAAATTCAGCCTAGGGTTGATAAGTGGCAAGTTACATTCACACCACATAAGTGTCAGGCGATGACCATCTCCAATGAGAGAGAATCAAACCATCGCCCCTTGTTGTTCAATGACATTACAATCATTGAAACCTCACTATCAACATCCTGGGAGTTACCACTGACCAGAAACTGAACTGGATCAGCCATATAAATACCGTGGCTACAAGAGCAGGTCAGATGCTGGGAATTGTGCAGCAAGTAACTCACCTCCAGATTCACCAAAGCCTGTCTGCCATCTACAAAGGCACAAGTCAGAGTGTGATGGAATACTCTCCAATTGCCTGAATGAGTGCAGCTCCAACAGCACTCATGAAGCTGGACATCATCCAGGACAAAGCAGCCTGCTTGGCTAGCACCCCATTCACCACCTTCAACTTTCACTCTCTCCACCACCAATGCACAGTGACAGTGTGTACCATCTACAAAATGCACTGCAGCAACTCACCAAGGCTCCTTCAACAAAACCTTCCAAACCCAAGACCTCTACCGCTTGGAAGAACAAGAACAGGTGATGCATGGGAACAGCGCCATCTGCATGTTTCCCTCCAAGCCACACATCATCCTGGCTTGGAAATATATCACTGTTCCTTCACTATCACTGGGTCAAAATCCTGGAACTCCCTCCCTAACAGCACTGTGTGTGTACCTACACCACATGGACTGCAGCAGTTCAAGAAAGCATCACGCCACCACTTTCTCAAGGGCAATTAAGGATGGGCAATAAATGCTGGCCTAGCCAGCGATGCCAACATCCCATGAACAAATAAAAAAAGAATAAAGGGCATTTAACACCATTAATCACATTTAGGAATTCACGATGATCATAAACCACTCATGATTCACATCCTGTTTTATCACTTTACCTACAAAATGCTTTGTAACAAGTATTAAGGTTCTTAATCAGTGCTATATAAATATATTTATAATTTAAAAGTTCAATTTATCTACATTACATAGGCACTGTCTGTTCACAAAAACAGAATGCAACATCAATGTGGCAGATGCAATTTATTGCACCAGGCTGGAGTGAAAGTACATTTTAAAGCATATGCATATGTTTAACAAAAACTGCTGGAAAAACTCAGCAGGTCTGACAGCATCTGTAGAGAGAAAGACAGAGTTAACGTTGAGTCCAGATGACTCTTCTTCAGAAGAGCTTTTATCATGCATATGTTTAACATTGGTAATCAAATCTTGTCACGCACTTTAGGTTTACCATCAGAACACAGGGTCATACTGATGGGAAACAGGAATTCATGACAATTACATCATACCAAAATAACTTTGCCATGCAATTTTATTTTTATTATTCAAGTTTTATTTCGAGGGAGAAAGGTAAACGATTTGACTCAGAGTACATGAAGTTCTCTCATTGGTGTAGAAATGATTTTTTCAATTATTGGTACAAAGAAATTTTTACTGTAAATTAGGTTCTGATGGCTCAAAGCAAGGAGAGCTGCCAGTCTCACCCCAATTTAAAATGCCACCCAATTAGATTTGTGCTCCAGGTGGAAGTTACACCCACAGCCTTGGTTGGAAAACAAGCACCTATTATTGTGTTACTGTTCCATTCATTGTATTACTTTTATCCAATGCAATGTATACAGATAAAACATTGCCTCATACTTGCAAAAGCCCAATACAAGAATCTGCTGTTGTTTTGTAAAACAAATTTAGTGAAAATAAATATATCCTAAGAATAATCCATCAACTAAACAAAAAAATGTGAATGCCATTATCTTTTATATTTGGCATTTCAAAAATTCTTTCATGAAACATTTTCTACACCATTAGGTAATGTATATTAAAAATGAGAATTCTGTTCAAGAATAAGGTTGAAATTCTTCCCATCTTTTTAGAGTAAATAATTCCTTATACAGAATTATACCATACGCAAGAGCATTCTTTGTCACCACAACATGGAATAATGGCTATTCTTCTATTCTTCCAAAATGCTCTCAAATATATGAACTAGACACTGTATTTTGAATATACTTGCGCAAATTTTTTTTTTTTTTTAAATTGTTCACAATACAATTTCTCTATTCTGAGCAAAGCAGATCAGAACAAGAAAGCACACAAACAGTTGTGGTGACAAAGCTCTGGCAACATGCCATATTTTGTTACTGATATCTAGGGCAATATGATATTGCAAGTACTACGGCAATTACTGAAATTTCACTAAATGTGAAACTTAATTCTAGGTTTAAATTTCCATCCCAATAAACTAAATTTAACATAAGCATGTACAATATAAAGGAATTTTGATACAAGTTATACCATAGATTCTGCACTCAGGTCAGCACTTGAATAATAAAATGTGCAGCCATCAGTCCTGACCTTAAGTAATAAATCAAGAGCAAGAACACAAGAGGTAGGAGTAGATCATAGGACCCATCATAATGCATGCACAGAGCTCCTCTTCTATTTTTTTTTAAATGCAGCAGGAGCATCCACTTTTTCCCCATTATTAAAAAGATCCTATACCATATACCCAATAAGTCTATTCTAGAATTTTAAAATGCAATTTCACATCAGCCTGGAATAGTGCCACACCCCGCTGAAGCCTAATATTGAGAATGACTGAAGGAAGATCATCAGTCTGAAACATTGGGTGGAATTTTACAGCCCATAAAATGCAGCAAGCCATTCAACAGTCCATTGACTTCAGCAGGACCGGAAAATCCCGCCACTGGGGGCGACCGTAAAATTCCAGTCATTAACTCTGTTTCTCTTTCCACATTTCTGCCAGACCTGCTGAGTATTTCTAGGATTTTCTAACAAACTATAATAAAGAGGTGCAAAGAAAATTTCCTCTGCTACTAAGTCATTCAAAAGCAAATTAGATAAATTTCTTTCAGAAAATATTTTGGGATACAGTACAAATGTAAGCGGAGCACAGATAAGTGTTGGGCCAAGTGTTCCTACTCCCTCCACCATTGGGGTTTTCCTTGATTCTCAGTTGGGTTTTTTCTAGACTGACTGTGAAAAATGTATCACAATGATTAGGAACAATTCTGTTAACATTGGATCAAGCCAACTACAATGGTAGATGGCAAACTCAATGGATTTTTTTTTCTCCAGCAGGTCCTACATTCTTCTAAGATAGCAATATTGTAAACAGTTCCAAACAGATCTTGTGTTTGCATTTCAAGTAAACCACTCCAATGCACTGTAGTCTGTTGATGGTGCATTAATACTGGTGTTAGGGAATTCCAAATATCAACCCAGCAATCATGAAGGAATGACAATAGATATTCATGACAGGGTAGAGTACAACTTGGAGTGGAAGTTGGTTAAATGTTGTTTCCACAACACTGCTGGCCCCATCTTCTCAGTTGTAGATGTTGAGAGGCAAGAAGGTGTTCATGAAGCAAGACTGATGAGCTGCTGCAGTGCATCCTCTATATAGTACACCAATGATGGCAAAGGTGGATAGTGAGCGAAACATCCAGGGCACTGACAAGTAGATTGCTCTCCCTTGGAAAGTATTGGGTTTTAGTTGCTTCTGCTGCATCTTTCCAGATAAGTGGCGAGTACTCCATCATATTCCTGAGTTAACCTAAATAATAACAAACTGTGAGGATCAGATGGTGAATCATTCATCACACATTATTCAACTTCTGCCATCTTTTTGTAAAGACGGGGTTGATGTGGCTCATCCAATTAAAATTTATGGTCAATGGTGAACCAGGGATACTGGACTAGAAGCAGAGTCTAAAACTCATACAGGTTTAAGCTAGGAACAACTCCATTTTTTCTAATTAACCCCGCTGGGCAGGTGAGGACTTAGGTGTTCACAATCCAAACTTCACCAATCAAAAGAAGGCCATTAGTAGAATATATGTGCAGCTTCCACTTCTTTCTTTCAAGGGCTTTCAACAGGAGCCACTTAATTTAGTATTGTTCTTGGTTTTTTTAAATAAGATTGTAACTAGGAAAAAAAACTGTTGAACCCAAGTGATGTATTGCATACCATAAAGCATAACCCTAGGTCTAACAGTTGTTTAGAAGTTGATCTTATTGCATAGAAGGTAGTCACCATACAGATTTACATAGCTTTGATTAAAACGAGAGGAGATTATTCTTGAGCCTTTGCTATCTTAGGTCATAAGAGCAGGAGGTGGCCATACAGACCTTCAAGTCTGCTCCAACATCCAATAAGATCATGGTGTTCTTCCACCTTAAGAACCTACCCGCACTATCCCCATAATCCCCTCGATTTTCTTCATACCCAAAAATCTACCACCTCTGGCATGTATATATTTCGTAAATTGAGCATCTGGAACCCTCAGTGAAGAAATTTCTCAACTTGGTCCTAAATAGCCAACCTCTTATTCTGAGACTTAGACCTCTCATTCTAAATTCTCCATCCAGGGGGAAAAATCCTCCCAATATCTACCTTGTCAAGCCCATTCAGAATTTTATAAGTTTCAATGAGATCATTTCTCATTCTTCTAAACTCCAGGGAACATGGGCCTAATTTACTCACTCACTCCTCATAGGACAATCCCTTCATATCAGAGATCAGTCTAGTAAACCTTTGTTCTAGTGTACTCCATCGAAAGCAATGATAATTTTCCTTAAGCAAGGGGACTAAAACTGTACCTAGTACTTGAATTAGTATTACTCACTTATACCTCATGTTCTGCAGCCTCTCACATTTACCGAGTGTGTCACTAAATCAAATGCTCAACAACTTCTGATCAAGATGGAATCAATAGAAAATGTCAAGGCTAGATAAAAGTTCTTTTTTTTTAAATGAAAACTCTTGCATCTTAACCAAATACTTTGAAGTCATGTAAACGACCTCCTGTTTTGTTCAGTAACCATAACACACACACTAGGAGAAACACTGCTATGCCCAGGGCTGGCTCCAAAAGATTTAATCAAAATTGAATAGTGTTCTACTTTCATTACTGTTAAGTCCAATAGAAATCGGCCACCATTTTTAACACCCACAAAATTCAATAGCAACAAAAAGTTACTATGCAAACTCCACAATATCAAAGCTGTTCTCACATATTTGAAATATATCCAGTAGACAAACACAAATTGGGCTTGTATCATTATCGAAGAAAATAAGCACTCTTCTGTATTCTTAATAAAGGGCACTGACAATAAGCAAAGAAGTTCAATGGCTCCTGAGATTCTTTTACCATGAAAGAACTGTCAGAGATTGTCGCATAGAAATTTTAAAGTAAATAAATAATCCACAGTGCTTTTCTAAGAAAGACTTGAAAGAATACAGATAAACTGCTTCTCAACAGTCAGGTATAGGCAAGGCATCATTTTATAAGTCATAAAGGAAATGACTTAACATGCAGACATTAAAGAAAATGGGTATTTATTAGCAATTCTTCCCCATAACGACCTGTCCTAAATCCCTTGATTTGCAAATGACAAGGTGTTGTTTATTATATGCATTTTGTCAGTCTATTTGCCCATTGCAGTATTATGCTTAGGCGTTTTTAGTTGAGCATTTCCTAATGAACACCATGTGCTCTACAGAATCATGGGTGTGACTGTGCCAGTAATCACAGAACAAAAAAAAATCATTAATTTTATTTAGGGGTGGGGCAGGGGGAGGAATCCAATAAGTTCATATTACATATAGTCTTAGCATGCCATGACAAATATAGCTGTTGTGAAAATTGGCACATATCCCCTAGAACTAAAATCTGAAACTGGATTGTTCAGATACGTTCACACAATAGAAACATGACTTGCTGCAGAGGGATACCAAGCTTAGCATAACATTACAAGGCAACAGACAGAAGAGCAAGTTGCTCTTCATGGCAGTTGTGATATGGTATTCTATTATTCTATGACATGTAATCAATATCTCAGAAGTACCCATCAGTCTGAGTATTCAGTAAGTGAATTTACTTCAATAAATTTCAAGGAAAATTGCAGCACCCATATTAGACACTCAGATTTTCAGCTGGCTTGACAGACACAAGGGTTATTACCCACTTCGACCTTTTGTTCTTATGAAAATTACTCTAAGGCAGCGTGCCTCAGTCTGAGCAAATTACTTGAGGTTTTTTGCTCTCAGTTTTGAATGTAAAATTAATGTTCCTTCATTCTACATTTACTGATGAGGCACATGCATTGTGGCATAGGATAATGTGGTGTTTTATTAGGAAATGTTCAAGTACAAATGAGTAAATATGATAGTGTCCAGAGCATGTCTTGTGATCTGGATACAGAAGGCATGATTAAAACATCAGATTCTGCAGAAAATGAAAGAAAAGCAGTATTAATCATGTAGAATAGATCATTTACTTGAACAACTTGAGCCATTAAACATGTACAAGGAAATGCATCTCAAATATAAAGTTACACAGTTTGAAGAATAATTTTAACAAAGAGTTTAAAGAGTCATTAATCTTTTTGTTGATTTGCACACTCGAGTTTTACATGGTCTGCATTTAAAGCAGGCTTTCAATACATTAGAATGAGTGCCCATTCCTCCAGCAATTGTCTTGAAGCGCAGCAACTGATAAATCTTATTGTACGCTTCAGTGTATTAACCAAACAAGAAGGTATGTCTGCAGCAATCAATTTGTTTTTATGCTAAAAGGTGCAAAACAGTTGCCTGCATGGGACAATTATGAAGTGGATGTCTGTGCCCTTAAACAGGATGTACTTCAAACCAGTGTCCAGTTAACCAAAATACTTAACATTGAGCTAATGACAAAAGAATCTGGATTCTGAAAAAGCATACATTGAACAAAAACCTCATTAAATGGGCTTCACTGTACAGGAATCCACAGTACAAAACATATTGATGCATTGGTGCAAACAGAACTTAATAACACAGGCTTAATGAGTTTTTAAAATCACATATCAGATCCAAAAGATGCAATGTGGACAAATTTTCTGGAATTTAATTTTAAAAAATACACCAAGTTAGATTAACTAACCTAGGTATAATTTCCATATCTGAAATGTTAGTCAGCTCTAAGTACAATCAGAAATTTCCAATCATATAGCAGAAAGCAACAGTGACCCTGTCCCCTTCGCAGCTTTGCCATGTTTGTTTTGTGTTCTTCCTTATCCAAATATACAAGGTCACATTGAATCTCAGTCTCTTGCCCTGAGCAGTAGGCACAGTAGCGCTAAGGATTACTGAGCATGCTAGAAAAAAATTATGAAAGGGTTAAAAACAACAAAAGGAGAATAAGATAGGGGCTCAGTACCAAATTGCTCAAATTTCCAAAAGGTTTGTCCAGCCAAGAAATAGTTTGGTTCGGTTGTAGAACTCTGATCTCGTGCATCAAAGCATCACAGATTCCAGCCCCACTTCAGCACTTAACCAAAATCTATCCTGGCATTTCACCATTGAGGAAGTGTGGTATTGGTGGAGGTGCTGACTTTCAGCCGAGATGTTTAGCAAAAATCCTGCTGCTTGTTCAGTTTGTCAAGAAGATCCCAGCCACTATTTAAATAGAGCAGGATGTGGTCCTGGTGCCTTAAACATTCTCTCTCAAACAACTTTGCCAAATGGCTGCCTACTGCTCTTATTTTTTTCCAGACTGCTATACACACGCTACACAAGATGGGCTCAAATGTCTAGTCAGAAATAAAACAAGTGGAACACATGTAGCTAAAATAATTTTATACAACAGTCAAAAAAAGATTTAATTATTTAACACTATACTCAGTTCTGAACTGAATCTCTTCACCAACAGTGCTTAGTTTCAAAGACCAACCCGGCTCCTAATGTTTCCTGCTTTAAAAAATTCTTTCGAGTTATCAACAGTCACAGATTGCAACTCTTTTGAGTACAATCACAGTTCTTGGTTTCCGGGAGTGGGACATGAACCCACAACCTTCTGATTCAAAGGCGAGGGTGCTATGGACTGAGCCACAGCTGACACCTCTGTTTCCTGCTTTACTCTCACTTAAGTCAGGTGCTTAAACATTAGCCTTTCAAATACACACACTGTGGTGAATTGCAAGCAGATGTAGACTGCATCAAGCTATTTACAGGTTGAATGATCCACCTGAACAGTTAATTTGAAAACGGCTTTGATTTGGGTTAATTAAGAACAACCAACATGAGCTTATAGAAGGGAAGTCAGAACTAACTTTGGGGAAATAATGGGAGTACATTAATAAAGGAAATGGGTTTTTCAAATGTTGTAAATTTTCACAAAGATGTAGGAGGCTTGTTGATAAAATTAAGGCATGCAGTATTAAAATGAATGCGGCAGCATAATAAGTTGGCTAAAGGACATAACTCAGTTGTGCTTGATGGATGGTTTCCAGATCGAGGGATGTAAATACCAGTGCCCTTCAGGGATGTTCAGTTAGAGTAATATGTGGAGTACTGGACTCTACATAAGGCTACTGAGGCTTTGGAGAGGGCACAATGCAATTATGGTTAAAAAGATTTTAAGAATAGGTTTCTTTCCCCATTAGAAAGCCACAAATTACAGGCAATTTAAAAACTTTCTATTGGGTTATAAAAAGGATGGGAGGGATAGTTCTCAGTTACAGTTTTCAATAGTTGAGGGGGCAAGAACAGGCAACCCATAGATCTAATGCTAGAGAATTAGAAGAGGCTGGAGAACTTTCTTCAGATAGAGTTGCAAGGCTGTGAAGTTCACCTCCAGGGTATGTAAAACGTACATCATTCAAGATTAGATATGTAGATAAATGGATGGGTGAAACAGAGTGTACATGTGGTTAGAACTATTTGCTTGTGCCCATATTGTAACTTGTGTATTTCTATGCCCAATTTGAGGATCATGTTGCTTTTGTAACTTAAAAATTTCATGAACACTCATCTGCCCAATTTATCAACAGTTCTATTTTTCAATCTCAATATGCTCGCACATTTTGTCTTGTTTGCACATTTTGATATTATGCCCTCTATAGGCAAGTCTATATCATTTTATGCATCAACAATGAGAGGCAATAAACTAGAAAAACTGGGAGTCTTTTCACTAAAGCAAAATGTTTCTACTGGCCAGGAGCAAAATATAAATTAAAGATTTTTAAAAAAGAGCAATGAGAATTGACAAAGTAATAGGGGTTAAATAGCCTCTATCAGTGCTTCAAAGAAGAACATAAACAGAAGCTGTTGGAAATGCTCAGCAGGCAGCGTCTGTGGAACCATCGGTGCTGCCTGATCCCCTGTTGAGTGCTTCTAGTATTTTCTGTTTCTAGTTCAGATTTCCAGCATCTTCGTATTACACTTTCTAGGAAGTTGTTCACATATTCCAAATTAAGAATTTCTAGTTTACTTATATTAATATTGCTATAAAATCAAGGGAAAATGACACCTTCTGGAAGACAAACACATGGGAGTCTTGCAGCCATTTTAGATATTCCCTAATCTTAGTTTTACACCTATGCAGAATACATGGTGTTCATTTGACAGTCACACCTCTTAGAGAGTCATCGGTTTTGGTCAACAGTGAAGGGCAGAAGGATGTCGCTGTCAGTGAGGCAGGTAATGGGGCTGAGCACAGTAGTGGAAGAGCCTCAGACTTTGCAATTGTCAAACAGGTTGGAGGTGCTCACAACCTATGTGGATGAAAGTGAGGTGTGCAAGGTGGATGAGCTGACTGGCCACTGCACTGTGGTACAGGAAGCCGTTCAAGCGAGGGGAGCAAAAAGGAATGTAGGTGGTAGTAAGGGATAGTATAGGGAGTGGAATTGACACTATTCTCTGCAGCAAAGTACGAGAGTCCAGACGGCTATATTGCCTGCCCGGTGCCAGGGCTCAGTGCATCTGCTCAGGGCTGGAGGGGAACTTGCAGTGGGAGGGGGAAGGATCCAGCTGTCGTTGTCCATGTAGCTACCAATGACATAGGTAGAACTAGGAAAGAGGTTCTGCAAAGTCAGTATAAAGAGCTAGGTACTAAATTAAGAACCTCAAAGGTAATAATCTCTGGATTATTACCAGAGCTACATGCAAATTGGCACAGAGCAAATAAGATTACTGAGAATAATGCATGGCTCAAAGACTGGTGTGGGAGAAGTGGGTTCCAGTTTGTGGGGCACTGGCATCAGTGCCGGGGAAAGTGGGGGCTGTACTGTTGGGATGGTTTACACCTGAACCATGCTGGGCTAGCGTCTTCACAAATCACATAACTAGGGAAGTAGAGGGGGCTTTAAACTAAACAAGAGGGGTGAGGGATCAAGCTTGGGTAGAAGTAGCAATTGAAGGTGCAGAGTCAAGACAGGAGAGCAAACTAGTAATGAGAAATGAGGGTCAGAGAATGGCAGGAAGGGACAGAGAAAAAGACCTAAGAATACATCAGTCAAGACTAGATGTTACAAAGGTAACACAAAGACAAAACTGAAGGCTCTCTATCTGAATGCACGTAGCTTTCATAACAAAGTAAATGAATTGATGGCCCACATTCATGGGATGTGGACGTCGCTGACTGGGCTAGCCTTTATTGCCTACCTTAATTGCCCTTGTTCAGAGGACATTTAGGAGCCAACTACATTGCAGTAGGTCTGGAGTCACATGTAGGCCAGACCAGGTAAGGACAGCAGGTTTCCTTCCCTAAAGGACATTAGTGAACCAGATGGGTTTTTACAACGATCGACAATGGTTTCATAGTCACCATTAGACTTTTGACTTCAATAAAAATCTGAAGTTAAATTCCACCATCTGCCGTTGCAGGATGTGAACCCAGGTCCTCAGAGCATTACCCTGTGTCTCTGTGTTACAAGTCCAACAACAATACCACTAAGCCATCACCTCTCCTTGGAGGAAATGTGTGAAAATGTGAAGTTGTTCACTTTGGCAGGAAAAACAAAAATGCAGAGTATTACTTAAATGGAGAACGGCTGCATAATTCTGAGATGCAGAGGGATCTAAGCGTTCTAGTACATGAGTCACAAAAAAGTTAGTATGCAGGTACAGCAAGTAATTAAGAAGGTTAATGGAATGCCATCCTTTATTACGAGGGGGATTGAACTTGAAAGGAAGGATGTTATGCTTCAGTTATATAGGGTATTGGTGAGGCCGTACCTCGAGTAGTGTGCGCAGTTTTGGTCTCCTTATTTAAGGAATGGATGTAAATGCATTGGAGGTGGTTCATAGGGGATTTACTAGATTGATATCTGGAATGAGTGGGTTGTCTTATGAGGAAAGGTTGAACAGACTGGGCTTGTTTCCACTGGAGTTTAGTAGAGCGAGGGGTGGTTTGATTGAAATATACAAGATCCTGAACAGCCTTGACAAGCTGACCATCGAAAGGATGTTTCCTTTTGTGGGTGAGTTCAGAACTTGGGGGCACTGTTTTAAAATTAGGGGTTGCCCTTTTGGGACAGAGATGAGGAGAAATCTGTGCCTCAGAAGGTGGTGGAGGCGGGATCATTGAACTTTTTTTTAAAGGCAGAGGTAGGTAGATTTTTGTTAGGCAAGGGAATCAAAGGTTATCGGGGATAGATGGGAATGTAGAAATCAAAACACAAGACAATCAGCAATGATCTTATTGAATGGCGAAGCAGGCTCAAGGGGCCGAATGGTCTACTCCTGTTCCTTATATGTGTTATACACAAAGCTACGTCCGTCTGCAGCCACATCTCTTTGGTGGTGGAAATCATGTGTGTCAACAATTGGAAAGAATCTGCAACATTCTGGATAGATCTAGACTAATGCCTAAATTTACCAAGACATTTTGCAAAGCTTTAACAGAACTTTAACGAGTAGTAGATATAGACTTGGCATGAAGGTTACAGTAACTACACTAATCTGAAATTTTGGTGAAATATAAAATGTTATTTTTACACTACAACTTTGAAAATGAAATCACAACCGGAGTAGGAATAATTTCCTATGTGTAAATAAGGAGAAAAGGTCTCAAGCTGTTATCAGACCTCTTCACATGGGATGGAGAAAACACCAAATGCAAATCAATTATGCTTTCTCCTTATGTTATGAGGAAAGTTCTACTTCTGCATGATGTTGAACAAATGTGGAAAAAATCAGTACTGATAGGACAAAAATCTCCGAGTCATTATCTGCAAGGATTTTACTGAACAAAATTTCCAGCACCCCCTCACCAATTATTAATGAGTTTGCATCCTTAAGACAAAACTACTACTAATTCAGGATTTTATTCAAAAGATGCCACAAGAGTGGATGGCATGGGGAATGCAAACATGTTGCTAAAGTAATGTCTTCTGCAGCTCAGGTTAATGTTCCAGGAATTATACTCTACCTGCTAGCTCTAGCCTGAAGGTGCTTGATGCAGACACCAAGTACTCAAGAGGGGAAACAATTCCACTTCTTTGCACATGTATATCTTACAAAAACCATTTGTTACTTTTAACACAGCAAAATATCCCGAATACTTTCAAAGCAGAGCTGAAAACTGGTCAGCAATAAGTAGAACAAAGATATGATCAGAAAGATACTGAAGGAGGGGGAGAGGGTGAAAAGGTGCAGCAGTTTTAGAGAATATGCCGGTGTGAGGCCAAGATAGCTGAGGACTCTGTAGCCAAAGATGGGGTGGAGAGATGTTAAGGGAGTCAGAGGTAAAGCTGGCACACAAGATTAGAGAAAGTTGCAAGAGGTAACTTGGAGGGCAGAAAGAAGGTTTTGAATTGCATTCATGGAGGCATAGCAATGGAAGTTTAAGAGGCCGGGGGAACAAGGTTTATTGTAGAATAGGATAAACGGGCAGCAGAATTTGGCTTCATTGTAGTTTTATGTGAGGCTAATGAGGAAAATATTGGAATAGTTGAAACTGAAGATTACTAAGCTGTGGAACAGGTTTTCAGTGACAGCAGAAATCTCCAACTGCATTGTGACAAGTAGCAATGGAAGCAAATAAGGTCGGTGTCATAAAGCTGGACCACAATACACAAAGGATGGAACAGTCAATTGCAGTCAAGAGAAACACAAACAGGGTTAAGATACCATGATACGACCACAAAGATAGTGTTGATTATTTTTATCCAAGTGCTGTGAACAGGATAAATACTGGATTGAAGGACCTTGAGCAGAGCAGTGCAAACACAGAACAGGGTTTAAACAACATGTTCAAGAATGTTAAAGAGGAAAAGTGATTTTGGAGGTGGAAATTGGAGATAATGCAGGGTCAAGGGTGTTTTGAGGCAAGTAATGACAGGCATCTTTAAAAATGAACAGATAAAAAGAAGCCAATAATGATCAAGGAAAGGTAGTTGCCTGGGTCAGGAACTAGGTTGAGGAGGAGTTGAAGGTTCAGGAAATGAGTCTCATGATGATGAGCTTGATCAAAGGAAGGTGTGGAAAAGCAAGGGTGAGTGATTAACATTTAGGACTGGGTATAAAAGAGGCTAGGGAGAAAGGGGTGGTGAATGATTCAGCTGAGCAAATGGTCAATCTTCAAAATGAAAATCATGGGCTACTTGCAATTTAAATTGAAAGTAAGGATGGGGGAGTTGGTGGGGGGAGAAAAGATGGTAAGTATCAACAAGGAATAGTAGTCCAGTGTTGCTTTTAACCTCCACAATAATCTAGAATAAGAGGAGAAGAGTTTAGCTGTGGAGGGGGAGGAAAATTATTGCACCATGTGGTCCAGCCAGATCTGGCAGTGAACAACCAGACCAGTAATGTGCATGTGCTCAAGCTTGTTACTCTATTTCAGAATGTAGAGATAGGAATTGTACCAGAGGAGTAGAAGACAGTGAGAGACATGAAGGAGGCAAAAGTATTAAAAGCAGCAGCAAGCAATATCCACAGCATAGGTAGGTGGAATGCCAGCAGAAATGAACTTGGAACTTAAGAGGGTGTTGGGGTATGCAGGAAGTTGTGGATATTGAGAAAGAAAAGAGACCAAAGATAGTCATCAACATATTATTCAAAGAAAAATTATTGGCTCTCTTGACAGGTCAATTAATTGCATTCTATGGTAGGGTTAGTAAACAAAGGTTAAAAAGTAATCAGGCTAAGTTTCTACTTCTGACTGTCCAATAACCTCTAGCAAGCACACTCAATTGTGGGAAATGGGCGAGAAAAATAATTTGTGAAAACATAATGCAGTTTGAGTCTTAACTTACAGCAGGGAGGAGAGGAAATGGCTTTTACATCCCTTAAAATTTGGTCATCTGGGTCACTTTTTAGGCACCTGCTAGGAGGCACATACTTGGCCCCCAATTCTCCACAGTCCTGTAAGGAAGTATATCACCACATCTGTTTGACATCTTCATCCAGGGATCTGGATGGAGTAAATCTGCACATGTTCCCTCTCTATTTTGCAACATTAAAGTTGGAGTCCAATGCACTACCCTGCTATTGCTTCTTGTGTTTTGTTTTACTATTTAAAAACAGCCAATTAACACTGCAAATAATATCTTCATTTCACAATCCAGAAGACACTTTAAATGCCACGCCTCAGTTATAACATGTCCATCCTTGTTGCAATGCAGTTTCTGTCTAGCTCCCAGACACTGCTATAATTATCAACAGCATTTAGGTGTGCCACAAGGATTATTTTCACCATGAGGTTTAACTGTAAGATTTCCAATACTGAATGTTAGATCTAAACATCATTGGCTTTTGAGTATATACCAAAGAATATCATAAATTTCTCAATAGGAATACACATTTTCAAGTGAGCATTACTAAGCAATTTCCAACAAAGTACACATAGTTGGTTATTGATGAGGATTCTCTTCCCTTTCTCTTTCATTCAGTCCAGCTGTGGGCTGTGTACACAAATTTTACATGCATAATTTGAATAACTATGCTTTAAAAAGCTGCTCTGTGAAAGTCAAGATTTATCTTTTCAACTAGCATTCAAGTTCATGAATTTTGACCTCATTCTGTGGCAGACAAAACTAATTCACCAGACCATTAGACAGCTCATTCATCACAGCTGAGGAACACGGACTAGATTTTGTGTCTGAGCATCTTCACAATGGATGCAAATAAAATTTGGTCTTCTTCAATCCCAAGCCGTTACATCTACAGTCATAACAGAGGACATTCTTTATAAAAGAGCATTCTCTCTAATTTATCAATCCCGAAGGCCACCTTGAAAGGGTGGGGTCAGATTCTATGATTTTCACAGCTCCACCAACACTGTCAAATTGAATGCCAACATCCAACATTTAGACTAAGGAAGACTTTCTTTAAACAGCTGGACTTCTGCCAGCATCCACAGATTCAAATGATACATCGGCTTCAGTGCAGGAGGGGAGAATAATTTATTTTCCAAAAGAATTAATTGCTGAGCCACCTTTTTAAAAACAAAATGAAATTCCTTTTGTTGTTCCCTAATTTCTCAGCTTTGACAAGCCATCTCCATGCTATTTATCATGGTTTATGAAAGAAAACACTTGGTATTTCATATGCAAAGCTATAATACAAAACAGAATTGCAAGTCTAGAATTCCTTCTTACTGTACTGTTGTATAGCCATTGCAAGTGGCCACTGAGCTATCACCATTGGCTACAGTTAAGAATTGATTTGATGCAAGAGCAGCTGTAACTCAATTTTTGAATTATCTACCAAAATGTATTTTTATGTTCACGTAGGTATATTAGCAAAGAGCCATTCTGGCTCCTGACTCTCAGGCAATATCAGGATTTTAATATAAAAACAAAAATAGCTGGAAAAACTCAGCAGATTTGGCAGTATCCACGGAGGAAGAGTTAACATTTCGAGTCAAATATGACTTCTTCGGGACCAGCATTTTAATGCCTGGAGTATTTTTAAACATTGGCACAAAATACAGTGATCATGTCAACAGAAGAGACAGCTTTGAACAGCTATCTAATTCAACAATGTGAAAAGAACTAAGTTAATACTGTACTGGTGTGATGTTTACCTGACTAGCAAGCATGAGGGAAATTAGGTAACATCTCATTTGTGAAAGCAGTTTATTATTCCAAGAACAAAGGCATTCCAGTTTCTGGGTGTACTAAGGCATGAGATACATGCTGCATCAAATACACAACATCTGACTGTGCAGCCTGAGTCATCCATTTTGCCCTTTCACATACACATTAAATCTACCTATTGGCAAGTAAAAAGTTATGGGTGCAAGTGAACACAGGGCAATTTCAATTCACCTCTTGACACTAGATTCACCACTTGTGCAGACAAAGGAGCTCATTTGTTAAAATATTTGAGTATTTTCTACTCCTATTTTCATACTGATCTTATGTCAAGAAGGGTATTAATTAGCAACTTTAATTTATATAAGTGTCTTCAATGTAATTAAAGGTCCCAAGGTGCTTCACAAGCGTGCCAGGAAATAAGATTTGACAGTCACATTAGAGAACAGGTGACCAAAAATTCAGTAGAATGTCACAAATAGTAGGCCTCTGAATCATATCAATCAAGATAAAAACTTCTCCAGAGGTGTTATGTAACATTTTACACAAAAACATGTGGGAAACAATAAATGAGCCACAATTAATTTCTAATAAAATGATAGGAATTTTTCCATTGAAAGTTAAAGAATACTTCACTTTACTAATGAAGAGCTTAGTTAGCATAAAGCCTGACTCAATTACACAAACATTTTTATGGTTGTTTCCCAGTGTACCAACAGTTCTTATGCAAACGACCTACATACTGAAATTTATATTCATGTCACACAGACTTCCTGTTATCAAAGGAACTTTGAACAATGGAGCTCACTGCCACCCTCAAAGCAGTCAGGATAGATAGGTAAACCAAATCACTAAGTAAAATGGGCTCATTTTATAAAGTAGTTTTTTATATAACTTCAGAAATCACATTCAAAACAAATTAATGGATAGCTACATAAGCAAGTGACCTAAATCTAATTTCCATGGGATGGAGATTTGTGGCATTTCATGATCACATCTAAAATTGTAATTTGTTTTCCTCACCATTTTTTGACCAATTTTGCACTCATTTCTTTAAAGGGTTTGACACTTTGCTGGACAATCCATGGCACCTCTCCTAAGTGCCCATTCTCCATATATGAGCCTGGGTTGAGCATCATTAAGCTACTTGATCATGTCGGCCTCAGAGCCGACCTCAATCATGTCCTCAACTGAGCCACACTTTCCACAAAACCCACTGCAAGAAGGGGCTGACAAATAATAATCAAGTGTTTGTTTGTTTTTTCCTCCCCAAGGCAAAAGGTTGGAGTCCAATTACCACCCCTTTTGTTTCCAAACCAATCAATGGTGAAATTATTTATTCCTTCCTAATCACTCGGTCTGGTGATTAGTGTGGTGGCTGAACTCAGCTTCAAACTTTCTTCGCATTGGTCAGGAATAGATTCAACATGTGTTTCGTTTAAAAATGAGTGTTGTTGGTTTTTTTTTCCCTCCCAACTGGAAAAAAATAGTAAAACAGGATGGCACCATTTCCACAAAGTAATGACATGTTTCAAAGTGGGGTGTGCGTCATCACATCACAGTTATACAGAGAATAAAACTCTCTCGCAAAGATAATGGTCCTTTAGACCAGTTGAAACTTGCCCGAGTGAAAAACCTGCATATAATGATACACTCCTACAATGTTCCCTCCTGAACCCATGAAAGACAGCTTCAGTTACCTAAAGTAACAATGCAGAAAATCTCCTTTAATCAGTAAACAGTAGCAAAGTATGTGCCAGGAAAAACTATGAACAGATTTCACAACACAAAATCTAGAATATAAAATTCTCCAGACACTGCTCATGGCATCAACAGATAATGATGGCCTTGAAGACCCCTGGGGTTCTCTCAGGGTCACAAGCTCCAGTTAGAAGTCCTGACCGTTAGACTATTATAGGTTGATACAGTAGGATTTACTTACACATTGAATGACTAGCTCAACAGTAGGCTATATCATATGCAGGGAGATTATGGTCAACTGTTTGCCTAAACTACAGTCACCACACTTCAAAGGGTAATTCACTTAATAAGATGTTATGAGATATTTCAATGTGAAAACACACTATGTGTTAATTATTCTGGGGTTAAAAGGCCTAATGCAATATTGACTTTCAGAGAAACATTATACTTTCATTAACTATGAAATCTCAAAAGTGCTTGGCTTCAATCTAAGAGCATCAGTCATGAAAATTAAAACACCAATTCCCTAACTTATAAAAAGGTTGGTGTATACTTCAGTTCTTCTGCATAATTAGTACCCAAATTGGCACCCTCAAAAGAATGATTCTTAAAAAAACTCTAATAGGTGTTAAAATCATTAATAGTTGTTAAATGTGAGGAACCAAATCTACCTATGAATCAAGGGCCATGTTAGTTTGCAATGGGCCACGTTTATCACATTTAGTTTTCTACAGGCATGGCAGTGACACAGTAACCGTTCATAGAATCATAAAATGGTCACAGTACAGGAGGCCGCCATTTGGCCAATTGAGCACAAGTTCTGCAAGATCAATTTAGCTAGTCCCACACCCCAGAGAGTGCTAACATGGATTTGTAAGGATAGGTCATGTCTGACCTATCAAGAGGTAACTGAAGTAGTGGACAAGAGAAGGTATGTGGATGTTATTTATGTGAACTTCCAGGAGACATTTGATAAAAGTTCCTCACATGTGGCCATTTGCTAAAACTGAAGTCCATAGAATTGAAGGCAAATGATGAGCCTGATTAGGAAATAAACTGAGTGGCAGGGTAAGAATAGGGATAATAGGAAGGTACTGTAATTGACAGGATGCGTCCTGCAAGAATCTGTGTTGGGGCCTCAACTATTCACCATATTTGTTATGCACTTAGATGATAGCATACAAACCTGTATATCCAAATTTGATGATGACACAAAGATAGGCACCATTATAAGCAGCACAGATGGAAACAAAATAAAGAAATATTGATTAAATTAAATGAATGAGCAAAACTGTGGCAAATGGATTTCAATGTAGTCAAATGTGAGGTCATCCTACTTGAGACCTAAAGGATAGAACAGGATACTTTCTAAAAAGTGAAAGTTAGAAGCAGTAGACCAGTTGGGGTCCAGGTACATAGAACATTAAAATGTTATGAACAGATAGATACCAAATAAAAATGAAAGCAGCTAATGGAATGCTGCTCTTTATATTTAGAAGATTAGAATACAAGAGGGTAGAGGTCATACTTAAGCTATACAAAGCTCTGATAGATCATACCTGGCCTACTGTGAGCAGTGCTGGGCACCACGCCTGAGCAAGGTTACACTGGAGCTGGAGGGAATGCAGCGTAGTTTTGCCAGAATACCAACTCTCAGGGTTAAATTATGAGATTACACAAACTAGCATTGTATTCCCTGAAATCTAGGTGGTTCAGGGTGCTTTGGTCAAAGTTTCAGGATATTAAAAGGGAACAGATAGAGAGAAACTATCTGCCCTATTTCCACTAATTGGGGAATCTGCAGCTAGGGAGCATAATTTAAGAATTAGAGCCAAATCTTTCAGGAATGTAATTAAGAAACGCTTCTACACGCAAGAAGGTGGTAGAAGTTTAGAACTCTTAGCTGCAAGTAGCAATTGTTGCTAGATCAATTGTTAATTTTACATCTGTGATTGATAGATTTTTGGATATGCAGCAAAGACACATGTCTAGAGTTAGGTCACAAATGAGATATGATCTCATTAAATACCAGTGGAATAAGCTCGAGGGGCTAATGTTCCTCAGACAATATCCATCTAACTTTCAAATCTGTCGCCTTCACCCCACCCTTCAAAAACTTCATCCATATCCCTCTGCCTTTACAAACAGCTACCCCATCTCCAAACACCATCTCTTCAAACTTGTTGCCACCTCCCAATCAGCACTGAAATAGCCCTCAAAAGTCACAGATGACATCTTGTGACAGTGGTGCACGATCCCTCTTCATCCAGACGATAACCTTTGATACCGTTGATCGCACCATCCTCCTCCAACACGTCTCCTCTGTTGCCAGGTCAGAGTAGAATCAGAATAATCTGGCTGCAGCCAGAGAATCTCCTGTAATGGTTTCTCTTTCCACCTCAGCACGATGAACTCTGGAACCTATCCTTGGTCCCTCCTATTTCTCATTGACATGCCGCCTTTGGCAACATTTTCTGTAAACATCAGTTTCTAAATGTACATTGATAACACCCAGCTCTCTCTCACCACCCCTCCACTAACTGCCTTTTTTTACAAATCACTCAACTTGTCCAACTTTCAGCAGTGGATCAGCCAGAATTTCCTCGAATTAAATACTGGGAAAAACAAAGCCTCAAGTGCGTCGTCCATCCTCACCTTAAACTCCATTCCCTTGCCACTGATTCCATTCCCCACCACCAACTTCTCATGGGCAATTAGGAATGGGCAACGAATGCTGGCCTAGCCAGCAGTGCCCACATCCCATGAAGGAATATAAAAAAAAGAATCAAGGGCTACTCTTATGACTTGTTAATCAGGCTGCTGTGTGGGATTGAGTAATACAGGCCAAAAAAGGTCCCAGGCTTGAACCTGAATCCACACTGAGTTAAGAAACAGAAAACATTCAGTTCTGTAGGCCTCTCACTGCTGATTTCTACCCAATGAATCTGACTGCAAAATTAATCCACGTGGATATCAGGTGAGTTAAAATCCATCTTGGCTGTACTGCCTGTCCAGATTCAAATCCCTTACAAATACCCTCAATTGAAGTTTTCACAGAAGGAATGATCACATCCGTAAGATACTGAAGGCTGTTGGAGCCATACCCCAGCAATGAGCACTTCCACGAGAGGGATGGAGAGAAAGAACATTGAAATACAACTTATTATGGGCATAACCTAATAGAAGTGCACAGGGTTTATTTGAAAGGATCAATGGATTGTTACAGACCACTATCAAAACATAATCCTCTCCATTATGTAATTACATAATACTCTGGAAAGCTGGTGTTATGCATAAGTGATTAGGTAATGGCTAATGTAAATCCATATGTGAGTACATGACATATTGGCACATGCAAATCGGTTCTATGGATTACAAAAGATTCTGGTATCCAAAAATATACACACAATTTTATGAATGTATTTATGTTTTAATATAAACATACACCTTCATCTGTGCATGTACTCTCCATATATTTACACATTTTCCGTCCTTCCTCAGTCAAAGATCCATTTGGACAATGGAAATCACATGATCACTAAACCTGATCTCTGATTGCCAGTATCCTCTTCCGACTGATTATTGCTAAACTTAGCAGAAAGCCACAAGATTCAGTAGCGTTTCAATAGAACAATGGCTACCTTCTTTCTCCAAGGCTCCTAAACAGGGCTTCCTGATCTCTACCATGTCCTCTCAAAGACCCAGGGCTTTACTGCTCTCTCCCAGGTTCACCCCACCTACCCACGTTTTCCCAAAGTATGGGAGTCCTCCATTTCTAATCCTGCTCCCTTCAGCCACTCCTACCTCAACAGTGGGCTGTTGTTAGTTTTGTTAGTCCTGTACAATGCCAAACTTCAAATTTTAGATCTTGCCCAGAGTAGCCATTTCCATCTCCCCAAACTGAGATACACAAAAAAGAGAGGAAACAGAAAATTAGAGTCAGGGGCAATGCCAAAATGAAAGAAAGGAAGAGAGACTTAATCTTTATCAAAAATAATGATACACAATAGCATTCTAGCACAGGTAGCAGTCGACCCAAGGCAAAATCATTTACCTACTTATAGCTTCCTCTACATAACTGCCAGTACACCAATTTTTGAAAGGAGATATTTTTGCAGTAGCAAACATGCCTCAAATACCCAATATATGACATCATCAGGCACTAACGTGTCTCTCTAAGTATCTGCAAAGTATGTTGCAATATTAGAAATACCACAAATATTCATAACCATCATGGAAAATTACAGCTGGATTTACCATGCAGGTTAAAGTACATGAAATAGGTCATTTTAAAATTTAAGTAAATCTCAGCGAGTAGTTTTTTTCAAAACAATTCTTGAGTAATAACATTTTCAAAATAAAAAAGTACTGCCCTTGACCTACACACTAAAGATTGGACAAAATCAAAACACCAAGGCATATGACACAGGAATTGCAGGCAGAACTGATCTGGTCAACTCAAATAACTCAATTAAAAACAAATGTAGCATTCACTACACAAATTTCCTTCTGTTTAGAACCATAGAAGTTTAGAGCACGGGAGATCATTTATCACATCATGTTTGCACTGAAACTTCGCTAGAGCAATCCAACTCTGGCCTTAAACTCACTGCCCTACTCTCTCCCCATAACAATGTATTTTCCCTCTGTTTATCCAAGTGTCAAGGTCCATGGTGCAGAACAAAATAAGAGTAGAATAGAAGGTTAAGTGAATTAGTAAGTGCCAGGTAAAACGAGAAGTTATACTGTATTAACAATAAAACACCCAGGTATAGGTGTTTATTTTATCATGATGATTTTATGAATTGGAAAAACTTGAGGAATACAATTAAATATAAACTCATAACAATTATTTGTATTTGAAATGAGAACAATAAAACCAAATTGATTTTGATGATTTGCACATTGGATTGCTGTGAAAATACAGAAGGCAAAGCTAACTACATGGTTGTTCTGTCAGAAAACATTGATGAGTGCAACCCTTAGTTTTGTAACATTTTTGTACAGTTAGAGATATGATTAGTGTTTTAATGTACTTATTAAAACTGAACTTATTTCAAGAAATATAATACAACATCAATCCATGCTGGCTATTTCAAGGCATGTAACACAGAATCCTCTAATAGAAAGATCAGTGATCACTGTTAACCTCATTGAAATTAACAAGTTGTCTTGTTAGTCACTGGGGAAAATAACCTAGACAGCACCTAATTGTTGAAAAATGAGCGGTGTTGTTGACAGATAAAATGTAATAACCAGTTTAATCCAGCAATTTCCTACATTATGTACAATGGCTGTGCTGAAAAGAGGAAATACAAGCATGAGCCAAGCACTTGAAAATTAAAGAATAGCTTATATTTCTGGCAAGGTATGTTTTGTTTTCTTCTTCTATGTGCACAAGATCTGCTGGATCCCACAATCAACACCAAATGTTTTGCTTTGAAGCAAAGGTACAGTGCACACTTATAAAATCCATGGTAAGCAAAGTTTCCTGCATTCTTTGTGGAAAAATTCTAATGTCATATTGTGTTCATTGTACTTCATATACTTCTTCTGCGAGTTTCCTAAATAATTAGAATCATGGGCTGGAACGTGATTTTCATTTTGTCTCATCTTTAAATACTGAGCTGCAGTGGAACAGTTAATCTAATAAATCACTGCTCTGTAAGCACACACTAAAATTTCTGTAGCGTCCACAATCAAAATCAGTCTTCTGGCATTATTTTACCATTCAATACCTATATCTTTACCACCACTGAACCTAAAAATATAAGTAACATTTTAAAGAAAGTGTATTCCTATTTCCGGTCGAAACACTGATTGAAGCCAATTATCTCTTACTTATGCCACATGTAGCAATTAGCCTTTATTCTTTAGGAGTTCCTTTTTATGGCTTGTAATGATTTTGCATAGATTTAGTCAAGTTATGTGGCAGGTCTACAAAAATTAGTAGCGGTATTTCGGAACCTCTCTACAGAACAGATTTACACCAATCACTCAAGAAATAAATTCACCAGCTGGTGTATGCATAGTCGCACTGGTGAAGAAGATCCCCAGGTTCTATTGCTGACCTGCTAAGTTAGCAACGCTCGGCCAAGTATAAGTGCTACAACAGGGCTCAGCATCCCTTGACTTCGGTTAAAGAGAAAACTCCAGCCAAGGTTTCTGTTCTCCAAGGTGAGTAGAAACAGCTTGAGCTGTGATGCCATTTGTGATTAAATAACTACTCACTACTTTGGTTCAAACACAAAGAATGGTATTTAGATGACAGGGGTAGTGGGTATGTCTATCGCTGAATATCAGCACAATCAGAAGCCACAATCACACTGGTTTTTCTCCCTGCCTAGCCTGCAGTCTGTTAGTTACTGTATTTCCCATACACACTTTGGGTAAAAGCAGCTAACTCAGCACAGACCTAACATCACGTGTCGTTCATTTACTCACTAGCTCATTTGAGGGGTAGGGATGGGTGGAACAATAAAATGATTCAGGAACAAATAAAAACAGTCTCTTACTTCTGCAAAAAATATTTGAAATGCGTAAACTTATTGGGCTTGATGTTCACTTCAGTTTAAATTTGGTTAAGTGCTGTCGTTTGTCATCAAATTTAAAAAAAGGTAGCATCGGTTTAAAAATAGATCTAACATACACAGGCTAACATAATCGCAGAATGCAATTTAGTTAAAGACCAATCTAACAAGGAGTTATTCAGCCACTCACTCATGCTCAGCTGAATTTGTGGGTGGCAAGCACCACCTCAAATGACCATACAAAATAATTAGGAGTTACATATATGTATTTTCTCTCCTAAAGGCAGTAATTTACTTATGTACAGTTCCTCAAGTTCAACAAGAAGTGCGAACCAGCTATGCAATTTTGGGGGCCATTACGGACATTCCCAGTTCCAACCCCATCTGATGCTCACACAGGACGGTGATTAAGATCAGGTACCTTAGGTAATTAAAAACAAAAATACCTGGAAAAACTCAGGTCTGACAGCATCTGTGGAGAGGGATACAGTTGACGTTTCGAGTCCGTATGACCCTTCATCAGAACTAAGACATATAGAAATGAGATGAAACAGGGCAAAACAGACAGGCGGAGAGAAGAGCAGTACTTCTTCAAGGTTTTGTTTTTCTAGATTTCCAGCATCCGCAGTATTTTGCTTTTATCCTAGTGTTTAATTGACTTCCACTTCTCTTCAAGGGATGCCTACCTTGAAGAAGTACTGATCTTCTCTCCGACAGGATTTCCGTTTTGCCGTTTCATCTCATTTCTATATGTCTTCATTCCGATGAAGGGTTAAACGGACTCAAAACGTCAACTGTATCCCTCTCCGCAGATGCTGTCAGACCTGCTGAGTTTTTCCAGGTATTTTTGTTTTTGTTCTAGATTTCCAGCATCCACAGTATTTTGCTTTTACCTTAGGTGATTATTTCCCCTCCTTCCTCTGCCCCAGGGACTTTGAGAATAAATGTAATGCCCCTACATACCTAATCAATGAGATTGGCAGAACCAGCATACACTAAAGATCAAACCCGAGGCCTTCCCATCTGTGTCTTAGGAATACACAATAGATTGGATGCATGCTGTCATCAGGAGAACTAGAATATACGTCCAAATTGTTTTTCTCAATTGAATATATTCTCTCAAGTGCTTTTAAAAGAACAATTTAGGAACTCACTATCATCTAACACACCGATGAGCAAAATTACACTTTTTCCATCCAGTAGAACAATTTGCATAGTTATTTTAGCTGTATGTGCAGTGTGCCGTGGTGGAGAGACTTGCGTGTCCTAATGAACCCAGGAGTGATGCTGTCTGGAGCTCATGCTCCTAGTAGGGTCTCCCATGGCGGTATGGTCAGGTGGGGTGGGGGTGTCCAGACAAAGAATGATCCAAGGAGTTCTCAACAGCACAGCAGGGTTGCAGCCCCAACAGCTGTGAAGGCGGAAGAAGGCTGCAACAGGGAAGTGGCCTCAGTCGTCATGGTCCGCCATGCCACTGAACCCAGCCACCAACCCCTAAGATCGTGGGGAACCCAGCTGCGCCCGAGTACCCACTCTAAACTATGCCACGTGCAAGCCTCCGTCAGGCATAAAGCCCCGTGGCAATGGAGGATTGGCGACAGGGGCAGGGCTGTGATACCTGGAGGCCCCGAGCCAAGATTCCACGCACAGGCAGCGGCTCACCAAGCCTGATGGACATCATCCTCGATTCTGATGACGGTGCACAGCAAATATATAAGGCCA
Organism: Cetorhinus maximus; assembly: GCF_964194155.1. Classification (NCBI taxonomy): domain Eukaryota; kingdom Metazoa; phylum Chordata; class Chondrichthyes; order Lamniformes; family Cetorhinidae; genus Cetorhinus; species Cetorhinus maximus. The sequence goes on along the minus strand of NC_135895.1, from coordinate 19,406,455 downwards.
CAGAACTGAAGATAACCTTCTGAAATGGGTTGATAATTAGTTAATGCTAATTGTATAAATATGGATAAACAGGTGGAGGGCATTATTTGAGCACATATATGGAGAAACTTATTGACACTGGGGTGGTAAGTAGGGTTAGGAGCTATGCACTTGTATGTTCCACTTCCACTGAATAAATCCAAACTGAGTAAAGACTGACTTCTGATCTCCTCCTTCACTAACTGGCCGTCAGGAGTTTAACAGTTGGGAGGTAGGAGACAGAGTAGGGATAAAGAGATTGATGGGATATGACGTGGTTTACCCCAGGGGTCTGTACTGTTGTCCATAGCTTTTCATCATATATATTGATGCTTTATAAATGTAAAAGGAATAGGGAGTTGCTTAATCCAAATTCGCAAAAATAATAAATTGGAGGGTACAGTAAGTTATGTAGATGAGAGCAGGAAGAGAACATAGACAGGTGCACAAAACTGTGGCAAATGAAATTCATTATGGGAAGTGTGAGGACATCCAGTTTGAATCAGACAATTATATTTTGGAATTAATTTGGCAAGTTGTTTATGAACATATCTGAACCTCTCAGGCCAAAGGAGGAACTGAACTCCCTGTAACTTGACCTGGCAATTTGTGCATCTACTCAAAGTTTTATTTTGGTGAAATGAATAACTTTATTTGGATTTGGTACATCGCAGTATGTATGTAGAGGTGGAGTTTGATTTGATTTAACAGCATTCATAACTTTGTCAGAAAAAATTAGATTTCCTTTGTATGAACTTCCTGATTCCACTCCTAAAATGGTCTAGTTCCAGTTTTAACATTTCTCTCCTTTTTGCAGGTATTCCCAGTACAAGAAATTTTCTCTATCTATTGAATCTCTATCGTTTTAAAGACCTTGGTTATATTACCTCTCAGATTTCTAAATTGCCAGTTTATACAGCCTATCTCCACAATTGAACACACTTAGCCCTCGGTATTCAAGTAAATCTACACTATCTCCTCCCAAGGCCTGATTATATCCTGCCTGCTCAATGCTGAAGATAGTACTTCAGTTGGGATGCGATGAAGCTTCTGTACAATTGAAAGCATTATTTCTTTATTTGTATTCCAATTTCATTGAGATAATAGACAGCATTCCATGAGCTTTTATTAACTTTTTGTACCTATGCACAAGCTTTGGTGCTCAACCATCTGATGCAAATACAGTGATCAGGAATGGAAGCCCCAGCTTAACCTAAGATCAACAGAGCCAACTGTGACATCCCTATGCTACCTTGGCTGAGGTCAGCTAAGACAGCTTTGGAAAGGGAATTTCAGAGCACAGCGGCTAGGTAGTGCATGGCACATCTATCAATATTGGGGTAAAAGGAAGAGGGTACACAAGAGGTCAGAAGGTCAGGGTTAGAAGAACAGAGTTCAGAGTCAAGGTGGGACCGTAATGGGGGCAGATATTACAGGCATGGGAAGGGGTGAATCCATGAAAGAATTTAAATGCAAAGATCCAAAATTAAATCTGAGGCACTGTGGATCCAGGAGTTGATGCAAGTCAGCCAGGATAGAGATGCCAGTCAAGTGGGACTTGATTCAGGAGAGAATACAGGCAGCAGACTTTTGGATGACCTGAAATTTACAAAGTGAGAAGGACAGCAGACCAACAGAAGATATAGAATAGTTGAGGCTAGGAGTGACAAATGCCTGATGAGGATTTCAGCAGTTGGCCTCAGGTATGGTCAGAGATAGGCAATGTCACAGAAGTAAGCAGTCAGGTTGGAGACATGCAAGTAATTTCTTTAGTCAGTTTGGCTCTGCAGTACTTTCACCTCTGAATCACAAGGTTATGGGTTCAAACAACATAATATTGGCTGGTGTCATTTCTTCTGCTTGTTCAGCTGGATAAAGGATCCGAAGTTGCTTTACAAAGAAAGGCATGGAAGCTCTCCAAGGATCCTGGCCTATATTCCTTTCTCAAGCAACGCTAACAAAAGGAGATCGACTGGTAATCCAACTAATTTGTTAGTTGTGTGGCCTTGTGTAAATGTGTCACATTTCCAGAAATAACAGTGGTTATCCAAAAAAAGAAATTCATGGAGTGAAACACTGACATGTCCTTGGGACCTAATATATAACTATACATATGCAGTTTTTTTTTCAGATTGCATCTGGAATACACCCTCTAGCAACCCAATCACAACTAGCAAACTCACTGAAATGAAGATGAGTTTCAATATCGGTCATGACTAAGTTTTGCACTTCAATTTCTCTGGTTGCACTTTGCAACACTAATATTTTTTTAGTTGCTTGCATGGTGGGGGTGGGGGGGTGGGTTTGGAGGAAAAGAGCGCCATTATTTTAAAAATGTTTTACTGCAGCTAAGAGCAGGAAAACAAATAAGTAATCTCCAAAAGATGTACTTGTATTTCTTCTAAAAGCTTTCAGTAAAATCATCTGTTACAACTATTAAATACTTAAACTCAATTTAGGAATCAAAATTTCATTGAGGGGCCAATGGTACAGTAAACTGGAACACCATCCCTTCATCTCTTCCAGCTTTGTTTTGAATCCAGCATATGGCAGTCTCAATTTAATTCCCAGTGGGCACATCCATAACACAAGGCTATTGTCAAATTCAGCACATTTACAGAGGTCACATCGGGCAATCCCAGAAATGGAAATGTTGCACCAATGCAGTAATGAGTACTTCTGAAAGATTGGTCAACAATCATGCTGAATACAAACTCTCTTTTTCTTGCATTCAACACAGTGGAGGTTTTAAAGCCAATTTTGGATATTTACCTTCCCTTCCTTTTCTAAAGGATTTAAAAGCTTCAGAAAAAGGAAATGTAAGAGCCACTACATCAAACTGTTGGATGTGAAAACAAAACTTTACTATGCAGGAAACCAACTTGAAATATCCTTAAAATAGCATAAAGACTGTGGCTGGATGGCAAATGGTAGCCACAACTGAACTGATACAATTAATCTTCAATTACTCATTCCTGGTATACTGGTGTTGCTCTACCCTTAAGGTCCAGATAGTGTAGCTTCCACTTATTTAAACTAACAGATTGCTGACATACATGCAGGTTGTTATTGAATTTATAACTCCTCAAGGAGATTCTAAAGTTCTATTACTATACAGTTTCAGCATTTCTACAAACTAAATGGAGGAAAACCATACATCAAGACTTAACATGCCTTTCCTGCAATTACTTAGCATGCATTAGAGACAAACTACATTAAAGTCTATAGTTTGTTTTAGTTAAAACAAAGGTACTTTTAGTTGTTTGGTAATACAGAACTTGAGTATCACTGAAAAAGACACATCAAAGCTTTTTGGTCTGCACTAAGACATTCGCAAGAATATCAAATCTAAAGGGAACACCAATTTATACTTCGAGAAGAGAGAAAATTTGAGCAACAAGTAAAGCTAGCCGTTTCACACTGCTACCATGCAGTAGCAGCATGAATGTTGTTCACCCCAAAAAGGATGCTGCCGTCAAGCCAAAAAGACATCTGCCTATCACACAAATGAGTACTGTGATATATGAATTTCAGTGCCAGAGTGATGCTAGGCATGTAGGCCATACATCCAAAGACTGGCAGATCGTATCAAACAGCATGTCCCTTTGGCTGTTTGCAACTGGCAAGATACTGCCAGCCCAACAAAACTCAAAAAAAAGCATCCAACATTAGATGTGATTCCATGATCGGACAAGATTTGCTAAATAATCCTGAAAGTGCAAAGAATTACGCTGACAACCAATTAAGGTCATCAGTTGGGCTCATAGGGTAGCACACTTACGCTTGCGTGAAGCTATATATATTAATACACAATACCCTGTTTTTTGCAGGCAGAAAGAACATGTACACACATTGCACCTGTTTCTCTGGTTTACTCCCCAGGGCAATGCCTTGACAAATCAGGCAATGGCAGCCAACCCTGCTTCCACTGAAAAGTGGTTTGGGTGTACCATGTGCACAATGCTAGGTGGCCATCTCGCACTTAAAAAAAAATCCTGTGGGAACCCTTTAGTAAAAAGTGCTTACCCATCTGTCATTGAAAATCAAACTAGGAGATACATTTACTTAGTGCAAGATATTTAATTTCACACAAAAGCAATCCTGTTACCTCCCTGAATAAGATTTAAAAACAGTGCCAAACTAGCAGTTGTTGAGAGATTTGGACATGCAGTGGAAAAGAAAAAATCACCGAGGACCCGGTTTATAGTGATGTTGGGAAAACCATATCTTCACGAATTGGGTTTTTCTTTTAAAATATGGAAAGACATTATATGATCTAGACATTTGGATGCTGGCCTGGTGTTCTTTTTAAAAAAAGGGTCATAGATTCACCGTGGAACTGTCAACAAGCATGCCTTTTCCAAGTAGTCACCTGACCAACATGGCACTTGAGGGAGGACTGTTTTGACACTTTAATTGATGGCGGGGGGAGAACAGTAAAGACACAGGCAAGTGATTTACTGGAAATCACATGGCAGAAACAAGCTTTAAGTTTTGAACTGGTTGCTTTGTGAATTCACTCTTGTTGGGGAATAAGTTGAGCAGAAAGGCTACCCTAACTGACACACTCTACCTTGTATGTGGTCATAAACCTGTAGCCAGAGAAACCTCATCTGAGTGTAACTTGTCTGGACCTGCAAAGCTGAGACAGGAAGAATTGGTCCAACTCCATGTTCTCTGCCACAGCAAAGCTCCATTGGTGAGAACCTCCAGACATCTACCATTACCAGATTGACTTCAGAAACTGTAATTTCTAAAACAATCTGAACTCAGATTCTAATCTTTGCACATCCAAGAGCAACATGAGTAAACGCTAGAAAATTGGACATCATTGTGATGTTTAAATGTTAATATAAAGTTTGAAAGTATTAGTAAAATGAGCACAGCCTAAAAAAAACTTGCATAAATAACACCTTGTCATGCCTCTCCAATGTTCCAAAGTACTATAATGAAAAGGAATCTGTATTACTTAGGTAAACACAGCAATTTACATACATACAGTAATTAGATAAATTACCAATTAAGTCTATTATTGGTTGAGGGAGACATGCTGTTCAGGATACAAGGTGAACTCCCAGCTCTTTTTTGAATGCTGCCAATGGACCTTTAAAACTTAATGTCAGAAACAGACAGACAGGGCCTTTCCTTAAATGCCTCAAAAAGAACTCACCGATAATGCAGCACGTGCTCAGTACTGTTATAAAACATCAGCCTGGTTTCACAGGTACAAATCCTGCAATCGCAGAACCCACAGCCAGAGAGACAAGGATGCTGCCAATTAAGCCAAGCTCATATTCACCAAACAATAAAAGCACTGCAATTGAAAAGCCACTATTGGTACATACCAGTTTTAAAAATGTATAATTGTCAAGGCAACATATTTGCACATTGCCTCTTCATAATGGTCTCCTCCCTCTCCTGAACGTAATGCCTCTTACCAGGATGAACTTCTATTCCTCACCCAAGAGACCATTTCTCATGTACAATACTGAACACCAAGTGCTGGCAGGATACTTGTATTATAAATTGAAAGCAAAACCCACACATGTGCACTTTCCATTAGTGGTCATGAGCTAGTGATAAAGAACAGAAAGCCGAGCTAATTTTTCCCCATGCCCAGGCCATGGGATTGGAGCCAACCGGAGTAATTTACAGCTGTCCCAATGGAGATCAGCTAATGCAGAAAGCTTGGGAATCAAGTCAGGAACACTCATATCTTTATGGTCCAGTATGACTCTAAAACAATACAAATCACCACTTGTACATCTAAAAAGATATGATGGAGATTAGATTTTGAATATGGCTTTTGTCAAAGAAGTATATTTTTGTTGAACATAAAAGTCACAATTATACATCTTTCAGCAGTAGGAGACTTGAAAATGCTAGTCACATTGCTTTTTTTTTGGAATGCTAACTAAAAACTTGAACGTTGTCAGCTTAATTTATTTTAAACGCAACTGCATTTGAGTAACCATTTCTAACATCTCTGGAAAAAGGAACAAAATGTCAAATTCCATTTTAAACATTAGCTGCAATATAAATAATAGCACCCTACAAAGGTAATGGCCCACTGGTCACAGATGTTGTAACCTCAGATTAGTCAGCACCAGCACGGCTCAGGTACTTGCGGTATCTGAAACATTTCATAGCTTCAACTCTATTTCAAATGGTGGATAGTTATTTTCTAAATGAATTTAAACATCAAATTACAACAAACTGAACTCTTGTCAATGGTTCAGTAAATCTAACAGGGAGCAACTAAGCAATACAGACCAGAGAAAGTCCCAGGTTCAATCCCCAGTCAGCACCAAGTTCCATCCTCTCACCTGGGGAAGTGGTAAGCAAATACAACTTACCTTAGCGATCCCCAAAACCTCAGGTTAAGCAGGGGAAAACACCAAAGATTCCAACAGTTCTGGAAACAAACTAGCTTATGCTGATATTATTATTATATCTTTCCCAATCACATGTTCTTTCAAAATGGTTGTATACAATTTGTACACTTAAATCACTAAAGTTATGAACTAGAAAATGTAGAGAACGAACAGGTTTTTTAAAAAAAAATTAGATTGAGTAAGGGAAATAAAATGTTGGATTGCAAAGTGTATTGTGAGAAAAATGCAACACAATGGATAGTATTTGCATGAATAATTAAAACAAAAGTGTCAATATCAGTGTATCGCCAGTATTAGCTGTTTTAGAAAAACTCTTCCATATGCTTTAAGTTTCCCTCGACTAGTTCTGATGACAGGTTCTCAGGATAGCTCTTTCCATCAGTAATCTGTGAATGTGGCAAGTTGCTCAAAAAGTGCATCAACTTTGTTTACCAAAATCACATGGTTGAGAATTGCGATATTTATAAATAAAACTGAAGAGAACAGAAACACAGGATAACAGCAGTTTCTTCAAACCTAAAATGCTTTCAAGTAATGAGTCAACAGGGGTAATAACTATGCAACCCTTGTTCGCAAGAAATGTGTCTATAACACTGTAACCCAAATACATCAAAACCCACTCTGCCTATGGGAGCATGCCCCTGCTGGGATTTCAAAATTATTCCTATAACGTTGAAAACTTCAGCAGCTAACATTTCTGCATTGCTTATAGCAATTTGTACTCAACAAATCCTGTAGTTTAATATATGATAGATATTCAATCCACCACCCAGCTGACAATACAAGTTAGGTGGGGGTGTAAGCTGTGAGAAGGACAGAGACTATAAAGAGATATAGACAGGTTAAGTGAGTGAGCAACAAGGTGGTAGATGGAGTGTAATGTAGGGAAGTGAGAGATTATTCACTTTTCCCTAGTTGTGCGATTTGCAAGAACACGCGTCCCAGCATGGTTCAGGTATAGACTGTCCCAAAGGTACACCACTCCACCTTCCCCAGTACTAGTGCCAGTGCCCCACGAACTGGAACCGACTTCCCCCACCAGTCTTTGAGCCACGCATTCATCTCTCTAATCTTATTTACCTTATGCCAGTTTGCACATGACTCAGGTAATAATCCAGAGATTATTAGCTTTGAGGTCCAACTTCTTAATTTGGTACCTAGCTCCCTATACTGACTAAGCAGAACCTCTTTCCATGTCCCTGCCTATGTTGTTGGTACCTCAAATGGACAACAACTGGATCCTCCCCTCTCCCAATGCAAGCTCCTCTTCAGCTCTGAACAGATGTCCCAGAGCTTCAGTAACTCACCAAGGTTTTAGTCGTCTGCACCTTCCCAACCTATAACCTCTACTACCTAGGACAGGGGTAGCATGTGCACAGGAATAGGACCACCTGCAAGTTCCCCAAGGCACATCATACCAGAGGGATTCCTTCACTGGGTCAAAATCCTGGAACTCCCTCATAAACAGCACTGTGGTTGTACCTACACCATATGGACTGCAGTGATTCACAAAAGCACCTACCACCTTCTCATGGGCAATTCCTATGAATGAATAAAAAACCAAGAATGCCAAATTTCAAACAATCAAATTTACTACAGGAAAAATGGGGGCTGATTAATTGACAAGTTGACCATGATTGGCCAAGGCGCTGCCATAATATAGTCCTTTTGTTTGGAGAACACAGATCCCCTTGCATGATTATATGTCACTTCTAGCAAGCGTAAATGAGCCATGTTAAGAGGTTGACTGACTATCATAAATTGGTTGTTAGCAAAACTATTCACACACTGTCAAAACTAATTTAAGATAATCATCCAAGTTTGTAACATGGCTCATTTATACTTGCTAGAAGCAACACACATTCATTACAGGGACTGAAGAGCCAAATGACCTACTCCTGCTCCTATTTTCTATGTTCAAGTCTGGTGTCTATTTTGAATTTCCCAGGAGATAAGGGAGCCTATAGCTCGCTATTGTTTTCTCTATGGAGAAAACAATAGCCTTGGCCAGGGTCAACTTGTCATCCAATCAGCACCCTTTTTTCCTGCAAGTATAAACTGCTCTGATCATTTGAAGTTTGGCATTCTGCATTTGCCCTGATGAGTGCAAGATGAAAAGCTTCAGTAACATGTTTCACTTATCTGCAATACTCAATTTCTACCAAGCGACTGGTTGAATAAAAAAAGCTATTATAGTAATCAGCCATCCCTCAATCACAAGATGACATGTTGAAAAAATACCGGCATGGACTTGATGGATGGAACATTCTGTAAGTACGAAGCCCCCCCCAAAAAATGTAAAAAGTTAACATTTTCCCTCATTCGTGAAACTGTAAATGTTCAACTCAAAACCCAACGTAGTTTGCCCACATCTTTATTAATCATGGTCCATGTATTTGGGAATTCAAGCTTTTCTCCCACATATATTCTCCATAAAGATCTTGCTATTAATTTAGTGGCAAGTATTTAGGCTCATGTAGCTGTTCTCACCTCCCCCTGCTCTCTAGCATTTCCCATGGGCTTCAATTCCACAAGCCTCACCAACATTCTTGCACTGAAAAGTTCTTTTTGCTGTGCAATTTCTGATAGCAAGGAGCAACAAACTACCCAAACACAGGAGGCCTCACAGCTAAGCTGGACCCTTTCCTCATCTAAAACACACCAGCTGTTTCCAACAAGATTCATCGTATGACAATCTGAAACCGCACCACCGCACCCCTCACCCCATTTGATTTTTCCCCATTGCTACTGTGAATACCTGCACAACTGACCCAGGTGAGCTCAGCTAACAGCATAGGTTATGGTCTGACTGGGTCTGTTGACTGTTTTGCCAAAATGTGAACTGATCTTACCCGCTGAGCCATTGCATTTGCTATAATTTATAGTTTTTTAAATTCATTTATTTAATGTGGGCATCACTGGTGAGGCCAACAAGTACTGCCCATCCCTAATCGCCCCCGAGAGGCTGGTGGTGACCCAACTTCTTGAACCGCTGCAGTCCAGGTGACGTAGGTACAGCTACAGTGCTCTTTGGTAGCGAGTTCATCTCTAGAATTCAGCTGTTTTGTCCATGTTTGGCCCAAGACTACAGGGAGGTCTGGGATAGGGTGGTCCTGGCAGAATCCGAATTGAGCACTGATAAGTGCCACCTAATAGCACTGGCAACGACACCTTCAATCACTTTGCTGATGATTGAGAGCAGAATGATAGGGCAGTAATTGTCCAGATTGGATTTGACCTGCTTTTTGTGGACGTCATACCTGGACAACTTTCCACTTGTCAGGTAGATGCCAGTGTGGTAGCAGTTCTGTAACAGACTAATAGCTATCAATGAATCAAGTTGATATGAAAATGATGTACATTCAAATTGCAGCATCCACTGCACAGATTAAATCACAATTTTCTACAAAGTTCAATTAAATCATCACATTTATTTCTGGATTTGAATTTAATTTTCCTCCTTAATAAATATTGATTAATGATAATCTTGCAGGGAATTTGTCTTTTCCATTAGGTAATCTGAATGAATCAAAATTGAAGGTGAGTATTGAGAAGACATTAAGTGCAGGTAGTTTTACTCTGGAATATAAACTAGCAAAATTAAAAATATTCACCATTTCATATTTATATGTAGGATTGAAATTCTGCTCATACACTCTCAAGTTTGTCTGAAAAAAGGATTTGACTAGATATCTTGATGCTGTATTTTTAATTATTCAAAACTTTTCTAAAGTCCTCTGGTTGAGCGATTCAGTCTATGCTCTATTTTTATCTTCAACATCGACATGGATTGTTTGTTTTAATTTATGGGTCTGCTTTCCGGGGGTCAATTTAGCTAAGTTCAACCATATTTCCTTTAGTACTTATGTTCTCTCTGGTGTAGTGGTTTAATGTACTACATTAATGTACTACATGTTAGAAAAACAAACAAAATTTTCACTTCTTTAGCTGAAGTTTCTTAGTTCTCTTACTCATTCCTCTTCCCCATTCTGACACACAATGCCTCAAAAACTTTTATTTTATCATAACATCTGGCCCCAACATCCTGAAAGTTTTATTCTCTTCCAAAGCGTAAAATATCCTGACAATGTGGAGGGACAGGCTCATTTTAAAATCAGTGGACATGTCAACATCCACTCTACAAAGTAGACAATGAAGATTACAAAATGATTACAAATCAAGGGTAACAAAATATTTTGAGCATACATCAGAAAGAGCTGGTGACTTGCTGTATTAGAACTTATGCAAAGTGGTTAAACGGCTACCGTTCCTACATAAAAGCAAAACACTGCGTTTGCTGGAAATCTGAAATTTAAAAAAATGCCGGAACTCAGCAGGTCTGAGCTGAAGAGTCATACGGACTCGAAAAGTTAACTCTGTTTCTCTCTCCACAGATGCTGCCAGGCCTGCTGAGTTTTTCCAGAATGTTATGCTTTTTTATGCCATTCCGACATAGTAGCCAAGGAAAGATCTACAATCGGTCATAATAACTGAGCTGAGAGCTACAATTGAAGTTTTCAGCAAAATTAAGACACTACATTGGTTAATCGGCTCAGAAAGGAGAAAAAAACTGCGATAAATAAAAATACTGTGTGATTGACTGTCGTCCTCCCATTCTCGTTTACACAGGACAAACAAACATGACAACACCTACAGGGCACGATCGAACAAGTGACCGTTTGGGGAGCAGCAAATCAAATTTAGCTCAAGGGGGATCCAGTTTAAAAAAACGTGTCGGGCAGCAATAACGTAAAGGTCCCTGAATATACACTTTATGCTAACGTTATGAAGTCTTCCCTCAAACACGTACACTCCCCTGAGGGGGGGGGAGGGGAGAAAGAGACACAGAAATCCTCAATCGTCTGGTCTGGATATCCCTGTCTGTCAACCCGCAAATACATTAGATGAACAAAGAAAAAGGGAGAGAGAGAGAGAAATATTCTCAGTGTGCCCGTCTCTCTCTCCCCTGCTCCCACCTCCCAGCCACCGATTGCATTGTTCCAGTACTAAAGAAGGGCTTGTCCTTCCCTGTAACAAACACCAACACAATGAAAGGGGACCGGAGAGACTGGCCTCACCTTAAAACCACCACAAATAACAAAACAAACAAGCAGTCATAAAAAGAAAATCCTCCCTGTGGCAGGGGTGGGGGGGAGAAAAACGGCCCCAACTTTTCTCGCAGGTGTGAGCGACGTTTTAGAGGCGCTGTATTTTCTTTAAAGAAAAATAACCCAAAAAAATTTGAATCGCGCACACAGCCAGTTTCCCAATTCTCTCTCTCTCTCACTCACACACCTTTCCCTTTCCCTTCCTGCCGCCTGCCAACGGGAGCAGTTTGAAAAAACCAACAGAACCGAGCCGGGGGCACAGAGAGAGAGAGAGAGAGAGAGAAAGAATTCGGCTTCAACTCGTTACCGTCTCCCCCCCACCACCCCGGGGGGGCTGCCAGCCGCCGTTTGGCGTCGACGCGGCGGACCTGAAGCGAAGGGGAAGGTGTGAGGGGGGGGGGGGGGGGAGAGAGGGGAGAGAAGTGGTTTTTGGGGGGGGGGGGGAGAAGAGAGTTGGGGGGGGTGGGAGGGAGGAGACAGGTGGTTGAGGGGGGGGGGGGAAGAGGAGAGAGGTGGTTGGTTTTGGGGGGGGGGAGAGAGGTGGTTTTGGGGGGGGGAGAGAGGTGGTTTTGGGGGGGGGAGAGAGGTGGTTTTGGGGGGGGGGGAGAGGTGGTTTTGAGGGGGGGAGAGAGGTGGTTTTGGGGGGGGGGAGAGGTGGTTTTGGGGGGGGGAGAGAGGTGGTTTTTGGGGGGGGAGAGAGGTGGTTTTGGGGGGGGGGAGAGAGGTGGTTTTGGGGGGGGGAGGTGGTTTTGGGGGGAGAGGGGTGGTTTTGGGGGGGGAGAGGGGTGGTTTTGGGGGGGGAGAGGGGGAAGAGAGGGGGGGGAGAGAGGTGGTTTTGGGGGGGGGGAGAGAGGTGGTTTTGGGGGGGGGGGAGAGAGGTGGTTTTGGGGGGGGAGAGAGGTGGTTTTGGGGGGGGAGAGAGGTGGTTTTGGGGGGGGGAGAGAGGTGGTTTTGGAGGGGGGAGAGAGGTGGTTTTGGGGGGGGAGAGGGGTGGTTTTGGGGGGGGGAGAGGGGGAAGAGAGGGGGGGGAGAGAGGTGGTTTTGGGGGGGAGGGGGGGAGAGAGGTGGTTTTGGGGGGGAGGGGGGGAGAGAGGTGGTTTTGGGGGGGAGGGGGGGAGAGAGGTGGTTGGGGGTTGGGGGGAGAGGGGGGAGGGGAGAGAGAGGTGGTTGGGGGTGGTGGGGGGGGAGGAACTGGTGACCATCGCCCTGCCAACCGGCCACACCGAGCCCGCTCGGCCTCACAAACCGTCAGCTGAGAGAAAAATAAAAAAAATCAACTCTCACTCACCCAAAGCTCCGTCCCCCAGTGCATGGCTGCCGGCTACTTCTTTATTCCTTCTCCCCGCCCTCCAAACAACAAAAAAAAGAACTCTGTGTGTGTATGTGTGTTATTTTTAAAGCCGCCTCCTTCCTTCCTTGTCCTTCTCTCCGGGCGAATGCTTCATTTACATTCGCGGTGGAAGCCGGGATAGTGGAGGATTCGCCTGGGCTGGAGATTGGAGGTTGATGCACTCTCCCAGGATCGATTCCCCTAATCCAATTGAGGAGGAGGAGGTACTGACTCACTCTAGGGTGGGTTTACCTACCTTCATTTACTCTGCACACAATGATTCGGGCAGGCGGCACAAAGCTGCGTGATTGCAACAACAAAAAATATATATATATCCTTTGCATTTTCCTAGCTATATGGAATGTAAAAATAAAACATACACCTTTGTAGCAGCCCGAGAGTAAGGGGTTAAAATGAGCCTTTGTTCAGACGCAGAGTCTGATGCCAGATACCATGTTGTAAAGTAAACCACAGCATAATGCAATAAAATACTTTGCAAAAGCCGTGTCACTTTTCCGGACAGGATATTCTTTTAAATCAAGTTGGAGAAGGATAAATACAAACAGAAAATGCTGGAAATACTCAGCAGGTCAAACAGCATCTGTGGCGAAACAAAAGGGGAAATGCCTTTCCACAGAACTGCGAAACGTTTGAGAGGTAATAGAAGAACATAAGGGAAGGTAATGTGATAGGGTGCGAGATAGGAGAGATTAAATGACTAAAGACTTGATGGTGCAAGACCAAAGGGGGTGGAATGAGACAAAGATAAATACAGGTTAGTAGGGAAAACCTGGCGCCGTATGTATGATTATGTATAGCAGTTGCTCCACACAAAAAGGGGACAATTGCAGAGGTTAAACCATTCCCATACCGTACGATTCCCACTTGGGGATTATATGCAATACAACTCAAATACACACAGAAATCGATGCCATGAATATTTATACAGTTTATTCAAATATTTTTCCACTCCATTTCTTCATCAATTAGACAGACTTTCCTGAAACAGAAATACCTGGAAAAACTCAGCAGGTCTGGCAGCATCAGCCAAGAAGAGCACAGTTGACTTTTCCAGTCCTCATGACCCTTCAACAGAACTAAGTAAAAATAGGAAAGGGGTAAAATATAAGCTGGTTTAAGGGGGGGGAGGGGGGGTTGTTGGGACAAGCAGCTAGTGATAGGAGGAGATAACCAAAAGATGTCACAGACAAAGGAACAAAGAGGTGTTGAAGGTGGTGATATTATCTAAAGGAATGTGCTAATTAAGAGTAGAGAGCAAGGTACAGATAGCTCTAGTGGGGGTGGGGTGAAATAATACTAAAAGGGCATAAAAGGTATAGATAAACAATGGGTGGAAATACATTTAAAAATAATGGAAATAGGTGGGAAAAGAAAAATCTATATAAATTATTGGAAAAAACAAAAAGGAGGGGGAAGAAATGGAAAGGGGGTGGGGATGGAGGAGAGAGTTCAAGATCTAAAATTGTTGAACTCAATATTCAGTCCAGAAGGCTGTAAAGTGCCTAGTCGGAAGACTTTCCTAAAAGTTACATACATTTTAATGACGACAGAATAGCCAGCGCCCTCGACTTAAAACCGAACAGTGAATGAACAGGGCAGTGAGCTGACACATGGTGAGATGTTCATAACTTCCAAACCAGGTTGATCATGATTTCCAAGGGTAACAAGATGTCTCATTTACAATAATATCCCAATTCTTCAATTTTCCAATCACTACCAAGCCATGATGGGGGAACATCATAGATAACTTGAAAATATGTCAGAAAAGTAGAAATTGTTTTTTTAAAAATCTCCGACTATCCCATTCAGCAACACCAGTATTTTACAAAATGAAAATCTGATCTTGATATAATATTGTAATCCTATTTGGAAGATTATAGAGGAAACCTAAATTTTCTAGATTCAGCAAAGGGTAAAACATTGTTCTTAACATTTCAAATGAATAAGATTACTTTATTAGAAGGCTTCATCATTTTCAGCTTGTCTTACAGGAATTGGCTGCAAATGACCAGTTTTACTAACAACATGAGACTAGTGACTGACCAGCTACAAGCGTTTCCTGTATGGGTATGGCAGTATTCATTGTTTAGAATAAAAACAGAAAATGTTGAAAGTATACTATGGATCTGTCAGGCCCTTTTTAATATATTTTTAAATGTCTACTCTGTGTTTATATCTTGTTTTATAAGCCTAACAAACAATAAGATGACTAAGCATATACTTAGAATATACCCAACTTCTGAAAACAGGAAAGGTGAGAAACGTGTACATCTATTCTTCGAAAATGAAACTTTGAAAGCTGTTTTTGAATTTGATTCATTTACAACGATAAAAAGATATCTGCTGCAACATTGAACATAACAATCAAATTTTGGATTAAAATCATTAAAAATGCTGGAAAAATTCAGCAGGTCAGCCAGCATCTATGGAGACAAACAGAGTTAACAATTCAGGTCTGAAACGTTAACTGTTTCTCTCCACCTACGCTGTTAAGTTTTTCCAGCATTTTTGTTCTTATTTCAGATGTCCAGCATCCTCAGTATTTTATTTTTGTTCTGCTTAAAACATAAGTCCCAGATTCAGAACTATTTGCAATTTTTCTTCTGCAATATATGTTTTGATTGCTGTTCACAAACACTACTGAAGTATAATATTGCCAGGTTTTACATTCACATTATTCTACACTTTTTTATTTTATTCATGTGATTATCATTTCACTATCTTATATGGTTGATTCCTCATTCAAGTCATTATTATTCATGTAGGAATCTCAGTTAGCAGGAACCCCAGATAGGCTGATCATATGCTCCTTCAGCAGCATTTTCTGAATAGTTCAATGTTCTTCCCCATAGCCCAAATACACAGAAGACAACTGAAAGACTCATATGCTCCTATGGTTAGGCATTAGGTTTTCAACTCAACCTGCTCACCCATGCCCAGAGAAAGGGCAGAGGTGGCACAGCTGCAGAAATTCCCCCAAGCACCAACAACAACAACATGAGCTCCCAGTTCTGTGGTCATCTATGCTGCTTTTGTATCAGACTGTTCATTCATGAGAGGGCCCACAGAGGACAATGAAGTCACTTGCAGCTTGGACAATACTCAAATGACAAGCAGTCTACCGCCAGGTTTTCAACTGGGTAGGCTTGTGAACAGGGATGTGATGGAAGGGATGCACTGGTTTTGATCTTAGGTTCCTCCACAACTTTGAGCAAAAGATTCATCTCAAAGTGTCCTCCAGCCTTTTCTGTGTTCAAATGGGTAATAGCATTGCAGAGTAGCTAACAGGAACCCTGCATGAAAATAATCATTCCCATCTGCATCTGTCCCCAGCTTCACAAATGCCAAGTCTTCAGCCAATTTGATTCACTCCACGTGATATCAAGAAATGGCCGAAGGTACTGGATACTGCAAAGGCTATGGGCCCTGATAATATTCCAGCAATAGTACTGAACACATGTGCTCCAGAACTAGCCAAGCCCCTAGCCAAGCTGTTCCAGTACAGCTGCAACGCTGACATCTACCCGGCAATGTGGCAAATTGCCCAGGTATGTCCTGTCCACAAAAAAAGCAGGACAAATCCAACCTCGCCAATTACCATCTCATCAGTCTACTCTCAATCATCAGCAAAGTGACGGAAGGGATCGTTGACAGTGCTATCAAGCAGCACTCACTCAGTAATAACCTGCTCGTGGATGCTCAGTTTGGGTTCCACCAGGGCCACTCAGCTCCTGACCTCATTATAGCATTGGTTCAAACATGGGTAAAAGAATTGAATTCAAGAGGTGAGGTGAGAGTGACTGTCTTTGACATCAAGGCAACATTTGACCGAATGTAGCATCAAGGAGCCCTAGCAAAACTAAAGTCAATGGGAATCGGGGGAAAACTCTCCACTGTTTGGAATCATACCCAGCACAAAGGAAGATGGTTGTGGTTGTTGCAGGTCAATCATCTCAGCCCCAGGATATCGCTGCAGGAGTTCCTCAGGATAGTGTCCTCGACCCAACCATCTTCAGCTGCTTCATCAATGACCCTCCCCCCAGCATAAGGTCAGAGGTGGGGATGTTTGCAGATGATTGCACAATGTTCCAGCACCATTCACAACTCTTCAGATACTGAAGCAGTCTGTGTCCATATGCAGCAAGACCTGGACAATATCCAGGCTTGGGCTGATAAGTGGCGAGTAATATTCGCACCACACAAGTGCCAGGCAATGATCATCTCCAACAAGAGAGAATCTGACCATCTCCTCCTGACATTCAGCTGCCATGGTGGGATTTGAATTTATGTCCCCAGAGCATTAGCCTGGGTCTCTGGATTACTAGTCCAGTGACATTATCACTACACCATTGTCTCCTCTTGTCTATATGAGTGCACCTCCAACAACACTTAAGAACTTGTCCAACAGGTGGCCCACAGGCTAGAACCAGGCCCGCCATGCCACAGTATCCAGCCAGGGAGCAGGTCCAGGACCTAGTTCTAGAGTCAGGCCCAGAACTGGAGCGGGGCCCAGAGGATAGAGAAGTGAGGGGTGGGGAGAGAGAGCAAAACAGGGGCTGTCGGAGTCAGTGAAGGTGTGTGTGTGTGTGTGTGTGTGGGCGAGTGAGTGAGTGTGTGTGTGAGAGACAGAGCATGTGTGTGTTTGTGTCTGTATGTGTGAGAGAGTAATACATAAGAACTTTTGAATTAGGAGCAGGAATAGGCCACTCGGCCCTTCGAGTCTACTCCACCATTCAATAAGATCATGCCTGATCTGATTGTAACCTCAACTCCACATTCCCACCTACCCCTGATAACCTTTCACCCCCTTGCTTATCAAGAGCATGTTTACCTCTGCCTTAAAAATATTCAAAGACTCTGCTTCCACCATCTTTTAACGAAGAGAGTTCCAAAGTCTCACGACACTCTGAGAAAAAAATTCTCCTCATCTCTGTCTTAAATGGGCAACCCTTTAGTTCTAAACAGTGGCCCCTAGTTCTAGGTTCTCCCACAAGAGGAAACATCATCTCCACATCCACCCTGTCAAGACCGCTCAGGATCTTATATGTTTCAATCAAGTCACCTCTGATTCTTCTAAACTCCAGTGGATACAAGCTTAACCTGTCCAACCTTTCCTCATGAGATAACTCTCCCATTCCATATATTAGTCTAGTAAACCTTCTCTGAACTGCTTCCAATGCATTTTCATTCTTCCTTAAATAAAGAGACCAATACTGTATACAGTTCTCCAGATGTGGTCTCACCAATGCCTGTATAACTGAAGCATAACCTCCCTACTTTTGCATTCAATACTCCTTGCAATAAACAATAGCATTCTATTAGATTTCCTAATTACTTGCTGTACATAAATACTGACCATTTGCAATTCATGCACTAGGACACCTAGATCCCTCTGCATCTCAGAGCTCTCTCACAATTTAGATAAATGCTTCCTTTTTTATTTTTCCTGCCAGAATGCACAATTTTGTACTTTCCCACATTATAATCCATTTGCCAGATCTTTTCCCATTCACTTAACCTATCTATATCCCTTTGTAGCCTATTTATATTGTCTTCACAACATACTTTCCTACCCATCTTTGTGTCATCAGCAAATTTAGCAACCATACCTTCAGTCCCTTTATTCATGTCATTTATATAAATTGTCAAAGGTTGAGGCACCAGCTCCTTACATCTTGCCAACCAGAGAAAGACCCATTTATGCCTACCCTCTGTTTCCTGTTAGCTAGCCAATCTTCTATCCATGCCAATGTGTTACCCCCTACACCATGAACATTTATTTTTCACAATAACCTTTGATGTGGCACCTTATCAAATGCCTTCTGGAAATCCAAGTACAGTACATCCACTTTTATCCACAGCATGTTACTTCTTCAAAGAACTCCAATAAATTGGTTAAACATGATTTCCCTTTCACAACACCATGTTGACTCTGCCTGAATTTTTCCAAGTGCTTTGCTATAATATCTTTAATAATAGCTTCTAACATTTTCCCTATGATAGATGTCATGCTAACTGGACTGTAGTTTGCAGCTTTCTGACTCTCTCTGAGACCCTCAGAGGAGAGTGAGTGTGTGTGAGAGAGAGAAAAGGAAGAGAGTCAGTGTGTGTGAGAGAAAAAGAGGAGAGTGTGTTTGTGTGAGAGAAAGAGAGAGAGAGAGAGCTGAGTATGTGTGAGAGAAAGGAGAGTGAGTGTGTGAGAGCCTGGCTCACTCCCAGTCTCAGGGTTCTCATTCAACCTCAGCCTCACACATACATGCACACCCACTCACACAATGGGTGAGGGTGAGTTAGTGAGCACCCTGAGGCTAGGAGTGAGCTGGACACAAACACTTACCCTCTCACACTCTAATGGTCATCTTTATTTATTACTTATTTTTTAAAAATATCCATTTATTGCTTTGACTTTTATTTGCTCAGCAAATTGTTTCTTTTCATACCTCAGCTTTTTTTTTGTAACTCATATTTAATGTTGTACCAAACCTTATCTTTCCGAAATTTGCTCATTGCCCCCTTTAGTGAGAAAAAAATTGAAATGTGGCTCTCCACACAAAAAGGTTGGACAAGCCTGTTCAAGAAGCTTGACACCATCCAGGACAAAGCATCCCACTTGATTGACACCCCACCCACCACAATAAACATTCACTCCCTCCACCATCGATGCACAGTTGCAGCAGTGTGTACCATCTATAAGATGCACTGTAGCAACTCACCAAGGCTCCTTCGAAAGCACCTTTCAAAACCAAGGCCTCTAGCGCCTAGAAGGACAAGGGCAGCAGATGCATGGGAACACCACCACCTGCAAGTTCCCCTCCAGTCACACACCTTCCTGACTTGGAACTATATTGCCATTCCTTCACAGTCACTGTGTCAAAATCCTGGAACTCCCCTCCTAACACCACTGTGGGTCCTCCTTAAATACATGGACTGCAACGGTTCAAGAAGGCAGCTCACCACCACCTTCTCAAGGGCAATTAGGGATGGGCAATAAATGCTGACTTAGCCAGCAACAATCACATTCCATGAACAAATAAATTAAAAAATCCAATTGGCTTCAATTCAATTCAATACAATTACGTAATTCTCAACGATATACCTGCCAGGTCAGAGGCATTGTAATTTAAGCCATAAAATTTCCCAATAACTCTTAGTACTCTGCAGGTTTGCAATCTCCTAAAAGGATAAATCAAATATTTTGTACACTCAGGCATAGTTTTGTTTTAGTATTTAGTCATATGTGAAGTGTCACATGAATAGAAAAGCAGACTATTATTTAAATGGAGAGAGACTGCAGAATGCGGGTGGAGCTGGTGGGCATAGTGGTATTGTCACTGGACTAGTACTCCAGAGACCCAAGGTAATTATCTGGGGATCTGGGTTCAAATTCCACCGTGGCAGATGGTGAAATTTGAATTCAATAAAAAGTCTGGAGTTAAAAGTCTGATGATGACCATGGGGAGAATTTTCCCCCTGTCAGGGGGGGTGGAGTTCAGGTGCGGGGCCGCACCTCCATTTTACGTGGGCGGGCCAATTAAGGCCTGTCCAGCGTGACATCCGTCATGAAACGCTCCCTGTGCGGGCGGGGAGGGGAGGATTCCCTCAGCCGAGAGTGCACTCATCTCCCTGAGGATAAGCACTGCCTCAGGGAGATCGGCGCCAAATTTAAAAATGGCAAATGTAGAGAAATAATATTTCCCTGACATGTCCCCTCCTGTGACAGTGTCACATGTGTTGGGACATGTCCATCATTTGTAATCAAACCTTTATTAAATTTTTAAAATCCCTCACGAAACCTCATCCCACCCGTGGATAAGGTTTCATGCTTTCTCTGAAGCCCACCAGGGCTACTGGTCTGCCCGCCAACCTTAAAGTTGGATGGGCAGGTCCATTAATTATTTCAATTACTTTTTAAGTGGCCTCAATAGGCCGTTGATAGGTTGGTGGGCGCACAGCTGATTTGGTTGCGCACCCCCCCCACCCCCCACTTGAAAATTGAAATGACGCGGGGTGATGTCAGGAGTTCAACCCGACGTCATCCCGCGTCATTTTACGTGTCAGTGAGCGGGCCCTGCCCCCCTGCTCGCCAACCTAAAGATCCTGGCCCATGAAACTGTTGTTGGTTGTCATAAAAACCCATCTGGCTCACCAATGTCCTTTAGGGAAGGAAATCTGCTGTCCTTACATGGTCTGGCCTACATGTGACTACAGAGCCACAGCAATGTGGTTGACTGTTAACTGCCCTCTGAAATGGCCTAGCAAGCTACTCAGTTCTCAAGGGCAGTTAGGTTTTGGGCAATAAATGCTGGCCCAGCCAGTGATGCCCACATCCCCTGAACGAATAAAAAAAAAGAATGCTGCAATACAGAGAGATCTGGAATCACAAAATGTTAGCGTTCAGGTAGAGCAAGTAATTAGGAAGGCAAATGGCATGTTGGCCTTTATTGCAAGGGGGATGAAACATAAAAGTAGGGAAATCTTGCTACAACCATATAGGGCAGAGAGTCTGTATGACCCTTCTTCAGGTCATACAGACTCGAAACGTTAACTCTGTTTTTCTCTCCACAGATGCTGTCAGACCTGCTGAGTTTTTCCAGCATTTTCTGTTTTTGTTTTAGATTTCCAGCATCCACAGTATTTTGCTTTTAAACAGATTTCTGATCGACAAGGGAAATGAGGCTGATGGAGGTGCGGACTGCAGAGTGGAGTGAAGGCCTCAATCAGATCAGCCATGATCTTATTGAGTGGCCTACTCCTGCTCCTATTTCTTATGACCTTATATCACAAGATTACACTCTGGAAACACTCAGTTATTTAACTGTATTATGAGATGGTGGAATTAGCATATTAATGATACTTCTAATGAAACATGACCATTTAAAATTAAAGTTTTCTCAATTGAAATTGACATTAACCTTTTTGCTTCCAAGTTGGCTATATAGGTAAATTCAGTATTTGGTGTGATACTAAGACGGATCAACCAGGTGGGCCCTAGGCTGGATTTAGGTAACTAAATTCAAAGTGGACAAGGGCGAGGATGGTGAAGAGAAACTGCAAATATTGGATATCTACATTTTTTTTAATATGCTAAAAGCATACAGCAAATCTGTCAGCATCTTAAAAGGGAGGTCAGATTATTATTTCAGGTTTTACCCCTACATCTAAACTGGAACCTGAAGATGCTGTTGGCTGCCACAGCTTTTCTTTTGAAAAGCAGCAAAAGCTGAAAACAGGCAGATGGTAACAATCACAACTTGCATTTATATAGCACCTTTAACATAGTACAAAGTCCCAAAGCACTTCAAAGGAGTGTTATCAAATAAAATTTGACACTGTGCTACACAAGGAGATATTAGAAGAGTTGACCAAACGCTTGGTCAGAAAGGTAGGTTTTATGGAGTGTCTAAAGGAGGAAAATGAGGTAGAGAGATGCAGAATTTCAGGAGGGAGTTTCATATCTTAGGGCCTAGGCAACTGAAGGCACAACAATGGTGGAGCAATTAAAATCTGGGATGTGTAAGAGACCAGATTTGAAGGAGCACAGGGATCTCGGAGGGTTGTAGGGTTAAGGAGCTTAGAGATCGGGAGGGGAAAGGCAATAGAAGTATTTGAAAACAAGGGTGAGAATCTTAAATCAATAGCGTCGCTGAACTAGAAACTACTGAAGGTCAGTGAGCATAGGAATGATAGATTAACGGAACCTGGCGCAAATTTTGGATCAGCTCAAGTTTTTGTAGGGCGGAAGGTGGGAGACCGGCAAGGAGGCTGTTGAAATAGTCAAGTCTAGAAGGAACAAAGGCATAGCTGATGGTTTCAGCAGCAGATGAGCTGAGACAGACTCAAGTCAGGTAACATTAGGGAAGTAGAAATCTGCGGTCTTGGTGATGGGAATGGATATGAGGTTGCAAGCTCACCTCAGGGTCTAATAGGACACCAAAGTTGTGAACAGTCTGGTTCAGTCTCAGACAATTACCAGGGAGAATGGAGTCAGTAGCTAGGGAATGGAGTTTATGATGGGGACTGGAGACAATCGACATACAAAAATCACCCTAGTGAAGCAGTGAAATGCCACTAAAAGGCTGTTAAAATATCTAAGTAAGATTGTGAAACGACGCAGAAAAGATGCACAAAATACACCCTCCAGAATGAAGCTGAGTGGATTGAAAGGTAACAGAGGTAAGAAGAGATAACAAAGGCTTGAAGTTCCTAAAGTCAAAGTTCAAACCAGAGGGTGGTAGAAGAGAGGACGTACAGGAGACAAATTAGATATAAGCCTGTCGTCTGTATGGAGCCTAATTGAAACAGGATAGAAGACCAAAGATAGGGGGGTCAGAGTGGAAACAGAAGGTGAGTTGAAGTGACACAGATTCTACAACTGGACTCAATACCCAAGGCTAGGACTTGGAGAGAGAGAAAAAGAAAATTATGTTCCCACAATTGATTGCCACCCAGTTACTCCTGAACAGATTGAGCTTGGCCATGATGACCCATTTCAGTTGAATAGTTTCTTGACGCTGACTGTTCAGACTTCCACAAGGATAGCCACTTGGGAGTTACTTGCAGCTGGCCAGTGCTGTTAGAAATATACTCCAGGATGAATTAACACTTTCAGTAGAGAAGGTCAGAAAAAAGCTCGCTTAGTGCAGCGTTTTTGTAATGTTGACTTTTTCCTGCTTACATAAACAAGACTTGACAGAGATTGTGGCATTCACACATAAATTATACTTTGAATGCTGCATGAACACTAAAACGAAAGATTTTTTCTGGCAGGTGATTTGCATTTGCACTGATATTTTGCAGATATATTATTTCTACAGAGACTGGAATTTTCTGCATCAAATATCGAATGTGAAAGTGCATGAATTACCCTTAATTCCTTCACTGTTTCACACCAGAAACAATTTAGTTACAAGCTCTGTTCATACATTATACAAGGAGTACATCTTCAATAAGAAAACATGGTGGCCACCTAGTGGAAAGTAGAAGCACATTATTGTCTAACGTATTCTAGAGCATAACAAAACTGTGACTTTTATACTGATTAAAACAAAAAACTACTGCGGATGCTGGAAATCCAAAACAAAAACAGAATTACCTGGAAAAACTCAGCAGGTCTGGCAGCATCGGTGGAGACGAAAGGACTTGACGTTTCGAGTCCTCATGACCCTTCAACAGATTATTGCTTTAGAGAGGCGCAAGTGCTTTGAAATTTGAGTTTATTCAACAGCAGTTTCAAAATTGAACCAGCCTGTGCAATGTCCTCCATCTTCAACAACAAGTATAGATTTTAGCGGGTATGAATGTCCAGGAACAATTCTCTAATCTGAGGTTCCGAGCGCCTCTCCATTTTTGCTATTTCATGTACAAAGTGAATAGATAATTGTTGAAGTGGACAGTTGCCATTTGCTGCAAACAGCCAGTTCACTGATTTCTGGCACCATTAAGACTGAATAGTGGAGAGAACCAAAGCTCAGAGAAAATAAAAGCCAACAATGAATTTGTCAATAAACAGGTGGTGTTTTTAAATATTCATGGAGCAGAATTTTCGCCACGGCGGGCGGGTGCGTGCCCGACCCACTCCAGTGTGAAATGACACACGATGACATCGGGCGAGCATCCCGACATCAACACGCAGTCGCGCAATAGTTCGGTCATCGGGTGCACGCGGGAATCCGCAACTCGCCCGCTGACAATTAGAAGGCCTATTAAGGCCATTAAAGTATTAATCAACTTAAATTTTTCACTGCCTGTCCAACCTTACGGTTGGCAGGGCAGGCAAAAAGGCCAAGCGGCCTTTGCACATTTTAGAAAACCTCATCCACGGGCGGGTTGAGGTTTCCAAAAGCAAATAAAAGTAAAATAAAACATTTTACATTTAATTCATAACATGTCCCTGCTTATGTGACAGAGTCACACGAGGGGACAGGTTTTTTAACATTTAAAAATTCTTTCTTCTTGTTTTTCAGAACTCTTCATCGCCCTGAGGCAGCTCCGTGCCCCAGGGAGCTTTTCTAGCGCGTACACGCACACATGTGCAAAGTTCCCCGCTCACCCGGCAATCCCCCCCCACCTCCACCCCGGCACAGGCAGCGCTGAACACTGCAGCACATGTTTCAAGCTTGGTGGGCCTTAATTGGCCCACCAGGGTGAAATCGCGGTCCGGCCCCGGCTTCCCGACCAGCCCCACCGAGCCCGCCCAACAAGGGCAAAATTCTGCCCATGAGATCACAGGTCTAGGTAAAATATATCCAAGAATACCTAAAAAAAAACTGAATAAAGAAATCTTGAATCCCGTGACAGAATCTTTTCTTTTCCTATCAATTACATGATAGGTACATGATGGTCTTTCTGCTCTGTCCCAACCGTACACTTCACCTCAAGTTTTCATACTAAGGTTGAGAGTGGTGCGGTTCAGCCCAAAGCTAGGGTCTTAAATTTTAGCAAAGCCAATTATTGAGGAATGAGGAACAAATTAGCTGTGGTAGATTGAGAAATTAGATTTAAAAATATGACAGTAGGCAATAGCAAATATTTACAGAAATAATTCATAATTCTCAGCAAATGGGCATCACCTTGAGGGATAAAAACTCCACTGGAAAAGTAGTACTTTTCGTTACTTAACATTAACTCCGTTTCTCTCTCCACTGATGCTGCCAGACCTGCTGAGTTCTTCCAGCATTTTCTGTTTTTATTATAAATTAACAATAGTATTAGATTAAAAGAAGAGGCTTAAACTGTTGCCGAAAAGGGTAGTAAACCCAAGGTTTGGGAGCAAGGAAGTATAAGAAAGAGAAAACAGCTAAATTAGCAAGAAATATAAGAACAGGTTTTAAGCGCATTTACAAGTTTGTTAAAAGGAAGAGATGAGGAAAAGTAAACATAAGTCCCTTAGAAGCAGAGACAGCAGAAATTTTAATGAGGAATGAGGAAATGCCAGGAATGTTGAACAAATGTTTTGTGTCTGTTTTCATTGTAGAAGACACAAAAAAAATGTTTGTCTAATGAAATTGAAGAACTTAAAGTAATTAAAGAAAGCATATTGGAGAAATGAATGGGGCCAAAAGCCAAACAAATTCCCTGGACCCAATGGCCTACAGCCTTGGATTTTAAAATGCCGAGATAGGGGATGCATTGGTTGGATCTTCCAGAATTTCTGAGAATTAGACAATGCGAATGGATTGGAAGGTAACAAATGTAACCTCACTATTCAAGAAAGAAACCAGAATGAGAAACAGAAATTATAGGCCTGACATCAGTAGTAGGGAAAATGC
This sequence comes from Cetorhinus maximus, assembly GCF_964194155.1. Taxonomy (NCBI): domain Eukaryota; kingdom Metazoa; phylum Chordata; class Chondrichthyes; order Lamniformes; family Cetorhinidae; genus Cetorhinus; species Cetorhinus maximus. The sequence continues at coordinate 19,380,315 of NC_135895.1, read as the reverse complement.
TAGAATCTATCATTATGGGTTTGCTAAAAAGGCATTTGGAAAATCACAATTGGATTAGACAGAGTTGACATGGTTTGTGAAAGAGAAATCCTTTTTGACAAATCCATTAGAGATTTTTTCTGAGGGTATAACTAACAGGGTAGACAAGGGGAACCAATGCATATAGTATCTTTGGATTGTCAGAAGGCATTCAATAAGGTGTCACAGAAGATGTTACAGATGATTGAGACTCTTGTAATTGGGGTTAATGTATTAGCAAGGATGGAGGGCTAGGTAATGGACGGAAAGCAGTGAGTAGGAATGTCAGGATGTAATTAGTGGTGTGCCACAAGGATCAGTACTTGGACCCTGGCTATTTACAGCCTATTATCAGTAACTTAGATGAAGGGACGGAGTGTAACATATCCAAGTTAGCTGATGATACAAAGCTAAGTGGGAAAGTAAACCATGAAGAGGATGAAAAGATTACGAATAGATATAGGATGCGATGAAATTATTTGGTGGGAAGAATGGATTTATTTTTAAATAATGAGATTAGTAAATGTTAGAATTCAGAGGATTCTGTGTGTCCTTGTACACAAATCGCAGAAAGTTGACATGCAGGTACAGCAGGCAATTGGGAATATAAATGGAATTTAGCCTTTATTTACAAAGGGGCTACAGTATAAATTAAGAAAGCCTTTCTGTAATTATATAGGACTTTGTTGAGACCACTCCTGGAGCACCGTGAACAGTTTTGCGCTCCCTACGCAGTGTTGCAGTGGGGATGGGTGTTAGTGGATGCAACCAAGGTTCTCTCAATTACTGGCCTAACCTATGAAGAGAGATTGAGCAGAATGGAGCTACATTCTCTGGAGCTAAGAAGGATGAGAGGTGATTTCATTGAAATGTAGAGGGCTTGACGGGATAGATGCTGAGAGATTGCTCCCCCTGGCTGAAGTGTCTATAACCAGGGGGTCATAGTCCCAGGGTAAGGGGTTGGACCGAGACGAGGAGAAATGTTTTTACATAGAGAATTGTGGATCTTTGGAATTCTTTGTCTTGAAGCTCTATAGTTGTCCAGTCGTTCAGTATATTCAGGACAGAGACTGATAGATTTTTGAGCACTAAGGGAGTCAAAGGATATTGGATTAGGTCAGGAAAGTGCATTTGAAGTAAAAGTCCAGCTGTGATCTTACTGAATGGTGGAGCAAGCTTGAGGAACCATCTGGCCTACTCCTGCTCTTATTTCTTATGTTCTTAGGCCTGAAAGTATACCTAATGCACCAGTGTGGTGTCTTTCCAATTCTGTGTGCCAAATGGTACTGAAAAATAAGCGGTTTTGTTTTACGTGGTGCACAGTAGGAACTGGCTCAAACTCATTTTACATTGGACTCCTACCACTACCAGTAGAAGTAGCACTAGAATTGAACCAAGGTCCAAAAGGTGAAACGACTGCACTAATCCACTGTGCCATTCAAGATTCCTTCAAGCACAAGGAGTTGATCCAAGCTAATATGGATTAAAGAAATGTTGACTTTCTGATAACTTCAGAAGAAGAAACATGTGGCCAAAGTGAATAGACTTAAGAACAAGCAAGAAGTTACAAATTATATTATAAATTGGAAAGATAATGAGGATGATCAACAGACTATTTTCTTCTCTCACCAATTGTCTCCACTCTCCATTTTCCTCCTGAAGTCAAAATATTACCATGTATCCACATGTTAGTCACTCTTCAGGATTTAACCAAATGTCCATGATTCACAAATGAGCATTGATAGTCAACATCAGCAGGCTTTTTGACCAATCCTATTCCCACCCAAAGTCCTGATATGCGTTCTTCGGGGGTCATTAGATAGCAATCAGAAGTAGGGACTCTAGCTAATTTTCTTTCTCATAATTCTGGGGTGAAGAATTTGTTAACTCAGCACAGGCCAGTGAATCAAATCTCATGACTTTCCTGCTTCATGTGACTCAGCTACTCAGTGGATGAGCTTCCTGAGACATCAGGTGAGTTTGTAATATTGTATTTGTTATTGGAATTTATTGTAAAATAGAGTAATAGTGGGGTCTGTGTGTGTGACTTAATTGAATTAAAGGCAGCTGGTCTGAAGTATCATGTGATGTATCAGAAGATAAGCCAGGTTTGAAATGTTAAATCGGTAAACATGGGGAAAGTTTCAGAATGTGAGGTGTAAATGGAACATTTGCGTTTTTAAATAAACTAGACTTGCTTGAATTCAAAAGAGGGGGTGAAATGTTTTACCTAGCCAGGAGAAGTTAAGAAACAATTGGCAGAATCTTCTGTCTGTCGGGTGGGCCAGTCGGGAGTGGGCGTGGCTGGGTGCGGAGCCGATCGCCACCCACGATTGGCTCCACACCGCCATTTTACATGGGTGGGCCAATTAAGGCCCGCCCAGCCTGATGCCTGCCCGGTAGCACTCAGCGCTACCTGTGCAGGCGGTGGGGGAGAAGGGTGAGTCGGGGCCTGTGATCTTTCGCATATGCGCATGAAAGAGCGCAGAAACCTCCCTGAGGCACGGAGCTGCATCAGGGAGATAAAGTTCAAATTGAAAGTTTGTAAAAAAGCAAGATTAAAATTATTCAAACAGTGTCATCCGCCCGTGGATGAGGTTTCCTGAAAAACACGAAGGCCGCTTGGGCTCTTCGTTTGCCTGCCAACCTTAAGGTTGTATGGGTAGCCCTGTCAGTTACCTAAATTGGTTTATTAATGGCCTTAACAGGCCTTTGACAGTTTGGTGGGCACGCAGCTGCCTCTGGCACGCACCCGCCAAACGAAAGATCGGAATGATGTGCGTAGACGTCAGGACGCACACCTGCTGTCACCGCGCATAATTTTTTGCATCGGCATGTGGGGCCCACCCCCGCACGCCAACGTGAAAATTCTCCCCAATGTGTTTATTTTTCCCAAAGATTACTGGTAAAATTGGTACTATGATCGATTTTATTATTAGAGAGGTAAAGTCCAAAGACATAGTGAAACAATGGGAATTTGCATTCAAAGGGGAAAATATGTATAAAGGAGAGAAGGCTGTGTGTTAGGGAAGGCATTCTAAGATCTAACAAGTGTGAAAAGCCTCTAGCCTCTAAGCCTCAAATGGTTGGCTGCAAGAACTGAAGTTAAAAAACTCACTTTGAATTCGGCTGTTCAGGGTATCTTGTTACTTTGCCTGGGACTTTTAAAATCTATGGGCAGAATCTTCTGCCTGTTGGGTGGGCCGGTTGGGAATGGGCGTGGGTGGGCACGGAGCCGATTGCCGCCCGCAATCAGCTATGCACTGCCATTTTACGTGGACGGGCCAATTAAGGCTACCTGTGCGGGCGGGTGGAGGAGGGAGAATTGGGGCCTGCGCTCTTTCACGCATGCACATGCAATAACGCAGAAATCTCCCTGAGGCACAGAACTGCCTCAGGGAGGTTAAGTTCAGATTTAAAGTTTGAAAAAAACAATAGAATTATTCAGTCATGTCCCATCATGTGACAGTGTCACATGAGCTGGGACATGTTTATGAATTTTAATTAATAAAACCTTCATGAAACCTCATCCCACCCCTGGTTGACGTTTCGTGCAAAAAGCATGAGACATTTTCAGCATTAAAACTAAAATTCAGGAGCCTCCCAGTAATAGTTCATTGGTTGAAGGGCTTTTAAACTAAGGGTTTTGATAAAGGATTTACATAGAGCATCAGAGATTAACAGTGAACATAAGGGACTCAGTAACAAAAAAAATATTTACAGTGACTAAAAGATTAACTGTTGAGTTTTGGAACTCAGCCACAAAAAGAAGCAATAACAACGAGTATTTTAAATTAAATAACAAAAGGGGCCTTAACCAATGCATTAACAGTGAATAAAAGATTAACTGAATTTTAGAAATTCATTAACAAAGACAGCATTAATAGACAGACAATAAACAGTTGTGAATATGGAACACATTGAATATTTGTGCATAACAGCAAGTATAGGATTTCCCTGTATATTGATAAAAAATGTATTATACTTAAACCAGTATTCGGAAAAGAATCAATTATTTTAAAACAGAGAAAAAAAATGAAGTGACACAATAATGTGTTGTGGCACTAAGGAACGCTACTCATGAGTGGGGAAAGAGATAAAAAGATCTTTCTATGCCGTTTCCACAAGCCTGATTGACCACTGCTCGCAATAGCTGGAGACTGGAGCACCGAGTGCAGGAGAGGGGCGGCGAGGTCTCTGGAGAGGGGGTGAGTGAGAGGCGGCGGAGGGAGGGGGCCAGCAGCGGGTAAACCTATGCAGAGCCGAAGAGTCAGTTAGCAAAGTCACTGAACAAAAGGTTTTGTTCAGTAATTAACGTTTTACTCACATCACATAGTGAATAATGAATCATCCTTTTTTTTTTCGAACAATGCCTGGCGAATTCTCCTATCTCCTTTCATGCCTTCGCCCCAACTCACGTTGTCCATATACCCACGGATTTGTTGACCACCAAAATATCCTTTCCTTGCCCCCATGCTAGCTGTAAGTGTAAACTTACTGCTCTTCAGGTTACTGTCCCCCCCCCTTCCGTTTAAATCTTCTTTTATCCCCTTAAACTGCCTTTGCGACTACAGCCCCATCTCCAAGTTCCCTTTTCTCTCCCCAAAGCCCTTGAACATGTTATCTCTTCCCAAATTAGTGCTCACCTTTCCTACAGGTCCATGTCTGAATCTTTCCAGTTAGGTTTCCACCCAATTACAGCACTGAAAGGGCTCTAATAAAAGTCGCAAATGTCATCCTTTGTGATTATGGTGCACCATTTCTGTTTGTCCTGTCGACCTTCCTGCAGGCACTGGCACAGTTGACTACACAATCCTCCTCCAACACCATAAACACATTGTTCCCTCACCACCAATCCCATTCCCATTTCCGGCCACTGTTTTGGGCTGAACCAGACTGTTCGAAACCTCGGTATCCTTCCTGACCTCAAGCTGAGTTTCTGACCCCACATCTGCTCCATCACAAAGACCCCCTACTTCCACCTCTGTAACGTTGCCATTTTCACTCCTGCCTCAGTTCATATGTTGCTGAAACCTTTACCCATGCTCTTGTTCACCTTCAGAGTCAAATAATCCACTAGCTTCCCGACAAGCCTCCCATCTCCCTACCTGTGTAAACTTGGCCTCATCCAAAATTTTGTTGCCCATATCCTAACTCAGATTCATCTATTTTAATGCAATCCTGCTGGCCTCCTTTCATCCAGCCCCGGGAACTTCAGCTCATTCAAAATTCTGCTGCCCATTTCCTACCCCACATCAATTCCAGCTCACTGCCCACATTGGCTCCTGTTCTGGCAAAGCCTCAAATTTACAATTTTCATCCTTGCCTTGAACTTCCCTCATGGCTTCACCTCTCCCTATCTCTATTACCTCCTACAGCCCTAAAAACGTGACAGCAATGGCAGTGCAAAGGAAATGCGGGATGCACAAGAGTCCAGAACTAGGGGAAAACAAGGATCCCTGGAGAGTTGTAGGGCTTGAGGAGGTGACAGAGATTGGGACAGACAAAGCCTCAAAACGATCTGTATGTAAGGATAAGGTTTTTAATAGTGAAGGACTAGGAGCCAATGCAGGTCAGTGAGGACAGGAATGGTTAAGATATGGTGAACCTTTATAAAACACTCATTTGGCCTTAACTAGAGAATTGCATCCAGTTCTGGGTACCTCACTTTCGGAAGGATGTGAAGGCATTGAAGAGAGTGCAGAGTTTCACGGATGAGGAACTTCAGTTACGTGGATGGATTGGAGAAACAGGGGTTATTCTTGTCAGAGAAGAGAAGGTTTAGAAGAGATTTGATAGAGCTATACAAAATCATGATGGATCTAGACAGAGGAGATAGAAAGTGTTTCCGTTGGTGGAAGGGTCAAGAAGCAGATGACACCGACTTAAAAGTGTTTGGCAAAAGAACCAGAGATGAAATGCAGAAAAACTTTTACCCAGCAAGTGGTTACGATCTGGAATGCACTACCTGAGAGTGTGCTGGAGGCAGATTGAATCATGGTTTTCAAAAGGGAATTGGATAATTATCTGAAGAGAAAATATTTGCAGCGCTACAGGGAAAAGGCCAGGGAATGGGACTAGCTGTATAGCTCCCAGTGCAGCAATTTATAATTGTATGAACTTAAGTTGACAGAGGTGGGGTGAAGGAAGCCAGCAGGAGAGTATTAGGGTAGATGAGTTTGAAGGTGAAAAGGAGAGTATTAGGATAGACAAGTGTGAAGGTGAAAAAAAAACATGGATAAGTGCTTCATTGGGAGGAGAGATCAAGGTAGCCATAGAGGCAGACAATATTACAGGGCTGGAAATAGGCAGTCTGTGACGAAGAGAAGATGGAGAACAAAAGCTCAGCTTGAGCTAGCAAGATTGCGAACAGTTTGATTCAATCTGACATTGACCATGGTGGGGGATGGAATCATTGGCAAGGGCAGAAAATTTGTGGTAGAGGCTGAAGATAATGGCTTATAATTATCTAGAACAAATTGTGACTCATTCAAGTTTGATATCATGCAGCATAGAGGAAAGAAAAGGGTCAAGGAGAGGTAGGACACTGTTATCAGTGTACACCAGGAAGCTAACCATATGTATACAGGTGATGGTGCCTAGGGGTAGCATAGAAAAAATGGAGGGGGTTATGGCTGGTTCTAAAGGGTGATTCCAGGAGTAACAATGTGGGATCTGGAATAGAAGCCACTGCTGCTGATGATGCCCTGCCTATAATTAGATAGTTAAGAGTATAGCCAAGCAAAGGTATTCTAGTAAACTGGACAATGAAGGAGACACGTTGGAGGAAGATACTGTGGACAACCATGCCAAAGGTTACAGAAATTGAGGAGCCACAATACACCTTGGTCAGTTGAAAAGAATGCTTGTTTTGATAAAAGCAAAACACTGCGAATACTGGAGATCTGAAGTAAAAACAGAAAGTGCTGAAAAAGCTCAGCAGGTCTGGCAGTATCTGTGGTGAGAGAAACAGAGTTAACGTTTCTAGTCCAATAGGACTCTTCTTTGGAACCCAATGTTTTTTGACATTGGCTAAGGTTGCTTAGGGTTGGAAAACTGATTGGAAACAGAGTTAGATGTATGCAATTTGGATACAATAACAGATTTAAGAACTACAGAAAGGAAAGGGATTTCAGAAAAGAGATGAGTTTTTGCAAGAAGAAAAGGATTGAATGTGGGTTTTTTGTAAAAAGGGGAAATGGTGACACTGCTTTTGAAAAGGAGGGGGCAGTACTTTTAAGAATCAAAAACAATGACTGCAGCAATCTAATAAGTGAGATAAAAGCATTGAGCTCAGTTAAAGGATTGACACCATTAAATACTGTAACTAATTATTTGTCACTGAATGAGGCTTAATTAGGAATTTGGTTCATTGGACGATAAACACAACTGTTCACCAAAAGGTTAATTCTACACTGAAGCTTTCCTGCGGCCAGAGTTGGGGAGAGGGGTAGAGGTCGTCACGGCAAGCCTCCACGGCGTTCAAAAGGCACTTGAGGGGCACGTCACTGAAGCTGGGGGGAGGCAGTCTTCTTGCCTTTTGGGGCAATCTTGTCTTCCGTGTGGCAGTCCTGGGCTGGAAGCACTGAGAGGTGTGCACGTGGCTGCATTTTAAATGTGGCGCCTGGCGTGATGAAGCGGCGAGGTGATGGCATGGCGGGCGACTGAGAGCCCGCCTGTTTTACTCGCCCGCTGCTGCGCTTAGGGTGGAATTGTCCCAGATTTGCACTATGTTTTTGTTCAATAACTTAAAACAGAAAATCCAGGCATTTGTCTCTTTAAAATATAAATATAAAGCATAAAGGGCTAGAGATTGGTCCATGTCATTTTTGGGACGCGGGGGTTGTGATTCACGATCCATCTGTCTGTGCTGAGGTGGAGCCAGGCAACGTGCAAATATTGATACTGCCACCTCATTTATCTGATTGTAACATAGGGCCAAGCATCTTCTATGCTACTGGTTGCCTCTGCGGGGAACCGCGCAGCATGGACTTATAGCATATGGAACAGCCAGCCTTCTGTTCTTAAAGGCAGTCGGTCCCTCTCAAAAGGAAAGCTGAATTGAATTACAGGGGCCACTGAATACTATTGCCGTAATTGTAAACAAGGGAAGTAGAACACCTGGCAGAGGGAGTGTTCCATGGTCATAGATGTGATGCTGGAGACTTTAGTGGTGAAGGTGGGCAGTGGGAGAGATGCCATGATTCTATAGAGGGAAAAAGGCCCTCAAGGACCACCTTCAGAATAAATAAGAAGGAGGAGGCTAGAGTCAATTCTCAGTGTCTGTCCCCAGGATCTGTCAGCAGTGCCACAAGAAGCGTAATGTGGTGAATATCAGTGAATACATCTTCAAATGACATCTCCTACCCATCGTTCAATCAAGCTGTCATGCTGCTCGATGCACCACACCCCCATCAATCACCCATTAACACTCCCTGACACTCAGGACACAGGCCTTAATATCCAGATAGTCCACCTTACCCTCATACACCTACCAATGCTCCCAGTCTCATACACACCCCTCACTGCCTCCACATTCCTTCAGCTATTCAGCTATTGCAGGCACATCACTCAAACACAATGCTACACAATCACTGACCTTCTTCTTTCTTTCTTTCAGGACAAGATGACAGAGAATAAAAGGAAGCAGGACATAACCGGTGAAGAATGAGGACACTCCTCCCAAGTCAAATGGAGGAACTGGTTCCCCGTACCATGGGGCTGCTTCTGACTGAATGTTGAGGATGTCAGTATGTCTCTTATCAACTCCCAGCGCACCATCATCCAGCTATCTGCCATGATGAGCAAGCTGCCGAATGTGTGACCATAAACCTCTCGCTTCCCATCCCAACCCCCTTCCGCACTCCAACCTTCCTCTTCTGAGTTCCTATTCCTGAGTTCCGACATCCAAGAACTGCCATATGCCAGCCGCAGCAGCTCCAGGAGGAGTGAGGGCAACAGCACAGCACTGATTTAGAGGCCCCATCACTCCATTTAACATTTATAGCCACCAGCTCAAGTACTGGCATTGCAGACACCCTTATGGCTTGCACAGAGTTGGGATCAGCATGTTGTGAGTCATCAGGTTCAAGTGAGCTGCAGCCAAGTGAGGCGTAAAGGATGGTTTGCCAGCTCACCGGAGTGCAAGATCACAGACAAGTTCTGCTACAGGGGTCTCAGATGAGGACCTCGATGGAGCACATACAGGAACTGGGCAAAGTTAGAGATGTAATAGGTATTAAGCAAGTGAAAGCGGGGAGAGTGGACAAAAAAAAACCATAAGGGAAGACCTGCGATAGGGTGGAAGGCAGGAGAGGTTAAATAACAAATGGGGTGACAGCGTAAGGCCAAAGGGAGGGGTAACTGGACATGAAACAAAAGATGTGCTAGAGGAGGAGTGAATGGCAGAATCATGAATTGCTGCCATTCAAAAGCAAAAAGAAAAAGAAAGTTAAGAGAGTAAAATCAAAACAATCAAATAAAAAGAAAGCAAAATGGAAACAGAGGCTATGATTGGAAATTGTTGACCTTAATGTTGAGTCTGAAAGGCTATAAAGTATCTAATTGAAAGATGAGGGGCTGTTTCTCAAGTTTATGTTGAGCAAAATTGGAACACTGCAGGAGGCCGAGAGCAGAGAGATCAGAGTAGGGGCAAAGTGGAAAATTAAGATGACAGGTGCTGGGCCCCTCACACCACTGAACACTTCATTTTTGGTGAGCAACAATCAAATTCTTTGAATGGATCTGTGTGGTTACACTTGCAGACTGAATGGAGCCCATTTTGCTTTGGTCTCCCCAATGTAGAACAGACTGTATCATGAGCAGCATACTAAATTGAAATAAGTACAAGTAAACCAGTTTCACATGAAAGGAGTGTTTGGGGCCTTGGACGGTGAGGAGGGATGGGGCAAAAGCGCAGTTATTGCATTGCCTGCGGCTGCAGGGAAAGGTGCTGTAGGAAAGGGAGGATTTGTTTGTAGTGGGGAGTGTTGACTGAGGAGTGGACCAGATTGTCGCAGAGGAAATGGTCCCTTTGAAATGCTGAAAGGGGAGAGGAAGGGAAGATGTGCTTGGTGGTGGTGGTAGAAATGTGGAGGATGATCCATTGAGTAGAGAGGCTGGTGGGTGAAAAGGGGAACTTTATTGCAGTTCTGGGAGGGTGGTGAGAGCAGATGTGTGAAATGGAATGGGCACAGTCGTGGGCCAAGTCAATCTTGGTGGAAGGGAATCCTTGGTTGAGGAAAAGGGTAGACATATCAGAAGTGCTAGGATGGAAGGTTGCATCCTCTGAACAGTTGCGACAGAGAAACTGGAAGAATGGAATGGAATCCTTTCAGGAAGCAGGGCATGAGGAAGTGTCATCAATATAACTGAGAGTCCATGGGCTTATAGTGAATATTGGTTGATAGCCTTCTCTAGACAGGGAAGCTGAAGAAAGTAAGAGAAGAGTTGGAGATGGACGAGGTGAAGGTGAGAGAAGGGTGGAAATTGGAAACAAAGTTGATGAAATTTTCCACTTCAGGGCAAGAGCAGGAAACAGCATCAATACAGTCATCAATGTACCAGAAAAAGGGGCGAGGGAGGGGACCTGAGTAGGACTGGAACAAAGAATGTTACACATATCCCACAAAAAAGCTAGGCATAGCTAGGACCCATGTGGGTTCCCTTAGCAACACCTTTTATTTGGAGGAAGTGAATGGAGTTAAGGGAGAATTGTTCAATGTGAGGACAAGTTCAGCCAAATGGAGGAGGGTGGTGGTGGATAAGGATTGTATGGGCCTCCACTCAAGGAAGAAGCAGATACTCACAGACCATAGAGGTAGGGTTGGAGGTGTAGAGAGATTAGGCCTCCATGGTGAAGATGTTTAGGGTCAGGAAACTGGAAACTGTTGAAGTGATGTAGAGTATCAGAAGACTCACAGATGTAGGTGGAAAGAGACTAGACAAGTGGAGGAGAATAGAGCCATGATAGGAAGAAATCATATTCTGTGGGGCAGGAAGAGGCTGAAATGATGGGTCTACCAAGGCAGCTCTGTTTGGGAATCTTGGGAAGGAGGTAGAAGTGACATGTTTGGGGCTGGGGGACTATGAGTTTAGAGGCCATGGAGAGAAGATCCCTAGAGAAGATGAGGCCTGTGTCAATCCTGGAAAGTACTGGCTTGATGTCCAGTAGTAGGGTCATGACCTAGTGAGAGGTAGGAGGAAGTGGCCTCTGCAAGGTAGAGGAGGTCAGTACAGCAGACAACAACAGCATCACCTTTGTTAACAGGTTTGATAATAATGTTAGGGTTGGACTTGAGAGATCCAAGTTCAGCAAGTTTAGAGGGAGGAAGGTTAGAGTTAGTGAGGGGAGCAGAGAAATTGAAATGACTGGTATCAAATCGGCAGTTCTCAATGAAAAGATTAAGAGGGAGAGGAAGAGGCCAGAAGGAGAGGTCCAACTAGAGGGAAAACACTGGAGACAAGTAAAAGGGTCTGATGAGTGGGGAGCAGAAACAGGTGAGGAGGCGAAGTCAACAGAAGAAGAGCTCAACATGCTGAGCTCAAAATTCATTGAGGTGGGTGCATAAGGAGTTGAAATTGAGGCCTTTGCTAAGGACAGATCATTCCAGATCAGTGAGGGGATGATCAGAGGGTATTGTGAATATACAGCAAAGGGTAAAATTGGAAGAAGAGATGAGGTCAGAGGAAAGTGAAGGCGAAGAAGGATCTGAAGGGGATTGGTGCCCATAAGTTGTTGAAGTTTGATCCTTCACACCTGTGAGGAAAAATGTTTTTTTTTTAAAGTGCCAAATGAGGCAAAGGATAAAATGAACCTGCAGACCAAGACAGCTTTGAGTCAGCCAATGCTGCTCAGGAGAGAGGGTGAGAGTGTGCATGTGGCGACACGTGGAATTGGGTGTAGATCTCAGGATGTGGCAAGAACACTGGTTTGAGGAACACTGAATATTGTGGAGACAACTGTAATCATGGGTGGATCTGAAGCATAAAGGGTAGAATTTCAGTTGGAATAAGTCTGAGCTGGAGGGTCTTGAGTTGCTGAGGGATACTTTGTGGCTGCAAAACCAAGTTTTGGTGGATACCTGATCAAACACGAGAAATAGAAAACAATGAAAATTAATAAGGTAGAAGAAACAAACAGAAATCCCATTGGAGAGAAGAACAGAACCTCCTCTAGGTGGGAATTCCTGAAGAGTAATAGCAGTAAATTAAACACTAATACAAAAACAAAATACTGATAATGCTGGAAATCAGAAATAAAAGCGAGAAGTGCTGGAAATATTCAGCAGGTCAGGCAACTTTTATTGGGAGCAAAACAGAATTCACGTTTCACTTTGATGACCTTCCATCAAAACTGGGAAAGTTAGAGATGTAATAGATTTTAAGCAAGGGAATCACAGAATTGTTATTGTGTAGAAGGAGGCCATTCGGCCCATCGTGTCTGCACCAGTGCTCTGAGCATTTTAACTTAGTGCCAATCTCCTGCCATTTCCTCATAACCCTGCACATTGTTTCTATTTAAATAATCACCAATGCCCTCTTGAATGCCTCAATTGAACCTGCCTCCACCATACATCCATGCAGTGCATTTCAAACCCTAACTACTTGCTTTGTGAAAAAGATTTTTCTCACCTCACATTTGTTTCTTTTGCAAAATACTTTAAAACTGTGTCCTCTGGTTCTTGATCCATTTACGAGTGAGAACAGTTTCTCCCGACCTACTCTGTCCAGACCCCACATGAGTTTCCTCCTCTGACACCATGGCCTGGGCAGCATCTGCCTCCTCGGTAAAGACAGATGCAAAGTATTCATTTAACACCTCAGCCATGCCTCTTGCCTCTATGTGTAAATCCCCTTTTTGGTCCCTAACCGGCCCTACTCCTCCTTTTACCACCCTTTTAATATTGACGTGCTTATAGAATACTTTGGGACTTGCTTTTATGTTAGCTACCAGTCTTTTTTCATAATTCCTCTTTGTTTCTTGTATTTGCTTTTTCACACCGCTTTTGAACCTTCTGTATTCAGCTTGGTTCTCAATTGTATTTGCTACCTGACACCTGTCGCAAGCACACTTTTTCTTCTTGAACTTAATTTGTATCTCCTTTGTCATCCAGGGAGCTCTGGATTTGTTTGTTCTCCCCGTCCCTTTTGAGGGAACATACCTTGATAGTTCCCAAACCATCTCCACTTTGAAAGTAGCCCATTGTTCAGCTACTGTTTTTCCCACTAACCTTTGGTTCCAGTCTATCTAGCTCAGCTCTGTTCTTGCCCCATTGAAGTCCGTTCTCTGCCAATGGATTATTCTTACTCTGGATTGACCAATATCATTTTCCACCGTCATCCTAAACCTTATGATACAATGATCACTGTCCCCTAAATGTTTTCCCACTTTCATTGATATACTTGGCCCACCTCATTCCCAAGAACCAGGTCTAGCAGTGCCTCCTTTCTTGTTGGACTGGACACATACTGCTGTAGGAAATTCTCCTAAATGCTTGTCCCTCACTGCCCCTTACACTACCACTATCCCAGTCTGTATACGGGCAATTAAAGTCTCCCATTATAACTACTCAATGATGTTTACACCTCTCTGTAATTTCCTTGCAGATTTGTTCCTCTATACCCTTCCCACTAGCTGGTGGTCTATATATCACACCGAGCAATGTAATTGCAACCTTCTTATTCCTTAGCTCTAGCCAAATTGATTCTGTCCTTGAATCCTCTGACACATCCTCTTTCTCCAGTACCGCAATACTCTCCTTAATCAAAAACGTCACCCCTCCTTTTTTCCGTTTCCTATCTTTTCTGAACACCTTGTAACCAGGAATATTGAACAGATCTGACCTTCCTTAAGCCAGTTATCTCAACAACATCATAATTCCACAAGGCAGTCTGTGCCTGTCACTCCCCAATGTCATTAACTATACTCCATGCATTCACATACATGCAGTGTAACCCTGATTTAGACTTCATTACTTGCTCCGACTCCATCTATTAACTTACTATTCTCTACTTTAGTGCTACCTGCTTCTCTCCCAGCATCCTGTGTACCCTAGTATTACTTTCCAAAATTCTCTTCAGGTTTCCACACCCCTGCTGAGTTACTTTAAACCCTCCCCAATAGCACTAGCAAAACAACCCGCAAGGAACTCAGTCCTGGCTCTGTTCAGATGCAACCTGTCTGGCTTGTACAGGTGCCATCTCCCCCAGAGCCAGTCCCAGTATCCCAGGAAGCTAAAGCCCTCCCTCCTGCACCATCTTTCCAGCCACATGTGCATCTGTCTTACCTTCCTATTTCTGTACTCACTTGCACATGACACTGGCAGTAATCTGGAGATTACTACTTTAGGGGTCCTGTTTGCCAATTTTCTACCTAACTCCCTAAATTCCGATTCCAGGACCACATCCCCCTTCCTACCTATGTTGTTAGTACCAATGTGGATCACGACCTCTGGCTGTATGCCCTCCCCCTCAAGAATATCCTGCAGCCGTTCTGTGACAGCCTTGACCCTAGCACCAGGGAGGCAATAAATCATCCTGGAGTCACGTTGACAGCCGCAGAAATGCCTGTCTGCTCCCCTAACTAAAGAATCCCCGATCAGTACTGCCCTTCCACTCTTCTTCCTCTCCCTAGTACATCTGGGCCACCCATGGTGCCACGGGCTTGGGTCTTGCTTCACTCCTCCAAGGATCTATCGCCCTCACCGATATCCAGAATGGAAAACCAGTTAGTGAGTGGGACCTCTGGGGACTCCTGCACTACCAGCCTGTTTCTCTTGGACTGCCTGGCTGTCACCCATTCCCTATCTGCCTGCTTGCCCCTAACTTGTGGTGTGACCACCTCTCTAAATGTGCTATCCACGTAGTTCTCTGCCTCACGGATGCACCTCAGTGACTCCAGCCGCTGCTCAAGCTCTGAAACACGGAGCTCAAGCTTATGGAGCCGGTGACACTTCCTGCACATGGGCTCGTCTGGGTCACAAGAAGTGATGGGGAGAATGGGTAAAGATCAAGAAGGAAGGTCTATGATAGGGTGGAAAGCAGGAGAAATTAAATGGTAAAAGCGATGATGATGTAAGGCCAAAGCGAGTGGTAATGGGGCAAATAAAGAAACAAAAGATGTGTCTCGAGGTGCTGTGAATGGCAGAATGATTAACAACTGTCATCACAATGCCAAAAAATTAAACGAAAGAGAGAAACCAAAATAAGCAAAGAGAAAAGGAACAAAACCAGAGCTGAGGTCACGGTCTGTAATTGTTGGACCCACTGTTGAGTCCAGAAGGCTGTAAAATGCCTAATTGAAAGACAAGGAGATGTGTCTTGAGCTTACTTGGAGCTTCGTTGAAACACTGCAGGAGGCTGAGGATAGAGAGGTCAGAGTGGGAGCAAGGTGGAGAACTAGAATGAGGGGCCCTGGGCTCCTCTTGCAGCTGAGCACTTGACCTTTGGTGAGTGACAGTCGAGTTTGTAGAATGGATCTGCTTGGTCCAAGTTTGGGAAATGAGTGCCACATCAACCGATTGGGCCATGTGACTTCATGATAGCACCAGTTCAGCTGCTTCCAGCCCTCACAGGGAACGTCCATGTGAGTGCCCTTCTCAATATGTTGGGCCACGTGAGCCACGCTGGAAGTGGCTAGTGGCACAGCACGCATACTCAGGAGATTTTAGCTTCTGTAGTACCATCTCCAGCGGCTCTACGAATCCAAATTTTGCTTCCAAAGGTTTTTGGAAAGTTAGCAAAATCTTGAAAACTGATCGCCTACACACTTGTAGAAATAGCTGCATCTGTCCACAACAGAGCATGTCAAGAGTGTAGAGAACTAATTTCCTCATCGTAATATTAATGATGTTCCAAATTACATTCTGTCAACCAATGCAAATGAATTTCAACAATCAGTAACTCTTTTTTTAATTCATTTGTGGGATGTGGGTGTTGCTGGCTAGGCCAGCACGTATTTCCCATCCCTAATTGTCCTTGTTCAGAGGGCATTTAAGAGTCAACCACATTGCTGTGGGTCTGGAGTCACATGTAGGCCAGACCAGGTAAGGACAGCAGATTTCCTTCCCTAAAGGGCATTAATGAACCAGATGAGTTTTTACAACAATCGTTTCATGGTCAGACTTTTTAATCAAATTCCACCATGGTGGGATTCAAATCCGGGTCTCTGGATTACTAGTCGAGCAACAATACCATTACGCCATCGCCTCCCCTTCATCAGTCCCTTAGAAAGCCAACATGCCACAAACCAAGATCCTTAGACTAAGTAGGTCTAACAAATAGGTGTTGAAAACTTAAAACAAAACTAATCAAACTTAATATCTGATAAATAAATATTGAGCCAATATCTTGAGTAATCCATCATGTAAATCAAACTCCTGGATTATAATTATAAATAAACATTAATATCCATTTCACACAAAAGCAGTTTCTACACACCATAAAGTGGAATGGATTGTAACTTTAAATAGTTTTTAACAAATTTTGAAGGAGAGAATTAAAAATACAATATCAGAAGCCAACAGTGAAAAGGGCAATGATAGACTTCAAGAGGATAGAGTCAGGCTGGTGCAATGAGTGGCCATGTGGCAGGTGAAATTTGGTGCAAAGAAGTTTAATAGGAAGAATGAGGAGAGGCAATATAAAGTAAAGGTTGCAATTCTAAAGTGGGTGCAGGAACAGTATGTGTATTATACACATTGTTGAAGGAGGCAAGGCAAGTTGAGAAAGTGGTTAAAAAGCCATATAGGATCCTGGGCTTTATAAATAGAGATATTTAGTACAAATGCAAAGAAGCTATGATGAAACTATATAAACCACTACTTGGCCTCAACTGTCCAATTCTGGGCACCACGCTTTAGAAACGATGTGAAGGCTTGAGAGAGTGTACGAAAATAGTTCCAGGGGTGTCTCTCCAGTTACGTGGATAGATTGGAATTCAATCCGGAAAAGTGAGAGATAATGCATTTGCGGAGGGCAAACAAAGCAAAGAAATACTCAATAAGTAGGAGGATATTTAGAGGGATTGAGGAAGTAAGAGACGTTGGAGTGCATATCCACAGGCCCCTGCAGGTGGCAGGACAGGTGGATAAGGTGGTAAAGAAAGCATATTGAATGCTTTCCTTTATTGGACTAGGTATTGAATACAAAAGCTGGGATGTAGTGATGGAACTGTATAAAACACTGGTTAGGCCACAGCTGGAATTTTGTGTACAGTTCTGGTCACCACGTGACAGGATGGACATAATTGCCCTGGAGACAGTACAGAGGAGATTTACAAGAATGATGCCAGGGCGGGAAAATTTCAGATACGAGGAAAGATTGGATAGGCTGGGGTTGTTTTCCTTAGAACTGAGGAGGCTGAGGAGTGATCTAATTGAGGTGTACAAAATTATGAGCAGCCTAGATAGGGTAGACAGGAAAGACCTGTTTCCTTTAGCTGAGCAGCCAATTACCAGGAGACATAGATTTAAGGTGATTGGTAGAAGGATTTGAGGGGATATGAAGAAAAACTTTTTCACCCAGAGTGTGATGGGCATCTGGAATTCACTGTCTAAGTTGGTGGTTGAGACTGAAACCCTCAACTCATTTCAAAGGTACCTGGATCTGCATCTGAAGTGCTGTAACCTGCAAGGCTATGGACCGGGGGCTGGAAAGTGGATTAAAAATGAGAGGCTAGTTTATTTTTTTTCTCTTTTTTTTGGCTGGTGCAGAGACAATGGGCTGAATGGCCTCTTCCTGGACTGTAACTTTTCTATGATTCTAAGCTGGGGTTGTTCGAATAGAGAAGGTTGAGGGTAAAATTGATCGAAGTGTTCAAAATCACGAGGGGTCTGGATAGAGTAGATAGGGAGAAACTGCTCCCATTAGCAAAAGGCTGAGAACCAGGGGGCACAGATTTACAGCGCTTGACAGAAAAAACAAAGGCATCATGAGGAAGAACTTTTTATGCAGCGAGTGGTTAGGATCTGGAATGCACTGCCTGAAAGGGTAGTGAAGGCAGATGGCTTTCAAAGGGAGTTGGATAAGCCCTTGAAGGGAACAATTTTGCAGGACTATGAAGGGTGGTGGAGTGGGACTCATTAAATTGCTCTTGCAGAGAGCCGGCACAGGCTTGACAAGCTAAGTGGCCACCTTCTATCCTATAACAATTCTATGATTCTATTACAACATTGTAGTATACCATAGCCTCAAGCAAATATCCAAATAATGGAAAGATATATACAAAGTTCATGTTTGTGCTCATGTCTGGTAATTATTTACCAAAAAAAAGTTGCTTAGTAACAACACTAGAAACTTGGTATTAAACAGCAGGATGATCCATAAATACTGGAACTGCATGTGAGTAAATATTATAATGAGATTTGAACCTAAACATCATAGATCAGTTTAGTAATAACTGAAGTGGGGAAATAAAGCTTCAGAACGTTTTACTGTTATCAATGCTTTGCCAAAGACCACAGAAGCAAATAGGGATTGGAAGCAGTAATCATACCTCTCTTCTTGTTGGAAATGACCAAACTAAAAATTGAGGGCCACCTAGTCAAAATTAACTTGAATTCACACAAAGCAATTTGTAATGTTCCACATGTGAGTCTTTTGAAGGTTAAGATTTCAGCCATGGCTCAGTAGTAGCATGCTCAACACTTGGTCAGAAGGTCATGGGTTAAAGTCCCACTCGAGTTAGGCACGTAACCCAGACTGACACTTCAGTGCAGTTCAGAGGGAGTGCTGCATTTTTGCCAGTGTTGACTTTCAGATGAGGTGTTAAACCAAAGCTCTGTCTTTCAACTCCATTGGACTCCAAATATCCCTTATGATTCATTCAGCTGATGTTACTACTAGACAAGCCTGATCCCAGGGTAGAACCCAGCTCGATAGATCCGAACTTTTATTTTTTGTTTCGATACGTGGAGAGTGGCTACTGAACAGAGTCACAGGAGTCAGCTGATGAACGTTTTAACAAAAGAAGAAAACATTTATTAAACAAGAAAAGATGAACTATATTACAATACTCCTTCACCCACAACTATACTTTCACAGATATATACATATTTGTAAGGATAACACCAGCTACAAAAGCTATCTTATACTCTAATGTTCACCAGTAAGTACCCATCCCATGTAAAACAATAGGCGACCTGTGGTCAGACACACCACACTCTGAAACCAAGTGACAGACGCCACCTCAACCAAATGCTATGGGTCTCCCCTCAACTCCCCTCAGACGCTTGTCACACGGTGAGCCGACCAGTCTCACCGAATTCCGTCTTATGCACAAGGGTTTCCAATCTCCACTTCCCAAGAACTTGTTTTGGAATCTTCTCCCAAACCAACGCTTTCTCTCAGATGCCTTCCACAAGGGACGACCTCCAGGATTTTGAACTCTCCTTCCGATGTTCCTCTCCCCTGGATCACCACGTGCATTCAAGCTTTCTTCCACGTTCTCTCTCACTGATTCAGCTGTCAAAAGTACACCACTGCTTCACATATCCATAGCAAGGAGTTAAAGACCTTTAGCTGTCTCCTTGGACCTTCTGGCTTCTCACACACCTATATCGTTTTAAATCTGCTTTCTGCAGCTTTCATCTCTTTAAGCTTGAAGGTTTACGCTCTGCTCCTTACTGTCACTTGCACAGAACAGGACCATTTCCCTTCCTGTTCTTCCTTTGACTAGAAAGTCTTCTTGGGACCCCTCTTTCCTGTCTCACTCCCTGGCCTTGGTTCTTTTAGGAAATTTACTCTCTGCAGTTCCATTTCCCAATATCCAGTCTGTCTGGAATCCTGGCTTCAACTTCAGTTTGGGGCTTGCTATTTTTCCCTCTGCTGTCCAGGTCTCTCTGGCAGCTGCTTTCAACTGAACTCAAACTGCTCTTTCTATGTTTTACTGTGCATGCGTGTGCATGTGTGGGGGGTGGGGAGGGGGCTCCCTCTCTGCACCCCTGTTGCTAGGCAACAGCACAGTTTTTCCCACTTGTGTTTGCTTTAACTACTCTTTGAAAGTAATAAAACTCATTAGAAATGCAGGTACCTTTTAAAGTGAAACTAAAACTCTACTTTTTTCGACAGTCAAATACAAAACTACAAGTCAAACTTAAACAAGAAAGATATACCTTACTCTTAACACACCCAAATACACATTAAAATTACTTAAACTATCTCTATTTCCTAACACCTTTCCCTTTGAAAGAAATGAAACGTCACAACAGTGAAAGTACAATGGTCTTACATCCGCCTCACACAAACTTATCATAACCCTCTAACAATTGCTTATTACAATCTATGCAAATAAATTTTCTATCTTGTTTCACAATTACACATTATATCATACAATTACAAAGATTTAAGCAAAACAAAGTCAATCAATGTAATAAGATTAATATAATTTGTACATCATAGCTTTATCATAACACAACCCTTCTGTTCCTTTTTCCTCTTATTCCCAGTCTTTAACTCAGCAAAGAATGTTTCATTTAAGTCCACAGCCCAATCATCCTTTATATTAGCTGTAGGGGTAATTCACACTTCAAGCCCATTTTCCAAACTCAACTGTGGTAAATTCTCATTTCAATTTAGCAAAGTCAAAGTGGCATTTTGTGCATTACCATCTAATTTCTTCTCTGATCAAAATCTCTTTGCACCGTTTCAAGGATGTTGTTGAAATGCTTTTTATGTTCACACAAAACAGTTTCATACTCCTACTTGGTTTGATCTTTAAACTTTTTATGATTTTGTTGTTTCTCCAAATCCCATTTTGAACAGGTCTTTTCTACTTCTTTTTGAACAGTGTCAATTATTTTCTCCCTGTGGAGTTTCATAGTTCACTCTAACCCTTCAACTCTTTTGCAGGTTTTGAATGGTCTTTTGCAAACTGTCCACTTGCCTGGATTCCCACTGCTGTATCTTGTGTATTAGCACCAGCAAGCACTTGTAAAGCAGTGTCTCTGGTCATTGACCTGGAATGGTCATTTTTGCGATTTCAATCCTTTTCGTTCACAATTCTTGATTTCTGATTCTGCAGGCACTTTAGTTGTTTTCATATTGTCCATTACAGAGGTTGATATATTAGTAATGTTACTTGGATCAGTTCTTTGCTCAACTGGACCACAATGCGGCAAGAATTTTTTACTCACAGTAACAACTTTGGAACTGTGACATTCCACACCACACATTTTCCCCTTCATTTTCTCCAGTTTGCATTGAAGTTCGAGAATCTCATTGCTCTTTTCCCAATCAAGTTCTAACAGTTCAATTGTCTTGGTTTTGAATTCTGCATTCAACCAATTATTCGGATTTACCAACAATTCCCTTTCCTGTTCAAGGTATTTTCCACGATATTTCTTAGAGACTACTGAGGCTTGAAGTTTATCAAATTTTAACCGAAGATTGACCTTTGTTAAATTTGCTTCTACAAGTTTAATATTTAGACATTTTAAGTCCTCAGTCAAGTGTTCTACTTTCTGTGACTGATTCTCAAATTGTTCTCACCAATTCTCTTTTTTCATTAGCAAACTCCTCTGGTTGGTTTTCTACTTTAATCAGGTTTTCCTTCGATTGCTTGTTATCAGCAATAAGTATTTCATTTTTGGTCACAATAGTTTCCTGAGGTTGGCTAAGATCAGCATGATTAACTGCCTGCTGCAATGCAGTCATTGCCCCATTACTGTCTCCGCTAGCTAAATCATTACCCAGAATAAAATCCACCCCTTTAATGTGATTTAGGAATAATTCCCACCATAACAATACCATTTACAAAGTGACTTTGTAAGTTGACATCACACAGAGACAGGTTCATAAATTCCATTAATACCTCTTATTAATACTTTTCCCTTCATAAAACTATCCAAAATACAAATTGTATCAACCGCCATCAGTGATTGATCTGCCCCAGTATCTCTCAAAATTTTAATTTGTTTAATTATTTTATTGGAGGGGTAAGGGAACACTTCTCCCTTTGAGACAAAACATCCAGAACTTCTAATAGCCTGACTTCCTTCACCAGAAATCAAAGACGAATTCTCTGGACTATCCTGAACCATATCCCCCTTTCCTGTTGGTTGTGAAGGAACACGTTTCACCTGTACCACTGCTACCATTTTAACAACCATTTCCTTTTCTGATGCAATCTTTCCTAAGGATTCCTCAGGCGTTCCTATTACTGTAATAGGTCTACCATTTAATCTCCAGCAATCTGCCCGAAGATGTCCCACCTTGTTACAATGGAAACATTTAGGCTTCCAATCTCACTTCCACCCTCAGCACTTTCCTTTCTGGTCTGAGGAGAAATCACCTAGGAACTCCCAACTTCTCTTCTCTGGCTACTTACCTTCCTTTCACCTTCCCATCATCTGCCCTTCTCAAGTTAATGAGGATGATGGAAAAAGGGGTTAGAATTATGGACCAATTTATAATCATCTGCCATCTCCACTGCCTATCTAGTTGTTTTAACCCTCTGGTCTTCAACATGAGTTCTAACTACTGGAGGAAGTGGATCTTTAAATTCTTCCAAGAGAACGACTTCTCTAAGAGCTTCAAATGTCGTCTCTACCTTTAATGCCCGTATCCAATGGTCAAAATTATTTTGCTTTACCCTCAAACTCAATATGAGTCTACCCAGGCTGTTCCCTTATATTCTGAAATTTCTGCCGGAATGCCTCAGGGACTAACTTACATGCACTAATAACCTTTTTTACTGCATCATAATCCACTGATACCTCTTCTGAAAGTGACGCATAAACCTCTTGAACTCTACCCACCAACCTACTCTGTAGGAGCAATGACCAGGTTTCGTTTGACCACTTCATTTGCTTAGCCACCTTTTCAAACGAAATAAAGAATGCATTTACATCCCTTTCCTCACATTTTGATAGAGCTTGCACAAACTTAAACATCTCCCCACTGGGTTTTGGGTTCAAGGTGGTTGCTTCACCAGCAGAAACTTCCTCAGCATCTGAGGCCTCTTTTTTAAGATCCAGCCTTTTAAGCTGGTATTCCTTTTCTCATTCTGTCTCTGCCCTTTGCGTCTTTCTTTAACCTTTTCCCTTGCCTGAAATTCCAGTTCCACCTTCCTAAATTCTCTCTTTCCTTTTCTTTTTCCTTTGCCTCCAATTCAAGGTTTTTTCATCTGCACCTGAATCTTAGCCAATTCACCTAATGCACCCCCTGGAGAATGTGGTCTCTCTGTTTCTCCCCCCCCAGTTTCAAATGCTGTGCCATTATCCCAACTAGGTCTGCTTTCCTCACGCCTTTGGGTAATCCTAACTCCAGTTTATCCACAAATCCCATTATCTTACTCTTGGTTAATTTCTGTAAACCAGTTATGATTTACAGTCATCTGTAAAACAGTCTTAGTAACCTCCAAAGCCATTTTGAATTCCAACCTGTGTAATATACCTCACAGCAACTCCAATTCCTAAGTGCAGTACTTGTTAAAATGGATTCACACATGACACCAATTCAAGAGATCCCACCTTATAAACGACATCCCTGGACCAATTATTATTCCAACACCAATCATCCGCTGTCTGTATTTCAAATCCTACAAGAGCCCCAACTTTGTTATGATCCCAGCTGATGTTACTACTGGACAACTGTGATCCCAGGGTGGAACCTGGCTCGATAGATCCTAACTTTTATTTTTTGTATAGATATGTGGAGAGTGGCTACTGAACAGAGTCACAGGAGTCAGCTGATGAACTTTTAACAAAGAATAAAACGTTTAACAAGAAAAGATGAACCAAAGGGACCAAGGGGGTAATCTATGGGAGGAGCCAGAGGACATTGCTAGAGCGTTGAATGAATACTTCACGTCCGTCTTCATCCAAGAGAATGAGGATGAAGGTATCGAACTTGGGGAGAGACAGTGCGAATTGATATAGGGAGTGACAAGGTATTGGAGGTGTTGGCAGGCTTAAAAGTGGACGAATCTCCAGATCCGGATGATTTGTGTTCAAGACTGCTGAGGGAGGCAAGGGAGGAGATCGCAGGGGTTCTGACCTGAATTTTTAATTCCTCTCTGGTGATGGGGGAGGTGCCAGAGGACTGGAGAACAGCTAATGTGGTTCCACTATTTAAGAAGGGTTGTAGAGATAAGCCAGGGAACTACACGCCAGTGAGCCTCACGTCAGTGGTAGGGAAGCTATTGGAGAAAGTTCTGCAGGAGAGTATCTATCTCCACTTGGAGAGGCAAGGTTTGTTCAGGGATAGTCAGCATGGCTTTGTCAGAGGGAGGTTATGCCTAACAAATTTGATTGAATTTTTTGAGGAGGTGGCCAAGTGTGCAGATGAGGGTAGTGCAGTTAATGTAGTTTATATGGATTTCAGCAAAGCCTTTGACAAGGTTCCACATGGGAGACTTATAAAGAAGGCAAATGCACACGGGATACAGGGTAATTTGATAAGGTGGATTCAAAATTAGCTTAGTTGTAGGAGGCAGAGGGTGATGACAGAAGGATGCTTTAGTGACTGGAAGCCAGTGTCCAGTGGCGTATCACAGGGATCTGTGCTGGGTCCCCTATTATTTGTCATTTATACAAACGACATAGATGACTATGTGGAGGGTAGGATTAGTAAGTTTGCGGATGACACAAAGATTGGCCGGGCGGTTAACAGGTTGAGTGTCTTGGGCTACAGGAAGATATAGACGGATGGTCAAATGGGCAGATGGAATTTAACCCTGAAAAGTATGAGGTGATACACTTTGGAAGGAGTAATTTGACAATTATTCAATGAACGGCATTGCACTAGGAAGTTCTGAGGAACAAAGGGACCTTGGTGTGTGTGTCCATAGATCTCTGAAGGCAGAGGGGCATGTTAGCGGGGTGGTGAAAAAGACATATGGGACACTTGACTTTATCAATCGAGGCATAGATTACAAAAGTAGGGAGGTCATGTTGGAGTTGTATAGAACCTTGGTGAGGACACAGCTGGAGTAGTGTGTGCAGTTCTGGTCGCCACATTATAGGAAGGATGTGATTGCACTGGAGGGGGTGCAGAGGAGATTCATCAGGATGTTGCCCGGGATGAAACATTTAAGTTATGAAGAGAGGTTGGATAGACTTGGGTTGTTTTCGTTGGAGCAGAGAAGACTGAAGGGTGACCTGATCGAGGTGTACAAGATTGAGGGGCGTGGATAGGGAGCAGCTGTTCCCCTTAGTTGAAGGGTCAGTCACGAGGGGACATAAGTTCAAGGTGAAGGGCAGGAGGTTAGGGTTAGGGTTAGGGGAGGATGTGAGGAAAAATCTTTTTACCCAGAGGGTAGTGATGGTCTGGAATGCACTGCCTGGGAGGGTGGTGGAGGCGGGTTGCCTCACGTCCTTTAAAAAGTACCTGGATGAGCACTTGGCACGACATAACATTCAAGGCTATGGGCCAAGTGCTGGTAAATAGGATTAGGTAGATAGGTCAGGTGTTTCTCACATGTCAGTGCAGACTCGATGGGCCAAAGGGCCTCTTCTGCACTGTGATATGACAGTACTCCTTCACCCACAACTATACTTTCACATATATACAGATTTGTAAGGATAACACAAGTTACAAAAGCTATCTTATACTCTAATGTTCACAGTACGTACCCAGTCCATGTAAACCAATAGGTGACTTGTGGTCAGACACACCAAACTATGAAACCAAATGACAGATGCCACCTTAACCAGATGCTATGGATCTCTCCACTCCATCCAGACACTTGTCAGTCCATGAGCCAACCAGTCTCACTGAACTCCGTCTTTCACACAAGGGTTTCCAATCTCCACAAACTCGCTTTGGAATCTTCTCCCAAACTGACCCTTTCTCTCAGACACCTTCCACAAGGGTCCACCTCCAGGGTTTTGAACTCTCCTTCCAATGTTCCTCTCCCCGGGATCACCACATGCACTCAAGCTTTCTTCCATGCACACTCTCACTGACTCAGCTGTCAACAGTACTGCTTCACATGCCCATAACAGAGTTAAAGATCTTTAGCTGTCTTCTTGGACTTTCTGGCTTCTCACATGCCTAGATCATTTTAAATATGCTTCCCACATCTTTCGTTTCTTTACGCTTGAAGCGTTATGCTCTGGTCTTTGCTGTTACTTGCACTGAACAAGAACTTTTCCCTTTCTGTTCATCCTTTGACTTGAAGGTCTTCTTGGGGCCTCTCCTTTCTGTCAAACGCCTTGGCCTTGGGGTCTTTCATGCCTTTTGGTAAATCTACTCACTGTAGTTCGCTCTCCCAATATCCAGTCTCTCTGGAATCCTGGCTTCAACTTCAGTTTGGGACTTGCTATCTTTCCCTCTGCTGCCCAGGTCTCTCTGGCAGCTGCTTTCAACTGAACATAAATTACTTCTATTTTTTCCTGTCTGTGTGTTGGTGGATGGGGCCTTCCTCTCTGGGCCCGTTTTAGGCAACAGCACACTTTTTCCCACTCTTGTGTTTGCTTCAACTTCTCTTCAAGAGTCATAAAACTCATTAGAAATGCAGGTACCTTTTGAAGTGAAACTAAAACTCAACTTCTTTTCCTAACAGACAAATACAGAAGTACAAATCATTATTCTTAACACACCCAAATACACATATAACTTACTTAAACTATTTCCTAACACGTGGCACCACGCAAAGAGGGGTGGGGTAGTTTTCCAGGTGTTATATCAATATTGTTCCCTCAATCACCACCATGAAACATGGATTATCTGGTTACAGATGTCCCTGCATAGTGTTTCTTTAACATTTCTATTTGAAAATTGGTTACCACATCTGCCTATCTTACAACAGTGACTGCACTTCAAAAGTAATTTATTGGCTGTGATACATCTAGGGATGTACTGAGGATGTGAAACCTACACTTAAAAAAGGAAATTTATTTGGAGCTGGGCGTCAATAAAATGGCTTTTCATTCAGCCACAAGCCAAGAAACAAGTTGCTAGGCAATTTTTAATCACCTTCAGCAATGAAGCCTCTCATTCGAGTCCATAATCTTCGTAATCCACTTTGCAAGCCTTTAAGCAGTTTAGAATATCACACAAATTTCAACACAAAGCATAATTTGGCCCATCATGCCTGTGCCAATGGGGGCTCCACATTTTAAGTTATCTGTTGTAATCATATTTATTTCCTGCCCCATTTTGTTTAATTTCTTTTCTTCAAGTGTTGAGTTTCCTTTTGACGTCATGTGAAGATGTATAATCCATACACAGCATAGGTCTGCTGCCAGTATAGAATTGGACATAGGTTATGTAAATTCTTAAGACTGCTAACACTGCCTGACTTTATGTTATTGCTATTTCAAATTTCAGGAAGACTGGTTTATAATAAAGTCTAGTTGCAAAACGGATCCTTAGTATTGGTGCTTTTTGGAGAAAAGGAAAAGCTGTCTGATTTGAACAATTCAATGAACAATATTCCTTTTCATGGCTGCTGCAATTATGAACAACCTACAAGACTCCATTTTTGATGCATTCCATGATAATTTACACATCATAATACTACCATAACTTGTGACTGTCTCATGGATCAGCATGTAAAACCACTGCAGACACGGATGGTTCTACGTCTTGACTAAATTAAATAGCCTCAAAACATGCAACAGGAGAGCTACAAATGGTGTAAGTACCATTGTGATTTGGGAAGAGGGCACTAGAATTCTACAATATCATTGCAATTGGACTTGTTCCAAGGTAACACCATATTAGGGAAATGCCTGTTTTGGTCACAAGATGACATGAGAATTATTCTCAGGTGTTTCTCAGCCTTTTTGGGTGCTCCCAAAGAAACGACAAAAGGATGCATCCTTAAGGCTCCGGGAATTTGATAATTCCTAGGTCCAAAATATCAGATAGGGAAAAGGAGCAAATCCCAAAATGGCAAATGGACATGTTCCACAAAAATGGAGTCTCTTTCAAAATTAGTTAAATTAATGAAGTACATGAAATCAGGTGGTTCAGTGCACATCTCAAGAACATTAAGATCATGTGGAGAATTGATTACATCATCTATTCACAGACTAGGAAAAATATAGCCAGTTCAAAAATTAATGTTAGCAACCTATTTTAGAATACAGGTTTCAAACTGTTTGGGTTTCCACTTTACATGCTTCACATGGAAACCATTACCCGCTCTTTATTGCATATTACATAATGGCCCTGTTTACTAGGAGTAGACAGTACAGTGGCCAAATAATAAAATCAATTACAGCCAAAGTAGGTGTGTTATGACTTTATACAAAACTGCAGCTTCAGAGTGCTAAGAAAAATCTCATCCTCTTACAAAAATGGTAAAAATTCCTTTATTTTTAAAAAATATTTAAAACTTCACAGTAAACCAATGGCCATCTATCTTCATGCAATCATTCAAATTGGAAGAATGAATTGTGTGTTAGGGGACATCTTTTGTTGAAGGCAATTAAACCAGTATTTATGCTATTACTTTTAGTTCAGTTGTAAATACATAAAATATCAAAAAGGACAATGTAAAGCTACTGGGTGATTTAAGTTTCCAATTACACTTTCATACCAAGGATATTCTCCAGGCAAGAGTATTACAATTTAAATCTCTAATACAGGTAGGAGTCAAGCAAAAAGAATGGCCAAATATTAATAAACATCCAAAGTTATTTAACAAATCAACAGTGCCGAGATTCTGTCTTGGATCTGATGAAACTTAAAACGGTATGACTTACGGTAACATGATGGCACTTCTTGCATAACAAAGTATAATTCAATGAAACTGACATTCTAGCAGCATAATTGCTGTTTGATAGCACCCTATTGTTTCTCCAGTCAACTTCTAGAAACAAGTAAATATTGAGTCATGCCACCCTGGTCCACAATCTCAATGTCTTGCAGCTAATCATTTGCATGCTATTTCAAATAGGCAATGACACATTGTGTAGCAGTTAAAATTGAGGGAAAATGTAAAAAAAAAAAAGAATTTTTGTCAACATTTCGAAAAGGAAATCAGACTTTTGTTGCAGTGGTTGATTGTCAACTTATGCTTAGCAGCAATGTAGTTTTGAGATGGACAACAAAATAAAAAGTTCATTTTGAACATTTTTAATAAAAACACCTTTTTATTGCTAAGAGAAACAGCACATGAAAAATGTAAGAACAATAAGCACCAGGGAAGAGTTACGTATTAACTAGCACAACTTTGCAATGCAATTTTTAAAAAAACATACACTCTGCATTGGAAATCTCCCACAGATAGATTAAGGTGAAATTTTTCATCAATCCCAAAATAGTTAACAATTATGTGTATTTCTGAAAGAACATGAAACATTACAGTCCAAAAACAGTTAAAACATTTAAGTAGCAGTTAATATAGACTCTAAGTACCCCATCTCGCGTGTCAATCTTCCCACTGTTGACTTCACTCTTTGGTACAGTACTATGACTGCTGACATAAGTGTGTTTTGTTTTTAATACTGACATTGGGAAACAGAGTTTACTTTACATCCAGGAGTTAAAACTAACCATGAAGCAAGGACATGTGCCACATAAAATTAAGACTAAATAGCCTATAGATCTGCTAATGGTTTTATCAAAGTTAATAAGGTTACTCTTTAAAATTCTGTGAACCCAGCCAGACATCTTTTTTTAAAAAAATGAACTACGGGCAGTTAAATGTGATTTGTTAAAGTCAGTTTTACCACTGGTTACAAGTCTTACATTAAAAGACATTTCAATTGCAAACTTAAATAAGCCACTTAATGAATTTGCTTTCAGTAATAAACAGTAGGGAAGCAACCGATTACACAAACTGAAGCATTACTCCTCAGATTCATGAGCAGTAACAATACTGAATTTCAGAAAGATACAAGAAACAGGTGCTGGAGCTTTAAAGTACTGCACTGATTTGTTGCCCCCGATTCCGATCACCTGTTGTGTAACTATTAAATATTATTCTGAAAACTTCCAATCCTGTACACTTCTATGTGTAATAAAAGTGATTTGTTGGTACACATGAAAACTCATGACAACGGAGACTTGACCAATGACCCTCTTGACACCAGTAGCCAGCCTGCAAGGTTGTGAATGAAGCTGGAAATTGCAGCCAGGCCAAGTCATTGTTAATGTGTGGTAAAAGGATATCTGTGTACAACTAATACGCTGGTGAAGTTTACACGTCATCCTCTTCATCTTCGTCTTGCGATGATCCTGCTTTGTTGACTGGATTACTTGTGGCTGACGCTGCTAACTGTGCTTGCTGGGCTGCTTGCTGCATCTGTAACCATTCCTGCTGGGCTAATTCTGCCTGCTGTTGTCTGGCCTGTAAAAATAAGGTAATCTGTTAATTCTTTTCACAGAAACATGGTCTGGTGGCCTGCTAAATGTTTTTGGAGGGGAGAATGACAGAAGCACAACATAACGTACTTTCAATGATGCAGCTGATCAAATTACAGGACATGGTGGCATGAAGTGAGCAAGGGCTTGTTGGGGTGGCAAGAGAACATCTTAAACCAAGGCAGGGGGAGACCAGTTTTATCACAAAACATGCTTGTAAACAAAGCAATAATGTACACAAATATCTGCAAATAAACTGAACACAAATGCAGACCGATCTGAAGAAATGGTTCCTTTAAATTGCAGTGTTTGCAGACTCTAAATTTGACACTGCAGCTTTATACTTCCAGAAAGCTGCCCTGCTTTTCATACCGTCTAGGTCACTTAGACCCAGACACTTAAAAGTCTGAATTCTCTCTTTCTCCAGAGAACTAATGTTCTTTTTGAGGAGTGCTGATGCTTTCAGAGTTGGCCACTTAGATTTGAAGGGGTGAGGGGTTGCAGGAAAATGAGTGAGGGAGAATATTTAACATAGCTGTTCAAGTAGATAGAACAGTTTTGTAGGATAAGAATCCCAGGTAGCTCTTTAAGTAACCCTAATGGATTAGGAACATTTTATTTAAACCATTCTTCTTCTTGCCCTGGGCAAATATGGAATATAACAGAATTTGCAACGTTAACTTAGCAAAGCACTTCACAGGTGAAGATAGGATATTAAATAATGCTGGAAAGCAGTCCGAAAAGGTGACTGGTCAAAGAATTTAAGTTCTGAGCTAGCAAGATGTAGAGGTTAAGGGGTATGCTCCAGAGCGCATGATTCTGCAACTTTTAGTGGAATAGATGTGTCGTTACGGTGGGGGTTGGGTAGTTATGCAAATGTGGTCCGAATCAAAAGATTGAAAGACACACTATTGTAGCAACAAGAACAGAGGGAGAACAAAAATAAAAATACCTGGACAAACTCAGCAGGTCTGGCAGCATCTGCGGAGAGGAACACAGTTAACGTTTCGAGTCCTTATGACTCTTCTTAAGAAGAGGGAGGTTACATTGACAGGGAGAGGAAAGGCCACGGATAGATGGGAGACAAGGACAAAGATTTTGAGTTTGATACACTAGGGATGCAATGGAGACTGGCAAAGACAGAGATGATGAGAGCATAACAGAATCAGACAATGGCAGCAGAATTTGAGACAAGTCGCAGCTTATGTAGGATATAACTGGAAAACAAGGGAAGCATTTAGTTAATAGGCTTATACACAAGGATTTCAGTGGTAAGGGAAGTATAGCAAGGTTGGAAAAATTCAAGCAGGAAATTGTTAATCATTCTGGCCTGATCAAAAAGGACCAATACAGGTGGACAAAACTGCATAGGATAGTACAAGCTGCAAATCTCAGTATTAAGGATTTTCACAATGACACAAGATCTAATTACCATAAGTACAAGTACTTGAACAATTATATGTTAAACACTTATCCAAAAACACTTGATCTACCACCCCTAGGTCAACCTCATTTTAGCATCCTGGCGGTGGGATGACATAAAAGGACACATCCAAAAGAAAGTAATAGTGTCATAAAAATCAAATTAGATTTGTAAGGAAAGCATTTTGAGGAATCTCAGAAGGTGTTGTATCCTCATTCTTGCCAACAACTTCTGAACAAGATTCTAAGCCACCCAGGTCCTAGAGATTCAAGTATTTCAGCTGACCATGGGGCAATGACTGTGACCAGTCCTAAAGATCCTACTTGCTGAGTTGAAACCAGGACTGTCCTGCAGTCAGCATCGCAGTGAAGCAGTCTGGGGAGAGGGTCCTGCAGTCAGTTCTTGTTGAAAATAACAAGAGTGACATCACAAGACAGCACGAGAGAGTGGCGGAGAGATCAGAACCAGCGCAAGTGCAGGGAAGCTTCAAAAAGTGATGTCAGCACAAAGATGAGAGCTGATTGGTGAGTAGTGGGTAAGTGTTTTTCTCCAGTTTTTTTTTCTCCAGGTTAAAAAAAGATTAAGTTAAGGAAAGGTAAGGGTTCTAGTTTTTATTTAAAGTACGTAAATAATTTAACTTTTTTTTTTAAACTGTATTTAACTTAAAATAAGGGTTTTTTTTCAACTAGAGGCATGGCAGGGCTGCTCAGTCCCGTGTTATGTACCACCTGCAAAATGTGGGAAGTCCTAGAAGCTCCTTGTGCTCTGACCGACCAGCTGCAGCTACTCAAGCTCTGAGTTTCGGAGCTTGAGCAGCAGCTGGAGGCACTGAGGTGCATCCGCGAGGCAGAAAGTTTAATGTATAGCACGTTTTTAAGACGTGGTCACCCCACAGCTTACGGAAGTGCAGACAGAGAGGGAATGGGTGACCAGTCAGAAGAAAAGTGTCAGGCAGGCAGTCAGGAAATCCCCAGAGTGCATCTCGCTCGAGAACCGTTTCTCTGTGTTGGAAAACGGTGAAAGTGACAGTTCCTCTGGGGAGTGCAGCCATGCTCATGGCACTGAGTGTGCCAGCTGCACAGGGCAGGGGGTGGGGGGGGAAAAGAGAGGGAGAGCAATAGTGGTAGGAGACTCGATGGTAAGGGGAACAGACAGGCGTTTCTGCGGCCATAGACTTGACTCCAGGATGGTCCGTTGCCTCCCTGGTGCCAGGGTCAAGGATGTCACTGAATGCTGGGACCCCAGTTATTCACAATATATATTAATGATTTAGATGAGGGAACTAAATGTAATATCTCCAAATTTGCAGATTACACAAAGCTGGGTGGGAGAGTGAGCTGTGAGGAGGATGCAGAGATGCTTCAGTGTGATTTGGACAAGCTGAGTGAGTGGGCAAATGCATAGCAGATGCAGTATAATGTGGATAAATGTGAGGTTATCCACTTAGGTGGCAAAAACAGGAAGGGAGATTATCTGAATGACTATAAATTGAGAGGGGAAGGTGCAACGAGACCTGGGTGTCCTCGTACACCAGTCACTGAAGGTAAACATGCAGGTGCAGCAGGCGGTAAAGGCGGCAAATGGTATGTTGGCCTTCATAGCCAGAGGATTAGAGTACAGGAACAGGGATGTCTTGTTGCAATTGTACAGGGCCTTGGTGAGACCACAGCTGGAATATTGTGTGCAGTTTTGGCCTCCTTAAATGAGGAAGGATGTACTTGCTATAAAGGGAGTGCAGCGAAGGTCTACCTGACTGATTCTTGGGATGGCAGGACTGACACATGAGGAGAGATCGAGTCGGTTCGGATTATATTCGCTGAAGTTCAGAAGAATGAGGTGGGATCTCATAAAAACCTATAAAATTCTAACAGGGCAAGACAGGGTAGATGCAGGAAGGATGTTCCCGATGGTGGGGGAGTCCAGAACCAGGGGTCACAGTCTGAAGATACGGGGTAGATCATTTCGGACTGAGATGAGGAGAAACTTCTACATCCAGAGAGTGGTAAGCCTGTGGAATTCGTTACCACAGAAAGTAGTTGAGGCCAAAACATTGTATGTTTTCAAGAAGGAGCTAGATATAGTTCTTAGGGCGAAAGGGATCAAAGGATATGGGGAGAAAGCAGGCTATTGACTTGGATGATCAGCCATGATCGTAATGAATGGCAGAGCAGGCTTGAAGGGCCGAATCGCCTACTCCTGCTCCTAGTTTCTATGCAATGGCTGTAGGGCATTCTAAAGGGGGAGGGGCAAACAGACAGAGATCGTGGTACATATTGGTACCAACGGCATAGGTAGAAAGAGGGATGAGGTCCTGCAAGCAGAATTTAGGGAGTTAGGAAAGAGATAAAAAACAGGACCTCAAAGGTAGTAATCTCTGGATTACTTCTGGTGCCACGCGTCGAGTATACAAATAGAGGTTAGTCCAGATGAATGCATGGCTGGAGAGGTGGTGCAGGAGGAAGGGCTTTAGATTTCTGCGACATTGGGACCGTTTCTGGGGGCGGTGGGACCTGTACAAGGTGGACGAGTTGCATCTGAACCGGAATGGGATCAACATCTTTGCAGAGGCTTGCTAGTGCTGTTGGGGAGGGTTTAAACTAACTTGGCAGGGGGATGGGATCCTGAGAAGAGGTTCAGCAGGGGGAGATGCACAGCTAAAATTAGACGAGAGAGCAAGTGAGTCTGGAAGGCATGGAAATTATAGGCCAGTTAAGGCACAAGGGAGTTTGGCACTGTTGGATGGTATTTATTTTAATGCAAGGAGTCTGACGAATAAGGCAGATGAGTTGAGGGCACAAATTAACACATGGAAGTATGATGTCACTGCAGTCACAGAGACATGGTTGAGAGGGGGGCAGGATTGGCAGCTTAATATTCCAGGATATAGGGACTTCAGGCGAGACAGGGAAGGAGGTAAAATAGGAGTGGGGTATTACAATATTGATTAAGAAATCAATTACAGCAGTAAGGAGGGATGATATCTTAGAAGGCTCCTCAAATGAAGCCATATGGGTAGAACTTAAAAACAAAAAAGGAGCAATCACATTGCTGGGAGTGTACTATAGGCCCCCAAACAGTCAGAGACAAATAGAAGAGCAGATATGTAGGCAAGTTTCAGAGAAGTGTAAAGATAATAGAATCACAGTGCAAAAGAGGCCCTTCAGCCTATCAAGTCTGCACCGACACGTGAGAAACACCTGACCTATCTACCTAATCCATTTACCAGCACTTGGCCCATAGCCTTGAATGTTATGACGTGCTCATCCAGGTACTTTTTAAAAAGGATGTGAGGCAACCCACCTCCACCACCCTCCCAGGCAGTGCATTCCAGACCATCACCACCCTCATCCCCCCGAAACCTCCTGCCCCTCACCTTGAACTTTTGTCCCCTCGTGACTGACCCTTCAACTAAGGGGAACAGCTGCTCCCTATCCATGCCCCTCAATCTTGTACACCTCGATCAGGTCGCCCTTCAGTCTTCTCTGCTCCAACAAAAACAACCCAAGTCTATCCAACCTCTCTTCATAACTTAAATGTTTCATCCCAGGCAACATCCTGGTGAATCTCCTCTGCACCCCCTCCAGTGCAATCACATCCTTCCTATAATGTGGCGACCAGAACTGCACACAGTACTCCAGCTATGGCCTCACCAAGGTTCTATACAACGCCAACATGACCTCCCTACTTTTGTAATCTATGCCTCGATTGATAAAGTCAAGTGTCCCATATGCCCTTTTCACCACCCCACTAACTTGCCCCTCCGCCTTCAGAAATCTATGGACACACGCCAAGGTCCGTTTGTTCCTCAGAACTTCCTAGTGTCATGCCGTTCATTGAATACTTCCTTGTCAAATTACACCTTCCAAAGTATATCACCTCTCACTTTTCAGGGTTAAATTCCATCTGCCACTAATCTGCCCATTTGACCATCCCGTCTATATTTTCTTGTAGCCCAAGACACTCAACCTCACAGTTAACCACCCAGCCAATCCTTGTGTCATCCGCAAACTTTCTAATCCTACCCCCCACATAGTCATCTATGTTGTTTATATAAATGTCGAAAAATAGGGGACCCAGCGCAGATCCCTATGGTACGCCACTGGACACTGGCTTCCAGACACTAAAGCACCCTTCTGTCATCACCCTCTGTATCCTACAACTAAGCCACTAAGCCAATTTTGAATCCACCTTGTCAAATTGCCCTGTATCCCATGTGCATTTGCCTTCTTTATAAGTCTCCCATGTGGGGCCTTGTCAAAGGCTTTGCTAAAATCTATATAAACTACATCAACTGCACTACCCTCATCTACACACCTGGTCACCTCCTCAAAAAATTCAATCAAATTTGTTAGGCATGACCTCCCTCTGACAAAGCCATGCTGACTATCCCTGATCAAACCTTGTCTCTCCAAGTGGAGATAGATTCTCTCCTTCAGAATTTTCTCCAATAGTTTCCCTACCACTGACGTGAGACTCACTGGCCTGTAGTTCCCTGGCTTATCTCTACGACCCTTCTTAAATAGCGGAACCACATTAGCTGTTCTCCAGTCCTCTGGCACCCCCCCCCGTGGCCAGAGAGGAATTAAAAATTTGGGTCAGAGCCCCTGCGATCTCCTCCCTTGCTTCCCTCAGCAGTCTGGGACACAAATCATCCAGACCTGGAGATTTGTCCACTTTTAAGCCTGCCAACTCCCCCTTGTCACTCCCTATATCAATTTGCTCAAGAACCTCGCAGTCTCTCTCCCCGAGTTCGATACCTTCATCCTCATTCCCTTGGGTGAAGACAGATGAGAAGTATTCGTTCAACACTCTACTGATGTCCTCTGGCTCCACCCATAGATTGCCCCCTTGGTCCCTAATGGGCCTTACTCTTTCCCTGGTTATTCTTTTCCCACTGATATACTTATAAAATATCTTGGAATTTCCAAAAGCTAGGGCTTTCTCATATTCCCTCTTTGCTCTCCAAATTGCTTTCTTAAGCTCCACCCTGCACTTTCTGTACTCCACTAATGCCTCCGCTGATTTGCTCCCCTTGTACCTGCTAAAAGCCACTCTTTTCTTTCTCATCGTATCCTGAATATCCCTGGTCATCCATGGTTCTCTGGGCTTGTTACTCCTTCCTATCACCCTAGAGGGAACATGTTGAGCCTGTACCCTCCCCATTTCCTTTTTGAACACCCCCCACTGCTCCTCTGTAGATTTCCCCACAAGGAGCTGTTCCCAGTCTACCTTGGCCAGATCCTGCTTTATTTTACTAAAATCCGCTAATAGGGTAGTAATAGTGGGGGATTTCAACTTCCCCGACATTAACTGGGTTAGTCATACTGTGATAGGTTTAGAGGGAGCAGAATTCTTAAAATGCATCCAGGAGAGCTTTCTAAGCCAGTACATAGAAGGTCCGACAAGAGAGAAGACGGTCCTGGACTTAATTTTAAGGAATGAAGCCGGACAAGTGGTGGAGGTATCAGTGGGGGAGTATTTTGCAGATAGTGATCATAACTCCTTTAGATTCAAGGTCGTTATGGAAAAGGACAAGGATGGGCCAGAAATCAGAGCTCTAAATTGAAAGAAGGCCGATTTTAATAAGATCAGATATGATTTGGCCAGAGTGGACTGGGAGCAGCTACTTTTAGGTAAATCTGCGTCAGAGCAGTGGGACTCATTCAAGAAGGAAATAGGGAGAGTACAGGGCCAGCATATTCCAGTAAAGACAAAGGGTGGGACCAATAAATCCAGGGAACCCTGGGTGTCGAGGGATATACAGGATTGGATAAAGAGAAAAAGGCAGGCTTATGGCAGATACCAAGGGCTAAAAACAGCGGAAGCCCTAGAGGAGTACAGACTGTGTAGGGGGGAAACTTAAAAAGAAAATTAGGAGAGCAAAAAGGGGGCATGCAAAAGCATTGGCAGGTAAAATAAAGGAAAATCCAAAGTTATTTTACAAGTACATTAAGAGTAAGAGGAAAGCTAGGGAAAGAGTAGGGCCCATTAAGGACCATAGTGGTAATTAAGACGCAGGTAGGGTTCTAAATGAATATTTTGTGTCGGTGTTCACAAGTGAGAGGGGCGACGTGGGTATGGAAATCAGGCAGAAGGACTGTGATATAATTAAAGAAATTAGCATAGAAAAGGAGGTGGTTCTATGTGGTCTGGCAGGCTTAAAAGTAGATAAATCTCCAGGCCCAGATGAAATGTATCCCAGGCTGTTGAGTGAGGCAAGGGAGGGGATAGCAGGGGCACTAGCAATAACTTTCAATGCCTCTCTGGCCACAGAAGAGGTGCCAGAGGGCTGCAGGACAGCCAATGTGGTACCGTTATTCAAGGAAGGAAAGGATAAACTAGGGCAGTCAATCTAACCTCAGTGGTGGGGAAACTATTGGAAGCAATTCTGAGGGAGAGAATTAATCTACACTTGGAGAGGCAGGGATTAATCAAGGACAGTCAGCATGGTTTTACTAAGGGGAGGTCATGTCTGACCAATTTGATTAAATTTTTTGAAGAGGTGACCAGGTGTGTAGATGAGGGCAATGCATTTGACGTGGTCTGCTTGGACTTCAGCAAGGCTTTTGATAAGCTCCCACATGGGAGAGTAATAACGAAGGTAAGAGCCCATGGGATCCAAGGCAATTTGGCAAACTGGATCCAGAATTGGGTGAGTGACAGGAAACAGAGGGTGATGGTGGAGGGGTGTTTTTGTGACTGGATGTCTGTGTCCAGTGGGGATCCACAGGAATCGGTGTTGCCTCCCTTGTTGTTTGTGGTATATATAAACAATTTAGACTTGAATGTAGGAGGGTTGATCAGTAAGTTCGCAGATGACAAGAAAATTGGTGGGGTGGTAAATAGTGAGGAGGATAGCCTTAGATTACAGGAGGATATAGATGGCTGGTCAGATGGGCTGATCAGTGGCAAATGGAATTTAATCCAGATAAGTGTAAGGTGATGCACTTGGGCAGGACAAACAAGGCACGGGAATACACGATGAATGGTAGGACTCTGGGAAGTACCGAGGATCAAAGGGACCTTGGTGTGCATGTCCACCGGTCCCTTAAGGTAGCGGGACAGGTAGATAAGGTGGTTAAGAAGGCATTCAGGATACTTGCCTTTATTAGCCGAGGCATAGAATACAAGAACAGGGAGGTTATGCTGGAACTGTATAAAACACTGGTTAGGCCACAGCTATGGTATTGCATGCAGTTCTGGAATCCGCATTAGAGGAAGGATGTGATTGCACGAGAGAGTGCAGAGGAGATTTATGAGGATGTTGCCCGGGCTGGAGAGTTTTAGTTACGAGGAGAGATTGAAAAGACTGGGGTTATTTTCCCTGGAGCAGAGGAGATTGAGGGGGGACATGATTGAGATGTATAAAATTATGAGGGGCATAGATAGGGTAGACAGGAAGGAACTTTTCCCCTTGGTGGAGGGATCAATAACCAGGGGGCATAGATTTAAGGTGAGGGGAAGAAGGTTTAGAGGGGATGTGAGGAAGAATTTTTTCACCCAGAGGGTGGTTGGAATCTGGAACTCACTGCCTGAAAGGGTGGTAGAGGCAGATACCCTCATAACATTTAAGAACATAAGAGCTTGGAGCAGGAGCAGGCAATTCAGCCCCTTGAGCCTGCCCCGCCATTCAATACGATCATGGCTGATCTCATTTTGGCCTCTACTCCAATTTCCCGCCCTCTCCCCATACCCTTTCAGCCCGTTACTAATTTAAAATCTGTCTATCTCCTCAAATTTATTCTGCATCCCGGCATCCACTGCACTATGAGGTAGTAAATTCCACAGATTCACGATCCTTTGAGAAAAGATATTCCTCCTCGTCTCTGATTTAAATCTACCACCCCTTAGCCTAAAACTATGGCCTCTTGTTCTCAAATGCCCCACAAGGTGAAACATCTGCTCCATGTCTACTTTGTTTATCCCCTTTAGCATCTTTTTTACCTCAATTAGATCTCCTCTCATCCTTCTAAACGCTAGCGAGTATAGGCCTAAACTGCTCAATCCCTCCAATAAGACAAGCCCCGCATCTCTGGAATCAATCTAGTGAACCTCCTCTGAACCACCTCCAATGCAACTACATCTTTCCTCAAGTAAGGGGACCAAAACTGTGCACAGTACTCCAGGTGCGGTCTCACCAATGCCTTGTACAGTTGCAACAACACTTGAGTCTGGGAAGAGTATCCTCTACAGTCACCATCACCGTGAAACAGTCTGGGAAGTATGTCAACTACAGTCACCGTCGCTGTGAAGCAGTCTGGGAAGAGAGTGTCCTCTGCAGTCACTGTGAAGCAGTCTGGGAAGAGTGTCCTCTGCAGTCACCGTCACCGGGAAGCAGCCTGCAAAACTTGGAACTGGAATCCTAGTCAAGCAGTCTCAATGCTTTCATAACATTTCGGGTGAGGTAGAAATTGCTCTTTTGACAGCTACAATATTAATAGACGTACTGGTGATTCATTTCTATGACAGTTAGAAGAAAGAATTACATTTGGAGCCCTGAATATACGTGAATTGCTGGAACAACTCCAGCAATACTCATTTATTCTGTAGTATGACCAAGATAAACAAAGCAGCTTTCCCTGGTTATTCTACATCTAAGTAAAAGAAGCTCTATCTCACACAGGTGCCATGAAACAAACAGCTATACACGTCAATAGCCATACATATCAGAATGGAAATGTTTACAACTAAATGTATTAGGATGCAAACTGTGTAAAAATGGAACTGATCATAACAAAATCACTGCATTATGGATAGGTATGTGACACAAGTAACCCCCACAGTGCTCTCTCCCAATCTCACCATGTTGTCAGAGAAAGGCACAAAATATAAAAGATGTTTTCCCACTGTGGGGGAGTGGTGGGGTGGTGCAATCTAAGTTCAATCCTCCCAGCCATACAAATGACAATACAGAATCAGTAAAGTAGAAGAATAAGGTACTTCAACCCATCAAGCTTGTTCCAGTAGAACCCTACCACTCCTAGCCTAGCATCTAAGTGCTTTGCAAACTCCATTAATGTATTTTATTTCAAACATTTATTGCTTCTCGAGTAAAATAAATTCTAATATTGTTTCTAAATTTACTTTTCATGAATTTAAAGTGATGCCTTACGGTCCTATTCGAATGATACATTCTGGGTTTAATTTATCTTTAACAGGTAACATTTTACACATCCCACAAGGTTATTTCCTCCTCCTCTCTAGGTTGAAGAGCTTTTCTAATTTACTATCACAGATGATCACCTTTACACTTGGAATTATTTTGTTACTTTTCTCTTAAGAACATATACTTTATTTCTGTAGTGTAGACAAAACCTAAAGTATTCCAGAGAAGTCTGGCAACTGCATTATAAAATCAGAGCTTAAACTGTTGCTTTATGTTTTTAAAATTAGCCACTCAATCACAATATCTAGACAGGTCACTGACATGAAATGTTAACCATTTCTTTTGCCACAGATGCTGCCACATCTGCAGAGGATTTCCAGAAATATTTTGTTTTTATTTCAAATTTCCAGCATCTGCAGTATTTTGCTTCTGAATGAAGGAGATAAATCTACTTTAGCCCCAAAGTCCCAAGAATCTCCATGTACTAATTCTATTTAATTTATTCTACATCTACAATCTATTCCTTTGAAGTTAATTCAAATTGAAATCATGCAGAAAGGTCATTCTATTTACATAATTTGAATAACTGGATAATTCAACTTTTCTTCAAGCAAAACTGACTTTAAGACACACTCATTTTTCACCCAATATGTAACACTTCATAGTAATGTCAAATTTAACTTTTCTGTCACATAGCGCAATTGATCTGAATCCCCATACAAGTCATTGACTTCACTTTTTATCCCAACTACTCTGCCTACTTTAGTATTCTGGAAACTGGACAAGCATTCAACTGGTTACAACACCCTGTTCACTTGTGTAAATTAGAAGCAGCAGAAGTCTAAGCAATTACCCTAGAAGAACTTCACTGAACACCTCCCTCAACAGTTGAAAACAGAGGCTCAAGACACAGTGTATATAAAATACAAATACAGGAATAATGCTTCATGGTAGATCTTCTGTTATAAATTTATCGTCACAAAAGGTAAACTCAACAATATACAACGATGGAAACTGCAGAACCTACTCATTGTTGCTACATTTTAGAAATAAAGTTTTTATAAATGATAGCCGCTATTTAAATGGCCACGTGAGACTTACACCCAAATCCGCTACTTACTTTTGCAAATAGCTCCTGTTGTTGGCGCAGTAGTTCTTCTTCTGGTATGCCAAGGTTTTCTAGACGTGAGCTTGCTTTTCTCCTCTTTAGTGCTACTGTTTTGCACTCTTGCAAGACTTCCTTTACTTCACTAATGTAAGAGCAAAACCCAAGACTCTCTAGGGCTAAAAATAAAAAAGAAAATGATTAGCATATTAATGCTTACACATAGTATACAAAATATTTTCGCTGCAATTAAAGTGAAAAAAACTGTCAATGAATGGAAATCTGAAATACCAGGACATATACTGAAACTAACGAAGGATCTACACCCCACATA
Source organism: Cetorhinus maximus (assembly GCF_964194155.1). Classification (NCBI taxonomy): domain Eukaryota; kingdom Metazoa; phylum Chordata; class Chondrichthyes; order Lamniformes; family Cetorhinidae; genus Cetorhinus; species Cetorhinus maximus. The sequence continues at coordinate 19,338,071 of NC_135895.1, read as the reverse complement.
ATTGGCTCCTTTCTTATGTATGTTGGCCACCCTGTATTTACAGCATTCTCATTTTTCAGGCAATTGTTTGATGGTCTTTATCTTGTCTTGAACAGCTTCTTAGTACTTAACATTTGCAAATTTTAGTTTGACAATTTAGATTTCATATGGAAATGCTAGTTTGATAATTTTGCCTCCATTCATAGCTTTCTTGGTGTCTGACAATGCTCAGGTTATTCCCAAACCTAAATTATGAAATATTGATGTGAACTGACAGAAGTTCACCAACGTGAAACATTAACTCTGTTCTTCTCTCCACTGATAGTGCCAGACCTGGTTAATAAAGCCTTATTTAAAAAAAACAAAAGATGGGTCTAGAGGAGGTATAGGGGGAACAACAGAATTATTACTAACAGCTGCTATCTAAAGAAATGGGTACAGTGGTTGGGGTAAATTCTTGAACTCAATGTTATGTCTGGTAGACTGTAAGGTACCTAATCAAAAGATTCCCTTGAACATACAGTGAGTTCCATTGGAACAGTGTAGGAGGCAGAGGACAGTGGAGTTAGAGTAGGGCCGATAATTAAAATGACAGGCAACTTGAAGCTTGGAGTTATGCTGGAGCACTGAACGGGGGTGTTCCACAAAGAGGTAATCCAATCTGTGTTTGACCTTCCCAATGTAGAGGAGTCGGCATCGTGAGCAGCAAATACTAAATTGAAAGTAGTAAATCACGGTTTCACCTGAAAGTAGTATTTAGGGTGTTGGACCTAATTTTGGTGAAAGCTTGCTCTCAACACTTAGTTGATAGTCTAGTACATGGATGTCCAAGTTGCTGTTCATGGGTCATATACAGCTTCAGCCCCAGCAGTCCAGTCCCTGAAGCCCAGTCAGCTCAGTCCCACTGGTGTTAATCTTTCTGATCTGTTTGAATTTTGTGAGCCCAGAAGTTTTGAGTGGATTGAGTATTAATGTCTCATTGAGTATTCTGACCTAGGATTTATTCAAAGTCTATTAGTATCAGCAACTTGAGATATATACAAACTAATGGAAACAAGGATTTGAACTTTATGACCTTTGAGACAATACCAAGCCATAAAGACCTGGTTTGAATCCTGATCTGTGCTGTGTTAGCTGATCTCAATTTGGGCAGAATTTGGGACACTAGAATAGGTATTAGTGAGATGGGCAAAGAGCAAATAAGATCAGTAATGGGTTCCTGCTTCTAATTGTTCTCCACTGACTCCTAATGGAAAATACATGCGCCAGTCTAGGGCAGGGCTGAGCTCAAGTGTGACGTCCTGTCATCTCACTGACTGGAGTCACACATGAAGAACATATATACGCATGAGGTACTGAGTGGTTGGAGGCCTTGTGGCACGGTGGGTAGCATCCCTGCCTCTAAGGTAGAAGCTCCAGATTCGAGTCCTACCCCAGGACTTGATGGTCACAGAAGGTGCATTCATAACATGCAAATCCTTCCAATACACATATGGCAGACTGCAAGTGGGAGAGTCTCCTGATTAGCCATGTTTGGTGTGGAGTGGTGCCCCTCAAGCTACAGCCTCTGGTGACAGGCTAGCGACCTGTTCCAGGAAAAACTAGCTATGGAAACAGACATTGCATGTGCTTCATCTGCCTCATGCGTCTTTAGGCTCTAGAAGAGAAGAAAGAAGATGACGATTGAATGGTTACCATTCCTGAACACAAGAAAGTGCCTTGAGATGAGGAAATTTGTATATAAAAATCACTGGAACAGATATTTTCATGAGGATTTCACAACTTTTGGTTATAAAAAATGTTCACATCATTTAAATCGAGAATTTCACAGTTCAGGAGTAAACTTAAACAGGGTAGTTATGGGCGTGCTGTGGTGGAAATGATCGGACCAAGATAGAAAATTGTAATTCCGGGAAACATTGATAAAATGACACACCTCCCCAAAACCATTATTTCAAATTCTGGCTGCTACCTTTAACTCCAGTCACTTAGTGGCAACCATTTTAACTCTTTTCAGCTCACATACAGTAGGATTGAAACAAATACTAACAAGTGCCTGATTTACCAGGCAGTAAATTTTATACTTTAGCAATCCAACACTCTTCAAACACAAAAATAGAAAATCGTCTTATACATACATCATCTACTCTTCTTCCCATTAAAAATATTAAAATTACTATTACAAAATTTCTAAAAAATTCTATTTAAACACTTCACTTACCTGTTTCTTGGATGTCACTTCTGCAAGTGAGAAATTGGCCTTAATTGCTTTAAAAACCAGCCCTAAAGTTTGGCTTTCCAGCCAATTCTGGCTCAGAAGTTTAAAGGCAGATATGGTGCATCAGGCAAAACCGGGCCAACTTTCATGTTTTGTCAAGTGTCAAATTTAAAATTCTCTGCTCTTGGTTATATTACTCCCTGTCCCAGTAGCATGATTATACTCAACAAGATAGCTGCACCAGTGCCTGAAGGGCTAAGATTTGGTAGGGATGTCTATGGTATAGGAGTGAGGAAAAAAAGTCTTGTCCTCAAAATAAATTGGCTATGATTTCAACACAGTCAGGAAACAGCACGAGAGGAGAGTCAGTCGGAAGTGTGAGAACTGCACGAGGGGAGAGATGGTCGGGAGACTGAAGTAGCATGAGAGGAAAGGCAGTCAGGAGATTGAAAACAGAGCGAGTGGAGAAGCAGTTGGGAGTGTGAAAACAGCGCAAGTTCTAAAACACATACATGTGTAATTAAGAAATGGATAACTATTAGCTGTATTTGTAGATGGTAATAGCATTTAATAAGCACAGTAAATTGTAGTATAGATAGCAATTATTCTAAATTAATTAAGAAAGTATTTAAAATAAGTTAGTTAATAAATACTGTAGTAAGCGCTTTTTATAAAGTTTAAGGAATGTCAGTGCAGCTCGGCTATGTGGAGCGTGCATCCTGTGGGATATGGGAAGTCGTGCAAGCACAAAGTGCCTTTGATGACTACACCTGCAGGAAGCGTTATCTGCTGCAGAAACTTGAGCTCCGAGTTGTGGAGCTTGAGCGGTAGCCGGAGTCACCGTGGTGCATCCACAAGGCTGAGGATTATGCGGATAGCACATTTAGAGAGGTGGTCACACCGCAGGTAAATAGTGCACAGGCAGGGAGGGAATGGGTGACTGCCAGGGTATCTAAGAGAAACAGGAAGGTAGCTCTCTAACCATTTTTCCATTTTGGATACTGGAGAGCGAGATTGTTCTTCAGAGGACTGTAGCAAGAGCCAAGTTCATGGCACCACAGGTGCCTCAGCTGTACAGGAGGGGAGGAGAAAGAGTGGAAGTGCTACAATAGTAAAGGATTCCATAGTTAGGGGAGCAGACAGGCGTTTGTGGCCGTAGACATGACTCCAGGATGGGATGTTGCCTACCTGGTGCGAGCTTCAAGGATGTCACAGAGCTGCTGCAGGACATTCTTTTGGATGAGGGTGAGCAGCCAGAGGTCATGGTCTGCATTGGGACCAATGACATAGGAAGGAAAAGGGATGAGGTTCTGAAAGTATATTTGATGCAGTTAGGAAGAGAATTAAAAAGCAGGACCTCAAGAGCAGTATTCTCAGGATTACTCCCAGTGCCACATGCTAGTGAACATAAGAATAAGAAGATTGAGCAGTTCAACACGTGGCTGGAGAATTGGAGGAGGAGTGAGGGCTTTAGATTTCTGAGGCATTGAGACCGGTTCTGGGCAGGTGGGACCTGTACAAGAAGGATGGGTTACACCTTAACAGAACTGGGACTAATGTCCTCGTGGGGAAGTTTGCTAGTGCTGTTGCAGAGGGTTTAAACTAGATTGGCAGGGGGATGGGAACCTGAGGGGAGGAGAAAAACTGGCAGTGGGAAGTAAAGTACTATCAACTGATAACGAGGATATATCAGAGAGTGGCATCAAGGTAGATAGAATACTTGTAGAGTTTGGAAGAATTAGAGTATGCAATAGCAAGTCAGAATAAGCAGGAAAGTAAAAAAGGGTGCAACTACAGACCAGTCAGTTTGACCTCAGTGGCAGGGAAACTTCTGGAAACTATACAAAAACAGAAAACGTTGGACAAACTCAGCAGGTCTAACAGCATCTGTGGAGAGAAAAAAAATAACAGTTAACATTTCGAGTCCATATGACTCTTCTTCAGAACCGTCATACGGACTCGAAATGTTAACTCTTTTTTTGCCCCTCTCTCCACAGATGCTGTTAGACCTGCTGAGTTTTGCCAGCATTTTGTTTTTGTTTCGGATTTCCAGCATCCACAGTATTTAGCATTTATTCTGGAAACTATAGTTCGGGATAAAATTGATAGTCACTCAGACAAGTGCAGGATAATTAAGGAAAGCTAGCATGGATTCATTAAGGTAAAATCATGTTTAACTAGCTGGAGATTTTTGAGGAGGTAACAGAGAAGGTTGGTAAGGGAAACACTGTTGATGTAGTGTATATGGATCTTCAAAAGGCATTTGATACAATGCCTTGCAACAGACTTGAGAGCAAAATTCTATGTCATGGAACAAAAGGGAAAGTAGGCACTTGGATAAAAAATTGGCTGAGTGACAGGGAACAGAAAGCAGTGATAAATGGTTGTTTTTCAGATTGGAGTTCCCCAGGGGCCAATGTTGGAACCCTTGTTCTTCCTGCTTTATATTAATGACCTAGACTGTGGTGTGCAGGGCATGACTTCAAATTTGCAGATGATATGAAGATTGAAAATTGGGATAGTCTTGAACTTCAAAAGGACATAGACATGTTGATGGATTGGGCAGACAAGCGGCAGATGAAGTTCAATGCAGAGAAGGGTGAGGCGATCCATTTTGCCAGGAAGAATATGGTGAGGCAGTATAAAATAAAGGGAGAGATTCTAAAGGAGGTGCAGGAACAGAGGCCTCAGTGTACATGTACACAGGTCATTGAAGATGGCAGGGCATGTTGAGAGAACAGTTAATAAAGCATATAGAATCTTAGGCTTTATTAATAAGGGCATGGAGTACAAGAGCAAGGAGGTCATGTTGAATTTGTATAAAGGCATAAGTTAAGCCTTATCTGGTGTACTGCATACAGTTCTGGGCGCCATACTTGAGGAAGGATGTGAAGGCATTGGAGAGAGTACAGAGGAGATTCACAAAAATGATTCCAGGGATAAACAACTGTAGCTCTGAGGGTAGCTTGGAGGGGTTGGGACTCTTTTCCTTGGGGAAAAGAAGGCTGAAAAGAGACTTGATAGAGGTATTCAAGATCCTGAGGGATATGGACAGGGTAAATAGTGAGAAACTGTTCCCACTCAACAGAACATCACGAGCTAGAGGGCACAGATTCAAAATAATTAGCAAAAGGAGTAAATGTGATGGAAGGAAAAATTTCTTCACACTGAGGGTGGTTGGAGTCTGGAACAAACTTCCTGAAAGGGTGGTGAAGATAGGTTCAATCCAGGTATTCAAAAGGGAATTGGATTGCTACCTGAAAAGAAGTAATGCACAAGGTTACGGAGATAAGGCAGGGGAGTGGGACTAGGTGGAATGCTCTTTCAGAGAGCCAGTGCAGACTTGATGGGCCGAATGACCTCCTTCTGCACTGTAAAGATTCTGTGAACACCCAAAGGGGTTAACAATACAAGCCCAGGAATTTAAAAATGTTTGATTTGTTTTAGTTGAAAAAGGATTCAATAAGATATGGCGACAGTGTCAACTTCCAACAGCTCACAAACATACTATTTCAGAATGAAAATGCTATTTTGGGCATTTATGACAATATAAGAACAGAACTTGAATATGTTTCTGATCAGAGGGAGGAGTATTAGACAGGTTGGGTCACAATTTTGAACAACAAAGGTAGTTGAGAACGTCAGCATCAAAACAGCATCCATTTGCATTGCAGGAAAATGTTAGCATTCATTTGTTATAATGTTTACACAAATATTAGTGCAAACTATTTTAACACATTTACTAACAGCTAGGTGCCACAGATAACACCAAATTCAAAGTCACATTGGTACAGAGGAAATCAATGCCCTACAGCCTGCTAAATCTTTGTGGGCAGGTTTTTGGGATAAGCAGCAACTGTAAAATCTACACCATTTTCTTTGGTCTCCGCTGCAAGCTCCGATTATTAGCCACTGACTCCAACCCTCTCCCTAATCGCTCTCTGTGGCTGTTAACCAAAGCCCTTGTGCTGCTGAAACCCTCATCCATGCCTTTGTTACCTCTAAACTTGACTATTCCAATGTTTATATTGTTAAACTTCCATCTTCCACACTCCATCAAGTTGAACATCAAAAGCTCTTGTTGCCCATTTTCTAATTCATACCAAGTGCTGTTCACTCATCACCCTTATGTTTGATGGCATCCAATGGCTCCTGGTCTAGGCAACATCAGTTTTAAAATTCTCATCCTTGTTTTCAAATCCCTCCATGGCCTTTGCCCTCCATATCACCTCTAGCCCTATAATGTGCCCTGATCTCAGCATTCTGCCAATTCTAGCCTCTTGCACACCCCTAATTTTAACTGCTCCACCATTGGCAGGCCATGTCTCTCACATGTAGGACTGCAGAATCCCCAAGCAGTTCTTTTATGGGGAACTGTCTTAAGGCAAGCAACATAAAAGGTGATTAGTACAAATGATAAGGAAATCCTAAAAAAAATAACCTTACAAACTTCTGAATTACAGACCACCTGTTTTGGGAAAACACTGCAGTTGACCAGCCCTGAGAACTGAAATTTGGTTCAGCATGCTTTGAGGGCCATCTATACCAAACATACAACATCCAACATGCCCAGAGGCAACGCAGCTGCAGAAGTTCCCACAAGTACCAATGACAATGCGATGTGCCAGTTCGGTGGACATCCATGCCAATCTCACATCAGATCCTTCACTCATGACATGACCCACAAAAGACGATGAACTGACTTACAGCTTGGACATACTCCAATAATGAGTCTACCACCTGACCAGATTAGTACTGTACTGAAATGTCTGCCTTAGGTTACGCACTTACATTCCTGGAATAGGATTTGAACTTATGACTGTCTGACACAAAGGCAAGAATACTATCACTGAACCAAGGCTGATGGTAGAACTGGAGCACAGAATAAGCAGCAATCGCGAGGTAGAAGGTGCTAGGCATGCAAAAGTGAGTAGCCAGAGAAGGTCACTCAAATGGATAGATTGGAGCCATAGAGAGATTTGAAGGCCAGGACCAGGATTGTATCGACTGATTCACTGGGCACAGAATGATTGGGAGAGAACCGCATTCCTCCTTGGCTTATATTAAGTAACTAGATTGTGATAGCACAAAGGAAAATCAATCCATAATTTCCAGACATTTTGTTTGAAGCTGTCCAGCTGCTAGCTTTCTAACTTCTGTGCAATACAAGTGCTGGAATTACAAATAGTTGATTATAATGACCCAGAGTTTGCAGTCAGTGGTGAAGCAAGGCCGCTCACTGCTGACATCACAGAAAACCTCACTGGGAGATCTGGCGATGTCTGTGGAAAGAACTTTCACTCAGTGTGCAACTGAGTGTAGCACGTTTAATGGGGACTCCCAATGTCAAAATTGCAGTGATGTCATCAAATTGTCCTAGTAGCCAATCACAAACAACTCTGATGGACAACAAAGCAAGAAATTACAAGCAAAATAATCAAATCACTTTAAAAATTTTTACACAAAGCAAAATAAAAAGACTGAGGCGATTGTAGAAGCTGATAGATGAAAGACTTTAAAAATCAACATCTTATTTAAAAAATTTGAAAAATGAGTGCAATTAAGGCTGAGACATTTAACAACGTGCCACATATTTTTCAAGGACTGTTCAGTTGTTTAACGGAGATCACCATTAAAAACCCAGTACAATTCATTAAACAAGGCTTAACATTTTATGATCTGAAAGCAGAAAGGGGGAAGTTCTCACTAAATCAATTGATTTCATTGTTTGCCAGCAATGGGTGGAGTCCATAGTGCAGACTGTAGTGGAGCAGTGAATGGCAGACCGCAATTTCAGAATTCCCATGTTAATCTGCACTTACACTAAACCCTTGAGCTCCAAATTTAGAAGGGTAATGAAAGCGAACACAGAGTTTGCTTTCATAAACCCGGATAATTCTGGGCCAATGTTAAATTTGGCTGCAAATTTGACTACAGAATGTTATGACACATCAATATGAGAACAGCAAGATTTTACTTTAGGAAAATTAATATCAAAAATTTAAATGGGTTTCAGTGAAGACAATATAAATACAGGAAATACTGAAGTATGAATTGCATATTCAATGTTAGGATCAAAGAGCATTAATTCTGCCCACTAAAACTAAAATCAGGTCAAAATAGCAACACATGGTTTGTGTTAAGAAAACATCAGGCCAAGTGCAAATCAGTTATACATATTTGTGTCAGCATTATTCATAGAATCACAGAATCATTATTCAGCTAAAGATTATAAAGAATATAATGAGGACTAGTTTATTAACAGCAGGTTATTGTAGCTTTAGAAAAACAAAATTCAGCCTGAAACAAAACAAAGCCTTTTATAATTACTGCTTTGTGCACTTCATGCTGTACCTACTTTGCCCAGTGCTAATACAGCATGCATAAATATCACTTCTGCAATTCAACAAAGCAAAAGTAACTGCAGAAGTAATGTTTAAAATGAGGAAGTTTACTAAATGTATAAACAGCGCAAAAAATAAATCAAGTGATGACCGATCCAATAAAGATCAATAATAATTTAAAATTAAGGCTGCAAATGTAGTTTAGCCCCTAACCATATATGCAGATATAAAAATATTACACTTAATATCTTTAATTTAACAAACGTTTCAGCCACGATTTGTTAAATAGCTAATAAAATGAGTGCTGCCGACAAGTTTAAACGATGGCTATGCATGCCATAGAAATATATATCTAAGTGGGACACAGTAAACCACCTGCTAAAAATTATTGGTTCTAAGTATTCTGAGTAAAGTACATTTAAAAATAGACAAGAATTTACTTGATTAAAACAACCAATTCTACTTGTGTTTCATTCATGTTTATACTTAAATTTAATTATCAATATCTATAATCTGCAAACACCTGTCTTAAGTCAGCTAACTGAAGTCAGCTCTAACTACTGAGTAATAAAAGTGCCAGAATTGCAACCAGTTAATTATGTTCGTTTCAGCTGCAGATATCACTACAAAATGTTATACGACACAACAAAATCTCCCAAGACTACTTTACATAATGAATTTAAATGGCTTTCCAGTGAAATAGAGACAGAAAGGGGGGATAGCAAGGATAGGAAACACTAAAGCATTCACTGCAGCTTTAAATGTTAGCGTCATAGAACATTAATTCTGTTCGCAAAAACTAAAACCAGATCAAAATAGCCACACAACTGTTTGTCAAAAAGTCAGGACAAACGTAAATCTACATGCATTTATTATTCCTAACTTAATTTAGGCAAGGATATTCCTAGAAGTATTTTCGAATGATTCCATATCTCTAACATAACTGCCTTAAAAGCATTTTTAAATTTTTCCAGACTTCCCCTTTTCAGCATTGCAACTCAAGCAAATGCTGGAAAGAAAGCTCACTGTAACTCATTCTGCCGTTTAAATTCATTATATAAAGTACTCTTGGGAGATTTTATTGTGCCGTATAACATTTTGTAGTGATATCTGCAGCTGACAATGCTTTGCTAGACTTCACAAATGGTGCCATAAATGAAAAGCTACACAAAACTTGAAAAATAGGTGACACGAAGGTCTACACCATGTCCTAACTTGTTTAGCGACTGCAGTTAAATCATCATTCCACTGTAGTATTTTGCAACACCCATAAATAACAAGAATTGCAAAATCCAAATGCGGGATAGCCAAACAAACTGGTGGTAAGTCTAAACTCAACTTCAGCCAAACTCTTCACTTCAACAGTAGTTGGATGTGGAGGCAATTACTCTATACTCCTTTGCCATTCTCAAGTCATGAGAAGATGGGGCTATAGTAATTAATAAACTTCCAAACAAATCATGAATTTCTGAGGGTTTGTGCATGTGGGTGTATGAATGGAAGCACAACACCCACTTTCAAAAACAGGCTCTCCTAATGATAGAAACTCATTAAAAAAGTTGATGCAATCACTTGAGTTGAGATGACTAGCTACCCCGTGATATATAGAACATAAGTCCCATGTGGGTTTAACACTAAGCTATTAGTCATGAAAATAGGTTTCTGTTAATATTTCACAATCCCAAACAATGATTTTTAAGAAACAAGATTGCTTACTTCTTGACCACATCCATAACTATGGATCCTAGTTTTGAAAATCTCCAACTATATAAGAAAAACTTCAGACACCTAATGCACATAAAAACAGGAAAGTACAAGGTCAGAAAATGTCACTGCTGCCCATCTGGCCAGCCTAAGTGCCCAGAAAATATAGCAAGCTGCATTTAAAAAACATGTTTAACATATTCACGCCTTTGTTACCTCTAGACTTCACTAACCCACTGCATTCCTGCCTCATTCCATCCTCCATAAATTTAAGGTCATCCAAAACTCTGTTGCCCATGTCTTAACTCTCAGCAAGTCCCAATCCCCTATCACCTCTGTGCTCACTGACCTATACTGGCTCGGGTACAAGCAACGTTTTGATTTTTAAAATTCTCAACCTTTCAAATCCCTCCATGTCCTTGTCCCTCCCTATCTCCATACTCTCCTCCAGCTCTACAACTCATTCCTGCGCTCATCTAATTCTGGGCTCTTCAACATCCCTGACTTTAATTGCTCTCCTATCAGTGGCTGTGCCTTCAGTTGTCTAGACCCAAGCTCAAATACCTGCCCTACACCTCTCTAGCTCACTTTCCTCCTTTAAGGCGTTCCTTTAAACTTTCCTTTCGCCAAGCTTTTAATCACCTGACCTAATATCTCTTATGTGGCTCAGTGTCACACCATGTTTTATAACGTTCTAGTGAAGCGCCTTAGGGACCTTTATTATATTAAAGGTGCTGTATAAAAACAAATTGTTGTTGCAGTAAAACCACCAAAGTTGCTTCACAAGACTGTTATCAAACAAACATTGATATTCAGCCACATATCATGAGATGAGGCAGCTGACCAAAAGTTTGGTCAAAGAGGTAGTTTTAAGAAGTATCTTAAAAGAAGACAGCTAGAGAGGTTTAGGGAAGGAATCTCAGAGCTTAGGCTCCCAGCAGCCACCCATGGTGGCCTACAATGTCCAAAGAAACAATACCCAAAACAGCAGTGGGCAATATTTAAAATAGCTGTCAAATATAGTTCAGGAAAAATATATTCCTTGTTAAAACAAGAAGAAACTAGCCAATAATGCAACATTACGGATGATTGGAGATAAAGATAAAACTGAAACCAAACTAAATATCTATACTAAGCACATATACTTAAAAGGGTTAGGAAAAAAGTCAAATGAAAGCAAAGTTAGAATACAAAATTAAGCCATCAACAAACATAGAAAGAAATAGTATTCCACGTACACATGAATAACAGAAGAAAAATCAGGATAGGAATATGGCTACTAAGGGATGCACAAGGCAGTGACAGCGAAATGGCAGAAATATAGAATTGTTACTTTGCCTCAATAATTGCCAGGGAGACTAACAAATTGTACATGACAATAAAAAAAATCAAAAAATATATAAAGACACTCATGACAGAAAGAGAAATAATTGATAAACAATCAAACTTTGAGAATAAAACTCCTGCTCTAGATGGAATGCAATGTCCGTATGTGTACCCTGCAATATTGTGACAATACTCCAGCAGTGACGGGATCAATGCTCTGGACAAACTGAGTGCTTTAACTCTCTAGCTAGAAACCCTAGATCCTAACTGCTCTCTGTACTTCTTATGGCTCCAATAATCAATATCAGCACTAGTCCAAATCCCCTTCCTATATAAAATCATGTACTCCAGTACTTCTGGCATGGTCTAACCAGAATTTTGCATAGCTGAAGCATGATTTCCATCCCCTTGTATTCTATTCCTCTAGTTAAAAAAGGCCAGCATTCCATTAACCTTTTTGATTATCTATACCTGTTCATGATATTTTAATGATCTGTGTACCTGGACCTCCATTATTTCTAAGTGTGTCTTAAAGGAGCAAAGCAAGGCACAGAGGCAGAGAAGTGTAGGGAGAGAGCTCCAGAACTTCCGGCCTAGGTAAATAGGTGAGGCCACCAATGGTGGGGTCACTAAAATCAGGGATGCTCAAGAGTCCTGAATTAGACATGCAGATATCTCAGAGGATTGAGAGGCTGGAGAAGATTACAGAGATAGGGAAGGATGAGGCAACGGAGGGAACTGAAAACAAGGGTGGGAATTGTAAAATTAAGACGATGCTTGACCAGGATCCAATGTAGGTCAGCCACACAGATGTTGATAACTCTCACCAAGTTCCATTCAGCTAAGACATGGGCAGCAGTGTTTTGGGTGACCCCAAGCTTATGGAGGGTAAAATGTGGGAGATTAGTCAAGAGTGCAAATAGTCAAGTTTAGGGGTAACAAAGGTTTGAATGAGGGTTTCAGCAGACAAGCTGAGACAGGGGCCTCGGGCAATGTTACTAAGGTAGAAATAGACCTAATAACTACACTAACAACAGACTTATTCTCTCTTGTGGACAGTTCCATTCCCGCCATTTGCAAAAAAATGGGGATCACCATCTCCTACAATTAGTAGTGCAATGTCAGATAATACAGGTAACAAAAATCTACCTTAACCAAATTGAAATGCACCCACAAGGAATCTGAATGCTGCACACTTGGAGAAGAGACCCATTGAACAAAGGCATGTGAGATTCAGTATGAAATGATCAATGCTTCATCTACAATCTTGGGAAGATCCTGCATTTTAATTTTTCAACTTCAATAATGCAGATAGATGAGGAAATTTACCACAATTATCTGCTGAAATATTATTTATGGAGCATGGTTTCCACTGGTCCTGGGGCATTAAATAAACGAGGCCCGAATTAATGTATTCTATCTCCCCAACAAGTCTCAGTGCACAGTCTCAACAATTCATTTGCCAAAGTTTTAGCTACGACTGACGAGGCCAAATTTAGCAATTCATGTTGTTAATGTCTAGGACTACTAAGATTACTTACACAGATCTGGCAACCATATTTCTACTCCATGGCCATTTACCATTGTCCTGTTACCAAAAGCTCACTGCTGACAAGTATTTAAAAATTATACAAGCAAGTCCAGAGGTTTGTAATGCTCTATGCACATTACAAAACTGGATGTTGAATATGCCACTGTATATGCAGCTGAGCTGCCTTGAACATATTTTTTCAAATTAACTAAAATGTGGATTTCACACTTATAAGCAATGTGAACAGTGCTTAGCAATAAGTGGTATTTTAGTCAAATGAAGATTAATGTTGACTTCAGACTGCTGCGTAACAGGCTGTTGTTTTGAAGCCAAACATTGTTCCTGTGCAGCAGTAAGATTAGAAAATTATATTTATTTTTCATTTTCTACTCAGGAAATAATGAATTTAATCTTGGTATCAATGCTATTACTAAGGTATGATTTCCGATTTCAAGATTTTTAAAAAATTTATATGTTTCATGGGGTGTAGGTGTTCCTGGCAGGGCCAGCACGTTGCCGATCCCCAACAGCCCTTGAACGGAATGGCTTGTTGGGCCATTTCAGAAGGCAGGCAAGAGTCAACTACATTGCTGTGTGACTGGAGTCACATGTGGATCAGGCTAGGTAAGGATGGCAGATTTCCTTCCCTAAGGCATTAGTGAAGGTGTTAGTGAATCAGGTGGGTTTTTACAACAATTGATGATAGTTTCAAGGTCACCATTACTGAGACAAGCTTTCAAATCCAGATTTTTAAAAAAAATTAATTCAATTTAAATTTCACCAGCTGCCATGATGGGATTTGAGCCCATGTCGTCCCCAGAGCATGAACCTGGGCCTCAGGATTACTAGTCCAGTGACAGTACCACTATGCCACATCTCCCCTCAATGAATCAATGGCGATTTAAAAAAATTCAAAGCCCTCAGTCGCCCAGTCAAACATTTGATTATTTTTAAAACCTTGCCTTCTAGAACCAAATGATTTGGCAGTTTTTCTTAAAAACCTACCCAAACTTTCTCTTTTCATCGCAAACGAACGCTGCATTTGCTCACACCGTGTCTTTCTACAGGACGATTTCCACGGTCTTTGGTATATTCAACAACTTTCAGCTTAAAAGCAGCTGAAAAAGAAAGAGTCTGTGAAAAACACGTAATCTGCTCTTCCGCTGTGCTCATATGCACACTGGGAACCTTAAACTGGCTTCTATGATTAAATGCTTACAAGGTGCACTAAAGACAGCAGGAAGCAATCATCAGTGGGGTTTTTTAGAGCTAAAAAAGATGTTTCGACATTTACTGACTGACGCATTGTGGGGGGGGGGGGGGGGTTTAACAAAAAATGAATATATTCCATTATGTAGCCAGATAAGAGCCTGGCAGTTCTAGAACAATGAACTAGCATTCAAGTACATATCAAAATCTTGACCAATGTGTAAGTATTGCCTGAGGCAGATTATTAAATGCAGCAGTGAAGGGAGAAAATGGCTGACAACTAATTCATGCCTCCTGTCACTAAGCAACACTGCTGGCACCTGTCCAGCTGCACAGCTCACATCTTGCTTATGTCGAAATGTATAAAAGGCAAGTAATAAAATTGGAAGATGCAAGGAAAGCATAGCTTAAAGCAAAAATTGCCTTTAACTGGAGTGATAAACTAACTTCCTTGGTTTAGCTAGGCTTCTCTTTTACTCTCATTTCTTTCATTTTGTACAAATCACCTAAAGATGGGTTGAAATCCCAGGGCAATTTCCTTCGAGTCGAGCCAAAATTGTTTTAAAAAAGGATTCAAATAGGGTCCACCTGCCACTGCAATAAACAGGGGTTTTCACAAACTCCTTTAATTTACAAGTAGTCCAGTAGAGGCAATGGTACCTGGTCAGCTACCACATCAAGTAAGCTAAAGGTAACCAAAGGGCAGAAAATGCACCACACTGATGGTTGGTGTGCAGAAAGAAATAGACCAGCTTATGAGGGAGATATCTGATTTGAATGTTTCATTGCATACAAAATTAATTTATCCGCTAATTAGTCATGTTAAACAACACTTAACTGTGTAATTATCCCACTCAGGCCAGCAGATCCTATTTTAAGATGACTCAAAATGTACACAAACTTTCCTGCAGCTTTCAGTTTATTAGTTAAGTCATACACATAGGTTGAAAAATATAACCTGGCAAATTCTGGTTTGACTTTAATCCCATGAATTGAGTTTCGATATAATGTATGTAAACATTTCAAACTAACTTCTCCTGCACCTGGCCAATTTGAAATATTGGCATTCACACCAATATTTCTTTTAATACAAAAATATAATTCACATGAATACTAATGAGCCACAGAAGTAGTTTCGCAAAAAGGCAAGTTCATACTATCTGTCCAAATAAACTTGAGATTTCTACAAACCCTTCTACTGCAACACAATGTGCCTAGCACATACAAAGAATTGCCCATTAGTGCTGTTAATGAGCATGGGGCTATTAAGACCTTTACATTTCTTGGTACATGGCAGAGAATATTTACTAATAGCAAATCTATATTTGAACTAGAGTGGCCACAAGTTTTAAAAAATGAAAAGCAAATCAGATTGAATGCCTTTTGCTTTAATATTCGCACTTTCAGTAGCACTTGAATCCAGTATGAAGCAATTTACGTGCAAGCAAATTAAGTTGAACTAGTCAAGTTCAACATTTTCGGGTGGATATGGCTCAGTTTTCCTTCACCATTGATATCCATACATGGGCTTTAAACCTGTTTTCACAAGCAACAAAGTCTTGTCATTATTAAACTGTTTGGATGAGGTTCATCACAATCACAAAAAGGCCCTTCTTGGAAACGTCCGTTCAGCTAGTGACAAAGTTATTGAAGTTGTCCAATTCACGAACTGAGTGGGAAGATCTGGAAACTGCTTTCAGTATCAATTTCTAGCACGTTGCTTACTCATGGGCTGGTGTGGAGAAATTAGCTTATTAAGTAACTTCCCTCCCCATTTGGAAAGTGGATTTACGCGGCGGTTCCCAACCCGAGACACCAAAACGAAACAAAACAAAAACATAATGAAACCTTTGCGTGACACACGAGTCAGTCCAGCAGGAACTTCCTTCCGACTCTTGTCGCCACTTTTGCCCTCGGGGCGCCAGGACCACCCAAGCCGGGCCCTCAAGCCTCAGCCCTGCCCTTGCCCTCACCTTGGATAACGTGCTCCGGGGAGATGGTCTTCTTCTCCGACTTGTTGCAGATCTCGTTGGCCTCGGAGGAGATGAGGTGAATGAACTCGGTGCAGCAGCTCACCACCAGCTCCCGGGCTTCGTTGGCCACCCGCACGTTAGGCAGCGTCTCTTTGATCATCTTATTGATGGCCGCTCGGGGGATTGTCAGATCGTCGTCGTTGCCGGACGCCGAAGCCATGACTCGAGTATATATTAAATAAAAATGCCTTCCTTGGATTAAAATCCAACCCCACGACCACCCCCCCCAACCCCCCCTCCCCCTCCCGCCCGCCCACAGTTTATGGTTTAAACCCTCTTTCTCCTCGGGGCCTTTCTCTTTCCTCCTCTGCCACCAAACACGGCCCTGGGGGGACTCTCGTTAAATCGCCGACTATCCAAGTCACTGGCGGGCAGCTCTGGTCACCGATTGCAGCTCCTTGTGTCTCTCACGCTCATTCCTCCTCTCCCGGCCGCGGCGCCATCTTCAATCAGCCACCGGAAACTCTCCGCGAAGCCTAATAGAACCGCACTTCCGGTTTCCCCGCCTCCTTCCCCGCCCCCACACGGCCCTAACCCCCGCCCCCACACGGCCCTAACCCCGCCCCTCCCCCAACACCTCCCCTCCCCTAACTCCTCCCCTCCCCCTAACTCCTCCCCTCCCTTCCCGGGCCCTAACCCCGCCCCTCCCCCAACACCTCCCCACCCCTAACTCCTCCCCTCCCCATAACTCCTCCCCTCCCCTCCCCTCCCCTCCCACGGCCCTAACCCCTCCCCTCCCCGGCCCTAACCCCACCCCTCCCCTCCCCCTCCCCTCCCCTCCCCCGGCCCTAACCCCTCCTCTCCCCTAACCCCTCCCCCCTAACCCCCGCCCCTCCCACCCCTAACCCTCCTCCCCCCCCGCCCTAACCCTCCTCCCCCCCACCCCCCGGCCCTAACCCCTCTTCCCCCCCCACCCCCCGGCCTCAATGTTTCCCCCCAGCGGCAGCAGCCAGAATCGTTCCTCCCAAACTTCCACCTTCCTCTCCCCACAAGGATCGCCCACCGCGCCGATCAGGATAAAAGCCGCTTCATCCTTTCAGGTGTCACTTTTTGCCTCCGAGTTCGAAGATTGTGAGTTCTGGCCCCCAGCTCAGAGTCCACCAAACCCAGGCAATTCGGTGCATCACTGAGAGAGAGAGTGCCGCACTCCCGCAGGTGCCGTTTTTTTACAGATTAAATGCTAAACCGAGGTTCCGTCTGCCCAACTATTCAGAAGCAGAGCAGGGGAATGTTCCCTTGTGTCCTTCATGTCCAGTGTTTATCATCAAGACACAATATTTGGCCATTATCACATTGCTGTGTTAAGTTTAAAACATTTTTCCTGTGTTCTGCAGAAACACTCCATTCTCAAACTTTGTTCCGAGTTCAAAGCTGGGCACTGTACCACAGGACATGTGGGTTAAACATGCCAGATAACCAGACTTCTGATGTTTCAAAATTTCTGAATTCATATGCACTGACTGAATTGAGATAGATGCTGTCACCATTGCAAAAACTCATGGACTGCTTCTCAGTAAAGTGCAAAATTACATCTCTCTGAATATAAAACATTAGATGTTAGCATAATCATAAAATTAATAATTTTTTGGAATTTATTGGCAGTAAATATTATTCAATTGAACTGGAGCCATATGCACATGTTACTGTTGGGTTGGAACAGAATATTAATTTAGCAAAGAATGGGTCTCAAAGCTGTGCTTGCACAAAATGTATTAACTAGACAAGCTAAAAAGTTTCCCATACTTGAAAAATAATGTTGTCACATCAAGGCTCAGTTGCTAATAGAACACTAAAACACAAAGTAGAAAATGTAGAAGCACAGTTTCCGGCCAAAAGGCAACTGTGCATATGTATAAAACAAAAATAAAAATACCTGGAAAAACTCAGCAGGTCTGGCAGCATCTGCGGAGAGGAACACAGTTAACGTTTCGAGTCTGTATGACTCTTCAACAGAACTAAGTAAAAATAGAAAAGAGGTGAAATATAGATACAGAAATCCTGTCGGAGAGAAGAGCAATACTTCTTCAAGGTAGGCATTCCTTGAAGAGGAGTATAGTTCTTCTGACTAATTGTGCTGTACAGTCTCCAGTATACTGGACCAACAAAGGAAGATTGGGTGACTGTTCTGACTGCGGGTGTGACCCTGAACTCCTGCTTTCATTTTCTGCTTCAATCCCTTGTCCTGATCCTACACTGTTTCCTCTATCTTTAGTCTGCTACCTTGTTCCAGTGACAGTCAATGCAAGTTTGAGGAACACCTTATATTTCTATGAGGCAGCTTGCAGTCCTCTGAGCTTCATATTGACGTTAGTAATTTAAAATCTTAATGAAAGCTCCTAATTTCTCCTCTGACAAGTAGAGGGGTGAGTGTGCTGGCTTGGAGATCCTCCATTGATGGGGAGATTGGCACCCTTGGTGTTGACTTGCTTTTTTTTATCTTTTCCCAAGGCTCATAAGCCACTGAAGCCAGTACAGATATGCTAAATGTCTGTGCTTCCATTTCTACCTGCCTCACATGTTCTCTATGTCTCATAAAAGTCTTTAATTTCTTTGATTCCTCTCAATTTTCTTGGCTCATGCCTTAGGATGTTTTACAACATTAAAATTATAGCCATAGTCCACAAGGGGCCATTGGCATCTATCATGATAGAAAGAGACAAATGGTCATACAGCTTGAGGGCACCACTCCACATCAAGCATGGGGGCAAGGCAAAGGGATTGAACCCATACCATTGGCATCATTCTATGCCATACAGTAGCCATCTAGCTGACTGAGCTAACCGACATTAAAGGTGCCAAACAAATCCAAGTTGTCCTTGTATTATATCTCCAATTATTTGAAGCCAACTAGTCATCTTTGTTTACAATTTAAATATTTTATTTTATTTCTTTCCACGTGTGTGTGTTTTCACTCCCAATTTCCAATATCCTGTGTTTTTTAAAATCATGGCCAGCAGTGAAAACTTCTGATGAAGGAATAACATCTGAGACATTAGCTGGTCATCGATGCTGCCCAATTTGGTGAGAATTCACAACCTCGTTTCAGATTTCCAGTTTTTATTCTTGCTTTTTGTGTATGCATCATGTTAGAAGCACATATCAGTTGTCAGATGTTGTATTCACAGTCACCAGTGTGTGGCACTGAAAGTCCATTGTAATTCCACAAAGTGCATTTGTGGAATGACTTCCCACATATTTAAATATTTCATTTACCAGTTTCACGAGGGGACATGCAGTTACCATTTTTAAACAAATATTGCACCGAGTTTACTTATTCCCTTTGTTGTTTGTCCTATATTGTTCCATCAAAATAGATTTACCCCACGAGGAACATTATTTCATAAGGCATCCGCAATGCCACTCACTGACTTTAATCTTGTCACACTTGACGGAACTGGAATATGTTGCAGCCTTTAAGTAATACTGTGTTCCAAACAGCCACAACAATTTACATTCTTACAGCGCTGCAGCGCCAAAATAGAACACTTCAGAGCACTTTAGAAAGAGAGATGGGGAGGTATATGCAGCTAGAAGCAAAGGACATTTAGAGGGAGATCAAAAGCATGGATAAGCTGGTAGGTTTTTATGGGGTGTCTTTAAAGCCAAGAAGATGAGGTACAATTATGTTTGATACATCTTCAGAGGCTGTGCAGGAGCTAAGTGGCTAAAGGATCCTTTTACAATGAATGAGCAGGCTACAGAACAAACAGGCATCTCCATTCAATCCAGAGAATATGGATTGGGACATAGGATTGGAGAAGGCTCCTCAGATAGTATGGAGCAAACAGTCGAGGGATTTGAAAATGAGCACAAAGAGCTTGAAGTCAATTCACTGCCACACAGGAAGCCAGTGAGTCAGGGTTAGGACAGGAATGATGAGAATGCAAAAATGTTGTGTAGGAAAGATTTGGATGTTATAGAGTTCTATATTAGCTGAAGTTTGTGAAGAGAGAGGCTGGAGACCTTACAAGCAGAAAAATAGATCCCAGAACAACGAAACCACGGATGAAGGTCTCAGTGGCAGATACGGTGAGGTAATACACCAATAATGTTCTGGAAGTGGAAGATCATGGTCCTGGTGACAGACTGGACATGGGGTAGCTAGTTCAACTGAGAAAGCTGAGGTGATGTGTCACAGAGGCTCAGCCTAAGGGAGCAGGCAGGGTGGCTGGTTGTGTCCAAGCTAGCAGCAAGCAAGCAGTGATGAGAGAGGAATCAAGTTGCAGTTTACAGAACTTGAGCTATAGGAAGTTCCTACTCATTCAGCACTTAATATCAAACAGGCAGTTGGGTAATACAGTAACCTGGAACCCATGATGTTGTAGTGAATTTGCATTGTTATGAAATCCATTCATTCTGTGAGCTATGTAAGTTAGCAGTCTGTAGAGATTGTAACTGACCTTGACATCAAGGCAGCCTTTGACCGAGTGTGGCATCAAGGAGCCCTAGCAAAATTGGAGTCAATGGAAATCAGGGGGAAAAGTCTGCACTGGTTGGAGTCATACCTAGCACAAAGGGAGATGGTTGTGGTTGCCGGAGGTCAATCATCTCAGTTCCAGGACATCACTGCAGGAGTTCCTCAGGGTAGGATCCTAGGCCCAACCATCTTCAGTTACTTCATCAATGACCTTCCTTCCATCATAAGGTCAGAAGTGGGGAAGTTCGCTAATGATTGCACAATGTTCAGCACCATTCGTGACTCCTCAAATATTGAAGCAGTCCATGTCCAAATGCAGCAAGACCTGGACAATATCCGGGCTTGGGCTGACAAATGGCAAGTAACATTCACACCACACAAGTGCCAGGCAATGACCATCTCCAACAAGAGAGAATCTAACCATCACCCTTGACTTTCAATGGCATAACTATCGCTGAATTTTCCACTATCAACATCCTGGGGGTTACCTTTGACCAGAAACTGAACTGGACCAGCCATATAAACACTATGGCTACAAGAGCATGTCAGAGGCTAGGAATCCTGTGGTGAGTAACTCACCTCCTCCCTGTCCACTATTTACTAGTCAGGAGTGTGATGGAATACTCCCCACTTGCCTGGATGAGTGCAGCTCCAACAACACTCAAGAAGCTTGACACCATCCAGGACAAAGCGGCCCGCTTGATTGGCACCTCATCCACAAACATTCACTCCCTCCACCACCGATGCACAATGACATCTACAAGATGCAGTGCAGAAACACACCAAGGCTCCTTAGGCAGCACCTTCCAAACCCATGACTGCTACCATCTGGAAGGACATGGGCAGCAGATACATAGGAACACCACCACCTGGAATTTCCCCTCCAAGCCACTCACCATCCTGACTTGGAAATATATTGCCGTTCTTTCACTGTCGCTGGGTCAAAATCCTGGAACTCCTTCTCCAACAGCACTGTGGGTGTACCTGCACCGCATGGACTGCTGCGGTTCAAGAAGGTAGCTCATCACCACCTTCTCAAGGACAATTAGGGATGGGCAATAAATGCTGGCCCAGCCAGTGATGCCCAAATCCCATGAATGGTTTAAAAAAGCATTTAAAGTACAGGATGTTCCAATGCTTGTTATATTTGTTCCTGCTTAGGAACAAGGGTGGGACCCTTTTGAAGTGTTTTGATGGTCAACCAGTTCTGTTCAAGGGTCAGTGAACAGCACTGAGTATTTCTGAAAAAAGAGATGATTTTCTGAATGACCGGTGTGTGTGAGAGAGTGGATGGTGATGTCCCTTGAGCTGGCAGTTAGTGAGGTCCCTGTGGATGTGTGTTGGGTTTGTGAGTGTGTGAGTTAAGAGTGATGGGAAGAGTGAGTTACCCCGGTGGAACAGATGAGACCATTCATCCTGTAGCAGTACTGGGTGGCTGTCCTCTTTTGCAGAGCATTGGCGCTGACCACCGCTGCCAACGCCTCCCATGCTGGATTGGTGATACTGCTGCTCATTCTGCAGCCAGAGCAGGGGTAGAGGACATCACGGCGAGCCTCCACTGCATCCCCAAAAGGCGCTCGAGTGATGTGTTATTAAACCTGGAGGCTGCAGTCTTTTTGTCTTTCGAGGTCATGTCATCCATGCAGCAGCCGTGGGCTGGAAGCACTTAGAGGTCTGCGCACGGTTGCACCTTAAATATGGCACCCGGCGTGACGAAGCTACGAGGTGATGGCGCGGCGGGTGAATGAGAGCCCGCCCGCCATGGAAACGGCGTGTTTCCTGGGAATGCATAATTAATGCGGCGGGTTTGGGACGATACAGCATGAGAAGCCGTCATTTTACCCGCCCGCTACTGTGCTTAGTGCATATCTGGGACGATTCTGCCCATGGTCAGACAACACATCCCCTCCCAAAATCCAGCCCCCAAGATATCATTGACCCCTACACCCTCAATCAGACACCCTTGCAATTGCTGACTGCCCATCTCCACCCCCTTTCTGTCTCCAACCACCTCGCCCTTCCTGGATGATTCCACATGAAATTTCAGTGAGGTTGGTTGGTTCACAATGTGACAAACATCTGGGTGGCTTGTTGAGGAAATGCATGGAATTGGGCTTGGACGCATTTGGTAATTATTCTGTCGTGTAGAGTGTTTGAACACAGTTTGCCTGTTAATTCACATGTACCACATCTTACCCTGAATGTTAGAGTATAAGATAGTTATAGTAAACTGTTTTATCTTTCAGAACGTGTATAGTAAAGTTTATTTTTGTTTGTTCAAAACCCATGAAATCTTGTGGCTTTCTTCAGTTAGTAAGCACCTTGAACCTTGAACTTTATCTACTTTAAATAAAACGTTATTGGTCCCTAACCAGATCTCCCCCACGAACCCAGGTCTGGCCAAGGATCATAACAGCATGATAAAAACAAAAAACTACTGCGGATGCTGGAAATCCAAAACAAAAACATAACAGTCATAAAAGTCATAAAAAGTCATAAGTCAAAAACAATCATAACAGCATAGTTTGTTCTATATCCCTTCAGTGTTATCAGTGTAAGGTGATCTTTGTGTCACAATGCTTCTGCTTTCTTGCTGATTGCTATTTCTCTTCTTTCCTTCGAAAACAACCCAAAATCATACCTCGTCAATATGTCTTTGATTTCCCCATTAAGCTCCTTTGCTTCCTGATCGTTGCATGCCACTCCCTCCCATCTAAACTGCTCTGAAATCTTCCTTTTTTAGCATGGGCAGCACTGTAAGTAAATAAATTGCTTTTGCTGTTCAAATGCAGCATTTCTTAAAGTCTGCAATATTTTCCAGTTCCCTCAATGTGACAAGGATAAACTGTGAGTGGCATTTAAGATACTGGATCTTACTTTATTAAAATAATTTTCCCTGCAGTGAAAGCCAATTTCTGGTATAAGATGTTGGTAAGGTCTGGTATGTGGTTAATGGAAAGCAGAGAAACCCAGTATGAAGCCCTACAGCACACTGTACGGCATTTACAGTATTTTATTTACCATGTGATATGAATGTTCAACAGCGGTTAACAGTTTGTTTGGAAGAGTATTGTCATGGTAACAGTAACTGAAGCATATGTTAATACTATCTCGCTTGAGTGACAGATGAATTCATATAATATGGAACAGCTGGTGTGTGTTTATACAGGTAGGTTTGTTCTTTGTGGAGGAGAATTTGTCCATTTGCACTGTTATCCCTTTCATGTTATTCAACTGCGCAGATGTTTAAGTGACCACAGACGTGGTGTAAAAGCTCATATAAGAACATAAGAAGTAGGAGCAGAAGTCGGTAATTTGGCTCCTTGGGCCTGCTTCGCCATTCAATAAGATCATGACTGATCTGACCTTGGCCTCAACCCTATTTTCCTGTCTGTTCACCACAACTCTTGACTTTCCTATTTTATAGTTCAAAAATCCGTCTATCTCAGCCTTGAATGTATTCAATGACACCACAGCTCTCTGGGGTGGAGAATTCCAAAGATTTCCAACCCTCTGAGAGAAGAAGTTCCTCCTCATCTCTACTTAAATGAGTGAACCCTTATTCTGTAACTATGCTCCCTAATTCTAGAATCCCCCAGGCAGGAAAACATCCTCTCAACGTCAACCCTGTCAAGCTCCCTCAAAATCTTATATTTTTCAATAAAATCACCTCTCATTCCACTGAACACACAAATTAGGAGCAGGAGTAGGCCACTCGGCCCCTCGATCCTGCACAGCCATTCAACAAGATCATGGCTGATCTGATTGTAACCTCACCTTCACATTCCCATTAACCCCAATAACCTTTCACCCCCTTGCTTATCAAGAATCTATTTACCTCTGCCTTAAAAAATATTCAAAGACTCTGCTTCCACTGCCTTTTGAGGAAGGGAGTTCCAAAGATTCATGACCCTCTGAGAGAAAAAAATTCTCCTCATCTCTGACTTAAATGAGCGACCCCTTATTTTCAAACGGTGACCCCTAGTTCTAGATCCTCCTGCAAGAGGAAACACCTTGTCCCCATCCAGCCTGTGAAGACCACTCAGGGTCTTATATGTTTCAGTCAAGTCACCTCCTCTAAACTCCAGCAGATACAAGCCTAGCCTGTCCAACCTTTCCTCATAAGACAACCCTCTCATTCCTGGTATTAATCTAGTAAGCCTTTTCTGAACTGCTTCCAACGCATTTACATCCTTCCTTAAATAAGGAGACCAATATTGTATACAGTACTCCAGATGTGGTCTGACCAATGCCCAGTATAACTGAAGCATAACCTTCCTACTTTTGTATTCAACCCCCCTCGCAATGAATGATAACATTCTATTAGCTTTCCTAATTACTAATATGCCAATGGGTATAGGCCAGCCCAACCGGAGTTCCTCTGGTACTGTCCTCGGCCCAACCATCTTCAGCTGCTTCATCAATGAGCTTCCCTCCATCATAAGGTCAGGAGTGGGGATGTTCGCCGCTGATTGCACAACATTCAGCACCATTCGTGACTCCTCAGATAACGAAGCAGTCCTTACCTATATGCAACAAGACCTGGACAACATTCAGGCCTGAACTGATAAGTGGCAAGTAACATTCGTGCCACACAAGTGCCCGGCAATGACTATCTCCAACAAGAGAGAATCCAACCATCTCCGCTTGACATTCAATGGCATTACCATCACTGAATCCCCCACAATCAACACCCTGGGGGGTTAGCATTGACCAGAAACTGAACTGGACCAGCCATTATAAATACTGTGGCTACAAGAGCAGGTTAGAGGCTGGGAATTCTGCAGAGAGTAACTCATCTCCTGACTCCCCAAATCCTGTCCACCTTTTACAAGGCACAAGTCAGGAGTGTGATGGAACACTCTCCACTTGCCTGGATGAGTGCAGCTCCAACAACACTCAACAAGTTTAACACCGTCCAGGACAAAACAGCCCACTTGATTGGCAACTCACCCACCACCTTCAACTCCATTCCCTCCACCACCAAAAGTCAGTGGCAGCAGTGTGTAGCACCTACAAACTGCACTGCAGCAACTTACCAAGCCTCCTTTGACAGCACTTTCCAAACCCGTGACCTCTACCACCTAGAACAAGGACAGCAGATATGTGGGAACCACCACCTGCAAGTTCCCCTCCAAGCCACTCACCATCCTGGCTTGGAGCTATATTGCCGTTCCTTCACTGTCACTGGGTCAAAATCCTGGAACTCCCTCTCTAACATCAGTGTGGGTGTACCTACACCACATGGACTTAAGCAGTTCAAGAAGGTGGCTCACTTGCACCTTCTCAAGGGCAATTAGGGATGGGCAATAAATGCTGGCCTAGCCAGCGACACCCGCATCCAGGGAAGGAATGAAAAAAAAACCTGCCCTCATTAGACAACTCCTCCGTCCCAGGAATCAAGTGAACCTTCTCTGAACCGACTCCAATGCAAGTACTCTCCTTCTTGAATTCCCGACCCAAAGACAGGTCCGACCCACAGCGCCACGATCTCCACCACAGGTAAGGCAAGGAGGCAGGTTCCAAATCCACCCCAGCTGGCATAGGGATCAAGCCCCATGCTATTGGCACCAGTCTGATCTACACTCACCAACCAGTCAACAGAGGTTGAAGAGATTGGAAAGATAAAGAGAAAAAGATGAAAATTTCGATTGCAGGGATAAATCAGAGCAAGATTTTGTGTCGACTGATTGATTTCATTCTCCCCCCCCAACTTTTCTTGTGAATTTTTCTACCCCAACAGAGGAGCAATGAAGGCTGTTGAAGAAAAATATGAATCATTTGCTGATATTCACCTCCCTAACACAGGGGCCTTGAGAGCCACTCGGAGAAAACATGCTGGGTGGGAGAGATGTGGAAGAAACTGCAGTGACAGCAGAATATAGCTGGATGAGTTGGGATCTGGAAGGAAGTTGGAAGCAAAAGAGAGAGGAAAGGGAGGGAGAGACAGAGGTATCTGCTCAGATGGTCTCAGTCTTAGATCCAAGGAGATCCATGAAATTTTAACATTTGGTATTGGAAGTGAGTGGGGACAGGGAAGAGGTTCGAGGAGATGATGAGTCATGGAGAGAAGGAGACCATTAGTTGACACTGACTTCTATTGTGAGCTGTTTTGGCTCAGGAAAGTATTAAGACAGGGCATTGTAATCTTTTATTTATAACCTGGATATCATGAGGCTCTCCTGATGACTCAGAGATTTTCAGCAAGTAGCTGAGCTAAGCAGTCCACAAAGGTCTCATGGTAATAGTGTGTGTTGCGCTTACTGACCACGCCCAGGGCAGTGTTACTGGGCTAGGACAGGCCTCTGTGGCTCCGATATTTACTGGGTTTTGTGAGGTTAGGCGAGGGGGGGGTGGGTGTGGGGGGTGATGGGATTTCCAAGCTGGTTAGGAGT
Source organism: Cetorhinus maximus (assembly GCF_964194155.1). Taxonomy (NCBI): domain Eukaryota; kingdom Metazoa; phylum Chordata; class Chondrichthyes; order Lamniformes; family Cetorhinidae; genus Cetorhinus; species Cetorhinus maximus. The sequence continues at coordinate 19,310,915 of NC_135895.1, read as the reverse complement.
GAGCAAAGAGTTCTGACTCCTGAACACTATGGGGTTTTAACTCCACAAAGTGCGTGTTTTTTTTCAACATGATCCCTGTTAGGAAGATTGTTTGATTGGCAAGCATGCCTCCCTTTCAGAAGAGGAATCCTACAGCTGAGGCCCCATCTCAGGAACAGGTAGGTTTGCTGCTGCTCAGGATAGAGAGCTTGAGGGGCAGGGTGGGTGCAGAGCGGCTTGTAGGTTTGGCGGTGTGGGGGTGGTCGTGGTGACCCAGGGATGGGGAGGTGGAGATGGGCAGTCAGTAATTGCAGGGGTGCCCGATTGTGGGTGCAGCGGTCAATGATATCTTGGGGGCTGGACTTGGGGGGTGTGTTGTCTGACCATAGGCGGGATCGTCCCAGATTTGCACTGGTGACTTTTCATGCCGTATCGTCCCAAACCCGCTGCGTTAATTATGCATTCCTGGGAAACATGCTGTCTCCATTGCGGGTGGGCTCTCATTCGCCTGCCATACCATCACCTCGCCGCTTCATCACGCCGGACGCCATATTTAAAGTGCAGCCGCGCACACACCTTTCAGTGCTTTCAGCTCACGACTGCTACAAAGAAGACATGGTCCTGAAAGGAAAAAAGACTGAAGCCCCCCAGCTTCAATGGCGCATCCCTTGAGCGCCTTTTGAATGCAGTGGAGGCCCACCGTGATGTCCTGTACCCCTGCTCTGGCCGTAGGATGGGCAGCAAACTCGCTAATCTGGCATGGGAGGCAGTGGCAGTCAGTGCCAATGTCCTGCAAAAGAGAACAGCCTCCCAGTGCCACAAGAGGATGAATATTCTCATCCGTTCTGCCAAGGTAATTCGCTCTTCTCATCACTCTCAACTCACACACTCACAAACCCCTCACACATCCACAGGGATCTCACACCTCTAGGGACAACACCATTAACTCTCACACACACTCTCAGATCTCCATCAGGCTCATGCCCTCTCGAGCTCACATCCTCATCCTGTCCATGGCTCCACTCGTCATTCTAGTGTGATGTGTCCTGCTCACACTCTGTCTGTTTATTTTCATACTGGAGAAGCCTGCTCACATCAGCAGGGACATGTCCCAGACCGGGAATGGAGTGTCCCCCATTTGGCCCCTCACTCACTTTGAGGAGTGTACCATTGCACTGACTGGTGAGGACATGGACTGTGCCTGCGGTGAGGGTGAGGTCGCTAGCAAACACCCACATGAGGATCCCGCACCACATCATCCCTCTCTCAACGCAAATGTGAGGACTCTGTCTCCTGTTTTTGACTCTGCTGCCATGCACTAATTATCTCTACTTTGGTTCACAGGGAGCTCTGCCAAGCGACCAACACCCTCAGCCAGCCAGTCCCTCAACTCCATCCATGTCCTCACTTCCAGCCAAGAGGACATCTCCTCCATTGAAGAGCTGGAAATAAGCAGCCTGGAAGATCCTTCACAGCGCTTACCCACACCCTCCACCAGTGCAGAGACACACACCTTGGTGGATCCTAGATCTAGAGCAGGCTTGAGTTCACAATCTGGTGGTCACCGTACGGACACATATCCACAGCAGCAGGAGGCAGGTTTGTGTGAGCTCCCTGGCACTCGGAGGACTGCTGAGGATCGGGCATCTGTGAGGTCAGAGTCAGATGATGAGCCTCTAGATTTGGCCTTCCTACTCATCCTGGAGAGTCAGCAGAGGGCAGGGGAACATCACGTAGAGTTATTGGAAGCCCTCAGCAGAGTGGCATGCGAGTCGGAGGAGTGTGCCCGCCTGCTCTCTGATGCCCACATGTGCGTGTATGGAGGATTCCATGGGGAGGATGATGGACGCCATGGAGACCCTGGTCCAGCAGAACGCGGAGATGCGCGCAGACCTGCACTCCATCGTGGGAGCCATGGGTGAGTTCCTGCAGTGGCAACGCAAACCGGAAAGGGGACGCCTCAATGTTCCACCAGGTGCTCCTTCCCCTCAGGGGGTCAAGCTGGGGCCCCCAGGGACCCGAAGGGAGGAGTAGCAGCAGCTGGGTACTCCTGGCTCATCCACTCAGGGATCTGAGAGGCTGTCCTCTCCCTCCAAGTTCCCTTTGCCTGTGACCCCCTCAACCTCGTCTTCTATCACTACAGAGGGAGCCGTGTGCAAGCACTCTCCCACGCACACGGATCCTCCATGTATCATACTCACCTCAATGTCCTGAGAATTTTCAATGCTGCCTGCTGGGGGTTTGCTTTCAGTTGTCCGTCTGAGCTGACCTACATCTCCGCCCAACCAATGATCACACCCCCATGCAGCACCTGATCTCGCCCACCATTGCTCTTGTTTCACTTTCAATTTCGACAGTATGGTCTGGATTTGTTTTATCGTGTGCTCCCCCATCTTTTCCCGCCTCCCCCAGTCACCCATGTCCTTTCCCCCATCACAGTTGACCCCCCCTGGCATTACCTTCCACCTCCCCACCATGACCTACCAGCCACAACCCTTTTCCTTCTTGGGATATCCAGGTGAATGCGCACATTCCCTTCCTTCCCGAAAATCCCATCCCCATCCACATTCACCTCCCTGACTTCTTCCTTCCCACCCCCAGGGTCCGAATCCCCACCAACCACCCTCGCCGTCCCTTCTACGCCACCGTTGAACCCTCACCCTCCCACCCTACTGCCTCACTCTGCCTTCAGTCACTCTCACCGTTTGCTCATCCCACGCACACCCTCAGTTCTCTTCCCAGGAGGCAAGGGGGCAGTCATGGACCCATCAGACCCCTCCCTCGCACGTTCACCTGGATATTCCTGCCTCCCCCCCCCCGGACTCCACTGCCCCCTAAGAACCCCTTCAACCCTCTGGACTCCTTCCCCCCCCGGAACCCCTTCCCCCCTCTGGAACCCCTTGCTCCCCGAAAGCCCTTCCTCCTCTTTAGTCCTCCCACCCACCCCAGTCACAATCCACCCCACTTAATCCCTCCCCTTCCTGACTCCCTCAGACACCCTTACTTCTTCTGCCACCGTTAGTCCTTCCCCCCCACCGACTCCTTCTTCCAGCCTTACTTCTTCCTCCAGCATTACTCCTCCCCCCTTCCTGACTCCCTCAGACACCCTTACTTCTTGCTCCAGCTTTACTCCTTCTCGACTCCTTCCTCCACCCTTACCTCCCCACTCTCCGCACTCCTTCCCCCACCCCAGACTCCCTCCCATCTCCGCACTCCCACCCCTCTCTGAACTTCTTCCCTTACACCTTCCACCCCCCCCTTACACCTACCTCCCCAGTTGCCATCTTCTCCCTATTACCCCCTCCTCCCCCCATATTCCCTCTCCCAAGCTCACCTCCCTGACACTTTCATTGCCCCCTCCCAACCTTATCCCCCGACACCTCTTCCTCTCCCGGTCGATCCTAGACCTTCCTCTCCCACCCCCTCGAACATCATCCGTTGTGAGCGTCAACGGTGACTTTCCAACTTCCTTGAGCTGCTTCTCAGCGGAGCTGTGTCCATGAGACTCCACCCAGCATTCCATGGACGTTCCTCTAGGGTCCCGTTGGTGTCGGGCTCCAGCATCTTCTGCTTCTCGGATGTCCGCGATGTGAGCAAGGCCCTGGCGGGTAAGTCCCAACTTCTGTACGTCACACTTGCCAAGACATGTTCTACACCGGAGTGTCTTCCCGCCGACGTGGGCGGACAATCCTGCGGGGATGGGGCATGAGGGGGATGAGTTCGGCAGGCTGGCCTTGTAATGATACGCTGATGTATTACAACGAGGTCCCCGATGTCCGATGCTGGCGAACAGGCCGGCCATCGACAGTCTGAGCGGACAATCGCAATCTGGTTTCACAACATCATGGGCAGGATTCTCCGCTCGTGGGCATGTGGGCGCGTGTGCTTGACACGCCCAAACGTGAAATAGCGCATGATGACGTCGGGCGAGCATCCCGCGCTCACGCCACATTTTGGTCGGCGGGTGCGCGCGAGAGTCGGCAACGCGCGCCCGCCGACAATTAAGAGGCTTATTAAAGCCACGAATCAACTAATTAACGTGTATTTTTCACTGCCCACCGTGAGTCGGCCAAGCGGCCTTTGGATATTTTGGGAAACGTCATCCACGGGCAGGATGAGGTTTCTGTAATTAAATTTTTTAAAAATAAAAATTTTTGGGCAGAATTTTGATTGTGTTTCTGTTCATGTGGAGTGAGTCCTACGTGGGGATATTTTTTCAGATTTTCAAACTCTTTATTCTTGATTTTAAAAGTCTTCAGCTTCCTGAGACAGCCTTCAGGGAGCTTTCAGCGCGCGCTGCCCCGCCGCATGCGCAGACTTTTGCGCTTGCTCTCCTCCGGCCCCAGTAAAGCGCTGAGCTTCTCAGCCACGCCTTTCACGCTGGCTGCCCGTTAATTGACCAACCAGCGTGAAATCGCGGTCGGGGGCCGATCGCAGGCAGCGGGACCGTTTCCCAGCCGCTCCCGGGCCCGCCCGCTGACTGATGACCCGAAAATCCTGCCTTCTCGCCATATTGTCCCCTCATGTCACCGAACACCCCCGACACCAGCGGGCACGGAAAATCCCGGCTCATGAGTACGGAGTCGGATCTCTGAACGGGAGGAAGGTTAGCTTTGTGGGTGTTGGGGGGGTGGTGGTGGTGTTCCTCCCGGCCCACAAGGAGTGCTGGAAAGACACATACCTCTTCCGTGCAGCAGCCCTTGCCTCCCTTTAGCTACCGGGTTGAATTGAAAATTAAAACGAAATCAGAGGCAAGCGTCCTCTTTAATTCATTTAAATGAGCTACCTGCTTCCTGGGAGCAGTTTGGCTTTCCAACCCAACCTCCCGTTCAAAACCGGAATCGGGCAGGTTTGAGGCAGGTCGGGCTTTGCTTTGAGATTTCCGAAATTTTTATGTCCCGCTCAACCCAAAACTCCACTGGGTGTCCCTCGATTAGTGAGGGCAAAATCAGCTATGTAGTAACTTCTCCTAGGAGTCTGCATGTCTGGATAACACATTAGGGCAAGATCTGTCTCGTGACTGTGACAGTTGAAAAACTGGCCATGATTCACTGCCAATAACATGCCCGAGGCTGATGCAATAAGGAGGGATCAACCTTTGTGAGTCAGAAGCATTCAACAAAAGAATGAGAATGGAAAATATAAGAGATTGAGGCACGGGTTTAGTTGCTCATTGAAAGCATTATGATGTTTACAGAGAAATGTTAATTTTACTTCCAGGCATAGGAAAGCCACCCGCTCCACTGGAGTAGGGGCCTAGTTTAAATGGTGCTCACATCCTGATGGCATCATCGAGATATCCATCCCTTTTAACTACAAACTTATAGAGGCCCATGCTGTCTCAAAACTAGCAATGAAAGCCAGTAACCAGCTGAATACTGGGCACAGGAAGCCCAGGTATGTTATTTGTTTTTTTTATTTTTTAAAGTGAAAAAGAGCATTCCTGTTTCTCTGAGCACCACAAGGATACCTTGGCCCATCCCTATCCTGTTCTTACCCCTTCACCCTGTCAATCGTCAATGCTACAGATCCTCCATCCCACAATCGCCACACAACCCCTTCCTACCTTATTTTCCTGGGTACTGTTTCTGTGGTTATTTGGACGTAGCCTGACCACCCCACTCCAGCCACCAAAAATCTTTCACTCCCACTCACTGATGGTAATGTCATTCGGATGGGAGTCCTCAATGCTAATGAAGCCTGGGACTTAAAATATCCCAGAACCTCCCCTCAGGGATTGAGGTGGGGAGATTGGAGCCAGACAGATCACTACCTACTTTAGCCCCTACTTTGGCTACTTTGTCCAATACCCACCCTCCATTTGGGCAATAATGATAATTCTTTACACATTAAAAGTCACAGAAGCAAATTGACTGAAAAGAATCAATGAAGCATCCCAAGGCACTTGACAGGAGCATTATAAAACAAAGTATGACATCGAGCCATATAAGGTCAGGTTTTAGGAAGTGTCTTAAATGAGGAAAGCAAGATAGAAAGGTGGAGAGGTGTAAGGAGGGAATTCCAGAGAATTCAATTCACACAATATTGATAAGTCCTTAGCCCTGATTATAATGTGGGCGTGGGGCCAGTCAAGTGATGAGATTCATAGATTTGTCCCAACTTGCTATAGCTTGAGGTCCAGGATATTTTAATCTTGGACTGACACTCGCTCGAATCCCCTTGGAATGAAGCGCTCACTGGGACCAGGAAGCCATGTGGGAGTAAACTGCTGCCAGGTAACCGAGGAAACAGTCCATGACCACGAAAGAGATATGGCGGAGGATTTGACTCAGGCCGTTGCAGGCAGAGGAAGAGAAGCCTGGGCCATGGGAGGGCCAAGGGTTCTTTGTGAGGCCCAGATGAGCACTCCTACCCACAAGGAGGCCTCTTAAAAAGCATCTTAACCACACTTTTCTAGTCCTGCTCCTGATCCGTGGCAGCTTTCCCAGGTATGGTCAGAATCACGCACAACTCATGTGGGCTGGGGTTAAAATGGCATCAGAGTCCAAATAACATCATCAGACCCTGACTTGTAAATATTTGTGAGACCATTGCCAGCCCAGGTACAAAAATAGCAGCAGTGACAGATCGACATGAACATGGAGGCGCTGTCATGACCTAACCCCTTACAAGCCTAGTTCTCACCGGAGGGGTTGGGGGGGGGGTTGGGGGGGTGGGGGGGGGGTGGGTGAGGGGGGGTGTTGGTGTGTGGTAGAAGTGATAAAGTCAGGGCTCTTGAGTATACGTGTTAATATGGCTGCATAAGGGATGAGGAACATTAGATCCTAATCTGATTGAATTAAAATAAAAACGAAAAATAAGAAACTCCTGAAACCATTTCTAATACATTAATTTGACAGTATCTGAGTGCAATTTAAGGTCAAAGCTATTTCATTTGCTTTATGTTTTGAAACTTTGGGGTGGAAATATGTCTCAGTGAGTGGCACAAAATGGGCACTATTGGATCACCTGCCTGTTCCATTGCAGTCAGTAGGAATATATGTCCACCCCTGCCAGCCAAAGTGATGTTTCATAATGAGTGTTGTACATGAAAGAGCTCACTTTGACAAAGTAAGCTTCCCCTAAAGCATGTCAACTGGAATTTGTACCATTCATTTCAACACAAATAGATGACAAAGAAATATGGCTACAGTTCTACTCAGTCAGGACAATGATGCCGTGGCCTGGGCTCCTCGGTACTTAATCATGTCTTTGTCTAAGTTAAATAGGCTGTGAAATATGTTTTGTTTTGGAGCTTTGATTTACAATGAATATTGTATCACCATCATAAACCTGCTGTCGCACAATGTCTGAGAATTAAAATCCACTAGTCAGCATTTAATAAAATGACAATACAGCTAGGCAATCCTCAGAAACAGACAATTCTCTTTATAGGCTCCGTCTGAATACTTGATTTGTTGGCCACAATTGACAAATATTCTCTGCAAAGGTAGTCTCTGTTACCCAGGTTAATTGTAACACCACTATGCTGTCATTTGGCTGAGATCGGCTAACCTAGTACATATTTACCACTGAGTAACCAAACACAAAGCATTGCTATCGCTACAAGCACATCATTTTCAAAATGAAAACCTTGAACAGAAGCCCGAACAATCCCCATCCACCACTACTCTCCTCCGTCTGGCTGAACTTGTTCTCACACTGAACAATTTCTCCTTTAACTCCTCTCACTTCCTCCAAATAAAAGGTGTGGCAATGGGTACCCCCATAGGACCAAGCTATGCCTGTCTCTTTATGGAGTATGTGGAATATTCCTTGTTCCAGTCCTACTACGGCCCCCTCCCACAAACTCTTTCTCCGGTACATCGATGATTACTTCGGTGCTGCTTCATGCTCTCGTCAGGACCTGGAAAAATTTATTAATTTTGCTTCCAATCTCCACCCCTCCATCATTTTCACATGGTCCATCTCTGACGCTTCCCTTCCCTTCCTTGACCTCTCTGTCTCAATTTCTGGTGATAGACTGTCCACCAATATCCATTACAAGCCTACCGACTCCCACAGCTACCTCGACTACAGCTCCTCACACCCCACTTCCTGTAAGGACTCCATCCCATTCTCTCAGTTCCTTCGCCTCCGTCGCATCTGTTCTGATGACGCTACCTTCAAAAACAGTTCCTCTGACATGTCCTCCTTCTTCCTTAACTGAGGTTTTCCACCCACGGTCGTTGACAGGGCCCTCAACCGTGTCTGGCCCATCTCCCGCGCATCCGCCCTCACGCCTTCTCCTCCCTCCCAGAAACATGATAGGGTCCCCCTTGTCCTCACTTATCACCCCACCAGCCTCCGCATTCAAAGGATCATCCTCCGCCATTTCCGCCAAATCCAGCATGATGCCACCACCAAACACATCTTCCCTTCACACCCCCTGGCGGCATTCCATAGGGATCGTTCCCTCCGGGACACCCTGGTCCACTGCTCCATCGCCCCCTACTCCTCAACCCCCACCTATGGCACCTCCCCATGCCCACGCAGAAGATGCAACACCTGCCCCTTCACTTCCTCTCTCCTCACCGTCCAAGGGCCCAAACACTCCTTTCAAGTGAAGCAGCATTTCACTTGCATTTCCCCTAACTTAGTCTACTGCATTCGTTGCTCCCAATGCGGTCTCTTCTACATTGGAGAGACCAAACGCAAACTGGGCGACCGCTTTGCAGAACACCTGCGGTCTGTCCGCAAGAAAGACCCAAACCTCCCTGTCGCTTGCCATTTGAACACTCCACCCTGTTCTCTTGCCCACATGTCTGTTCTTGGCTTGCTGCATTGTTCCAGTGAAGCCCAATGCAAACTGGAGGAACAGCACCTCATCTTCCGACTAGGCACTTTATAGCCTTCCGGGCTGAATATTGAATTCAACAACTTTAGATCTTAAACTCCCCCTCCCCCCATCCCCACCCCGTTTCTCCCCCCTCCCTTTGTTTTTCAATAATTTATATAGATTCTTCTTTTCCCACCTATTTCCATTATTTTTAAATCTAAAACTGAATTACATTTCACCCCTCTCCTAACTTTACTCAGTTCTGCTGAAGGGTCGTGAGGACTCGAAACGTCAACTCTCTTCTTCTCCGCCGATGCTGCCGGACCTGCTGAGTTTTTCCAGGTAATTCTGTTTTTGTTTTGGATTTCCAGCATCCGCAGTAGTTTTTTGTTTTTATATTTATGTTGACATCTTCTGTGCCTTTTTAAAAATTAATTCATGGGACGTGTGTGTCACTGATAAAGCCAGCATTTATTGTACATCCCTAACTGCCCTTGAGAGGATGGTGATGAGCTGCCGTCCACGATACAACTGAATGGCTCACTAAGCTACTTCAGAGGGCAGCTAAGAGTCAACCACCTCGCTGTGGGTGTGGCGTCATTGGGCCAGACCAGGTAAGGATGGCAGATTTCCTTCCCTAAACCAGATAAATTTTTCTAGTAATTACATGGTAACTATTACTGATACCAGCTTGTTATGCCAGATTTATTTAATTAATTAAATTCAAATTCCCCACTGACTTGGCGGGATTTGAACGCATGTCTCTGGATAATTAGTCTCGACCTCTGGATTACGAGTCCTTTGGGGAAGGAAATCTGCTGTTCTTACCTCGTCTGGCCTATATGTGACTCTAGACCCCCAGCAATCTGGTTGATTCTTAAATGCCCTCTAAATGAGGTCAATTAGGGATGCGCATTAGCCTAGCCGGTGATGCCCACATCACATGAATGAAAACAAAAAAAATAACCATTATGCCACTGTACCCTAATGGCTTATGTAGTTCTTAAACCCCTCTCCTTATGTCTTAATGGTTTACTCACATTAAACAATTATATATACACATAGGCCATGATTTTGCCCTTGTCGGGCAGGCTTGGCAGGCGGGAGCAGTCAGGAAGCCGACCACTGGCCGCAATCGGGGCCTGACCGCAATTTCACACTGGCGGGTCAATTAAGGCCCACCCAGCGTAAAACGCATGCTGCAGTGCTCAGTGCTGCCTGCATTGGGGCGGTGAAGGGCGAGAGCGAACTTCGCACATGCACGTGGGCGCGCACAGGAAAAACTCCCTGAGGCACAGAGCTGCCTCAGGGAGATGAAGATTTAAAAAATTAAAAATAAATTCCTCTCTGGCCACAGGGGAGGTGCCAGAGGACTGGAGAACAGCTAATGTGGTTCCGCTATTTAAGAAGGGTCGTAGAGATAAGCCAGGGAACTACAGGCCAGTGAGTCTCACGTCAGTGGTAGGGAAACTAGCGGAGAAAATTCTGAAGGAGAGAATCTATCTCCACTTGGAGAGGCAAGGTTTGATCAGGGATAGTCAGCATGGCTTTGTCAGAGGGAGGTTATGCCTAACAAATTTGATTGAATTTTTTGAGGAGGTGACCAGGTGTGTAGATGAGGGTAGTGCAGTTAATGTAGTTTATATGGATTTCAGCAAAGTCTTTGACAAGGTCCCACATGGGAGACTTATAAAGAAGGCAAATGCACATGGGACACAGGGTAATTTGATAAGGTGGATTCAAAATTGGCTTAGTTGTAGGAGACAGAGGGTGATGACAAAAGGATGCTTTAGTGACTGGAAGCCAGTGTCCAGTGGCGTACCACAGGGATCTGTGCTGGGTCTCCTATTATTCGTCATTTATATAAACGACATAGATGACTAAGTGGGGGGTAGGAATAGTAAGTTTGCAGATGACACAAAGATTGGCCGGGTGGTTAATAGTGAGGTTGAGTGTCTTGAGCTACAGGAAGATATAGACAGGATGGTCAAATGGGCAGATAAGTGGCAGATGGAATTTAACCCTGAAAAGTGTGAAGTGATACACTTTGGAAGGAGTAATTTCACAAGGAAGTATTCAATGAACGGCATGGCACTAGGAAGTTCTGAGGAACAAAGGGACCTTAGCGTGTGTGTCCATAGATCTCTGAAGGCAGAGGGGCATGGTAGTGGGGTGATGAAAAAGGCATGGTGCCGCACAGGAGGCTGCTCAGTAAGATAAGAGCCCATGGTGTTAGAGGCAAGGTACTAGCATGGATAGAAGATTGGCTGTCTGGCAGGAGGCAGAGAGTGGGGATAAGGGGGTCCTTCTCAGGATGGCGGCCGGTGACTAGTGGAGTTCCGCAGGGGTCAGTGTTGGGACCATAACTTTTCACTTTATACATTAATGATCTAGATGAAGGAACTGAGGGCATTCTGGCTAAGTTTGCAGATGATATAAAGATAGGCGAAGGGACAGGTAGTATTGAGGAGGCAGGGAGGCTGCAGAAGGATTTGGACAGGTTAGGAGAATGGGCAAAGAAGTGGCAGATGGAATACAACGTGGGGAAGTGTGAGGTCATGCACTTTGGTAGGAAGAATAGAGGCATAGACTATTTTCTAAATGGGGAGAGAATTCAGAAATCTGGAGTGCAAAGGGACCTAGTCCAGGAATCTTTTAAGGTTAACTTGCAGATTGAGTCGGTAGTTGGGAAGGCAAATGCAATGTTGGCATTTATTTCGAGAGGACTAGAATATAAAAGCAGGGATGTGCTGCTGAGGCTTTAGAAGGCTCTGGTCAGACCACATGTAGAATATTGTGAGCAATTTTGGGCCCCTTATCTCAGGAAGGATGTGCTGGCCCTGGAGAGGGTCCAGAGGAGGTTCACGAGAATGATCCCAGGAATGAAAGGCTTAACATATGAGGAACGTTTGAGGACTCTGAGTCTATACTCGATGGAGTTTAGAAGGATGAGGGGGGATCTGATTGAAACTTACAGAATACTGAAAGGCCTGGATAGAGTGGACGTGGGGAAGATGTTTCCATTAGTAGGAGAGACTAGGACCCGAGGACACAGCCTCAGAGTAAAAGGAAGACCTTTTAGAACAGAGATGAGGAGAAACTTCTTTAGCCAGAGTGTGGTGAATCTATGGAATTCATTGCCACAGAAGGTTGTGGAGGCCAGGTCATTGAGTGTATTTAAGACCGAGATAGATAGGTTCTTGATTGGTAAGGGCATCAAAGGTTACGGGGAGAAGGCGGGAGAATGGGGTTGAGAAACTTATCAGCCATGATTGAATGGCGGAGCAGACTTGATGGGCCGAATGGCCTAATTTCTGCTCCTATGTCTTATGGTCTTATGGTCTTATATGGGACACTTGCCTTTATCAATCGAGGCATAGATTACAAAAGTAGGGAGGTCATGTTGGAGTTGTATAGAACCTTGGTGAGGCCACAGCTGGAGTACTGTGTGCAGTTCTGGTCACCACATTATAGGAAGGATGTGATTGCACTGGAGGGGGTGCAGAGGAGATTCACCAGGATGTTGCCTGGGATGAAACATTTAAGTTATGAAAAGAGGTTGGATAGACTTGGGTTGTTTTCATTGGAGCAGAGAAGACTGAGGGGTGACCTGATCGAGGTGTACAAGATTATGAGGGGCATGGACAGGGTGGATAGGGAGTAGCTGTTTCCCTTAGTTGAAGGGTCAGTCACGAGGGGACATAAGTTCATGGTGAGGGGCAGGAGGTTTAGGGGGGATATGAGGAAAAGCTTTTTTACCTAGAGGGTGGTGACGGTCTGGAATGCACTGCCTGGGAGGGTGGTGGAGGCGGGTTGCCTCACATCCTTTAAAAAGTACCTGGATGTGCACTTGGCACGTCATAACATTCAAGGCTATGGGCCAAGTGCTGGTAAATGGGATTAGGTAGGTAGGTCAGGTGTTTCTCACATGTCAGTGCAAACTCGGTGGGCCGAAGGGCCTCTCCTGCACTGTGTGATTCTGTGATAACTTTAAGATGTTACGAAACATGTCCCCTTGTGTGTGACTGAGTCACATAAGCAGGGACGTGTTATTAATGAAATGTTAACATTTTAATTTAATTTTTGTTTGCTGTCGGAAACCTCATCCCGCCCATGGATGAGATTTCCTAAAAAATCCAAAGGCCGCTTGGCCTTTTTGCCTGCCTGTCAATCGTAAGGTTGGATTGACAGTGAAAAATGTAGTTCAATTATTACTTTAATGGCCTTAATAGGCCTTTTAATTGTCGGTGGGGGCGCTGCTGACTTCCACATGCACCCGCCGACTGAAATATCACACGAGTGCGTGATGACATTGGGACACTCGCCCGAGGTCATCACACGTCATTTTACGCTTGTTCAGGTTGGGTGCGTACCCGCCCAACAAGCTAAAAATTCTGGCCATAGACATACATCCACACATCAAAATTTTAATGCTGCACCTAGGGAGAGGGGTTGCATCAAAACAACAGAAGACGTTGTATAGAAAATGCTAGATTTTGTTGAAAAAGCAACACTTGGAGAGGTAGATTAGGTCGTGTAGTGTTGGCTTTTCAGGCGCTACGTAGCCACTTAAGGATCAAGAATGGGTTCCTAGATACAAGAACCTAACTTCATAACTTAACTTAGACAAGAAATGTATCAGCTATCACCTTGGTCATGGATAAAGATGACAATAAATCTGTTACCTATGGCTGAAGCAGGTGTTACTGATTTGCATATGTAACTAAGGGGCCTAATGCCTGCTTCTATCCCCTGCAGCAATTTTGATTTGCCTTGGTTTGCTAGTGCTGGTGACCTCTGGGAAAACTAACTCTAAAGAACAAAGAACAAAGAAAAGTACAGCACTGGAACAGGCCCTTCGGCCCTCCAAGCCTGCGCCGATCATATTGCCTGTCAAACTAAAACATTTTGCACTTCCGGGGTCCGTATCCCTCTATTCCCATCCTATTCATGTACATGTCAAGCTGCCTCTTAAACACCACTATCGTACCTGCTTCCACCACCTCCTCTGGCAGCGAATTCCAGACACTCACTACCCTCTGCGTAAAAAACTTGCCCCGCACATCTCCTCTATAGTTTTCTCCTCTCACCTTAAATCTATGTCCCCTAGTGATTGACTCTTCCAACCTGGGAAAAAGCTTCTGACTATCTATTCTGTCCATGCCACTCATAATTTTGTAAACTTCTATCAAGTCGCCCCTCAATCTCCGTCGCTCTAGTGAGAACAATCCGAGTTTCTCCAACCTCTCCTCATAGCTAATAACCTCCAGACCAGGCAGCATCCTGGTAAACCTCCTCTGCACCCTCTCCAACGCCTCCATATCCTTCTGGTAATGTGGCGACCAGAATTGCATGCAATATTCCAAGTGTGGCCTAACCAAGGTTCTATACAGCTGCAGCATGACTTCCCAGCTTTTATACTCAATACCCCTGCCAATGAAGGCAAGCATGCCATATGCCTTCCTAACTACCTTATCCACCTGCATTGCCACTTTCAGTGACCTGTGGACCTGTACACCCAGATCCCTCTGCCTGTCGATGCACTTGAGGGGTGTGCCATTTACTGTATAAGTCCTACCTGTTTTAGACCTTCCAAAATGCATTACCTCGCATTTGTCCAGATTAAACTCCATCTGCCATTTCTCCACCCAAGTCTCCAACCGATCAATATCCCATGACAATCCTCTTCACTATCTGTAAGGAGTTCTCCAACCTTAGTGTCGTCTGCAAACTTACTAATTAGCCTGGTTACATTTTCTTCCAAATCATTTATGTATACTACAAACAGCAAAGGGCCCAGCACTGATCCCTGCGAAACACCACTAGTCACAGCTCTCCATTCAGAAAAGCACCCTTCCACTGCTACCCTCTGTCTTCTATGACCAAGCCAGTTCTGTATCCATCTTGCCAGCTCACCTCATTATTCAATGTAATCTTTTTTAAAATGAGATAGACGCTTAACATTATTTACCACCACTCCCAATCCCAGGAGCTCCAGCCTCGATCTCTCCAGTTGTCCATTCTGGCCCGGTCTTGGCGCCAGCCTCCTTGCAATCCCCAACCACATCCCCTCCCCCTCTCGGCTGCAATCCTCAGGTCTGCAATCTTCAGGTCTGCAATCTTCCTACCAATCCACCGCTGAACCCCAATCTGAGGCCCACCTGTTGCTCCTTAACTGAAAATTGGAGCATGAGCCCACCATTAGGCTTCTCCCCCAGCAGTATGGTGAGGCCAGAGGCCCAAAGTCCCAAGCTACCCGGACCTCACTATGTGAGCACAGGTTGCTAACGCCGTGTGGGTGAGGAACCCAAGAATGGACACTTCTGAATTTACCCTCTCCCACCATCCGCCCCCCCCCCCCCCCACCTCCATGTGTTTTGTTACTTGTTTGCATACTTGTTAAGAGCTGTGTTGTATGTTATAGAGTCATTACCCCACAGAAGGAGGCTGTTTGGCTGTTGGATCCTGGTCACCAGTTGGTTGGGACTTGTGGATCCGGGTTACACGCTTGTTTTGGGATGGCCGAGTTGGTACAATAGACAGAGTTGACCAGCAGACAGTTCTTAGGTGGAACACATTCTGTTTATTTATAAAGGTACTCAGCAGTTACACTTGTGTGCTTTCAACTCAAACCCTGTTTCCATACTTCTCCTTCCTAACTCAGACTATTGACTACAGAGATAGCCTGCACTATTCCTCTACTGGTTACATAAGATCATGTGATCTTCCTTTATAATATACTTCTTCAAGGTATACTACACATTACATAAAATGGTAATTACCACATTTGCCCATCGAATCAATGTCGCTTCCTGCAGAGCAATCCAATCAGTCCCATTTCACCACTCTATCCCGCAGCCCTGTAAGCTTATTTCCCTCAAGTGTCCATCCAATTTCCTTTTTGAAATCATTCATCGTCTCTATTTCCGCCATCATAGGCAGCAAGTTCCAGGCCATTATCACTCTGCTTAAAAGGTTCTTCCTCGGATTCCCCTTGCATCTCTTGCTCAAAACTTTAAATCTGTGCCCCCTATTCCTTGTACCATCAGCTAATGGCTTTTCTTTCTCTACCTTATCTAAACCTGTCAGAATCTTCTACACCTCTATCAAATCTCACCTCAATCTCCTTTGTTCCAAGGAGAACAACTCCAGCTTCTCCAACCAATTCTCGATAAGATGCTCCCAGGGTATGAGAGATATTCAAGAAAATTATAACACGAAGCTCAGCTAAGAAATAACAGTTACTGCTTTCGTTTTCTAGCTATTTCATAGTGATTTCTAGCTATTCCATAGTTAGGGCAGATAAGACTACTCCTGACTGGTTGGCCTTCCTAAATTAAAACTCTTTTTGCTTCTCCACCTCAACATTTTAATAAAATTGAGGCTGGCATGGAAGACTTTGTCATGTTGGAAGACCAATTTGTAGAAGGTGTCGATGGGGAGGTCCCCATTTGGATCGGCATACTTCAGAGTCGTCATGGGGGTGTAAAGGCTGTTTGTCTGATGACGAAATGGTGGATTGTCTAAGCTAATGATCTTTATGGTGTGCTGTTCAATAAAAGAAAAGAGAAAAGCTTTCAAAACTGCAGTTGCAAAATGAGCTAGAAGTTGTACAAATTAACTTTACCTACAGTTTTTTTTCCAAATTATGCACTTCCACCCACAGTCTCCCTGCCTCCTACACCAGGCCTGATTATTGCACCCAGGCAGAAATGCACCAAAGTGAGCCCCACGCCTGAGTAGCAGCAGGCTGGCTCAATTTTAATGGTGACTGAGCAGGATTTGCCCGTCGGTTAAAATCGTGCTGCTTGGTGGCAGCCTTTGGGAACCAGAGGGGGGACTGTGATCTCTGATGGGAGTAAGGTCAGTGGACAGGCAGGAGAAATCCAATGGTGGAGATAGCGGGAGGCAGCTATGGGAGGTCCAAGATTTTCTTCAGCGCCATGGAGAGGAACTCCTGCTGTTCCAGGCCCTCAGCAATACATGAGAAATCATTTATTTTACTGGGTCTCTTCCGGCTCTGTTCTCGGTAGGCTTGGCCTGCACTGCTGCCCCCGGTCAGGCCTCAGGCTAAAATTGGAGATCTGGTCCCAATGATATCATTGGACCTTGATCTGCATAAAGAGAAGCTTTGCGGGGATGGGGGCAGGGGGGGTGGGGTGGTGGGTTCTCTTTGTCAGCTGCAATTTAGAACTGCAATTGGGCAGTTTGAACAGGAGAGGAGTGGGTAAGTGGTTCTGTTTTAACTGCTCCCTTGCCTGGTTTCTGCCAGGCAAGTGCAGGGGAGGGGCAATTAAAATTACAGCCAAAGAACTTCGATTATTGTTCCAAAACCTTGCAGGAATGTTTGGGTTAAACAACTGCTGCTTTCAGTTATCACTGGGAACACCGCAGCTTTCAAGTTCCCAAACACACAGCATCCTCATTTGGAACTATATCGTTGTTCCTTCAGTATCACTGATTTAAAATCCCGGAACTCCCTCTCTCCCTCCCTAACACCACTATGGGTGTACCTGCACCACACGGACTGGAGTGGTTCAAGGAGGCAGCTCACCACCACCTCCTCAAGAGCAATCAGGGATGGCCTTGCCCTTGAATCAATGACTAAAAAATGGGGGGTGGGGGACACACGCTAATACTTTATGAAAGTTAAGGACGCATGTTAAACTTTAGTTTAAAATTTTAAAAGAGGAAAACAATGAACCCATTCCTTCCGAGCATGGTTCCATCCATCTGATTTAGCTTTTTATTGATTTACAGTGTAAGCCTCGATGAGATCTTTGTTTGATTCTTAGTACCTCAGCCACTTCATCTGCACTTTGTCCCAGGCTGACGAATATCTCCTTGTAGTTGCGCAAGTAAATGTTTGTAAACATGTCTCTTGTCTCCTCGTCTGCTGCTGACAAGTCTACTTTCAATCCTTCTTCATAAACCTTTTTTTCAAAATCTGTGACCACTGGGCCAGGTTCAATCAGAGTGATTCTGTCAGATTAAAATGAGAGGTTACTGATGGATGCCTTTGCATTGGTGCCTCTTGGATGGACAGCAGGGGCTTTCCTGGGCCGAGGACTTATTTTTCTTTCATCATTTTACCGTAGTTAACTTTTGGCACTCTTGAAACTATAAGATGAAAACTGTACAGACAGATCAGCTTACTCTTCTAAATCAAACTCTGAATAAAGATTTTGATATTAACCTGTATTCTCTACATGGAACAGTTCATAGAGTCATAACTTAACATTTTAAGGTTAAAAACAACCCCTTAATAAAAATAGTGCAAAAACGTAAAACACACTGCTGCAAATGGTTTTGCACCCTCAATAGGAAAAGTATGTCAGAACAATTTAGATCTCTTTCTGCTGACAATGCCTGATTAAATTCAGTTGTCATCATCCTCATCTCTCAGACAACAGGAAGTGTGTTGAAGCCCTACCATGGACTAGAATACATAACCTAGGCTGACGCTTCAGTGCTGTACTGAAGGAGTGTGGCAATCAGAGGTGCTGAGACATTAAGCCAAGGCCCCATCTGGCTGCCCAGATAGGCATAAGACAAAGAAGAGCAAGCGGGTTCTCCCACTGTACTAGCTAATGTTGCTCCTTTGATGAATACCACCAAAACCAGATTCACTTGTCATTCATTAATTCCTGTTCCGAAATTAGCTATGTGCAAATCAGATGCTGTATTTGCCTATATAACCACAGCGACTGCATTCAAATACGATTTGCATCAACTTTCAACTTGCCACAGGGAATCAAAATGCTGGCGTTCCGGATCTGCAGCCCATCGTAGAACCCAATGGAAATGAAAATTAGGCATTTTTAGTATAACGAGTGGTCAGTCTGGATACCAATTATTTGTTTGTCCAGCTGAAATTTCATCCCACCATTTGCAAAGCAATTTGGGAAGTTTTGAGAATGTGACAAGGCACAAAATGAATGAAAGTTATTGTTTATTTTTAATAAATCAATATGTTACTCTGTAACTGCTGACAATCCAAATCCCTACAGTGTTCTGCAATGAGAGCAAGGGCACATAGACTTTCTATCAACATGATTCCACTCTGTTGGCTCCCATCTCTAAGTTTCTTCCCAGCAGTTGAATTGGGGGAATAAATCAGTGTACAAATCACTGTAAGGGCAAAGGGTCTGCAGGCCTGAGCCCTTACCCTGAAATGTTATCATGCAATGTTCCAGATGGGGCATTCCATAGAGGACCCTATCATCTGCAGGGAGTATGCGCTTGGATGTTTTCCGTCAATGACCCTCACAATTGGCCATTCGGGCAACAATTTTTGTTCCACCTACCCTCCTCTTGCGAGCACTCAAGATGTGTCTGTTCTGATATGCACTTACACTGGCAAAGTGTGATATAAAGATTTTCATAGATGATATGTTTATACAACTGACAGATAAAATAGCACCATAATCATTGCCAACATAATGTTCATGATAGGAATTATAAAATATAAGTTTTGACTGTATTAATCGCTGAATATTTACACCTTTGTTTTAGTCTTTCATGGGTTGGGAAGGCCAACATTTGTTGCCCATCCCTAATTGCCCTTGCACTGAATGGCCTAATCAAAGGGCAGATAAGAGTCAACCACATTGCGGTGGGTCTAGAATCACATGTAGGTCAGACCAGGTAAGGACAGCAGATTTCCTTCCCTAAAGGACATTAGTGAACCAGCTGGGTTTTTGCAACAATCACTATCATGGTCACCATTACTGAGTCTAGATTTCAATTCCAGATTTATTAATTGAATTTAAATTCCACCAGATGCCATGGTAGGATATGCATTAGCCTGGGCCTTGGGATTACTAGTCCGATGACATTATCACAACACCACTGTCTCCCCAGATATGATGCAATAATTTGGATATATTTCACCATTGACCATTTAAAGTAGTTTCAGATAAATAAAAATGCAACAAGAACTGGACAAGAATTAACTCAATAGCTATCTCTTCCCAAAGTTAGCAAAATTGTTACCTACTTCAATTTGAATTTTATTGCTTGAATTGCTAAACTTTCACAAAATCCTTCCACCGCAAATTTTGATGCAGCATAGATGTCATTGAACAAAATACCTGAAAATGAAAGGAATAGCCAAATAATTGGAATTTCATTTGAAAAAAATAACACCTTGTGATGCAAGAAAGAGAAATTGATCCACAGATTAAATCAAATAGAATGTGAACGTTGCAAGCATTTTAATTACACTGATCTCCTCAATGACGGCATAGCATGAAGATTTTACTGTAAACCTTACCCTGAATTCCCATCACACTACTAATCACCACAATGTGACCCTTCTTCCTCTTCTTCATGTCTGGCAGGGTTTCTTTAAGGAGTCTAACAAGTCCAAAGAAGTTGGTATCCATGACATTCTTCATCTCCTCCAAGCTTTGGCATTCAATGGGTCCAATCATCCCCATTCCAGCATTGCTGACTGGAAAAGATAACACTCACAGATTTACACAATTACACACTTCTCCCATTTTTCATTTTTAACTTTGCAAAACTATTAAGTTTATAAAATTATGTCACTATCTGTATGCAGATATGTTTACAAAGCCTAAATCTCCTTTCAGAACCAAGACCAGCTGGGCGATGGGGGGAGGTTCTTCGACATAGTAACTCTCTAATCCTCCTTCACTGAGCTTTGTCTTTTCAATAACATGGTAATACTATGAGGTAAACAAACTAATTCTTGAGGGACAATATACTCTGACATCATGCGGTCAGTTTTTCTATCCCTTCTCCAAAACTACTTTACTAATTTACTAATTAAAGTCACATTTAGATTGTTCATTTTTAATTCAACCAATAAATAGTAGCATTTTTCTTGCATATGTCTGTATATTTTGTTGGCAACTTTCTCTCCTTTGCTTCCTTTGTCAGCTGTGGCTCAGTTGGTAGCATGTGTGCTTCTGAGTCTGAAGGTTGTGAGTTCAAGCCCCACTCCAGGCGCTGGGCACAAAATCTAGGCTGTCACTTTCAGCTGGATTTTTATGAGGCACCACGATCCTGGCCTCTCCGGTTAAAATGTCGGTGGCGTGGGAGAAGTCAGCCCACGATCCTGATGGCAGCCCCACAGCAATTTAGAATCATAGAAGGTTTATGGCACAGGAAGAGGTCACTCGGCCTATCGTATCTCAAAACGAGCCACCCCCAGCCTAATCCCACTTTCCAGCATTTGGCCTGTAGCTCTGCAGGTTACGGCACTTGAGGTGCACATCCAGACACCTTTTAAATGAGTTGAGGGTTTCTGCCTCTACTACCCTTTCCGGCAGTGAGTTCCAGACCCTCTGGGTGAAAAAGAAGTTCCTCAGCTCCCCTCTAATCTTTCTACCAATCACTTTAAATCTATGCCCCCTAGTCACTAACCTCTCTGCTAAAGTAAATAGGCCCTTCCCATCCATTCTATCCAGGGCCCTCACAACTCGGTACACCTCAGTCAAACCTTCCCTTAGCCTCAACAAGAAGAGAATTACCTGGAAAAACTCAGCAGGTCTGGCAGCATCGGCGGAGAAGAAAAGAGTTGACGTTTCGAGTCCTCGAAACGTCAACTCTTTTCTTCTCCGCCGATGCTGCCAGACCTGCTGAGTTTTTCCAGGTAATTCTCTACTTGTTTTGGATTTCCAGCATCCGCAGTTTTTTGTTTTTTTCTTCCCTTAGCCTCCTCTGTTCTAATTTATCGCTGAGAACAGTATTAATTACTTTAAGACGAGACTTCTGCCCCCTTTATGGGTGGAAGTCCTGCCTTGGAGAGCTGCTGGCCAATCGGATGGCCAGGGCAGGAGCGGTGGCCAGGGCTGGGAGCGCCTGTAAAATTTCATACAAGTTAAGGGTGGGCGGGTATGTGAGGTGGGAAGTTCAGCCCCTGGATTTTACATGCCCCCCACTTCCCTTCAAACCTGCTGGCAGGGGAGGGGTGGGGTGGGGGTGGGTATGTAAATCCAACCTTTCCAGTGCAGTACTGATGGAACACTGCACTATTGAAGGTACTGTCTTTTAGATGAGAAGTTAAACTGAGGCCCCATCTGCCCTCTAACATGGATATAAAAGCACTATCCAAAGAAGAGCAGGGGAATTCTCCTTGGGGTCTTGGCCAATGTTTATCCCTTAACCAGGTTCACAGATGCCGCTTATTTAGTCATTATCGCATTGTGGTTTGTGGGGCTTGGCGGTGCACAAATTGGCTGCAGCATTTCCTACATTACAATAGCAAGTGTGCTTCAAAAGTACTTCAATTGGCTATAAAGCTCTTTGGGATGTCCTGAGGTTCTGAATTTCTTTATTTCTTTCTCTTCTGAAGATGCTCACTGGTGCAGGGAATCTTCCAGCTCCTCACTGCACTGACCATTTCCCGTGTGCGAATCTAGATAATGAATGGCAGCAGGCCCACTCACGTTCGCAGCCAATGCCTGCATACTCACTGACAGCAGGGCTGGCTAGGAATAGGAGCCCTGAATGTTTTTTCTCCTCCTCCCTAACTTAGAGAATTGGAGTTGTGCCACCTGACCTCACCTCAGTCAGCACAGGTGAATGAGCAAAACCTCCTGGACTGCATGTTTCATTACTACACCTGGTGGCGGCATTTACCCACTTGGCCATCAAGGCAGCTCATCCAGCCAGTGCTGAGAGAGGGTATACCTGATTTTCAACCAGGGTCTGGGATTTGGGTTGGACCCCTGTTCTACTGGATTCTCACCCTCTTTAAACTGCACCTTTGAAATCCCGTGAGGGGTGTGGGTTCCTATGCCAAGGAGGAATGTTGAGATGAAGGCGAGAGTTATCTTGAGTCCCTTTTCTGAAATAAGGTTATCAATCCTTGGAGGAACCTATTATCTTCTCCAGTGCCCCCCTCCCACCCATGGCTCCAGTGGGAGCTGAAGATAGAGCATAAAGCCCATTGTTTTTCAGCTCAGATGGAACTTCAGGTGAGTTCATTCCAAGCAGCATGGATTAGTGATTAGGATTAACAGGCACGCACATTTATTTTAAGGTTAGTATTAAGATTAGTATGAATAGTAGGCCAGATTTAATTTTAGCAGTAGAATTACAGTTTTGATTGATTTCCTCTCCCCTGTGTTCTCCTCCTATCCTCCCTTCATCTCTCCTTCCATGTAACCTCCACCGCATATTTCTTTAAGCTTACCATTTTACATGGCCTTGCTACTCTCATCGTATCAATGCATATAGGGCCATTTCTGATCATTTCCTTGTACTCTCTCCACCCACAGCCCCCTTCCCTCTCCCAATGCTGTTATAATTCACTGCTCATTCACTGAGTGAAGGAGGAATCTGGAGCCAGTCTTTCCTCAACATAGGTTTATTCACAAAACCCAGTGAACACAGGCACAGACTCTCTTTTCCTCCCACACCCAGGTGGAAACTGGTTCTTACATATACTTAAGGATAATGCCCTAACCTTTCCCCAATTATTAACAGCTGCTCTCACTACAATTAGAGCATGCACTTCATTGTGATAGGATTGCAACATTAATAAATCCTACATCCTTCTGTGTCTGGCCCTGGGAAAAACTCTCTCCCAATTCACTTACAATTTACTACACTGCCAAAACCCCTTTGGCTCTCCACCCACCATGACATTTCTGCAGCTGCCAATCTGCTCAACACACTCTCACTTCTACCTTCAATATTCCCAATGAAAATTGCTACTATCTCCCACCTTGGATGTTTCTCCTGGTACAGCTTTCATCTTTGCTCTCTTAAGTCCAAAGAAGGCAGGCTTGAACAGATATGGCCTGGTTTAGCCATTCATCGCCAAATCTGTCTGGACCACATAAAACATTATTAGGCCCTGCCCTTGCCTGTCAAAACAGCTGACTATCCCGGGATCCTCCCAGAACGCAAAGATCATCTTCAGCTTCTTTTGTCTGCTGAAAACCATCTTCTTAAACACATCTCCTTTGATTCCTCCACACTCAACTCAAACAATGAATACAAAGAGCTCATGGATTTATTTGTCACTAAGATTGGCTCCCTCCAATCAGCTGCCTTTGCCTTGTACCTCCTTCCTACTTGCCCACTGGGCCAAACTTCATCTAAGGATTCCCCCCTCTCTTAACCCTGAATTTGCATCTTTCACTAGTTTCTCTCCTATTTCCTCTCCTATTCCCTCCAAGCTCATTTTGTCCATGAGACCCACCTCCTGCTCCCACTAAACTGTTGACCACCCAACATCCCATCCTGGCTCCCATGTTGGCTGACATCTTTAACGGTTCTCTCCCCTCATATATTGTCCATCTCTCCTTCAAACCTGTCTTCATCACCCTCTCCTCAAAATCCCAGTTTTTGACCCCCTTCACCCTTGCAAACCACCGTCCCATCTCCAACTTCCCTTTCCTCTCCAAAGTCCTTGAACATGTTGTCAATTTCCAAGCGCATGCCCATCTTTCCCAGAACGCCATGATTGGATTCTTCTAATCAGGTTTCCCAAACCAGCTCTTATCAAAATCACAGGTGACATTCCTTGTGACTGTGACAAAGGTAAACTTTCCCTCCTCATTCTTCTCAATCTGTCTGCAGCCTTTGACACTATTGACCACATCATCCTCTTCCAAAGCCTCCCCACTGTCATCCAGCTGGGTGGGACTGTTCTCACCTGGTTCCATTCCTATCTATCTCATCATAGTCAGAGAGTAACCTGCAATGGCTTCTCCCTACCATTAACCCTGATGTCTCCCAATAACCTACTCCTGGCTGCCTTGTATTTTGTCTACATGTTGCCTATCAGCGATATCCTGAAGCACGTTGTCAGTTTCCACATGTACGCTGATATCACCTCGCTCTGCCTTATCACCACATCTCTCGACTCCTTCACTATCTAAATTGTCAGATTTCTTCCCTAACATTAATTACTGGGTAAGCAGAAATTTTCTCCAGTTAAATTTTGGAAGAACAAAGTTATTGGGCGGAATTTTACGGCCCCGTCGCAACAGGGGCGGGGCCATAAAATGTGGCGAGCCGTTCAAAAGTCCAATGACTTTGGCAAGAGTGGAAGATCCCACCCATTGTTTTGTCTCCCTGTCACAAACACCATCCACTAGGCAGCCTCGGACCATATATCTGTGCTCTTACTAAGACCCACCTGTTTCCACCAGTGCAGCATCACCTGGCTCTGCCCCTGCCTCAGCTCAACAGCTGCAGAAATCCTCATCCATGCCTTTATTACTTTTAGACTTGACTTTTTAAAATTCGTTAATGGGATGTGGGCGTCACTGGCTAGGCCAGCATTTATTGACCATCCCTAATTGCCCTTGTTCACAGGGCAGTTAAGAATCAACCACATTGTTGTTGTGGTTGGTGTGGGTCTGGAGTCACATGTAGGCCAGGCCAGGTAAGGTTGGCAGATTTCCTTCCCTAAAGGAGAGGACATTAGGGAACCCATTTGAATTGACGCCTAAAGTAAATATTGAATATTAGTCTCACCGGTTTAAAATACCAAGGAATTGGTTTCCTGTTTTAAATCTCAACTCCCTTCCATTTCCTGCTGATAGTCAAACCCTCCGCCTTTACATTACCATTCCTACTTTGACTTTTAACCGCTGTTCTTTTTATATGGGTTTTTAACAACAATTGACAATGGTTTCATGGTCATCATCAGACTTTTAATTCCATATTTGCATTGAATTTAAATTTCACCATGTGTCGTGGTCCCTCAGAGCATTACCTTGGGCCTCTGGAATACCAGTCCAGTGACAATGCCACTGTGCCACTGCCTCCCCAAACATTTCAACACATTTCTGGCCAGCCTCTCATGCTCTACCGTCAGTAAGCTCATCCAAAACTCTGCCGCCCATGTTCCAACTCGTATCAAGTCCTGTTCACCCATCACCCTGTGCCTGTTTATCCATACTGGATCCCAGAGAAGATGCTGCAATTTTAACATTCTCAGGCTTTTGTTCCTCCCTAGCTCTGTAATCTCCTCCAATCCTTCAAGGTTTCTGCTCCTCTAATTCTGGCCTCTTGAGTGTACCTGATTTTAACCATTGATGGCTGTGCCTTCAGCTATCTAGGCCCTAGGCTCGGGAATATGCTCCCTGTCTGCCTGGCTAAAGCTCTTTTCTCCTTGAAGGAAATTCTTAAAACCCGACACATTTGGTCCCTAATGTCTCCTTATGTACTGGTGACCATTTTTTTTTTTGCTAATGCTCCTGCGATGTTTTACTACGTTAAAGATGTTATGTAAATGCAAGTTGTTGTTATTGTTGTTAGGATCAGCTGGAATGAATTCGCAAATGATATTTCTTTAAAATGTTCGGTTGTCATCACTGTATTGAATGGGTGCTGAAGTTTCCCTGGTACTGAAAGTACTTTTCTGCACCTTGTAATCTAAGCTACCCAAAATAACTATATCAATAAGATTGTTTTATGACTGAATCAATGGTTAAAACTCACACAGCTTTTGACATCCATCTGCAAACGCTGGCTTCGTTTCCACCAGGCTTCTCTCTCCTTTAATAAAATCCTCACATTTTTCTTAAATAATCACAGAATTTCCACCTAATTCTAAATTTGCCAATTTACTTAAAGGAGCTTTATTACTGAAGTTACTAACAAGTATTTTGTCCGCTCTGTGGATTTGCAATTAAGATACCAATTTTAAAACCAATATCTTAATTTCGTGACTATGTTATACTAGAATGTTTGTACTGAGTTTATATCTGCAGTGTTATGTAATTAGAGCACTTGAACCTTAATCCACTTTGGATACATCATATCTACTGGAACATCTACAGAATACCAAGGCTAAAAGTATTAGATTATGACGATAGTTAGGATAGATTAGGCTTGTACTCCCTTGAGGATAGATTCATCGGGGACCTAGTTGAGATGTTTAAGATGATTAAAGGATTTAACAAGGTTGAAGAGGGTGGTTCAGTTTACTTAGGGAGTCTGGGTTGCTGTGGCAACGTGCACTTTTACATGCATGTTGTAGTCTGGAGCTACGGATAATGATAGTAGAGGCTCCAATTTTCTTTCTATCACATGGCTGACCATGCAGGACTCTCACCCACTCTTACTGCCCGGCATTGGCAAATGTGGGTAGGATTTGCAGATTGATACTCGACCTGTTTGGCTGCATCATGAACACATCTTCTCTGGCCATTGAGTCCCGGAGAAGGACTTGAACCCAGAGCTTCTAACTTAGAGGCAGGGATGCTAACCCACTGTGCCTACAAGACCTCCTGGTAGGGCTGATAGAGTGAAATTATATCGACTGGTGGCAGGGGATGAGGGGAGGGGGATGCAGAGGTGGTGGTGGGTGGATCTCCAGAACAAGGTAACGCAATCTTATAATTAGAGCCAGGTCATTGAGAAATGAAAGCACTTCTTCCTACAAAGGATAGTGGAGGTCTGGAAGTCTCATGCTCCAAAAAGCTATTGAGGCTGGATCAATTGAAAATTTTAAAATTGAACTTGATTAACTTTTGTAGGAGTACTGAGGGCTAGGGAAGCAAGGCCAGCAACTGGTGTTGAGAACAGTAGCATTGTGGTAATGTTACTGGACTAATGGTCGAGAGTCATGATTTCAAATCCCACCATCACAGCAGCTGGTGGAATTTAAAAATAATTAATTAGTTAATCTGGAATTAAAAGCTAATCAACAATGGTGACCATGAAACTACCAGATTGTTGTAAAACCCATCTAGTTCACTGACACCCTTTAGGGAATGAATTCTGCCACCCTTACCTGGTCTGGCTTACAAGTGCCTCTAGACTCACAGCAATGTGGTTGACTCTCAACTACCTTCTGAATAAGAATAAGAATAAAACCTCATGGCATTGACCTAGGCACCGCATACAACATGTCCAGCCAACTCTGCTAATTCCTCCTCATTAACATCTGGGGATGTCTCAAAATGTGGAGAGCTGTCCCACAGACTAGTCAAGCAACAGCCTGACATAGTCATCGTCACAGAATCATACCTTATAGCCAATGTCCCAAACTCCAGTATCACCATTCTTGTCTCACCAGGACAGACCAACCAGAGGGGGCGGCATAGTGGCTATACAGTCAGGAGGGGGTGGCCCTGGGAGTCCTCAACATTGACTCCAGATCCCATGAAGTCTCATAGCATCAGGTCAGTCACAGGCAAAGAAACCTCCTACTAATTGCCACCTACTGCCCTCCCTCAGCTGATCAATCAGTAGTCCTCTGTGTTGAGAACACCACTTGGAAGAATCACTGAGAATAACAAGCACACAGAAGGGGCAGGATTTAACAGGCCTGATGCAGGTCTTGCCAACCCATGGAGTACCCCCAACAGTTCTACGGGGAAGGCCCAATGGAATTAACTGGTCACCATCGGGCCTTTCCTGGGATTGAAGACCCCAGGAGGTGGAAATCCTGCCCACCAAGAGCTGTCAGCCAATCAGAGGCTGGCAGATCCTCATTGTCATCAGATACACCAGGAGCAGTGATAGCTGCAGGTAATGCACCCATCGGAGGCCCAGGATGAATGAAGGAACCCAGGACAAAGGTGAGTGAATGTGGGATGGGATTTGTGGGGCGGGAGACTGAAAGGGGGTTGGATGCAAAGGCAGGGGAGTGGGCTTTCAAAAGCACCCCCCTCCCAATGCCGGGTTCCGCGATTGGACACTGAGTGCCTGACAAGAGAACCACCCTCCCTAGGAGACCGCTGGCAAATCTGATGGGGACGCATGGGAGAGCAGTGCAGCTCTCATTTAATCCCTGAGCCAGAACTAAATTGCAGTGGGTTTAAGGATAAATGGTGCCAATTAACTCGTTAGCTGCCAGCGGGCAGGTTTCCCACACCATCCCTTCCTGCCCCAACTTAATTGGGAATAGTTTTACTGATGCTGAGTATCCAATGCAGGTACTCCCACACTCCCACCCAATTCATTCCCCCCACCCCCAACCCCAACCCCAACCCCCCCACAACCCACTATCATGCCACCCTGGCAGCTTCAATTAAATTCCTCCCAATGTACTTTGGTTGGAACTTCAATGTCTATCACCAATAGTGTCTCTTTAACACCACTACTGCTAGCCAATCCTAACTTGACAGAGGTGTGGGACCCAGGTAATAATATTAAACAGAAGTACCAAAGTGCACAGAATACTGGATGTGATAGATAGCACTAAAGGAGAGAATAGTAAGTTAATAGGTTAGGCCAGAGTAAAGGAGAAAGTAAGTGCCAAATTCAGGGTTACTGTGCTTGTTGGTGAATGCATGGAGTGTAGTAAATAATACTGATGAGTTACAGGCGCAGAATGTTATGCTGAAATATAACAGGGACCTGGCTTAAAGGAGGGCAGGAATGGGTGTTAAATATCCCTGGGCACAGGGTATTCAGGGAAAATAGGAAAGGAAGAAAAAAAGGAAAGCATTGCAGTGCTGGAGATAAAGGATGTCCCAGATGGATCAAGGACAGAATCTATTTAGCCAGAGCTAAGGAACAAAAAGGGGCTACCGTCAAAGAAGAGACGATTTGGGTGACTCCCATCCCACAAATCCCATCCCACCTTCACTGTTAAGGTATATTCCCTCAAAAGGAAAAGGTAGGGTGAACAAATCCAGAGCTCCCTGGATGACAAAGGAGATAAAAATTAAGTTAAAGAAGAAAAAGCATATTTATGACAGGCTTCAAGTAGAAAATACAATTGAAAACCTATCAGAATACAGAAGGTGCAGAGAAGAAGTGAAGAAGCAAATAAGAGGAGCAAACAGGGAGTATGGAAAGAGACTGGTAGCTAGCATAAATGAGAATCTCAAAGTCTTCTATCTGCATATAAATAATGTAAGGGTGGTAAAAGGAGGGGTAGGGTCAATTAGGGACCAAAGGATGAGTTACACTTGGGGTAGAGGGCATAGCTGAGGTGTTAAATTAATATTTTGCATCTGTTTTTACCAAGGAAGAAGATGCTACCCAGGCTATGGTGATGAGGTAAACCAGACAATAGATGAGTTTAAAATTGAAAAGGAGGAGGTATTGGATATTATCCGTACTTAGCGCAGAATTTTCTGCATGTTGGGTGGGCTGGCCCGACCCAATTTCCGGTGGGCGCGGAGCTGATCCCCGCTGGAGAAGCGGGCCGCACCGCCATTTTACGTGGGTGGGTCAATTAAGGCCCGCCCAGCGGGAAGCGCTATGCGTTCCCTGTGCGAGCGGGGGGGATTCCCCAAAAGCTCATGCGTACGAAAGAGCGCACATCTCCCTGAGGCAAAATGCAGCCTCAGGAGATCGTTTCCACTATGAAAAAGATTAAAAATAAAAAAAAAATTCCCTAACATGTCCCCCTCATGTGACAATGTCACATGAGATGGGACATGTTCATAATTTACACTATAGCATTATTAAACTTTTTAAAACCCTGCATGAAACCTCAACCCGCCGCTGGATGAGGTTTCATGTTTTCTCTAGTTGCTGTCTGGGCTCCTGGCCTGCCCGCCAACCTTATGGTTAGAAGGGCAGGTCCTTTAATTGTTTAAATGATCCTGTCAATGGCCTCAATTGGCCATTGACAGGTTGGCGGGCCCATAGCTGATTTTTCTGCGCCCCAGCCTTCCTGAAAATTTAAATGGGGCGGGACAACGTCGGGGGTGTTCCACCCGATGTCATTCCGCGTCATTTTATGCGTTGGCGAATGGGCCCCGCCCCCTGCTTGCCGTCGGCAAAATTCTGCCCTTAGAGTTGAAAAGGCACCGGGACCAGATGAAATGCATCCAAGGATTCTGAGGGAAGTGAGAGTGGAAATTGCAGAGGCAATGGTCATAATTTTTCAGTCTTCCCCAGACTAAAGGGTGGTCCTGGAGGAGAATTGAAAATGTTAACCTTGTTCAAAAAAGGGTGTAAATATAAGCCCAGCAACTGCAGGCCAGTCAGTTTAACTTCGGTGGTGGGGAAATTCTGGAAACAATAATTTGGGACAAAATTAATAGTCACATGGACAAAAGCAGCTGAATTAAAGAAAGTCAGTATGTATTTCTTAAGGGAAAATCATGTTTAACTAACATGCTGGAAGTTTTTGAAGAGGTAACAGAGAGAGCTGATGAGGGCTATGCTGTTGATGTGATGTACATGGACTTCAAAAAAAGGCGTTTGTCACAGTGTCATACACCAGACCTGTGAGCAAAGTTATGGCTCATGGAATAAAAGGGACAGTAGCAACATGGATACGGAATTGGCCGAGTGACAGGAATCAGAGAGTAGTAGTTAGTGGGTATTTTTCGTGCTGGAGGAAGGTTTGTAGTGGAGTTACCCAGTGCTCAGTGTTGGGACCCTTGCTTTTCCTGATAAATATTAATGACCTTGGTGTGCACAATTTCAAAGTTTGCGGATGATTCAAAACTTGGAAGCATTGTGAACTGTCAGGAGGATAGTGTAGAGTTTCAAAGGGGCATAGACAGGTTGGCACAATGGGCAAACAGGTGGCACATGAAGTTCAATGCAGAGAAACATGAAGTGATTCATTTTGTAAGGAAGAACATGGAGAGACAACATAAAATAAAGTATATAGGCGCATAATTTATTGAAGGTGGCAGAACAGGTTGAGAGAGCAGATAATAAAGCATACAGTATCCTGAGCTTTATTAATAGGGGCATAGAGTTCAAGAGCAAGGAGGATAAGTTGAATTTGTATAAGTCGCTCGTTCATCCTCAGCTAGAGTATTGCATCCAGTTCTGTGCACCACGCTTTAGGAAGGATGTGAAGGCATTAGAGAAGGTGCAGAAAAGATTCATGAGAATGGTTCCAGAGATGAAGAACTTCAATTATGAAGATAGATTGGAGAAGTTAGGACTGTTTTCCTTAGAGAAAAGAAGGTTGAGAGGAGATTTGATAGAGGTATGCAAAATCATGAGGGGTCTGGACAGAGTGGATAGGGAAAACCTGTCCCACTCGTGAAAGGGTCCAGAATGAGAGGGCACAGATTTAAAGTAATTAGTAAATGAAGCAAAAGTGATATAAGGAGAAACTTTTTTACGCAGCAAGTGGTTAGGATTTGGAATGCATTGTCTAGGAGTGTGGTGGAGGCAAGTTCAATTGAAGCATTCAAAAAGGAATTAGACGATTACCTCAAAAGGAAGAATGTGCAGGGTTACGGGGAGAAGGTGGGGGAATAGCACTAGGTGAGTTGCTCATTCCAAGAGTCAGTGCAGTCACAATGGACCAAATGGCCTCCTTCTGCACTGTAACAATTTTGTGATTCTGTGACATTGTTGTCTTACTGGGCCTATGGTAGGTGGCGAGAGAACCAACAGAGGATAGACCTATTTGATCATGTCCTCTCCAATCTATCTGTTGCAAATGCATCTGCCTATCACAACATTGATAGAAATGACCAATGCACAGTCCTTAAGGGGATGAAGTCTTATGCAAAAAGCTTGACACCATCCAAGACAAAGCAGCCCGCTTGATTGGCAACCCATCCACTAACATTGACTCCTACCACCACCAACACACAGTGGCAGCAGAATGTACCATCTACAAGATGCACTGCAGGAACTCAACAAGGTTCCTTAGACAGCACCTTCCAAATACATGACGGCTGCATTTAGAAGGATAAGGGCAGCAGATACATGGGAACACCACCACCCGGAAGTTCCCCTCCAAGCCACTCACCATCCTGATTTGGAAATATATCGGTGTTCCTTCACTGTCACTGGGTCAAAATCCTGGGAACTTCTAACAGCACTGAGGGTGTACCGACACCACATGGACTGCAGTGGTTCAAGAAGGTAGCTCACCACTACCTTCTCAAAGGCAACTGGGATGGGCAATAAATGCTGGCCCAGCCAATGACGCCCACATCCCATGAATGAATAAGAAGAAAGAACACCCTCCATGTTGTGTGAAACCACCACAGTTAAGTGAGATAGATACAGTACAGATCTAGCAGCTCAAAATTAGGCAACCATGAGACGTGGGCATCAGCAGCAGATTGTATATCATCTCAAGGCAGAGATAGATAGATTCTTGATGAGGTTGAAAGGATATCGGGGGTGGGCGGGAGGTTACAGTCAGATCAACCGTGATCTTATTGAATGTGGAGCAGGCTCGAAGGGTCAAGTGGCCTACTCATGCTCCTAACTCATATGTTTGTTTGTACAGCAGTCTGTAATTACATGGCCTGCATATCTCTCACTCTACAATTACCTTCAAGCTGGGGGACCAACCCTGGTTCAATGGAAAGAGAAGAAGAGCAAGGCAGGACTAACCAGGTGTACCCAAAATGAGGTGCCAACCTGATGAAGCTACAACACTGGATTGCATGCATTGTACAAACAAAAGTAAGCAATCCCACAACCCACTGATCAGATCAAGACTGTGCCATACGCATATTGGGACAATTAAACAACTAATGGGAGGACCAAACATCCTCACCCTCAAAGGTGGGGGAACCCAGCATGTTAGTGCATAAGACAAAGCTGAAGCATTCACAACCATCATCAGCCAGAAGTGCTGAGTGGATGATCCATCTCAGCCTCCTCCCAAAGACCCCAAAAATGTGGATGCCAGTCTTCAAACAATTTGATTCACTTCATGTGATAGGAAGAAACGGCTGAGCAAACTGAACATTCAGGAATGGACCCTGACGATATCTTGACTGTTATTCTGAAGACTTGTGCTCCAGAACTAGCCATGGCCCTAACCGAGCCATTCCAGTACAGCTACAACACTGGCATCTACCCAACACTATGGACAATTGCCCCAGTACGACCTGTCCACAAAAAGCAGGACAAATCCAATCTGGTTAATTACTGTCCACTCAATCTATTCTCATTCATCAGCAACATGGTGGAAGGTGTCATCGACAGTGCTATCAAGAGACACTCACCAGTAACCTGCTCACCGATGCTCAGTTTGAGTTCCTGAGTTTATTATACTCTTGGTCCAAACATGGACAAACGAGCTGAATTCCAGAAGTGAGGTGAGATTTACTGCCCTTGGCATCAAGGCAGCACTTGACTGAGTGTGGCAACAAGGAGCTTCATAAAATTGAAGTCAATGGACTTCAGAGGGAAAACTCTGCATTAGTTGGAATCAAATCTAGCACAAAGGAAGTTGGTTGTGGTGATTGGAGGCCAATCATCTCAGCCCCAGGACCTCACTGCAAGAATTCCTCAGGGTTGTGTCCTAGTCCCAACCATCTTCTGCTGCTTCATCAATTACAGTGTTCATTCCATTCAGAGTACCTCAAATACTGAAGACCTGAACAGAATTCAGGCTTGGGCTGAAAAGCAGCAAGTAACATTCCTACTACTCAGGTGCCAGGAATGACCATCCCCAACAAGGAGAGTCCAATCATCTCTCCTTCACATTCCATCAACAAATCCTCCACCATAGACATCCTGGGGAGGTCACCATTGGCAAGTAACTTACCTCCAGATTCCCTAGAGACTGTCCACCATCCGCAAGATATAAATCAGGAGTGTGATGGAATACTTTCCACTTGCTCGGATGAGTGCAGCTCCAACAACACTCACAAAGTTTACACCATCCAAGACAAAGCAGCCTATTTGATTGGCATCCTTTCCACCACCTTAAACACTCACCCCTCACCACCAGCAAACACTGATGCGGTATGCACTAACTACTAGATACACTTCAGCAACTCACCAAGACTCCTTCAACAGTACCTCCCAAAGCTGTGGTCATTACTGTCTAGAAGAACAAGGGAAGCAGATGCAAGGGAACACCACCACCTGCAAGTTCCCCTCCAAACCCACACACCATCCTGACTGAAACGATATCGCTGTTCCTTCCATGCTGCTGAGCTAAAATTGTGAAAACCCATCCCAACAAAAGTGTGGGGGTATTTTCACCAAACCGACTGCAGAGTTTAGAGGGTGGCTCACCACTATCTTCTCAAAGGCAATTAAGGATGGGCAATAAACACCCACATCCCATGAATTAGTAAAAAAAATCGCTTCATGGCCGTTCCCTACTCTATCTCTGCACCATCCCCACCCCTATCTCCCACTTTGCACCTTTCCCTTTCCTGACTCTTCCTTTTGCACTCTTCTCTCCATTCCAACAGTTCAGTGACTTTAACCATTTTAGTGTTATACTCTGCCATTCCACTAAACCTCTGTATCTTGCAACTTCCTTTGCAACTCCAAAAGCCAACTCCTCAGTCATATCTTCAATCAATTCTCTAGTTGCTTTCTGACTACTGCTTCCTCCATTTCTTCTATGAAGTGACTAAACATTTACAAGCTGTTGTCTTTTTTTTCACCTACCAGTCTTTCTGTCTCCCCATCTATCCTCATTCTCTATGTCTGTCTGGTAACTTGAATGAAATGTGTAGAATAACATAGAATCGACAGCACCAACAAGAATTTTCAGTCCAACTGGCCTATGTTGATGGTTACCCTCCAACAGTTTCCTCCCAACTTTAGCGAACCAGTCAACATAATCTTCTATTCTTTTCTCCTTCATGTATTATCTAGCTTCCCCTTAAATGCATCTATGTTACTCACCTTAACTCATTGTGGTAGCAAGTTAAATGCTCTGTGAGATAAGAAGTTTCTCCTGAATTGTTAACTGAGTTTATTAGTGACTATCTTATATTTAAAACCCCTGGTTATGGACTCCCCCAAAAGCGGAAATGTCTTCTCCACATCTAGTGTAACAAATTCCTTCAAAATCATTTTAATGCTGGATTTTCTTACTGAGTATATCGATTTTCCTGTTGGGAATACTGTTAATACATTCCTGGATTGATTTTTCACAACAAACGTCCAGTGCTTTAATCTCCAGTGTTTTGCCCAGTGCGTTGCTGGCTGCATCTATGAGATCCCCTTTCTTATCCAGATTCCGCATGGTGGCATAGACTACAAAGGAAATTGTAAACAGACAATATGCTCAGAAATACAAATAGCAGATATAGGTCACAGCTTCCTCATTAGACAAAGTTCCAAGAAGCTCAATTACCAAAACATTTCCAGCACATTTGGTGTTTTTCACATTGAGAGACATAGCTTCTTGGAAAGACCGTTTTGTCTTAGAAATACAACCAATTTCTTGTAATGATTCCCCTGACTTAGTTTGCAGATTGAAGTGACTGTCTCAGTTCACATTCAGGCCAGCGTATCTATGTAAATTGGTTAGAGATTTGCATTCCTTCTGTGTATTATTCTCTTAAAATACCGCATACAATGTAAATCAGCTTCAATGACAACACTCTTGTATTGTTATTCATTTAGTATTTTAACTTAGTGGGTATGAATATAGATTCATAAATGCAACAGAGACAGTCACAATACTTAAGTTCAGATGCTTCAGAGTTTCCACCTCATAGTGGAATCTCTTCCTCCTTCCTCACTCAATTCCTGTTCAGCTTCAACTCCCAGTTCTTCCCTCGATTTTGGTTCCTTTCCCTCACCATTCTTGTTCTTCATTTTAACCCAGTTTCTCTTTGTCTCCTCTATATTTCTGCCCTTATCCCTCCTCTCCCTCCTATTCTTGTTCACGTTTTTCCCTTAATACCCTCTGAATCTATCCCACTTGCAAGTCCTTCTCCTCTTCCTTTCACCACCTTAACTCCACTCCTGACCATTCTACCCTACTCTTCCGGCTACTCTTGTCTCTGTTGCTCTCTGCGCTATGCTGCGTGTCCCAAAACCTGCCCTTTCTAAACCTGCTCCGGTCAACGTTTTGAAGTTGTCTTGTTTCCCTTCTTCTCCCTGCCTTTCCGTCCATGTCCTTGTCAGAGTCTCATCGAAGGACAAACCTTTCTGTTTGAAACTCACCCATGAATCTTTTCTTATCATCCTTAGCCAGTTTAGAGGCTATGGCCAAGCCAATTCCAGAGGAGCAGCCTGTGATCAATACAGTTTTTTGAGCCATTCTGAGAGCTGTGTTTCCTGTGTAAGAGAAGAAAAATGATCGGGCTTTGATCTGGCCGAGCGTCCATTTATCTACAGCTTACCTGACGCAGTACGCACTGCAGTTGACATCTCTAGGATCAGAGGGATAATCTCTGTTAAACAGATGGCCAGCACAGGAAAGCTTTGACAGCCTAAGCATGTGACAAAATATCACAGGCAATCATGAGCGTGGTAGATCAAAATTCTTTGATAACACAACGTGCATATTCAAGTCAAAGTGCTGCAGATGCGGGAAATTTGAAAGTAAAACAGAAAATGCTGGAAATCCTCAGCACTTCAGGAATATCTGTGGAGAGAGAAAAAGAGCTAACGTTTCAGTTTGGTCTTCTTTCATCATTTGTCCTGGATTTTAACTTCCCCGACCCACTGGAAGCAGGGGGTTGGGGGGACACGCAGATCAGTAGATCTGGGGAACCCGGAAGCCAGAGTTTTAGCTCCATGGTATGCATGTGATGTTACCAGCCAGCTCTCTGCACGGAAGCCAGTTTGAGTGACAGACTTGGCTTCCAGTCGGACAGGGAGCTATCCAGAGGTGACCACAGGATCAGGTAAACCTGCATTGTAGTTGAGAAGAGTATTGATGGGGTGGTGGGGGGAGCAATCCCAAGATCGATTCCATTTGGAATGTCCAATCCTGGGATGAGGGGATTGACCCTGGGGCCTTAAAGTGTCCAATCCAGGGATCTGGGGGAGGGGACAAGAGGCTGTGGGTGGGAGTGGGAAATCGGAGACCTGAGGAAGGGGTGTTGAAAGTTCCATTTTTTATTGCCTTTTTAGCGGGCGTATACACTGAGTGGCTTGCTAGGCCATTTCAGAGGGCCTGGAGTCACAAGTAGGCCAGACCAGGTGAGGATGGCTGATTTCCTTCCCGAAAGGGCATTCGTGAATTGGATTTGTTTTTACAACAAAGGTTTCATGGTCAACTTTTAATTCCAGATTTTTATTGGAAGTATGGTTAGATTCTCTCTTGTTGAAGATGGTCATTGCCTGGCACTTGTGTGGCGCGAATGTTTCTTCCAGGTCCCCTAAGCATTACCCTATTATTACTGAATTACTAGTCCAGTGATAATACCACTACGCCATTGCCTCCCACACCCCATAAATGAATAAAAAATAAGGTCAGAGCTTGTGCAGTGGGAGGTACCAGACGGGTCCTGTGGAAAGTCAAAGGCCTGGCAAGAGGAAATAGTGGACTGGGGGGAGGGGGATTTTTAAAAATTCATTTATGGGATGTGGGCTTGGCTGGCTGGGCCAGCATTTATTGCCCATCCCTAATTGCCCTTGAGAAGGTGGTGGTGAGCTGCCTTCTTGAACCGCTGCAATCCCAGTGGTGTAGGTACACCTACAGTGCTGTTAGGGAGGGAGTTCCAGGATTTTGACCCAGTGATATATTTCCAAGTCAGGATGGTTAGTGACTTGGAGGGGAACTTCTGGGTGGTGATGTTCCCATCTATCTACTGCCCTTGTCCTTCCAGATGGTTTGAAAGTCTAAAAAGCCTTGGTGAGTTTCTGCAGTGCATCTTGTAGATGGTACACACTGCTGCTACTGTGCGTCAGTGGTGGAGGGAGTGAATGTTTGTCGATGTGTGCCAATCAAGTGTGCTGCTTTATCCTGGATGCTGTCAAACTTCTTGAGTGTTGTTGGAGCTGCACTCACCTAGGCAAGTGGAGAGTGTTCCATCACATTCCTGACTTGTGCCTTGAAGATGGTGTACAGGCTTTGGGGAGTCAGGAGGTGAGTCACTCGCCACTAGCCTCTGACCTGCTCTTGTAGCAACAGTACTTATATGGCTAGTCCAGTTAAGTTTCTGGTCAAAGGTAATCCCCACGATGTTGATATTGGAGGATTCAGCAATGGCAAAGCCATCGAATGTCAAGGGATGATGGTTAGATTCTCTCTTATTGAAGATGATCATTGTCTGGCACCTGTGTGGTGCAAATGTTACTTGCCACTTGTCAGCCCAAACCTGGATATTGTCCAGGTCTTGCTGCATTTGGACATGAACTGCTTCAGTATCTGAGGAGTCATGAATGGTGCTGAACATTGTGCAATCATCAGCAAACATCCCCACTTCTGACCTTATGATGGAAGTAAGGTCATTGATGAAGCAGCTGAAGACGGTTGGGCCGAGGATACTACCCTGAGGATCTGAGGCCAGATGGGGGACTGTGGGGGTGGGGGGGGGGGGGGGGGTGCGGTGCAGCGATTCAGAATGTGCGTTCGATCATAGCAGGTGGCCCAGGCAGGTGTGAAGGATTCAGCAGGGAGATAGAAAGGAACTTATCTTCTGCTACAAACAGGCCTTGCCTGTTTAGCTGCCATGTTTCTGTGTCTTGGGAAACTTGCATCCCTGCAGTTAAATTCAAACGGGACTCGCAGACTCATTATAATTGTGACGAACTCCGATACTTACTTTCATTGGCAGTGGGAGATCAGGAGTGCAGGGGTCAGGAACTACAGTTCCCAGCGGGCCTCAGGCCTCCTGCGCATACGCCAGCTGGGAGGTGGCTGCGCATACACAGTTCATTGATTTTATGCATGTGCCAGCCAGAAAAGGGCCACATATGCACGGTTAGCCTTTCTCACATTCTTTAGGCTGGGAACCAGCCCTGCACACATGCACAGTAGGAAAAGAAGAAAAGAAGTGAAACAGTGTGAGAATGGCAGTCAGGCAGCCTGAAGAGGAGCACCATTCAAGACGAGGTGTCCCAGGGAGCAGGACATGTGGAGGGGGGACAGGGAAAAGGTTCCAAACAAAGAGAAAGTTCTTCAAATGTGGAGATTGGAAACCCTTGTGAGAATGACAGGGTTTCAGTGAGACCAGTTGGCTCATGGTGTGACAAGCCTCTGGGTGGGTTATTGAGAAATCCACAGAATCTGCTTTGGTCGCATCTGTCATTTACTTGAGTGTGGTATGTCTGACCACAGTTCAATAGATGGTTCACATGTACAGCATACTTACCCTGAATGTTAAAAGTATAAGGTAGATATGGTAAATTGTTTTATCTTTCCGAATTTGTCTGTCTCCATAAAGGTATAGCTGGGGGGAAGGAAGAGAGTGAATATTTGACTCAGTTTCTTGTATTTGATTGAGATTTTCCAACCTTTTTGTCAGGTGTAATATGGTTCATTTTTCTTGTCTAATAAATATTTTATTCTTCTTGTTGAAAGTTCATCAGCAGACTCCTGTGAATTTGTTCAGTAACTTGTCTCCACGGTTTCGAAAAAAAAAGTTAGGATCTATCAAGCCAAGTTTCATGCTGGGATCTGACTTGTCCAACATTAACATCAGCTGGGATCATAAAAATAATATTTAAAGAGCCAACACACCTCCTTGAAACAGATTGGCCGTCTGGCTTTGTGGATACCTCAGGAGATTGGAAGGCTAAGGAAGTAAACCCTGGCAAAAAATCTGGAGTGGAGCCCAAAGGTGGACTGATGTCTAAATATGTCATCTTTCCAGCAACTCCTGCAACCAAGCTGGTGCCAAAAGTAGTGCTTTGCATTCCTTTGGACTCAACCGAGGAGGTCCAGAGGGGGCTGTGATGTTTGGGCAGCCCAAGGTCTCCATAAATCTTGCCCAGGTTTTCGTGCTGAAGAGGATACTCCAGCTTTGCTGCAGAGCGTTAACACTACAGCAATTATGAATGATAAGCCCAACTCGACTGGCGTAGACAATGGGTGCTATGGGGGCTGATGAGGGAGGGGCCATCGCGTCCCACTGGTCGGCCACCGCTCACATCATGTCGGGCAGCACCCTGACTAGTCAGGTGCTAACCCGCCACTGTCCATCTGCCTCATTGCGTGCTTGGAGCTTAGAGGCTTTGCTTAAGAAGTGGACCAAATCCAACACACCAGGCAAATAAAACAAACAAAAAGATGCCAAGAGCAGGTCACTGAAAGAAACACATTGTACATTCATCTGGCAGGGGAAGAGTTTAGAGAATGCTGTGTGAGCAAGGTGTAGGCTTCGCTGTAAGGAACTCACCACCTTAGATGAAACGACACACCCCCCACAACAAATGGTTCAGACTATGTTCTCTCCATCTGTCTCGCAATAAACAGTGCCATTTAACCTTATAAGTATCTGAGCTCCAACCCTGTTCTCCACTACAGAGGCGAAAGACAAATTCTAAGAGGAGCTTGAGAGTGTTATCAGCATAATCCCTAAGTTAGAACATCTCTACCTACTGGGGGATGTTAATGCAAGAGTGGGCCTGGACTATGAGACATCGCTCTCCCCCATCATGGCATGGGAAAGATAAATGAAAATTGACACAAGCTAATTGAGCTTTGCTGCTGCCAGGCGCTTTGTGTAACTAAAACTTTCTTTCAGAACAAACCATGCCACAAGGTATCCTAGAGGCATCTAAGGTCAGGGTAGTGGCACCAGCTGGATCTGATCATCACAACACGTGACTCTCTAAACAGCATTGTCAACACACACAGCTACCACAGCGCTGACTGTGATACAGATCACTCCTTGATGTGCACCAGGGTCAGGATGCAACCCTTGAAGTTTCTCCGTTCAAAGCAGAAATGTTGTCCTTGTATCAACGCC
Organism: Cetorhinus maximus; assembly: GCF_964194155.1. Taxonomy (NCBI): domain Eukaryota; kingdom Metazoa; phylum Chordata; class Chondrichthyes; order Lamniformes; family Cetorhinidae; genus Cetorhinus; species Cetorhinus maximus. Next base: position 19,269,698 of record NC_135895.1, on the reverse strand, counting down.
AGCCATACTACCCACTCAGATAAAAACCAACAGTTCCTTAACTTGATTGAACAGGCACTCTCCAGCGTTCCCACACAGAGTACTGAAGCAAATTGGAACATACTTTGAGACACCATTTACAAAATCGCATACTCAAGAATAAAACAAAAGAAGGAAAACATTGTCTAGCTCAAGGCTAACATCACTGCAATGCAACCTGTCATTGAAGTCAAGTGGTCTACTTTCATTAATTACAAGAGAGAGCTGGAAAAGACTCTAAATGCACTAAGAGCTGCTCGAAGCAAAGTCCACCAGACCTCTAGGCAGTGTGCCAATGAGTACTGGCTACAACTTTGCCAGAAAATCCAGATGTCTTTTGACACAGAGAATGCTAGAGGCATATCTGATGGGATCAAAAATGGCCCATCAGCAAAGAAAATGGCTCCATTGAAAACAAAGGCAGGGAAGGTCATCAACTGCAATAAACAGTTGGGCAGATGCACGGAACTCTACCTTGAGTTGTACTTGAGCAGATCACTGTCACCGGGGAAGATCTAGACATCATAGAAAGCCTGCCTGTCATAGAGGAGCTGGATATTGAACCCACAGTGGAGGAGCTTAGCAAAGCTTTTGACACACTTGCCATTGGCAAAGCTCCAGGTGCTGATGCTATACGGCCTGAACTCATTAAGCATGGGAAACCGGAACTCCTGGAGCATCTGCACAAACTCCTCTGTCTCTGCTGGAGACAGAGGGCAGGAGGCAGGATACGCGTGATACAAAGACTGTGATTTATGTATGAGAGCAAGTCCAACCGCAGCGATTGCAGCAACTGTCAAGAATCCTCTGTGCTGAGCGTTGTGAGAAACGTTTTTGCCCATTTCCCCCTTGTCAGGCTGCAGGTCCTGGCTGAACATATCCACCCCGAATCCTAGTGTGGTTTCATAACTAGGAAATTTACAATTGCCATGATCTTCTCAATCCAGCACCTGGAAGAGAAACGCTGTGAAGAAAGATTCACTGTAAAGGGAAGTATATATTGTCTCACCGAGGCATGTGAGCATAGGCGGCCTATTTAAGCTGTTTGAAGAAACTTGGCTGCCTGCTGAAGCTGCTCAGCGCGACCTCCTCTTTTCGTGAGGTTTTGTTGGGTAAGGTCAGCTATGATGGAGCAACATCAGAACCGCTTGAGAGCCACAGTGGGGTCAAACAGGGCTGCGTTCTGGTGCCGACACTCTTTTTCATTTTCTTCTCTTTGCTGCTGTCACATGTCTTCAGTTCTTCTGGAACTCCCTCCCTAACAGCGCTGTAGGTGTAACTAAACCACATGGACAATAGAAATTCAAGAAGGCAGCTCACCACCATCTTCCTAAGGGCAATTAGGGATGGGCAACGAATGCTGGCATAGTCAGTGATGCCCACATCCTGTGAAAGAGTTTTAAAAATCTACAGCATGTGTGTTCTTACATAGCAGAACTGGCGGAAAACTGTTCAGTCTTGCCCGCTTGAGATGCAAGAGAAAAGTGCACCAAGCCCTCATCAGAAAGTTGTTCTATACTGATAATGCTGCAATAGTATTCCATGCTGAGGAACACCATCAGCAGCAAATGAACAGACTCTCTCACATTTGTAAAGAGTTTGTTTGACCATCAGCATCAGGAAGACAAATGTTATGGTCCAGGATATTGCCATGCCACCATTTTTCAGCAATGGCAATGTGATGGTGAGGTTGTCTCTGGCTTCACATATCTGGGTTCCACAATCACCAGCAATCTGTCACTCAATGCTGAAATCAACACACACATCGCAAAAGATGCAGCTGTTATGTCCAAGCTAAGTAAGAGAATGTGGAACAATATTGACTGAGAACATCAGACTGCGAGTCAACCAAGTCTTTGTCCTCAACGCACTCTTCTACAGTGCTGAGACCTGGACAACATATACCAGAAGAGAAAAGGCTGAACAATCTCAGAAGTATACTTGGCACCTTTTGGCAGGACAAGGGCACCAACTCAGAGGTCCTGGAGGGTTCTAACATCATCAGCATACATTCATTACCAAGCCAACAACATCTACGCTGGCTCGGCCGCATTCATCGGATGAATGACGGTCGTATCTCCAAAGACCTTCTGTACAGTGAACTGGCTGCTGGGTCATGACCTGCTGGGCGTCCATACCTCCGCTGCAAGGACACCTGCAAGCGCGATATAAAGATGATGAACATTGACACCGGCAACTGGGAAGCGCTGATGGCTGTGACCTCTTGGGGCTTATTGGAAGGACATTGGAAGAGGCGAGCAGAAACAAAATGTTCAGCTGGCTGAGAAGAGGGCCCAGAGAAAACAAAGCCCAGAGAACCATGCACATTCTCAGTTCACTCAGCTCAAATGCAGCAGAGGCTGTCATGTCAAAGTGAGGTTCCGGTATACCAGCTGATGTCTAACACAGCATTGGGCACCAAACCACAAACCATCATCTCATGAGATGGACGGCTGCCAAAGAATGAATAGTAACGTTTGCAGTTACACATTTACTTACAGTATTTACCATCATTTTAACAGCAGCCACTGTCTAATATCATGTTAAAGGAGACTTTTTTTAAGTGCATATGTTCTAAAGGTAGATTGATGTCTTCATATACGTTCTTACAGTGGTTTATTTGCATAATATTTTATTGAATTGACAGCACAGAAACAAGCCATTCAGCCCAACAGGCCCATGTTGCTGTTTAAGCTCCTCATGAGCCTCCTCCCCCATCTCTGCCTCGAGCCCCATTAATATATCCTTTTATTCCTGTCTCCCTCCTGTGCTTAGCTATCCTTCCTCTTGAATGCATCGATTTTATTCACTTCAATAACTTTATTCACTTCCTTGTGTAGTTACTCATTATGGCCACATAGACAATGAAGGTTGATTGACCCGGGCAACATTAGGGCTTCTGTGCATGGCCTCAGCATCCCAGCTCCAAGAGAAGGGAAGAAAATCAGCTACAACTTGAGTGCCTGATCACTTATTCAGTGACTCAAACTGGAGAGTGCACAGAAGTGAGCCACACCTGAATACAGGGCAGGGCTTAGGGGTTCCCCAAGGTTGAATAGCTTGTTAGAATTCACTGTTCAGGCCCATGTATGCAGAATAACCAATTTGGTGAGGCACTGAAGAATGCCTGACCCCTGTGGAATGGTACCCCAGTGTGAGTCAGCACCTTTATGGGGGGAAAGAGAGTCAACAATTGCTTCCTCCTTTCCTCTCCTACCCTCCCGTAATCCTCAAGCCTCCGACTTCAAAAGCAGGGACTGTTTCCTCCACCCAATTGGCACTTGAAAACTGATCTAAATGACTTTCTAGGTGCTGGATTTTGCAGATGATATAGTCCTACAGGATACCAACTGGGCTGGAATGGAAGGATTCTTTGGGAACGCAAAAGCAGAAGCTGTCAAATGGGGCTTTGTGTCAGTCGGCCGAAGACCATGAAGAGGAGTGTGAAAGGGTTGGTGACTTTGTTGATCTTTGAACAATAATGTGTGTGAATGGCCATCTCACCAGAGAAGTGAAGAAGAGAATCGCCAAAGACAGCTGGACATTTTCTTGTTTGTTAAACGTCTGGATAAGTAGGAAGATATGACTATACTCTACAATCAGATCACCCAACTGTTGTTCTCCCCACATTAATATATGACTCAGAAATATGCCAGATAATGGAGTCCGTATAGGAGCCTGAAGGCATTTCATCAGCTTCAGTTAGGTCAAATGGAGAGATTATGTAGCCAATGAGAAAGTGTTACACCATGAGTCAGCTGAGCATGACTCATGGCAGAGATGGTTATGGTGGTTTGTTTAAGTCATCAGGTTATCTCGTGACAGAAGCACAGAGTATGGGCAGAATTTTCTGCCTGTTGGGTGGGCGGGCCCGACCCAATCTCCGGGGGGCGCGGAGCTGATCCCCGCCAGCGAAGCGGGCCGCACCACCATTTTACGTGGGCGGCCCAGCGTGACATCCGGCAGGAAGCGCTGTGCGCTCCCTGTGCGGGCGGGGGGATTCCCTGAAATCGAGAGTGTGCTCTTTCACGCATGCGCACGAAAGAGCGCACATCCCCCTGAGGCTAAGTGCTGCATCAGGGAGATTGCCTGGACTTTGAAAAATATTAAAAATATAGAAAAAAAAAATTCCCTTACATGTCCCCTCATGTGACAATGTCACATGACAATGTCACATGAGTTGGGACATGTTCATAGTTTCCAGAATAACTTTATTAAAATTTTTAAAACTCTGCATGAAACCTCATCCCGCTACTGGATGAGGTTTCATGTTTTATCTATTTGCCACCGGGGCTCCTGGCCTGCCCGCCAACCTTAAGGTTGGACGGGCAGGTCCTTTAACTGGTTAAATGATCCTGTCAATGGCCTCAATTGGCCATTGACAGGTCGGCGGGCCCGCAGCTGATTTTGCTGCGCCCCCACCTTCCAGAAAATTTAAATGGGGCGGGGTGACGTCGGGGGTTCCGCCTGACATCATTCCGCGTCATTTTACACGTCGGCGAGTGGGCCCCACCCCCTGCTCACCAACGGCAAAATTCTGCCCTATGTCCTAGACTGATTCCAACTGGAGGGGAGAGAAGGCTTGGAGGACACAAGAACACAAGAAATAGGACAGGGTTAGACCACATGGCCTGTTGAGCCTGCCGTGCCATTCAACATGGTCATGGCTGATCTTGGGCTTCAACTCTACTTTCCTGTCCACTCCCCATTTCCCTTGATTCCCTGAGAGTCTAAATATCTGTCTATCCCAGCCTTAAATGTATTCAACGATGGAGAATCCACAATCCTCCAGGGTAGAGAATTCCAAAGATTCACAACCCTTTGAGGGAAGTAATTTCTCCTCATCTCAGTCTTAATTGATCAGCTCCTTATCCTGAAACTGTGCCCCTGTGTTGCGCCCACTACAGGAGGATAATCAAAAAGAATGCCACCAGCATGGAGAAAACAGATGATGGATTCAAACACATTGCTCTGGACAGACAGCAGTGGAAGAAATGGGTTGCTTCATGTCCCATTGGGCACAGGAGGCTCTAAAGTAAAGTTGTGATTGTGCCGCACTCCGCCCCCCTGTCTCACCCCACTTCACAGCAGAAGACACTAATAGCATTCCAAAAAATACTAAATAATCGGGCAAAATCGAGGGGAGGAAATAAATACAATAACTATCACCAGAGAAAAAGTGCTAGGGAAACTAATGGGACTAAAGGCCGATAAGTCCCCTGGACCTGATGAGTTGGATCCTAGGATATTAAAGGAAGTAGCTACAGAGTTAGTGGATGCATTGGTAGTAATCTTCCAAGAATCCTTAGATTCTGGAAAAGTCCGAGAGGATTGGAGAATGACCAATGTAACCCACTTATTCAAAAAAGGAGGAAGACAAAAAACAGACAACTGTAGGCCAGTTAGCTTAACATCTGTCATTGGGAAAATGTTAGAATCTATTGTAAAGGATGTAATAGCAGAGCATTTAGAAATACATAATATAATCAAGCAGACTCAACATGGCTTCATGAAGGGGAAATCATGCGTGGCAGATTTATTAGAATTCTTTGAGGAGGTAACAAGCAGGATAGATAAAGGGGAACCAGTAAATGTTATATATTTGAATTTCTAAAAGGTGTTCGATAAGGTACTGCACATAAGGCTACTTAATAAGTAAGAGCCCATGGTGTTGGGGGTAGTATATTAGCATGGATAGAGGGCTGGATAACTAACAGAAGACAGTGAGTTGGGATAAGGGGGGCATTTTCAGTGGAGCGCCATAGGGATCAGTTCTGAGGCCACAATTATTTACAATATATATTAGTGACTTGGATGAGGGAAGTGAATGTACTATCGCCAAGTTTGCGGATGACACAAAAATAAATGGGAAGGCAAGTGGTGAGGATGACACAAAGAGTCTACAGAGGGATGTAGACAAGTTAAGTGAGCGGGCAAAAACTAGGCAGATGGAATATAGTGTGGGAAAATGTGAGGTTATGCACTTTGGCAAAGAGAATAGAGGAGCTGAATGGTATTTAAATGGAGAAAGATTGCAGAAGGTTGCAGCACAGAGGGATTTGGGGATCCTCGTGCATGAATCCCAAAAAAGCTAGCATACAAGTTCAGCAGGTAGTAGGGGAGGCAAATGGAATATTGGCCTTTATTTCAAAGGGAGTGGAGTATAAAAATAGAGAAGTCTTGCTAAAACTAAACAAGGCACACCTAGAATATTGTGAACAGTCTTGGTTCCCTTATCTAAGGAAAGATATACTGGCATTGGAGGCAGTCCAGAAAAGGTTCATTAGGTTGAATGGAGTATGGAGTGATTTTCCTATGAGGAGAAGTTGAGTAGGTTGGGCCTGTTTAGAAGAATGAGAGGCAACCTTATTGAAACATATAAGACCCTTAGGGAGCTTGACAGGGTAGATGCTGAGAGGTTGTTTCCCATTGTGGGAGAATCTAGGAGTAAGGAGTTGCCCATTTAAGACAGAAATGAGGAGGGATTTCTTCTCTCAGAGGGTAGTGAATCGGGGGGAATTCTTTACCGCAGAGGGCTGTAGAGGCTGGGTCGTTAAGTATATTCAAGGCTGAGATAGATAGATTTTTAATCAGTAAGGGAATCAAGGGTTATGGGGAAAAGGCAGGAAAGTGGAATTGAGGATTATCAGATCAGCCATTATCTCATTTAATGGCGGCGCAGTCTCGATGGGCTAAATGGCCTACTTCTGCTCCTCTGCCTTAAGGTCTTATGGTCTTATTTTCCACTCTCTTTAGCTGGTGAGCTGCAGCGGGATGCCTGTTTCGCAGCTTGGCTGGTTGCACACTCAAATGCAGCCAGAACCCAATATGATTTGGGTCACCCATCCAGTGGACAGGCAGTGCAGCAGCTCTGATAACTTTGTGCTTGTTTCAGGTGGAAGTCAAAAGCCCGTCCGCCAACCTCTCTACCCCCAGCAGCGTATTTAACAACTGAATTCAATGGAGTTAAATTTTCCTGCCACTGTTTCTCTGGCATTTCTGCCAATTTTTCAGCCAAATTATGGTGGATAATCAGGAGAACTCTTTTGTACTTTCCAGGTGAATGTAAGTGAACTGACCATGTTTAATAAGTGAACTCAATATAACCTATGTTCCAGGTTTCAGTCAGACAACAGCTCCCAATCACTGCAGCACGAAGTTTTTGATATTACTGCCTACATTTGGATATCTTACCCCCCAAAGTATTTGGTAAAACCATTTACATCGACAACAAAAACAAAAATACCCGGAAAAACTCAGCAGGTCTGATAGCATCTGCGGAGAGGAACACAGTTGACGTTTCGAGTCCGTATGACCCTTCATCAGAACTAAGACATATAGAAATTAGATGAAATATAAGCTGGTAGAGGGTGATGGGTGGGACAGGTAGAGCTCGATAGGGGGCCAGTGATAGGTGGAGGCCAAGAAGAGACTGCCAAAGATGTCATAGACAAAAGGACAAAGGGGTGTTGGCAGTGGTGATATTATCTAAAGGATGTGCTAATGGGGACATTAAGGGTAGAAAGCAGGATGCGCAAGTGACAGATGGCCCTAGTGGGGGTGGGGTGGGGGGAAGGGATCGAAATGGGCTAAAAGGTGGAGATAAAACAATAGATCGAAATAAATTTAAAAATAGGAGGGAAAAGAAAAATACATTTGTTAAAAAATAATAAATTATTGGAAAAAGGGGGATCGGAAAGGCGGTGGGGATGGAAGAGAGAGTTCATGATCTGAAATTGTTGAACTCAATATTCAGTCCGGAAGGCTGTAAAGTGTCTAGTCGGAAGATGAGGTGCTGTTCCTCCAGTTTGCGTTGAGCTTCACTGGAACATTGCAGCAGGCCAAGGACGGACATGTGGGCATGAGAGCAGGGTGGAGTGTTGAAATGGCAAGTGACAGGGAGGTCTGGGTCATGCTTGCGGACTGACTGAAGGCGTTCCCACAAAGCGGTTACCCAGTCTGCGTTTGGTCTCTCCAATGTAGAGAAAACCGCATTGGGAGCAACGAATGCAGTAAACTAAATTGAGGGAAGTGCAAGTGAAGCACTGCTTCACTTGGAAGGAGTGTTTGGGCCCTTGGACGGTGAGGAGAGGGGAAGTAAATGGGCAGGTGTTGCACTTTCTGCGGTTGACAACAATTCATCACGACAGGTGCAGAATACGGAAAGCTATGGGTTGAGTTTAACCCTCACTGCCTGGTGGAAGCTGAGCAGTTAATCAAATAGGTTATTTTCCAGTTCAAAACCCAAGCCTTTCATGCCATTGTTAAGCTGCAAAGAGAGCTGCGGGCAGTGGATTTCCAGCCGCCTAAAACAGTTGGAGGCATCATGGGTTAATGCCAAGTGGGGTTCTGTTACGTCAAGAAATTGCATTGTAGCTGAGGCCTCAGGCCATCACACTGAAGCAGACCTATAGCTGGTCCACAGACAGTCCCTTCTTTGTGGAAATGGAAACATTTGCAAGGTTATGGGGAAAGAGCAGAGGCGTGAGACTCACTATGTAGCTCTTACAGAGAGTCAGAAGAGGCATGATGGAATAAGTGGCCTCCTCCCATTCTGTATAATTCCATGACTTTGGGAGGGTGGTGGGGAATGATTCCATTAATTTTGGGGGGGGTGTGCAGCACGTTAGGGGAAGCTCTTCTAGACCCTACAGGAGAGCCATGGTCTTCTCTGTCTCAGACACCCCACCCCCTTCCTGAAACCACCTCCCCATAACTTATCTGCTTGCCAGCCAGCTTTCCCCCTCACACCCTGACCAATATTCATCCCGGGAACAGGACTGATCGAATAGAAGCTTTCAAGGTAGTGAGAGGTTTTGGTAGAGTGGATAGAGAAAAATTATTCCCTCTGGCAGGTGAGTTGTTGACCAGCGACCATGGGGGCTAAGATTTTATTGAAATAGAGCAGCTCGCAGCCTGGGCTGGTGTGGAGATGAGGGAGGGGGAGGTTGGGGAGTGGGTTAGGAAATCATTTATCAGAGACTTTTGACTCAGCTATGACATTAACATTCTCCTTCTGGCTTTTCTAACCGGAGTGTGGACATGATGACAACCCGCACTCTGCCGGGTTCCCTTTAAATAGAAATCCTTCCTTTGACAGACATCGGAGTGACTGAATTCAATGTCATTTCCTGAACAACCACAGGAACGGGAAGGAGACCTGGGAAGGCTGTCTCCCTGATCTCTGACTCTTCCTTGGAGGTCCTACTGTGGGATCTGAGGGCTTGAAGTGAAGTGCTGTTTCCCGCAGACAGGATGAAGAGGCTGGACTCTCAAACCAAGCAGGCATGGATGGAAGTGGTAAGGAAGTCAGCAGCAGCAGTGTGGCCCTTCGAACCTGGGCACAGTGCCCCTAGAGGTTCAATGGCCACAGCAGGGCAAGAAAGGTGAGTGGCACATTCACACTCTGACTTCCCCAGCATTCTCCTGCACAGCTCCCCTCAGTCCTCCTCTCATTCCTCTTTCCAGGCACTTCCTCTCATTCCCCATCTGAGCAACCAACACTCAACTTCCCTCTCCTCTTTTTGTTGTCTTGCACTCATCACCTCCAGTCACCCTCCACAAATGACATCGTTCCCTCCTCCCCTCACAATCCACTTCTCACTCTCTTAACCCTCCGCTTTCTCACATCGTGGTGGAAAAGGGTGCACAGTCACAGGGAGAGGCAGAGACCAGGGGAATGACCCTCCAGTGAGAGCCACTGGCAATGTGTGTCCTGGTCCACTGAGAAGCAGGAGGTTGCAGATGTCAGCAACAACCTGCGGTGAAAACCTGGGCCTCATGAGGCACTCATGCCCAGACATGTCGAGAGAGCTGATCCTCTGCCTGTAGATCCTGGGCTAGGGGTATAGCCTCCTCCAGGCTGGATATCTGATCCCACTGGCATTTTTGGGAGCTTTAAACAACCACCTGCACCTAAACCTGCCAGCCTTCTCCACCTTGCAATTAAAATTTTACCCCATAGATTGAAAATCATTAGCAAAAGATCTAACAGAAGGGAGAAGAGGAGAAAATGTTCACTTAGAGATTTATCAGGATCCGGAACGTTCTGCCTGAAAAGGCGGTGGAAGCTGATTCCATAAATAATTTTAAAAGGGATTTGAACAGGTACTTTAAGACGAGGAACTTACAGAGTTACGGACAAAGGCCGTAGGAGATGTGTAAAAGGAAGGCTGCTCTTTCTTAAGAGCCATCACAGACACGATGGGCCTAATAGTCCTCTGTGCTGTAAGATATTATATTTGTTTCAATGATTTGCCCTTTTATGTCTGCCAACTGCAAAACTCTGAAAAGCTGACAAACAACTTTGAAAAAGTTGGCACAGCCCCATAAATCTTGGGAAAAAAATCAGAAAAATAAGAACTGAGTAACAAACAACAGTGTTTTTGCTGCTGAAGTTGCTTTGAGTGTAAAGCTCACTAACAAAAGTCTCACAACTAGAAACGATCCATTATTAACAGCTTTGAAGGTACATAAATTCTACTTAGTTCTGGTCCATTCAAGTTCAGGGCCCCTACTCTGACTTTAATTCAGATATTATGAACGAATTTTAATAAAACAGATTAAGTAGCATTAGCCGCCTTTCATAGTTGCAATGTGTGTTCAAAAATTTGGATTTATTCATTTCAGCACAGCTGTTATAAACTAACCAAGCATAAACTCAATGGTGAACATTGAGGTCATATTTCATTGTGTTTACCATCGTAAGTTAATGGGACATTAAAATTAATTCAACATTCAATGATTCCAACTAATAGTGGGATGGGGAAACAAAATAGCGCGTGAGGTTTATCATAAACCTCATTGTATCAAACATACTCCCATATAGAGTGGATTTAAAATGCCTCAATAACCATCTGGGGGGAGATCCTTTAAAATTACACTGGCCAGAATTTTTCGCACATCGGGCAGGCATGCGCCTGACCCGAAGGAGCATAAAATGACGAGCGATATTCCGGTCAGCGGGCACAACTGGGAGTTGGCAGCGTGCCCGCCAACAATTAGCAGGCCTATTAAGGCCATTAAAGTAACAATTGAATTAAATTTTTCGCTGCCCATCCAACCTTATGGTTGGCAGGGCAGGCGATAAGGCCAAAGCGGCCTTTGGATTTTTTAGGAAACCTCATCCACGGACGGAAGAGTATCTTGAGGGAAATTGTGGTAATCAGTGAACACTGAGCCACCAGAATACAATTCCATTTAGCTGAGCCTGTATGTTGTAATATCCCAAAGATCACAATTTTTAAAAAGCAGAACAAGTCCCTTAACATTCTAAGAACAAACTCAAATTGGCAAGAGAATGAAAGAACCAAATATTTTCTCAAAGTGAATCAGAGAATGCCTGAACCACTGGCAGCATTGAACTCAACAGCTTTTTATTCCGGGCGGGATGAGGCTTCCAACAGCTATTAAAAATTAAATTAAAATTCAAACATTTCATCAATAACATGTCCCTGCTCATGTCACATGAGAGGACATGTTTTTTTTAACCGTTTTAAAAGTCTTTATTTTTAATTTTTTAAACCGTCACCTGCCTCAGGGAGCATTTCCTGCGTGCATCCAAGAAGTTCCATGCTCGCCCTCCTCCACCCCCCACACACCATCCTCCCCGCGCCCCCCCCCTCTCCCACAGGCAGCGCTGCAGTGCATGTTTCCCACTGGGTGGGCCTTAATTGGCCCGCCAGCGTGAGATCGCGGTCGGGCTCCGATCGCGGGCAGCCGTCAGCTTCCCTACCCCCCCCCACTGAGCCCGATCACAGTCGGGCCCCGATCGCGGGCAGCCGTCAGCTTCCCTACCCCCCCCCACTGAGCCCGATCACAGTCGGGCCCCGATCGCGGGCAGCCGACAGCTTCCCTACCACCCCCCCACCGAGTCCGCCCGACGAGGACAAAACCTGGCCACTGCTTTTGGATTAAGTTTCAGTTAATGATTCTCTATACTTGATTCCTGGCAGTTCCACCTGTACTATCTTCAAAATCTTGCAGCGTAGATTAGTGGGATTGAACGTGTGATTAATAAACCTGGACTCGGGGACAAGTGTTCTGAAGGATCTCTGCTCCAGAATAAAAAGCTGTTGAGTTCAATGCTGCCAATGGTTCAGGCATTTTCTGATTCACTTTGAGAAAATATTTAGGTTCTTTCATTCTCTTGCCAATTTGAGTTTGTTCTTAGAATGTTAAGGGACTTGTTCTGCTTTTTAAAAATTGTGATCTTTGGGATATTACAACATACAAGCTCAGTTAAACGGAATTGTATTCTGGTGGCTCAGTGTTCACTCCTTACCACAATTTCTCACAAGATTCTCTTCATGTAGTTTACATGGCTTTGTGCTTCAGAAAAGAATGAGTTTGTATTTATATAGAACAGCTAATGTTGACAAATGATCATTGTGGAGGACAGAAACCTCTTGAGACCCCAATTCATTCTCACCTCCAAAACAAAAACAGAAACAGAAATACCTGGAAAAACTCAGCAGGTCTGGCAGCATCGGCGGAGAAGAGTACAGTTAACATTTCGAGTCCTCATGACCCTTCAAGGGTCACGAGGACTCGAAACGTCAACTGTACCCTTCTCCGCCGATGCTGCCAGACCTGCTGAGTTTTTCCAGGTGTTTCTGTTTCTGTTTTTGTTTTGGATTTCCAGCATCCGCAGTTTTTTGTTTTCATTCTGACCTCCAGTTCGGCCATCATGCGGTTAATTGGCTGGAAGATTTTTCTTGATTCTGATATGGTGTTGACGAATGTGTTAATCATTTGGGTCAATATTTAGCTTCCTTTGACCAACTGCTTAGTTTCACCCGACAACAATTGATCAGTGGGACCTTGTTTTGATGAAATGAAACAGGTTTCTGTTTTATTTTCTGAGTCAGTTGGTTCTGACTAATTCTAGTGTTTGCCATGAACACAACTGTGAATGGTGGGTAGTGTTTGTCTGCTGAAACCACAATATTTTACACTTCAGAGTAACTTGTGATAGCTGGTTTATTTTGTGGGTTAGGAGAGCTCTCTCCCATCAGCATCATCCATCGTGCTCATTTTCATTGAATCGCTCAGATGTTTGCTCAGGTTTTTTGATCTGTTTTGATTAAAAAATAATAGAGCCTCATTCTTTCAGTACATTAGGTTCTTCCTCTCCGCCCAAAACCATGGTCAGAATTTTTCGAGAAGTCCTGCAACTGTGGCCGAAAGCAGGACTCGAACCCATAGCGACGGCCAGAGGAATACTGGGTGGCGTTGTACTGGTGGCGGCCAAAGAAGAGGACGAGGTGCCCTCAATGGGCAGGTAGGCTTTTTTGGCTTTGCCATGCCAGGGCCTGTGGTTGGAGGGGTGAACACTCCAGTGTGAGTGCCATAAGCCAGTGAGGACATCCATAGACATGGCATCTCCATAAAGCAGGGCCCCACCTCCAGGAACCCACTGAGAGTCCACCAGAATTTACCTAGTGGTCTCTCCACATGATGGCAGCCCCGCCTGACAGCAGTATAATGCCATCCACGCTGAGAACTGGCCGATAATTGGTCAATTAATTGGCACAATTGGCTGTCGGTATCAAGCCACCGAGCTTCCTGCTGCTGGTAATATGCTGTGGGGCTCCTCTCCTGATGCCTTCCTTCCCCCATTTTACAAGACCTCCTGCCTCCCAGACCCTCTCCCGAGGGCTAGTAAAATCCAGAGCAACGAGTCAATTTAGTAGGATGGACAGCCCAGTTGCTTCCAGTCCTTTTTCCAAATAGCATTTTATTAATTGGCTGCTGCAAGTGTAGGTAAATAACCTGGAATTGTTTTCCTTCCTCACTCTGGGAAGACTTAAAATTTCACCAAACGCCGCCAATGGCCCAAAATACAAACACACAAATCAGTTCCCAATTCAGTGAATGGGTGATAAATGAAAGTGCCTGTATAAAGCATTTTCCATTACTGGCCAAGTGAGTGCTAATTCACCACTTCTTTTCTTGGGTGATAAAGGTTTATGAACAGGCATTGAAGGTCCTCTTGCTGGACCTCTCAATTATTTCCAGTAGTTCTAGTTTTCAGAAAAGAATTTCAGCTAGACTATCATGTGGGCATCACACAGCAAAGATGGAAATTTCTTGGAGTGTATAAAAATGTTACCAGGAATGAGAAACTTCAGTCATGAGGAGAGGTTGGAAAAGGTCGGACTGTTCTCCTTGGAACTGAGAAAGTTAATAGCTGACATAAATGGAAGTTTTCAGGATGGTGAGAGATTCTGATAGAGAGAGAATTTCTAGTGAATGATCATAACCAGAGGGTATGGATTTAAAATTCTTGGCAAACAATCTAGAGTGGCTTTATCATCCAGAGAGTTGACATTAACTGGAACCTTTGCTGAAAAAAAAGTGGTGGAAGTTGATTCCATAAATAATTTTAAAAGGGGGTTGGACATTTACTTGAAAATGAGGAACGTCCAGAGTCACAGACAATAAAAGTGTGAGATTCAACAGGACTGCACTTTCAAAGAGTTAGCACAAGCACGACAAACTGAATCACCTCCCTCCACGCTGCAAGAGTCTTTGATTGTTCTATCCCCACAAATGTAAGTTTAATGGATGGTCTCATATTAATTAAATCAATTTTTTAATGTGTTGAAATGCTTACCCTCAGCAGTAATCATTCCAGGTCATGATCAGTTATCTACAGTTGAGGCAGTCTGAATAAACCACAGAAGTGGAATAATGGGGTGAATTTCACTCTGGCCATCCAGGATAAAGGGGCCTATGACTCCTCTCAATCCCTGAGTTGCATATTGCTTTCAGGTTCCATGAGGTGGTAAAACTTGTATTTTTTTAATCCTGCTCTCCTCCTCCACAGTGTCAAGAAAAAGAGAAGTTATGGCACATTGAGTCAAATTATCAAATCAAATCTGCCAGGCACTGACAAGAAGAAAGTGAAAATTACTGGTACAGTGACACAGTGCATTACTGTAAAATACACCACAAAAGTGTTAGGCTTCGACTACAGAATTGGAATTATTCATACATCAACCATGCAACCAGTGGTCTGTGTCGGGGAAGGAAGCAGGCAACTATGGATGAATCACATAACTTTTAACACCCAACTCAAAAGGCAGCAGAGGCAGAGACTTAGACGCGTGGCTACCTGCTTGCTTGCCTGCAGAATGGTACCTGCCGGATCCACAGAGTGCAGACAAAGAACTTGGTGAACATTCAAAAAAAGTTACAAATTAAAATCATTATTATAAGACCACAGCACAGCACATTCTGTGGGCTCCTCCAATTCCACATAAATCTTGTGATGACAGATGTGCTGGGAAAAGCCTATATTTTCTTTTGTGCAATGTCCTTTTTAGACCTAAGTGGGCTGGGAAGTATTCTAAAAGAAAGTAAATTTGTTCCCTGATTAGGACATTGTTAGGTTTCAAGAAGTGCCCATGTGACCTGAGATTGCCATGGGGATAAACAGCTAAGAAGCAAATGATAAATAGAAAGCTAATTGAAGTGGGGTTGGGTCAGCCTGTGCTTCCTGTTTGGCAGTCTTTGAACTGACCCTGGTGCTGAATTAGGTCTCTGTGAATAGAGCAGGGACTATGCTACTGTATGTGTAGAGTTGGAAAGAGCAGAGAGCTGAAGACAGGAAGGGCAACAGATTGTAGATTACACAAGACCCATTGCTGTTGTTTAAGTGTTGCCAGAGCCCATCTGACCTTTTTAAAGGGATTGGAGAAGGGAGTCCCTGGGGATTCTGTGCCATCAGGACTGTTGTGACCTGAGTGAGAGAGGGTTTGGAAATGTGTGCCTTGTTGGTGATAACCGTGTCTAGGGACTTTGGATGGAATATGACTGCTGATGAATGTGACTTAAGGGCTGAAACAATTGAACAGTGAGAGACCCTACAAAACAGAGGGCAAGTTGGAAAGACAGGTTGCATGTTGTCCCACATTTTTGAGGGAAGTAATGTGAGCGCTTATAACTACTTGAGGTGTATCTTTGTTGTATCGACTATTTAAAGTAAAACTTTGATTTGGAATATCCTTCATTAATTAATGTTTGAATTATGTTGATTTTAGTTGGTTTGACACAGAAAAGTTATAAGAATTGAAATCTTGACCAACAGTTTTCTTTGCATTGACATAGTGGGGATTCCAGTCGTTTTAAAAAGTTACGAGGATTGTAAACAGTCTGCGGTTAATTTCTGAAAGATTGTAGAGGCTCCTGAAAAGAAACTGATATTGCATTTGCCCAGCATTTGATGCAGAAACCTAAATGGAAATATTAAAGTACTAAAATATGATACTGTAAGCCCATATAACCAAGTTGAAGCTTGCTGTAAGGTGTGAGGAAAAAAAAGAGTTGAAATAGTTCTGTAAGTATCAAGGCTTTATTAAGACACCAACATAGGAAGAAACCAAGAATACACTTATGATAAGATTACTTTTTTTTGTTTGAGCCAAGCAGTTTAGCAGAAGCCTTGCTACTCTTACATCTAAAGTTCCCCTGCCTTCTGCAAAAACTAGAAATGCAGCAAAACCTGAAAAACCAGTTGCACAATCATGACTGCAGCGAAGATCAGCAGCCTAGCCCTGTTGCTCAGAGAATTTAATATTGGCAAGCCTGCTCGCGCACAAGCATTACAGCCAGTATTTAGAATCCAGTTTAGACATATGTAAGGCCACAAGGGTTCAGCGAACCCCTTAAGATTTTGTGATGCAGTGCAAAGTGATACCTTTGCAGATGAAACTACTTCTGGTGTGGAATATTTTCTAATGTTTCCCACCCACCTCCATCCAGCGCTCTTCCCTCAAACTATGAAATTTAATATGCTACCAACCCATCCTCAAACCTGCACCTGACCTTGATGCCAAGTACTCACGGACACTTGTGTCACTTTCAGTTACTACTGAACCTAAATGGTAAGTGAGCATGAACGTTTTGTATCTTCGCTATTTAAGTTGTGAACATTTATTGCACAAGACTCTTCCAACCGCTGTGGTAACTGACCACAGGAACATCACACAAATTCCCTTCTGGCAATGTCTCCCATTTGCCACTTGATTTAGTTCAAGTCCCGTTATCGCCACCACAATCAATAAAAGATGATCTAAACTCTTCAAATAACGTTATTGCGTTTGACATTAACTTGGAGTCTAAACGGAATGTAAAAATTTGAGCTCAGGTTTTCTGGCTGGCTCAACACAGACTCCATCCCATCAAACACAAAGCCAGAACTGTAGCTCAGATTTGGAGGAAAAGATCACGAGTTAACTTTGGGTCAGTAGCTAGTTTTTCAGCAGATGTCTGGCTCACAATTCCTAGTTTTCAGAGTCTGAACCAGAGGCAGAGGCAACATTGGATCCATTACTATTCCCAATATAATTCATGACATATCAAGCGTCCTTGAGCACACGTATATTCACTCACTTTTCCTTAAACTGTGAAAAATGTTGCTGAATTTCTACTGGCACTATAAAATCCAACTCTTCAACGCTTTACGGCTAGGGCATGCAAGTAAAGAAAAAAATGGCCACGTGTAATCCCTGCTCCGCACTACACCCTGAGGCTGGCCAAATATTTTTCCAGAGGGCTCATATCCCACATTTTGGGGTCCCAAGCTAAGAACCACCCTGTAAATGTTGGAAGTTCCTTTCCTTGCTTCATAATGGTAATAGAAGTCCCGGGGTCTCTTCCAGATGGGTCAGATTCCAAGTATTCTTTTGCTAGAAGATAGAAAATAAATATATTAGTTTGAAAAGTTTGTACAAGAGGTGACACAAACTCAGTTTTCTCACATTCAGTTTTACATCTGTTCTGAGTGATTTTCTAGATAAGGATTAAGACTTTTTTTTAAATGATCAAATTGGATTGAAATTTGGTGACTGCCACAAATGCTGTAAAATTATACCAGGGGAAGAATATTTCTTCATCTCCAATTTTTTTTGTTTAAACTTCCTTTATGTTTCAATTTTTTTGCCCAGTCAGCAAATGGTTCTGGTCATCAAACAAACGGCTGGTTTGGCAAGCATTCCAAAAAGAGCCATTATATTTAATACAGCAACAGATTATCTGTATTTGACCTTATGATCGAGCCAGTTCCTGGACAGATGAGCTTCTTTTCAAAGGCTTTAACTAACACATCATTAGCAGCTTTATGTCAGAGACTCTTTCACATATGGACTATTCTATGACAAAAAGATACCTTTTTAGTCTTGCCTGAGGTTTGTTTACTTCATGCTAATATTGTTCATTCCGGGTCCAAGTAAAATAACTTATCAACGTTATCCATTCCTCTCAGAATTTTAAGGCATGAATCTGATTCTCAGTAATCTCCTTTTCTCCATTGTGGACAGAAGTTAAGTTTCATGAGCTTCTCCCTAATTCAAGTTCCAAGTCCTGGGATGTTCCCTGCCACTTTTCCCTTAATCAAAGCTATTAACACTCTCCACTTGCTTGGATGAGTGCAGCTCCAATAACACTCAAGAAGCTCGACACCAGACTCATACTCATGGTGTGGAATATTCAGATTCATGGGAACTACATGGAAGTTCCCCTCCAAGCCACTCACCACCTTGACTTGGAAATATATCACCGCCTCTTCACTGTCACTGGGTGAAAATCCTGGAACTCCCTCCCTAACAGCACTGTGGGTGTACCTACACCACGTGGACTGCAGCGGTTCAAGAAGGCAGCTCACCACCACCTTCTCAAGGGCAATTACGGATGGGCAATTAAGGCTGGCCTAGCCAACAATGCCCACATTCCATGAATAAATAAAAAAAAACACCCAGGACAAAGCAGCCTATTTGATTGGCACCCCATCTACCACCTTCAACATTCACTCCCTCCATCACTGGCACACAGTGGCAGTAGTGAATACCGCATACAAGATGCACTGCAGTAATTCACCAAGCTTCCTTTGACAGCACCTTCCAGATCTGCGACCTCTACCATGTAGAAGGACAAGGGCAGCAGCCTCATGGGAACACCATCACCTACAAGTTACCCTCCAAGTCACACATCATCCTCACTTGGAACTATATTGCCGTCCCTTCACTGTCGCTGGGTCAAAATTCTGGAGCTCCCTCCCTAACAGCACTATGGGTGTATCTACACCACACAGACTGCAGTGGTTCAAGAAGGCAGCTCACCACCACCTTTTCGAGATCAATTAGGAATGGGCAATAAACGCTGGCCTTGTCATTGATGCCTACATTCTATGAATGAATAATAAATAAGTTTACTTGAAGATAGGATGCCTGAAACCACACAAAATACTCGAAGCGTAACTTCACCAGTATGCCAAGATTGCTTAAATATCCACCCCAGTGCAGGATTAGTCCCGAAGATCATATTGACTGAATACCTTCAGTGAATGGTCAATAATTAATCCAATCTCTTTAATACCTTATAATTATAGGCGGTACAGTTAGTCAGTTGACCAATATGCATTTGGGTTTATTGTACAAGTGGGTTCCTGATGTCAGGTAGAGAGAAGTCCGATTGATGCAAAACTTTCCTTTATCCAGCCATCCCAGAAATGGAAAGAAAATCAACCAAGAAGGCATATTGGTGGATCTAATACATCCACTACATAACAACAGATGTGTGAATGGGTGAGGCCTGGGAACAGCTCACTACCTATCCCAATGACCAGAACAATGACTGTTGTCAGAACCTTTACAAGGGAAGAGAATAATTCTCCAAATGGGAAGGGAGGAACCAAGCAGTTTAACACAATTGCAACAATTATACAAATGGATGAAGGCTTCAGGACGATAAACCAGCGGGTGAGAGAGTGAGCAAGAGTTTGGAGGATGCTTCAGGGATATAAACCGGTGGGAGAGAATGAGCGAGAGCTCTGAGGAGACTTTGGGAATATAAGGGCTATACAGAATACTGGGAGAGATAGTGAGCACTAGAATAGTAAATTAATAGGCGGGGTCAGAGTAAGGGAGAGAGTAACAAAGTCTAAATCAGGGTTTCTGTGCATGTATGTGAACGCATGGAGAGTGGTAAATAAGATTGGTGAGTCACAGGCACAGATTGCTATGTGGAAATACGACGCTGTGGTTATAACAGAGACCTGGCTCAAAGAAGGATAGGACTGGGTGTTAAATGTCCCTGGATACAAAGTGTTCAGGAAAGATAGGAAAGGAAGTAAAAGGGGAGGGGTGGCAGTACTGATTAAGGAGAGCATTGCAGTGCTGGAGAAAGAAGATGTCTCAGAGATGTCAAGGACAGAATCTATTTAGCTAGAGTCAAAGAACAAAAAATGTGCAATTCCATTGCTCAGTGTATTCTATAGGCCACCAGTGGGAAGGATGTAGCGGAACAATCTTGCAAGGAAATTACAGAGAGATGCAACAATTATAGAGTAGTTATAATGGGGAACTTTATCTGAATATAGACTGGGATAGTAGTGGTGTAAAGGGCAGAGAGCAACAAGAGTTCTTAGAGTGTGTTCAGGAAAATCTTCTACAGCAGTTTGTTTCCAGTCCAACGAGAAAGGAGGCAGTACTGCTAGGCCTGGTTCTTGGGAATGAGTGGATCAAGTGTCAGTAGGAGAACATTTAGTGGGCAGTGATCATTTCATCATAAGGTTTAAGCTGACTACTGAAAGGGACAAGAACAATCCAGAGTAAGAATAATTAACTGGGGGAAAGCCAACTTCAATGGGGTAAGGACCCTGAGCTGAATAAATTAGAGTCACAGGTTGGCTGAACAGTGGGCTACCTGCAAAGAAGAGATAGCTCGGGCACAGTTGAGGTACATTCCCTCGAAAGGGAAAGATAGGGCAAACCAAGCAAGGGCTCCTGGATGTCAAAAGGGATAGAAATTAAGATAAAAAAGGAAAACTGTGCTCATGACAGGTGTCAAATATAAAATACAATTGAGGACCAGGCTGAATATAGAAGGTTCAGAGGGGAGGTGAAAAAGCAAATAAGACATGTAAAGAGAGAGTATGAAAAGAGACTGGCAGCTAACATAAAAGGGAATCCTAATATATTCTATAGGCATATAAATAGTAAAAGGGTGGTAAAGGAGTAGTAGGGTTGATTAGGGACCAGAAAGGGGATTTATACATGGAGGCAGAGGGCATAGCTGAGGTATTAAATGAATAGTTTGCATCCGTCTTTACCAAGGAAGAAGATGCTACACAGGCCATGTTGAAAGAGGAGACACCAGAAGGGTTTAAAATTGATAAGGACAAGGTATTGGATAGGCAGGCTATCTGTACTTAATGTGATAAGGCACGATGATGAATGAGATACATCCAAGGATATTGAGGGAAGTGAGAGTGGAAATTGCAGAGGCACTGGCCATAATTTTTCAGTCTTCTTTAGACTCAGGGGTGATGCCAGATGACTGGAGACTTGCAAACATTACACCCTTGTTCAAAAAAAGGGTGTAAAGAGAAGCCTAGCAATTACAGACTAGTCAGTCTGACTTCGGTGGTGGGAAGCTTCTAGAAACAATAATTTGGGACAGCATTAATAGTCACACGGACACATGGGGATTAATTAAGGAAAGCCTGCATGGATTTCTTAAGGGAAAATTGTGTTTAACTAACTTGCTGGAGTTTTTTGAAGAGCTAACAGAGAGGGTTGATAAGGGCAATGCTGTTGATGTGGTGTACATGAACTTTCAATGTGCCGCACAACAGACTTGTGAGCAAAGTTATAGCTCATGGAATAAAGGAACAGTGGCAACATGGATACGGAATTGGCCGAGTGACAGGAAACAGAGGGTAGTAGTTAGTGAATGTTTTTAGGGCTGGAGGAAGGTTTGTGGTGGAGTTCCCCAGGACCCAGTGTTGATTTTCCTGATATATATTAATGACTTAGACCTTGGTGTGCAGCGCACATTTTCAAAGTTTCTGGATGATTCGAAATTTGGAAGTTTTGTGAATTGTGAGGAAGACAGTGTAGATCTTCAAAAGGACAAGCTGATGGAATGGGCGGACAGGTAGCAGAAGATGTTCAATGTGGAGAAAAGTGAAGTGACGCATTTTGGTACAAAGAGCATTCTATGTCTCTATGGAGAAGCAATATAGAATAAAGGGTCCAATTCTAAAGGGGGTGCAAGAGCAGATGGACCTGAGTGCATATGTGCATAAGTCATTAAAGGTGGCAGGACAGGTTGAGTGCACGGTTAACAAAGCATGCAGTATCCTAGACTTTATTAATAGGGGCATAGAGTACAAGAGCAAGGAGATTATGTTGAACTTGTATAAAACACCAATTCAGCTTCAGCTGGAGTACTGAGTCCAGTTCTGGGCACCACAATTTAGGAAGGATGTGAAGCCACTGGAAAGGGTGCAGAAAAGATTCATGAGAATGGTTCCAGGGATGAGGAATGTCAGTTATGAAGACAGTTATGAAGAAGTTAGGACTGTATTCCTTGGAGAAAAGAGGCTGAGAGAAGATTTGATAGAGATATTCAAAATCATGAGGGGTCTGGACAGTGTAGATAGGGAGAGCCTGTTCCACTCATGAAAGGATGGAGAATGAGAGGGCACACATTTAAAGTAATTGACCAAAGAAGCAAAAGTGATATGAGAAAAAACTTTTTCATGCAGCGAGTGGCTAGGGCCTGGAATCCACAATCTGAGAGTGTGGTGGAGGCAGGTTCAATCGAAGCATTCAAAAGAGAATTAAGACTGTTATCTGAAAACAAGAACGTGCAGGGTTACATCGAGAAGGCAAGGGAATGACATTAGGTGAGTTGCTCATTCGGAGAGCCAGTGCAGACATGATGGGCTAAATGGCCTCCTTCTGCACTGTAACAATTCTGTGATGCTGTAATTCTGGATAATTTTATGGAAAATTCTTGCACAGTATATGTTACTGATTCTTGCTCCTCCTACAAATGAATGCCTGTTCTAGTTGCTCACCGCATTTCAGTGACTCCGACTTCTCCACTTCATTTGCAGAACTGCCAAGCCAAAGAAAAATCTACAAAATCGCAAAGGAAAATAATGTCAATTCTTGACCTTATACTTTGTTACTTGGATAGCCAGTTTCAGCACATTTCTCACCTCCCACCACCCCAAGTTTCCCCTCCTGAAGCCATTAGGGCCTAAATTAATTAGTACCCCAAATCGGGAGTGATTCAGGCTGCCAGCCAGAATGTAGAGGGCCAAGGGCCACCCTGAATTTATCCTTAGGCCTAGTCATCACAATTCAGGCCAGCTGCGGGGCCTTGAAACGACTCACCTGACGGGCTCGATTAACATGAGCTAGCACCGAGGGCCGAGTGGAGGAGGGGTCCAAGAGTGAGTTGCTTTGTGAAGTCAGAAGGAGCACAGCCAAACTAGATCCGATCCTGTCCTAACACCAAAGATCATGCAGGTATTTTTTGAGCTATTGTCACTTGTTAACAACCGGGGGCAGGAAGACAGGAAACCTGTTTGAGGCATCAGCAATGTGGCTGGCGTCAGGCAAAGATCAGGAACCAAAGCTGGGACCTTCAAGTCTGCTTTTGGTGCTGCACCAATGCCACGAGAAAGGCTCCATGTTATATACACAGCAAGGTGAGCGAGCCACAACTTACCTGATCCCAGGTATCTAACAGCATCACATCATCAACTGCCAAATCTGCCTGTGTGAAGTCACCTGGAACTTCCTCAATCTATGTGGAAAGATAAACATTAATTTCATTCAACAATCAGAGCAGCGACGCTTTAGAAATGAAATCAATCTCTACGCGAAACAATTTGAATTTTCCAGGACTCAAAGTGCATCAACTCACAACGAATGTTCCAGTTTTGTTTGAACAACCAAACAAACGAATCGGGTGGGTAGCAACTTCCTCCTTCAGGCCTTTGGAACTCTGGTATTGCTTCTTGCCACCAAGATCCTTCCAGAAGCTCTCTGTATTTGGGAGGAAGCGAGAGACTGAGTTGCAGCGGTGGGGTAGGATTTCTGCAGCGATTTCCCACCAATTCCCCACTCGGCAGAAATCCTGGTGGAAGGGCAGCAGTAGCTGTTAGTGCCGTTTCTTCGAGAACCTCCGCCAAAGATATGACAGGAGGTTGGAAGGCCCACTACAGAAATTGCACAAGAGGGCCTCTGATGCCCCGCAATTATTTACAGGGTATTCGTATTATCGTAAGATAGGGTGTGGCTTGGTCGTTCAGAGGTGACCAATTACATTTCCGATTTTAATGGTGGCTATGGTAGCTAAGTTGGACACAACTACAATACGGAAACAGGCCATTTGGCCAATCCAGTCCTTACTGGCGTTTGTTCTCACACAAACGGGCTGTAATCCTAATCCTGGCCTATTCCTGTATTGTTACTCCTCAAGATAATTTAGCTGGAGTACTTTCAGTAAATTCCAGTAAAATATCTATTTTTTTATTCATTCACGGGATGTCGGCTTCGCTGGCTGGGCCAGCATTTGTTACCCATCCCTCATTGCCCTTGAGAAGGTGGTGGTGAGCTGCCTTCTTGAGCCGTTGCAGTCCATGTACCTACACCACATGGACTACAGCGGTTCAAGAAGGCAGCTCACCACCACCTTCTCAAGGGCAACTAGGGATGGGCAATAAATGATGGCCCAGCCAGCGAAGCCCACATCTTGCGTATGGATAAAAAAGATATTTTACCGGAATTTACAGCATAAAAATATACAGGATGATGGGGAATAAGCAAGGGAGTGGGATTAATTTGCTAGCTTTACCAAAGAGCCAGCATGGGTACGATGAGCCAAATGGCCTCTTTCTGTGCTGTATGGTTCTATTACTCTACAAAACAGGCCTTTCAGCCCGACAGCTTTACATTGGTGTTTCTGCTCCACACGAGCCATCAGCCACCCTACTCCAGCTAGCCCCATTAACATATCATTCTATTCCTTTCTCTCTCATGTGTTCATCGAGTTTCCCCTTAAAGGCATCAATGCTATTCTGCACGGCTATTCCCCATGGTAATGATTTCCACATTCTGACCACTCTCTGATAAAAGGGGTTTCTCCTGGGTTCTTTATTGGGTTTGAAAGAAGTAGTGAAAACTTTACCTGGTTCACTTCCTTCTTGGATTTCTATCGCACTTCCTCCAAGAACACTAACCACGTACTTTGCAGTCTTCAATTCACCAGCACTCGCACCGACGCCTTTCCAAATGTAGCTCTGTTGTGGTGTTTTCAGTACAAATGTGTCATTGCTGTTTAGTGACCCTGCTTCAGCATTAACCTGGAAAGTGCAAACACATACCGTGAGCAACCACTGACCATCGAAGTGCTTTAGAAAACTGGGAAGTTGTAATGATTCATTCATTTTTAATTTGAATATGTCGGAGTTCTTTAAAAGGAAAAAGGAATTGGTGCCTTGCGACGGAAAGGGGTGGAAACTGTGGTCCCAGTGAAGTGATTCCAGAAATGCAACAATGGTTGCCGGGGGGCAGAGTTAAGCCAATCCATTTTGGCCTCACCAGAGCCCAAGCCCCAGCGACAGGACCATCTGAGCCAACAACAGCATCACCCCAGGGGCCCTGCAGGATTTCAGAGTGAGACCAGGCTGCCACATTGAAGGGGAGGCCAGAGCAGCTTCTCACCAAAGCTGTGAACCTGCCTGAGATCTTGTTCCCTCCCTGAGCTGCCCATTTCCAGACGCCAACCAATCTCTCTTGTCATTTGGAAATGGCATCGTGGCCGCCAACTTACAAGCACAGCAAACAGTAAGCGCTGCTGCTGGCGTCCTTACACTGGGACAGGTCGGCTGGATTTCAAGGGAAGCTCAACGTTCCTGTTCCCAAAATAAATGTCAGAAGGGGAAATGGGCAGTAGAAATATCAATCACCACTCCCTTCACTCCTCTCATTAGGTTTTGCCAGACCAGCCAGAGACAGAGAGAAGCACAGCCAGAACAGGCCTTCCTTATACAGCTCCAATTTCTACCTTTCTCCCCCTCACTACCACCCACCCCCCAAAACACCTTCACTTCTAAGCTTTTGTCTTTGCTGAGATTGTATTGTTTGTGTGAAGCAAAGTGGAATGAGACAGTGTCCTCCAGGGAACAACGGAATGAGACAGTGTCCTCCAGGGAACAGCGGAATGAGACAGTGTCCTCCAGAGGACAGCGGAATGAGACAGTGTCCTCCAGGGAACAGCGGAATGAGACAGTGTCCTCCAGGGAACAACGGAATGAGACAGTGTCCTCCAGGGAACAACGGAATGAGACAGTGTCCTCCAGAGGACAGCGGAATGAGACAGTGTCCTCCAGGGAACAGCGGAATGAGACAGTGTCCTCCAGAGGACAGCGGAATGAGACAGTGTCCTCCAGGGAACAGCGGAATGAGACAGTGTCCTCCAGAGGACAGCGGAATGAGACAGTGTCCTCCAGAGGACAGCGGAATGAGACAGTGTCCTCCAGGGAACAGCGGAATGAGACAGTGTCCTCCAGGGAACAGCAGAATGAGACAGTGTCCTCCAGAGGACAGCGGAATGAGACAGTGTCCTCCAGAGGACAGCGGAATGAGACAGTGTCCTCCAGAGAACCTCACCAAGGACCATCAGTGCAAAATGGAAACCAAATCACATCAACACTATAGCCATACTGTAAATTCAGGGAAATACAATGCCTTTTCAATTAAATAATGACATAGACAAAGACAAAGAAATTATGCTAAACCTTCATAAAACACTGGCGAGGCCTCAGGTGGAGTTCTGTGTCCAATTTTGGACACCACACGATTGGACAGATATCAAGGCCTTAAAGAGGGTGCAAAGGAGATTTACTAAAGCGGTACCAAGAATGGGGGATTTCATTTTCATAAAACAACTAGAGAAACTGTGCTTGTTCTCCTTAGAACAGAGATGGTTAAGATTTGATGAAGGTTTTCAAAACCATAAATGATTTTCATAGACTAAATAAGGAGAAACTGTTCCAAGTAGCAGAAGGGTGGTTAACCAGAGGACACAGGTTTAAGGTAACTGGAAAAAGAACCTGAGGAGTCACGAGGAGAATTTTTTTACTGCAGCAAGTCCAATCGCGGAATCACATCTAATGTTGGACACTGTTTTGAGTTTTGCAAGCACGGGCTGGTTGGGGACGGCCTGTACCTTGCCCGTTGCAAGGTTGGGATATGCTGTTTGATACGATCCGCCAGTCTTTGGGACGTACAGCCTACGTACCTAGCATCACACTGGCACTGAAATTCATATTACTCATTTGTGTGACAGGAAGAACATATTTTTGGCTTCACGGCAGCATCCTGTTTGTGGTGAATACCACTTGTGCTGCTGCTACACTGTGGTAGCATGAAACAGCTAGCTTCACCTGTTACTCTAACTTTTGAGATGCCCCAGGGTAATCTGAGATAGACTGGGCGCTTTTCAGGACCGAAAGTGACGTTCGTGAGTTTACCGCTGTTTACAACGGGCAGGGTACAGACCATAGCCAACCAGCTCGCCCTTGCAAAATTCAAAACAGTGTCCAACATTAGATGTGATTATGTGATTTTTTTATTGAATTCAAATTCAATAAATGTGACTCCAGACCCACAGCCAAGTGGCTGACTCTTAAATGCCCTCTGAACCAGGGCAATTAGGGATGGGGCAATAAATACTGGCCTAGCCAGCAAAACCCACGTCCCATAAATGAAAAAAAAATCTCTTTAATCAAAGTAAACACTAATCAAGCATTTCCTTTGGTGGAATAAATATGGAGTTAAAATTTTGGCAAATTATTGGAACTTGAATGGCATCACTTTAGTTTGACTCACCTCAACGGCTCTCGTCGCTCCTGTTGAGCTTTTCCTAACATGGAAAAGTCGAACTGGTGCAGCAGCACTCTGGCCACCCTTCTTGGAGGTCCCTCCAAGATGTACAATGAGTGGCTTATCTTTGAACAGGCTCAGCAGGTGAGGAGGCTCCTGACCCTGTGTCACCCGCACCTAGACAGCAAACAACAATAAAGTGAAAAGACATTTTTCATTCAGAGCCACGGTGATCAGAAAGGTAAAGGAGTGGAGAGAAGTTGAGGTTGGTGGGAAAGTAATGATGCTGGGCTTGGGTCATAAAAGCTTAATGATTACCGGGTGAAGGAAAGGCCAACAGAAGCCAGGGGTTTTGCGGCCCTGAGAGAGAGGAATTAACAGAAGGAAGTTGGACCATGAGTCTCAGGCCAAGATTTTCCAGCCCCAATGCGGCAGGTTCCCCCATGGTGGACACGGCTAGCCATTCAAATGTCTCTTGACTTCGGCGAGGCCGGAAGGTCCCGCCGGCGGGAGGGGTTCAGGAAATTCCAGCCTTACGACTGGGAATGTCGTCGGAGCAGATCCCACTCCGCTTCATCGGAAGTGCAGTGGAGCAGAAGCAGCTCTGAGGGAATTCCTGTCTTCATTTCACTGCAGCGGGAACACACGGAAGGGGGAGTGTACATGATGTTGGTTTTGGGGCTTAGCAGGAACAAGAGATGACATTCGGGGAACAGTGACCCGTAGCAGTATTAGATGAGTAAGAAACGGGAGAAAACGATGACATTCCTTACTCTATTCTCCCCATTGTATTCACTTGCCCTTTTCCCCCAAATGGACAAGTCAAGACACAGTCCACAAAGAAATATGGGCGAACGCCCCAAAATGCTTATTTTTAAACACCTAGGGTTGAGTTTTACCATGGGCTTCGGGACTCCGATGTTGGACCAAATGGGTTCCTGATTGCCGGCAACGAGACCAACTCAGCATTATTCCCTGAGGCAGTCACCTAATTGGCAGGATCTGGATGCTGCCAGGCCAATCACAGAGCTGGCAGCTTTGAAGTCTTGGCGGCTTCATCGAGTGAGGCAGATGCTGCTAAGGCAGATTGAGGAGCAAGAGGGTGCCTCCATTGGAGCAATTTTAATTTAATGTTCTGGATGGTCCAGGGGAAGGCCCTCCAAATGTGGCATTGGGACTGCAGGGGGATGCCTTTCCTCTCTGCAGCCCAGCTCCTGACCCGCACCCAGGGCTGGTGCAGGGAGGCTGCCTCTATGAAGCGGGCAGGCTCCACCCAAGTGGGGGGTAGTTGGGGGTGGCGGGGGCAGGAAAATTCTGCACCTAATGTCACCTTAAGCTGGTCATTATAAAGCGGCCCATCAATCATGCCACGTAGTTAGAAGTCAATTGTAGGTTAACTTAATGGGCTGTGCCAGGATCCTGGTGGTTAATTGATAGTTGAAGGGCAGGAATGAACAGCTGAGGAAAGGGATTGTTGAGAATGACAAATATTAAACTGATGAAAGATGTCGAAGTTACTTAGGAAAATGAAGTGGAGAGATGCCAAGATATAATGATGCAATGTTGACAGGCATATTTGATGTGTTATTTTGATTATAACAATTCCACTGCTTGTGACAAGATTATACTGTAAGGGAAATGCTTCCAGCAAATACGCACAGAAACCAAAGCTTGCCCACCAGTGGAGGGTGAAATCAGATAATGTATGCTACATGTGTCTGATTAAAATGAAGATAAACAGAGCTCAGCAACATACAAGTCGCAGTGTGAGGAAGAGCTCACTGTATCCCAGGAAGTATCAGCTTGGGTGGAGGCTTCCAGCTTCATGGAGGGGGTGAGGGGGGTGGGGGAGGGGGGTTGGGGTGAGGAGGGTTGGGGTGGGGGGGGGTTGGGGCGAGGAGGGTGGGGGAGGGGGGATTGGGGTGAGGAGGGTGGGGGAGGGGGGTTGGGGTGAGGAGGGTTGGGGTGGGAGGGGGAGGGGGGTTGGGGTGAGGAGGGTGGGGGAGGGGGGTTGGGGTGAGGAGGGTGGGGGAGGGGGGTTGGGGTGAGGAGGGTGGGGGAGGGGGGTTGGGGCGAGGAGGGTGGGGGAGGGGGGATTGGGGTGAGGAGGGTGGGGGAGGGGGGTTGGGGTGAGGAGGGTTGGGGTGGGAGGGGGAGGGGGGTTGGGGTGATGGGGTTGGGGTGGGGGTGGGGTGGGGCGAGGAGGGTGGGGGAGGGGGGTTGGGGCGAGGAGGGTGGGGGAGGGGGGTTGGGGCGAGGAGGGTGGGGGAGGGGGGTTGGGGCGAGGAGGGTGGGGGAGGGGAGTTGGGGCGAGGAGGGTGGGGGAGGGGGGTTGGGGCGAGGAGGGTGGGGGAGGGGGGTTGGGGTGAGGAGGGTGGGGGAGGGGGATTGGGGTGAGGAGGGTGGGGGAGGGGGGTTTGGGCGAGGAGGGTGGGGGAGGGGGGATTGGGGTGAGGAGGGTGGGGGAGGGGGGTTGGGGTGAGGAGGGTTGGGGTGGGAGGGGGAGGGGGGTTGGGGTGATGGGGTTGGGGTGGGGGTGGGGTGGGGCGAGGAGGGTGGGGGAGGGGGGTTGGGGTGAGGAGGGTGGGGGAGGGGGGTTGGGGCGAGGAGGGTGGGGGAGGGGGGTTGGGGCGAGGAGGGTGGGGGAGGGGGGTTGGGGCGAGGAGGGTGGGGGAGGGGGGTTGGGGCGAGGAGGGTGGGGGAGGGGAGTTGGGGCGAGGAGGGTGGGGGAGGGGGGTTGGGGCGAGGAGGGTGGGGGAGGGGGGTTGGGGTGAGGAGGGTGGGGGAGGGGGATTGGGGTGAGGAGGGTGGGGGAGGGGGGTTTGGGCGAGGAGGGTGGGGGAGGGGGGATTGGGGTGAGGAGGGTGGGGGAGGGGGGTTGGGGTGAGGAGGGTTGGGGTGGGAGGGGGAGGGGGGTTGGGGTGATGGGGTTGGGGTGGGGGTGGGGTGGGGCGAGGAGGGTGGGGGAGAGGAGTTGGGGCGAGGAGGGTGGGGGAGGGGGGTTGGGGCGAGGAGGGTGGGGGAGGGGGGTTGGGGCGAGGAGGGTGGGGGAGGGGGGTTGGGGCGAGGAGGGTGGGGGAGGGGGGTTGGGGCGAGGAGGGTGGGGGAGGGGGGTTGGGGTGAGGAGGGTGGGGGAGGGGGATTGGGGTGAGGAGGGTGGGGGAGGGGGGTTGGGGTGAGGAGGGTGGGGGAGGGGGGTTGGGGTGAGGAGGGTGGGGGAGGGGAGTTGGGGTGAGGAGGGTGGGGGAGGGGGGTTGGGGTGAGGAGGGTTGGGGTGGGGGGGGGTTGGGGCGAGGAGGGTGGGGGAGGGGGGATTGGGGTGAGGAGGGTGGGGGAGGGGGGTTGGGGTGAGGAGGGTTGGGGTGGGAGGGGGAGGGGGGTTGGGGTGAGGGGGTTGGGGTGGGGGTGGGGTGTGGCGAGGAGGGTGGGGGAGGGGGGTTGGGGTGAGGAGGGTGGGGGAGGGGAGTTGGGGTGAGGAGGGTTGGGGTGGGGGGGGGGGGGGGGGGAGCGGGTGGGGGTGGTGAGCGGGTAGAGGTTGACCATTTCAGAATCAGCTATTGCAGTCTGGTGATTGAGTGGCTATGCTGCTGCCAAGGAGAGAAGTACAGCACTCCGCAATATCTGTAATAATTCAGAACTGGTAAAGCAGCCACATGACTCCGTGCCCGTAGGCGGCCCTGTGAAGCAGACATCATGTGATGCATTGAGGTTAATTCTATCTCCCAGGAGACTCAGGCCTCTCTTGCAGAAACCCCTCTAGTGACAGTTAACACGTACCTGGACAGGCAAACCTTGCATCTGATCATCAAGTTCAATTGTGAGTGCGGCTGATGCTCCCAACTCATCTTTTGTTGTTTTGTTGCCTTGCCTTAAAAGGTAAACAAAAGTAAAAAATCCTTGCTTTCTTTTCAGTCCATCATTTTAGCTTCCTTAGTCCATCCAATTTTGACATTTCATGTGCAGGTGAAGAGGCTTACCAAGTATAAATGAGGTGCTTGTCCCTAGCTCCCGATTTGTAAGAGTACAAAATAATGTAACAGTCTCCGCCGTAGAACTGACCATACGATGAAGAGTCAATGGGCTGTTTCTTGAAATCTTCAATCCGCCAAATCTGCAGAGGAACATTGAATACATTTCCATGCACATTACTGACCCCAGGTAAGATGAAATCCTACAGTGATAGTTGTGGACCTGTTACCTGGACTTTGCCCGATCCATCATCCACCATGTTGTGTTGTGCAGCCATGGCAGTTGAGTTGTGAAGCTTTGTGGCATCAAAGGGAACGGATTTGATTTTGGCAATGCTGCCAATGGTGTACACTTTTCCAAGCCCTTCACTTTGGTCTTTAACCTTCCAGTCCGAAAAGAATTGGGTGAACAGTGGCGTCTCACCATTTTCTGGAAGCAGCTCTACCTACAAAATAAAGCAAGACTCAGGCTTCTGTCCTTCACCCCACTCCCATGCCACCCAAGTCTCCATCCACCAGCACAAAAATGCGATAAATGAGATAAAGAGTTCAGTAAATGTGTAGCCGCTATTAAGACATGTAAAATGCAACTGTAAATTGGTCTCCTCATAACCTACAGAACTGTACATGATATCTTTTGGCCCCTGCCATAATGGGGAGAGGAATGCTTGGATAGTATCATTGGCATTTTCTTATTAAACAAGAACTGAGCTACGGTCTGGGTTGTACTTGTGGCATTTGGATATATGCCCTGTGCCATTATGTTCGAGGCTCCCACAGACAAGGCATCAGGCCTTGTTATAATCGAGTCAGTCAGCCAAGACTCGTGAAAAGTCAGGCTTCTGCTAGCATTGCGATGGCATTGGTTGCCTCAGGGAAAACTAGGGGCAACAGAACAGTCATGGGGCCTCTTATTTGCATGTAGAAATGATCTAACGGTCTGCTTCAATTTGGGGTAAAGGTCACCTCCCGTTTGTCCTAACCCAAAATAGTCAGCGTTGCACTTTGGAAGACTTTAGTAACCTGCCCAGCGCCTGAAAAACAAGCGCATTGCGACCCAATTTCTAACCTTTTTTTTTTGCAGGCCTGCCCGTGCAGTCGCTGAACATTAAAGGTCTGAATCAGCAATAATGGAGGAAATATCAAAGGTTTATGTAGCCATTTGATATCATGCATTCTGCACAAACTAGTCTTATCTCACAGAAATGCATATTCCATTAGATAATCACAGAAATACAATTACAGCTATCAGGAAATCTACAGCACAGGCTGCACTGCACTGTCCTATGAATGAGGAAGTGTGTTCTTCACATAGTTCAAAGAAGAGGAAATGGAAAACTATATAGAGACATGCACTTCCTCAATAAATTAAACGAAAAAGAACTCAGACTGCATGATTTGCTATAGACAGTACCTTTCTCACATAATTACTTGATTTTGGAACTAAACAGTGATCACGATATGGATAAGGATGTGATACCATGCAAAGTGGACATCAAAACTCCTCTTAAACCTGAATATTGCACGCGGTATTTCATCTTAATTAGAAGCCAAGGAACTAGCACAGGCCTCCTGTTAACTATCTACTCTGAATCATCTAAAGGTTTCAGAGGTGATTTTAGAACCCTTCAAGGCCTTGCCCTTCCATCTCTCTCTGTAACCTCCAGCCCCACAACCCTCCAAGGTATCTGCACTCATCTAATTCCAACCATTTGAGCATAACCGATTTTAATCACTCAGCAAGTAGTAGCCGTGCCTTCAGCTGCCTTGGCCCCAAGCTCTGGAATTCCTTCCCTACATCTCTCCAACTCTTGACCTCATTTTCCTCCTTTAAGGGGCTTCTTAAAACCTACCCCTTTGACCAAGCTTTTGATTCTTTTGTCGTAATATCTCCCAATGTGGTCCTATTTGTTTTATAATATCCCTATGAAATGCCTTGGGATGTTTTATTACTTTAAAGGAATAAGGTAAATAGAAGTTGTTGCTGTTGAATTTTCTCAGTTATCCCGATCAGCGACTATATCTTCAGTGGAAATCTCAGGAAAATGGCATTCACATTATCTTCCCGTGAAGTCTGCGGCACTTCTCTGAATTACGGTCAAGTGAAGAAACCCCTGGGGAAGTTCACCCTATAGTATTTCCTGCTGACATGTCCTATTAGACTCATACATTTTATATTTAAAAAGGTATGGTAACCTACTCTTAAAATGGATGCCGTGCATTCCATTAAAAATTAAAGTAGTTGTTAATGGTCAGTTGTCTGCCTTGTAATCCAATCAACAACTACTCAAGGTTAGGCTGCTCATTTTATGCTTAAAATGAGAACTTGCAGGGCGTCAACTGTAGTTCTGTAAATTGTAAATGGTCACTTGATACGCACTGGGTTACAATTCGAGTGACTCCCAGGCACCCTCTGGTTTCCCCGTCCAAATGACTGTTGTGAGCTTAGACAGTGAATGTTAGGAAGTTGTTGATTACCTGAGTATTTTTGGAATATCCTTTTGAGTTTATGAAGAATTCGCATGTATCAAATCCGACCTTCCGCTCAGTCTTGCTGGACTCCTTCCCTGAAGAAAGAAGAGTGGTTTATATCTGTACCTTGGGGTCTTTGTTCCTAATGTAGAAGCTCACGTACTAGTACCGGCCTCTTATCACCCACACGCTTCCAATTATCTAAACGGAGAAGTCGAATTTTCCCAGTGTTCCCGGATCTCCCATTGTAACTTGAGTGGAACTATCAGCAGGGACACCAGAGAGGCTTTGCAGCACACATCAGGAATTGGACATGGAACATTGGGCTCCGAAGGAACCTTCCATCCATTTGGTTAGGACACATCATTGGTGCAATTTCAATTTTTATATTTCATAGAAAATGCAGAATGTAGTCCAAACCTGTGTTCCAATACATGTTAAAAACAAGCTGAGCTGAATACACCATTTCCACCTCTTAATGGTTACAGCCGGAGGCCAGGAGATACCCTGTGGAAATTAATGGAGTTCATATTCCCCATAAGGTGTCATTATGCACCTTATAATTAGACTTGTGTCAAATCGTTTCTACAACAGATTGCAGTCACCTTATTGAAAATACCAAATGGTCATCCAGAGATAATTTGCCTGTCAAGTAGACATGGAAATCAGATTTTAAAACCATTCAAGGTAAAGGCTACTTTATGTTTACAATGGGAATTTCCAAGGTATCATAAGCTGAGTATTGTAAAATGGTCTTGCAACTACTGCAGTTAGCCTCTGTAACATTGCATTACTGTCATGTGATAAACAGATGAGCTGTGACGCCAGAAAGCTGAAGGTAGCAGGTATTACATCATTCCACTGTGTGCTGAGATGTTAACAGGGTCACAGGGGCATTTACAGCACAGGAGGAGGTCGCTCGGACAATCGAGTCGATGCTGACTCTCTGTTGGGCAATCCAGTCAGTCCCATTCCCCAAACTCTCCAAGGTGTCTGTGCTTATCTAATCACAACCACTTGAGCACCCCCAATTTTAATCCCTCTCCATAGTCCTGCAAGTCTATGTCCTTCAAGTGTCCATGCAATTCCCTTTTGACATCATTGATCATCTCTGCTTTCATCAGCCTCGTGGGCAGCGAGTTCCGGGTCATTACCACTCAAAAATGACCAACAAGGCTTTTGAATCACTGGAAACAAGTGCCAGCTAATATAATCAAAGCAAAAAGTGGTTGGTTTCTTTAGGAGATTTAACACCATCTTGTTGTAAACAAAGTCCCTAAAATTCTCAATACTCAGATGTGGTAGCAAAGAGGCAGGGTTTGTGCACGTTGGAATACAAGGAGCCTGATCCCGATAGAAACCACAGGTCATTTCCATGACTCTGTCAGAATAAGGGCACAAGTCCCACCACTAGAAAGTCAATTCTGCCTTTGGGAAAGAGATGTGGAAAATGTAGGGCAGTGGTGGAGAAATGACACATAAGAGTCATTTAAAGGG
Organism: Cetorhinus maximus; assembly: GCF_964194155.1. Taxonomy (NCBI): domain Eukaryota; kingdom Metazoa; phylum Chordata; class Chondrichthyes; order Lamniformes; family Cetorhinidae; genus Cetorhinus; species Cetorhinus maximus. The sequence goes on along the minus strand of NC_135895.1, from coordinate 19,234,054 downwards.
CTGCATGCAGTTATGGGTGGAGAGCACGTCATGAATACATCATTCAGGCTGACCCCGCGTAAAGCTTTGAAATTAACATTGCTAGAAAGTGACAAGTGTTGTGTTTGCCACATGATTGGTCTACTGGTTTCTCTGAGCCTGTCAGTCATGGGTTATGGGGGACAGGCAGGAAAGCGGAGTAAAGGCCACAATCAGATCAGCCATGATCTTATTGAATGGCGGAGCAGGCTTGAATGGCCAACTCCTGCTCTTATTTCTTATGATCTGCACAGAGAATCTGTCCTTTAGTGTAAATGCACAAGTACATGCACAGGAGAAAACAAAGATGCCTGAAAGGTCAGGGACAAAGTGATTGTGGAGGGTACACAATGAAAACAAAACAAAAATAACAGATGCCAAATGCTAGTCACTCTCAGGGGGAAAGAAACCTGATCAACGTAGGGGAGACTTTCATCTGGACTTGTGCCAATAGTTGCAGAATACGGAAGTTATATGTCATAACTATAATGTCATAAACTACAATACGGATCATTGCTGTTGGTTATACTTAGTTGTACAAGTGCAGAAGACTACATGGTGGCAATGAATTGGTACTGAGACCCTGTCCATGAATATCAGAAAATCACAGATGTGTTGTCCACAATTTCCTCTCAAGCTCTGAGTGGCAACAACCTACACCACAAAACTGCCTCCAATCCTCAAGAGATTCCCTGCAATATTAACTTCCACTTGTACTTCAAAGGACAACAAAAGGCTTTGTATCTTATCACATTCATCGAAGCAAACAAAAAACTTTTCTCATTCACTGTATCTGTAGAAAGACTTCACCACAAAGAGCTTTCACCTTTCTGAATGCATTACATATAAACAAGTTATGTGAGGATAAAGGCTGCTTTTTGTGAGGTCTACAACATTAAACAGAGGAGATTAAAAGTTTTCTCGGCAATAGTCCCAAGAGTCACACTGAACGGCTGTTTAAACCGTTGAAATACCCATGCACAAGACTTGGAGAGCGGTATAATATAATGCATGCAGTTACTAAAGCCTTGGTGAAGCAGATATTGGCATCCTGAAGAAAAAGATCATATGCTTGAACTAATCCGAGGAGCACCATGTGCCAGAATTACTGTGTCTGCTGCTTCTTATCCAACCTCGCCCAATTAATGAATCTTACTAATCATCAAACTGGAGAAGAGGCAGCAGAAACCAATTGAACAAGACAAGCCTGACCAAGAATATGTTTCGAGTCCGTATGGCTCTTCTTCAGAGTCATACGGACTTGAAACGTTAACTCTGTCTTTCTCTCCACAGCTGCTGTCAGACCTGCTGAGTTTTTGTTTTTGTTTCAGATTTCCAGCATCCACAGTATTTTGCCTTTATCTGACCAAGAATATGTCTATCCCAGGAACTGGGGAATTAGCAACAGTGTTGAGACAGAATTGTACATTGGACAGGCAAAGTGCTTCGTCAGTGAGCATCTATTTGAACATACGGGGCATTAGACCCAAAACTACTCCTGTCTTTAGAGAGTTAAACGTGGGCACATTCCTGTCCAGAAGAACACTAATGAACAAAACACCTTTGTCAATGCCAATTGCGATATTCTGACTGTAGTCCCAGGTGAAATCAGGTATTATGAGGCTGAATATTTTTATCTGAGAAAGTTGAAATATTTATTATTACCACAAGGGTATTTAAAGAGAATCTGCATTAAGTGAGGTGTTGTTAAGTTGCAATTTGTTTTCGTTATTTTAGACATGTTGAGTTTGTTTTAACCATAGATGTTGATAAGTGATCGGTTTCTGAATGGGAGCTTCAGCTTCATGGAAGGAAGTGACCACCGATGTTGGAAACATTGGTTGTTATTGTAAACATTATCACCAATAATTTCCCCCAGGAGTTCTTCCGGAGATCAAAGATTAGGGGTACTCTAGAAGATTGGGAAAATATAAGAAACCTGCAAAGGATGACTTTAAAAAAAAAGAGGGAGTAATTGGAGTATGACAGGAAATTAGCAAGAAATATAAAGGCAGACAGTAAAAGCTTCTACAAGTATATAAAAAGGAAGAGTGTAGCTAAAGTGAGCATTGGTTCCTTGGAGGGTGAGACTGTGGAATTAACAATGGGAAACAAGGAAATGACAGAGACTTTGAATTAGTATTCTGTATCTGTCTTCACATAGAAAATACAGAAAGCATCCCAGGAATAACAGGAAATCAAGAAGCAAAAGGGAAGGAGGAACTCAAAACATTCATGATCATTAGACAAAAAGTACTAGGAAAACTAATGAGATTAAAGGTTGACAAGTCCCCTGGACCCGATGGCCTACATCCTCGAGTCTTAAAGGAAGTGGCAGCTGAAATAGTGGATGCATTAGTTGTAATCTTCCAAGATCCCCTAGATTCTGGAAAGGTACCAGTGGATTGGAAAACTACAAATGTAACACCTCTATTCAAGAAGGGAGGGAAGCAGAAAGTAGAAAACTATAGTCCAGTTAGTCTAACATCTGTCATTGGGAAAATGCTAGAATCCATTATTAACGGGGTACAGACAGGACATATAGAAAATCATAATACAATACAATTCGATAAGGCGCCACATAAAAGGTTGCTGCACAAGATAAGAGCACAGGGTGTTCTGGGTGACATAGCAGCTTGGACAGAGGATTGGCTAACCAACAGCAAACAGAGAGTCAGGATAAATGGGTCATTTTCAGGTTGGCAAACTGTAACTAGTGAAGAGCTGCAAGGATCAGTGCTTGAGCCTCAACTATTTACAAACTATATTAATAACTTTGATGCATGGGCAGTCTATATTGTAGTTAAATTTGCTGATGATACAAAGGTAGGTAGGAAAGCAAGTTATGAGGAGGAGTCTGCAAAGGGATATAGGTAGGTTAAGTGAGTGGGCAAAAAAATGATAGATGGAGTATAATGTAGAAAAATATCAGGCCGTCCACTTTAGTAGGGAGAACAGAAAAGCAGGATATTATTTGAATGGAGAGAGACTGCAGAATGCTGCAGTACAGTGCAACCTGGGTGTCCTTGTACATGAATCACAAGAAATTAGCACGCAGGTACAGAAAGTGATTAGGAAGGCAAATGGAATGTTGGCCTTTATTGCAAGGGAGATGGAGCATAATAGTAGGGAAATCGTGCTATAATTGTACAGGGCATTAGTGAGACACCACCTGGAGTACTGTGTACAGTTTTGGTCCCCTTATTTAAGGAGGGATGTACTTGCCTTGGAAACAGTTCAGGGAAGGTTCACTAAGCAGATTCCTGGGATGAAGGGGTTGCCTTAGGAGGAAAGGTTGAGCAGGTTGGCTCTATATTCATTGGAGTTTAGGAGAATGAGAGGTGATCTTATTGAAACATATAAGATTCTGAGGGCGCTCGACAGGGTAGATGCTGGGAGGATGTTTCCCATTGTGAGGGAATCTAGAACTAGAGGGCACAGTTTAAAAATAAGGGGTCTCTCATTTAAGATGGAAATAAGGATGCATTTCTTCTCTGAGGGTCATTAGTCTTTCGAATTCTACGGACAGCAGTGGAGGCCGGGTCATTGAATATATTCAAGGCTGAGTTAGACAGATGATTTTTGATTAACAAGGGAGTTGAGGGTCATGGAGAACAGGCAGGAGAGTGAAGTAAAGGCCAGGATCAGATGAGCCGTGATCAAATTGAGTGGCGGAGTAGGCTCGATGGGCCGAATGGCCTACTCCTGCTCCTTATAATGTTATGGTCAGTGAGAAATCCTGGAAATTGCCGCATCATCCAACCTGCTGATCAATTTACAGCAGGAAATCAGGGAACCAACGTGGAATTCCTACCTCTGCGTACAGACTGCAGTGCCGTCTTTGAAGCACAAGCAGCTGAAACAAGACTGAGGAGGTGGTGTTTTTGGAAAAGAAGACACGAACTGTCTGTCAGGCTGGGAAAGTCTTGGAAAAATTGCAGCCTCCTCCAGGGAGCACATGAAACATATATTACTGATGCTCTTGGTATGAATGTTGTGGGCCTGGAGTTCCCCAATCCAGTGGGAATCCTGCCTGCTCAGTGGCTGTGCAGGTGTTATACACACAGGCCACAACAGGTATTCTGCAGTCAGGCACACTTACATTTATGTGGGAGGATCCTCACAGTATTTCCATGTATACCTGGGTCACAATTCTTCAGGGGTGCTGGGAGGGAAGGACTGTTGCAACGTGGCATGGTTAACAATGCCAGCAGAAGAAAAATAAATGTCAACACTTTTCCCCCTTCCCCACAAATTTCCCATCTTGCCTAGTGCGAGCAAAATGCTCGGAGATTCACTGCACCGGTTCAGCGGCTCCCTACCCCTCCGCCAATTTACCAACACTGGCTGCCAGAAGCACGACGGTGTGTCTGACAACCAGTGTGGCTAATACATTAATGACGGGAAATGTATCAGACGTTGCATTCCTGCCATCTGCACAAGCCTGCCCCTGGGCATCCTGATCATTCCACTTCACTTTCGATGGAACATCCCATAAGCAGTGGCAGAAACATGGGAGCCAGCTGAACAGATTCTCGCTACACTTCCCATTCCAGACACCATGAAACTGCTCCAAAACGGGTCATATTTATTTTGGGCGTTCTGACCCCTAAAATTTGTTAAAACAGAACTACAATCATTTGAAGGTCCATTTGGAAATGCCAAAGATCTTACGCTGGGAATCATTAAACCACAGTAATTTTTAATAAAGTGTAATCATTACAATCATACAAATAAATTGACTTTTTTTAAATAAAAAAAATTGAGCAGTAAATATAGTAACATTCACAATGTATTAGGAGGCACAAGTATCTAGACTTCTTACCTTTCCACAGAAATATATGGCCATTTGGTCCATTGTCAAGAATATAACATTCCTTGGTTGAAAGTGTAGCCATCTGAAATGGGCTTGCAGCAGCCACCTCTGTTAAAGACAACTGTCCACTGGCATCAGAAATCTGAAAGAAATGACAGTGCTTTTGGTAACCAGTGTATTGTGTTTTTGTGTAATATTTTATGAAAGCATTTCTGTTGATCGAGAAAACTGCAGCACTAAGAGTTGGGGATGAAACCACACAATTATCAAAAGATTCCCCTTTTAAAAGCAAATGGTTAGTTACCATGTAGAGTTTGGCCTTTTGCTTGCTGGCTTTATCTGCTGCAGAATCTTCAACAGTCGCATCGGGAATGGCTGGTTTGGATCCCAGTAACTGTCAATTTTGGTAAAAGAAAGAGGAAAATTCAGTTCTCCAGCCTTTTAGAAACGTTGCAATAAACTCCCACATGTTCTCCATATACTCACCTCAATAACTCCCGCAGGCTCGTCTCCTTCATCCACCACCTCTACTTTGGCACGGCCCACTCTCTCTCCATCTCGGATACCGTTAGCAAGCTGGGAGCATTTCAGCCTCTCGTAAAGGTTGCTCTTTGATCCATTCCACTGATATATCATCTGCAATTGCAAAGTTTAACTGTGACTTCATATTCCGTAAGACCGTATTCGAGTCTAAACATTACGTCAATCAAGTGCTTGCCAGTTTAATTATAACTCGGCATCTGTGAATACCATCAATGGTTGCAAACTGTCTTTTGATCAATAGCTGAAACTTTAAAATGTACCGTAACCCAGCGTTGCTTCCCCAGCCGCCACTCACGGTCAGTTCCTTTCCCATCCCCTCATTCTCTGTCCATTTCTTTTCTCACTTTCCCCCATTCTCACTACTTTAGACCAAATAGTTCAAGGTGCACAATGTTGTCTACACTGCTGGAGCTGGGAGATGGAGGGATAGGTGGCGGGTGTTGTCAGTGGTGGTTCCTGCTTTCAGTTGTGCACACCAGGATGAAGAATGGATTAGTGGGGAAGCATAAATAATCTGGAGTTTTGCTCGATTATTAAAGATCAAAAAGATATTCATCCAGAACTTTCCTTCCTTAAAAACACAGTGAAATAGAGTCAATGGTAGGGTAGATTGTATATGGTCTGTGGAGAAAAAAATTTTGTTGAGCTCAATGGACGTTCTTATTCTATACTTTCTTCTTAACAGTCAGAAATAAATGTGCTATAAGTTGATTGACCATTAGAACAGTTTGTAATATTTTCTATTCTCTTTTTAAAAACATGGTGGACAGCAGGAACTTCTAGTAAGGAAGTTACCAGTTCAATGTCTTCAGCTTCGATTTTTCACATTTATGACCAACAGGAGATCCTCATAGAGCCCAAGGCTTGTATGTACCTAGATGCTTACAGTATAGAAGGAGGCCATTTGACTCATTATGCCCATTCCAGCTCTCTGTAAGAGCAACTCAGCTAGTCCCTCCCCTCTGCCCTTTCCTCATAGCCATGTAAACTTCTCATTTTCATACACTTACCCAGTTTCTTTTCAAAAATTTCCATTGAATTTACCTCCCCCACATTGTCCGGCAGCGCATACTTGATCCTAACCCCTTGTGTAAAACGGCTTTTCCTCTTGTCTGAATTTATTCTTTTGCCAATCACTTTAAATCAGTATCCTCTGGTTTTCCACTCTTCCCTCTAAGGGAACAGTTTCTCCCTATCTACCCTGCCTAGACCCTCATGATTTTGAACACCTCTATCAACCTTGTCTTCCCTAAGCGGAACAACCCTAGCTTGTCCAATCTATCCACGTGGTTGAAGTCTCTCAACCAGGAACCATTCTCGTAAATCTTTTTTGTACCCTCTACAATGCTTTCACACCTTTTCTAAAGTGTGCTTCCCAGAATTGGACACAATACTCCAGTTGAGACCAGTGTTCACCTTCCTTTTTTTTGAGTTCTATGCCTCTGTTTATGAAGCCCAGGATCCCGTATACCTTTTTAGGCACTTTCTCAACCTGCCCTGTCACACTCAATGATTTGTATACCCCTGCTTCTGCACAACCCCCCTACTTTAGAAATATATCCTTTATTTTATATTGCCTCTCCTCGTTCTTCCTAACACTTCACAGTTCTCCGTGAAGTCTCCACCCATTCCATCAACCTGTCCATGTCTCCTTAAAGTCTATCACTATCCTCCTCACTGTTCACAATACTTCTGAGTTTTGTGTCATCTGCAAATTTTGAAATTGTCTCCTGCACATTCAAGTCTAGGTCATTAATATTTCTCAAGAAAAGTAGTGCTCCTAGTACAGACCTCTGGAGAACCCCACTGTACACCTCCCTCCAGCACAAAAATTAATCATTCATGACTTCTGTTTCTCGTCACTCAGCCAATTTCATATCCATGCTGACACTGTCCCTTTCATTCCACAGGCTTTAACTTTTCTGGCAAACCTATTATGCGGCATTATATCAAGCATCTTTTTGGAAGTACCTGTAAAGCATATCATTACCCTCAGCAACCCTCTCTCCTGCCTCATCAAAAACTCAAAACACAATTTATCTTTAGTAAATCTGTGCTGGCTTTCCTTAATTAATCCACGCTTATCCAAGTGACTATTTATTTTGTCCTGGATTATCATTTCTAAAAGCGTTCCCACCCCTGAGGTTAAACTGACTGGCCCATAGTTGCTAAATTTGTCCTTATACCCTTTTTTGAGCAAGGGTGTAACATTTACAATTCTCCAGTTCTCTGCCACTACCCCTGTATCTAAGGAGGATTGGAAGAATATGGCCAGTGCGTCTGCAATTTCCATCCTTAATTGCCACAATATCCTTGGATGCATCCCTTTTTGTCCTGGTGACTAATCAACTTAAAGTATGGGCAGCCTTTCTAGTATCTCATCTTTATCAATTTTTAGCCCATCCTGTATATTGACTATCTCTTCTCTACTATGACTTCAGAGACATCTTCCTCCTTGGTAAATACAGATGTAAAGAACTAATTTACTATCTCAGCCATGCTCCCTGCTTCCATGATTAGATCCCCTGTTTGGTCTGTAATTGGCTCACCCCTCCTCTTACCACTCATTTATTATTTATGTGCCTATAGAAGACTTTTGGATTGATTTTTAATTTCCCTTCCAGGCTCTTCTCATAGTCTCTCTTATTTCCTTTCTCACTTCCCCTTTGAACTTTCTATAGTCAACCTGGTTCTCAACCTGGTACTATCAACCTGGTATTATCAACCTGGTATTATCAACCTGGTATTATCTGTCGTTTGTACCCTTTTCTGCTTCACCTCACTCTCTATCTTTTTCATCACCCAGGGAGCTCTAGCTTTGGTTGTCCTATTTTTCCCAATAGTTGGAATGTACCTCAACTGTACCCGAACCATCTCCTCTTTAAAGGCAGCCCATTGTTCTGTCATAGTTCTGCCTGTCAATCTTTGATTCTGATTTACCTGAGCTAAATCTGTTCACACCCTCTGAAATTGGCGTTCCTCCAATTCAGTATTTTTACTCTGGGTTGCTTCTTGTCCTTTTTCATAGCTAATCTAAACCTTTACGATACTATGATCGCTGTTCCCAAATGTTCCCCTACCAACACGCGACCCACTGTGATCACAATCACATCCAACAATGCCTCATTGGGCCAGAAACAAACTGATCAAGAAAATGCTCCTGAACTCTTCCTCCTCTCTGCCTTTTACGCTATTACTATCCCAGACAATGCCCGCCTCTTTCAGTCCCTCTCATTGGTTCTGGACTTCACTCCTGAGTATCCAGTCAGGAGACAGCACTGATGTTGGGTTATAGGGCTTCTCACTCGACAAGATAGAGCGATGAATTATATTAGCAAAGTTTTCCTATAAATGTAACTTAACACCCACAGCACTAGATTCTCAGAGCAAAGGACCCTGGTATTATCATAGAATCATAGAACACAGCAGGAGGCCATTCAACCCATCATTTCTGTGCTGGCTCATTCTTAGAAGGCGATGTGAAGTCCTCCAATGTTCCCCGGATGCTTTGCATGAAAGAAAAACAAATCTGACCACCTTCCCCAGTTTTCGCTTGATTTGCTGAACTCAGCCAAGACTCCACAATGAACGTCAATACGTGCTGGGAGGGGGAATCAGCATGAGTTTCCAATCATGATCATTACGCCTGCCCCTGCGGGGAGGACAGAGTCATGCTCAACAGTGATTGCCTCCCCATGGTCGATTATGCTGCCAAAATTTCCCTGCTGCATTGCCAATTTTAATCACTCTACCATTGGCAACTGTGCCTTCAGCTGGCAAGGACCTAAACTCTAGAATTACTTCACTGAACCCTGCCAGCTCTCTACTTCTCTCCTCCTTTAAGATGCAATTCAAAAGCTATGTCTTTGATCATCACTGAGGCTGCCTATTTTCACTTCTGTAACATGGGCCAGATTCTGATCCTGTCTCAGCTCATCTTGTCTTAGCTCAGCTCATCTGCTGCTGAAACCCTCAGCCATGCCTTCGTTACCTCTAGACTGACTATTCCAACCCACTCCTGGCTGGCCGCCCACATTCTACCGCTGTAAACTTAAGATCATCCAAAACTCTGCAGCCTGTGTCTTAGCTCACAGCAAGTCCCATCACCCTATCACCTCTGTGCTCGCTGACCCACACTGGCTCTTGGTCTAGCAACATCTCAATTATAAAATTCTCCTGCTTGTTTCCAAACCCCTCCATGGTCACAACACTCCCTATCATCCTACAACCCTACAACTCTCTGAGATTTGAACTCTCCTCAAATTCTGGCCTCTTGAGTAACCCTGATTTTAGTTGCTCCACCACTGGTGGCTGTGTTTTAAGCTGCCAACACCCTAAGTTCTGGAATTCCCACGCTAAACCTCTCCCTCTCTCTTTCCTCCTTTAAGACGTTCCTTAAAATCTACCCCTTTGACCGCGTTTTTGGTTGCCTGTTCCACCATATCTTGGCTTGGTGCCAAATGTTGTATGATACCGCTCCTGTGAAGCATCTTGGAATATATTATGTTAAAGATGCTACATAAATACAAGTTGTTGTTGTTGTTCTGGGCTCACTGGTAGAGAAGCCACTTGAGCAAGCTACCAAAGACTAACGGGCACTTGTAGAAGTGTCCAACTTAAGTCAGGATCCTCGACAGAGGAAAACTTCAGGTAAAAGGAAGAAAGAACTCAAGAAAATCAGGGGGCACGTTGACTCATGTTGGCACTACTCAGTGATGTCCATGAGCTGGATCGTCCCTCTCCTCGTAACCAGGGGTGATAGCATGATAACCATAGGTAAGATGGTAAGAGGAGTACTGAACAGAATAAGGATCAAAGCGCAACTGAACTTGCTGCCATTTCCGTGAAATTTTAACATGTTGCACTCACAGCTCCTGCATCAATGAGGAAGCAGTCTCCGTTGTTAAAGCTGGACCACGTAAAAGGCACTTCACTGGCTCTCACATTCCGTCTGCCTTTAACGTGCAGCAGCCTCTTTACATTGACGTCATTGGTGACGACATGTGCAAAACCAGATGCCACACCTCCTTCCTACAAAGGAAACACAAAATCAAACGCTGCTGAATGTTATGAAGGTAACAATAAAGCGAGCTGTTTTAAAAACAACGGACCAAAACATCTCATCAAATCCCACAAGTCTTTTTTAACCTAGGTTATGATAAAATTCACTATAACCTCTCCAGTTGCAAAGCCTATTGATCGGAAACACCAGTTGTCCAGAAATCTATTGAGCAGATCCAAGGACTCGCCACTTGACTGTTTGGGCAGTACTTTGGAAGTGGAAACATAGAAGATACAGTATTTGGATAAGTAAAACAATTTGTATTACTACTTTATAATGTTTTATCACTGTTTTATGTTTCTGGTAAATATTTATATCCACTGTGTTTTCCGGTTCACATGCTTGTGATTGTGTATTCTGTATTCCAGAAAATTCGAAAATCCAGAAATGACTTGGTCACAAGCATTCCAGATTGGAGAGGTTACAGTGTATTACAGATGGAAATGTCAAATAATGCACCAGAATTAGTCCAATGTTCTTCTGTGCATTACAGGATATACTCTGGGGCCTGCGTTATATTCTAATCCAGATTGATGACTAGAAGGATCCTGAGTAAAAGAAGCCTGGTTAGTCTTAAACCAATTTCAAGGAGTCATAAAGTTACAGCAAAAAAAAAGTCAGTCATAATGTTGAGCAAACTGGTAATCTCACACAAATTAAGCGTAAGGATGACTGGTGTGGAATACAGAGATATTACACTGATGCAGTAAAGAATTCTTTATCCTCAAAGTAACTCATGCTTTCCACACCCTGAATGGTTGATATTAACACTTGGTACAAAAAGTAAAAATGATTTGCTCTCTGCTACAGTCATCCTTCATTGTATGAGAACAAAAAAAAAAATCACCAAAAAAAAATATGCATTAGGTTTTGCAAATTATAGCTGCCAGAGAAATGCAGAGATACACAGAATATTAGGCATGGATAACTCTTCTAGCTCAGGGCCTTCCAAATCTAATCAGGGGCATGACATTCCAATTGAATATTTTTTAAAATTCATTCACGGGACGTGGGCATCGCTGGCTAGGCCAGGATTTATTACGCATCCCTAATTGCCCTTGAGAAGGTGGGAAAAGCTCCTCACCTGGAAGGTTTACTTTACAGAAGTTACCCAACATTGAAATAGAAACACTTGCGTATCCTGCCTCTTTACTCTCCCGTGAGCCCCCCTTTCTTTAGTTTCAGGGCAGGCAGCCAGTGTGCAATGCTTTACAAATGACAGCACTGGTATCTTTATCAGATTTAATTCTCACCAGTAAAATATTGTTTCAAAAAGCATGATGTAATTTGGTTATGGATTTTCCAGTTCCTGTGAGTACCTAGAAAGAAAGCCAATTATACCATGCATTCTGTAGACTCCATTAGGAAATGACTTGGGATTCAAAAGAGTTTCCTTTCTCTGAATCCATTAAGCCCAAGCTGTAATTAATTATTTAAACAGTCAATAGAAAAAAAATCAATACTACTTCTATTAAAACTTCTGGTCACGAGCCCTACATTGAAAGCACTAAGACAGATGACACAATATTTACTGACATGAACAGCAGAGAAGGTATTTTTAGGATTTCAGGTATTAAGGTGGCTCTTGGGTCATATACACATTGTTGCTTCTTCAGTTCTTAATTAGGCCACTAGGTGGACAGAATTTGCCTATCCTCTGAGAGCATCAGCTATGAAGAAAACTCTGCAGACTGATAGTATGATATCGTCACGCTTGTCCCACCTGCTTGCCCCCTGAAACTTTCTTTAGTGACATGTTTCTGTTTAATCATGGTAGCACCGTTCTCACTGCTCATTTCACTTTATCTCAGGACAAGGAGAAACCAAAAGAAAATCAGTAAGGCTGACTACATCAGTGGATGTGGGCAAGGGCCAAGCGTGGCACTGTTCAGGGAGTACAGCCCATTCCCAGCTGAGGAAGGATGCATAGTCACAAACTGGAAGCGGAAGGCCATTCAGCTCACCAAGTCACTCAGCCAGAAAACCTTACAATCTCCCAATCACAGAATCCAATCATTTCTTAAATGATTCAAGTTTTCACCTCTCCTACCCAACCCAGAAGTTCCAAAATCAGTCCTACGTTCCTCCATTAGTAGTTTGAATATTGTCATCTTATCTACTCTCTATTCAGTTAAATGTACTTTTCCAGATCTGCCGGTTCTTTACTGCTTATTAACTTTTGTAGCTTTGGTAGGACTTCTCCATTGTTTTTCCCTCGTATCTCAATTTTCTAATGCTATAGGGCAGCTACCCCTCTCTTCTCTGAATTACCTCCAAGGCTTGAGTGTTGGTGGTCAGAGCCAGATGTAGCACTCAAGGTGTGACCTGACCAGAGCAGCATATGGTTTAAGTATCCCTGAGTTTTTATATGTTTTGGTTATATAGTTCAGCATCTGACTTGTTTTGTTGATTGCTGCTCCCCTTTGCTTGGGCTTGTTGACTGCCAAGTCTATTAAAATGCCAAGATTTCTTTCAACCTTATCCTTAGTTACTTCAACACCATTCACTTACTAGCCATTTTCTTCCTATGTGCAGTACTTTATACTTGTGTGTATTAAATTTAATCTGTCATTGTTGTGCCCACTCGCATATTTTATCCTCATTTAGTAGATCCCGTGCTGCGTTCTCTATTTCAATTGTCGAAGTTGGAAGGAATTAAGCAGCGATGAGGTAAAAGATCAGAAAGCGGGGAAGTATTAAAGTAGGGAGAATTCAAAACCAAATATATTTAAATAACCACTTGCGAAATGTGACTTTTCACATGATACTTTTTTTTTTGCTCATTCACGGGATGTGGGCGCTGCTGGCTGGGCCAGCATTTATTGCCCATCCCTAGTTGCCCTTGAGAAGGTGGTGGTGAGCTGCCTTCTTGAACCGCAGCAGTCCGTGTGGTGTAGGTACACCCACAGCGCTGTTAGAGAGGGAGTTCCAGGATTTTGACCCAACAACAGTGAAGGGACGGCGATATATTTCCAAGTCCGGATGGTGAGTGGCTTGGAGGGGAACTTCCAGGTGATGGTGTTCCCATGTGTCTGCTGCCCTTGTCCTTCTACATGGTAGCGGTGGTGGGTTTGGAAGGTGTTTCTAAGGAGCCTTGGTGAGTTCCTGCAGTGCATCGCCTGGTGATGATAATAACTAGTGACATTCAAAATTGTCTCCTAGGCAGGAGGGGGGCGGAAAATGCTTTATTTAAATAGAACTTCCTAGTAAATCAGCCAGCTGTTTTAACAACTCTCATTCAGTGCAAAGCCGGTTAGGCAGATTTCCAATCTGCTGCTGAAACTTAAATGCTCATAAACTGGCCAAAATTAGAAACTAATTAATTTTGTATGGTCCAGAAATAAAAAAAAATCCACACAAAAGAAGCTACTATAGTCACTGATAAATATGCAACCCTTTTTATGCATAAAAGGCCGTTTTTTACACCAGCTAATCAATAAACAGAGAAAAGGTGCCTCCAGCATTTGGTGCCATTTCACACTTAAGTGTAGCAGGAGCACACAACCATTAGATACCTCAGAGCTTTGATATTTGTGATTTGAAAGATTCCAAGCTCCTTAAAAGGTGCTGGTTATTGTCCACCTTACCTTGTACAGAAGTCCATTTTTAAAGTAGCCCACGAACTTGTTTGACTCATTGCCTTGCGTTTCCCGATACTGCACTGGTTTTCCATTGAGACTATCATCCAGCTGAATGCAGAAAATGGCACCCGACCCAGATTCATCTTGACTGCACTGATTTCCTGGAAGAAAATATTTTTTATCAAAGTTCAACCTAAAATAGTTCTTTAAAAAAGTTTTAATCGCTATCGCATTATCAGCGGTCTGAAAATTCACGTGAGCGTAGCCCTACCGAGCCACAGGTGGGCACTATACGCAAAGTCTGGAGTTGTATGTAGCACAATGTAGGCATCACCCATGTAAAAATTCCCATGCAGATTTTCAGGCACTAGGACAGGGTTCATTTTCTCAATCCTCCACACGGTCAGCCCAGGCTTTTTGCCAACATTTTCAAATGCCTGGTGAAAACCCATTATCTGTGGAGAGAAATCAAGAATGGATTATTGATAAGTGGAGACTGACACCAGCGATGAGTAGGGCCAACAAATAATATACTGAGGTGTGGAGATTTTTAGCCTGTGGGCAATGCCAGTTTCAAAGGGAAGTCAATAATTTAACAAGGTACAAGAGAGACTGGCAACTCACCAAATATCTGTGTAGCACAGTAACTTTCCATATCCTCCATGTTACCATGGAGAGACAATCTGGTGCAGTACAGGCACTCAGTAAAACCTAGTATTTTTCACAACTTACCTACAGGAAGGAACTAACAAAGAACAGACAAAGTCCTTGGCAGTCAATCTGAAATGTCTAACAGAAATTAGAAACTATTACAGAAAAAAAACACTATACGGATTTTAAAATGAGTAAACATACCTAATGATTACGAAACAGTATCAAAATATAAATACTGCTCTGGCAAACAACAATTATACCCGTAATACCATTTAATTAGAGCACATAATTTGCATTTGCACCCTACATAACTGCCCCACCCAATATCTTGGGTCTTGGATGCCTTGATTCAGTTCACTAATGCATGAAAGCAAGGGACTGAGCACAAATTGTCCAATAAATAGTTTAATGCAGTACCACATTGGCACCAATTTCATTCAAAGCTGATCATGTAAATGGTTTCTTGCCAGGGCACAGAAAAGGTTAATTCCCATGGAATCACTGCAAAGCTTACCCATTGCAAGACATGTAAGCACATAAATGGTGGGTCCTGAATGTCTTCAGAAACCTGCTTGAAAGCTAACTCTCTGAAGATCTAAACTTGTGCTTAATTCTTATGGTGGCGGGTTTCTCAGGAGCACTGAATGCAGGATATAAAATCAATGAAATAAAACTCCATAGCACTTTGGCATGTTTAAGAAAGTAATCAATTCCAATATCCAAGGCTTCTTACACATTCTTTTTCTTACAATTATTTTAAATTGACTTTGGAAATATGTCAAATACAAAATGTTAAGAATTTATTCCTCCCAATCAGCTTATCAGCATTTTACATAAACATCTGGGGAAAATATCTGTTTTGCTGTAGGACATATGATCTCTATGCACAGGAAAATAAATTGTTTAATTCAGCTAATGGTTGAGGGCGCAGATACTAAGTAGACCCAACAGTACAACATAGCAATTCACCAGACAGGACCTTGTGTGAGCACAACTTAATCCAATCTGCATGTCTCTGCCTGTCTAGAAACTTCTATCATATAACTTAGCATGTTGAACTGTCATTTACAGTGAGAGCAAATGCTGTCTTCAGTTACACAAACAATGTTCCTCTCAGTAAAGACCCATTTTCAAGAGGGGGCAATTGAATTCTTGTAGCTGCGGATTGGTAACCAATATGTTGAATCATTTACCTAATGTTCATACACTTTAGATCAAATAAAAAGTGAATAAATATTTATTCAATCAGCTGATAGCCTTTCAGCAGGTCCATCGATAAAGTAGTAAGATTTGAAAGTGATATCACTTGTACGGTAGTATCCTGGGGAAACTGTGATCTGCCCTAGCTTTAGGCTGGTATACTTAATGCTTATGTTCACTCTCCTGGAACAACTTTCAAATACTTTCTTTTTAAACAAAAAGGCCTTTCCTTCCTAATCTGAAACCCAAATTCAGGATCCCTAATGGGCAGAGTTCCTGTTGAGTAAATAAATCAAAATGTGTTTTTATTAAGAGATTTGTATTGATGTTTCAGAGATTGCAATCTACAATGCTTTCTGTTTTTCCTTGAAAAAGGAGTTCCTGTGGCTTAGATGAAAAATCAACTGCCTTGCCTATAACAGACTGCTAAGGGACTGTTTTTCTCTATTGTCAGGGTCACTATTTTACAGTGACCATCTCAGTCTAATTCATTCAGGAGTTGGGATTCCAGGGTTTTCAACCAGCATTTTGATGAATTGCATTCCATCCAGTTTGTCATTGTAAGCATAAACCAATTCTCTTGCTAATGCGGATTCCCACTGTCTCCTCTCCAAGGCCTGCAATGTTTTCGATATAGCATGATGCACTTATTAGGGGTAATTATTCTAAACTTACTTTCACTTGGGTACTCCAAAGAACTGCTACGTGTTATTATTAAGAATTATTAGAATTCTTTGAGGAGGTAACTTACAGGACAGATAAAGGGGAACCAGTGGAAGTAATATATTTGGATTTCCAAAAGGCATTCGATAAGGTACCGTACGTAAGGTTACTTAATAAGATAGGAACCCATGGTGTTGGGGGCAGTATATTAGTATGGATAGAGGATTGGCTAATAATAGAAACCAGAGAGTTGGGATAAGGGGGGCATATTCAGGATGGCAACCTGTAACTAGTGGAATGCCACAGGGATCAGTGCTGGGGCCTCAATTATTTACAATATATATTAATGACTTAGATGAGGGAAATGAATGTGCTATTGCTAAATTTTCAGATGATACAAAAATAAGTGGGAAGGCAAGTGGTGAGGATGGCACAAGGAGCCTACAGAGGGATATAGACAGGTTAAGTGAATGGGCAAAAAAGTGGCAGATGGAATATAATGTGGGAAAATGTGAGGTTATGGCCTTTGGCAGGAAGAATCGAGGAGCTGAACATTATTTAAATGGAGAGAGACTGCAGAAGGCTGCAGCACAGAGGGATTCAGGAGTCCTTGGGCATGAATCCCAAAAAGCTAACAAACAAATTCAACAAGTAATAGGAAAGACAAGTGGAATGTTGGCCTTTATTTCAAAGGAAACGTGGTATAAAAATAGGGAAGTCTTGCTAAAACTATTCAAGGCACGAGTTAGACTACACCGAGAATACTGTGAACAGTTTTGGTCCTGTTATCTAAGGAAAGATATACTGGCATTGGAGGCAGTCCAGAGAAGGTTCACGAGATTGATTCTGGGTATGGAGGGATTTTCTTATGAGGAGAGGTTGAGTAGGTTGGGCCTGTTCTCATTGGAGTTTAGAAGAATGGGAGGTGACCTTATTGAAACATCTAAGATTCTTAGGGAGCTTGACAGGGTAGATGCTGAGAGGTTGTTTCCCCTTGTGGGAGAGTCTAGGACCAGAGGGCATAATCTCAGAGTAAGGGGCCACCCACTTAAAACAGAGATGAGGAGGAATGTCTTCTCTCAGAGGGTAGTTAATCTGTGGAATTCTTTACCGCACAGGGCTGTAGAAGCTGGGTTAAGTATATTCAAGGCAGAGATAGACAGATTTTTAATCAGTAAGGGAGTCAAGGGTTATGGGGAAAAGGCAGGAAAGTAGTGTTGAGGATTATCAGATCAGCCATGATCTCATTGAATGGCAGAGCAGACTCGATGGGCTAAATGGCCTACTTCTCCTCCTATGTCCTTATGGTCTTATGGTTTGTGTGCTTCAGCATGCCTACTGTACAACTGTTTCACATAGTTTATGACATTGCTTGTGGATGGATTGCTGTTCTTACAAGGACAGATTGTGGTGGATTGTGAAAGGCTTCAGAACACTGATAGGTGAGCAGGATGGACTGATAGGTGGCAAATGCTGTTTAATGTGCAGCTAAGTACTCTAGAGGAATAGGGAAGAAAATATATGATAAATAGTAAAGTTTAAAGGACTACTGGAACAGAGAGATCTGAATGTCCAGAAACAAAAGGTGGCAAGGCAAGTAGAATGCAATGAGATAATGCTGGATTTAAGCAAGCCCTTAGTTAGGCTACATATGGAATACTGCTTGGGCGCTCAATAAGAGTAAACAAGTAACAAACAAACAAGCAGCATAGATTCTCTAGGAAGTTGCTAGGGATTAGCATTACTTTTTAAAAGAGAGGCTTGTGAAAATAAGTTTTGTAGGCCTCCACCTGGTGGAAGTTTACAAAAGTATGAAGGTTTATCTGAGGTAAATAGTGATAGAATACTGACACTAATCAGTGAGGTATCAGAGTACAAAAAAAAATCTGAAGTTAGGGGTTAGAAAGCAATCTTTACATGCAGGATAGTTAAAATGAGGAATTCTTTGTCACAGCCCATTGTTAAATCGCTTCTTTGTTGAAGAAATCCTTCTTTGAAAAGGAAATTAGATAGTTGCTGGAAAAAGAGGAATATTAAACAGTATGGGTGCAGGACAGTGAGTTTCGACTAGATAAGTTGAATGGTCTATCCCTGTGTGCTGAATGATTCCGAAAATTACAGCCAACGCCTTCTAACGTTTCCACTCAGGTTTAGGTTTATATTGGTTTCAGATCAGTGACCGCAGGGTTGTGTATATAATTGGGGTCCTGTTGTTCAAAACAAGCTAAAGGGGATAAGAGAGTGAAGCGACACAGTGAGCATCCTTAGAACTGCTGGGGCTCGCAGGCTTTAAACGTAAAAACCTCAAACCCAGGAGTCTCTCCAATCTTTAAAAATGCAGGGAGCCAGAAGCAGGAGTTGTTCCCCCATCGCTGAAGCAGATTGGTTTGAGATGCTCGAGGGCGCCCTGAACAACAGCGCTGTGACAGCAAGAGGCGAGGACTGCAGCGCCCCTTCAACCAGGGATGCAAGCGAATGGGCAGATAGAGGAGAGCGCAAGGAGCGGAAGAGGTTAGCAACTGGAATGGACCCAGCCCACATCTTGGCTCATGTCGACCAATGCAGGATTCACCCCGAATACTCAGTACTTCGGCTGCAGTACAACTAACCTAGCCAGTCTCTCTCTAATCGCTCAGACACTCAAATCTCTGGGACATTATGGGTTATGTAAGCAAAAAAAAAAGTAAACGTCTTTTTTTTTGTAAGGAAAACAAGTTGGATTTTTTTTTTCATTTTTGCCTTTAAATATCAGGAAAATCCAGGCTGTACCTTGTGACAGTCTACATTGCTTTTTTTTTTCTGTTACAGCCTGCATCATGTTAATCTATTAAAATTTGCACCGAGTTAGTTTGTTACAGTCTGCACCGTTTTAGTGCCTGAGGTGCCGCCTTTCCCGACAACTTCATAAAGATTCCAAGATCTCTTAAAGCACGCAAACAAACCCTTGAAAATAGAGATGATCGAAGTCCGTTTCCTATTGTATTACAGTCAATCACATCTTTCCCCCAACGTTTGAAGTACAAGGGGGGTAGCCAGGCATTGGACCTTTCTGACTCCCAAACTCTACAAACACAACTAAAAGAGCTCGGGAGCCATTTTTTTCAATCGGTGCTGATGTTTAAAGACAGGGTGTGGAGTTTGCATTAACTGCAAACGTTCCACAAAACAATGGGAAGCAGTGCAAACTCCTTTTCCAAACTGAAATCGCTATTACATTAAGTGCGGTTTCAGATCTTTTCCCAGCCTTTGCAGACTTAAACCAATGCACTTCTACATTTAATGGATCCCGCTTGGGAAATTAAGAGCTGTCAGCCAACTGCGTGAAACTGACAAGATCTGTTTGAACGGGATAAAAAGCCAAAACAGGGCAATGCAAAAGGACAGCACAAGTGAAACTGCGGAAAGTGCACCTACCTAGAGGGGAAGCGAGGCACCGATCTGATTCTTGAATATCAAAAGCAGATGCTGAATTCTGAACTCCTCTGGTTCGTTTTAACTCAAGGCTTTTGTCAAAAGGAAACACAAGTGCAATCCTATTGGTCAATGTCTACCCAATAACTGTCAAATTTGAATATGCTAATTTCCAACTCTGATCCAGTTCTTCTTCCAAATGGCATTTTCCATCTATCAGATAAAGAGATAAAATATAAAAGTGACACAAATGATATTTTAATGTCCTCACTGACCTCCCAGAAGGGAAAAAAAAAAGCTTGGATCAGTTCAAGCCTGAAATGGCCTGAACTGACATGAATTGATTTAGAACAAGTCTCAGCTGGATTTTACTGGAAGCGAGCTAGTAATCCAGCAGGATTGTGCCTTTGCAAAGAAAGTCTGGAGAGAGATGCAATGGTTGCTGTCGAGGTTCATCCCGAGCAGTTCTGTGACACAGGACTCTGTGCTCTACGGGCTGTTCCCAGGGACACACACCGAGACAAACATCAACTGCAGCTGGAGGATCATCAACTCGGTGAAAGAGGCGCTTTGGTCTGCCCGAAACTTGTTGGTCTTCCAGCACAAAGAGTTGTCCCCGACCGATTGTTGCGGACTGGCACAATCCAAAGTCCAGGACTACGTGCTGAGGGACACACTAAAGCTTGGGGCAGCTGCCGCAAAGGCGCAATGGGGAAGGGTCGCTGTCTAAGACCTTTCTACCACAGCGCACCGAGAGACTGGGAACTGTTTAGAGCCCCTCGGGCTGTACAGATCAAAATGAAAGGCTGTAAATGATTGTAATATTGTTTGTACTGATGCACCTGGTGATACATCTTGTAAAAGTGTAACCTGGATTGTACCCTTGTAATGTTGTTTTTGAAATGGTTTGGAATGTGATTGAAGATATTTTATGAATAAAGTATATTTTTACAAAAAAAAAGATCCGAAATCCAGCAGGAGCTCCCATTTTCTGAGTAGTTACCAGTACTTGGCCAACTTGAGCTGGAACCATGTAGCACCCGCTGTCATAGTAGTGCTGGAGTGCAGCATAAGTTCAGGACTAGCAGTGGCCTTGTTTCTCTCTCTCTAAGATAATGTCTTATCCTCTGGGACATCCTGGTCCACTCCTCCGTCACCCCCTACACCTCAACCCCCTCCCACAGCACCTTCCCATGCAACCGCAGAAGGTGCAACACCTGCCCCTTTACTTCCCCCCTCCTCACCGTCCAAGGGCCCAAACACTCCTTTCAAGTGAAGCAGCATTTCTCTTGCACTTCCCTCAATTTTGTCTACTGCATTCGCTGCTCCCAATGCAGTTTCCTCTACATTGGAGAGACCAAACGCAGACTGGGTGACTGCTTTGCGGAACACCTTCGGTCTGTCCGCAAGCATGACCCAGACCTCCCTGTCGCTTGCCATTTCAACACACCACCCTGCTCTCATGCCCACATGTCCGTCCTTGGCCTGTTGCAATGTTGCAGTGAAGCTCAATGCAAACTGGAGGAACAGCACCTTATCTTCCGGCTAGGCACTTTACAGCCTTCCGGACTTAATATTGAGTTCAACAATTTCAGATCATGAACTCTCTCCTCCATCCCCACCCCCTTTCCAAATCCCCTTTTTCCAATAATTTATAATTTTTTTTACAACTATATATTTTTTCTTTTCCCTCCTATTTTTAAATTTATTTAGTTCTATTGTTTCATCTCCACCTTTTAGCCCATTTTGATCCCTTCCCCCTACCTCACCCACAGTAGGGCCATCTGCCACTAGCTTGTCCTGCTTGTTACCCTTAATGTCCCCATTAGCACATCCTTTAGATAATATCACCACCGTCAACATCTCTTAGTCCTTTTGTCTATGACATCTTTGGTAGTCTCTTCTTGGCCTCCACCTATCACTGGCCCCCTATCGAGCTCTCCTGTCCCATCCCCTTCTACCAGCTTATATTTAATCTGATTTATATATGTCTTAGTTCTGATGAAGAGTCATACGGACTCGAAACGTCACCTGTATCCCTCTCCGCAGATGCTGTCAGACCTGCTGAGTTTTTCCAGGTATTTTTGTTTTTGTTCTCCCTCTCTCTTCCCTGGCCCTTAGGTCCTGCTGTCTCTCCCCAACCTGCACCCCTCCCCACCTGCTATGTCTCTCTCCCTAAGTTTACCCCCTCCACAGTCTTTACCCTCACTGCTCCCGTAACATAGCGTATATCACCGAAATCCATTTTAACACAGGTAGGCACGGCTTCTTCAGCCGGCACTGCTTGGATGTCAGGAGAAATGCCTGTGCCGATCCTCAGATGTGCAATGCACCCTGTTTCCGATCCTGGAATGAGTCAGTGCCTTTGTTCATTGATAACCATAAGCCAATGAATGACCTTGAAATTTGATGATTTGTAGCTGTCCAATTTGTTGCTTGCCAAATAAAACGAGAGTTATTTCTTTGCATAGTTTCAGCTCTGTAGCATGGTGTACAAACGAGCACACCATTCTTCCACATTCTATGATATCCATGAGTCATTTCATCCCCGTCATCAGTGTAGCCCCTTCCAGCTAAAGCTGATCATTCTTGAAGGTTGAAGGCCTGCAAGTCACCTTTGCCAAGAAGGTCTGGTCCTCTGAGGATTTCATGGGCTCTGCCCTCTTCCTCTTTTCGGCTCAGCATTGACAACAGAATGTTCTAATTAATGGTGAGCTTGCAAACTCACTCATCATGAGGGGCAAATTTTAAAAAGGAGAAACTTATGTACTACTTGTGTGATAATTGCTCTATAACCTTCGTGTTGTTGCTTCATCTGCCAATTGCCTGCCTTGAAGGGGAAGCATGACTGAGTAACAAGAGGCCCCACAGTTCTATACTTTTTGGAAGATGTGTCAGCAAGTGCACATTGAATGTTATGGCAGCATCACTGTACAGAATTTCCACCCTGGCAACAAGTGAATAATTCAATCCATCACATTTCTTTACCTCACAGGAAGAAATTGATTTTTGTAACAGGAGGAAAGAGAGCTGCGTGAGCACAATCCAGTGATTTCAGTAAATATCTGAAAGTGGCCCACTTAAATATGGCAAGCTGTAGAACAATAATCACATGGTTTCCCAGTATTTCCTTTCAGCTAATGGTCTCGGGGACCTTGCTACAAAACTTGACGGCCTAATGGAATGCAGAGGCCCTTCCAGCACCGCTATACTTCAGGCAGACCCAATGTAAAGTTCCTCGTTTGCTTGTGAGGAGAGCCACAATTCAGTTAACTGCCTGAGAACTCCCAGTAGAAGGCAATGCATGAAGTCTGGGGGAAATCCCTAAGATTCTGAAAAATGTGGCAAGCTCACAAAGGCCCCTTAACACCTCAAACTGTCCTTCCCTCTTTCAGTGCTCTTGACAAATCATAAAATATTTCATCACCTGTCCTTTCATCATACTCACAAACATCTATTGGGTATGTCACAACAATTGGACTGTTTTCTACACTGCAGAACGTGCAGGAGAATAAACACAACAGCAAAGTGGAAACAATCTACTGGTTACCACTTCCCCCGCTAGACTCCATTCAACCGTTTCTTCCAACTCTCCCCACTTCATGGACAATTTTATCCAGGAATAATTCCAGTTTTGTTTTGCGTTTTTCCAACCATAATCCAGCTAGAATAAGATGACTAATTCTGAGTTTTGTGGAGAGCTCGTTAATCATTAAATACACAGGCCGTAATGAGCACTTGTAAGGGTTAAATACTGGGACTCCATCTAAATATGTATGAGACGTTATTTCTATCACTAAGTAGTTGGCCTTCCTCAGACACGTTTCTGTAATATGCTCCATCATAAATATCCTCAATATTTCCCTCCAACAAATTTCTAAAGTTTTCTCTGTACTTCACATTCTCTCTTATTTCATCTCTCTGGAAGAGTGTCTGAACTTGAGATCGGAAGTGACGAAAAAGTTGCCGCTGGTTAGATGTTTAACGACACATGGCTGCTCACAATTGGTGCATGGGGCCTCTTCTTCTTCAAAAGCTCTGAAAGAGCTGACTAACGATAGCAACACAGGCAATCGGAGTGGAATTGTAAACTGGCTGCATTGCTGGAAAAGATTTTTTTGAGAATTGACTTTGTGGACTTGAATATCAACCTTTCACATAACATATTTACAAGTTCCAGGAGATGCATCACCGAGCAGATGATAAACAGAGTCTCATGGTTTGCATTAAAACCAGCAGCATTGCTTCTGCCTTCATGCATTGGCATCCAGGAAACAGTAGCTCATTGAATGATTAATGGAATGAATGCCCTTCCAGCCCCTCACAGTCCTCATCTTGTTGACTCTCTGCAGCTCCACAACCATCAGTTTCTGCAAAGGAAAAGAGTGCAGGCATGTGAAACAGCATTTATGGGGATGGTTTCATGAAAATGGTGGTGTCTTAATTTCAGTTAAAGGCTAATTTCCATCACATATTGCGGTAGCAGTCCTTTTTAAAACTTCGCTGGAAGCTGGGTCCAAGGGGAGACATTTACCATTCAGGGCAGCGAGAAGCTACTGCCTACTCAGTTCAGGATGCATTCAAGAACTCAGGAGCCTAAATGGAGCTTTTGTTGCAGAAAGTTAAAAGAAACTCTTGCACACCATCCAGGTATATTTTGGCCACAATGCCACGAATGGTGAGGTCAGGCAGTTTTGTCAACAGCAAGCCTCATTGCTCATGGCGGGGCTGTGTTTAGACTTTAATTGCTTCCAATTGCTTGGGATTGAATCACATTAGAAGTTGTATATGTTGTAAAGGTTGTTTGGTGTTTCACATGCACTTAAACACAAACCGTTTATTGTTAATCCATAACTATGTGCATACCCAGCTACTGCCATGCATGGGTCCTGTCTCCATGCCAGCTCCTTCCAGACTCTAATCCATAGACAGTCCACTATCACGTGACTCTCTACAACACCATGTGGGCGGTACTGTTCTCCAGTCCTACATTAACCCTTACTCTGCCGAGCATCCTTATCCTACAGTATACCTGTGCCTGGATCCTCTGTGGCTGATCCTTCACAAGCCCCATGATCGTCAACAGTGTCTTGGTGATGCAGCACACTTCCTTCTCCAGAATTCTATTCAAGAGAACAATTAGCGTGGGATTTAGCGATGGCTAACTTAGCCTCCAAAGCTAATATGTTGACCATTCTTGGTGTCAGAGGTTCAAGTCTTACCCAATCTATGGATGATATATCTGAAACTCCATGCACCCAGTCTGATGTGTCACCATCCTGAGCCTCGTCCTACTGTCACTCTGATTGTACCCCCATCACTTCAGGAGAGGGTATCACTGAGGCACCATGCACCCTGTCTGGAGCATCATCATACAGAATCTCTGCTGCTGCCAAAGGATATCCATCTCTTCAGGTCCCTGTTGTGTTGTCTCATGTTGCTGTTCTGGTTGACCATGATCATCATTCACATTTGCAAGTGGGTGCTCTTCGGTCAGGCGTTCCTCCTTCCACCTGTAGACAGTCAATTCTGATATTGTGTGCTCGCCACCTGGCTCGAGATAAAGTTTGTAGTTAAGTACTTGTAGTTACATCTTCCTGCTGGCTGCATGGCTGGTCAAATTCAATCTCGCTGGAACTGGGGGTGAGTTGGGATCTGAGGAAGAGAGAGTACAAGGCTACTGAGTTGGGAAACTTCTCCGGGTTCAGGCACAGAGTTTCTTCTGAGAGAATTTAGCGCCAGGCAGCATTTTCCCATTTAATGGTGGTGGCCTCCTTCTGGCAGTCTCGGGGGTGGGGTGTGGTCTTTGGAGCTGCGAGCTCCAGCCCGTTAAGAAGGGTCCGCCAACCCCAGATGCTGCTGCCAGATGAGCAGGGCCTTCCTCCTTTGTCCCTCTAAACAATTTAATTTTTATGTTGCCTCATATTACTGTGAGCAGCACCTTCCTCACTTGATAGGGCTGCTGATGAGGAGGGTCAGCAGTCATTGGCCCTGTGACTGGGCAGCAGCATTGGCAGCTTAATTTAAGATTGGCAGTCAGAGTTACAGTGTGGTGCACTTGGTTGTACTGGAAACTACATAAATTAATACGCAGGGCCCTGTTCTTTGCAGACAGAAAGAATATGTACACACATTGCACCTGTTTCAGCTAAAGAAAATAAGTGACAGCCATTCACTGGTCCATTCCCCAGGGCAATACCTTGACCAATCAGAGTCAAGGTGCCTGGTTTAAATTTCAAACAATGCTTGGCAATTAACTGCCAGCCAGCTTCCACTGGTGCATTCTCCAAGGCAATGCCTCTACCAATCAGAGTCTACTTGCCAACAAATCAGCACTCTCTTCTCATACGGAATAAATATGCTGTTTCCCCTGACATTGGTATTTTCTTGCAAATTGTCCTGATGAGTGCTAGGTGAAAAGCTTCAACAAAAAATGAATCTTTTCTCAGCAATACTTAAATTTAAATAGTTTACATTTAATGGATGTCCTCAGGATTGACAGCAGTACTAAATTTAATTGCAGCAATATGTAAGTTTTGCTAATATTGAGCTCCTGTACTTACAAAGACGAGTTCCAAGGTGGCTCCAGCTGTTGAGTTGCTTTTCCTTTTTGGTGCCAATTTGAAGATTTCCCATCATCACCTCGTGTGTAAAAGAGAAGTTCCACCCTACTCAGATGCCGATTGGCCGGTAGCTGCCTCAATGTCGGTCGCCGATTTGTTATGCTGAATTTTGGGCACCAAGGTTTAAAAACGAGGCTGCAAGCAAAGGGAACATGTTCCTAGTTATTCCCTTGTGCAGCAAAGGCACAGGACAACGCAGGTGAGTGCATTTTGTCACCAGGTGAAAAGGAGATGTTTTGAAAGGTTCATAAGGAAGGAAGGAAGCTGGGGCGGGGTGGGGAGGGGTGTGTGGAATGGGAAGAGAAAATTTAACAATGATCATCTGGTCTTTGAATTTTCACAAGCGCGTGGGATGAGATTTTCAGAGGGACAGTAATAGATTTTAAAAGCTGGGAGCTGGCCTGTGTGGGGTGGGGTGGGGGTTTGGATGGGGTTGGGGGTGGGGCCATGGTTGGCTGAGGGTAGATACAGAGTGGGGATTATGGAGACATACTTTTCGCAACTTGGGAGAAGAGAGCTGGTTTTTGGCACTGATTTCTTAAATCAATCCAATCAGTTTCTCAAGGAGCCAATAATGCCTAGTGTTGCAAAGTTTGCTTATGTGCGGTTTCTTGAT
Source organism: Cetorhinus maximus (assembly GCF_964194155.1). Lineage (NCBI taxonomy): Eukaryota > Metazoa > Chordata > Chondrichthyes > Lamniformes > Cetorhinidae > Cetorhinus > Cetorhinus maximus. The sequence goes on along the minus strand of NC_135895.1, from coordinate 19,206,867 downwards.
GACAAAACCGCCTGCAGGATTGCGTCTGTCACAAAAGACATTAAAATATTTGATGCCGTGACCCACCATGAGTCCAGTGTGTGCAAGGTGAGGTGGGTCCAGGCAAGTGTGGGCAGCTCGGTCAACTACGATTCAGGGAAGGAGAACTGGAAACAGGACGATGTCTTTCATAAGGTGAAGATCCTTTTGTCTGTAGGTAAATCTCAGTGACAGAGCTGAAAATTTGTACTCTTGACCATGGCAAATTAAATGTGTCTTAGAGGCATGCTGAGGTTTTCCTTCATTATCTGCAGAGAATCGCAAAGGCATCAGGGAGCAGATGGAATCATCGCATCTCCGAATCCCAAAGGTTTAGGACACTGCTGTTGAGACTGATGGCAATGCTGAGGATTCTCCCTCACAACCATTCACGTGAACAGAAGATGCTAGTGTGGCCAGGGTACATGTTCTCCAGTAGCCATCTACTCATTGTTTCTCATTGTGTTGGTTAATGTTGTATTCTCACAGAGCTGCATGGATAATTATATGTCTAAAAGGAAATAGTGCATGGAAATTTCTTGCCTGTTCACATCAAAAATGCCAACAACCTTGTTTTCCTGATATAAGGATAAGATTTCCCAAATGCATGGGGCCCGACATAAGCAGCTGAGGAGAGTGATGCGCCAATGGCTAGCGGTGGAGACTAATGATGCTAACATTCCTGGGCCCCAATGCAGCTGGAGGGTATCACAGAACCCGCCCAGACCCAGGAAGACCAGTGAGAGGCTGGAGGTAGAGAAGGCAGCCCTACAGCAGGAGCTGCAGGAGGTTTTCCCCGATTAACCGAGGCCTCCAGGAGAGGTTGGAGGAGCTATCGAGGCTCAATTGCAGACTCCAAGCCCAATTTCTCACCACTTTCACACAGAGTAATATATTTGTTTACATAACCAATTCATGGCACAGCTACCTTAGTGCTGGAATCATATAAGCTTAAACTATTTCCCTTGCTTTCTGTCGCAGCACAGGGACCATAGCAATCTCGTGTGGGGACATTGCAGTCCGGAACCATACCTCTCAGAGTGACACCTCCTCCCAGCCCTGCGCAGATTAAAGCCCCATCCGTACTTATTCTCACAGTCGGGGGGGCAAGTACATGTACGGAGCCACTTTACACTCCAATGGATGGGAGGTTATGACTTTCTCAATGTTCCAAGTAAAATCAGTGTCAGTTCACACAGAAAACACCTTTTAAAGTGATAGATATCACAGGCAGTGATATATATCATCTGCATTCATGCAGAGTCTGCACTTACAGATCTTGCATGCAGGCTACTGATAATGTTCCTTTTACTCCCTACAGGTTCAATTGCACGGCAGCTTGGCGATCACTGAGCGGCACTGGGAAAACATGACAGGCCAGACGACAAATTCATTATCTGTTAATTCCCTGGCTACTGTTGTATGGAGCTCCAACACACTTAGAGGCAGCTCGATGTAGGGTCATGTGCATGCATGCTTCATAAACAATGGCACACATCACACACAAACACCATCCCCCCCGCACTCACTGCTCCAACCCAGGAAAGTGTGTGCTGTCAAAGATAGCCTTCCACACGCACTATTTTGTCTTAGATGGTATTCACTGTTGATGTCCATGTTTAGATCTATTTCTGTTACAAAGTCTCATCTCTCCCTGCAATGGATGTCACTGATATCTCAATTGTGACTTCAGCTGTGACTTAAATGGTTTCAGTGATTTGATGCTTGTAAATGTTTCCCCTCTTCCCCCCGCCGCCCCAGCTGCAGCATGTTTCACCCATCACTTGAAGATGGATGGGTCTCGAAGGAGCTAGGCAGGCAGGCTGAACAGTTATATCACGGAGAAGATCATGGATCTGAACCGAAAAGCAAACTCGGCCTGAAATCAATCAGTATAGTGATAATGTGCAGGTATTTGTGTTTTTTTCCCTTTTTTTTCCAGAAATAAGGGTGGTGCAACTTTTACTGGAACCTCCATTTTGAGGTTTTTTTGTCTGAGATCAATTCTGAATTTTAATTTTATATGGTTGACATTTTTCACAATACAATTTGCACAGTTTTTATGCAAACTTTTATTCTGAGCACTTTGCCTGACCTACAGATCTATAAAATCACACTTATTGATCTTGAGCATTTCCATCCACAAAAATACACATTGGAAGGGGACTGCGTACTTCCAGTTATTGACACCAGTTGATTCCCACTTGAGCCCGTGGCAGCAATAAATGTGATAAACATATGTGTAAGCATATGAGTACACCACCAATAAAGACCGCTGGATAAACTGGGAAAATAACCATTTCGGACAGTACTAGTTATATCACCAGTATTACTGGCAGCTCCTCCTGATCTACCAGTGGTAACGACACCATTACCAGTTTTACTGGCACCATTGCCAGTGTTACTGTTACTTTCTACTGGAACACTGGCTCCAAACTGTTTACATTTCCCCATTCAGAACCAGCTCTGGCTGGTACCAGTATTACTGGGACTTCCTTCTGATTTCCTCTGGCAAAACTGCATCTGAAATAGCCAATGGGGCTTCATTCTGTAGGCTGTGGCCGTTCATGTTACTCATGATTCAAGTAACTTTCAAACTCCAGCAACAACTTGCCTTGATTTGGGAGTTTTCGAGGTAGAAAAAAAAAATCCCGAGGTGCTTTGTAGAGCCAGAAGTCAAGAAATAGGCTCCCAGACATAGAAAGAGAGGGAGAAATCAAGGTGGGGCAGGGGGTGACCAAAATCCTGGGTAAACAGATGGGTTTTAAGAAGTTCCCAAGGATGGGTCTGGAGTCTCCAGGAATTGAAGATCAATCGCCAGGACACTGCTGTGTGCAACCCTGGAGAAAAAAAAATCAAAGGGACATTCAAACAGATTGTTTTTTTTTGTCACCTTCTTTGAATATTTCTCTTTACCAGATATAAAAATATTGAAAGCGGGGAAAAAAGGCTGTTTGGCTGACAGCCATGTATCATCCAATGGGGTAATGAGTCTTTTTGCTTTCCAATTGGTGTAGGAAGGCAGTGCATCACAAGGATGGATGTGTTGGTCAACTAATGGCTGGAGCATGGGGGCATGTCATGTGATGAAACCTCCAGGAATAGATGTAATCATTGTTGGCAACCCTAAATTCCAAAGAGTGGGACCTCAGCAACCAAAGCAGTCAATGTTGGTGGAAAATGATGGAGAAATGCAAAAGTGGTCAGTTCTAACTCTGCATTGATCTGCATGGCACTGCATTGTGCATTACAAGGTCAGGTGAATAGGAAGAATTACTGTTCCTTTTTGGCCGATAATTCAGTAAAAAAAATCTTCTAATGTCGTACCCTGAATATTTTTGGTCTTGTCATGTCCCTAAGACATTAAAGAGATCATAACCTGCTTAAATCAAGCTTTACCTTTTCGCTTATTTAAAAAGTGGACTTTGCTGAACCAAAATATGGCTGCTACAGGTCACATGATTCACAAGTTGGCTACAGTTTCTGGAAATCTCCAACAGCAGTTGCAGGACAAAAGCTCAACCCTCATCCTTGTGAAATCTCATGTGTCTGATTGTGAGGATACATTTTTTGAGCAAGGTGTAACATTTGCAATCCTTCACCCCTGTATCTAAGGAGGATTGAAGATTTTGGCCAGCACATCTGCAATTTCTACCCTGTGGACACAATTCTTACAACAGCTGCTATTTATATGGCATATTTAATACAGTAAAATGTCCAAGGTGCTTAGCAAGAGTGATCTTAATGAAAAAAATTGACATTTCATGACATCAAACCATATCAGGAAAGAGGACCGGGTTTGATAAAAAGGAAGCTTTCTAGCAGCATCTTAAGAGGAAGAGACAAAGGTAGAGAGGCGGAGAAGTTTAGGGAATGACCCAGAGCTTAGGGACAAGACAGCTGAAAACACGTTTTCTAGTGGTAAAGTGATTAAAATCAGAGCTATGCAGGAGGCCAGAATAAGCTCAGTTATGGAATTTGACTATTTAATAGCTTTCCAGTCTGAAAGTTTCAATGAACAATGGCTCCCGGCTGTGTTCTTGCCTGTTGACCCTGGCGAGTTCCACACAGCTCGTACAAGTGTGCGCTGGCTGTTAAAGCCAGAATCCTGGGTTAAATCCACAATTAATTGACTGTTTAAATATTTCAATGGCTTGCCTGACAGCTCTAAGGGGGTTTCCTGTTCACCTCCAAATGCACACCAGTTAAACCCAGCCAATGTACTTGAGTTGTCTGGGCTTGGTGAGCCAAATTTACAGGGCCCGCTTGTGCTTATGCAACCCCAAGATGAAATTTCTGCTTTTGTGCTCCTAGTGCAGTGCAGTACATATACTAGTATCAGGTGTGGGTGTCTCTGCACTTGCTGTGCAGCCCTCACAATCTTCTGTCCACAGGCAGGAAGTGGAGTGGATGATGTAACCATCTCTTATGCTTGACAGTCTGGTATGTGCTCCTGACGCACACTGTTTCTCACCAAAAGAAAATTCCCTTGATGTATGTTTCCACAGCATGAGTGTGTGTTATGTATTCGCAGGCTTGCCTTGTAGCACACAAATGCTTCAGTGTTTCTGTTTACATTCAAGACTCACAAACTTCCAGAACCTAAAATAATAGGTGATAGCACTCTCACCTCAGAGTCAGGAACCCCAGTCTAGGGCCTTAAGCACAAATTCTAGGCTGACTCTTCTGTGCGTTACTGAGTGCTGAACTGCTGAGGGTGAGATGTTAAAACAAAGATGCACTGATAACAATGATTATCAAATGGTCTATTAGGTAGGTATAATAGATTCCATGGCAGATACTCAGTCAGGCTCATTTGCAGCAAGACCTCCTCCTCAAACCAAAAAAAAAGAGAGGGAGAGGCAGTACCTTCAGGAGTGCACCAGACCTGCGAGGGACACTCTTCTGAAAGTGGATTTTTTTAAAAGGCAGCTGATTGGTGAGTAAATTCTGGTGAGTTTTTTTTTCAATAAAGTTATTCATTGCTTAATACTGAGGTAGGAGCTAAAAAAAAAGTATAGAGTAGTACTGTACAAGTATAATTAGTCAAGAAACAAGGTTTCTAGCTAACATAAATAAGGCCTCGAGCTAGCGTATTTTTTAAAGGAGTAACTAGCTTAATCGAGAGGGATGTCATGGCAGGAGAACTCAGACCTGTGATATGCTCCTCCTGCAAGATGTGGGAAATGAGGGACGCTTCCAGCGTCCCTGTTGACCAAGTGTGCTGAAGATGTGTCCAAATGCAGCTTCTAGCTAACCAGATTTCGGAGCTGGAGCTGCGGGTGGACTCATTGTGGAGCATCCTCGATGCTGAGCAAGTCGTGGATAGCACGTTTAGCGAGGTGGTCACACCACAGGTGAAGATTACACAGGCAGAAAGGGAATGGGTGACCATCAGGAACAGTAAAAGACTCAGGAAGGTAGTGCAGGAGTCCCCTGTGGTCATCCCCCTCTCTAACAGATATACCACTTTGGATACAGTTGGAGGGGATGGCCTCTCAGGGGAAAGCAGCAACAGCCAAGTTCACGGCACTGTGGGTGACTCTGCTGCTCAGAGGGGTGGGAGGAAGACAAGTGGCAGGGCTATAATGATAGGGGATTCAATAGTTAGGGGCACAGACAGACGCTTCTGTGGCCGCAAATGTGAATCAAGGATGGTATGTTGCCTCCTTGGTGCCAGTGTCTGGGATGTCATGGAGCGGCTGCAGGACATTCTGGGGAGGGAAGGTAAGCAGCCAGTGGTTGTGGTACACATCGGTACCAACGACATAGGTAAACTAAGGGATGAGGACCTGCAAGCTCAGTACAGGAAGCTAGGAGATAAATTAAAATGCAGGACCTCACATGTAGTGATCTCAGGATTACTCCCAGTTCCACGTGCTAGCGAGAGCAGGAATAAAAGGAGAGACCAAATGAACACGTGGCTGGAGAGATGGTGTAGCCGGGAGGGATTCAGATTCTTGAGGCACTGGGACCGGTTCTGGGGAAGGTGGGACCTGTACAAAGTGGACGGGCTGCACCCAGGCAGAGCTGGGACCAATGTCCTTGCGGAGGCTTTTGCTAGTTCTGTTGGGGAGTATTTAAACTAGTGTGGCAGGGGGATGGGATCCCAGGAGTAGGATCAGATAGGTCAGATTCAGATCAGAAAAATGGAGGTAGAACATTAGCTAGGGACGTTGTGATAGACATGGAGTTACAGGAGAAGCAAAGTTTAAAAAGTGTCCAGCAAGGGAAATTGATGGAGTTAAACTGTTTATACTTCAATGCAAGGAGTATTACAAATAAGGTGGATGAGTTAAGGGCACAGGTAGACACATGGCAACAGGATGTCATTGCTATAATGGAGACCTGGCTAAAGAGGGACAAAACTGGCAGCTTAATATCCCTGGTTATGGAGTCTTCAGACGCAATAGAGTAGGAGATAAAAAAGGAGGGGGGGAGTGGGTAGCACTAATGGTTAAAGAATCAATTCCAGTTGTGAGAAGGGATGATATACTAAAGGGTCAACAAACGGGGCTTTATGGATTGAGCTTAGAAATAAAAAAGGGGCAGTGACACTACTGGGAGTATACTACAGACCCCCAAATAGTGAAAGGGAGATAGAAGAACAAATATGTGGCAAATTTCTGCTTGTAAGAACAAGAGGGCAATTATAATAGGAGACTTCAACTATCCTAATATCAACTGGGATTCAAACAATATAAAGGGCACTGAGGGAGAAAAATTCATGCAGTGTGTCCAGGAAAATTTTTCAACCAATTAGTGACAAACCCAACGAGAGGAGATGCAATTCTGGACCTAGTCTTGGGGAACGAAGAAGGTAAAGTGGGTGAAGTGACAGTTGGCAACCATATCGGGGACAGTGATCACAATTCAGTTAGATTTAGCATTACCATGGAAAAGGACAGAGATAAGGCAGGAGTAAAAGTCTTGAACTGGGGGAAGGCAAATTTTGCAGAAATGAGAAGAGACTTGGCTGAGGTGGACTGGACAGCACTGCTGGAGGATAAAACAGTGGAAAACACTAAAAAGCGAGATCCTAATTGTACAAAGTCGACATGAGCTCTACAAAAATAAGAGTGGTACTGCCAAATCTAGACCTCCTTCATTGTCTAGAGGAATACAGGGGAAGATCAAACAGAAAAAGAAAGCGTACGATAGGCACAAAGAACTAAGCACTGCAGATAGCCTAGACGAATATAGGAAGTGCAGGGACAAAGTAAAAAAGGAAATAAGGAAATCAAAGAGAGAGCATGAAAAAAGATTAGCAAGTAAAGTTAAAGATAACCCAAAGATGTTTTAACAATACATTAATGCTAAAAGGTTAGTTAAGGAAAAAGTGGGACCTATCAGAGATGAAGATGGAAACTTGTGTGTAGATGCAGAGGCGGTGGGAAGGGTTTTAAATGAATATTTTGTCTCCGTGTTTACAAAGGAAAGGGAGGATGTAGATACAGTAGTCCAGGAGGAACACTGCAAGATATTGGATGGGATAGTCATAAAGAGAGAGGAAGTACTTGAAGGGTTGAAATCCTTGAAAGTTGATAAGTCACCAGGGCCAGATGGATTGTTTCCGAGGCTGCTGAAGGAAGTCAGAGAGGAGATAGCAGATACTCTGAGGATGATTTTCCAATGTTCACTAGATACAGGGGAGGTACCGGAGGACTGGAGAAATGCAAACGTAGTTCCATTGTTTAAAAAGGGATGAAAGGAAATGCCAAACAATTATAGGCCAGTTAGTCTTACATCGGTGGTGAGCAAATTAGTAGAATCAATCCTGAGAGATAGGATTAACTGTCATGTGGAAAGGCATGGACTAGTCAGGGATGGTCAACATGGATTTGTTAAAGGAAGGTCTTGCCTTACAAATTTGATTGAATTCTTTGAGGAAGTGACAAGAAGGGTTGATAAAGGCAGTGCAGTGGATGTTGTGTACATGGATTTTAGCAAGGCATTTGACAAGGTCCCACATGGCAAATCGGTCAGGAAAGTAAAAGCCCATGGGATTCAGGGTAATGTGGGAAACTGGATAAAAGGTTGGCTTTGTAACAGGAAACAAAGGGTAATGGTCGATGGATGCCCTTGCGAATGGAAAGTTGTCTCAAGTGGTGTTCCACAGGGCTCGGTTTTGGGACCCTTGCTGTTTGTGTTATATATTAACGATTTGGACGTGAATGTGGGGGGCAAGATTGGGAAATTTGCAGATGACACAAAGATTGGCTGAGTAGTGGATAGTGTAGAGGATAGCCATAATCTCCAAAACCATATAGATGGGTTGGTGGAGTGGGTGGCAAAGTGGACGATGGATTTTAACTTAGAGAAGTGTGAGGTCATACATTTAGGGAGGTCAAACAGTTACAGGGATTACAAAATAAATAGGAATATACTAAGAGGGGTAGATGAAGTGAGAGATCTTGGCTTACAGGTCCTTGAAGGCAGCAGTTCAAGTAGACAAGGTTGTAAAGAAGGCATATGGAATGCTTTCCTTCATTGGCAGAGGTATAGAATATAAAAGTAAGGATATAATGTTGGAATTGTATAAAATACTGGTGAGGCCACAACTGGCGTATTGCGTGCAGTTCGGATCACCACATTACAGGAAGGATGTAATAGCTCTGCAGAGAGTGCAGAGGAGGTTTACAATAATGTTGCCAGTGTTAGAAAAGTGTAGCTACGAGGAGAGATTGGATAGGTTGGGGTTATTTTCCTTAGAATAAAGAAGGCTGAGAGGTGACTTGATTGAGGTGTACAAAATTATGAGGGGAATAGATAGAGTGGACAGGATAAAATTGTTTCCCTTCATGGAGAATTCTAGAACCAGGGGACATAGATTCAAGATAAGTGGCAGAAGGTGTAGGGGGGACATGAGGAAGAACTTTTTTGCGCAGAGGGTAGCGGGTGTCTGGAATTCACTGCCCAAGTTGGTGGTAGAGGCAGAAACTTTAAACTCTTTTAAAAAGTACCTGGATCTGCACCTGAAGTGCTATAAGCTGCAGGTCTATGAGCCGGGTGCAGGAAGGTGGGATTAGAAAGGGCACCTGGGTGTCCTCAGGCTGACATGGACAAGATGGGCCAAATGGCCTCCTTCTGTGCTGTAATTTTTCTATGGTTCTATGGTTCTATGGACAACATTCAGGCTTGAATTGATATGTGGCAAGTAACATTCACACCACACAAATGCCAGGCAATGACCAACTCCAACAAGAGAGAATTTAACCATCTCCCCTTGACATTCAATGGCATTGCCTTTGCTGAATCCCCCACTATAAACATCCTGGGGGGTTACCACTGACCAGAAACTAAACTGGACTAGCCATATAAATGCAGTGGCTACAAAAGCCGGTCAGAGGCTGAGGCAAGTAACTCACTTTCTGACCCCCCAAGCCCTGTCCACCATCTGCATGGCACAAGTCTGAAATGTGATGGAATACTCTCCGTTTACCTGGATGAGTGCGGCTCCAACAACACCCATGAAGCTTGACACCATGCAGGACAAAGCAGCCCGCTTGATTGGCACCCTATCTACCACCTTAAACATTCGATCCCTCCACCACAGGTACAATGGCAACAGTGTGTACCATATACATTACAAGATGCACTGCATCAACTCGCCAAGGCTCCTTCCAAACTTGCAACCTCTACCACCTAGAAGGACAAGGCCAGCAGATGCATGGGACAGTGCCATCTGCAAGTTTCCCTCCAAGTCACTCATCATCCTGACTTGGAAATATATCGCCGTCCCTTCACTGTCGCCGGGTCAAAATCCTGGAACTCCCTCCCTAACAGCACTGTGGGTGTACCTACACCACGTGGACTGCAGCAGTTCAAGAAAGCAGCTCACCACCACCTTCTCAAGGGCAATTAGGAATGGGCAATAAATGCTGGCCTTGCCAGTGACACTCACATGAAAGAATTTTAAAAAGTATTCAAAGAAGGGCAAGGGAGTTCTCCTAGTGTCCAGGCTGAAATTGTTTCCTCAACAAATATTACTAAAACAGTTTATCAGATCATTTATATCACTGTTGTCTGTAGAACTTTGCAATGTTAATCTAGATTATTGTGTTTCCTACATGACAATGATTACACTTTAAAACAAATATTTCATTAGTTGTAAAGTGTTACCCTACAAAATGAAGGCTAATGATCTTTTGTTTGGTTAATTGATTAAGTATTGCATAATTTAAGTGATAGTAGGATGTTTGCTGAAATTGTTTCACGATTAATGAAATGGACAGTGAACCCAAGATGTGGAGTTTATTTTTGGGGAATACACAGCTACAGGAGAGAGAGAGAGAGGGAAAGAGAGAGAAGGAAAGAGGGAGAGAGAGTGAGAGAGAGGATGAAAGAGAGAGAGAGAAGGGGGAGGGAGAGAGAGAGAGAGGGTGAGAGGGAAAGAGAGAGAGGGGAGAGAGAAAGAGGGAGGGAAAGAGAGAGGAAGAGAGATAAACCAATAGGTCAACATAACTGTCCAGACCATTTCAAAAATGGCTAACGTGTGGAGTCCTGTCCAATCTGGGTTTACATGTTTGTTACATTTTTGTGTAATTTCTTAACCTTTTATAAGCATCTTGATTGTTTATAATGATTATGTAATTTATTGGGACAGAATTAGGTTCCTCAATTGTCTTACAAAGAGAACTGTTTGTTTCATTGTGTTTAGTGCAAGTAGACAAAGAGAAGCTCATGTGTAACACTTAACAACACTTAAACCCTTCTACATTTGGAGAATAAATGATTCAAAATAAAATCTTATTCCAAGAAGTGTTGACCTCTTCTGTGTTTGGAGATAAGCCAGAAACAATCCAAAGTTTCCACTGAGGGAGGCTGAAAGCGAGCATTTGCATTTTGGATTCTCTCAGCAAAAATTTCCAAGAAAGTTCTCATAAGGCAAAGATCTTGCATAACGATATTACTGTGCTTCTTTCCAAGGTGATTGAAGCTTAGAGTCTACAACACATTACAAGGCAATTACCACTTTTAACACCGGGCAAAAAATTAGTGATAGTGGATTGTCCACCCGCTTTACACCTCATCCAATTATCATCTCCTTTGCCAGATGCCTAAATGTATTGCATTAGCATCAGGCTGGCAGGCAGCAGGCAAGAGTCAGGAACCCCCAGGCAACACCCTGCTCCCACCTCTGGGCCAACACAATTTCCAGACTCTGAGCCTGGAAAAACATAGGTTGGGGCGGGGGGTGGGGGTGGGTAGCTAATGGGAGATGTTCTATCTCAGCATGGAGAAACTGGAGTGGCAGAGGCCCAAGCTCATTTTTTGGATCTCGGAAGTGCACTCCTCCTCCTGTCTGATCCTCTTTGGCTAGGCCGCTAACTGACACCAGGGTACACCATGACCTCCACCAGCATACTCCTAAAATGGCCTATGGATCCTATGTATGTCATAAAACTACAATTTGCATTTTAAGTGGAATATATTCCAACTCGGGGCACTTTGTATGCCCAGCAGCAGACTCAGGGAAGGGTTATTTTGGCTGCAGGAACAGGTTGGCAATTCCAGAGTAATACTTTCAGGGCACCATCGCTTTGGGGAGGGGGAGACCTGAAAATCCACCCCCATGTTTCGGATCTTAGTTTTTGCGGCACCAACAAACTACCAAAGATTCATCTATTGGAGACTATTTCCCATTAATTCCCTCTGGTCCCAAAGTGATGCATATGTCATGAAGCTATTAATGTATATAATATTATGGGAAAATATTTTTCTTTTAAAATAGAGGTTTAGTCTATGGGTGTGTCTTAATTGAATTAAAGCCAGACAGCCTGGGGCTTTGATGTGCATTAGTTTTGAGATGTAAGAGAGGTAGAGTGCATTTGCATTTTTTGAATAGAGCATTCAAGAAGTGGGGTGAAATCTGGCACCTAGCTAGCAGAGACCAAGCAATATGTTTATATTACTAATAAAACTGGTACTATGAAAGGGATTTTATTGTTAGAAGAGGTGGGGTTCAAAGAGGCTGGTGATACAATGAGAATTTACATTCAATGAGATGTGCTGGAGAGAACCAATAACAGTTTTCTTGTGTCAGGGCAGAGGCAATGTAAGATCAAAGTAGCTGTAAGCCTACAACTGCCTCCACAGGAACCAAAGTGAGAGGAACCTCATTTTGAATTCGTACGGTGAAAATGCTTTACCTGGTATCTGGTTAAGTCTATGGGTTGCTGTTGCCTTAACGGTAATTTGTTAAAAGTTATGATCGTAGTAATTTGTAGCCATGTGTATATATTTAACTCAAGTAAGTTAATAAAATATTTCATTTAGTTTAATATAAAACCTCTTGAGAACTGGTGGTCAGATTCCTGAATTTAGAGCTGCATCTCAAACACACAAAAGTAAAAACATAGGTTATGACAGTTGTTTAAAGTTTCCCTCTGGGATTTTTGAATAACTCAGCTTTAACAACTGCTGGGTAATAACGCATAAAATAACATCAAATGATCTTTGTGCATCGAGCAGATTTGTATGATATTTCTTTGACTGCTAGCTTAACCAAGTAAATAAACAGGATAATGCCTGTTTTTAAACACCAAAAGAATGTTTAAAAAAATGCAAATCTTCCACTGATATTGGCAAAAGTCATTTTTAGATTATAGCAACAAATTGGCTGGAGGCGCATACGGATTGGAGTGCACCTCTGGAATGGGAGGATGAAGACGTACCCCTGACCCCAGTCCATCTCTGGGTCATTAGCATGTTGTTTGTGAGCTCCCAGTCTCTGCCGCAAGTGGGAACAGAGTTCTGTTGTGGGAGGCCTTGGGGATGATGGTGAACTAAGAACTTCTGCCAACTGGGCCCACATTGTTTGGGTTTGTAGGATTTAAGTCATCGCTGCAGCACCATAGCAACAGCAGATGCTAGGGAGCCGTGGGTGTTCCTGGTGTTCGATGTTGCTGTGCGTTTCTGACATTTGTGTATACATTGCCCAGATGTACGTGTTCATCATTCCCTGTGGGGAAATGAAGGATTATTAAAAAGGAGCCAGATATAAAAATTGAATCGCATCCAACTGAGTTAAGTTTAAAGATCAGCAGAGGGAGGTCAGGAAAAATTGGTCAGAAACTCTGAGCTTTTTTATCTGAAAACTTACAACATATCTGACTGCATATGGACTGACACAAACTGATTTGCTTTGCAGTTTATGAAGAATACATCACAAGGATTAAAGAGTTCACTAGTTGTAGGAAAAGTAATGAGCACAGACAAAATAAAGAACTTCGCTGTCGTCAAACCTGTTCACGGGTTTCATGTGGTGTATTTGAGTGTAGTGAAACTTGGCAATGTGCACCTAGCAATTTAAAATTTAATTCATCCCCAGTTCCTTAGCTTTGGCAAGTATATGAGCACAGCAAGTTAAGTAGCATAGGATGTCAGAATTAAATTCTTCCAGTAATTTATTAAAGAATTCAGATCTTGATGCTCATTCAGAACACAAACATGGGCCAGGATTTTTAGGATAGCTGGGTGGGAACCCAAAGAGGCAATGGAGGACACATCACCGCTGATACTCGCTGCCCCAGTGCTTTAACACTCAAGGAGCGTGAATCGGCTGGAGACGGAACATCTGCCCCTCACTCGGGAGGAAGTCCCAACACAGAGAGCTGCCACCAATCTGATTGGCCGGAAGTTATCAAGTCCCAGCAGCACCCAAAGGTGCAGCAGACAGGAATGAGACTGCAAGAAGTCCCCAGAGTCTAAGTCCTGTGAGTCCAAGACCAGGGGGGTCTCAGGATGGGGAGTGGAGGTGAGGCCTGGTGGGTGTTGTGGGCAAATAGGTGGAGAGGCCGTGGGGAGGGGAGCACCTGCTGGACCTTATGGGGATGCGCCTGATGGCACGAAAGGAAGTTGCAGCAATGCTGGTACCAGCCGGAGCCAGTTCTGAATGGGGAAATGAAAACAGTTCGCAACAGGTGTTCCAGTAGCAAGTGCCAGTAATATTGGTCACAGGGCCAGTAATACTAGCAATACTGGCAGACCCCTAGGAACTGCTCGTAATACTGGTGATATAACTAGCTATTTTTCCACTTTATCCATTGTTTTTTATTGGTGGTGCATTTATATTTATTACTTATGGATTTATTGCTGCCACGGGCTCAAGTGAGAATCAACTGGTGTCAATAACTGAAAGTGCGAAGTCCCCTTCCGATGTGTATTTTTGTGGATGGAAATGCTCAAGATCATTGCGGGGGGGGATGGTGTTTGTGTGTGATGTGTGCCATTGTTTATGAAGCATGGATGCACATGGCCATACATGGAGCTGCCTCTAAGTGTGTTGGAGCTCCATACAACAGTAGCCAGGGAATTAACAGATAATGAATTTGTTCTCTGGCCTGTCATGTTTTCCCAGTGCCGCTCAGTGATCGCCAAGCTGCCGTGCAATTGAACCTGTAGGGAGTAAAAGGAACATTATCAGTAGCCTGCATGCAAGATCTGTAAGTGCAGACTAAATTACTGTACATATACAGACTCTGCATGAATGCAGATGATATATATCACTGCCTATGATATCTATCACTTTAAAAGGTGTTTTCTGGGTGAACTGACACTGATTTTACTTGGAACATTGAGAAAGTCATAACCTCCCATCCATTGGAGTGTAAAGTGGCTCCGTACATGTACTTGCCCCCCCGACTGTGAGAATAAGTACGGATGGGGCTTTAATCTGCGCAGGCCTGGGAGGAGGTGTCACTCTGAGAGGTATGGTTCCGGACTGCAATGTCCCCACACGAGATTGCTATGGTCCCTGTGCTGCGACAGAAAGCAAGAGAAATAGTTTAAGCTTATATGATTCCAGCACGAAGGTAGCTGTGCCATGAAGGTTATGGCTGTGTAAACAAATATATTACTCTGCGTGAAGGTGGTGAGAAATTGGGCCTGGAGTCTGCAATTGAGCCTTGATAGCTCCTCCAACCTCTCCTGGAGGCCTCGGTTAATTGGGGAAAACCTCCTGCAGCTCCTGCTGTAGGGCTGCCTTCTCTACCTCCAGCCTCTCACTGGTCTTCCTGGGTCTGGGCGGGTTCTGTGATACCCTCCAGCTGCACTGGGGCCCAGGACTGTTAGCATCATTAGTCTCCACCGCTAGCCATTGGCGCATCACGCTCCTCAGCTGCTTATGTCAGGCCCCATCCATTTGGGAAATCTTATCCTTATATCAGGAAAACAAGGTTGTTGGCATTTTTGCCGTGAACAGGCAAGAAATTTCCATGCGCTATTTCCTTTTAGACATATAATTATCCATGCAGCTCTGTGAGAATACAACATTAACCAACACAATGAGAAACAATGAGTAGATGGCTACTGGAGAACATGTACCCTGGCCGCACTAGCATCTTTTGTTCGCGTGAATGGTTGTGAGGGAGAATCCTCAGCATTGCCATCAGTCTCAACAGCAATGTCCCAAACCTTTGGGATTCGGAGGTGCGATGATTCCATCTGCTCCCTGATGCCTTTGTGGGACTCTGCAGATAATGAAGGGAAACCTCAGCATGCCTCTAAGACACATTTAATTTGCAATGGTCAAGAGTACAAATTTTCAGCTCTGTCACTGAGATTTACCTACAGACAAAAGGATCTTCACCTTATGAAAGACATCGTCCTGTTTCCAGTTCTCCTTCCCTGAATCGTAGTTGACCGAGCTGCCCACACTTGCTTGGACCCACCTCACCTTGCGCACACACTGGACTCATAGTGGGTCACAGCATCAAATATTTTAATGTCTTTTGTGATGGACGCAATCCTGCAGGAGGTTTTGTCATCAAGGTTCCACTTGCCAACTAGGCCTCCCATGGGGGGTCCCCCAGCGGTGGGCACTGCGGGGGGGGGGGCTTCCCTGATGTCAACCTGCCGGGACATGGGATCCCCCAGCAGAGAACGCAGCAAAGGGCTTCCCTGCCAGTCACAGGTTCTTTCATGGCTGACCCTACCAGCCTCTCTGTGCCGGGGAGGATTCCATTCCAGGGTTCCATCACAGTATCATTGGCAGTAAAGTTAGATTAAGATTAAATTGAAAATTATGCTTATTTGCATAATTTTCCTGACCAACGCCCCCACCCCGTCAAGCTTCTGCATGCTTTACGGTGATTGTATACATGTTACTTAGATTTATCATGTATTATAATGTATTACAATACTGCACATTACTGTATACGTATTTTATGATATGTATTTTAAATTAGGTTTATAACGGAAAATAAGCATTAAGGCAGGTTTCCCACAGAGGCTTCAGGACATCAGGACCACATGGGGAGGTTCCCAGAACCTGCACTTGCTGGAAGCCAATCTGGGTATTTCCCATGGGACCGCTCCCATTGAGGTGGGTGCTCACGCTCATGGCAGAGGTGTCCTCTGAGGCAATATAAAAATTTAATTGTTTAAAGGGACAAAGGGGGCCGGGCCGGCAGCGACATTTGGGGTTGATGGGCCCTTCTTTATGGGCTGGAACTCCCAGTTCCAAAGACCCCACTAGACTGCCAGAAGGAGGCTGCCTCCATTAAGCGGGGAAATGCTGCCTGGCGCTAAATACTCTCAGAAGAAACTCTGTGCCTGAACCCGGAGAAGTTTCCCAACTCAGTAGCCTTGTACTCTCTCTTCCTCAGACCCCAACTCACCCCCAGTTCCAGCGAGATTGAATTTGACCAGCCATGCAGCCAGCAGGAAGACGTAACTACAAGTACTTAACTACAAACTTTATCTCGAGCCAGGTGGCGAGCACACAATATCAGAATTGACTGTCTACAGGTGGAAGAAGGAATGCCTGACCGAAGAGCACCCACTTGCAAATGTGAATGATGGTCATGGTCAGCCAGAAGAGCAACATGAGACAACACAGCAGGGACCGGAAGAGATGGATATCCTTTGGCAACAGCAGAGGGACGAGGTTCTGTATGATGATGCTCCAGGCAGGGTGCACGGTGCCTCAGTGATACCCTCTCCTGAAGCGATGGGGATACAATCAGAGTGACAGCAGGACGAGGCTCAGGATGGTGACACATCAGACTGGGTACATGGAGCTTCAGACATATCATCCATAGATCGGGTAAGACTTGAACCTCTGACACCAAGAATGGCCAACATATTAGCTTTAGAAGCTAAGTTAGCCATTGCTAAATCCCACACTAATTGTTCTCTTGAATAGAAATCTGGAGAAGGAAGTGTGCTGCATCACCAAGACACTGTTGACGATCATGGGGCTTGTGAAGGATCAGCCACAGAGGATCCAGGCACAGGTATACTGTAGGATAAGGATGCTCGGCAGAGTAAGGGTTAATGTGGGACTGGAGAACAGTACCGCCCACATGGTGTTGTAGAGGGTCACATGATAGTGGACTGTCTATGGATTAGAGTCTGGAAGGAGCTGGCATGGAGACAGGACCCATGCATGGCGGTACCTGGGTATGCACATAGTTATGGATTAACAATAACTGGTTTATGATTAACTATACAAGCCTCCAGACCTCTCCATGAAACATCAAACAACCTTTACAACATATACCACTTCTAACGTGATTCAATCTCAAGCAGTTGGAAGCAATTAAAGTCTAAACACAGCCCCGCCATGAACAATGAGGCTTGCTGTTGATAAAACTGCCTGACCTCACCATTCGTGGCATTGTGGCCAAAGTTTGGCTGGATGGTGTGCAAGGGTTTCTTTTAACTTTCTGCAACAAAATCTCCATTTGGGCTCCAGTACGTCAATTCTCAAAAAAATCTTTTCCAGCAATGCAGCCAGCCTACAATTCCACTCCGATTGCCTGTGTTGCTATCGTTAGTCAGCTCTTTCAGAGCTTTTGAAGAAGAAGAGGCCCCATGCACCAATTGTGAGCAGCCATGTGTCGTTAAACATCTAACCAGCGGCAACTTTCTCGTCACTTCCGATCTCAAGTTCAGACACTCTTCCAGAGAGATGAAATAAGAGAGAATTTGAAGTACGGAGAAAACTTTAGAAATTTGTTGGAGGGAAATATTGAGGATATTTATGATGGAGCATATTACAGAAACGTGTCTGAGGAAGGCCAACTACTTAGTGATAGAAATAACGTCTCATACATATTTAGGTGGAGTCCCAGTATTTAACTCTTACAAGTGCTCATTACGGCCTGTGTATTTAATGATTAACGAGCTCTCCACAAAACTCAGAATTAGTCATCTTATTCAAGCTGGATTATGGTTGGGAAAACGCAAAACAAAAATGGAATTATTCCTGGATAAAGTTGTCAATCAAGTGGGGAGAGTTGGAAGAAATGTTTGAATAGAGGCTAGGGCGGGAGGTGATAACCAGCAGACTCTTTCCACTTTGCTGTTGTGTTTATTCTCCTGCACGTTCTGAAATGTAGAAAACAGTCCAGTTTAATGAATATCATGGATGTGGCTTGTGCTACCATCCTGCTAAGACAGTAGAGCAGGTTGTGAATTACCCAATAGATGTTTGTGAGTATGATGAAAGGAGGGGTGATGAAATATTTTATGATTTGTCAAGGGCACTGAAAGAGGGAAGGACAGTTCGAGGTGATAAGGGACCTTTGTGAGCTTGCCACATTTTTCAGAATCTTGGAGAATTCCCCCAGACTTCATGCACTGCCTTCTACTGGGAGTTCTCAGGCAGTTAACTGAATTGCGGCTCTCCTCACGAGCAAACGAGGAACTTTACATTGGGTCTCCCTGAAGTATAGCGGCGCTGGAAGAGCCTCTGCATTCCATTAGGCCGTCTAGTTTTGTAGCAAGTTTTCCCGAGACCATTAGCTGAAAGGAAATACTGGGAAACCATGTGATTATTGTTCTACAGCTTGCCATGTTTAAGTGGGCCACTTTCAGATATGTATTGAAATCACTGGATTGTGCTCGTGCAGCTCTCTTTCCTCCTGAAATCCTGACGTAATCAGAGAGGATTCACTGGTGTTCGATTTTAGTAAAATTGACCCTATGGGTGCCATATGGTTCCAGCTCAAGTTGCCTGAGTAGTACTGGTGCCTATTGGTGGCTAATCAGAAATGGAGAGCCCCTACTGGGTTTCCCAGGAGTCCAGTAGAATTGCCAGTTTGCTTCCGGTAAAATCCAACCGAGACCTGTTAAGACCAGTTAAGGCTTAAACTGGACCAAACTGTTTTTTTCCTTCTGGCTGTCGACTTCTGGCTGACTTTTCTTCGGGAAGGCGATCAGTCACTTCAAGTGCAGCCATTACAGTGTGTTTCTGGCACTTTCTCCTTTTGTTTCGGACCCCCTGAATTTGCAGGCTTTTCTTTGCATTTTCTCAACTGCCCAATTTTCATTCAATATTTTCCCCCCTTTTTTTTATGTTAACGCTCTTTTTCTCTTCATGTCCTTTCAATGTAGTTTCGGAACGATCGATTCCATCATTGAACAGATTCCTGTTAAGCAGTTAGTAGGTCATTTAAGTCATGAACAACTTTGCTGTGTTTGAAGAATACCTGCTCCCACTTACCTCTGAGCCCAAAATGTTGACTCTTTGCCTTCCTCGGTTGACTGAGCTGCATTGTGTCTCCAGCATCTTCTGTTTTCTTTTCAGGTTTCCACCATTTGTAGTTCCTTTCCTCCTTGTCACGCTACCATGGAAATGATTGCCTTGCATTATGCATAGCTCAATCAACTTAGCCTCTTACCCATTCTCCATCCTATTTTCATGTCCAACATATTTTTGTTGCCCTTTTGGCTTGTGCTCCTGCTCTCCCCATCTGTTCTTTATCAGAAATAGGTTCTTGCATTAAAGAAGCACTGAAGGTGAAGGATGCATTCACTGTGACTCTGGGCCCAGTGATGATCACCACTGGATCCAGTGCTTCACGCCTTTGTAATTCCTCTGGGAATCCCTCCAATCATTGCCACAAGTAATGTCTATCAGGGAGCATTGTTTTTTCCCAAATATTTGGAAGATTGAAGCTGTAGGCTTCAGTCTCTGCTACAAATTCTCTTCCCTAGACATTGACCGTTCCTTTTCCTGGCAACTGTCTGAGGTTGAACCAATCTTTTTTGCATATTTGGCCTTGAGATGGCCACATATTTGCTCCATCACCTACTTCCACCCCTCCAACATTGCCCGACTCCACTCCTGCCTCAGATTACCTGCTGCTGAAACCCTCATCCATGCCTCTGTTGTCGCTAGTGCTCTCCTGACCTGCCTCCCATTTCCTACTCTGCATAAAGTTGAGCTCAGCCTATCTTCCCGTTCATCCATCACTCATGTGCTCACTGGCCTACATTGGCCCCTGGTCCAGCAGCACCTAAATTGAAAATTCACATCCTTGTTTGCAAATCTCTCCATGGCCTCGCCCCTTTCTCTCTCTGTAATCTGCTCCAGCCCTGTACGTCTTTGACACATTTGTGCTTCTTCAATTCTTGGCGCTTGCACATCCCTGTTTTTAACTGCTTCCCTTATCAGCCACTCCTTCAGCTGCGCAGGCCCCAGGCTCCCTCACTAAATCTCTCCATCTTTCTATCTCTCTCTTCTCCCTTAAAATGTGACTTAAATCTTTGACCAAGCTTTCGGTCATCCATCCTAACATCTTCTTATGCAGCTCAATGTTAAATCTTGTTTGATAAAACTCCTGTGAAGCACCTTGGGATGTTTCACTACTCTAAAGTTCCTATAGGAATACAAGTCGTTGTTTTTATATGTATTTTACCCTTATCACTAACACTTTACTCTGTCCTTACTCCATATTTACCCTTTCTGTACACTTTGCATCTCCCCTCGTTAAGATGTAAAATCATGTAGTCACACTGGTTAGTTTTAGATATTGGCAGGTCCTGATGTATACACTATCCACAAGATAGTGCATTTGAAGATCAATAATTCCTGATGATTAACCATTGCATCCAATTTAATTGTCCATAATTTACAAATAATTGTTATATAGGAAACAATTTATCACTTAAACTGATACATTAAAGGATAATAATTCTCTAAGACTTTATCAGAACAAAGTATGTAAATCTTTGTAATCACTGAACAATCGGTTGAATAATGGGAGGGCCTATTTTGAGTTGACTAAACCACTGAATTTAGTGTATTGTCTTTACAGATTATCTTCTGCATCTCTACTTTGCGATTTTTAAAACAATATATTTGTTCATGGCATTTGAGCATTGCAGGCAAGGGCAGCACTTAGTGCCCATCTCCAACTGATTATCCTTAGAAAGTAGGTGGTGAGCAGTCTTCTCAGAATGTTCCAGTTTGTCGGGTGTCGGTACACTCACCGTGCTGTTAGGGAGCAAGTTCCAGGATTTTGACCCAGCGACAGTAAAGGAATAGTGATGTAAATCCAAGGCAGGATGGCATGTGGTTTGGAAGAGAACTTGTGTGGTGGTGTTCCCATGTGTCTGCTGCCCGGTTTCTCTGTCTGTAGAGGTCATGGGTTTGGGAGGTGCTGTTGAAGGAGCCTTGGCGAGTTGCTGCAGTGCAATTTGTAGGTGGTGCACACTGTAGCCATGGTGGAGTGAATGTTTAAGGTGGCGAATGGCTTACCAATCTAGTGGTCTGCTTTGGCTTGGATGGCTTTGAACTTCTTGAGTGATGTTGGACATTCATTCATGCAGGCAAGTCTAGAGTAATTCCAACAAACCCCTGATTGGGGCCTTGTAGATGGTGGACAGGTTTTGGAGAGAAAGGAGGTGAGTTACTTGCTGCAGAATTCCCAGCCCCTGACCTGCTCTTGTAGCGGCAGTATTTATGTGACTGGTCCATGAGTTTCTGGTTAATGTTGACTGCCAGGATGTTGAGAATCACTGAAATTCTGATTCAGTGTTGCACTATTCAGACCTCTTGCTCCTCTTCATAGATGATAAGATTGCGATATCTCATGGATCTTCAGATGTTTAGAGATTGTGGTTTTGGCCAGTGCAACCCAGAGTCTATTCTTTAACATCTAGTATCTTACAAACCCTATATTTTTTGATGCAGTGGTTTGCACGCACCCATCCTGAAAACTAAAGGAAATAGAGTATATCCTTTCTAACTCAGGCCTAGTTTCAATGATGTTAATATATATATAGGCAGCGATTATATTTAAGATATTTATTACAACTACATAACATTATGATATAGCACATGCTGTTTTTTTAAATAGGCAGAGATGCCTAAAAGCTTTCGATTCACTACAGTGCATGTGTGTGCTGCGGGACCATACCTGTTGCAGTTCTTGTGTGAAGGTTATTTATAGAATCGTGCTGTAATTCAGCTTTTAAGAAATAAATAAGTACCCATTCCTGCATTTACGTAGCATCTTATGGAGAAAGCAAAACACTTTACAAAAGAATTTGTTCTTAACACCCGCTGCCTGTTCTGCAAACAGACAAGATTCTGAAGGGGCTTCACAAGGTAGACATTGGGTGCAATTTTCCCAAATTTACACGGGGCAGAATTTTACGACAGTGGGATTTTACCTTCCCGCTGTCGTCAATGGGGTTTATAACGGCCCGCCGCATTTTACAGCCCCGTCCCCGCCGAAATGGGGCCGTAAAATTCTGGCCACTAAGTGCAGTAGCGGGCGGGGAAAACAATGCTTTACACCCCTCTCCCACCCCCACCCCCCCCACCGCCGCAATGGCAGGTTTTCACGCCGTATCGTCCCAAACCCGCCACATTATTTCTCCCAGGAAACACGTCGCTTCCATGGCGGGCGGGCTCTCATTCGCCCGACTGCCATCACCCTGCCGCTGCATCACGCCGGGCACCATGTTTAAAGTCCAGCCGCAAGCACACATCTCAGTGCTTCCGGACCGCCACTGCTGCACGGAAGGCATGGCCCTGAAACTGAAGAAGAACACAGCCCCCCTCAGGATCAGCGATGCATCCCTCGAGTGCCTTTTGGATGTCGTGGAGGTCCTCTAACCCCCGCTCTGGCCTCAGGATGGGCAGCAACAGCACTAACCTGGCTCGGGAGGTGGTGGCAGTGGTGGTCAGCGCCAACGCCCTTCAAAAGCGGACAGCCACCCAGTGCCGCAAGAGGGTGAATGATCTCCTCCGTTCGGTCAAGGTAAGTCACTCTTCTCATCACTCTACAACTCATACGCTCACAAGCCCATCACACATCCACAGGGCCCTCACTCACTGCCGGTTCAAGGGACATCACCATTCACTCTCACACACTCACCATCATTGTCCTCATCCCATTCATGGGACCACTCACCTCACACACATGCCAGGCATCCTTATCATCTGGCCTGGCAGGCATCCTGTTTACACTTTCTCCATCACTATTCATGCAGGACAAACTGGCACACAACAAGAGGAAGAGATCGCTGACTGGTGGGGGAATGCCCGAAATCAAGGTCCTTGTGGACTTTGAAAACAGAGCCATCCAAATGGCCGGCGATGCCCAGGACCAGTCCTGTGCTGACAGTGAGGTCAGTGCTGCTCTAAGTGAGGATCTAGCAATGCAACATCCATCAGGAAACCATGCTGTGAGTGTTGTGTCCTGTTTCACAGGCCACTGCCATGCACTAATTATCTCCCCTTGCTTCCACAGGCACATCTGGGAAACAGCCAACAGAGTCCACGACCCAGGGCTCCAATTAAGCCCTGAAGAAACCTCTGGAGAGGAATCTGAAGGTACCCTCTCTGAAGTCCCATCACAGCGCCCACCCACACCCTCCACCAGCACAGAAACACACACCTCGGTGGAACCTAGCTTTAGAATAGACATGGGATCACATACTGGTGAGCACATCGCACTGTCTGATCCATTGCAGGCAGTGGCAGGGGCTTCTCAGGTCTCTGGCACTTGGAGGGCTGCTGGAGATCAGAAATTTGCTGAGTCCGAGTCAGATGACGAGCCTCTGGACTTGATCATATCACAGTTACTAGAGTTGCAAAAGCAAACTTAGGAACATCAGGAAGGGATTTCCGCTGCACTCCTCAGATTGCAAAGCACAATGGACGAGTCTGTCCACCTTCAGGCTGAGGTGATGGCGGCAGCATACCAACACACCGAGGTCAACACTGGTAGGATGGTGGCCACCATGAAGACCTTGGTCCAGGATTTTGCTCCTGCACTGCTGTGTGGGCTCAACTCCATCGCTGATGTCATAGTTGGCCCCCAACAGTGTGTACTCGATAGGGGTGCCGGGCAGCTCAATCTCACTCCAGCTACCCCTGCTCTCCAAAGAGCAGCCTGGGGCCCCCGGGCACACTCTGGGCCCATCCATCCAGGTGACTCCGGGAGTGTCCAGCCCATCCGACTCCACTCAGTGTCACCCCAGCAGCTCCAGATCCACAGGCCGAGGAGGGTGCCATGGCCACATAGCAGTGCCCCAAAAGCAGGCCAGGGCCCTCCAAGTCTTGGCCCTCCAGAGAACGCCTGCCAAAGTCATGACACACAGGGCGTTGCAGTCAGCAGGCTGCCTCCACCTCCACTGTGGATGCCTGGGGAGCAACAAGACGTAGCGGCAGGGTTAGGACAGTTAAGGAGAATTAGTTGCACAGACTGATCACAGGTGTTAATCACCAGTACATATTGTTCACTATTGTCAATAAACTCCCAAGAATGTCTCCCTGCCTATGGCTACTTGTTCTGATGAGCAGTGTTCTGGTCACTCAGATGTGAAACCTTTCTGCGCAAGATAAAGGCAGGTGTCTCAGTCCAGGGCCTCTTCCCTGTGCTCTGTGCAGCCTTCAGACCACAGTGATGGTCCAGCCTCACACTCCCTGAGAATATTACCGATGCCTGCACCTCAGCGGTGCTTGTCATTGCTGCCAGAATGTCTCTCTGTCTACTCTCAGCACCTTTAAGGTGAGGCTGGCCCCCATCTGTTCATCACCTGTGACCAGTGACGCTGTGCTCCTGAAGGGCTCAGGTGCTGAAGGCAGACAAAGGATCAGATGCTTCTAAAGTTTCATGGCTGTGTCTCTATGATATGACCCTGATCACAGAGCACAAGTGAGCTGCCCTTGGCCAGACAGGAGTCAGACATTCTCAGAGACTATGTGAAGATTTATGGAGTGTCCTCATTGCATGTTGCCATCATCCTCCTGCAGTCCAGCAACTATTAGGGCCTCCACTGCGTCTCCATGACAGGAGCATTCTCACAGAGGGTATTCGCGCTGCCATAAGCCAGACTAGACTCAAATGTTCACAACTGCGATGTGAGGATCTATGGGGTCTCACTGCATGTTGTCATCATCCTCCACAAATCTGGCAGCTTTGAGGGCTTCCCGAGTACCTGCCTCATCTAGCCAGTGTGAGGGCCTCATCCCCATATCGTCTCCTCTGAGGACCTCCTTACCCTCAACCCCTTGGTGTCCTCCTCATTGGAGGAGACGTGCGGTTCCTCCATCTCCTCCTCAGCCAGCTCGTCTCCGTGTTAGAGTGCCAGGCTGTAAAGGGCACGGCAGATGATGACAATTGTGACACCCTCTGCCGACTGTATTGCAGGGCCCCACCAGACCGCTCCAGGCACCAGAACCTCGTCTTCAGCGTCCCGATGGTTTGCTCCACTAAGGTGCGAGCTGCAGCGTGAGCTTCATTATACAGTCACTCTGCTGCAGTCTGAGGCCATCGCACGGGTGTCATCAGCCACGGCCTCTGCAGGTAGCCCTTGTCCCTAAGGAGCCAACCCTGCAGCCTCTGTGGACCCAGGAAGACACCAGGCATCAGTGACCGACTGAGGATGTAGGCGTCGTGCACAGTCCCTGGAAACCGTGCATGCACCTGCAGGATGCGTTTCTGGTGGTTGCATACCAGCTGTACCTTCAGCGAGTGGAACGCCTTGCGGTTGATATAGTTAACCATGTGTTGCAACAGAGATCTGAGCAACATACGAGTGCAGTCAATTGCACCCTGCACTGGTGGGAAACCCGAGATCTGGGCGAATCCAATTGCTCTTGCATCCTGGCTGTCCCACTCCTGGGCAAAATGCACAACATTGTGTGCCCTCGTGGAGATGGCATCCATGACCTCATGGATGCATTTGTGGGTGGAAGCTTGTGAGATCCCACAGAGGTCACCTGTGGAGCCCTGAAAGGAGCCACTGGTGTAGAAATTTAGTGCCACGGCCACTTTCACAATCACTGGCAGTAAATGCCCTCTTGGCGCCAAATCCTGCAATGGTTGGCAGATGTGACTGACCAGTTCCCTAGACATGTGTAGTCTCTGGTGACATTGGTTCTCAGTTATCTGCAGGAATGAAAGGCGGCGTCTATAGACTGTGGGTGTCGCTAGGTGTCGACCTGCGACGTCTCGCTGTGGCTCTTGGGCACCGTGTGTCGGGCATCTGCCATGCCCTTTACAACCTGGCACTCTAAGCCACGCCTTCTTCCTGAGGCTCCTGCCTCTGAGCAGCCAGGAGCCTCAGTCGTTCTCTCCTCCATCGTCTTCGCTCTCTGTAGGCCATCAGGCATACAGCTAGTTCACCAGGCTCCATGATCCTGATGTACTCCTCCTGCAGGATGAAAGAGAGAGACAGGTGGTTAGCATGGGTGCACTAAGAACCTGTCCTGGTTATGTGTGATGGCCGCTTAATGCTTCCTGGAAAGTGGTGGCCACCACTTGGATGGCCAGAGATTAGTGCGCTGCGTGGCTGCCCAAAACCCCGCGCCTCCGCCCCATTCCACCCGATCGAATGGCGGCAGCTTTGTCCATTGGGCTGCATGCTGTGCTCTCAGCTCAGACACAGGCATTCTCCTAACCCACACTGCAAGGCTGCACTGTTAGCTTGAACCATGGGGGAGACTGGTCCAAACCAGGGATGATGACATTGCAAAGGGCAGTGGGCGCCTCCAGCAGTGACTGCTCAATGGCCAGCTTTAGCAAGGAGATTGTACAACGTGTGCAGTTGTCCAACTGTTCGCCATCCACTAAAAAGCTCAGGACTTTGCAGTCTGAGCCAGTGGCAGGGGTGGAGATGGTGGGGGGTAAAAAGCTTTGGAGCACTTGGTGGCACTTTCATGACTCTACGTTGCTCGAATGGACAAATAAGCTAGAAGCCCGACTCCAATCATATCAATGTAGCTGCACCTGAAGTGTCTGAGTTGCAGAGGAATGGTCACTTTCTACAGGTTTCCCTAATGCGCGGCCACTTCCCTCATCCACCATACCCCCCACTAAAATGCTTGTGTGCTATATTCAACAGACAGGCTGCCCTTGCCCCCCCACTCCACAAGTCGCCTCAATGGCAGGGCTGCCCTTAACTCTGACTCCCCAGCGCCCCTCAAGCTTGAAGTCCAACAGGCGACCCTGGTGAGCGCTGCACATCGTTGCTGTGTACTCACCTCCAAGTTCCCTTCAAAGTGCGGGCCGCCAAATGCACGTCGCTTATGTGCTGTTATGAAACACGTTGGCAGGAAAGTACGTTGGCATGGACGGACGATCCAGCGGACGGGGGGGGATGATTCCGGTGGGCAGGCCTGATAGTGATATGTTGATGTCTGACAATCAGGTTCCCGACGCCATGGGCGGGCTGAGCAGATGATTGCGAACTGGTTTCCTGCCATTGTAAAACCAATCACGCCATATTGTCCGCTCACGCCACCAGCCACGCCCGACGCCAGTGGGCACAGAAAATCCTGCCCATTGAGAGGTTGTTTCCCTTTACTGGGGAATCTAGAATGCGGGGTCACAGTTTCCAGATGAGGGATCGATTGTTGTGAATCTTTTGAATTCTTCACCCCACAGGGTCATGGATGAGCCATCAAAGAGTATTCAAGATTGAGGCGGATAGATTTTTGTCCCCTCGGGGAATCAAGGGATATGGGTAGTGGGCAAGAAAGTACAGTTGAGGTAGAATAGCAACCAGGATTATATTGAGTGGAGGAGCAAGCTCAAGAGGCCATAAGGTCTAGTCTTGAGCCTATTTTTTTATGTTTTTATGTTTCAACAACACCCAAATAAGCTGTCATGAGATGAGTAGCCCCCATCAATCTCTGGTGATGTTGATTGTGAGAAGGGTGTTGGTCAGGTGTAGGGAGAATTCTTGCTGCTTTGCTTTGAATTGTTACCTCTAGACTTGGCAACCCCAGTGCACTCTTGGCTGGCCTCCCATGTTCTACTTTCCGTAAACTTGAGGTCATCCAAAATCCCGCTGCCTGTGTCCAGGTTCAACCAAGTCCTAGTCACACGTCATCCTACTTTGGCTCCTGGTTAAGCAATGCCTCAATTTTAAAATTCTCATCCCTTTTTGTTCAAATTTCTCCATGGCCTCACCCTTTCCTGCCTCCACAATTTTGTCCAGCTGCAAAACCCTCCAAGACATTTGTGCTTATTTAATGATCGGTGGCCATGCCAACGGTTGCCTAGGACCTCAGGTCTGGAATTCTGGCCCTTAATTTCTCTCTCCCTCGCTTTTCTAAGACACTCCTTAAAACCTATCGCACCTGCCCTGATATCACTGTGTGGCTCAGTGGCCTGGGTTTTGTGCTCGTCGGGCACGTGCAATTGGCCTGCCTAGGAGCAGTCGGGAAACAGGCCCCCGTCTGCAATCAGCCCCCGACCACAATTTCACACTGGCTGGTCAATTAATGACCGTGCGCTGAAAAGCTCAGCGCTGCCAGGGGTGGGGGGCAGGAAGAGAGCGGATGCCATTGTCACCACGGGGGGGCGGGTGAGCGTTTCCACTGAGCTTCCTGAAGACAGACAGCTGCCTCAGGGAGCTGCAGACCTCCAAACATTAAAAGAAAGCACAAAAATGCTGCAAAAAATGTCCATGCAGAGCAAACAAGCACCTGAAAGCAGAAAGCAGACCTCATAAAAATACTGTCCCCAGACATTTCTTTTTATTTTACATCCTAACAGAGATTTCATCCCGCCCTGAGATGAGGTTTCATCAAAAATGTAAATACCCGCCTGGCCGATTGGCCAGTCCGCCAACTGTGAGGCTGGACGGGCCATGGAAAATCGCTGACAATTGCGCCATTAATGGGCTTACTTGCCCGGTTAATTGTTGGCGGGCGCTCTTCCAACTGCAATGCACCCGCCAAGCAAAATATTACACGATTTCATGCCCGGTCGGTTCGGGCATGAGCCTGCCTGTGGAATGTAAAATTCTGCCCAGTGTGTTTTATAATGCCCTTGTGAAGCAGCTTTATTATGTTAAAGGTGTTTTAACAATGCAAGGTGTTGTTGTTGAATAGATGCAAAGAAGCCTCTGACATCCACTGAATGACTGACTCACACGATCCGCGATTCATGTTTTTTTAGGGTACGATTTGTGATTCCGCGGCATGAATTAAGGGCAAAAGTGCATTAAGTCCAGAGAGTAAAATAACAATTATCCTCAAGACGCTAACTGATTGTTGATCGCTATAAGTTGAATACTATAAGGTATTCTAATTTTCTTAAGGATTCCTCCCAATGTCTGCAGCATTTCCTTTTCCCATTGCTTGATGGAATTAGTTGGGGGTAGCACTGAGTTATTTGACAAAAATCTTGTTTTATTTTGTTGAATAAAATATTTCATAGAATTTACAGTCATAAATAAGTCATTCAGCCCTGGTGGTCAATTGTAGTGTATATGCTTCATGTGAGTCTCTTCCACTCTAATTGCCTTACACAGTTTCGTTTACCTAGTGTCAGTGAGATACTCCATTTCACGCTACTGCCAAAGACCAATTTCACCTTTTTTCCAAATTCATTCCTGGGATGTGGGCGTCACTGGCTAGGCCAGCGTTTTTTGCCAAACCCCAATCGGAGATTACGCTGGAGGGAGGGTCCAGAAAATCCTGCTCTTAGGGGGCAATCACCCCAGATTTGCCCAAAGTGCTGTGCCAGGCGGGAGAAAGGACATTTTACCCACCAGCCGCAATGGCGGGTCTTCGCACTGTATCGTCCCATTCCTGGCTTGTCCCGCCTCATCCTGCCTCATTAATTATGCATTCACGGGAAACACACTGGATCGCTGGCGGGAAGGCTCTGATTTGCCCGCCACATTATAGTTAAAGCTCACCAGAGCGCAGCCTGCTTCATGCCTACAGACCAGGGCCGCTCCAGGCGACAGATAGCTCCGAAAGCAAAAGACACGGCAGCCCTCAAATTTAGTGACGGCTCTCTGAGGCACCTGCTGGGACGCTCATGGCTGCAGGAGGTCCACCAGAGTCACCAATCCAGCCTGGGAGGCGGTGACAGTGGCCGTGAGGGCCACCGGAGCGCAGAGGAGGTCAGCCATCCAGTGCAGGAAGACGATGAATGTTCTCATCCATTCTGCCAGGGTGAGTCAACCATCTCATCACTCTCAGCTCACACACTAACAAACCCATCACATATCCACGGGGATCTCACACCTCAAGGGACAGCACCACTAACTCTCACACACACCCTCACATCTCCATCAGGCTCATTTCCTCTTGAGCTCACATCCTCATCCCCTCCATGGCTCCACTCACCATACAAACATTCCACACAGTGCCATGTGTCCTGCTCACACTCTCTACATCTGTTCTTATGAAGCAGAAACTGGCTCACAACAGCAGGGAGAGGTCCCAGACCGGGGGTGGAGTGGCCCACATTAGACCCCTCACTCATTTTGAGGAGTGTGCCATCGCACTGACTGGAGAGGATGTGGACCGTTCCTGCAGCAATGGTGAGATCAGTAGCGAACACACATATGAGGATCCTGCACCACATCATCCCTCTCTCAACGCAAATGTGAGTGCCCTTTCTCCTGCTTTTGACTCTGCTGCCATGCACCAATTATCTCTTCTTTGGTTCACAGGGAACTCTGCCAAGCGACCAACACCCTCAGCCAGCCAGTCCCTCAGCTCCATCCAGGTCCTCACCTCCAGGCAAGAGGACACCTCCTGCATTGAAGAGCTGGAAATAAGCAGCCTGGAAGGCCCATCTCAGCGCTTACCCACACCCTCCACCAGCACAGAGAAACACACCTTGGTGAGTCCTAGATCTAGAGCAGGCTCAGGTTCACAATCTGGTTACCGCACAGACACGTGTCCGCAGCAGGAGGAGGCAGGTTCAGCCGAGCTCCCAGGCACTCGAAGGACTGCGGGGGAAGAGGCATTTGTGAGGTCTGAGTCAGATGATGAACCTCTGGATTCGGCCTTCCAACTCATCGTGGAGTGTAAGCAGAAGGCGGGGGAACATCATGCAGAGCTGTTGGAAGCCCTCGACAGAGTGGCTTGAGAGTCGGAGGAGTCTGTTTACCTGCTCTCTGATGAAGTAATGCCCACGTGTGCGCGTATGGAGATCTCCATGAGGAGGATGGCAAATGCCATGGAGACCCTGGTCCAGCAGAACGCAGAGATGTGCGCAGACCTGCACTCCATCACGGGATCCATGGGTGAGTTCCTGCAGTGGCAACACAAGAGGGAAACAGGGCACCTTGACGTCCCTCCAGGTGCTCCTTCCCCTCAAGGAATGAGGCCAGGGCCCTCGAGCACCCGAAGGGAGGAGGAGCGACAGCTGGACACCGCTGAGTCATCCACTCAGTAATCTGAGAGGTTGTCCGCTCCCTCCGAATCCCCTTTGCCTGTGACCCTGTCAACCTCGTCCTCTGTCACTACAGAGGGAGCAGCTGGCCCACAGGAGGACAGCCAAAGCAAGTCAGGGCCCCCAAGGCCTCAGCTCTCCAGAGGACCCACGCGCAAGTGATCAGAGGCAACAGGGCCAACCATTGCACAGGCTGTCTCCACCCCTGCTGCGGATGTCAGGGCAGCACCTAGAAGAAGCAGTAGGCCCAGAAAAGTTAAGTATTTGTAATTACAAGTGGTTGCACGGGTGAACACATTTTGTCACTTTATAATCTGAAAATATATTCACTTTCACTGAATAATGTGTAATGTTGTCTTTCAGCTTCATTTACAGGCTTCGTGAGTCCTCCCCCTGTACTCCCTCCACTAGCAGCTCAGCTGCACGCAGCCAGACCACGAATGATTCTGGAGGGAGAAGTGTGTGTGTGTGTGGCAGGGCCTTTCGAAGCCTTGTGTAAGCATTTTCCCACGTACACGGAGCCTTCATCCATCACACTCATCTCACTGTCCCAAACGTTTTCAATGCTGCCTGCTGTGGTTCACTTTCAGATGTTCATCTGAGCTGGACCTGCATCTCCGTCCACCCACTAATTGCTCTCTTATGTAGCAGGAGCCTGAAGGGTGGGATGGTGAGGGTGCGGCAGTAGCAGTGGAAGGGATGGCGATGGCGGGTAGTGGGTACGAGGAGGCAGACATGGAGACTGGGGTCGGGAAGGAAGAATTCAGGGAGGTCAATGTGGATGGGGGGTGGGATTCTCAGGAAGGTAGGGAATGTGCACATTCACCTGGACATCCTGGAAAGAAAAGGGTTCGGGTTGGTAGGTAATGGTGGGGAGGTGGAAGGTGATGCCGGGGGTGGGGTCAGCAGTGATGGGGGAAAGGGCATGGGTGACTGGGGGAGGGGAAAGGACAGAGGCGTAGATCAGAAACTTAACAACTACCATGGCTGTTGGAATTGAGAGTGAGTGGAGCTTTGTGAGTGTGAGTCCTGCAACACGATGTTTATAGAAAGGATCCAGTTATTATTCTCAGTCAGACATTAGAGCGGAAAAACAAAATTTGCCAACTCACAATTATGTTTTACTGAAAGCTTGGCAGCAACATGACCATGTCTCACGGTATATTTTAGCACAACCTTGAAGCATCAAGTTTCAAAATGAGATCTTCAGGTTCTGTATTTCATGATTTAGTAGTGAATATGTGTATTATTAATACACATCAGTAAGAATAAAGCAGCAACACCATTCCCTCCGACCATGCCCACCCTCAGTTTGCTCCGCAGGAGGCAGTCACTGACTCCACAGATCCTTCCCTTCACCTGGATATCCACCCCTTGCTAGCTCCTCCACCTTCACTCTCTCCTCCCCCTGAACTCCTTCCTCCTCCTGGACTCCTTCCCCTCTCCAAACTCTTTCCCCCCTGAACTACTTCCATTACACCCTCCTCCCCCATACTCCCTCCGCCCCCTTCCCAACCTCACCACCCCTGACACTTTCGTCCCCCCCCTCCCAACCTCACCCACAGTGACACCTTCATCAACCCCCCCCCCCCACCCCATCTCAACCTCACCCCACTGGTACGCCTTCCTCTCCCAGTCAAACTAGATTATTCTCTCCCACTACCCTTACAGTTCCACATGTTATAAAATTGGCATTATCGGCAACCTCATAAATAGGGCCCGAGCCTTTTGCTTGATGCTGAAATAGGGGCATCAAAGACATCCTGTGGGATAATGGCTACCTTGATCAGATCATTTCACGCTGTATATCGCACAAACTCATGAATGAGCCCCAAGGTCATCACTTTTGGTCCTGAAAAGTGCCTGATTTACCTCAGATTACCCTGGAAGGGCAAGGTGTTTCAAAAATTTGAGCAACCGGTGAAGCTTTTAGTTTCACGCTGCCACTATGCAGTAGCAACAGGAGTGGTATTCACCACTAACAGTATGCTGCATTCAAGCCAAAAAGACGTTCTGCTTATCACACAAATGAGTGATGTGGTACATGAATTTCAGTGCCAGTGTAATGCTGGGTACGTACACTGTACGTCCCAAAGATCAGCGGATCATAGCAAACAACATGCCCCTCCCACTGTTCACAACAGGCAAGGTGCAGACTGTACACAACCAACCCATGACTGCGAAACTTAAAAAACAGTGCCCAACATTAGGTGTGATTCCATGATTGGACAATATTTGCTAAATAATCCTCAGTGTGCTAATAATTACGATGACACCCAATTTAAGATTGTCAGTTGGGTTCGCAGTGTGGCACATTTGCGTGTACTGGGAGCTACATATATTAATACACAGGGCCCTGTTCTTTGCAAGCAGAAAGAATATTGTGCCCGTTTCAGCTAAAGAAAATAAGTGACAGTCATTCACTGGTTCATTCCCCAGGGCAAGGTCTTGACCAATCAGAGTCAAGCTGCCTGGTTTAAATTTAAAACAATGCTTGGCAGTTAACGGCCAGTCACCATCAACTGGTGCATTCTGCATGGCAATGCCTCTACCAATCAGAGCCTACTTTCCAACCAATCAGCACTCTCTTTCATACAATATAAATATGTTGTTTCCCCTGACATTGGTATTTTCTTGCGAATTGTCCTGATAAGTACAAGATGAAAAGCTTCAACAAAAAAGGTCCTTTTTTTCAGCAATACTCAAGTTCTGCACTACCAAATAACTAAAGTGGAAAATATTCTATTTTCTATACTTTAGTTCATCATCAGAAAGTCCCATAATCAGTGGTAATTAGTAAATATGTGACTCTTGCTTTGAAGAGGAAATGGAAACAGGAGATAGTGAGGTAGTTTAATGTTCCGGACACATCTGCCCAGAACAGTTTTGGAGATAGTCAACTGCTGAAGGAATTTGCAAAGGTGATAAAAACTGCAGGTGCCAGTTTTGCCACCTCCAAATCTGAAGGTACAATAAAAACTGGACACCCCAAAACAGGGGGAAGGTCAGAAATCCACAGGCAGAATTTTGCACTCCCTTGCCAGCAGGTTTGCAGGCAGGGTGGGGCCCATAAAATTCCTGAGATGGCCTTCCCACCCTGACCTTTCCACAATTTTACAGTGGGACAAGCGAGGCCTGCTTAACCACCCGCCCTGGCCCCAATTGAGGCCCTTAAGAACCTTCACTGCACAGCTTCTGATGCAAGTATCTCCTTTCTTAAATGTGGAGACCAAAACTGCACACAGTATTCCAGATGTCACCTCATCAAAACCCTGTACAATCACAGAAACATTTCTTTATTCTTGTTCACCAATCCCTTGCAATAAAGTTCAACATTGCATCTGCCTTCTTCATTGTTGCTGCACCTGCCAGCTAACTTTCTGCTTTCCTTGTACAAACACACCCAAGTCTCTTTGCACATCAACACTTACAAGTTTCACACCTTTTAAAATAATATTCTGCTTATTAGAACTCCCTCCCGAGGCACTCAACCTTACTAGCTTGCCTTTCTTTCACCTTTCCAAAAGCCTTTCTCTTCTGTCATTGCCTTCAGTTCATCTGTCACTCTCGTGCCTGTCTCTCAACTACGCTCCTTCCTTCATCTATGATCATTCAGCTCTTTTCCATCTTCAAACAAGTTATTTTACAGAGAGAGTTGTTTTATACGTTAACATGCTGTCTAGTCAAGACCCAGAATGCAGAGAAGAGTGGTCTCTGCCTACTGAGTACATATTACATCATTATTAACACCAAGTGGTCATTTGAAAAGCAGTCCATGGTTTTTTTAAATCAGTTAATTCCTAAAACCGTGTCGAATTTCTCACCACGATAAAAAGCCCGTCAACAGTGGCACATTGTTTGTGCACAGCACTTCAGGGGAATATCTGTTTACCTTATATATGTTTTTGAAAAACACTTTAGGTTCCCTGATGATTTTGTAGTAAAGATGTTATCCAGAGTGTTGCTGAATCATACAGACCAGAGGGAGCCTGGCTCAACACCTGTAGTGATGGGGCAGAAGAGGGAGGTTTCTCCTCCATCATGCTGCCTAGAATTGAGAGGGATTGTAATGGAAAATGTAGGAAAACATGGGGAACAGAGGCCTACCATTGCCTCATTGCCCAACCCAGGAATTCCCATGTTCCACTCATTGTCAGAAATGCTGCATGCAAAAGGCTGTGGAGGTTGGAGGTTGGCGGGGCAGTGGGAGAGGGGTCCAGGTGGGAGAGGCAGGCCTCGTCCAATTGTTACCATTGCTAACCAAGCCAATGTGGACAAGGTTGTGTTAGACCCTGGGAAGGAACATCAGAGGTCCCCAGTTCCCTCAATGCAAGGGAAGAACTTCTTGACAATTCCACTTGGCCCAACGCTTATGTGGCAAAGGCATCATTCTCAGCCAAAGCCCTCAGTAGAAATGTTTGAAGTGCTTCTGTGCCCATAAGATTCCTTGTTGCCTCACAGTGCTTCGGCAGTATCCTTTCTGCAGCACAACTGAGTTCCCTCTTGATGACATGAATCCTACCAGCATTGCACCATGCATATACAAGGAGCTCCAACCCAGGAAAATAGGTTGGTCTTTGGGTGGATGCGGTTTGGAAGTCCTACTCCAACAGAACTCCAGCTCAAGGAATAGAATCCTGACCCCCACCCACTAATCTTGGGTCACCTCAGGAAACAGCAAGAGCAGCAGGACTTCAAAAGGAGAAGCAGAGAGCGAGAGTTCACCTTGTGAAACAGCGAGAGTTCGGAAAGGAGTGAGAATTCACCTCAGGAAGGAGCGAGAGAAGCAGGGCTATTGTTGTTGCCAGTCAGAACTGACATTCCAAAACAAAAATCGAGGTGTGACAACACAGGTAGATGATTGACTGGTGAGTATACATTGACTTTGCTCATTTATCTTTCAAAAATGGTAACTTATTAGTAATTGAAAGGTTTTATTAGTAGTAGTAAGGTTTACAAATAGTAGTCAATCTTATCGAGAGTAGTAAGGTTTAATAATAATAAATTAATTAGCATGTAATAAAGTTGGCAGGGCCAAGTGATGTGTTGCGACTGCAGAATATGGGTACTCCTGGATGCCAGTGTGATCCAGGCTAAACATGCCTGTATTAAGTACAGTCTGCAGCTTGAGTTTTGGCTCAGTGTCATTGAGCTGGAGGCAGAGCCGCAGACACTGTGATGCATCAGGGAGGGGGAAAATTACCTGGACATTTTATTACAGGAGGCGGTCACACCCCTTGGATAGGGTCTTAGAACTACAGAGCCATAGAATAGTTATGCCGCAGAAAGAGGCCATTCAGCCCATCATGTCTGCACCGGCTGAAAAAAAACTAGCCTCTCATTTTAATCCTACTTTCCAGCACCTGCTCCGTGACCTTACAGGGTTTACAGGTGCAGACCCAGGTACCTTTTAAATGAGTTGAGATTTTCTGCCTTCGCCACCAATCCGGGCAGCGATTCCAGACACCTACCATCCTCTGGGGTGAATACATTTTTCCTAATAACCCCTCTACTACTTGTACCAGTCACCTTAAATCTGTGCCTCTTGGTAATTGACCTCTCTGCTAGGGGAAACAAGTCTTTTCTGTCTACTCTGTCTAGGCCCTTCATAATTTTGTACGCCTCAATCAAGTCACCCCTCAGCCTCCTCTGTTCTAAGGAAAACAACCCTAGCCTACCCAATCTTTCCTCATTGTTGCAATTTTCCAGCCTTGGCAACATTCTTGTAAATCTCCTCTATACTCTCTCCAGAGCAATTATGTCCTTCCTGTAATGTGGTGACCAAAACTTAATCAAAACTCCAGCTGTGGCCTAACCAGCATTTTATACAGTTCCAGCATTTCATCCCTGCTTTTGTATTCTATACCTCATCTAATAAAGGAAAGTATTCCATTTACCTTCTTTACCACCTTATCTATCTGTCCTGCCACCTTCAGGGACCTCTGGACATGTACTCCAAGGTCTCTCACTTCCTCTATCCTCTCAATATTCACCTGTCTACTGTGTATTCCCTTACTTTGTTTGCCCTCCCAAAATGCATAACCTCACACTTCTCCAGATTGAATTCCATTTACCACTTTTCCACCCATTCAACCAAACCATTGATATAACTCTGGAGTCCACAACTATCCTCTTCACTATTAACTACACAGCCGATTTTTGTGTCATCTGCAAATTTTCCAATCGTGCCTCCCATATTTAAGTCCAAATCATTAATATATACAACAAACAGCAAGGGACCCAACACTGAGCCCTGTGGAACTCTACTGGAAACTGCTTTCTATTCACAAAACTATCTGTCGATTATTACCCTTTGTTTCCTGTCGGTAAGCCAATTTTGGATCCAAATCACCACATCCCCCTATATCCCATGGGCTTTTACTTTTCTGACCAGTCTGCATTTTGGGAACTTGTCAAATGCCTTACTAAAGTCCATGCAGACCATATCCACTGCACTAACCTCATCAATCCTCCTTGTTACTTCCTCAAATAATTCAATTAAGTTAGTAAGACATGAATTTCCCTTAACAAAACCATGCTGACTCTCCCTGATTAATTCATGCCTTTCTGAGTGACAGTTATCCTGGTTCTCAGAATTAATTCTAATAATTTGCCCACCACAGAAGTCAGACTGACTGGCCTATTATTATTTGGCCTATTCCTCGCACCCTTTTTAAACAATGGTTCAACATTCGCCGGCCTCCAATCCTCTGGGACCTCACCTGTATCTAGTGAGGATTGAAAAATGGTCCTCAGGGCATCAGCCATTTCCTCCCTGGCTTCCTTCAACAGCCTGCGATACAATCCATCTGACTCTGGTGATTTATCCACCTTCGAGATGTCAATCCCTCCAGTACTTCCTCTCTCACTATGCTTATTGTATCTAATATTTCACACTTCTCTTTAACTAGAATGTCTGCATCATCCCTCTCCTTTGTGAAGACAAAGTACTCATTAAGAACCCTGCCCACATCTTCTGCATCAACATATAAGCTACCATGTACATCCCTGATAGGCCCTACCCTTTCCTTAGTTGTCCTCTTGCTCTTAATGTACTGATAAAATATCTTTGGGTTTTCCTAGATTTTACCTGCCAATATTTTTTTATATCCTCACTTTGCTCTCCTAATTTCCTTTTTCACTTCACCCCTGTACTTTCTATACTCCTCTACAGCATTGTATTAAGGTTTTTGTGAATGCCATAAGGTCTCTTTTTCTGCTTTATCTTACCTTGTATGCTTCTGGATAACTGAGGGTTCTCTAATTTGGCAGCACCACCCTTTTTCTTTGTGGGGACATGTCTACACTGTGCTCATAGAATCTCGCTTTTGAATGCCTCCCACTAGTCTGTCATTGATTTCCCTTCAAGTAGCTATAACCAGTCCACTTTCGCCAGATCATGTCTCAGCTTCATAAAATATGTCTTTCCCCAATTTAGAATTTTTACTCCTTATCCTTTTCCATAATTATGCTGAATTTAACTGCATTATGGTCACTATCTCCAAAATGGTGCCCCACTGCTACTTCATCCACTTGCCCAGCTTCATTTCCTAAGACTAAATCTAGAATTGCACTCCCTCTCATTATGGTTCTTACGTGCTGGCTAAAAAGTTCTCTTGAATGCAGTTCAAGAATTTTGTGCCCTCTGTGCCCATTGCACTGTTTGTATCCCAGTTGATGTTAGGGTAGTTGAAGTCCCCAACTATTACTGCCGTATATTTTTTGCACTCAGAAATTTGCCTACATATGTGCTCTTCTATCTCCCTCTCACTATTTGGGGGTCTATAGTACACTCCTAGCAATGTGGCTGCACACTTTTTATTTTTGAGCTCAACCCATATGGTCTCATTTGATGATTCATTTAGTATATCATCCTTCCTCACAGCTGTAGTTGATTCTTTAACCAATAATGCTACACCCCACCTTTTTTAGCCCCCTCCTTATCCTGCCTGAAAACTCTATATCCAGAAATGTTGAGCTGCCAATATTGCCCGTTTTTAAGCCAAGTTTCCATTATAGTGATATCATGCTGCCATGTGCCTACCTGTGCCCTCAGCTCATTGGCTTTGTTTGCTATGGTCCTTGCATTTAAATGTATATCTATTAACAAAGCCAAATTCCTGTGCTGTACACTTTTTAACTTTTGTTTCTTCTGTCTTTCAGAGTCACTCGCTAATTTTCTGTCCCCCGCTCCCTGCTCTGAATTGTCCAACCTGAATCTGCCCTCAGGTTCCCATCCCTCTGCTAATCTAGTTTAAGCCCTCCCCAGAAAACACCAGCAAATCTCCATGGTCCTGTTCTGCTGTAGACTGTCCAGCTTGTACAGATCCCCGCTTTGTCAGGGCCCGTTCCAATGCCCCAGAAATCTGAAGCCCTCCTCCCTGCACTCTCTCTCCGGCCATGCATTCATCTGGTGTATTCTCCTTTTTCCATACTCACTAGCATATGTCCTTGGAAGTAATCCAGAGATTACAACAGTTGAGGCCCTGCTCGCTAATCTCTTTCCTAACTCCCTAAGGTCAGCCTGCAGAACCTCATCCTTTTTCTACCTATATCATTGGTGACAATGTAGACCATGACCTCTGGCTGTGCACCCTCAGCCTCCAGAATGCTCTATAGCCGCTTGGTAATATCCATGACCCTTATACCAGGGAGGCAACATACCATCCTGGAATCACCTCTGTGACCACAGAAGTGCCAGTCTGTTCCACTAACTATAGAATCCTCTACCACTCTTGCTCTCCTCTCTTTTCTTGTCCCACCCTGCACAGCTCTGGTCATGATTCTTGCTGCTCCCTTTCCCCCATTGGTACATTTTTTTTTTAACTCATCACTAGCTAGGCCAGCATATATTTTCTTTTTTCAGAGGGCATTTAAAAGTCAATCACATGGCTGTGGGTCTGGAGTCATATGTAGGCCAGACCAGGTAAGGACCACAGATTTTCTTCCTTAAAGGGCTTTAGTGAACCAGATGGCTTTTTACGACAATCAACAATGGTTTCATGGTCATCATTGGGCTTTTAATTCCAGATTTTTATTGAATTCAAATTCCACCATGGTGGGATTCGAAGCC
Organism: Cetorhinus maximus; assembly: GCF_964194155.1. NCBI lineage: Eukaryota > Metazoa > Chordata > Chondrichthyes > Lamniformes > Cetorhinidae > Cetorhinus > Cetorhinus maximus. The sequence continues at coordinate 19,166,379 of NC_135895.1, read as the reverse complement.
GGGTCCCCAGAACATTAAGATAAAAGCAAAAAACTGCGGATGCTGGAAATCCAAAACAAAAACAAAAACAAAAATACCTGGAAAAACTCAGCAGGTCTGGCAGCATCTGCGGAGAGGAACACAGTTAATGTTTCGAGTCCGAATGACCCTTCAACAGAATTAAGTAAAAATAGAAGAGAGGTGAAATATAAGCTCGCAAGCTCCAACAACTCATCGACACCAACACCCATCCAGGACCCTCCACCCCTGCCTGTCCCTCTGTCCCCATCCCGTCTTCCAATCCCAGCCCCGGCCATGTATTCACCATACCCCCTCCAATAAAAGGTGTGGCTATGGGTATCCGCATGGGCCCCAGCTATGCCTGTCTCTTTATGGGGTATGTGGAACATTCCTTGTTCCAGTCTTACTCCGGTCCCCTCCCACAACTCTTTCTCCAGTACATCGATGATTACTTTGGTGCTGCTTCATGCTCTCGTCGGGACCTGGAAAAATTTATTAATTTTGCTTCCAATTTCCACCCCTCCATCATTTTCACATGGTTCATCTCTGACACTTCCCTTCCCTTCCTTGACCTCTCTGTCTCAATTTCTGGTGATAGACCACCAATATCCATTACAAGCCTACCAACTCCCACAGCTACCTCGACTACAGCTCCTCACTCCCCGCTTCCTGTAAGGACTCCATCCCATTCTCTCAGTTCCTTCGCCTCCGTCGCATCTGTTCTGATGATGCTACTTTCAAAAACAGTTCCTCTGACATATCTTCCTTCTTCCTTAATCGAGGTTTTCCACCCACGGTGGTTGACAGGGCCCTCAACCAGGCCCATCTCTTGCGCATCCGCCCTCACACCTTCTTCTCCCTCCCAGAAATATAATAGGGTCCCCCTTGTCCTCACTTATCACCCCACCAGCCTCCGCATTCAAACGATCATCCTCCGCCATTTCTGCCAACTCCAGCATGATGCCACCACCAAACACATCTTCCCTTCACCCCCCCGGCGGCATTCCGCAGGGATCGTTCCCTCCAGGACACCCTGGTCCACTCCTCCGTCACCCTCTACACCTCAACCCCCTCCCACAGCACCTTCCCATGCAACCACAGAAGGTGCAACACCTGCCCCTTCACTTCCCCTCTCCTCAACATCCAAGGGCCCAAACACTCCTTTCAAGTGAAGCAGCATTTCACTTGCACTTCCCTTAATTTAGTCTACTGCATTCGTTGCTCCCAATGCAGTTTCCTCTACATTGGAGAGACCAAACGCAGACTGGGTGACCGCTTTGCAGAACACCTTCAGTCTGTCCGCAAGCATTACCAAGACCTCCCTGTCGCTTGTCATTTCAACACTCCACCCTGCTCTCATGCCCACATGTCCGTCCTTGGCTTGCTGCATTGTTCCAGTGAAGCTCAACGCAAACTGGAGGAACAGCATCTCATCTTCCGACTAGGCACTTTACAGCCTTCCGGACTGAATATTGAGTTCAACAATTTTAGATCATGAACTCTCTCCTCCATCCCCACCCCCTTTCCGATTCCCCCCCTTTTTTTCCAATAATTTATATAGGTTTTTCTTTTCCCACCTATTTCCATTATTTTTAAATGTATTTCCATCCATTGTTTTATCTCTACCTTTTAGCCTTTTTTGATTCCTTCCCCCCACCCCACCCCCACTAGGTCTATCTGTACCTTGCTTGTCCTGCTTTCTACCTTTAATTAGCACATTCCTTAGATAATATCACCACCTTCAACACCTCTTTGTCCTTTTGTCTGTGACATATTTTGGTTATCTCCACCTATCACTGGCCCTCTATCCAGCTCTACTTGTCCCACTCCCCTTAAACCAGCTTATATTTCACCTCTCTTCTATTTTTACTCAGTTCTGTTGAAGGGTCATTCGGACTCGAAACGTTAATTGTGCTCCTCTCCGCAGATGCTGTCAGACCTGCTGAGTTTTTCCAGGTGTTTTTGTTTTTGTTTTTGTTTCCCCAGAACATTATCCTGGGTCTCTGGAATTCCAGTCCAGTGACAGTACCACAACACCCCTGCCTCCCCACTACCTGCCTTGTCTTTTTTGTCTGTCTGGCAGCTACCCAATTCCCCTCTGCCTGCACTTTTTTAAGCTGCGGGGTGACCACCTCCTGAAACATGTTAGCCACAGAGCTCTCATCCTTGCAAATGCTCTTCAGTGACACCAGCTGCTCCTCGAGTTCCAAGATATGGTGCTCGGGTTTTTGTATGTGGAGTTGTTCATGCAGTTGTTCAGGACATGGGTGGTATCTTGAGGTTTCCACACGGTACAGAATGCGCACTCAATGGCTCTAAGCAGCCCTGCCATGCCTCAAATGATTTATTTACTGCTCTAAAATTGGAGTTAAGTAAACACAATAAAAAGTCAATTTGTTAATTACTTTTAAAACTGTACAATTACCAATAAATTACCTGAGTCATAGAGTTTAAAGTTGTACTTTATCTTTCTTATCCAGATGTTTATAGACCATTCCTCAAAATAGTGAACTAACCCGACTATTTATATACAGTCCCTTTCCCTAAGGATGAACTGACCAATCAAATTATGAGTTTCCCATTGAGTGACAGTTTGTTGATTTTTCACCGTGTTATAATATGGCAGGTGGTAATTGCCGGGCTGACCAAATCCCAAAGGGAAACTTGGCCAAGCTATCGCAACGATTTGCAATTTGTATTTTATTATGAAAAGGTATGTGCACTGAAGTCAGAAATAAAGATTCCACTACCACTTTTGGAGATTTTAAATATTAATCTAAAACATTTATTAACAGAAGAAAATAAAACTTAAATACCCAAGATTATAGTTACACAGTTAAATTTATTCTTACAACATTTCCCAAAAGATTTCTACCTAGCCAGACAGCAATCAAAGGTGAGACTACGGCTCAATTCTCCTGTCCCTTATCCAAAGTGCTGGGGTTATTTGTGTCTTTCAGCTACTCATTTGATAAACTAGCTGAGCTATTGGGAGAAGTGTAGATCCTTTCCACTGCTGTTCAGTAGGTGCTCTTGCATTTGAAATTTAATTGGGGTCAGTGAAGTGTAAAATCAAAGAACCAGTTCTCAGCATTTCCATTGTTAAAATTAGTTCATTTATCTTGAGCTCATTCAGCAATTGAGAAGAAAATCTTTTCTTCCAGCCTTCCATTACTACATGGGAGTGTCTGAGATTCCACTTGTTACTTTCGTACAACAGCAAAGTTGATGTCAGAAAAGCAGTTCATCAGGTTATGGGTGTGACCCACTGCACAATATTTATCTGTTAAAATGTCTAGCGGCAGACAGGAAGCGAATTAACTTCATTTACCTTATTGAATACGTGTTCTTGGAAAATCGATTTCTAATAATGCGTCATTGTCCCCAATTTGATCAGTAGCAGCTGTTTAATAAACTGCATCTCAGTCTCTCTTTATTATTTTGAAACAAGCCCCATCTCCATCTTGGTTATTTTACAATTGCTCAGACTTTACAATCAAAGTACAGTACCTCGATTTAACATTTCAACACACTAGTTGCTCAGACACCAAATCAATAGATGCATGTTCACTTTAACACCGCAGTTATGATGGAGAATGAGTTCTGGCTGTGATACTGTAGTAAAGCCCGAATCTGTTGAATCCACCCTGTTTATGCTATGCTCAGATCCCATGGCACTGGAACAGAATTAGCAGTGCATACACGCACCTGCTTTAAAGTTTGAATTTCTTTTCTCCAGTGACTGGGAAGCAACATGCAACCCAGTAAAGAGAAAGCCTCACTGCTGAACAGCAAGGGCAAACTGAACCACTCAGAGCCAAAAAACATCAAGATCTCGCCCTTTAACTGGACTGCTTTGACGCCACCAGTGGAATAGGTACCTCTGGATTGAAGCAGTGAAAACAACCTCTTTAGGCAGGTCTTGCAGCTACAGCAGTGATGCCTCATTTAACTTGCAGCGCTCCCGTCAGGTAAGCAAATCCATGTTGTAGCCGGTTCCTTATTGTTTGGTCAGCTGGGATCTCACACTCATTAGCTGAAATCAAAAGCTCCAGTGCAGTACTGAGGGAGCACTGCCCTGCTGGAGGTGTCGTCTTTCTGGTGAGACCTTATACCAAGGCCTCATCTGTCTGCCTGGGTGGATCGGAAAGATCCCATGGCATTTTTTTCGAAGAAGAGGAGGCGAGTTATCCACGGTGTCCCGGCCAATATTTGTCCCTCAAGCAAAAGCCATTATCTGGTCATTATCACATTGCTGTTTGTGGGAGCTTGCTGTGCACATATTGGCTGCTGACATTACAATAGTGGCTACAGTTCGAAAAGTACTTTGTTGGCATCCGTTGAGATGGGACTTGACAGGGTGGGCGCTGAAAGGTTTTCTTTCCCCTTGTGGGAGAGATTAGAATTAGGCGACACAGTTTGAAAATAAAGGTTCTCCCATTTAAGACAGAGATAAGAAGAGTTTTTTTCTCAAGGGTCGTGAGTCTTTGGAACTCTCTTCCCCGGAGAGCGGTGGAAGAGGGGACATTGAATACTTTTAGAGGGGAGGTAGATAGATTCTTGACAACAAAGGAGTCAAAGGTTATCGAGGGTAGGCAAGAATGTGGAATTGAGGTTACAGTCAGATCAGCCATGATCTTATTGAATGGCAGAGCAGGCTTGAGGGGCCGAGTGGCCTACTCCTGTTCCTAATTCGTATGTCAGGTGGTCCTAAAAAGCACCATATAATTGCAAGTCTTTATAATTGTAAGTACTTTTTAAGTACAGCCAATTAAGTACTTTTTGAAGTGTAATCACTGTTGTAATGTCGAAAACACAGTAGCCAATATGCGCACAGCAAGCTCCCACAAATAACAGGGAAGGAAATCTGCCATTCTTACCTGGTCTGACCAACATGTGACTCCAGATCCTCAGCAATGTGGTTGACTCTTAACTGCTCTCTGATTAGGAATGGGCAATAAATGCTGGCCTAGCCAGCAACACCCACATCCCATGAACAAATTAAAAAAACGTGATAATGATCAGATAATCTGACATTTTTTTGTCATTTTGATTGAGGGATGAATATTGGCCCGGGCACCAGGGATAACTCCCCTGTTTTTCTTCAAAATAGTTTCATGGGATCTTTTAGATCCTCCCAAGCAGGCATGTGATGACTTGGTTTAACATCTCAACCAAAAGGCAGCAGCACCTCTGACAGTGCATTGCTCCCTTATTATTTACTGCAGTGTCAGCCTTGGTTTTGTGCTCAAGACCTGGAATGGGACATGAACCTTGTCACTCAAGAGGCAAGTGTGCGACCAACTGAGACATGGCTGACAGAAAATCTGTTTAATCCGGCCAGGATCAAAACTTTAGGACATTGTCTTGCATTTGTGTATTGAACCGAATGGGAAAGACTCCCAGCCACTAGTGAAGGCTTCATTAGCGAGACAGGCTGGCTGGTCACCAATGGTTCTCTGGATTCCGCTTTCCGGAACACCTTCACTCAGTCCGCAAGTGTGACCCAGACCTTCCTGTCGCTTGCCATTTCAACACACCATCTTGCTCTCAGGTCCACATGTCCGTCCTTGGCCTGCTGCAATGTTCCAGTGAAGCTCAGCGCAAACTGGAGGAACAGCACCTCATCTTCCGACTAGGCACTTTACAGCCTTCCGGACTGAACATTGAGTTCAACAACTTCAGATCATGAACTCTCTCCTCCATCTTGACCCCTTTTTAAATCCAATTATTTTTCCCCCAACCACAGCACCCCCCCACCAACCACCCCCCCCCCACCCCCCCCACCCACCACTCCACAGGGTCATCTGTCACTTGTTCTTACTGTTTGCTTTCACAGAGTGCTGACCCTTGTTCTGGTATGAACACATTCGGTTACCTTACCTTTATGCCACTATCAGCACCTTCTTTAGTCTTTAACATCACCATTAACACTCACTTTGTCTTGTGTTCAGACATCTTTGTAAAATCTCTCCATAGATCTCACCTGTCCCTGACCTTCTATTTTTCTCCTCCTGCTCCACCTCCTTAAACAGTATAAAACCCATCATATTTCAACCTCTCTTTAGCTCTGAAGAGTCATACAGACTCAAAACATTAACTCTGTTTCTCTCTCTCCACAGATGCTGCCAGACTTGCTGAGTTTTTCTAGCATTTTCTGTTCTCGACTATCAGCAGCTTTTCTGGTTCAGGTACTGTGGGCGGAACTTCCTTCCTCCGTTGGCGTCGGGCTTCATGGTGGGCGTGAGCGGACAATATGGCAAGAAGGCAAAAAATTGGTTTTACGCCATTGCGGAACCAGTTTGCGATCATCTGCCATGCCCATCAGTGGTGGGCTGTCTTTCCCACTGTCTAATGTCGGGGACCTAATTCCAGTGCATTTGCATCTCATCATCTTGCCTGTTCACAGGAATCATTCCCCCACGTCAAATTTACCACCCACGTCGGCGGGGAAACACACCGGCCCAGAACATGTCCGGACAAGTGTGACGTGCAGAAGTCGTGACTTACCGTTAGGGTCTTGCTCACATCGCAGACATCCAAGGGGCAGAAGATGCTGGAGCCCTACAGCTATCGGACCATGGAGGAACATGTGCGTCGCGTGCTGGGTGGATTCTCACAGACATGTCTCCGCCGCAAAGCAGCTCACAGAAGGTGGGTCTCCGTTGGTGCTTTGGGTCTGCTTCGAGACATCACGGCCTTAGCCATCGGCTGCTGTGGATGATCAATGAGGAGGGGAGAGGAAGGTCCAGCTGTGAGTGGGAGAGGAAGATGTAATGGTGGGGGGAGAAGAGGAAGGTCTAGATTTGATTGGGAGAGGAAGGTGCACAAGGCGAGGTGGGGGGGGTGAGTTTGGGAGGGGGGAACAAAGGTGTCAGGGGGGCATGAGGTTGAGGGTGGGGGAACTAGGGTGTCAGGGATGAGGTTGGGAGCAGCGAAATGAAGGTGTCAAGGAGGGGTTGAGGTTAGGAGGTGGAGCGAAGGTGTCGGTTGATGAGGTAGGGACGGAGCACAGGGAGGAGGGTGTAAGGGGGAGAATGTGGCAACTGGAGAGGAAGGTGTATGGGAAGGAGTTCGGAAGAGGGGAAAGGAGTTTGGAGAGAGAGGAAGGACTTCAGTGGGGAGGAAGGAGATCTGAGGAGGGAAGGATTCCAGTGGGAGGAGGGAGTAAGAGTGGAGGAGGGAGTAAAGGGGAGGATATCCAGATGAATATGCAAGAGAGGGATCTGTGGAGTCAATGACTGCCTCCTGGGGAGCAAGTTGAGGGTGGGTATGATAGAAGGGAATGCTGAGTATGACAGAGGGCAGAGGGAGCCAGTAGGGTGGGAGGGTGAGGGTTCAACTGTAGCGGTAGAAGAATTACCAGTGTGGTTGGTGGGGACTCAGAGGCAGACACAGACTCCGGGATGGGAAGGAGAAGGTTGGTGAGGTCAATGTGGATGGGGGTGTGTTTCTCAGGAAGGTCGGGAATGTGCTCGTTCACCTGGACACCCTGGAAAGAAAAGGGTTCTGATTGGTATGTGACAATGGGGAGTTGGAAGGTGATGCCGGGGAGGTTAACAGTGATGGGAGAAAGGGCATGGGTGACTGGGGGAGGGGAAAGGGCGGGGGAGCTGAGAAGAAACTTAACATTGCTGTCGAAATCGAAAGTGGGCAGAGCCTTGTGCTGGACAGTCACAGGCGCTGCATGGGAGTGTGATCAGTGGGTGGGCAGAGATGCAGGTCAGCTCAGATGGACAACTAAAAGAGAACCCCAGCAGGCAGCATTGAAAATGCTCAGGACAGTAAGATGAGTGTGATGGGTGAAGTCTCCGTGGGAGAGTGCTTGCATGAGGTGCCGAAAGGCCCTGCCACACACACACACTTCTCCCTCCAGGATCACCCATGGTCTGGCTCTGTGCAGCTGAACTGCTAGTGGGAGGTGGGGAGAATGGGGTTTGGTGGGGGGGGCGTCCTCCATGCACCTCATCTTCCGATTAGGCACTTTACAGCCTTCCGGACTTAACATTGAGTTCAACAATTTCAGATCATGAACTCTCTCCTCCATCCCCCACCTCCTTTTTGATCACCCCCTTTTCTCTATATTCATTTTAATTTTTAAATTTTTAATATTTATTTATTTATATATATTTTCCCCACTTGTTTTCATTATTATTATTGTTAAAATTTATTTCCATTTTTATTAATTGTTTTATCCCCAGCTTTTAGCCTTTTCGATCTTTTTTCCCACCACCATTCCCTCCCCTCACCCCACCTCCACTAGGGCCATCTGTCACTTTCCAGAGTGCTTACCCTGGTCCTGCCATTATCACTTTCTGCTTTCCACTCTTAATGTCACCATTAGCACCTCCTTTAGCCAGCACCACCACTATTAACAACCCTTTGACTGTTTTTTTAATGACATCTTTCGCAATCTTTGGCCTTCTATCCAGCTTCTCCTTTAAACAGTATATATTTCACCACTTTTCTACTTCCCTTTCACTCTGAAGAAGAGTCATAGAGACTCGAAATGTTAACTCTGTCTTTCTCTCCACAGATGCTGTCAGACCTGCTGAGTTTTTCCAGCATTTTTTGTTTTTATTTCAGATTTCCTGCATCTGCAGTATTTTGCCTTTACCTGGATAAAGGCCTAACCTGTTTAGACATTCTTGATAAGTCAACCCCTTCATCCCAGGAGTCAGCCTAGTGAATATCTTTTGAACTGCCTCCAATGCCAATATATCCTTTCTTAAATACAGGGACCAAAACTGTACACAGTACTCCAGGTGCGGCCTCGCCAACACCCTGTACAGTTGTAACAAGAATTCCCTATTTTTTAACTCCAAGCCCCTAGCAATACAGCCCAAAATTCCATTTGCCTTCTTAATTACTTGCTGTATCTGTAGGCTAACTTTTTGCAATTCACACCCAGATCCCTCTGTGCTGCACTTTTTTGGAGTCTCTCTCTCCATTTAAATAATAGCCTGCCTTTTGATCCTTCTTTCCAAAGTGCATGACCTCACACTTTCCTACATTAAACTCCATCTGCCAAGTTTTTGCCCACTCACTCAACCTGTCTATATCCCCTTGCAGATTCCTTATGTCCACTTCACAACATGCCCTCCCACCTATTTTTGTACTATCAGCAAATTTGAATACATTACACTCTAACCCCTCCTCCAAGTCATTAATAAAGATAGTGAATAATTGAGGCCCTAGGACTGATCCTTGTGGCACTCCACTAGTTATGTCTTTACAACCTGAAAAAGACCCATTAATCCCAACTCTCTGTCTTCTGTGTGTTAGCCAATCCTCAATCCATGCTAATACATTACCCCCAATACCGTGAGCTCTTATCTTGTGCCTTTTATGAGGCATCTTATCGAATGCCTTCTGGAAATCCAAATACACGACATCTACCAGTTCCCCTTTATCAACTCTGCTTGTTATATCCTCAAAGAACTCTAGAAAATTTGTCAAACATGATTTTCCTTTCACAAAACCAAGTTGACTCTGTTTGATTGCATTAAGCTTTTCTAAATGTCCTGCTATTTCTTCCTTAATAATGGACTCTAGCATTTTCCCAACGACAGATGTTAGGCTGACTGGCCTATATTTTCCTGCTTTTTGTCTCCCTCCCTTCTTGAACAGGGGCCTCACATTAGCGGTTTTCCAATCCTCTGGGTTCCTCCCGGAATCCAGTGAGTCCTGGAACATTTTGACAAATACCTCCACTATCTCTGCAGCCACTTCCTTTAAAACCCTTGCATGTAGGCCATCAGGTCTTGGTGACTTGTCTGCCTTTAGTCCCATTAGTTTGTCAAATACTTTGTCCCTCATGATAGAGACCGTTACAAGATCTTTCCTCCCATTAGCTCCTTGCTTATCTGATATCTTTGGGATGTTTATAGTGTCCTCCACTGTGAAGACCAATGCAAAATATTGGTTTAAATTGCCTGCCATTTCCCTGTTCCCTGTTATCAATTCTTCAGTCGCATCCTTCAAGGGTCCCACGCTGACTTTAGTACTCTCTTTCTTTTTATATACCCGTAGAAGCTCTTGCTGTTTGTTTTTATATTTCTTGCCAATTTACTTTCATAATCAATTTTCTCCCTCTTTATTAGCTTTTTAGTCATCCGCTGCTGGTTCCTAAAAAATTCCCAATCCTCTGGCCTACCACTGGTTTTTGCTGCTTTGTATGTCTTAGTTTTTGATTGGATACTCTCCTTGACCACCTTTGTTAAACCATGGGTGGTTCATCCTTCTCATCGAGTCCTTCTTTTTGACCAGGATAAATTTTTGCTGAGCATTATGAAACATCTGCTTAAATGTCCACCACTGCTCATCCACTGACCTTCCCCTTAGTCTATTTTCCCAGCCCACTTTAGACAACTCTTTCTTCATACCTGTATAATTGCCCTTATTTAAGTTGAGGACACTGGTTTGAGACCTGAGTTGCTCGCCCTCAAACTGAATTTGAAATTCTACCATGTTATAATTGCTACCCCCTAGAGGATCTTTAACTATGATATCTCTTATTAATCCCACCTCATTACACATTAATAGATCTAGGACTCATTACTAGGACTTGCAAAGCCTGTCAATGAAGCTGAAAGACACCATTACAGATTATTCAGTGAAAGTGAATATATTTTCCGATTATAAAGTGACAAATGTGTTCATCTGTGAAAGTACCAGTGATCATAAATTCTTAACTTTTCTACGCCTACCACTTCTTCTAGGTGCTGCCCTGACATCAGCAGGAGGGGTGGAGGCGGCTTGTGCAATGTTTGGCCCTGTTGCCTCTAATGACGTTGGTGTGTGTCCTCTGGAGAGCTGAGGCCTTGAGAGCCCTGGCTTGCTTTGGCTGTCCATCTGTGGGTCAGCTGCTCCCTATTCAATGACAGAGGACAATGTCGAGGGGGTCACAGGCAAAGGGGACTCGGAGGGAGAGGACAGGCTCTGAGATTCCTGAGTGGATGACCCAGGGGTGTCCAGCTGCCACCCCTCCTCCCTTCATGTGCCTGAGGGCCCCAGCCTGATTCCTTTAGGGAAAGGAGCACTTGGAGGTGCCCCATTTCCTTTTCACATTGCCATTGCAAGAACTCACTCCATGGCTACCGCAATAGAGTGCAGGTCTGCATTCTACTGGACCGAGGTCTCCACGGCGTCCGTAATCCTTCCCATACAGACCTCCATATGCGCACATGTGGGCACCACTTCATCAGAGAGCAGGCAGGCTCATTCCTCCGACTTGCGTGCCACTCAGTTAAGGGCTTCCAACAGCTCTGCATGATATTCTCCACCATCTGCTGACTCTCTAGGATGAGTTGGAAGGCCGAATCCAGAGGCTCATCATCTGACTCAGATCTCACAGGTGCCTCTTCCCCAGCAGTCCTCCGAGTGCCAGGGAGCTCGGCTGAACCTGCCTCCTCCTGCTATGGACATGTGTCCGTATGGTGACTACCAAATTGTGAACCCAAGCCTGCTCTAGATCCAGGTCCCAACAAGGTGTGTGTCTCTGCATTGGTGGAAGGTGTGGGTAAGCGCTGTGATGAGCCTTCCAGGCTGCTTATTTCCAGCTCTTCAATGGAGGAGGTGCCCTCTTGACTGGAGGTGAGGGCCTGAATGGAGCTGAGGGACTGGCTGGCTGAGGGTGTCGGTCGCTTGGCAGAGCTCCCTGTGAACCAAAGTAGAGATAATTGGTGCATGGCAGCAGAGCCAAAAGCAGGAGGAAGGGCACTCACAGTTGCATTGAGAGAGGGATGATGTGGTGCAGGATCTCGTGTGTGTTCACTGCTGACCTCATCAATGCCACAGGAATGGTCCACATCCTCTCGGGTCAGCGCGATGGCACGCTCCTCAAAGTGAGTGAGGGGTCTAATGTGGGCTGCTCCACTCCAGGTCTGGGACCTCTCCCTGCTGTTGTGATCCAGCTTCTGCTTCATGAGAACAAATGGAGAGAGTGTGAGCAGGACACATGGCACTGTGGAATGCTTGTGTCGGGAGCGGAGCCATGGACAGGATGAGGACATGACCTCCAGAGGATATGAGCCTGATGGAGATGTGAGGGTGTGTGTGAGAGTTAGTGGTGTTGTCCCTTGAGGTGTGAGATCCCTGTGGATGTGCGATGGCAAATCTGAGTCCACCTGCCAGTGAGCCAGCTTGTGGCCTGTGAATGCACAATTAATGAGGTGGGAGGCGCCGGGAATGGGATAATATGGCACAAAAAGCTGCCATTGCGGCTGGTGGGAGAAACATCATCTGGGATGATTCCGCCTCGTGTTTCCCACAGAAGGTTGCATTGGTTTCAAATTTATATCATCAGATGTGTCATCTTAGAATCACCTCAAGCTAAAGCTGCTTATCTGTCCTCCCTTCCCCAAGGGAGGCTAATTAGCGAGTAAACAATTGACAAGTGTGGGTTTCAGGCATCAGTTTGAGGCAGTGCTGCACTGAAGAGGTGTCATCTCAGGTGAGATGTTAAACACAGGCCCTCTCTGCCCTTTCAGGTGGATGTAAAAGATCCCATGGCATTATTACCCCGTGTCCTGGCCGATATTCATCCCACAATCAACATCACTAAGCAGATTATTTGCTCCTTATCACATTGCTGTTTGGGTTTGCTGTGTGGAAACTGGCTGTTACTTTTCCTACATTACAACAGTGAGTACACTTAAAAAGTGATGAATTGGCTGTAAGGTGTTTTGGGATGTCCTGAGGTCATGAAAAGTGCTATATTAATGCAAGTCTTTTCTAAATTACTAGTGAACAACACATACCCTGAACTCCTCACAAGTGACAGGGTAAACATACCAACTGAAAGCCAGGTGCCTGAGTGCATTGCCATCATCCTCCTAACCATATGATGGACACACCATATGATCGTACCCTGTCAAATCCACAGGTCCACGAGCTGAAGGGGTGAAGATTCTGCAATGTCTGTTTGGCTTGGTACTTACTGTTGCCTAAAATGCAGTAACACCCGCTTTTCCTCACCGCAGACAGGTGGAAAGGGATCAACCCCTTTCCACTCCTAGTTTCTCTGGCACAAACTAGGGGTCGAATCCTGCAAAGGCGACGGGGGGAGGGGGGGTCTCAGCTGTCAGCTAAAGAGTTGGCGAGACCCCCTCGTCATCTCTTTTTGAGAAGGCCCACGGCATCTTATGCCACTCAACAGGCCAGTGGCGGGCTTTCCCCTAGGATTAAGGACCCAGGGGGTCGAAGTCCCTGCCCAGTGAGAACTGCTGGCCAATCAGAGACCAGCAACTCTTCTGTACTCACCACTTCTGGGGAGGTGGCGGCTTCTTCCGGTACCACACTCACCTGAGGCCTCAGATCGAGGTGGGACCCAGGCACAAGTGAGTGATGGTGGGAAGGGGGGTCACAAGGGAGGGTGCTGAGGGAATTGACAGCAAGGTGGAGGGATGGAATTTAGTGGGCCCTCCCTCATTCCTGATGCTTTTCCTCAATCAGGCATTGTTCTTTTGAATGAGGGACCTCTTCCCCCACCCCAGGGAGTCCACAAGCAAACATGGCAGTGTTTGCTTGTCATGCATGGCAAGCCCCTCACCCCCAACTGGGTTAATATCAGTGGCAGCAGGATGAGATCTCTAAGTGGGCATTAATTGCCCATTTAAGGGCCTCGGTTGGCAGCAGGATGGGCCCGTCCCCCACCACTAAACTTGGCACAGGGATGGGCAGAAAACCCTTCCCTTAGGAAAAACGTACAGTTGAGTACAGGGATTATCTACTCAGGAGTGAGACCTTCATAATCTTATACAAAATTTAGGAACTCCAAATTCAGATTTCCATATACTTGACATCAAGGCCATCTTCAACAATGTGTGGTACCAAAGGGCCCTGGTAGAACAGAAATGACTACTCCAAGTCAAAGGGGAACAAAGAAACACCGCCTACACCCAAACCTGCCTTGTTGCAGTCATACCTAACACTAGTTGTGGTTGTTGGTAGCCAGTCATCACAGCCCCAAGGCTCCTCAGAGAACCGTCTTCAACTCAGCCATCTTCAACTGCTTCATCAATGACCTGCTGTCCATCAAAAGTCAGGAGTGGCTGGCCACTCTACAGCACTCACAGAATCACAGAATCTTAACAGCACAGAAGGAGGCCATTCAACCCATCATGTCTGCACCGGCTCTCCAAATGAGCATTGTGACCTAGTGCCATTGCCCTGCCTTTTCCCCATACCCTTGCACCTTGTTTCTGTTCAAATAATCATCTAATGCCCTCTTGAATGCATTGATTTCAGTTCCATTCAGAACTCTTACGACCATGAAGTCATCCATGCCAGCCTACAGCAGGAACTGGAGATTGTCTGACAGATGGCAGGTAACATTTCAGCTACATAAGTGGTAGGTAAGAATTATCTCTAACTGGAGGAAGCTCAGACGTGCTCCCTTGTGGCTTAACATACCACCATTGTTGAGACCCCCAACCAACAACATCTTTAGGGTCCTCATTGACCATAAGTTAAAATCAACCAGCCGCCTCAACATGGTGGCCACAAGAGCAGGGCAGAGGTTGGGTATTCTGCAATGAATACAGGTGTTAGTTACAAATCTTGGGGGCGGTGGGCGGGGGTGGAGTGTGGGAGAAACTATATTAACTACATTAGCAATAATGGAATGATTAAGCATAGGATGGTCCAACTTCCATTCAGTTTCTGTGGGCAAACATAGACCAGTTATTTATGTTAAAATAAAAGCAAAAAAACTGCTGATGCTGGAAATCCAAAACAAAAACAAAAATACCTGGAAAAACTCAGCAGGTCTGACAGCATCTGCAGAGAGGAATATTTTTCCTTAGTTCTGTTGAAGAGTCATACGGACTTGAAACATTAACTGTGTTCCTCTCCACAGATGCTGTCAGACCTGCTGAGTTTTTCCCAGTTATTTATGTTACTGAAACCTACTACCCTGCTAGGGCAGATACAGTTGAGGGAGAATGAGAGATAAGTTGAATTAAGTAAACCAGCTTGTGTGGATCCCTGGTAGGTTTTTGATTAGCAAGCCAGAGGTTGGACTGTATAGCAGATGGAGTGGCTCCCCCTTAGTACTGCCTGACTTAAAGAACCACTTTTAAAAATGATAATCAGTTTCAGTTGCAGATTGGAGCGGCTGCTTTGCTTTGCCTCTCAGTTGGCCTTTTTTCTTAATGAATGCTCCTCTGATAATCAATGGGGCCCAGGACTCTATTAGAGAGCTAACGTTGAGCCCCCAAGACATGGAAATATTTGAAATGCTTTGGGGTTTTTTCCACAGAAATGAGCAAAATTGTTTTACCAACTAATAGTGACTTCCAAGTATCAGCCCATTTTCGGAAAAAGTGTCATTTAATCACTGTCATGTTATTCTGAATATAGAAACTGTATTTAAGGAAATTTATGAGTGGTGTTAACTACATTCTTGTGCTGCATTAAATCTGTCTGTAATTCTTGTATGTTTTGTCACTATTTCCTGTCTTTGTGCTTTATTGTTGTTTGATCATTTTACTTACGATGTAACGCAAGTAGCCAGTTTATATAAACACTTGATTATTTGTTGGTGCATAATGGTCCATATGAATTAACAATGCAAGGAATGCATTGCCTGTTCTTGCTCAGAATGTACAGCTGGTTGTGGTTTGCAATTTAATGTACTAATCACAAGGCCTCTCTCTATTTGCTGGCTTTTGCCTGACTGGTCTCCCTTTTCATGGTTAAATGTGGGTAAGTCATGCTCGGATGATTATTTTTAAAGGGCTGTGCTTTAAAATTAGGATGAGAAGCCCACTTCACAAGCATTTCTTCCTTCTACACAGTGATCTAAAAGTTCCAGATTTCTTTTGGATACTCCACCACATTATGTCATCAATTCTATAATTATTTGACTTGTTGATATGAGTCTTTTTTTTATAGAGGGTGGGGTTTCTTAGCAACGGTGGTAAAACTGTTACTAAATGATTTATCTTGCAAGGACCTACAGAAAATATTTTCTTAGAAGATTAACTGAACTGGGAGACTCCAATGTTACGGATTGGATTGGACATGTTTGTGGAAAGAGCTGGCTTGATGGGCTGAATGGCTGTTTCTTGTCCCATGCTGTCCAAGACTGTGGTCTTCTGCTCCTTCAGTGTCCTCTATTCCTCGACTCCATTCATTCCAGTTGTTACTACACACAGATTGTAATCACATTATAAAATTTGAGTCTTTCCATCAATCCCATTTTACAATGGGTGTTTATTGCACTTTTTTGTGTGAATTGAATTATAGATTTAGAATAATGCCTCTCCAAACATATTGCTATTTTAAAATGATTCGAGTCTTCGAGGCCAACAGGCCTGAATCAGACTCATTTGACATAGGGCAGAATCTTGTACCATCGCCCATAGTGAGTTTAGTGGTGGGGGGGTGGGGGGGGGGGAGGAATTTAATCGGGCAGGAGGGTAGGCCAAGGGTAGGTGTAATACCAGCAGCAGCCACCGCCACCCCAGTGGTGCTGCTGAGTACAGAAGAGCTGCCAGCCAATCGAAGGGGCCGGCTGCTCTCGGCAGGTGAGACTTCCACCTCTGGGTCCTAGATCCTGGGGGGGGAAAGAAGCACCGGTGGCCTATTAAGTGCCTGAGTGGCACAAGATGCAACGGGCCTTCTCGAAAAGGGGCAAATCACTGCCTCTCCGGCCAGCAGC
The DNA here is from genome assembly GCF_964194155.1 of Cetorhinus maximus. Lineage (NCBI taxonomy): Eukaryota > Metazoa > Chordata > Chondrichthyes > Lamniformes > Cetorhinidae > Cetorhinus > Cetorhinus maximus. The sequence goes on along the minus strand of NC_135895.1, from coordinate 19,149,713 downwards.
CAAGACCGCCGTCACCTCCACAAGATTCTGCTCTTGGATACAAATACAGGCAAATTAAATTCTCAATTTAATAGAGTTAGTTTCGATTTACATATAAACGCTAATACTAAAGAGCTTCTTATAATAAACAATATACAAAACGTCTTAACTCTAGTAGGTTCATACAGTTATTCAAAAGCCTGTAGCTCAGCAGAACCAGTTATGCTGGTTGCAATGAAAGAGTTGGTTCTGATCTGTCAGATTCTAAAAGTCAAGCAGTTAGGTTAACCACATTCGTCTGGCAGATGCCCTTGCAGGAAACTAGCTGGTCATGCAGCAAACTAGCTGGTCATGCAGCACTGTTTCTCCTCAGATTGGATAGAATATGTTGAAATAGCATTAAAACTTAAGACAAATAAATAAATACACAACTGGTTTCACATAAAAAAAAGTTTCTAAAAGCATGTAATATACAACGAAAATCAATTTATTTGAACGTGACACGTTTTTTAAATGGCAGGCTAGATAAAGTCTCTCTCCATGGGCGGAATTTTCCGTGCCCGCTGGCGTTGGGCGTCAGGGTAGGCGTAAGCGGACAATATGGCAGGGAGGCCAAAAGTTGGTTTCATGACATTGTGAAACCAGTTTGCAATCGTCTACTCCTCCCGTCAATGGCAGGCCACTTTTCCTCCCACCGCACGTTGGGAATTTCATTGTAATACATCTGCATATCATTATATGCCCTGCTTTGCCTGAATCAGTCCCCGATGCTGGATCATCTGAGCACATCGGCATGTTTCACAATTGAACATAAGTGATGTGCACCTGGCGAGCTGCACTTTGCTTGGTGCTTTGAGGTTTGTTTGCTTACCTTGCTTCGGGCAGCACTCGTGGTCATCAGCACCAAGCTTCACAGGAAGAACAAGATCACTTTTAAGGGAGCTAACGTGCAGGCGTCTACTTATGAGACTAGCCGTAAGGCAGGGTTGGCTTTTCAATAGCTGCAGGGCTATGGCTTGCTTGGGGAAGGGGAAGAAGTGACCTCAGGCAAGGGAAGAGGCTGCAGGGCTAGGGCATTACTGGGGAAAGGGGGTATCCTAGGATGTGTGTGGGGGCATGTGTTAATCTGCGCAATGGCCCCAAGGGGGTGAGGGTTGAGGAGGCAGTCTCCAAAGGAGATGAGGCCTGATGGAGATGTGAGGATTTGTGTGAGTGAGTGAGTAGTGATGTCCTTTGGGCTGGCAGTGAGTGAGTGAGATGCCACTTAATGTGTGATGAGCTTAAGAATGTGAGAGTTTAGGGTGAAAAGAGGGTTGTCTTACCCTGGCTGCACGGATGAGATCATTCATCCTCTTTCTGCACTGGATGGCGAACTTCTTCTGTGCAGTGTGGCATTGACCACCTCTGCCACCACCTCCCAAGCCGGAATGTTGACACTGATGAGCTTCTTGCAACCAGAATGGGGGTAGAGGACATCGCAGCGGGCTCCAACAATGTCCAGAAGGCGTCCCAGGGATGCGTCACTGAATTGGAGGGCTGCATTCGTCTTCCCTTTCGGGGCCATGTCTTCTGTGCAGCAGTCCTGGGCTGTAAGCACCGAGAGGTGTGCGCATGGCTGCACTTTAAATATGGTGCCCGACATGAGGAAGCGGCGAGATGACACCGTGGCGGGTGAATCAGAGGCTGCCCACCATCAAAAAGGCACGTTTCCTGGGAATGCATGATTAATGAGGCGGGATTGGGATAATGCAGCGTGAAAAGCCATTGCAGCTGGCAGGTAAAACGTTCTTTTTCCTGCCCATTACCACACTTAGTGTAAATATGGAAAGATTCCACCCTAAGTTTTTTTCACAATAAAATGTCCTTCACACTACTACCTACAGCTACTTCTTCACTGAGTGTGCCATGGAGACTTATTTTCCCCATTTGGACACATTCACCCTTGCTGGTGAGAGGTGCATTGCTCCTTTAATGAGCATTCTTTGTGATTGTTTTCACGAATCAAGAGGGTGGTTGAGAGCTATGTTCTGTAACCAAAGTTTCTTGTTGCATAACTAAGTTTCCCTGGCATCCAGATGACAAAAGAAAAAGTGAATGAAACAAGTGAATGAAGGCTGCATCAGTGGTGAATGGCAGTAGTGTCTTGAGTTACCTTGACCACCCTTGTCAGATCATTAAATCTCTTCCTGCTCCGGTGTTGCTGGTCTAAGGGAGGTTGAGGTTGCACTGACAGGTTTTTTTTCTCATATTTTTTCATGGGACGTGGGGAGTCATAGAGATCTACAGCACAAAAAAAGGCCCTTCGGCCCATCAAGTCTGCGCCAGTCAAACAAGTACCTAACTATTCTAATCCCATTTTCCAGCACTAGGCCCGTAGCCTTGTATGCCATGGCATCGCAAGTGCACATCCAAATACTTCTTAAATGTTATGAGGGTTTCTGCCTCTACCACCCTTTCAGGCAGTAAGTTCCAGATTCCAACCACACTCTGGATGAAAAAATTCTTCCTCACATCCCCTCCAAATCTCCTGCCCCTTACCTTAAATCCTTGCCCCCTGGTTATTGATCCATCCACCAAGGGGAAAAGTTCCTTTCTGTCTACCCTATCTATGCCCCTCATAATTTTATACACCTCAATCATGTCCCCCCTCAATCTCCTCTGCTGCAGGGAAAATAACCCCCGGCTATCCAAACTCTTCTCTTAACTAAAACTCTCCAGCCCAGGCAACATCCTGGTAAATCTCTTCTGCACTCTCTCTAGTGCAATCACATCCTTCCTATAATGTGGATTCCAAGACTGCACACAATACTCTAGCTATGGCCTAACCAGCGTTTTATACAGTTCCAGCATAACCCCCCTGTTCTTATATTCTATGCCTCAGCTAATAAAGGCAAGTATCCCATATGCCTTCTTAACCATCTTATCTACCTGTCCCGCTACCTTAAGGGGCTGGTGGACATGCACACCAAGGTCCCTCTGATCCTCAGTACTTCCCAGGGTCCCATTCATTGTGTATTCCCGCGCCTTGTTTGTCCTGCCCAAGTGCATCACCTCACACTTATCTGGATTAAATTCCATTTGCCATTGATCAGCCCATCTGACCAGCCCGTCTATATCCTCCTATAATCTAAGGCTATCCTCCTCACTATTTACCACCTCACCAATTTTCATGTCATCCGTGAACTTATTGACCAACCCTCCTACATTCAAGTCTAAATCGTTTATATATACCACAAACAGCAAGGCACCCAACATCAATCCCTGTGGAACCCCAATGGACACCGGCATCCAGTCACAAAAACACCCCTCCACCATCACCCTCTGCTCCCTGCCACTCAGCCAATTCTGGATCCAATTTGCCAAATTGCCTTGGATCCCATGGTCTCTTACCTTTGCTGTCAGTCTCCTATGTGGGACCTTGTCAAAAGCCTTGCTGAAGTCCAAGTAGACTACATCAAATGCATTGCCCTCATCTACACACCTGGTCACCTCTTCGAAAAATTCAATCAAATTGGTCAGATATGGCCTCCCCTTAACAAAACCATGCTGACAATCCTTGATTAATCCTTGTCTCTCCAAGTGTAGATTAATTCTGTGCCTCAGAATTGCTTTCAATAGTTTGCCCACCACTGAGGTTAGACTGACTGGCCTGTAGTTCCCTGGTTTATCCCTTCCTCCCTTCTTGAATAACGGTACCACACTGGCTGTCCTCCAGTCCTCTGGCACCTCTCCTGTGGCCAGAGGGGTATTGAAAATTATTGCCAGCACCCGTTATCATCTCCCTTGCCTCACTCGACAGCCTGGGATACATTTCATCCGGGCCTGGAGATTTATCTACTTTTAAGCCTGCCAGACCACTTAGAACCTTCTCCCTTTCTATGCTAATTTCTTTAATTATATCACAGTCCGTCTGCCTGATTTCCATACCCACATCATCCCGCTCACTTGTGAACACCGACACAAAATATTCATTTACAACCCTACCTACGTCTTCCAGCTCCACACACAAATTACCACTATGGTCCTTAATGGGCCCTACTCTTTCCCTAGTTATCCTCTTACTCTTAATGTACTTGTAAAATAACTTTAGATTTTCCTTTACTTTACCTGCTAATGTTTTTTCATGCCCCCTTTTTGCTCTCCTAATTTCCTTTTTAAGTTCCCCCCTGCACATTTTATACGCCTCTAGAGATCCCACTGTTTTGAGCCCTCAGTATCTGCCATAAGCATCCCTTTTTCTCTTTATCCAATCCTGTATATCCCTCGACATCCAGGGTTCCCTGGATTTGTTGGTCCCATCCTTTGTCTTTACTGGAATATGTTGGCCCTGTACTCTCTCTATTTCCTTCTTGAATGAGTCCCACTGCTCTGACGCAGATTTACCTAAAAGTAGCTGCTCCCAATCCACTCTGGCCAAATCATATCTGATCTTATTAAAATTGGCCTTCCCCCAATTTAGAACTCTGATTTCTGGCCCATGTCCTTTTCTATAACAACCTTGAATCTAACGGAGTTATGATCACTATCTGCAAAATGCTCCCCCACCTCTACCATTTGCCCAACTTCATTCCCTAAAATTAAGTCCAGGACCACTCCGTCTCTTGTAGGACCTTCTATATACTGGCTTAAAAAGCTCTACTGGATATATTTTAAGAATTCCGCTCCCTCAAAACCTATCACACTATGACTAACACAGTTAATGTTGGGGAAGTTGAAGTCCCCCACTATTACTACCCTATTATTTTTACACTTCTCTCTGAAATTTGCCTACATATCTGCTCTTCTATTTCTCTCTGACTGTTTGGGGGCCTATAGTGCACTCCCAGCAATGTGATTGCTCTTTTTTGTTTTTAAGTCCTACCCATATGGCTTCATTTGAGGAGCCTTCTAAAATGTCACCCCTCCTTACTGCTGTAATTGATTCCTTAATCAATATTACAATACCCCCTCCCCTTTTACCTCCTTCCCTGTCTCGCCTGAAGACCCTATATCCTGGAATATTGAGCTGTCAATCCTGCCCCTCTCTCAACCATGTCTCTGTGACAGCAATGACATCATACTTCCATGAGTTAATTTGTGCCCTCAACTCATCTGCCTTATTCGTCAGACACCTTGCATTAAAATAAATACCATCCAACCTTGCCAAACTCCCTTGTGCCTTAACTGGTCTACAATTTCTATGCCTTCCATGACTTGCTCTCTCTTCTAATTTTGTCACTGTAAGGTCAGCATTTGTCGCCCATTCTTAACTGCCCTTGAATTGAGTGGCTTGCTAGGCCATTTCAGAGGGCAGTTAAGAGTCAACCACATTGCTGTAGGTCTGGAGTTACATGTAGGCCAGACCGGGGTAAGGATGGCAGATTTCCCTCCCTAAAGTTCATTAGTGAGCCAGATGGGTTTTAACAACATTTGATGATAGTTGCCACGGTTACCGTTACTGAGATGAGCTTTCACTTCCAGATTTTATTAATTGCCCAAGTGGGATTTGAACCCATGTCCCTGGAGCATTGGCCTGTGCTTCTGGATTACCATCTGGTCCACCATCTTCCCCATTCAGGTACAGATTCAAATACGTTCCCTCCATGAAGTCCGGACCACATTCATGGAACCTTATGTCCTCCATACCTAGCAGTCGATTTCAGTCAGCAGCACCACTTTCATGGATACGCCTGCAAGCCTGAGAGCCTTGCCTGATGTAAGCAAGGCTGCCAACTCCTTCAGACATTGTCGCAGGTTTTTTTACTGCTCAAAATATGCCTGCCCATGTAACTAGCTGAATCTTTTTAAGAGGCTGCAGCAGCATTCCTTATTCTTCCCAGTGGTGATTACCCAATGAGGATCACTATTACCACCCTTAGCCCAGCCGCTATACGGACCACTAGGGCCCACGGAGGAAAGTTCAGCGGGTCAGCAACGGAGTTACATGGGCTGGAGGAGGGAGGGCCGACCAACCGAACCGCAAATGGGAGGAGGAAAAAAATTAATGTTTTATCCAGTGAATATTGATTTCATCTTCTCTATAACCAGTCAAGAGAGGGTGAATGTCCACTGTTCAAATCCTGTCAGCAGGATTCAATTCTTTCTGTGGAATATGCCATTTATCAAGAGAGGATTTCAATAAGCTATTGATAGACCGTACAGTAGTGCTCAATAATATCACAGACCACTCTATTTAACTGGCATGATGGAAAGCAGTTTAAAACAATGACAGCAGTTAATTAATTGCATGATACATTCTGTAATTTCAATAACATAAAATATGCCAGGCTTAGAAATAATGCCCCACAATTAATTCCACTAATATTCAGTCCACACCATACATGTTTACAGAAAGAGGCCATTTGGCCTAATGACTCTGCTGGCTCTTCGCTAGACAATCTAAAATGAATCCTACTGCTCATTCCTCTCCTCCCTATCTCTGCAATCTCCTCTAGCTCTCCAACCATCTGAGATATCTACATTGCTCCGATTCTGGCTTCTTGCATATCCTCAATTTTAACCGGTCCGCCATTAGCAGCTGTACCCTCAGCTGCTTAGGCCCTCAGCACTGGAACCTCCCCAACTCTCTCCCTTTAAGATTCTCCTACTTCTTTGATCAAGCTTTTGGTCATCTGCCTGAATATGTCCTTACATAGCTGATACCAAATTTTGTTTGATAATGTTCCTGTGAAGCGTTTTGGGATGTTAATTGGGTACTATAACATTTGCAAATAGTTGTTGTTGATATGGAAAGCTAAATACTGTTGACATTTATTTTTACAGCCTTATCTGCATGCTTTGAAGGAATTATATATGTGAAACATCCATTGACCTTTCATTGACACCCCCTATAAGATTAGAATTACAAACCTTAATTTTCCTCAAAGATTTCACCCTTCCCCATGTCGGTTTAAAATGATGGTTTGGCCAAATAAAGTGTCACAAGGCCTCTAAGCACCACCCTGAGTCAGAAGGTTGTGGACTTGAGCAGTTGACAAATCTGTGTAGCAGTGAAGAAATGCTGCAGGCACAGCTGGTGCTCAGAAAGATCGCAACAGGTGGGAAAGACCCTGCATCTATGTAGCACTTTGTCATGAGGAGAGGAGCCAAATTCCTTCCCCACCAAGAATTACTTTTGAAATGCAGTAATTAAAGGTAAAAACAGCAGCCAACTTGTTTTGTCACATTTTTTGCCATTGTGATAGCTGGAAAAAATGCTTAGCTGTACCTTAGTCTAGGGCTACATCTTAAGAACTAAACGGGAAGACTGACTATGACCATCTTGTATTATCTTGGCTCATTAATGCCCTGTAGGAAAGGAAATCTGCCGTGCTTACCCAGTCTGTCCTGCCTGTGACTCCAGACCCACAGCAATGTGTTTGACTCTTAACTGCCCTCAGCAATGGCCTAGCAAGCCATTCAGTTCAAGGGCAATTAGCGATGGACAACAAATGCTGGCCTTGCAGCAATGCCCCACATCCCATGAAAGAATAAAGAAAAAAAAGCTCTTGCTTCAGCCACATCAACCATGAAAGTTTGTACTCTGCCCTGAAGTAAAGATCAGGAGATAACATCATGCCAGGAACAGTACAGCTAAATAACGTAGCTACAGGTAATTATGTTTTATTGCTATCTTGTAATGTTAATTTCATAAATGCCCTTTCACTCTTATGACAATACAGAGTAAAGAAATTGACTCCAAACTCACAGGTGTTGTGTAATCAGTTACTGACATACTATTTTTAGGTTGGGCAAGTTGTTAGGTTCACGTGTGGAGGTGTGAGTGGCAGCGGAGATAGTGGATGCATTGGCTATAATATTCCAAAATTCCCTGGATTCTGGAAAGGTTCCAGTGAATTGGAAAAATGCTAATATAACGCCCTTATTCAAAAAGGGGGGGGAGGCAGAAAGTAGGAAACTATAGACCAGTTAGTTTAATGTCTGTCGTTGGGAAATTGTTGGAATCTATTATTAAGGAAGCAGTAATGAGGCATTTGGAAAGTCAAAGTGCAATCCATCAGAGTCAGCATGGTTTTATTAAGAGTAAATCGTGTTTGATTAATTTGCTAGAGTTCTTTGAAGATGTGACAAGCAAAGTGGGTAATAGGGATCCTATAGATGTAGTATATCTGGACTTCCAGAAGGCCTTTGATAAGATGCCGCACAAAAGATTAATACACAAGACAAGATCACACAGAGTTAGGGGTAATATATTAGCTTGGATAGAGGATTGACTAACCAACAGAAAGCAGAGAGTCGGGATAAATGGGTCTTTTTCTGGATGGCAAGCGGTAAGTAGTGGGGGTGCCACAGGGTTCGGTCCTTGGGCCCCAACTATTTACAATCTATATTAATGACTTGGATTCCGGGATAGAAAGTACCAAAGATAAATTTGCAGATGATACCAAAATAGGTGGGAAAGTAAGTTGCAATGAAGAAATAAGAAATTTACAAATGGATATGGACAGGTTAGGTGAATAGGCCAAAATTTGGCAGATGGAGATTAACGTGGATAAGTGTGAGGTTATCCATTTTGGTTGGAAGAATAAAAAAGCGACTTATTATTAAAATAATAATGGAAAGAAACTTCAGAATGCTTCAATGCAGAGGGATCTGGGTGTCCTTGTGCATGAATCGCTGAAAGCTAGTATGCAAGTACAGCAGATAATAAGGAAGGCAAATGGAATTTTGGCATTTATTGCTAAAGGAATAGGGAAGTGTTGTTGCAACTGTACAAGGCATTGGCGAGGCCGCACCTGGAGTATTGGTCCCCTTACTTGAGGAAGGATGTAGTTGCATTGGAGGTGGTTCAGAGGAGGTTCACTAGATTGATTCCAGAGATGCAGGGCTTTTCTTATGAGGAGAGATTGAGCAGTTTAGGCCCATACTTGCTAGAATTTAAAAGGGTGAGAGGAGATCTAATTGAGGTATATAAGATGCTAACGGGGTTAGACAAAGTAGACGTGGAGCGGATGTTTCCCCTTGTGGGGCATTCTAGAATGAGAGGCCATAGTTTTAGGCTAAGGGGTGGTAGATTTAAATCAGATGAGGAGGAATTACTTTTCTCAAAGGGTCGTGAATCTGTGGAATTCACTACCTCAGAGTGCAGTGGATGCTGGGACGCTGAATAAATTTAAGGGGGAGATAGACAGATTTTTAATTAGTAATGGGTTGAAAGGTTATGGGGATGAGGGCGGGAAATTGGAGTTGAGACCAAAATGAGATCAGTCATGATCGTAATGAATGGCGGGGCAGGCTCGAGGGGCTGGATTGCCTACTCCTGCTCCTAGTTCTTATGTTCTTATGTAACCCTATGGGCCAACACAAATGGAAAAATAATTCTCAATATTGGTCACCCATTATGCAACATAGGCCATACCAGCAACACAACCTTTTCCTTTTATTTGTGTTGCATGGAAACTATTGCAAAATTGTAGAGATGGAAGTTTCCATACATGAAACTCTCAGATTAAATCCAGCTGGGAGTCTGCAAAGTAGATGGGCTTCAATTGGAGGAATTAATCCTGAGCTTATCATCCCATCACTCACCGAAGGACGGAGGACAATGTCAAGTCCAATAGAACGTACATATTTACTGTTAAACAATGGGGGAGACGATGGCATTGTGGTATTGTCACTGGACTAGTAATCCAGAGACACAGGGTAATGCTCTAGGTACCCAGGTTCAAATCCTGCCTCAGTAGCTGGTGGAATTTGAATTCAATAAAAATCTGGAATTAGAAGTCTAATGATGACCACGAGCAGGATTTCCGGTCAAAAATGACAATTTCCAGATCAGTCGGGGCACAGCCAAATCAGCTGTGCGCCCGCCGACCTGTCAACGGCCAATTGAGGCCATTGGCAAAGTAATTTACATCATTAATGGACCTGCCTTAAGGTTGGCGGGCAGGCCAGGAGCTCTGGCGGGCTTCAGAGAAAGCATGAAACCTCATCCAAGGGCGGGATGAGGTTTCATATAAGTTTTTAAAAATTTAATAGAAGTTTAACTAAAAGTGTCAGTGACAGTGTCACATGAGGGGACATGTCAGGGAAATTTTATTTTTCTATTTTTAACATTTTTTAATTTGGAGCCGATCTCCCTGAAGCAGCACTTAGCTTCAGGGAGATGAGTGCACGAAAGAGCGCACTCTCGGCTTAGGGAATTCCCCCACCCGCACAGGGAGCGCATAGCACTTCCTGGCGGACATCACGCTGGACGGGCCTTAATTGGCCCACCCACGTAAAATGGCGGCGCGCCCCCAATCAGGGGACGCTGATCAGAGGCGCACCTGCACGCGCCCGCTCCTGAACTTCCCCCCCTGACGGGGGGAAATTTCTGCCCCGTGAAACCATTGTCGATTGTTGTAAAAACCCATCTGTTCACTAATGTCCTTTAGGGAAAGAAATCTGCCGTCCTTACCTGGTCTGGCCCACATGTGACTCCTGACCCACAGCAATGTGGTTGACTCTTATATGCCCTCTAAACTAGGGATGGGTAATAAATGCTGGCCTGGCAACACCCACATCCCATGAACAAATAAAAAACAAATTTACCAGGAAGAATATTACTAAAACCTTGACAGAAATCTTTGTATCCTCACTGGCTATGGGTGAGGTCCCAGAGGACTGGAGAATGGCCAATGTTGTTCCATTGTTTAAGAAGGGTAGCAGGGATAATCCAGGAAATTACAGGCCGGTGAACCTTACGTCAGTGGTAGGGAAATTATTGGAGAAGATTCTTCGTGACAGGATTTACTACCATTTCGAAGCAAATGGGCGTATTAGTGAGAGGCAGCATGGTTTTGTGAAGGGGAGGTCGTGTCTCACTAACTTGATCGAGTTTTTCGAGGAAGTGACAAAGATGATCGACGATGGAAGGGCAGTGGATGTTAGCTACATGGATTTCAGTAAGGCCTTTGACAAGGTCCCTCATGGCAGACAGATACAGAAGGTAAAGTCGCACGGGATCAGAGGTGGGCTGGCAAGATGGATACAGAATTGGCTTGGTCATAGAAGACAGAGGGTAGCAGTGGAAGGGGGCTTTTCTGAATGGAGAGTTGTGACTAGTGGAGTTCCGCAGGGATCAGTGCTGGGACCTTTGCTGTTTGTGGTATACATAAATGATTTGGAGGAAAATGTAACTGGGCTAATTAGTAAGTTTGCAGACGACACTAAGGTTGGAGGAGTTGCAGATAGTGAAGAGGATTGTCAAAGGATACAACGGGATATAGATCAGTTGGAGACTTGGGTGGAGAAATGGCAGATGGAGTTTAATTCGGACAAATGCGAGGTAATGCATTTTGGAAGGTCTAATACAGGCAGGAATTATACAGTAAATGGCAGAACCCTTAAGTGCATTGACGGGCAGAGGGATCTGGTGTACAGGTCCCACAGATCACTGAAAGTAGCAACACAGGCGGATAAGGTAGTCAGGAAGGCATATGGCATGCTTGTCTTCATTGGCAGGGGTATTGAGTATAAAAGCTGGGAAGTCATGCTGCAGCTGTATAGAACCTTGGTTAGGCCACACTTGGAATATTGCGTGCAATTCTGGTCGCCACATTACCAGAAGGATATGGAGGCATTGGAGAGGGTGCAGAGGAGGTTTACCAGGATGCTGCCTGGTCTGGAGGTTATTAGCTATGAGGAGAGGTTGGAGAAACTCGGATTGATCTCACTAGAGCGACAGAGATGAAGGGGCGACTTGATAGAAGTTTACAAAATTATGAGTGGCATGGACAGCGTAGATGGTCAGAAACTTTTTCCCAGACTGGGAGAGTCAATTACTAGGGGACATAGATTTAAGGTGAGAGGAGAAAACTATAGAGGAGATGTGCGGGGCAAGCTTTTTACGCAGAGGGTAGTGAGTGTCTGGAATTTGCTGCCAGAGGAGGTGGTGGAAGCAGGTACAATAGTGGTGTTTAAGAGGCAGCTTGACAAATACATGAATAGGATGGGAATAGAGGGATACGGACTCCGGAAATGCAAAATGTTTTAGTTGACGGGCAATATGATCGGCGCAGGCTTAGAGGGCCGAAGGGCCTGTTCCTGTGCTGTACTTTTCTTTGTTCTTTGTTCTAAAACAGAAAACTCGACAATTTTTTTTTTGTTCCCAGTTTTAATTTTTCTAAACTTTGTTGAAGGTGGTAACTCATTCTGGGCCATGGATCCAGGAGCACACCCTCTCGTATTTCACCCACATGTGCCCATTTGTCATGTGGGAGCCTAAATAATTTGTGAACATTAACATAAGTGGACCATGCTGAACTTGATACTGTCCTTATTTTGCACCCACACACATCCCTTTCTGGTCTTAGCATAGCGGTTATTGCTGTCTGTTCAAAGGACAGAATATTGCAGATGATGAAAGTCTGAAATAAAAAGAGAAAATTCTGTCACCACTCAGAATGTCAGGCTGCAATAGTAAAGAAAAAGACATGGCTAATATTTCAGGCTAATGCAATTCTTCATCGGAACTCAAGATGTTTTTGGTCCTTTGTCAAGAATGACTGAGGTCAGCGTAGAGTCCAACTGCCCCCTGCTCAAAATCATTTAAGTCATGGTCAACTCATTCTAGAGCCTGAAAAATCTGGCAAATCTTGGTGATTTTGGGCTTTGTACTGAAACATATTTTTCCAATGACAACACTAAAGATCCAGAAACAATTCTTAAAATCCACCCTTGTGATGTACTGCCTTCATACGCCAATTGGAAAGAAAAAGGATTCGTTACCCAACTGGATGATGCATGACTGTCAGCCAAGCAGCTTTTAATTATCACTTTCAATATTTTTATATCTAGTAAAATTAAATTTTGAAAAAAAATGACTAAAAAATCCAATCTTTTTTAATGTCGCAATGATTTCTCTCCAGGATTGCATACAGCAGTGTCCTGGGGGTCGATCTTCAATTCCTGGAGACTAAGCCAATCCTGGATGGTTGGCAACCCTATGGGGTTGGGGGCAGGAGTGGTGGCATGATTTTGGGGAGTGGGTTCAGGAACCCAAATCCAAGTGGATGAGGCTTTGGTGTGGCTCTTTATCTCAGTCGCCGCATTAGTATCCCCCTTCCGGATTTCCAAGCAATCGTGCAGGTGTGATGACAACCCACGTGTCTATTTAAAGGCACCGTGACAGGGGTCAGAATGGCTCTATTGCAGGGTGATGAGGCTTCGTCAACCAGAAGAACGGAAGCTCAGTGTGGGAAGGCTGCACCCGCACCCTGTTCTCTCTGACCCTCCCCTGGAGATCATGCAGCAGGCTGCGAGGGTACGCAGAGAGGCACTGATCCCCATGGACAGGTGGAAGAGGTCAGCCTCACAGCCACCATTGCTGGAAGAGGCTGACAAAGTGAGCAGCGGGAGTGTGGACCCTTGCAGCTGGATACAGTGTCACCAGAGGCTCAATGACCTCCAGAGGGCTGGTGAGGCGGGTGACATGACCCATTCAGGTACCAACTCCCACACTCTGACTTTGCCAGCATTCTCCTGTGCAGCGCTCTTCTCTTGAATAGCTCCACTCATTCCTCACCCTCGAGGCACCTCCTCGCGTCCCCATCTGAACAGCTGCCACTCACCCCTATCTTACAGACAACTTACATCCATCCCTTACAGTCAGGGTCAGGGAGAGAAATCATGGACCCTGGTGCTTCCCTTCCTTCCAAGCCCCTTATTCCCCATACACCACGCCACCCGGCCCCCCCCAACCTTCCCTCCGCTCCACTTAACCCTCCCTCTCAATCATGCATGATATTTTTGATATTTTCCCCCCATTCAAGAATCAATTCATCAATCACAGGAAGGTACAAATAAAATGAGAATGCCCATTGTTGGCATCTGGTTACAAATATCGTCTGATATATATATCACAGAATCACAGAATTTTAATGGCACATAAGGAAGCCATTCAGCCCATTGTGTCTGCATCGGCCCCCCAAATGAGCATTATGACCTAGTGCCATTGCCCTGCCTTTTTCCCGTACCCCTGCACATTGTTTCTATTCAAATAACCATCTAATGCCCTCGTCAATGCCTCAGTTGAACCTGCCTACACCACATCCAGGCAGTGCATTCCAAACCTGAGCCACTCATTGTGTGAAAACGTTTTTACCCACGTCACATTTGCTTCTTTTGAAAATCACATTAAATCTGAGCCCCTCTCGTTCTTGATCCTTTTACAAATGGGAACCACTTCCCCTATCTACTTCGTCCAGCCCCCTCATGATTTTGAACATCTCTATCAAATCTCCTTTTAGCCTTCTTCAACTCCAAGGAGAACAGTCCCAACCTCTCCAATCTATCTTCGTAACTGAAGTTTCTCATCCCTGGAACCATTCTTGTAAACCTCTTCTGCACTCTCTCCATTGTGTTCACATCCTTCCTATAATGTGGTGCCCAGAATTGTACACAATACTCCAGCTGAGATCTAATGAGTGTCTTATATAAATTCCTTGTTCTTGTACTCTATGCCCCTATTAATAAAGCCCAGGATACTATATGCTTTATTAACTGCTCTCTCCACTTGTCCTGCCACCTTCAATGATCTATGCACATGTACACCCAGGTCTTTCTACTCCTGCATCCCCTTCAAAACCTCACCCCTTATTTTATATTGTCTGTCCATGTTCTTCCTACTGAAATGAATCACTTCACACTTCTCCACATTGACCTTCATTTGCCACCTATCTGCCCACTCCACCAACTTGTCTATGTCCTCTTGAAGTTCTACACTGTCCTCCTTACAGTTTACAACACTCCCAAACTTCGTATGATCTGCAAACTTTGAAATTGTCCCCTGTACACCAAGATCTAGATCATTAATATATATCAGGAAAAGCAAGGGCCCCAATACCAACCCCTGGGGATCTCCACTACAAACCTTCCTCCAGCCTGAAAAATATCCATTGACCATTACTCTCTGCTTCCTATTTTTCAGCCAATTTTGTATCCACATTGCTGCTTTCCCTTTTAGTCCATGAGCTATAACTTTTCCCACAAGTCTGTTGTGTGGCAGTGTATCAAATGCCTTTTGAAAGTCCATGTACACCACATCAACAGCATCACCTTCATCGACCTTTTCTGTTACATCTTCAAAAAACTCCAGCAAGTTAGTTAAACACAATTTCCCCGTTAGAAGTCCATGCCAGTTCTTCCTTATCAACCCACATTTTTCCATGTGGCTACTAATTCTATCCCGAATAATTGTTCCTAGAATCCTGCCCACCACTGAAGTTAAACTGACTGGTCTGTAATTGCCAGGCTTATCCTTACAACCTTTTTTGGACAAGGGCATAATGTTTGCAATTATGCAGCATGGGTCATTAATATTAAGAGCAGCAACAATATAATGTGATGTTACTTTGTGTGCGTCCCATTGGTGATCCCACCACAACTATTAAACAAGCCAGAAAGTACAAATTTTACTTTATCAGTATCGTGCAATATTGTTAATTTGACAGGAAAATATCCTATTAGTTATTTATAACACTTTGCAGACAGTAGCACTGATTTTGGTGACTGCCTCAGCTCTCGTTAACATGTTCTGCACATTGCATCATATAGACACAGTGACAGTAAATGCATATTTGGGGGAAGTATTCAACACTTGCAACCTAGATAAACTGTACAAGATCTTTTCCATTCTGTAGAAGAATTAGAAGACTTTCTCCTGCCTGGGTGCATGTTATTATCAATACAATTATTTCATAGAAGGGGTGTAATTGGATTCTATTTTATCAGTAATCTCACAGGGTAGAAAGATCAAATGACTCCTGAGCAACAAAGTGGAATGATTGAACAACATAAGTCTTCACTGTTGGTGATAAGCATTGGAGCCCTCAGGTGTCTCTCTGTAACACAAATTTTAAGAGGCCAGAGGACAAAGACTGAATGGTTCATGATTGTATCTGTGTTTTCTTGATTGACAAGTCCGAAGACTCTTCTGATTGATGCTTCTCACTACAATATATTTTCAATGTCTGCTATGCAACACAACTTTATTGTTCCACAAAAAACTCATAACAGCACCAAGATAGAATAGGATAATAGACATAAGTAGACATAAGGACAAGATTGAAGTCAATGGAAAAGACTCTTGAGAATCATGTGCAGGATAAAACAAGTTACTGATTCACTATGAGCCCATTACGCACTCCTGTCCGGGAAATTTCACCCCACAAATCTGCTCTCAGTAAACTTCCATTAGCAAAAGAACAGACACAATTCCAGTCATGCTTCTACCCTCTCGTTGCAAGATAATTATGGATGCCATCCAGCCCAGCTCATCTCATCCATCCAGAATGACATACAAACATACGAACATATGTATTAGGAGCAGGAGTAAGCCATTCAGTCCCTCGAGCCTGCTCTGTCATTTGATAACATTGCCTACACCATACTAATGACAACAACTCAAAAATATTAATTGGCTGTAAAGCAAAATGACACCGTGAAAGGTGTTGTACAGATGTAGGTTTTGCCTTCATTTCATTACACCTGCATGCAGTAGGCAGAATGATTGTAGCAACGGTGAAATTGGAGGCCCAATGTTGGGTCTCTAAAGATAATTAATTACAGAGTAATCAACTGATGTTAGAAAGGTGGCTACAAAGAAATCATACGATCAAAGAATATGAAGAATTTTACAAAACAATTCAACTCTATTGCTAATACAACTTTACCAATCTGACTTCTCTGGCACCAACCCACAATATACCATAAATGGCACCTGCCCCTTTTACACAAATGACACTATTCCCAGTATTTGTCAATCAGACATCTACCAACAGTTTCAGAAAAATATAGATTGAATTGTTGATCTGAATTTTTCAGAGAAGAATGATACATGGTACAAAAATTCAGTGCAGCCTTAACCCAAGATCCGGATTGTTTCCCCTTCCTCCAGAAGCTGTCGTAGAAATTGTGTTGTACACTGTGAATTTATAGCCTAAAATGGAAAAATGTAATTGATAAATAAGAAATTCCAAAAGCAAATAAAGAGTGACACACCCATCCCACCCTCCAACCTCCCCGTATGCCTCCTCACTTCCCAAACCTCCAACCTCCCCCCAATCACCCCAACCCCTCCAACACCCTGCAACTTCCCCTCACACCTCCAACAGCCCACAACCTCCCCTCACCCCTCCAACACCCACTAACCTCCCCTATCCCTCCAACACCCACCAACCTCCCCCACCCTCTACCCCCCAACATCTCCCAATCTCCCTCTCCCTCCACCCCTCTGACACCCCAAATCTCTTCCACCTCCCCACCTCTCCAACATCCTTCAACCTCCCCACCCCTCCAAACCCCCCAAACTCCCCACCCTTCCAACCCCCCAACCTCCCCACTCCGCCAAGCCCTCCATTCACCCTCACCTCCCCATCCCTCCAACCTCCCCTCCACAACCCCCAACCTCCCAGCACCCATCCAACATCCTCCCAACCTCGCCTCGACCCTCCAACACCCATCGACTATCTCCCACCCCCCAGCATCCAATTGACTCTATAGTGAAGGTTTCACATACCATTTTTTAAGCAAGAGCACTCTCAGTTGCTGCACTGCTGTTGACCTTTGGGCAACTTCATGGTTTTCTGGCGGGCTTTTCAAAAAAAAATGAGAACCACAAAGCTGCCAAAGGTCGGAAGCAGTGCAGCAATTCAGTGAAAGTAAAGACTGGCTTTAAAAAAAAATCAGAAAACAGCCTGAGTGCTGATTTTTTTTTTAAGGTCTGTCTTTCAGCTCTGGCTGCTCAAGCTCGGGTACAACAAGGAACCCCATTTAGAGCAATAAGTCTGGGCAACCCCCCACCCCCAGCCCCCAGTATTTGGCACTGTCTGCACCCACTATACCGGGCCCTGCTTACAGCTACCCTCCATAAATATTGTCCTTCCCTCCTCTCCACACAATCCATTTCTCACACACTCAACTCTTTGCTTTCTTTCCTTACAGGAGAAGACAGCGCAGAACTCCAGGGACAGACAAAGAACCAAGAGGCTGGGCTTCCAGTGAGAGCTATCCTGGCTGCTGGGAGGAGGCAGCGATACAGATTAGCAGAGTGGTGATGGAGAAATGGGGCTCTCCCAACTACCTGGTGACTGAATTACATATCATTCTGCCGCATGGCAAATAAAAATCACATAGGCATACATCACACCAGATATACAGAACAGCTATTCAGCCTAACCAATCTACACCGGTGTTTATGCTCCATTCGCGTCTCTTCCCATTTTTCCTCATTTAAATCTACCATCATAACCCTCTATTCCCTTCTCCCTCATAAGTTTGTCTAGTCACCCCGGAACTGCATCTAAATTAGTCACTTCAAATCATTAATGTTGATTTGTTGTCTCCAATAACTGAAATGTGAATGTCATGATGACTTTGAACCCCTTCCCCTTGTTAGATCTAATTCACAACTTTCAAACGTGACACAGAAGCTGGTGCAGGATGCAGCCAAGGAGTCCTTAGAAGGGGTTGTGTTCTCTGAGGAAGCACTGTCACATGACTCCTGTGCATCTTCCACTATCTCAGATACATGCACCTCAATGAGGCCCCAAAGAGAGATAGCTGGGTTGTCACATGGTGAGGTACAGAGTGGAGACCACCCCCTCAGGACACAGGACACTCCAAGTTCTGCTCAGCTGGATGCAAATGCTGAGTCTCGGGGAAGCAGAAAACATGTGAAGTTCTGTCACCGTTTCCAGAGTCACTGCGCATCAGTGGAGAGATATTGGTGGAGTCCATCTCAAACATGACTACCACGAAGTCTCAGCTGGCCTTGGGCTGATGTCCATCTGCATGGAACACTGCACGCTGGCACTCAGCAGTGGCCTGCACACTCAGCCTGCCACTTTGATCAGGATACAGGAAAGCCTTGCCTTGGCTATTCAGCACCTCATTGACATACAGGTAGAAGTGAAGGTGGGCCATTTGAGGGAAGACGGAGACAGGGCACAACACAGTGAGGACTCTGCTCAAGACATTTCCACTTCTCATCCCTTGCCCCCCTCAGGTGGAGCAGTCTTTGGAGGGGCTCTTCCAGACTCCAAAAGCCAGGGGACATCCTCCACCATTGTCATCTCAGCAGCCAGAGCAGGGGAATGAGCAGCCTGCCTCTCGCTTTGCTGAAGCATAAGGGCAGCATCACATAGAAGTAAAAGGAAATGGAAAAGAAAGAATTTTTAGTTGCATAAGGGGATTGACTTGGGTGTTTAAGGTAGTGATATAGCTATATAATGTATTTGAAAATATAAATGAATCATGGGGCAGAATTTTGTGCTCGGTGTGCGCCTGACACACACTCGCGCGATAGTTCAGTCGGCGGGCACGCGGGAGAGTCGGCAGCACACACACTGACAATTAAGAGGACTATTAAAACCATTAAAGTAGCAATTGACAGGGATTTTTCACTGCCTGTCCAACATTACAGTTGACGGACGGGCGAATCAGCCAGGCAGCCTTTGCCTTTTTGAGGGAACCTCATCCAAGGGCGGGATGAGGTTTCTGAGGTTAATTTAGATTAAAAAAGATAAAAATTTATGGACAGAAATTTAATCAGGTATATGTTCCAGTGGCTAATTCTGACACGTGGGCATTTTTTCCCCGATTTTTAAAATCTTTATTTTATGCAATTAAATTCTTCAGCTCCCTGAAGCAGCTCTCTGCCTTCAGGAAGCTTTCCTTGCGTGCTCCCCCGCACCCGCACTGACATCAGCGCTCACCCTCTTCCTGACCCCACTCCGGCAATGCTGAGCCTTTCAGCGCACCTTTCACGCTGGTTGGCCGTTAATTGGCCAGCCAGCGTCAAATCGCGGTCAGGGGCCAATCACGGTCGGGGGTCCATTCCCCGGCCGCTCCCGGGCCCACTGATCGCGGGCGCCCGCCAAACTCAAAATCCTGCCCATGCACTTTATTTCAAGTCTCCATTGTCCAGTCATCGCCATTCCAAATGCATTCGCATTGAGTAGAACGGTATAACCAGAGAGGAAGACAAGCAAAGGATGTGAATGAGATGGGAGAGATTTCTGAATGTGGCAATGATGTGTGTTGGGTGCAATGGGTTCAGCACTGCTGTGCATCAAAATTTCATACACTCGGGTTATCTGAACTGCTCGCGGATGAATCAGTCATCAGCTTCCCTAGCAGCTGGGTGAACGGCTGCAGACAACCTGGTCACATCAGACTCCTCCTCCTCCGAGGATTCAGTGTGATCCTTGCTTCTCTCATCCTGCAGCTCCAGTCCTCTCTGCAGCGCTATGTTATGCAACAACTGACAGACCATTCCCATCCTGAACACCCTTGCTGGTGCACAGGATACCTCCAGATCCATCCAGGCACCTGATTAATATCTTCAATAACACAGTGGCTTGCTCAATGGCTGCCTTTGTGGTCCATGTGGCTCCAGTTATATCTTTCCTCTGCATCAGTGCTACAGCTTCTCACTGGTGTCACCAGCCATGTCCTCGGAGGGCAACCTTGGTCTCCAAGGAGTCAACCACTGAGTCTGTTTGGAGGTATGAGCTCACCAAGGCTCCTTCAAACTCGTGACCACTACCACCTAGAAGGACAAGGGCAGCAGATGAATGGAAACACGACCACCTGCAAGTTCCCCTCCAAGCCACACACCATCCTGACTTGGAAATATATCGCCGTTCTTTCACTGTGACTGGATCAAAATCCCGAAACTCCCTCCCTAACAGCACTGTGGGTGTACCTACACCACAGGGACTGCAGCGGTTCAAGACGGCAGCTCACCACCACCTTCTCAAGGGCATCTAGGGATGAGCAATAAATGCTGGCTCTAGCCAGCGACGCCCACATCCCATGAATGAATAAGAAAAAGACCTGTGAGAGATGTGGCTGGTACAGAATAAAAGCATCATGGCAGCTTCCAGTATATCGCGCACAGACATTACATGAAAACCTTTCAGTGGCCACATACCAGCTGTACATTGTTGGAATGGAATCCCTTTTGACTAACAAAGACTGCTGGTTAATGCGACGGTACTTACTTGCCATACGTATGCAGTCTATGACTTCCTGGACTTGTGGCAATCCAGCTAATGCAGCAAATGAAAAGCCCTCTGGTTCTGAGTGACTTCATCAGTAGCAACGTGGACAAAAGTGACTGTGCTGGAAAACATGGCATCGGGTCGCCTGGGAGATGCACTTGTGGAGTGTAGATTGTAAAATCCTGCCGCTGTAACCAGCAGATCCGTGGAGGAACCAGAGGCAAAAAAATTCAGATTTGTGGTGACCTCCTGGCAATGCATGCTACTGGGGAAGAGGTATTGTTCTATCTCGAAGCATTCCATTCTAAAAAGCTCTACCTATAAAAAGTTTTGGATTTCCTTTCTTCCTGGGTAGCTGCCAATGTCGCCCTCTCTCATTTTTTTTTTCATCGTGTGTTCATTTCACTGCGTGCTGCTTTTAACATTCTGCGTGACATTTTAAAGAGTGTCCTGCTGTGTGAGCAGCGTGCAAGGTACCTGCCAGGTTGCTGCCTGGCAATGCACATGCTCCGCGCTTACGGAGAACTTTGGTAGTTGCTCCTCTTTTTGTGTAATAGATGTCAGTAATAACCTGCCGGGCATGACTGAGCCTCCCGAAATACTGCTCAGTCAAGACAAGAGAGCTGGTTCTCTGCTTGTGGAGCCTGTATGGGGCGGGGTGTGAGGTCTCCATTAAACTGTGTCCTGTGTCCATCTCCTCTGTCCTCTGGAGCAGCATGTGGCTGAGGAAAAGGCAGCAGCTGCCGCTGACTCTCCTCCTGTTCCTCATCATGTTTGGTTTCTATGCACCAGGAATGGTGATAGCCGTCAATTAAAAGGCGAGGATAAGTACAAACTCTCTATAAGGGAGTTCAAGTCAGGAATATGCTACAGTCAAATGTTGATGCATGATGTGTAAATGCTGCAAGAGGCATTAGGGTTTGTCTATGATGCATTCAAGGCATAGACCTGATCTTCTTTCATGTGACCTACTTTAACATGGGCAGCAACCTATTTAAATGAATCTATCATCAATATATAAAGAAAAAGAGGAGCAACTACCAATGTTCTCCGTACGCGGTGCACGTGTATTGCCAGGCAGCAACTTGGCAGGTACCTTGCACGCTGCTCACACAGCAGGATACTCTTTAAAATGTCACGCAGAATGTTAAAAGCAGCACACAGTGAAATGAACACACAATGGAAAAAAAATGAGAGAGGGGATATTGGAAACTACCCAGAAAGAAAGGAAATCCAAAACTTTATATGGATAGTGCTTTTTAGAATGGAATGCGTTAAGGCACCAAACCTTATTTGGCTAAGACCAAAAAAAGAGCTCTTACAACTGGCTGTGGCTTCTTTGTGCATGTGAATATTTCACTCAATAAGAGACCACACAAGTCACATTGGATTGAATGCACTGATGAGTTTTCGATCTGGGTGTGAACTGGAGCTTCAACCATATGAAAACAGGACTAGGCCCATTCTTAGTTACTACATGCAAAAGAGAAAGAAGCTTGAAAACATTGAATGCAGAATGATAAGAAGCAAACTGTACCACAGCATAAATATATATATATATATATCATTCATGGACTCAACTTGACATAATGAGCAGAAGTTTTAGGTAGCAGCACAGTACAAGATGCACTGCAGGAACTCACCAAGCCTCCTTCAACATCACCTTCCAAACCCAAGACACTACCATCTAGAAGGACAAGTGCAGCAGACATATGAGAACACCACCACCTGGAATTTTCCCTCCAAGCCAAACACCATCCTGACTTGGAAATATATCGTCATTCCTTCACTGTCGCTGGTGAAAATCCTGGAACTCTCTCCCTAACAGCACTGTGGGTGTACCTACACCACATGGACTGCAACGGTTCAAGAAGGTAGCGCACCACCACCTTAGTTAGGGATGGGCAATAAATGCTGGCTTAGCCAGCAATGTCCACATCCCATGAATGAATTTTTTAAAAGTTTAACATTTTAACATTAATATAATCTCCATATTGCCAAATAGAATAAACAAAAAGAAATCACAGTTTGGTTCTGGAAAAATATTGCTAGCTTACAGCCAGAGGAAGTGAAATTTAGAGAGGGTATGTAGACTTTGTAAGCAGTTGAATGAGTATATGGCCCTAGTGCAGCCATATACACTGTGAGCAAGTAACTTTGTCGGAGCAAAGGTACACTTAGATGATTATAGAAAGTTCTTTCCACTCAATTTTAAAATTCTGAAGAGAAACACAAAAGGTGTCAGTAAAAAAAAAAATCCTCCTGGTGCAGGATCAAAACAGTAATGGCTGGTCTACAATTATGATGAAGTTCTTGCTTGAAGTACATGAAATAGAGTGCCACAGGGTGAACAATGAACCCTTATATCATTAGTTATGCACCACAAATAGTATAGCCATCTCTGTACGTTCTCCAGATAATGCAGAAAACACTATACTTGACAGGTGTTAGCTCAGGTTAAAAACACTCCTGTAGCACCGCACATCCAACAATGATATTCCTCCTTCCTCCCTTGCACCCAGAGTCTCTCAAAATGCTACCCTTGGCCACTATCTTTTCCTCTTTTACAAGCTGCCCATCAAGACTTAGAATCAGATATATACTATCCCTCCCACATCGCCTACAGCTTGCAATGTTCAATCATTTCCTATCCTCCCAGGAAGGCATAATAAAACTAGTTTCATACCATATCATTAGTCCCATATATTTAAGAAAACCCCAACAAAATCCAAAAAAAAACTTGGAAAAGACAGTTCAGAACAACTACTTGCATTTACCGTGGGCGGGATTTTCCATGCCCGCCGTCATCGGGTGTGTTTGGTGGCGTGAGCAGACACTATGGCACGATCGGTTTCACGACGCCATGAAACCAGTTCGCAATCGTCTGCTCAGCCCACGTTTCCCACCATCGGACGTCGAGAACCTTGATGTTATACATCAGCACATCATTATCAGGCCAGCCCACCGGAACAGCACCCCCCTCCCGCTGGATTGTCCGTCCATGTTGGCGGGAAAGCACACCGGTGTAGAACATGTCTTGATAAGTGTGACATGCAGGAGTCGGGACTTTCCCGCCAGAGCTTAGCTCACATCGCGGACATCCAAGGAGCACAAGATGCTGCAGCCTGACACCAACCGCACACCTGAGGAATGTCCATGGCATGCTGGGTGGACTCTCGTGGACATGGCTCTGCTGTGAAGCAGGTTATCCAACGGAAGTTGGATAATCACCGTTGATGCTCACAATGGGTGGTGGTCGAGGTGGTGGGAGAGGAAGGGCTAGGATCGGCTGAGAGAAGAAGAAATGTCAGGGGGGGTGGTGAAACGAAGGCGTCAGGATCGCGTGAGGTTGCGGGGGAAATGAAGGTGTCAGGGGGGAAGTTGGGGGGGGAGGGAGAAGGGGGTAATGGCGGAGAAGACCTCAACTGGGGAGGTAGGTGTAAGAAGGGTGGAAGGTGCAAAGGAAGGAGTGCAAAGAGGGGAAGGTGTCCAGAGGCGCAGAAAGGAAGGGGTGCGGAAAGGGGAGGGACTGAGGGTTTAGGAAGAATTAAGAGTGGAGGGAGGAGTCAGGAAGGGTTGGGAGTAAAGCTGGAGAAAGGAGAGTGTCTGGAGGAAGAAGTGAGGCTGGAGAAAGGAGTCAGGAGGGGGAGGGACTAAGTGGGGGGTGGAGTCCAGGGGTCGGGGTGGTGGGAGGACTGGTGGGTGGTTGGGTTTCCGGGGGGAAGGGGTGTGGAGGAGGGAAGTAGTGCAGAGGGGGTGGATGTGCAGGTGAATATGCACAAGAGGGGTTGGATAGGTCCATGAATACCTCCTGGGGAGCGAACTGAGGGTGGGCGAAGAACGAGGGAATGGTGAGAATGACCAAGGCCAGAGTAAGGTGGTAGGGTGAGGGTTTGACGGTGGCAGTAGAAAGGACGGTGAGGGTGGTAGGTGGAGACTCGGAGGCAGACACGGACCCTGGGGGTGGGAAAGAGGAGATCGGGGATGTGAATGTGGATGGGGATGGGATTTTCGGGAAGGAAGAGAACGTGCATATTCACTTGGACATCCCCAAAGGAAAAGGGTTGGGGTTGGTAGGTAATGGAGGGGAGGTGGAAAGTGATGCCGGGGGGGGGTCAACTGTGATGGGGGAAAGGAAATGGGTGACCGGGGGTGAGTAAAGGATGGGGGAGCGAAAATAAAACCAAATTGGCAGCCATGTTGTCCAAATCAAAAGTGAAACGAGAGTGGTGGTGGGCGAGATCATGTGCTGCATGGGAGTGTGATCCGTGGGTGGGCGAAGATGCAGGTCAGCTCAGATGGACAACTGAAAGCAAACCCCAGCAGGCAGCATTCAAAATGCTCGGGGCATTCAGATGAGTGTGAAACGTGAAGGATCTGTGCGGTTGGGTGAGTGTTTGCACGGGGCTCCGAAAGGCCCTGCCACACACACACTTTTCCCTCCATAATCACTCTGTGGTGATGGATCTTCCAGGCTGCTTATTTCCATCTCTTCATGAGAGGAGGAGTCCACGTTGAGGATGAGGATTGAGCTGAGGGACTGGCTGGCTGAAGATGTTGCTGAAGACTTCGCAGAACTCCCTGTGAACCAAAGTAGAGATAATTAGTGCATGGCAACAGAGTCAAAAACAGGAGGGAGAGCACTCACTGTTGCGAGTTGCATTGAGAGAGGGATGATGTGGTGCAGGATCCTCAGGTGGGTGTTTGCTGCCGACTTCACCATCGCTACAGGCAGGGTCCACATTCTCACCAGTCAGTGTGATGGCACGCTCCTCAATGTGAGTGAGGGGCCGAATGTGGGCCACTCCACCCTGGTCTGGGACCTCTTCCTGCTGGTGTGAGCAGGCTTCTCCTGCATGAAAACAGATGGAGAGTGTGAGAGCAGGACACATGGCACTGTGTGGAATGTTTGTGTGGTGAGCGGAGCCAGGGACAGGATGAGGATTTGAGCTCGAGAGGGTATGAACCTGATGGAGATGTGAGGGTGTGTGTGAGAGTTAGTGGTGTTGTCCCTTGAGGTGTGAGATCCCTGTGGGTGTGTGATGGGTTTGTGAGTTGAGAGTGATGAGAAGAGTGAGTTAACCTGGCAGAACGGATGAGACCCCATTCATCCTGTAGCGGCACCGGGTGGCTGTCCTCTTCTGCAGGCATTGGCACTGACCACCACCTCCCAAGCCCGGTTGGTCACACCGCTGCCCATCCTGCAGCCAGAGCGGGGCTAGAGGACATCCTGGCGGGCCTCCACGGCATCCAAAAGGTGTGCCAGTGATGCGTCGGTAAACCTGAGGGCTGCAGTCTTTTTGCCTTTCGTAAACATCTTCCCTGCAGCTGTAGTGGGCTGGAAGCACTGAGATGTGTGCACACGGCTGGACTTTAAATATGTCGCCTAGCGTGATGAAGTGATGAGGTGATGGCAGGCGAATCGGAGCCTGCCCTCTATGGAAATGGCGTGTTCCTGTCGTTTTACCCACCCTCTACTGCACTTAGTGCAAATCTAGGACAATTCTGCTCTGTAAGTGAGTCTGGAAAATTTCTTCAACATTTCGTCTCCATTTCCTGCCTATTGCCAAAGATACACAAACACATAACAACATCTCCTGTACAAGATGAAACACTAATAGCATGAAGCTACTCATTCAACTGCATAGAGATGACCCTTAGAGATAGATATTCAACCCACCAAAGAATATAATATAAATTGCCATCATTGTCTACAGGACAACTGCTCGAGGAGGGATGGAGGAAGGAACTTAAAACCATCACCATCACTAGAGGAAAGGTAGTAGGAAAACAAATGGGACTAAAGGCTGACAAGTCCCCTGGGCCAGATGGCCTGCATCCTCAGGTCTTAAAATAAGTGGCTGCAGAGGTAGTGGCCACTCAGTCAATGGCTCAAGATAGTGGCTAATGGTTGTAATCTTCCAAAATGCCCCAGATTCTGGAAAGATCCCAGTGGATTGGAAAACCACAAATGTAACACCTTTATTCAAGAAAGGAGGGAGATAGAAAGTAAGGCACTATAGGCCAATTAGTGTAACATCCGTCATTAGGAAAATACTGGAACCCAGTATTAAGGAAGTGGTGGCAGGACAGTTAGAAAATCATAACACAGAGTCAACATGGTTTTGTGAAAGGGTAACAGTGGATGTAACAAACAGGATGGACAAGGAGAAACCAGTAGATGTCATGTATTTAGATTTTCCAAAAGGCATTCAATAAGGTGCTGCCATAAAAAGTTACTGCATAAGATAAAAGCTCATGGTGTTGGGGGTGACATATGAGCATGGACAGAGGATTGGTTAACTAACAGGAAATGGAGAGTCGGGATAAATGGGTCATTTTCAGGATAGCAAACTTTCACTAGCAGAGTGCCAAAGGATCAGTGCTTGGACCTCAACTATTTATGATCTATATTAGTGACTTGAATGAATGAACCGACTGTATTGTAGCCAACTTTGCTGATGCTACAAAGGTACTGTAGGTAG
The DNA here is from genome assembly GCF_964194155.1 of Cetorhinus maximus. Taxonomy (NCBI): domain Eukaryota; kingdom Metazoa; phylum Chordata; class Chondrichthyes; order Lamniformes; family Cetorhinidae; genus Cetorhinus; species Cetorhinus maximus. The sequence continues at coordinate 19,122,262 of NC_135895.1, read as the reverse complement.
CAAAGCGAGTTGTGAGGAGGATACAAAGAGTCTGCAAAGGAGATACAGATAGGTTAAGTGAGGGCAAGAGTTTGGCAGGTGGAGTATAGTGTGGGAAAATGTGAGGTTGTCCACTTTGGCAGGGAGAATAGAAAAGCAGAATATTATTTAAATGGAGAGAGGCTGCAGAATGCTGCAGTACCGAGGGATCTGGGTGTCCTTGCATATGAATCTTAAAAGGTTAGCAGGTACAGTAAGTAAATAGGAAGGCATGTTGGTCTTTATTGCAAAGGATCTGGAAGCAGGGAAGTTTAGCTACAACTGTACAGGGCATTGGTGGGACCTCCACCTGGAGTATTGTGTATACTTCTGGTTTCCTTATTTATAGAGGGATATACTTGCATTGGAATTAGTTCCGAGAAGGTTCACTAGGCTGATTCCAGAAATGAAGGGGTTGTCTTTTGAGGGAAGGCTGAGCAAATCTTACACTCATTGGAGTTCAGAAGAATGAGGGTTGATCTTATTGAAATATGTAAGATGCTGAGGGGGCTTGACAGGGTAGATGCTGAGAGGATGTTTCCTCTTGTGGGGGAATCTAGAACTAGGGGGCACAGTTTAAAAATAAGGGGTCTCTCATTTAAGATGGAGATGAGAAGGATTTCTTCTTTCAGCGGGTCTTTAGTCTTTAGTGTTATCTTCCACAAGGAGCAGTGGAGGTTGGGTCATTGAATATATTCAAGGCTGAGCTAAACAGATTTTTGATTGACAAGGGATTTAAGGATTATGGGAGGCAGGCAGGAAACTGGAGCTAAGGCCACAATCAGATCAGTCATAATTTTATTGACTGCCGGAGCAGGTTTGGGGCTGAATGGCCTACTCCTGCTCTTATTTCCTATGTCATGACCAGTACACCACTTGTAATATACATACTATGTGGTAGCATTGGATAATATAATACATCATGTGCACAACAGATCATATGCAACACGCTAATGGAGTATTTACCCTAAAAGGTCCCTAAAGTTATGGATAATTCCTGGTGCAGCTTTTGGCGTTTTATGCTAAATTTTCATGTTGCTAATTTTTCTAGCTTGAGCAATTCACACCCCACTTATCTCATTTCAACGATGTCTTAAAATATGCAAGAATGACATATAGAGGAAGAACAGATGCAACAACACAATTAGTCAGTTTCCTGCCAATTTCCTTTCAACATTGCTGTGTATTTAGTTTTAAACATAATCCAGTTACAACTGAACAGTTGACTCAAAGAAGTCAGATAATTATATATCTTTGGAAGATAGCTAAATTTACTGATACATTTTATAATTTAGACATTGCATTGTTTTTGCAGGATTAATGGGTCATTGCAGAAGTTTGATGTGTCATTAAGTATTTGCAAATGGTTATAAATTTTCCACTCAAATATCACTCCAATAAAAGAAGATAGGATGACCGCAATTGCTCACTGGGGTAAAAGACACTTCTTGTGGTGCTACTGAGTCATTCAAGTCCCCAGGTCATGGGAAGAATTTTCCTGTTGGTGAGCGGGGGCGGGGCCCGCTATCCAACATGTAAAATGACACACAGTAAAGTCAGGTGGGTGTCCCAACGTCACCATCCATCATTTAGATTGTCAGTTCGGCACCCGCCAAACTGGCAAAGGCCTACTAAGGCCATTAACAAAGTAATTAAAGGGCAGGATCTTCCCCCCATTGGGGGGAGTTGTGCGGGAGCGGGCGGGTTCCCGATCAGCACTCCCGGTCGGAGGCACCCCGCCATTATATGTGGGAGGGCCAATTTTACGTGGGTGGGCTCCGTGCGCCAGGGAGTGCTTCCCTGTGCGGGCGGGGGGGGCGGTATTCCATGAGCCAGGAGTGCGCTCTTTCGCGCATGCATGTGAAAGAGCGCACAGGTCTCCCTGAGGCACAGTGCTGCCTCGGGGAGATCGGCTCAGGTGTGAAACATTGAATAAAGATGAGAGAAAAAAATTATTGACATATCCCCTGATGTGCCACTGTCACGTGAGATAGGACATGTCAATTTCTTTAATTTAGACATTTCATACAAATTTTAATTCCCTCATGAAACCTCATCCCGCCTGTGGATGATGCTTCATGCTTTTTCTGAAGGCCTGCCTGCCAACCTTAAGGTTGGACGGACTGGTCCATTAATCAATTTAATTACTTTTGTAACAGGCCTTTGACAGAGGCCGATTTGGCTGCGCGCCCGCCGAACTGAAAATCTAAATGACACACGCCCGACGTCACCCCGCGTCATTCTACATATCGGCGAGCAGGCACCACCCCACCCCCCCCACCCCTCCGCCCCCGCTCGCCGATCAGAAGGTGCAGCCCAAAGTTGTTAAGAAAGCTGCCTATCCAACCTTAAGGTTGGCGGGCAGGCCGGGAGCCCAGGCGGCCTTCAGAAAAAGCATGAAGTGAAAGAGTGCAGGCCCCGACTCAGCCTCCTCCCCACCCCCCCACCCCGTCCGCACAGGGAAAGCGCTTCCGGGCGCGCGTCACGCTGGGCGGGCCTTAATTGGCCTACCCATGTAAAATGGCGGCACGCACCCGACTGGGGGCGCCGATTGGGTTCGCGCTCACTCCCGCCCGCCCCCACACAACCCCCCCCCGATGGGGGGATAATTCAGCCCCATATTAAGCTAAAATTTAATCTCATTGTCAATCAACAAGGAGGGGAAAATAGTAGAAGATTAAAAGGAGAATACCATCTAGTAACCAATTTGGGAAAGGAGGGAAATGGAGTGATGGTACGAAGGTTAGAGGAGGAGTGTTTCTGTGAAAGAGCAGGGATCTGAATGGGGTGTAGTGTCTCTACCCATCTGGGGCTGAAATCAGAGTTCATTGGGAAGTGGGATATGAGGTTGAATGTATGAGAGTGACTGAGATAACTTTTGGTGAAATGATGGCTGGTTGATGTGTTGTCACTTAAAAAAAAATGCAAAATCTATTTTAAACTTATTTAAATCTATATAAACTGCTAACCACCCAACTTCCCTTTCTAGCCCCCATTGCCAGGCTAAATGATACTGTCAACTGTTCACTCTCCTCCTAACCCCCCCTTTCAAATCTGCCATCATCACCCTCCCTCAAAGAAAACCCCTTGATCCCAATGTCATGGAAAATTACCAGCCCACCTCCAGGTTTCCTTTTCTCCTGAATGCCCTTGATTGTGTTGGTGCTTTCCAAATCTTGGTCCATCTCTCTCTCCCAACACCATATTTGAAACTCTTCAGTCTGGTTTCTCCCCCTGCCACAGCACTGAAACAGGCCTTATGGTACAGGTTACATTCTATATGACTGTGGCCATGGTGCACCATCTCTCATCAACTCTCTTGACCTGTCTGCAGTCTTTGACGTGGTGGGCCACACAATTTTTCTCTTCCCCCTCCTGCACTGTTACCTCTGGTTGTGCCCCAAAGATCTACTCCATGGTTTCATCCTATTTCTCACCTATGTGCTGCCCCTCAGCAATATCATTGAAAATACATCAGGTTCCACATGTAAACTGATGACCCCCAGCTCTACTTTACCACTATCGTACTCAATCCCTGCACAGCCTGAGTTGACATGATGCATGTCTGACATCCACTGTTGAATGAGTTAAGGTTGCTTCCAGTAAATAGTGGAATACTGAAGCCATTGTTTATGGCTCCACCATTGGATATAGCTGGATTCCATTCCCACTCCCTCACCCCTCCACAAACACTGACTGAGACTCAGACAGTCTGTTCGCAAATTCAGCATCCTATTTGACTGAGCTGAGCTTTAGACCCCATATTCTCACCATTGTCATCTATTTTCATCTCTGAAATATTGCCCATCTCTGCCCCTACCTCAGTCCATTTGCTGCTGAAACACTCATCTGTGTTTCTAACTTCCATACACAACTATTCCAGTGCTCTCCTAGATGGCTTCCTATCTTCCATCCTCTGTAAACTTGAGCTCATCCAAAACTCTGATGCCCAGAACCAAACTCATACCAAGTTTGGTTTACCGATCAGCCCTGTGCTCACTGACCTATATTCATTCCTGATCCAACAATGGCACATTTTAAAATTCTCATTCTTGTGTTCAAATGCCCCCACAGCCTTGTCCCCATCTGTGCCTAACTTTTCAAGCCTTACAATCCTTCTTGAACTCTGCATTCCTCTAGTTCTGGCCTCTTGTGCATCCCCGATTTCCCTTTCCTCTTCAATAGTGGCTGTGCCTTTAGCTATCTTGGCCCGAAGCACTGGAATTCCCTCCCTAAACCTTTACTGCGCTCTTTTTCTTCCTTTAAGAAATGACTGACAATCTACCGTCACCTGATCTAATACCTCCTTGTGGTTCGGTGCCAAATTTTATCTGATAACGTTCCTGTAAATTCCATGTGCAATAAAATCTAAATAACATTTAGACTTTGGCTGCTAATTGACAAGTGCAAGACAATGACCATCTCCAATGAGAAGGAACCTAACCATCTCCCTTGACATTCAGTGGGATTACTGTTGCTGAATCCACCTCCATCAGCATCCAATGGGTTACTATTGACCTGAAACTTAACTAGATAAGTCATATAAATACTTTGGCTACAAAAGCAGATCAGAGGCTAGGCATCTTGGAGTGAGTGTCTCAACTCCTGACTCCAAAGTCTTTCTACCATCAAGTCAGAAGTGGGGTGGAATACTCTCCATTTGTCTGGATGAGTGCAGCTTCAACAAAACTCAAGATGCTTGACGCCATCCAAGACAAAGCAGCCCACTTTATTGGCACCCCACCCACTACCTTAGACATTCATTCCTTCTGCCTTCGTGGCTGCAGTGTGCACCAGCTACAGGATGCACTGCAGCAACTCACCAGGACTTTATTGACAGCACCTCCTTAGCCTGCAACCTCAATCACCTAAAAGAACAAGGGCAGCAAGTGCACCTCCAAGCTCCCCTCCAAGTCACACAACATCCTAACTTGGAACTATAAACCACTATTCCTTCATTATTGCTGGATCAAAATCCTGGAACTCCCTACCTAACAGTACAATGGGTGTACCCACACCACAAGGACCGCAGCAGTTCAAGGAGGCAGCTCACCACCACCTTCTCAAGGGCAATAAATGCTGGCCCAGACAGTGACACCCACATCCCGTGAACAAATGTAAGAAAAATCTTCAAACAATTACATTGGACACAAGCATAGTGATTGCTCCCCAATGCAAAAGAAAAATGACCAACTGGTTCTATGTGCCACATAATCATTGTTCCTCTAAGAATTTTTAGTTCAAGTTATTTTTTGTTCTGCTTATTTAGTTTGTTCAGGAATTGGATAGTGCTCACTCAGCCAGAATTGGAAATTTTACTGAATTGTCAATCATTATTGGAAATAATGACTTTTCCTGTTTGCCCGTGCTAGATTGAGGCGTGAGCCAACTAATGCTGGGGGGCAGTCAGGTTTGCCTTTACTCATTCTTGGTACGTGGACTTTGCTGGCAAGGCTGGCATTTATTGTCCATCCCGAGCAGCCCTGACATATGTGCTGATGTGGCCTCTTCATGATCACAGTTGCAGATTCTGCAAAGGTGCTCCCACAATGCCATCAGGGAAGGAGTTCAATTTTTGTATCAGTTTTGATGCAACTGTGGGGTTCGCTAGCCGCTTGAGAGATCGTAAAGAGTCCACCACGCTGCTATGGGACTGCAGTCGCATTTAGGCCAGTTAGGACAAGCACAGCAGTTTCTTTGCCCGGAACCTATTTAAGAATTAGTTGTTTTTTTTTAACAACAGCACAGTAGCTTCATGTTCACTGTTACTGATACCACTGTGTTTTTATTTCATTAAAAAATCAATTTTCAACTACTGTGGTGGAATTTCAACTTGCATCATTTGATTACTCGAGGCCCTTGAGTCCAATAGTCTAGCAGCATCTCCACTGTTAAAATGCCAGCCAGTGCTCTCCCGGATTCCCAATAAAAATACAAGATCCCACAAGGCTGTTTTAACATTGTAGAATTGTGGACTGTCTCTGCAGAATTTTATTAACAGCTGCACAAAGCACATGAATCAAAAAAAAACATATCCTGCATTTATTTAATGCCCTTTACAGCTAATGAAAGGCAGTACTTTTGAACTTCTGAAGTGTAATCGTTGTAAGGTTGGGAGACGCAGCAACCAATTTATGCAAGGCCACAAATAGCAATGAATTACCAGATAATTTAGTGATGTTAGATGAGGGATAAATATTTACTAGATAATAAAATGGTTATTCAAATCGTGCCATGGGATCTTTTATTTCCACCTGAGATGGCAGACGGGGCCACAGTCTCTCTCCCTCTTCCCAGGTTAATAAACTTTCTAAAGTTTAAAGAACAGAAAACAAAGACTACAATAGATGTGTAATCAAATGAGTCACTTATTCGCTCATCCTCTCTCTTTCTCTCTCTCTCTCTCTGTGTATAATAGAAATATGTGCCTTAACAATAAATTTTACCTCAAGAAAGCTTTTGAAATTTTGAAATAAAGGCGGGTTCGAGCAAGACGCCCCGGAGCTCGAGAGCCAGCATGCTCCCCATGCAGCTGGGCGTGGAGACGCTGGGGTGCCGGAGGTGAGAGTTTCAGATTGTGCAACCACATTTTCACAATGACTTGAAGAAAAGCTACTGGGTAGAAAAAGCTGGAATCTCAGGAAAAATATATCATCAGTACAGGTGACCGAACAGTACTGGTGTGTCTTGAGAAATTAGGCACACGGGAATGCTCAGACTGCACAATACAAATTCAGCTCACAATGGCATGACACGGGGGAAATGAATTAAATCAAAGCCCAGGCTTTTGGGAGCTTTTATCAAGTAAAAACTTTAACAAAGACACTAAATGACAATTTAGCGGATAAATGTAATCAGGGGCAGGATTTTGAGGTTGTCGGGCAGGCGCGGTGGGTGGGACTGGGAACGACAGGGAAATGGTCCGCCGTCCGCAATCGGCCCCTGACCGTGATTTACATTGGCCGGCCAATTAAGGCCTGCCCAGCGTGAAACGCGGCTCCACACTGGTCAGGAAGGGCTAAGCAGGGCCAGGGGCCTGTCGGCCACCGGGTCCAATGGCGACATGGCGGCCAGTTTAACAGCGGCCCAGGCAGCCCCTGGAAGGCTGCCACGGAAGGACGTCTCCAGGTTATGGAGTCCGAATGCGGCTGGACTACGGCAGGCGGGAAAGCAGGTCAGGTCAGGTCAGGTCAGGTGAGCACTCGCCCCCACCCCCCTCCCCACGCTTTCCCGACGAGTGCCTCATCCTCCTGGAGGAGGTGGCTGCCAGGGGAGACAGCCTTGTCCCCAGGGATGGGAGGAGGAGGCCACCACACCTCACCAAGAGGGCATGGGAGATGGCGGCAGCGCTGGTGAGCAGCCATGATGTAGTGCGGCGTGCACGGGTGCAGTGCCGGAGGTGCTTCAATGACCTGCTGCACTCAGGAAGGGTGAGTACCATGTCGGCATAGGTCAATGTGCAGAAGTGTTAGGATGTGGCCTTGGAGCTCAGGGGTGCTAGAGTCTGAGTACCAAATGTCAATGACAGCCAGAGCTGGCCAAGGGGATAAGCCCTGGCTGCTTGCGCAGAGTGCCTTGTGGTTCGAAGGCCACAACCCGGATGTGCCCTGCAAGGTGTTCCTCAGCTGGGGTTGGCCAGGCTGCAATGGCGCTGCAGAAAGAGAGTGGATTAATAAATGCTCCTCCGTTCTTTCAGGAGACGACAAGCCATAACCAGGCAGAGAGGGCACATAAAGGCGGGTTCGAGCAAGACGCCCTGGAGCTCGAGAGCCAGCATGCTCCCCATGCAACTGGGCGTGGAGAGGCTGGGGTGCCAGAGGTGAGAGTTTCAGATTGTGCAACCATTCTAGTGTAGTCTCTTCATTGATGTCAGCCTTGAACCTGGAGTCCCCATGATCATTGGAAGACGATGGCACCATGATGCAGATCTCCATTGTCTCACCAGGGTGCCTGGCATGCATAGTGACAATGTGATGACTTTAACTAATGACATGTCCTTGTACTCCAGAAGGCGTTCACTCTGTGGACCCAAAAGGGCCACCCCTGACACTGGAGGACCACCAAGCTTCTGTTGAACCTGCGTCACACCTGCTCTCTGAAGTAGGCACCAGCGCAGATACCAGCACCTTGGTGGGCATTAGTTTGGGGGCTAGTATCTCGGTGTACATTGGTGAGGGCACTTCACACTCACTTGAGGTGCAGGCAGAGGCAGAGAGTGCCCAGAACACCAGCAGTCAGAGGACTTCTGGGGACCAGGACGATGCTCAGTCGAAGGCTGATGATGAGCCTCTGGAGTCATCCATTAGGTGTCAGATGCTGGATGTCCAGCGAAATGTGTGGGAGGATCTGACGGAGATCCATGAGGGTATGCATGCCATGGTCTCTCTTGTGGAGGAGTCCATGTGAAGCATCAGCACCGCGTTGACCCTCATGGCCAAGCGCACTGCCTCCTCCATTGAGACAGTGGCGACTCTCATGGAGAGGCAGCTCTACGGACAGCATCAGGGGTTCCTGAGGTTGCATTCGGATCTGCAAGCCTTCACACAGCCACTGATCTCAGGTGGTCAGTGCCAGTGTGGGAGATGGATGAGGCATCCAGAATCCCAGCCAGGTGTCCACTCATCAGTGGTGAGCAGGGAGGTCCGGAGCGACCTCATGTTGGTGCATGAGCGCCTGTTGTCCCTGCGGGCTCCTGTCAGGGCGCTCTGGATGACGGCAGCAGCTCCTCTGCCCCTCTGCCAGTGACCATGGCATCCAATGAGGCTGCGATGACTGGGGAGATGCCAGCTATGGCACTGGCCGCTCCCTTCCAGACAGGACCAGCACAGGCTCCACTTGCCAGAGGATGACCACCAAGGTCACCAAGGCCAACAAGACAGCAAAGTCAGCAGGCTGTCTCCAATGCCAGTGCCAGCGAGGGTTGGAGGGGGCAGGCACCAAAATGTAGCACTCCCAAGCGTAATTTAAAGGCACCATGAGCACAAGAGGGACAGGTCACGGGTGATTTTATGTTCATTCATGTATACTTACCTATACAGGCCTGGGAATGAAGACCAGTGAAGTTTATGTAAATAGTTTGGATTTGTCAAAATGGGATGTTTTTGTCGTCATGGCCTGTGTATGCTTCACCTTTTTATTTTATTGGTGCAGGGCACACCTGTTTGTAATGCTGGACAAAAGTGGCTCTGAACTTTATTTCACAGGCACTGAGTGTTCCTTGTATTCAAGAGAAAGGATCCTTTCAGACACCCGAGATGGAAGCAGCAGCTAGGCATGCAGTTGAAGCTGATCTTTGGTAGCCTAGCTGAAGGAGCATTGGTGCAGGGCGCCCCTGGTGTCCCTGCCTCCCTGGTCGTTACCAAGTTCTGCCTCCACGCCCTCAGTGTTCTCCTCACTGTTCTCCTCTTTGGACTCACTACTGGACTCATCATCTGTGGCCTGTGCAGCTATGTCAAGATCCACTTCCTCCAGTGGGTCCCCCCTTGCCAGTGCCAGATTGCGGAGAGCGCAGCATCAGTGATACCTGCTCTAGGAGGTATTATAGTGCACCCCCTGAATGATCCAGGAATCGGAAGCGCATCTTGAGAAGCCTTATGGTCCTCTCTACCACCCCCCCATGTGGAGGTGTGGCTCCTATTGTAACGCTTCCCTGTCTCTGTTCTTGGGTGGAGGAGAGGCATCATGAGCCACCTCTTCAATGGATAGTCCTCATCACCCAGCAGCCATCCAACCAGCCGGGCTGGAGCACTGAAGAGCTTCGGCACCTGGGAGTGTCTCAGGATGTATGCGTCATGGGAGCTGCCTGGGTACCTTGCACAGACTTGCAGAATCTGCATCTTGTAGTCACACACTATCTGCACATTCATGGAGTGGAATCCCTTCCTGTTGACAAAGGCACCCGGCTCACCCGCTGGCACCTTGATGGCCACATGTGTGCAGTCGATAGCACCCTGGATGCGGGGGATCCCAGCAATCGCTGCAAAGCCTCTGGCTCGCTGTGTCTGGCTGGCCTCGTCCATGTGGTAAAGAATAATGGTCAGTACCTGCCTGAACAGAGCTTCTGTTACCAGCTTGACGTAACTGTGGACAGCTGATTGGGAGACTCCACACAGATCCCCCACTGAGCCCTGGAAAGAGCCGGAGGCATAGAAGTTGAGGGCCACTGTGACCTTCAGAGCCACTGGCATGGGGTGTGCATCCACACAGTTGGAGCTGATCTCGGCCCAGTCATCTGACAAATGGAGGTCATGCTCTCCCTTGAGAGGCGGATCCTCTTTCGGCAATTGCACCTCAGACATATGAGGTAGCTGCATCTCTGCCTGTAAACCCTGGCAGCAGGATAGTGGCGTCTTCTGCAATCCCTTCTGCCTTGGACTTCCTACTGCCCCTGTGTCCCTTGTGCCTGCATCTCTCCTCCCACAGGTCCCTCCCCTGGAAGCTGCATAGGGACACCTGGCCTCCTCTCCTTCTGCCCCTCTCTTCCTCCTTAGAGGAGGTGCCTCCAGCAGAGACCACAATCCCCATTCCCAGGGTAAGGGAAGGCTGTCTGATATCTGGAAGGGTCCACACGGTCTGAATCCTCCGGGTGCCTGGCAGACAGCAATGAGTCCTGAAATGAAGCCTGGAAATGCTCAGAATGAAGCCCCGAACAGAGATGAGGCTGCCAAGTACCAATAAGTCACCAGCAGCAAACTATCAACAAAACTCCTCACTACTCGCACTGGCAATACTGCTCACATTTTTTATCCCGCCCTTGCTTGAGGTTTTTGAAAATGTCAGCTGACTGCCTGCCCGTTTTGCCCATGTGATTTCATGCTCATCGTATGCGTAACAAAAAAATCACCATCAGTTGGACTGTTTATGGCCTTAAGTGGCCTGTTAATTAATGGTGGGCACAGCTCCAGCATCTGGGCGCATCCGCCGAGCGAAATATCACACAAATGAGCGATGACATCGGGACACTCGCCCAACGCCATCGTGCGCTATTTTACGTCCAATTGGGTTGGGTGCGTGCCTGCCCACGGGATGTAAAATTCTGCCCTAGCTTACTTTGTTTAAACCCTTATTGCATGGACTTGCAATTTATTCAACTATGTCGTTGCTAATAACCAAAACAATCAAAAGCATTTTCAAGGAAAGGAAGGGTTAAATTACAGAGCAAGTCTTTTATATAAACATAATGAACTTATAGTCGCTTGTTAGCACAGAACTTAAGTATTACTAAAAAAAAGAGGCAGGTTGTTGAAGCTTTTTGTTTTGCACTTATCAGCACAGGTTCGCAAGAATACCAAATCTCAAAGGGAATAAATAAAGTATAAATTGTTGTTCCCTTTAGGATTTGTATTCTTGCAAATCCATCCTGTTGAGTACAAGATGAAAAGCTTTGACAGGATGTCTCTTTTTTCAGCAATAGTGAACTTATGAAGCAGCTAGGTCAGCAGTCAAAATTTCATATTAAGTGACCAGGAAAGTTGCGAAGTTTACTCATTTACAGTTTACTGTTAAGTAAGAGCCATCAGTAGAGAGAAGTTTTTAAATCTGTAGCTCCCAGTACCGTAAAAGCAAGGGCGAGTTCAAATTGGGAATTAGATTTCACAACAAAATTATCTCGATATACAAAAATGTCTGCAAGATTTTGCACGCATAACGCTAATTTTTAAAAATTAAATATCTCACTAGGCTGGGTTTTGCAGTTTGAACGTCCACTTTAAGAGGTTAATCGCGAATTTTCTCCCATCTTTGCATGAGGTGCACAAGTAGTTTATGCTGCAGAGCCAGCCCTGAAAACAAGCCACAAATGTATACTTGCCTGTTAGAGAAGTATTGGCCTGAATTTTCAGCACGCCAGGCGGGTGGGCACACTTGGCGGGCCCGGGAGCGGCCGGGAAATGGAGCGTGAACCGCGATCGGCCCCTGACCGCGAGTTCACTCTGGCTGGCCAATTAACGGCCGTCCAGTGTGAAGCGCGTGCTGACACAATCAGCGCTGCTTGGGTTGGGGGTGGGAGAAGGGCGAGCGCTGAGGTCAGTGCGAGCACGGAATGAAAGTTCCCTAAAGACAGAGAGCTGCCTCAGGAAGCTGAAAAATTTAAATCTAAAATATAGAGATTCTAAAAACCGGGAAACAATGCCCACGCATCAGAAACACTCACCTGAACATATACAACATGAAAATTCTGTCCAAACATTTTTATTTTTTAATATATATTTAATGACGGAAACCTCATCTCGCCCCTGGATGAAAAATGCAAAGGCCGCCTGGCTGATTCACCCGCCCGCCAACTGTAAGTTTGGACGGGCAGCAAAAAATCCTAGCTAATTGCGCCGTTAATGGGCTTAATAGCCCTCCTAATTGTTGACGGACGCACTTCCAAGTTTAGCGCTTGCCCGACGACCGAAATATCGCTCGAGTGCGCAATGAGTGCGTCAGGATGCTCACCCGACGTCATCGTGTGCTATTTCACGCTCCAGCATGTCGGGCCCGTGCCTGCCTGCCAAGTGAAAAATTCTGCCCATTATGTATAATAGGTCATTATTAGCAGTGATTCATATCTTAACCATGCATTACTGAAAAAAGGTTTCTCACACACACACCCTGTTCCAGAGAACTTCTGTCCGGCATGGCATTAGACAGAGCTCAGGGACCTCCTGTAGTATTTTTTTGAGCTGCAGAAAACTATTAGCATAATGATAAAACATTAAGATAAATGCACAAGGAATTTCCACATTACAGCGTAAAAAAACAACTACCGAAAAGGTGAGAAAACATGATTAGGAATGCCCAATATTGTGTTTTTATATAACAAACTAGGAACACAAGGGCAGGAGTAGGCCATTCAGCCCTTCGAGCTTGCTCTGCCATTCGGTAAGATCATGGCTCATCTGATTGTGGTCTTGACTCCACTTTCCTGTCTTATCCCCATAACCCTTGGCTCCCTTGTCTATCAAAAATCTGTCTAACGCAGCCTCCACTGTGCTCTGGGGAAGAGAATTCCACAGGCTAACAACCCTGACAGAGAGAAATAAAATCTACTCATCTCCATCTTAAAAGGGTGAGTTCTTACTCTTAATCTACTCTTTATCAGGTGAATAGATGTTGATTCTTTGACTCTAGGCAGATATGGGAACGCAAAAATGAAAATGAAAACTTTGATTGACCTACACATGATCACAATGTGCACAGCATCTCATCCAAAGATTTGCATCATCGAATAAACTGCATGCTCTGTTTATTAAAGATAGATCATCGAGCAGGATAATCTCCGATTCTCCCAAAGTGCAATGTTGATACAGGAAGAAAAGCCACACAATAATTTAGTGCTAAAAACAAAAAGCTACTGCGGATGCTGGAAATCCAAAACAAAAACAGAATTACCTGGAAAAACTCAGCAGGTCTGGCAGCATCGGTGGAGAAGAAAAGAGTTGACGTTTCGAGTCCACATGACCCTTCAACAGAACTGAAGTATAGTTAGGAGAGGGGTGAAATATAAGCTATGCAATGGGGGCAACATGCTATGCACCAGCTATGGGACAGTTTTACGTCTGCAGCAATAAAACCAAGTTTAGATATTCAGTGACATGGCATTCTTGGCAAAGAAAACATATTTGCTGATTGAAATAAAGACTTGTGCCAGAAATGTAATCTACATCTAATAAATAATGTTTTTATCTCTAAGTTATCCTATAGTATACAGTAGACAAAACCAGAACATCATTAAGGTGAAACAGTGACAACTTTCAGTAAAATCTGTGTGTGTGTGTGTGTGTGTGTGTGTGTGTGTACATGCCGAAAAGGGAGCCAGGGAATTTGAAGAACTATCAGATTACCAAAAGGGTGTTCACCAATTCCACATGCACATACCATGACCACAATAGTAACTAAGGTGTTCAAATGACCTCAAAGGCAGTTGATCAAAAATATTCTAGTAGACCTCCTATTGTATCACAGTCAGAAATGCTATTTATAATGATAGTGGCTTTATAAAGCAAGTGTGACAGGAAAAGTGTTACAGAAAATAAGTGAGGCACTTACACAAGGTATCCCCGAATGCAAGATTTATATTTATATAAAACTCTTGCCTATAATAAAATTTGCTTGCAAAATCTAAAAGCTAAAGCAAATTTCAATGCCTTATTCAATTCCATCACCGCCTTTTTAAATAAAAGGAATGATTGCAATCGGTTGGCAAGATGAAAGGGAGGAGATGAAAATCAGCTAAACATTCAAAATCAGCTTCGTCCAAGGTTCAGTATCAAAACGCAACATGCTTTTGTGAGTCATATGGAAAGGAAGATCCCAAATTTAGACCATAGTCGAACACGAGTCACCACTTTGACAAGAGAAAATTAGCAAAAGAGAACACCTAATCTTCAAATATTTTACTAAAATGTGACGAACCTTCTGTAGATAGAAAACTCTACAACAGGCCACACCTGGGCTCTGTTGCTTAAAACAAATGTTTTACACACAATATATTTTCTCCCCGTCTTTCATTTCTGAAGCAATGATTCCTCGCTGGATTATAGTTCCATGAGTACTGAATGCTTTGAGTTACCATGCTCATTTTGAGTTGGTTACTGAGTGTCAGCTATTTGTGACGAAAATATAATAATTTTCAGAATATTTTTCTGGGTTATTTTAAAGTAGGTTTATGGGTGTAAGTCTAGGTGGTTTTGCCTGTGTGATTTAATTACATTTGGAGTCAAGTAGACAGCAAGCTTGAAATCATCAAAAGAAGCTAGGTGCAGAAATGTGCTTGACATGCTAATGAGTAAACATAGATGCTGGCTTAGCATGTAAGGTGTGAAGGAGATTTGCATTTTTAGATAAATGAAAGGATTGTTTGGATTTTAAAGGGGTCTTAGCCTGTTTACAACTAACCAGGTAAACAAGGCTAAGGAGTGTGTTTATTTTTCCCAAAGGTTACTGACAATATATTGGCAACATGAAAGTTTTTATATATATGAGGAAGATCAGTTTCAAAGACATATGGAACAATAGAATTTACATATTAAAGAGAGAGAAACTTATATAAAGGAGAATGAAAGGCTATATAAGGAAGGCCATCTGAGATCTAACAGGAGTGTGTGAAACAGCCTTCAAGAAGCCTCGAGCCATTTGTGCAAAGGTCTGCAATGTAAATTAACTGAAGGTGGGGAAGCCATCTAGAATTCCACTTTCAAGTGGGTACTGTGTAAACTTTCTGGTTCTGTTTAAATCTAAAATCTATTTTGGACTGTTGCCTTAAAGGGGGTATGTAACTAGGAGTCAGGTCAATTAGGAATTTTAGGATTTGTTATAGTAGTAATTGTAATTTTACGTATGTGCTTGAAATCTTTTATTTTGTTAATAAATATTTTAATTCAATTTTTAAAAAATCTCTAAAGATTTACTCATTACTTCTGAATTCAGTTCACACATCATCTCGTAATAAATACAAATTGCAAAACCGCTGTGATAGCGCAACCAAGTTTCCCTTGTGGATTTGGTCTGCTTGGCACACATCATCTGCCACGTCATAACATATTTGCCTGTAGGGCGGTCATAGCAGAGGTCAAATCTTACCGTGTCAGACATCTACAATATTCATTTTCAATAGAATCGCTGAAAGCAATCAGGAGTAGGTATCCTTAGTTTTCCCAATTTAGTAAACCTGAAGTCAATTATTAGCCTGAACTTTTGCTCCCGGGTCGGGAGTGCAGGTGAAGACAATGCCCTGGTTGGTCTGACTTTCTTTCCAGGGTTGGGGTGGAGGGGGGTGGAGATGGTGTTACCGGAAGTTGGGCGCACTGACCCCAAAAACAGTGCAGAGGCAGCCACAAGGCTCCCCGCTGCAGAGGTGGACTATTTAAAAAGCCAGCCTCAGTCCTCCAGCACTTTATCCTAGCTGTAAAAAACAAGAAAACAAAAAGCAGCCCTCCGGTCCTCACCTCCTACGCACTCCCCATGCCCCATCTATGCCAACCCATACCACCTCATGTGCCTACCCAAGCCCCATAACCCCCCATACTCTCCATACTAACCTATGCCCCTCTACCCACCCTCATGGCCCAAATTAGTCCCTATTGCCAACTCATGCCAACCCATGCTCCCCACCCAGCACCCTTTGCCTTATACCCTCCATGTCTACTCACCCAGTATCCACCATGGGCAGATTCAGAACCCATGCTGAGATGAGATAAAAGTGTCTATTGCTGACTTCACTATTTAAAAAACTCTCATTGATGAGAATCCATTCACTACATTTAAATTCCTTCAATTACTTAATCCCTTATAAAAACAAGCATTTGTATTCATAGCTCCACATCAAATACTTTATAACCACTTGGAGCTGTCAATCAAACTGTGAATTGACAGGCACTTTACTGTGATAATGATAAGTGTGGAATTAGTCAGACAGCACAAATCCTATAATGATAACCCTCAGACCACGTCAACAGACAGAGTGAAATAGCAAGCACTATATTTTAAAAATGACAGACTGTATTTTGTTTAATTTTAAGGGCAGAAGATTTAAATGCCTTAACAGCTTGACAGTTCCAAGAGGATTTCAATGCCTCAATAGCTTGACAGTTCCAATGAGTTTGTCCATTTTTTATGCACATTGATGTCTACTTTTATCAATCCCAAAGGCACTTGACCTCTCCCAAAGGGGACTTGACCTCTCCCAAAGGTGACCATGGACTTATCCAAAAGGATGCCCTACCTCTCCAAAGAACTCCGGTAGGTGTAGACCTTCTCTTGAAAAGTGCAAAGTCCACAAGTCCACAAGACATCCCACTGACCAAAATTTGATTTTACTTTTCCATGTGCGGCTGCCTCCGTGAGCAGATGTACAAACTGCAACCCACCCTACCCCCGCACCCCCTACCATGGTGAAAATGTTGGGTGCTGGGTTTAGGGACGGGGCTTCTGGAAACAGGGTTCCATCACCATTTTGGCTAAGCTGGAGACCCTCTCCATCTTTGCAAAAAATCAGACCAGAGCTTACTGCTAGAGAGCCAACTTAGTACCTTCTTGAACAAAAATAAAAATACCTGGAAAAACTCAGCAGGTCTGGCAGCATCTGCGGAGGGGAACACAGTTAACGTTTCGAGTCCGTATGACTCTTCAACAGATCTGAGTTAAAATAGCAGAAAAGTGAAATATAAGCTGGTTTAATGGAGGGTGGGACAAGTAGAGCTGGATGGAGGGCCAGTGATAGGTGGAGATAACCAAAAGATGTCATAGGCAAAAGGACAAAGAGGTGTTGAAGGTGGTGATATTATCTAAGGAATGTGCTAATTAAGGGTAGAAAGCAGGATGAGCAAGGTACAGATAGCACTAGTGGGGGTGGGGTGGGGTGAAGGAATCGAAAAAGGCTAAAAGGTAGAGATAAAACAATGGATGGAAAGACATTTAAAAATAATGGAAATAGGTGGGAAAAGAAAAATCTATATAAATTATTGGAAAAAAAGGGGGGGATCGGAAAGGGGGTGGGGATGGAGGAGAGAGTTCATGATCTAAAACTGTTGAACTCAATATTCAGTCCGGAAGGCTGTAAAGTGCCTAGTCGGAAGATGAGGTGCTGTTCCTCCAGTTTGTGTTGAGCTTCACTGGAACATTGCAGCAGGCCAAGGATGGATATGTGGGCATGAGAGCAGGGTGGAGTGTTGAAATGGCAAGCGACAGGGAGGTCTGGGTAATGCTTGCGGACAGACCAAAGGTGTTCTGCAAAGCAGTCACCCAGTCTGTGTTTGGTCTCTGCAATGTAGAAGAAACCGCATTGGGAGCAACGAATGCAGTAGACTAAATTAAGGGAAGTGCAAGTGAAATGCTGCTTCACTTGAAAGGAGTGTTTGGGCCCTTGGACGGTGAGGAGAGGGGAAGTAAAGGGGCAGGTGTTGCACCTTCTGCGGTTGCATGGGGAAGGTGCCATGGGAGGGGGTTGAGGTGTAGGGGGTGATGGAGGAGTGGACCAGGGTGTCCCGGAGGGAACAATCCCTGCGGAATGCCGCTGGGGGCGGTGAAGGGAAGATGTGTTTGGTGGTGGCATCATGCTGGAGTTGGCGGAAATGGCGGAGGATGATCGTTTGAATGTGGAGGCTGGTGGGGTGATAAGTGAGGACAAGGGGGATCCTATCTTGGTTCTGGGAGGGAGAGGAAGATGTGAGGGCGGATGCGCAGGAGATGGGCCAGACATGGTTGAGGGCCCTGTCAACCACCGTGGGTGGAAAACCTCGGTTAAGGAAGAAGGAAAACATGTCAGAGGAACTGTTTTTGAAAATGGCATCATCAGAACAGATGCGATGGAGGCGAAGGAACTGAGAGAATGGGATGGAGCCCTTACAGGAAGCGGGGTGTGAGGAGCTGTAGTGTTTGACTTAGTACCTTCTTGGTCTGGATGATTCAACCAGTCACTGAAGGACTGGGGAAGCAGTTTATACACAAACAATCTGGAATCCAAGAGAAGTACTAAGAAGAGCATTACGGCAACACCTGTAACCACAGAAATGCATAGTATGTGGAAATGTCAAGTTTTACAGCAGCTTGTAACACTTCATCAGACAAAAAAAAACATTGAGACTGTAATTAGCTCTGGCACTGAGATTATTAAAGGTTTGCTTCTTATTCATCTTGTTATGACCATTTCTGCCTCTGACTAACTTGATATGGGTGGGGAATAAAATTGGAGCACTGAGTTCCAAAAATTGCTGCATTGAATGACAAAGATGGGTTACGTTAACTAGCGTCCCAGATGGTTGAAACATTCTTGACCCGATGCTGAAGCAATGCTTCTGTGCAATTTCATTATAAATTACACACATTAACTTACATTTTTCAGTCAATGTACTTTGACATTAATAATAAAAAGGCACATGATATAACGCACTTTCATGATGATAGAAGCCGTCATTGTGCAATCTGCATAGAGTTGGATCAATAATTTCCATAACGTGAGATGCTGAAGTATTTATGCTTTTGAATGCAGCAACTGATCTGAGGTACGGAACATCATAGTTGCTTATAAAAAAATCAGCATGAATTAATTTTGATCACGCTACTTCTCGCAGCTGCTTACAGCTGAGCAGCCAAGGCAGAAGACTGTCACTCCCACAGTACTGGCCTGGGATGAGATGTCTATCAGGGGAAGTGCATCAGAAAAAGGGAAATAAAAGTAACATGGCACGAACAAAGGCAGACATAAAAAAGGAGCATCAGCAATTAGGCTTTGATATTCATCAGAATATGAGCATGTTTCTTTATCCACCGTGCACTTAAATGCACTATAGCAACCTCAAGTTTGTTTCTTTAAAAAGGAATACTTTCCTCTTCAGAGTTTAGTAAAAAGGAAGATGAGTAAATAAAACCATATTCCCTGCTTTATCTTCACATTTTTTTTTCATATTATACTCCATAGCAAAATATTAAAGAACAGGCTTTCTAACTTATTAGTTTGTCTGGGCAATGTGGTCTAAATGAGTGAAAATTACTCTAATTTCTTCTTTTGTTATATAGAGAATCTGCGAAGGAAACTAGTGCTGTCCTCTGTACAATGTGTAGGACAGGTTTTATTGAAACATAGTGGCTAAAAAGTCATCTGTTCCTCTTGAGACAGGCAGCATGCAAACTTTGTGCTGCCTCCTTATTACAATTATAGCATTTAGCACAGCATGACCCACACTGCTGACTGACTGGCTGCAGGCTCAACAGGGGGTCCAACAGCATGTGAGGTGAGCAGGTGTTCCAGCTAGCCTCCAGCTCTTAAAGCCAGTCTATACAAAATCACAGAAGGCTGCTTGCTGAATGCTTTTGTTGCAATTCTACACAAGGGAGTCGGAACACCGGTGCAGAGAGAGGGCTCCCAGTTTTACCGATACGGTGCTAGGGACCTTAGTCATAGAGGGACAGAAGGAGAGAGAGATCATGGCCGGGATTTTGTCGGGCTGACGGGGCATTCAATGGCTGCCCCTCGCCCAATGACCAGGCACAGAGTGCCTGATAGTGAATAACCTCCCAGGGAGGCCTCTCCCATGGTTAACTGAGCCCAGCCACTATGGTTCCCGCTGCGATGGGCTGCATAAAATCTAGCCCCCAGTTCCCGCAGTGGGCCAGGAGATCCTCAAGGTTACACCATCAGCCAGGGAGGGGGTGAAAAGGTTTGATAGAAAGTGCTGAAAAGAGACCACAAAAAGTGAAAGCATTATAATTTTCTCCATTTACTGTCCTCCCCGCTACTGAGGCTGCACTTGGGGAGCAAAAACTCGCAAAACAATGCCCTAAGTCAGAAAAAATGTATTTTGTAATATTTAAAATGGATGTTTAACTAGTAGCAGATTTTAGTTTACGCTTTGAAGCCCGAGGGTAAGTTTCAGTGTGAAGCAATTATTGAGCAATTTGATGGGCATGGAACCACTGCAAAAAATTGAGAAGTGTTAACTATTTAATACCTTTTACACGTGTACTACAGTTTTAGTTAAATAAAGCTTATTGGATCGTTAACAGCATCCAATCATTATTAGTGAGTTTTGGGATCCAATAAGAAAGAAAATGCTGAATGCCAAAATTGAAAATAATTTACCAGAGTTAAACCCTGTGGGTCACCTCCATGCATGTTCAATAAAACTTTGTTCTTGTACAAAAGGTATGTTCGTTCTTTAGGTGCCACAGATCTAAGACTTCCAGAGGCATCGTTTCCTGGTGTGACACATCAAAATCACTCAGGAATTGATCTCTTTGTATCCATAATATGAGTAGTCCATCTTCAAACTTCAGTTGGCATATAGTGGCCTTTAACGCCAATATTCAGTTAGAGACCAACTATTTGTAAAAATCTGAGACGTATCTGCAAAAATCGAAGATGGGACTATGGCATTCTCTCAGCAGAAATGTTAAATTGCTTATTTTAGTAGTCAGGTTATATTACACTTTCTACCATTTATTACTACAATAATAGGTTTTGTCTTAGCAAAACAAATGTAAGTTGAAAACTTTCAAAACAAATGGCCAGCTTTGGTATCTTAGGGCAGAATTTTATGCCTCGCGGGCGGGCGCGCAATTGTCCCGACTGGACGTGAAATAGGGTGAGACGACGCCGGACCAGCATCTCAGCGTCATCCCGCACACGAGCAATCTTCAGGTGGGCGCATGCGCGCGCAGCAGTCGGAAGTGCGCCCGCCAACAATTAAGCAGGCAATTAAGCCCATTGAGGAGGCAATTGAAAGCAGTTTTCCGTGACCTGTCCACTCCTACGGTTGGCGGACGGGCCGATCAGCCAGGCGACCTTTACATTTTTCGATCCAGAGCGGGATGAAATCTTCGTGGGGAAATAAAATGAAGAGAGATATCTGGGGTCTGATTTTTTTATGAGGTATGCTTTCAGGTGCTTGATGTTGCTGCATGGACATATCTTGCAGCACTTTTGTTGTTTCGTTTATTCTGTGGAGGTCTGCAGCTCCCCGGGGCAGCTGTCTGCCTTCAGGGAACTCACCGGAAGTGCTCACCAGCACCCGTGGTGACGTCGGCGCCCACCCTCTTCCCGCCCCTAACGGCAGTGCTGAGCCTTTCTTGACACGTGTTTCATGCTGGCTGCCCGTCAATTGGCCAGCCAGTGTGAAACTGTGGTCGGGGGCCAATCGCAGTCAGGGGCCCATTTCCCGTCCACTCCTGGGCCCACCGATCACACGCACCCGACAAATGAAAAATTCAAACCTTAAAATTGCCCGGAGCTAATAACACTCTAAAGGTTAACATAAACAGTTAGAGCTGCTTTAATAAACCATTACCTTGGATTGCAGATCAATATTTAATTCAAGGTGACAATAAGCCACTGTGCATCAATCTTTAACTTTATTAATATTTCTTGTCTTTTACCTTAGATGTTCCAACAGCTCCAGTCTCATTCTTTCTGTTCCACCTTTCTATAACCTGTAATTTTCTAGTCTGAAAAAAAGCAGTTTAACAAGAACACATCCTATTGTTTTAAATAAATTGAACATGCTAAGCTATTAATCACACTGTAGCTTGAAATCAAGTTGAAGACCAAATGATGTGCCAAAACAAAATCCACAATGGCTTTGTACAAATGTCTTACATATGCAGTCCACTTAAGTCTAAAAGGACAAAACCACTGCAAAAAGCTCACATCATAAAAATTAGTTGCTGGAGCAGGCCATTTGCTCATTGAGCCTGTTCCACCATTCAATAAGATTGTGGCTGATCTGATTGTGACCTTAACTCCACTTTCCTGCCTGCCATCCTTTGACTCCATTGTAGATAAAAACCTGTCTAACTCAGCCCTGAATATATTCAATGACCACACCTCCAATGTTCCCTGTGAAAGTGAATTCCAAAGACTGACAACCCTCTGAGAGAAATTACTCCTCATCTCTGCTTTAAATGGGCCACCCCCTTTTTAAACTGTACCCCCTAGTTCTAGATTCTCCACAAGAGGAAACATCCTCGCAGCAGGTACCCTGTCAAGCCCCCTCAGAATCTTATATGTTTCAATAAGATCACCTCCCATTTTTCTAAACTCCAATGAGTATTGGCCCAACCTGCTCAACCTTTCCTCATCAGACCATCTCTTAATCCCAAGAGTCAGCCTAGTGAACCTTCTCTGAATTGATTCTAGTGCAAGTATGTCCCTCCTTAAGTAAGGAGACCAAAACTGTACACAGTGCTCCAGGTGAAGTCTCACTAATGCCCTACACAGCTGTAGCAAGATCTCCCCACACTTTTATTCTCCATCTCCTTTGCAATAAAAGTCAACATTCCATTTGCCTTCCAAATTACCTTTGCCCTGTAGGTGGGTGGAGTTAATGTTTCCCCCCGCCCTGTTATAGTTTGCTTGTAAACAATGGGTGGAATTTTCACAGGTTTGCACTAAGTGCAGTAGCAGGGAGGTAAAACGCGGGCCGTGATGGCAGGTTTCCATGCCGTATTGTCCCAAATCTGCCTCATTATTTATGCATTCCCTGGAAACACGCCATTTTCATAGCAGGCAGGCTCTCATTCGCCTTCCCACCATCACCCCACTGTTACATCACACCTGCCGCCATCACAGAATCACACAGTGCAGAAGAGGCCCTTCGGCCCATCGAGTCTGCACTGACATGTGAGAAACACCTGACCTACCTACCTAATCCCATTTACCAGCATTTGGCCCATAGCCTTGAATGTTATAACGTGCCAAGTGCTCATCCAGGTACTTTTTAAAGGATGTGAGGCAACCCGCCTTCACCACCCTCCCAGGCAGTGCATTCCAGACCGTCACCAACCTCTGGGTAAAAAAAGGTTTCCTTCACATCCCTCCTAAACTTCTTGCCCCTCACCTTGAACTTATGTCCCCTTGTGACTGACCCTTCAACTAAGGGGAACAGCTGCTCTCTATCCACCCTGTCCATGCCCCTCATAATCTTGTACACCTCGATCAGGTCGCCCCTCAGTCTTCTCTGCTCCAACGAAAACAACCCAAGTCTATCCAACCTCTCTTCATAACTTAAATGTTTCATCCCAGGCAACATCCTGTTGAATCTCCTCTGCACCCCCTCCAGTGCAATCACATCCTTCCTATAATGTGGCAACCAGAACTGCACACAGTACTCCAGCTGTGGCCTCACCAAGGTTCTATAGAACTCCAATATGACCTCTCTACTTTTGTAATCTATGCCTCGATTGATAAAGGCAAGTGTCCCATATGCCTTTTTCACCACCCCACTAACCTGCCCCCCCACCGCCTTCAGAGATCTATGGACACACACGCTAAGGTCCCTTTGTTCCTCAACTTCCTAGTGTCATGCCGTTCATTGAACACTTCATTGTCAAATTACTCCTTCCAAAGTGTATCACCTCGCACTTTTCAGGGTTAAATTCCATCTACCACTTATCTGCCCATTTGGCCATCCCGTCCATATCTTCCTGTAGCCCAAGACACTCAACCTCACTGTTAACCACCCGGCCAATCTTTCTTACTTACTGTGATGGAACGGAGGAGATCATTCATCCTCTTGCGGCACTGGGTGGCTGTCCTCTTCTGAAGGGCGTTGCCACTGCCTCCCAAGCTGGATTGGTCACATTGCTGCCCATCCTGCAGCCAGAGTGGGGTTACAGGACATCCCAACGGCATCCAGCAGTCGCTTGAGGGACCCATCATTAAACCAGGTTTAAAAGGCAGCCACTAGCACATTGCTCATCACTAGCAGCTCACCACCGCTGCCTGGGAGACATGGCCAGCAAAGGAAAAAAGGCCGCAGCCCCACCCCCCACCCCGCCCCCCCCGGTTTAATGATGGGTCCCTCAAGCGACTGCTGGATGTTGTGGAGGCCCGTCGGGATGTCCTGTAAAACCACTCTGGCTGCAGGATGGGCAGCAATGTGACCAATCCAGTTAGGGAGACGGTGGCAACGCCCTTCAGAAGAGGACAGTCACCCAGTGCCGCAAGAGGATGAATGATCTCCTCCGTTCCATCACAGTAAGTCACTCTTCTCATCACTCTCAACTCACACACTCACAAACCCATCACACATCCACAGGGCCCTCACTCACTGCCGGTTCAAGGGACATCACCATTCACTCTCTCACACACACCTTCATTGTCCTCAGTCTGTCCGTGGGACCACTTACCACCTGCACAGGCCAAGCACATCAATCATCTGGCCTGGCAGGTGTCCTCCTTAGACTTTCTCCATCTCTATCCATGCAGGACAAACTGGCACACAACAAAAGGGAGAGGTCACAGACTGGTGGCGGAATCAACTTCCTCATGAACTTTGAAAACAGAGCCATCCAGCTGGCTGGCGATGACCGGGACCGGTCCTGTGCTTACGGTGAGGTCAGCGCTGCTCTACCAAGTGAGGGTCCAGCAGTGCAACATTCTTCAGATAACCATGCTGTGAGTGATGTGTCCTCTTTCACAGGCCACTGCCATGCACTAATTAACTCCTTGATTTCACAGGCACATCGGCCAAACAGCCAACAGAGTCCATGACCCAGGGTTTCCAATCAAGTCCCAAAGAAACCTCCAAAGGGGAATCTGAAGGCACTCTCCTTGAAGTGCTCACCCACGTCCTCCACACACGCCTCAGTGGGACCTAGCTCTAGAATAGGCACAGGATCCCATACTGGTGAATACAGTGCATAGTCTGATCCATTGCAGGCAGCGGCAGGGGCTTTCCAGGTGTCTGGCACTTGGAGGAATGCTGAAGGCCAGAAATTTGCTGAGTCCGAGTCCTTTGACGAGCCTCTGGACTCGGTCATGCAAAGGCAAGCTCCGGAACATCAGGAAGGGATGTCCGCTGCACTCCAAAGATTGCAAGGCATGATGGAGGAACTGCATCTTCAGATGGTCTGCTCCACCAAGATGCGAGCTGCAGCATGAGTTTCATTATACTGTCGCTCTGCTGCAGTCTGAGGCCATCGCATGAGTATCAGCAGCCATGGCCCCTTGTCCCCGAGGAGCCAATCTTGCAGCCTTCATGGGCCCTGGAAGACTGCAGGGATCTGTGAATGACTGGAGATGTAGGCGTCGAGCACACTCCTTGGAAACCGTGCGCACACCTGCAGGATGCATTTCTGGTCTTCGCATACCAGTTGCACATTGAGCGAGTGGAAGCCCTTGTAGTTGATGAAGTCCACTGAGTATAGCGACGGAGACATGAGCATCACATGGGTGCAGTCGATTGCACCCTGCACCTGTGGGAATCCCGAGATCTGGGCGAACCCAATGGCCCTTTTATCCTGGCTGTCCTGGTCCCGGGCGAAATGCACAAAGTTGTGTGCCCACGAGAAGATGGCATCCGTGACCTCATGGATGTATTTGTGGGTGGCAGCTTGTGAGATCCCAGAGAGGTCACCTGTGGAGCCCTGAAAGGCACCACTAGCATAGAAATTGAGCGCCACGGTCACTTTCACAGCTACTGGCAGTGGACACCCTCCATGGCGCCAAATCCTTCAGTAATTGGCAGATATGAACGACCAGTTCCCTTGACATGCGCAGTCTTCAGCGGCACTGGTTCTTGGTCATGTGCAGGAATGACAGGCAGCGTCTATAGGCCGTGGGTGTCGCTAGGCACCGACCAGCCACGTCTCACTGTCACTCCTGGGCAGCGTGTGCAAGAGCCCCAGCAGCCCCTTCTTCCTGAGGTTTCTGCTCCTGCCTTTGCGCAGCCAGGAGCTTCAGTCACTCTCTCCTCCATCTTCTACAGTCTCTGTCAGCCATCAGGCATACAGCTAGGTCACCAGGATTCATGACCCTGACACAGTCCTCCTGCAGCATGAAAGAGAGAGAGAGAGGGAGACGTGGCTATCGTGGCTGTACTTAGCATCCTTTCCTGGCCCCATGTGACCACCCCTCAACGCTTCCTGGGAAGTGCTGGTCACCCCTCGGATGGCCACAGATGAGTGCGTTGCATGGCTGCCCTGTCAGCCTGCAGCATGGGGGACATTAGTCCAAACCAGGATGCTGAGATTGCAAGGGGCTGTGAGCACCTTCAGCAGTGACTGCCACATGGCCAGGATTGGTGAGGAGATTGTACAACGTGTGCAGTCCAACTGCTGCGCGGTCCAGTAAAGTGGTGGCAGACTCTCAGTCTGTGCCGGGGTGGTGGTGGTAAGGTCTGGAGGCCTTGGTGGCACATTAGTGCCTCCACATTGCTTGCATGGGCGGACAGGCTAGGAGCCCAACCCCAATCATATCACTGGGGCTGCACCTGAACTGTCTCAGTTGCAGAGGGATGGTCAGGTAATAGAAGTGCCCTGAATGCGTGGTTACTTCCTTAGCCTACCCTACCCCCCACCTCGATTGCTTGTGCGTGGGATCCAACACCAGGGCGGCAGTTACCCCTGGACACCAACCCCCCTACCCCGAAAATAGTCACCTCCTTGGGGGGGGGGCAGCAGTTGCCCCTGGACACCACCCCCCCACCCTGAAAATAGTCACCTCCTTGGGAGGGTGGGTGGGGGGAGGCAGCAGTTGAGCAGTTGTTCCCGGACACCCCCACCCCAAGTACAGTCACCACCGAGGCAGGGCAGCACTTCACCCAGGCCCCCCGGCACCCCTGAGGCCTGTAAACAACAGGCGAGCTGTGGAGAACGCTGCTGTTCACTCACCTCAGTTCCCCCAAAGTGAAGGCCGGCAAGTGCACGTTGCCCACGTGCTGTTGTGAAACACGTGGGCGTGCTTTCCCGCCGACGTGGACGGGTGATACGGCGGGGTTCCAAGAGCCTGGCGGGATGGCCTTTTAATGAGATGCTGATGTATTACAATGAGCTCCCCGCCGACCATTGGCGGGAAATGCAGCCCGATGTTGGCGGGCTAAGTGGACGATCGCAACCTGCCTTCCCGCCGTCGTTAACCAGATCGCGCCATGTTGTCTGCGCCTGCCAACTAACACGCCCGCTGCCAGCGGGCACAGAAAATTCCACCCAATATCTCAAAAACTAATGGACGGATTTCAATGAAATCTGGTACGCAGATAGGGTACGGTCCAAAAAAACTGATTAGCTTTTGGTTAAGGTGCAGATCCGGACCGAGGTCTTGGAATTTTTATAGGATCCGTTAACACTCGGTGATAGGGTGAACTGACATTTTTTAAGAATATTGTGGGTTGTTTCATTTAGAATCTTGTTGTCAGGGCCACATAAAATGCATTTCCCCAATGTGGTCTGTGAGCTAAGAATCTGTCTGTGTGTAGCTGTGTAGTCCCCTTTCTTATTTATGAGCAGTTCAATTTAAAAATAACGCAGCAGACAAGCTTTAGTCTTAAACAAGATAAAGGTAAGTTTATTACAAACTATTGCTTAAAGTTACTTATGTAAAAGTGATAAAATACAGATACAAAGATTAAAATACAGGTAAAGGAAAAAAGATACTTAAAAGATGAGATTTCAAATCAGTCTCTGAGATATCATTGCAGGCCAGTTGCTTGAATTACTTCTTTCTGAAGTGAAGGTGCAATGGCTTCTGCAGTCGGATAGCTGGTGTTTGCCTTTTTCAGGTGGGCTCAGTAGGTTTTCCAAGAGAGAGGCGGCTTCTTGTTCCTCATTAGTCCGGTGCTCATGGGACTTGCAGATTGTCTGGACTCTTATGGCAGAGCAGCAGTTGATTTCTTAATACTTTCCTCTTTGACTCCCAGTGGCAGAGAGAAAACCCCTCTGATGACGTCTCTCCTGGGAGTTCTGCACAGATGGGCCAGGATTTTACAGTCGGCATGCAGGGGCGGGCCCGACACCCTGGCACGTAAAATGACACGCGATGACATTGTGTGTGGGTCCAGGCGTCATCGCACTGTTTCGTTCGGCGGGCGTGCGCCAGAGTCGGCTGCTTGCCCGCCAATAATTAAAAGACCTATTAAGGCCATTAAGAAACTGATTAATTTTAGATTTACGCTACCCATCCAACCTAACGATTGGCGGGCAGGCGAAAAGGCCAAGCAGGATGAAGTTTCCTAAAGCTTTGACAAATTGAATAAAAGCTTTTTATGAAAAATAAAATCATGTCCCATCTCATGTGACAGTCACATGAGGGGACATTTCATTAAATTTTTATTGCATGTATTTATTTTTTTCAAACGCGCTTCAATCTCCCTGAGGCAGCTTAGTGCGCGAAAGAGCGCTGCACCCAACTCTCACTCCTTCCCCCCCACCCGCACAGGTTGCACTCAGCCTTTAATTGGCCTGCCCACGTAAAATGGCGGTGCGGAGCCGATTGCGGGCGGCAGTCAGCTCTGCGGCCGCCACCACCGAGCCCGCCCGACACGGGAAAATTCAGGCCATGGTTTTCACAGCCTTTCTTCATCAACCAAGAACAAAATGTCTGCTATGTTAATTTTCATGAATCACTGCTCCACCAGGCAAAGAATTTTGCATTTGGTCTCTACACTGGAGAGACCAAACGCAGACTGGGTGACCGCTTTGCAGAACACCTTTGGTCTGTCCGCAAGCATGACCCAGACCTCCCTGCCGCTTGCCATTTCAACACACCACCCTGCTCTCATGCCCACATGTCTGTCCTTGGCCTGCTGCATTGTTCCAGTGAAGCTCAACACAAACTGGAGGAACAGCACCTCATCTTCCGACTAGGCACTTTACAGCCTTCCAGACTTAACATTGAGTTCAACAATTTTAGATCATGAACTCTCTCCTCCATCCCCACCCCCTTTCCAATCCCCCCTTTTCCAATAATTTATATTTTTTAAATATATTTTTTCAATGTATTTTTTAAATATATTTTTATTTTCCTACCTACATCTACTATTTTAAAAATTATTTCCATCTATTGTTTTATCTCCACCTTTTAGCCTATTTCGATCCCTTCCCCCTACTCCACCCCCACTAGGGCTATCTGTCACTTGCTCGTCCTGCTTTCTACCCTTACTGTCACCATTAGCACATTCCTTGGATAATATCACCACCATCAACACCCCTTTGTCCTTTAGTCTATGACATCTTTGGCAATCTCTTTTTTGCCTCCACCTATCACTGACCCTCTATCTAGCTCTACCTGTCCCACCCCCCTCAACCAGTTTATATTTCACCTCATTTCTATATTTCCTTAGTTCTGATGAAGAGTCATACAGACTTGAAACATTAACTGTGTTCCTCTCTGCAGATGCTGTCAGACCTGCTGAGTTTTTCCAGCTATTTTTGTTTTTGTTCCAGATTTCCAGCATCCACGGTATTTTGCTTTTATGTTAGGCAAAGAATTATGTTGAGATCCTTTAAAGTCCCTTCCTGTGTCCTGATCTCTCAGAAGCCAGGGGTTTTGACACCTTTTAGAGAATACAATGGACATCCCTGGAGGAATCTTTTGAATTTAATGACTCTTTGTAGCCAGCTCTAGAGATAAGTCTTAGAGATAAGATTTGAACTAACACAGTAAGGTGTCATGTTGTCTGTCCATACTTCCATTATGAAAAAGATTTTTAAACTCAATGTAAAGGTTTGAAGATAGAAATGTACCTTTAAAGAGTTGCCCTTAAGATCTGTAATGTAATTACATCTGTAATTACACATTACTTCCAGATATATTTATATAGGTAATTTATGGGAACTTTGGAATTGCCAATGATATGCCTCTGGCACGAGTTCATAGGCACTCAGATTGCACCCTTTGTCTATTTGTAATCAGCAGTCACTTCAGGGGCCAGTGTGGAGAAGATCTATTGGGCTTTTCCTGTTAGCTGACCCTGGATCATCAGTGTCTACACTTCCTGGGGTAAATGTAGCTGATCTGCTACTTTTTTGAAAGCAATAAAGAAGAAGGATTCTACATCTCCCTCTTCAAATTTGCGGACAAATTTGGAGAATTTTAATGCTTTGAGGCCTGTTTCGGGGTTACGGGGATTTTGGCTGTCATTAGGAAGAATGAGATTTCCCCTAGCAGCTTCAAGCTGCCTTAGGTCTCTATCTCTCTATCTCTCTGCACTTGCAACTCCAATTCCAACTTCTGTAGATGGAAATTACACTTCTCTTTCTTTTTGGTCTTGTATTTCTTTCTCTCTTTCCTGAAATTCTAGCCCCTTTTCTTAAGCTAGTATTTCTTCCCTTTCTTTTTGAGCTTACCTTTCTAACTGTTCCCTTTATTTCTGAACTTGGCGCTCTTGTCTCTTTTTCCGTAAATTCTAGCTCCAATATCAGCTTTTCCAGCTCTATTTTGGCTAGAGTAACGCTTCTGAATCAGCTTCTGCTGCCTGTTCTGACTCTGGACTGAATTCAAAATGCACAGCCAACATTTTCAGGAATTCCTGTCACTTTGCCTTACTGAGGATCTTAAAAATCCTACCTGCTTAGTAATGGCTCTTAGTTGCTCCATGTCCAAGGACGCTGACTTTTGCCTATTCAAACCCTCCTGATCGATAAGCTCTTGTGCATCAAAAGTTGCCATTTTCATATATTGTTAGTACTTTTTTATAAAACAAAGTGTGCTGCGGTAACTTCTGGTTTGGTTTCCAAAAATTTGGACTCTGGTATTTCCTTTCTACTTCCAATTTCTTTGCAATTCAAAAGTTGGATCTTTTCGCACTGGATTAAATCCAAGCTTTTAGTGCAAATTTGGTTTTGGCTTGTTTTGCAATGGAAACAATCCCAGAAAAGAGATCCCAGTCATCACGGCCACATAAAAGGCATTTCCTCAAAGTGGTCTGTAAGCTAAGAACTTGTGAGTGTATTATGTAGCCCCCACTTTAATTTACAAGTGGGTTCAATTAAAATAACCCAGCAGACAAGCTTTAGGCCTAAATAAAATGACGGTTAGTTTATCACAAAATCACTGCTGAAAGTTACTTGAGTAAAAGTGATAAAGTTATTATCTGAAATACAATTACAAAGATTAAAGTGCAGGTAAAGGAAAAACGATACTTAAAGATGAGTGGAATTTTTTCATCCCTCCCGTAGCGGGTTTTGAGGCGGGCGGGAGCGGAGAATCCCATGGGAGCCAAAACCCGCTGGCGTAAAAACCATTTGCGATTCTCCCAATGGCAGGTTAATAGCCTGTTGGTAATAAGACCATACGACATAGGAGCAGAAATTAGGCCATTCGGCCCATCGAGTCTGCTCCGCCATTCAATCATGGCTGATAAGTTTCTCAACCCCATTCTCCCGCCTTCTCCCCGTAACCTATGGTCCCCTTACCAATCAAGAACCTATCTATCTCGGTCTTAAATACACTCTGACTATCCCGCTGACTAGTTGCGTGAACGACATTAGCATTCATTAACATCTCGTGAATGCTCGTTAAAACAGCTGTTCACCAGAATCTCCTCACGCCTTCCAATCTTGTGTCACGCCAACAGGAAATTGCACTGGCCTCAAACCCATTTGAAAATGAGTGGTGCCCATAAGTCGGAACTTACCTTTAGGGCCTTGCTCAGCTTGCGGACATCCAACGAGAGGATGATGATGGAGGCCTCCATCATCTGGAGGAACACATGCATCACATGGTGGGTGGAGCCTCATCCAAATGGCTGCTCCACAAAGCAGCTTTTGGAAGGTGGGGGTCTACACACTGCACCTTGGACTTTGCTGAGGCTTCTGACTTCAGCATGGGCTCAAATGTTCTTCCAGGGACTACAGCAGGGGGGATGGGAGCCTCGAGCTGCAGGATGGAAGGCAGCAAGAGGTACTGATGGGTGGTGAGGTGGGGTGGCCGGAGGTGGGGGTGGGGGGGGGTGGGGTTGCAAATGTCTGAAAAGATGGGTGGGGGGGGGGGGGCGGAGGCAGATGTCCAGGTGAACATATTCACAGGGAGGGGTCAATGGAGTCCACTTCTGACTCCTGGGGTGCAAACTCAGGGTGGGTGTGATAAGAGGAGATGGTTAAGATAACAGGGGGCAGAGGGAGCCGGTAGGGTGGGAGGGTGAGGGTTCAGCGGTGTCGGATGAAGGAGCAGTGAGGGTTGTTAGTTGGGACATGGAGGTAGGCATGGACACGGGATGTGGGAAGGAGCTGGTCAGGGAAGTCAATGTGAACAGGGGTGGAATACTCTGGAAGGAAGGGAATGTGTATGTTCACCTGGACATCCTGGAAGGAGAAGGGTTTGGGCTGGAGGGTGACGGTGGGAAGGTTGAAGGTGATGCCCAAAGGGTCAATGATGATGGGGGAAAAAGGACGTGGGTGGCTGGGGGAGGAGAAATAGTGGGGGAACTCATGACGCAACTCACCACTACCATCGTTCTCAAATGAAAAAAGTGAGTGGAGTCTCGTGTTGGACGGGCACAGGTGTTCCATGGGAGTTGGGTCAGTGCATGCGCCAAGATGCAGGTCATCTCAGGTGGATAACAGAAAGGGAACCACAGCAGGCATTATTTAATATGCTAGGAACCAGTGAGATGAGTTTGATGGATGAAGGTTCCCCGTGTGTGGGTGAGTGCTTACATGAGGCTCCAAGAGGCACTGCCACAGAACATTCTCCCTACAGAGTTAGTCGTGGGGCCAGCTGCATTCAGGGAGACTACCTGGGATTACTGGGGGGGGGGGCCTCACAAATCTTTCAGAAGGACACTGAAAGAAAACAGTAGACAATATGCATCGAAAGTGAATAGGTTTGCAGATGTTCAATTAGTGACAATTATTTTCTTCATCAGTGCAACAAGCTGTGATCAAAATCTTTTGATTTTTCTAGGCCTCCACTCCTTCTAGGTGCTGCCCTGCAGCAGGGGTGGAGGAAGCCTGCGGGCTTGTTTACCCTCTTGCCTTTGATGACTTCCGCTATCGTCCTCTTTGATGTTCCCCCGCCTCTTGCATGAGGTGGAAGGCTGTTTCTAGTGGCTTACCAACTGATTCGGACTGAGCGGGTGGCTGTTCTCCAGAGCCCTCCAAATGCGGGAGACCTGGCCTGTCCCTGCTTCCGACTGCTGCAGGGGCATGTCAGTGAAGTGTTCCCTAGAAAGAGAGCCCGAGCCTCATCCAGAGACATGCCTCACTGAGGTGTGTGTCTATGCACTACTGGAGGGTGCGGGTGAGCGCTGTGATGGTTCTTCATCATCTTCCGCCTCGGATGTGTTCTGGGGGCTGGGAGCTCCGGTGGTGTCCCTTGTGGGCCTCGATCTGCAGGTGCCTATAAGATAGAGAATGGAATTCTAGTAAATGAACATGAGGAATATAAGACTGCATGTCACTCACTGTGATTGTCAGAATGTGATGAACTCATGGAGGAGAGATCCATACGGGGTTGGTGAGGCAATCCAATCTCCCCTTACTCACAGGAATTATCTCTGTCCTCCCCAGTAATCTAGGCTACAGCCTCCTTGAACTCTGTGAGGTCAACGATGTTGGCCGGGCGCCCCCCCATCTGGGAGCTTTCCCGCCTGTTGTGATCAAGCTTGGCCTGGATGAAGACACAAGAAAAGCATGTAATGAGAAGGGGTGGAGCACAGATTCATGCCCCCTCCCCAGCAGGTCTGAGAATGGAGAATGCACAACATGATAGATGGGGCGATGGTGATGTTAAAGGTTCCTTTAGTCTATTGGTGCTGATGTGTCCCCCCTGGTAATGGTTGTGTGAGATCCCTGAAGAGAGTAGCCATTTGAGCACATGCTACCATGATAAGAGTTTGATATTAAAGGGAGTTGAAAGATGACATACCCTCATGGAATGGATGAGACCATTCATCCTCTTCCTGCACTGCATCATGTTCCGGGCACGGTTGACAGCCAAGCTGACCTCCTTGGTGATGGCCTTCCAGGCCCAAGGCCTGGTCTGCTTCCTGGAACCGTCCCTGGGATAGAGCATATCCCTATGCGCCCAGACTCCTCTGATCAAGGCCTGGACGGCGTTGTGTCTGAAGTGAGGTGCAGCCTTCTTGTTGTGCGTGGAAGACATCTGAAACAGTCACTTGGAGAAAGGTGAGCTGCAGCGAATGAGATGTATGTGTTCGACTGGTGTTTAAACATGGTGCCCGGACCTTTGACCCCGCCAAATGACGACGGGGTGGCGAATCCGCTCCCGATCTGCCAAGTCATTAGTGCGATACTCGCCTGTACATAATTAATGAGCTCCCAAGCACAGAATCAAGCGCAAGTCCCCGCCATTCCGAATAACAGGGTGGGCACTGCCAAAACCGTCCGCCACTGCACTCAGTCTCATAATGGAAAATTCCACCTGAGGTTTTAAATCAGTCTCCGAGAGATATTGCTTTGAGCCTGTTCCTTGAATTTCTTCTTTCCGAAGTGAAGGCGTTGAAACTTGCGGTTCGGTTTAGCATCTGCAGTGGCTTCTGCAGTCATCTAGTTGGTGTTTTCCTTTCTCAGGTGGTCTCAGCAGGTTAAGCAGGCTTTCCGAGAGACAGAAGGTTTCTTGTTCCTCAATTGTCTGGTGGTCACTGCACTTGCAGATTGTCAGGACTTTTTCAGCAGGACAGCAGTTGATTTCTTAATATTTTCATCTTTGACTCTCAGTAGCAGAGAGAAAACCCCTCTGATGATGTCTCTGAGTTCTTCCTGGGAGTTCTGCACAGCCTTTCTTTATCAACCAAGAACAAAATGGCTGCTATGTTAATTTCCATGAATCATTGCTCCACCAGGCAAAAAAGTTAATTAAGTTGAGATCCTTTTAAGTCCCTTCCTGTGTCCTGATCTCTCAGAAGCCAGGGGATTTGACACCTTTTAACGGATATAACAGACATCCCTGGAGGGGTCTTTTGAATTTAATAACTCTTTGTAGCCAGCTCTAGAGATACAAGTCTGACGAGGTTTGAACTAACATAGTAAGGTGCCATGTCGTCTGTCCATGCTTCCAACTTTCAGCCCACTCACTTAATCTATTTATGTCTCTTTGCAGACATTTTTGTAGCCTCCTCACAACTTGCTTTCCTACCCATCTTTGTATCATCACAAATTTGGCTACAAAATAGTTGGCCGCTTCATCCAAGCCATTAATATAGATCGTAAGTAGTTCAGGTTCCAGCACTGATCCCTGTGGCACTCCACCAGTTAGTTTGCCAACCATAAATACTCCATTTATCCTGACTCTCCATTTCCAGTTAGCTAGCCAATCCTCTATCCATGCTACTACATCACCCCCAACACCATGAGCTCTTATCTTGTGCAGTAACCTTTTACGTGGTACCTTATCAAATGCCTCTTGGAAATCCAAATACACTACATCCACTGGTACCCCTTTACCCATCCTGTTTGTTATATCCTCAAAGAACTCTAATAAATTTGTCAAACACGCTTCTCCTTTCACAAAAACATGTTGACTCAGCCTGATTTTCTAAATGCCCTGCCACTGCCTCCTTAATAATGGATTTGAGCATTTTCCCAATGACGGATGCTAGGCTAACTGGCCTATGGTTTCCTGCTTTCTGTCTCCCTCCTTTCTTGAATAAAGATCAGAATCTAAGGGATTTTGGAAGATTACAATGAATAAATCCACTTTCTCTGCAGCCACTTCTTTTAAGACCCTAGGATGCAAGCCATTAGGTCCAAGGGACTTGTCAGCCTTTAGTCCCATTAGATTTCCTAGTACCTTTTCCTTTTGTGATTGTAATTGTTTTAAGCCCCTCCCTCCCTTTTTGTCCCCTGCTTTTCTACCGTTCTTGCGATGTTTTTTGGTATCTTCTACTGCAAAGGCAGATACAAAATACTTGTTCAAAGTCTCTGCAATTTCCTTGTTTCCCATTATTAATTTCCCAGGCTCACCCTCTAAAGGACCAATGTTCACTTTAGCTACTCTTGTATAGACTTGCAGAAGCTTTTAATGTTTTTTTAAAAATTCTTGCTAGTTTCTCTCATTTCTCTCCAATTTCTCCCTCTATTATTTTGTTAGTCATCCTATGCTGGTTTCTAGAAGGTATAGTTGCTAAATTTGCTGATGATACGAAGATATATAGGAAGGTAAGTTGCGAAGGGGACGTAAGGAGGCTACAAAGGGATGTAGGTAGGTTAAATGAGTGGGCAAAGTTCTGGAAAATGGAGTATAATGTGGGAAAATATGACTGTCCATTTTGGCAAAAATAAAAAAGCATATTATCTAAATGGTGAGAGATTGCACAGCTCTTTTTTAAAATTCATTCATGGGATGTGGGCTTCGCTGGCTGGGCCAGCATTTATTGCCCTTCCCTAGTTGCCCTTGAGATGCTGGTGGTGAGCTGCCTTCTTGAACCGCTGCAGTCCATGTGGTGTAGGTACACCCACAGTGCTTTTAGGAAGGGAGTTCCAGGATTTTGATCCAGCGACAGTGAAGGAACGGGCGATAGATTTCCAAGTCAGGATGGTGAGTGACTTGGAGGGGAACTTCCAGGTGGTGGTACTCCCATCTATCTACTGCCCTTGTCCTCCTACATGGTAGTGGTCGTGGTTTGGAAGGTGCTGTCTGAAGAGCTTTGGTGAATTCCTGGTGGTGGTGGTGGAGGGAGTGAATGTTTGTGGATGGGGTGCCAATCAAGTGGGCTGCTTTGTCCCAGATGGTGACAAGCCATTGGAGCGGCACTCATCCAGGCAAGTGGGGAGTATTCCATCACACTCCTGATTTGTGCTTTGTAGATGGTGGGCAGGCTTTGTGGAGGCAGGTGAGTTACTCGTCACACGAATCCTTGCTTCTGGCCTGCTCTTGTAGCCACGGTATTTATATGACTAGTCCAGTTCAGTTTCAGGTCAATGGTAACCCCTAAGATGTTGATAGCAGGGGTTTCAGTGATGGTAATGCCATTGAACATCAAGGGGCATGGTTAGGTTCTCTCTTGTTGGGGATGGTCATTGACTGGCACTTGTGTGGCACAAATGTTACTTGCCACTTGTCGGCCCAAGCCTGGACATTGTCCAGGTTTTGCTGCATTTGGACATGGACTGCTTCAGTATCTTAGGAGTCGCAAATGTTGCTGAACATTGTGCAATCATCAGCAAACATCCCCACTTCTGACTTTATGATGGAAGGTCATTCATGAAGCAGCTGAAGATGGTTGGGCCTAGGACACTATCCTGAGGAACTCCAGCAGTGATGTCCTGGAGCTGAGATGAATGACCGCCAACAACCACAAACTTCTTCCTTTGTGCTAGGTATGACTACAACCAGTGGAGAGTTTTCCCCCCGATTCCCATGAACTCCAGTTTTGATTGGGCTCCTTGATGCCACGCTCGTTCAAATGCGGCCTTGATGTCAAAGTCAGTCACTCTCACCTCACCTCTGGAGATCAGCTCTTTTCTCCATGTTTGAACCAAGGCTGTAATGGGGTCAGGAGCTGAGTGGTCCTGGCAGAACCCAAACTGGGCGTCAGTGAGCAGGTTATTGCTAAGCAAGTGCGTTTGATAGCACTGTTGATGACCCCTTCCTGTGCGTTTGATAGCACTGTTGATGACCCCTTCCTTTACTTTATTGATAATCGAGAGCAGACTGATGGGGTGGTAATTGGCCCGGATGGTTTGGTTCTGCTTTTTGTGTGCAGGACATACCTGGGCAATTTTCCACATATCCAGGTAGATGCCAGTGTTGCAGCTGTACTGGAACAGGTTGGCTAGGGGCACAGCAAGTTCTAGAACACAAGTCTTCAGTACTATTGCTGGAATATTGTCAGGGGCCATAGCCTTTGCAATGTCCAGTGTCTTCGACCATTTCGTGATACCACGTGGAGTGAATTGAAACAGATAAAATCCTGAGGAGTCTTAAAAAGGTTTGCCCTGAATCACACGGTCTCCAGAAGCTCCCACATCCTCCATTTGCAGCACATCACCTCCCTGCCAGCTCCAATATGTGTTAATTAACTAATAATTGCTAATTAATTATAATTAATAAAGCCTACACCCCCAATAGGTTTTGGCACTGCCAGTAAACTTTACAACCTATACCACATGGACTTCAGCAGTTCAAGGCAACTCATCATCATCATCTTCTCAAGGGCAACTAGGGATGGGCAATAAATGTTGGCCTAGCCAGTGAAGCCCACATCCCGTGAATGAATAAAAAACTGATAAAATACAATACTTACAATATTGATAAAACTAATAATACTAGTTACACAGAATAGGTACATTCAAATAAGTTAAGAAAAAGTCCAAGGGACAGATGCACCATCCGTGGTTAACTAGAAAGGTTAAAAATAGTATCAAACTTAAAGAAAAAAAGTATATAATTGTGCGAAGATAAGTGGAAGGCCAGAAGATTGGATAGAGTATAAGGAACAACAAAGGATGACTAAAAGATTAACAAGGAGGGGAAAATTAGAGTGCGAGAGAAAGCTAGCCAGAAATTTAAAAACTTCCTTGGATCTAACACTATCTCTAATTTCCCTTGTAAGCCGTGGTTTGGCCACATTTCCTGTTTTACTTTTGCGCCAGACAGGAATAAACAATTGTTGCAGTTCACCCATGTGTTCTTTGAATGTTTGTCATTGCCTATCCAACGTCATCCCTTTAAGTAACGTTTCCCAATCTATCATAACCAACTCACGCCTCATACCATTGTAGTTTCCTTTATTAAGATTCAGAGCCCTAGTCTCAGAATCAACTACGTCACTCTCCATCTTGATGAAGAATTCTATCTTTTAAGGTCGCTCATCCCCAACGGGCCTCACACAACTAGATTGCCAATTATTCCTTTCTCATTACACAATACCCAGTCTAGGATGGCCTTCTATCTAACACAAAACCAGAAACAGAAATACCTGGAAAAACTCAGCAGGTCTGGCAGCATCGGCGGAGAAGAGTACAGTTGATGTTTCGAGTCCTCATGATCCTTCAACAGAACTAAGTAAAAATAGGAGAGGGGTGAAATATAAGCTGGTTTAAGGGGGGTGGGGGGGAGGGGGAGAAGGGGGGTGGGGGCGGGGGTTGTTGGGACAAGCAAGCAGTGATAGGAGGAGATGTCACAGACAAAAGAACAAGGAGGTGTTGAAGGTGGTGATATTATCTAAAAGAATGTGCTAATTAAGAGTGGATAGCAGGACAAGCAAGGTACAGATAGCTCTAGTGGGGGTAGGGTGAAATAAGACTAAAAGGGCATAAAAGGTATAGATTTAAAAATAATGGAAATAGGTGGGAAAAGAAAAATCTATATAAATTATTGGAAAAAACAAAAAGGAGGGGGAAGAAACGGAAAGGGGGTGGGGATGGAGGAGGGAGTTCAAGATCTAAAATTGTTGAACTCAATATTTAGTCCGGAAAGCTGTAAAGTGCCTAGTCGGAAGATTGACCTCTCTGTCTCAATTTCTGGTGATAGACTGTCCATCAATATCCATCACAAGCCTACCGACTCCCACAGCTACCTCGACTACAGCTCCTCACAACCCGCTTCCTGTAAGGACTCCATCCCATTCTCTCAGTTCCTTCGACTCTGTCGCATCTGTTCTGATGATGCTACCTTCAAAAACAGTTCCTCTGACATGACCTCCTTCTTCCTTAACCGAGGTTTTCCACCCACGGTAGTTGACAAGTCCCTCAACCGTGTCCGGCCCATCTCCCACGCATCCGCCCTCACGCCTTCTCCTCCTTCCCAGAAACATTATAAGGTCGCCCTTGTCCTCACTCATCACCCCACCAGCCTCCGCATTCAAAGGATCATCCTCCGCCATTTCCTCCAACTCCAGTATGATGCCACCACCAAACACATCTTCCCTTCACCCCCCTGGCGGCATTCTGTAGGGATCGTTCCCTCCATGACACCCTGGTCCACTCCTCCATCACCCCCTACTCCTCAACCCCCTCCTACAGCACCTCCCCATGCGAACGCAAGATATGCAACACCTGCCCCTTCACTTCCTCTCTCCTCACTGTCCAAGGGCCCAAACACTCCTTTCAAGTGAAGCAGCATTTCACTTGCACTTCCTTCAACTTAGTCTACTGCATTCGTTGCTCCCAATGCGGTTTCCTCTACATTGGAGAGACCAAACGCAGACTGGGTGACCGCTTTGCAGAACACCTTTGGTCTGTCCGCAAGCATCAGCCAGACCTTCCTGTCGCTTGCCATTTTAACACTCCACCCTGCTCTCTTGCCCACACGTCTGTCCTTGGCTTGCTGCATTGTTCCAATGAAGCTCAGCGCAAACTGGAGGAACAGCACCTCATCTTCCGACTAGGCACTTTACAGCCTTCCGGACTGAATATTGAGTTCAACAACTTTAGACCTTGAACTCCCTCCTTCATCCTCACCCCCTTTCCGTTTCTTTCCTCTCCTTTTTGTTTTTTCCAATAATTTACATAGATTTTTCTTTTCCCACCTATTTCCATTATTTTTAAATCTATACCTTTTATGCCCTTTTGGTCTTATTTTACCCCACCCCCACTAGAGCTATCTGTACCTTGCTTGTCCTGCTATCCACTCTTAATTAGCACATTCTTTTAGATAATATCACCACCTTCAACACCTCTTTGTTCTTTTGTCTGTGACATCTCCTCCTATCACTGCTTGCTTGTCCCAACAACGCCCCCGCACCCCTCTCTCCCTCCCCCCCAACCCCCCTTAAACCAGCTTATATTTCACTCCTCTCCTATTTTTACGTAGTTCTGTTGAAGGGTCATGAGGACTCGAAACGTCAACTGTACTCTTCTCCGCCGATGCTGCCAGACCTGCTGAGTTTTTCCAGGTATTTCTGTTTCTGGTTTTGTTTTGGATTTACAGCATCCGCAGTTTTTTGTTTTTATCTCTATTATTATTTGGCCTGTTCTCTAGTTGGTTCCTCAACGTATTGGTCCAGAAAACCATCTCGTATACACTCCAGGAATTCTCCTCTACAGTATTGTTACTAATTTGATTTGCCCAATCTATATGCAGATTAAAGTCACCCATAATTACAGATGTTCCTTTATTGCATGCGTCTCTAATTTTCTGTTTAATGCCATTCCCAACATCACCACTTCAGTTTGGGGGTCTACATACAACCCCCACTAACGTTTTTTGCCCCTTAGTGTTTATCAGCTCTACCCATACAGATTCCACATCGTCGGAGCCAATATGAAATCCTCACTTTTGCGTTAATTTCCTCTTTAATCAGCAATGCAACTCCACCGCCTTTACCTGAATACCCCTGGATGTTCAGTTCCCATCCCTGGTCACCCTACAGCCATGTCTCCGTTATGCTGACTATATCATACCTGTTTACATCTATTTGCGCTGTTAATTCATCCACTTTATTGCGAATGCTCCTTGCATTAAGGCTTTTCTTTTTAACATTATTTATCCCGTTCCCGCTATTTTTCACTGAGGCCCTGTTTGATTCTTGCCCTTGATTTCTCTGCTCATCAGTTTTCTTATTCCCTTCTGTCTTTTGTTCTTGTCCTTGATTTCCCCTCCTCTGACTCCTTGCATAGGTTCCCATCCCTCTGCTATTTTAGTTTAAAACCCTCCCCAACCACTCTAGCAAATATTCCCCCTAGGACATCAGTTTAAGGTAATCAGGCAGAGTCAACATGGTTTTGTGAAAGGGAAATCATGGTTAACCAACTTGGACCATAAGACAGAAATGGAGCAGAAATTAGGCCATTCGGCCCATCGAGCCTGCTCCACCATTCAATCATGGCTGATAAGTTTCTCAACCCCATTCTCCCACCTTCGCGCCGTAACCTTTGATCCCCTTACCAATCAAGAACCTAACTATCTCGGTCTTAAATACACTCAATGACCTGGCCTCCACAGCCTTCTGTGGCAATGAATTCCATAGATTCACCACTCTCTGGCTAAAGAAGTTTCTCCTCATCTCTGTTCTAAAAGGTCTTCCCTTTACTCTGAGGCTGTGCCCTCGGGTCCTAGTCTCTCCTACTAATGGAAACATCTTCTCCACGTCCACTCTATCCAGGCCTTTCAGTATTCTGTAAGTTTCAATCAGATTCCAGCTTTTTCCTCTCAAATTGCAGGGTAAATTCTATCATATTATGGTCACTTCCTCCTAAGGGTTCCTTCACCTTAAGCTCCCTTATCAAATCTGCCTCATTACACATCATTAAATCTAGAATTGCCTGTTCCCTAGTGGGCTCCACCACAAGCTGCTCCAAAAAGCCATCTCGTAGACATTCCACAAATTCCTTTTCTTGGGATCCACTACCAACCTGATTTTCCCAGTCTACCTGCATATTGAAACCCCCCAGGATCACCGTAACCTTGCCGTTCTTATCTCCTGGTGTATCTTGTGCCCCACATCCTAACTACTGTTCGGAGGCCTGTGCATAACTCCCATTATGTTTTTTTTTACCTTTGCGGTTCCTCAACTCTACCCACACAGATTCTACATCATCTGACCCTACATCATTTCTTGCTATCGATTTAATTTCATTTCTTACTAACAAAGCAACCCCACTCCCTCTGCCAACCTGCCTATCTTTTCGATATTATTGGAGTTCTTTGAGGAAGTAACATCAAGCATCAAGCTAACTGGCCTATAGTTTCTCTCAGAGGGCCGTGGGTCTTTGGAACTATAAATTCAGAGAGGGGAATGTGCAACGAGACCCGAGTGTCCATGTACACCAGTCGCTGAAGGTAAGCATGCAGGTGCAGCAGGCAGTAAAGGCGTCAAATGGTATGTTGGACTTCATAGCCAGAGGATTCGAGTACAGGAACAGGGATGTCTTGCTGCAATTGTACAGGGCCTTGGTGAGGCCACACCTGGAATATTGTGTGCAGTTTTGGTCTCCTTATCTGAGGAAGGAAGTACTTGCTATAGAGGGAGTGCAGCGAAGGTTTACCCTAATGATTCCTGGGATGGCGGGACTGACATATGAGGAGAGATTGAGTCGATTAGGATTACATTTGCTGGAGTTCAGAAGATTGAAGGGGGGATCTCATAAAAACCTATAAAATTCTAACAGGACAAGACAGGGTAGATGCAGAAAGGATGTTCCCGATGGTGGGTGAGTCCAGAACCAGGGGTCACAGTCTGAGGATATGGGGTAGACCATTTAGGACTGAGATGAGGAGAAATTTCTTCACTCAGAGAGTGGTGAGCCTGTGGAATTCCTTACCACAGAAAGTAGTTGAGACCAAAACATTGTATGTTTTCAAGAAGGAGTTAGATATAGCTCTTGGGGCGAAAGGGATCAAAGGATATGGGGAGAAAGCAGGAGCAGGCTATTGAGTTGGATGATCAGCCATGATCATAATGAATGGTGGAGCAGACTCGAAGAGCCGAATGGCCGACTCCTGCTCCTATTTTCTATGTAACACTCTTCCTGAAAAGGCAATGGAAGCAGAGTCTTTGAATATTTTTAAGGCAGAGTTGGAGGGATTCTTGGTAAGCAAGGGGCTGATAGGTTATCGGAGGTAGGCAGGATGCAGATTTGAGGTGACAATCAGATCAGCCATGATTTTATAAATGGCGGAGCAGGCCCGAGGGCCTGAATGACCTATTCTTGCTCCTTGCTCATATGTTTGTAGCAGGCTCAAAGGGCCAAGTGGCCTACTCTTGCTCCTAACTCATATGTTCATATGCATGTACTGTTCTGATCGTATCTTTTATTATCAGACCTACCCGACCTCTTTTTCTTTTTCTCCTGCCCTTTCTAAATGTCAAATACCCTTGAATATTCAAGTCCCAGCTGTGTCTCTGTAATGGTTATCATACCATACTCATTTACTTCTATTTCTGCCATCAACTCATCCATCGTGGTACGAATGCTACATGCATTCAAGTAAAGAGTCTTTAATTTGGTCTTATTTGCTGGTGCACTTTTATATTTGTATACTCTGTCTCTTCCTGTCATAATCCGGTCATCATATTGCTAACCTGCACTATTGCCTTGTCCGTTCTTTTTGGCTTTTCAAATCTCCCCTCACGTGAACCCTCTCCACACTATTTCGTTCAAAGCCCTCTCTAAAGCCCTAGGGGCTCTAGGGTACGGCAAGTACACACAATGTAACTTTGTGATTCAATACAACAGAACTTGGTACTCATCTAAATTGAGGAGTTAACGTAGGCGAGGTACCCATGGGATCCTGCTTGGTAAACCCACCCATCTCTCTCTACCCCCAGGGATTCGAATCGATAACTATCGTGGAAGGAAGTTTTTGGGTAGTACTCTTGGGATATTGTCATTAGGAATTTAATCACCCCATCCTCTCCTCCACTCTGGGGTTGGGTGACTACAAGCTCTCGTAATTCCGGGTGCAGGTTTATTAGATTCAATTGGGATATTGACTCAAACACATGTTCGGGGACAGTCCCAAACTTGATGTCTTCGATATCTGATTTTATCTTTTCAATTAAATCTCAGGCCAACATGTCGCAAGCCCTTCCCTGACTTTGAGAGTCGGCAACTTCAATGAGCCCTTGTGCGGAGATGTCCAGGGTTTCCAACAGCCCCTCCCCTTGTATACTAATAGCTGTTAAAGCATATTCTGTCCCATATGTGTTAAACCGCAGTCCTTTGGTTG
This sequence comes from Cetorhinus maximus, assembly GCF_964194155.1. Lineage (NCBI taxonomy): Eukaryota > Metazoa > Chordata > Chondrichthyes > Lamniformes > Cetorhinidae > Cetorhinus > Cetorhinus maximus. Next base: position 19,077,477 of record NC_135895.1, on the reverse strand, counting down.
CTTCGGTAGCTATTTGTGATGCATAATTATTTAGTTCATAGAACTGAGCAGAGTTTACCACTGAATTCGCACTTCTAAAGAGACCTCCTATATCCCCCAACAGGCTCCTTATCCATCTTCCCCGCTTTCTTGCCCCCGGGGTAATTTGAGCCTTGTAATCCCCAATGATCTGTTCTAACCAATATTTAGCTTAATTTAGCAATATTTTACTTAATCGAGTTTCGGTGATTTCTACATGGTCCCTGTAAGACCGTTGCTAAACCTGTGAGATTGTACGTCACCTCTAGGGATACCATAGTGACATCATGCAACAGGGGTTTGGCCTTCCCGATCCTAACTATTCCATCTGGAGGGGGGTTTGTCATCTTAAGGCAGCGGGTTGGTTTTTGATATCCACAAGTATTCAGTTTAAAACATTGCCTACCATAACAATTATACCTATCTATTACATATTTAGATGTTTCTTGACAGTATTATCCCTCAGGACCGAGTTCCCAAATGAAGGGAGGTAGGTCTGTCCATCCGGCGATCATATTAATCTCCTGATTCATCCAAATACTTACTGGCGAAAAACTGGTAGGGGGTGCATGCATTCTACATCCCCCATACCACCAACCCGGTCCAGTCATATTGTCATAAATCCCAGTTATTGTTACTCCGCTGCTCATGTCTGTGCTTATGCTTAGCGAGATATTACTGGGCGAGTGTATCTCGCTGGGGTGTATCCTCAAGAGTGCATTTGCCATTTTATCATTGTCCTTGCCCTTGGGTAGGTACCACCACCCCGTGAAGTTCCCTTTGGTACATTCGAGTGGTGTTATCCGGACCGGACCGGCTGCCCTGGTGCTGATAAATGTAAATTACTCTTACAACCTTTTGTGTTGTCACACGTGGGGTCCGGTTTCCAATTGTTTGTTTGATGTGTTCTAGTAGTGACTTGATCCGTAATCCAGGTGTTGGGCCATGTTATCCATTCCCCAATTCCTCCTCGGGGGAGTAGTACGTATTGTCCTCCAGGGTGGAGGCAGATGTCGTTGTCGACGTCAATGCTCGGTGCCTGCCATGCCAGTACTGACAGACCCACCACCAGGAGCGTAGACCTGTGGAGACATCAACATCGACTCCTGTTGTCCGGGTTACCGCTGGGTGATTCGTCATATACCTTTAACTGTGTGTAATGCCTCCATTTACTTCCCATTTTCATTTCTACAAGTGCACATGTATCACCTGTCATAATTACCTCGTAAGAGCTAATGTAACTTATACATATCAATCCCAAATCAGCTTGGAAGCTGGTGATAAGGGTTACCCGCTACCAGTCTGCAAGGGGGTGGTACAAAGGTTGGTTCATCTCAAACAAAGACAAGCCCTTTTTTATCTTTACGATATCTTCAAATTGCAATTTTTGCCAGGAATCTCAACTCAAACCTTATACTCAAAACTTTGGAACGTTTGAGGATACTTTTCCTTTAATCTAATACTGGGCTTTCGACTCTAAAGTGCTGGGCTACACACACAAATGACAATTTAGGGAAGAAAACACATTAAAGTTCACATACAAATGCTTCCTTGCACACAAACAAACACATATATAAAGATATGTATTTATATATTCCTATAACATTGAACTTAATGACTTAAAACTCTCATACTCTAAACGAAACATCAAGGAGCTGTGGGGGGAATAAAGGGATCTTGGAGGCTCCACCTATAGGGACAATCAAACTGACTGAAGCTCACATTTCCTCTGCTCCTGCCTGTCACTGCTCATTAACCTCCCCCAAACCACCCCCCCACCCTCTTTCCTCTCTCTCTTCAGCACAAACAGCTCTTGTAATTTAGATCAATTCATTAAGTTATAAAAAATTCAGAAGGGTCCTTTTGGGTCCCAATCATCCTTCTACATATTCCCATTCTCTGTTATTGGCCCATGGGAGAAATTGATCTGCCGCTGCGACCGGCACAACTCGACCGAGATATTTCTGTATCAGTTTAGTTTGTTGCAGATACAGACTCAAAATAAGTACTGTAGCTTTGTCAGTTTTATCACTTGTCTGAGCTTTCCACCACTCCCTAAGAGTGTTGTGGTGAATCGCTCGGCTGCCCACCTTGTTTTTTCATTTTGCCAATCAGCTTTTTATGCCTCCTCCCTCTCCTCCCAATTCCGCCACGAACTTGAGTTCGGTTTTCTCGGCCATAATCCCATGCCTAACAGGGATCCAGTCGTCCCCCAGGACTCAATTATCCCACTTTACTCGTGCACCCGGGACCCAATCGTCCCCCATCCACTTGAGTCTCTGGTCTAAAGTTCAGATCCGCCCTGCTAGATCTCCGTTCTAGTCTGATGCGAACAACCGGAGAGCATTTTTCAAATGACATATACTCACCAGGTCATTGTTCCGACTTCACAGAAGTTCAGGAGAATCCTGCTGACTGCACCACTGAAAGGGAGTTCAAGCACCCTCTGATCCTGCAGCGACCACACGAGACTCGAGCTTCTTTCATCGGTTTTATTCAAGCATGCAGGGGAGACTGTATCCATCCATACAAGATGGGTACAAGCTTCCCGCCCGAATGATTACATTTTCTTGCAGTTATACTTTTCCCTTATCTTACTCTATTTGCATGCACCAATGATCAATGTCTACATGTTTTAGCCTCGTTACAAGACCCAATCATTTACACACACAATTAGTTTGTTAGTTCTATCCTATTATCTTCGAGACACTCGTACATGATTATATTATCCACTCCTGTACATACACAGACCTTGACTCTTATCTTGTCCAGACTATGACTTGTGGTTTATCAAAAGCTACCTCTTTGTCCATTGCATTTGGTTTTTAACTCTTTCACCTCCCCCTTCAGTAGAACTTTGAACACTGTAGCAATAACAGTATTTCTCTTCTAAGCTAGACAATTGAACAATCTGCAGTAGACCAGCAAGAAGAATTGAATAAAGATCTGTGCCATACAAAAATGTACTAATTAAAATTCTTACTTTAGTCTTAGGCAGCTTAAATTCATACACTAAATGCAAATCCCAGCTGTTAATTTTCAAATTTATTAAGGATGGACATGTCCACGTCCTCAAAACATTCAAATCAGCTCTGTGTAAATTTGAAAAGCATTTGGAAGGTTCTAGCTGGCCCCAAGCACTATTTAAGCCAGCTCTGTCACTACATTGGAATCATATCTCACTCAATGTGGTACAATAGCCTAACTAAAAGGTTTCACACAACTCTAGAACCAGGCCCAATCCCAGCTCTAGAGTTATCCAATAATTTATGCATTAGTGAAAAGCACAAAAGAGCAAGAATCCCGCTTGAAATTAATGCCCTTTATGGCCTAGAGACAGCAAAGTCAATGGAATTGCACTCAGGTACAGTTCAATTAATTTCGCAAGGACCAGGATTCAGTTCTGGGTTCCTTCGGATGTACATGGCTCAGTACTATACTAGATAGCAAATTTAACCACTGACTGAGCTATATTTCTCTTTCACAATTTTATCTTTTATTTTATGCATATATTTTACATCAAAAGTTTAACTGTGGACAATTAGTTGTAAATTCTACATGCCATCTTTAGTATTGGAAGATTATGATTGCTGCTTGGACTTGGGCAGAAGTCTGAAGAACCAAAGTATTTTAACATTGTGATTTCTTTTTTGAACATCAAATACAGCCAGCAGAAGGTCTGCTGAATATTAAGTTCCCTAATGATGACAGAGGTCACACAATTTTCTGATGAATAATCCCAATTCAGGTAGTTCGGAGCAGGATTAGGCTATTCGGAAACTTGAACCTATTCTGGCATTTGATAAGATCATGGCTGATTTGATTGTGGCCTCAACTGTACTTTCCTGTCTACCCACAATATCCTTTGACTGACTCCCTTGTCAATCAAAATCCATCTAACTGAGCCTTAAAAATATTCAATGACCCTTCCTCTACTGCTCTCTGGGGAAGAGAATTCCACAGACCAACGCTCCTCTGAGAGCAAAATTTTTCTCCTCATCTCCATCTTAAATGAGAACCCTTATTTTCAAACTGTGTCCTGTGGTTCTAGTCTCTCCCATAAAGGGGAAACATCCTCTCAGCATCCACCCTGTCAAGTCCTCTCAGGATCTTAAACATTTCAATAAGATTGCCTCTCATTCTTCTAAACTCCTGTCCTCATAAAATAACCCCCTCATCCCAGGAATCAGTCGAGTGAACCTTCTCTGAATTACTTCTAATGCAATTATATCTGCTTGATTGGCACCCCATCCACCACCTTCAACATTCACTCCCTCTACCACCGATGCACAATGGCAGCAGTACATACCATCTACAAGATGCAATGCAGCAACTCACCAAGGATCCTTATACAGCACCTTCCAAACACACAACCTCTACCACCTAGAAGGGCAAGGGCATGGGAACACCACCACCTTCAAATTCCCCTCCAAGGGACAGACCATCCTAACTTGGAACTATAATGCTGTTCCTTCACGATCGCTGGGACAAAATTGTGGAACTCCCTTCCTAACAGCACTGTGGGTGTTCCTACAATACATGGGCTGCAGCGGTTCAATGTGGTGGCTCATTACTACCTTCCCAAGGGGAATTAGCGATGGGCAATAAATGCTGGTCTAGTCAGTGATGCCTGCATCCCATTAACAAATAAACAAAAAGAAAAACTCTTTACCAAGTAAGGAGACGTAAATTGTATACAGTATTCCAGATGTGGTCTCACCAACGCCCTATACAATTGTAGCATAACTTCCCTATCTTTATATTACATTCCCCTTGCAATAAATGCCAACATCCCATTTGCCTTCCTAATCACATGCTGTACTTACATACTAACTTTGTGATTCATGTACCAGGACACCCAGGTCCCTTTGTACCAAGTTTTGCAATCTTTCCCCATTTAAATAATATTTCTTTTCTATTCTTTAGTGGACAAGTTCACATTTTCCCACATGATACTCCACCTGCCAATTTTTTGCCCACTCACTTAACCTATCCAAATCCATGTGTAAGCTCCTCTCAATTTACTTTCCTACCTATCTTTGTTTCATCAGCAAATTTAGCAACCATACATTTGGTCCCTTCATCCAAGTTATTTATAAAGATTGTAAATCCAGTATTTGAGGCCCCAACACTGTGCCTCGAGGCACTCCACCAGTTACAGCTTGCCAACTCCAACATGCTAGAATCTGTTATTTACTCTCTGATTTCTGTTAGCCAACCAATCCTCTATCCATGATAATATGTTACCCCCTACACATAAGCTCTTATTTTGTGTAGTAACCTTTGATTTGGCACCTTATCAAATGCCTTTTGAAAATCCAAGTACACCATATCTACAGGTGCCCCTTTATCCACGTCACTTGTTACTTCCTCCTTCTTCAAATAACTCAAATAAATTAGTCAAACATGACTTCCTTTTCACAAAACCACGTTGACTCTAATTGCATTAAGATTTTCTAAGTGCCCTGCTATAACCTCCTTAATAACAGATTCTAGCATTTTCCCTATGACAGTGTTCATCAGTGTTCAGAATCTCAGTTCAGCAGAATGTAACAAATTTAAAAAATAAAAGAAACTACATTCAATTTTATCCCTATATAGGATCAGTTCCTTTGACATAAACAGGATGGTACTAGTGAGTTTAAAGCATCTGTCTGTCCTCTTAAGCAGGGAATGGCACTTGATGCTGAAAACATAAAATAGGGAAATATACTTTCCCCCTTGGAGCAGAAAAAAAAATCACAGACAGCACGTTACCCTTACATTACATATAAAAAGCACACACTAGAGGGCATATTGACTCCCCTATATTCTCTGTCGCTGGGGAGGCACCTGATTGAGTGTTTGAAATTGAGAAATCTCCACGCACAAATAAATTATCTGGGACATCCACTCTGTTCCATTTTTCATGTTAGTTTTCTTACTTGTTTTTACATCACATCACCCCCCCACTCCACTCTACACCACCAACCCCCCACAATGTGTTGATGGAAAGTGTGGGCATCAGTCTGCATCCAGGTTACTTCTACTGTAAAACTGACTGCCATGCTCCAAATATTTTACACCCTCAAAGGAAGAGTTTGTAATCAGCTACCTGACCCAGATAGACCTTTATGAGGTTACACCATGCACAGCACACAGTGCATTCATCAGGCTGCTAGTCACAAATTAGAATCAATAAAATTCATATAAATGGAACTCTCAATATTTCATCCTTTAGCAGTAAACAGTGAGATTATATTGCTGCTGTGTGCAATTTACTGCTATTTGAATTACCTCCGTATGTGTAGCTGTAGCTCAAACATTCATGGGAACACGGCAGTCTAGAATAGACTTGAATATACATTTTTTTTAAAAGATGAAAATAAACATAGCAGTACAGAAAGGAGCATTTATTTTACATAGAAAAAATTAAATATTTCAATAAAATACATTTGTTTTATTTCTCTAAACAAAATGTTTATTAACAATAAAAAAAATGAATTTTTCAACACCCACTTGCACAATAAATTACCAGCATGACAGTATGAAATTAGGCAATCTTTATTTTCAAAGCTTCTTTTGGAATAAAGGTCATATCACTGCTTTACAATCATAACTGTACACTTTATACTAGTACTACTTGGTAGTGAGCTTACTGATCACTGGTTCCAAACTCTATCTTCATCTTTTAGCTGATGTTATTCACGTGACTGCTCTTGTTCAGTAAGTTCAGCTATATTACAAAAAAATTGAAGATAAATCAAAAAGTGACAGCTACATGTATAGTCCACAAAATAAATTAGCTAAGCTTTCTCGAACCTTTCAAGTTTCCGAACTGCTTTGGATTTCATAAAATTTCTTAAACTGGACATTTAAATTAATAAAGAGGAACTGGTATCCAGTACATAGTTTTCTCCAAAGTGTAATTCAATATAAATCTTGAGCCCACTTGTAATTTGAGGAGGAAGGGATTTGGGAGAAGAGAGAAAAAAAACATAGTTCACATTTGATAATAAGTACATCTTGGAACAAACACCATTGAGAAATCTTTCACGTGAGTTAACAAATCAAACTTACAAATTATGCTGATCTGCCGCTTTATGAAAACAAGTGCATAAAACCATTGCATGTCATGTTGAATGCTTCACTTAGTATAAAGTGGCTCCAACCACAAGATAATTTTCTACCCCATCCCTATTTTTTATTTAACTGCTTGCTGTACCTTTCATTAGCATCCCAGAAGTGTCACCACACTCCAGCATCAAATGAAAGTGGTTTATTGTAATCAAAATTAAAATAGGCGCTCTGAAATATTCAAAGCCTTTAACATACCACAAAATCCCAAAGGACAACCATAGAAGGAAACAGACACCACGTGAGTGTTAGATGAGGAATTAGGGAATATGAACCCAAGCGTAGGCCCTTCAGCACTGAGCCTGTGATGCTATTCAATTAGATCATTGTCGATCTAATAGCTTTAATGAGGCTTTATAAGGAAGAAAGTGATGGATAAATTTGAAAGGTTTGTAACATTGGGGTTATTAGAAGCTGAAGCACCATACTATCATGAGGGCATAACTACAATATGACAAGTTTACAAAAAGCTATTTCTATCATGAATTGGAACATAGAAACAGTAGTAGGGCATTTAATCCCTCAAGCCAGTCCTGCCATTCAATGAGATCAAGGCTGATCTGTGACCAAGCTCCACATACTTGCCTGTGCCTCATATCCCTTAATACCTTTTAAGAGATATATCAATCTCAGATTTAAAATGAACAGTTGAACCAGGATCAATTGCCATTTGTGCAAGAGTGTTCCAAACAACTTCTCCACACAAAATGTTATAGTGTTTTCTAACTTGAAACCTGAAAGGCCTGGCTCTAATACAATGAGGCCTGAATTACGTATGCACACCCTGATCCAAATATTTTCCAGTCCTCTAATCTCATTTGCCAGAGGGCTAATTGTGATCTTGACTCGGCAGATAAATCGACTAGTACTAAACAGATGGTGAATTGTGGAAGGCAAAAACAATGAAAGCTAATACCAAATATTCATCTGTTGATTATTACACTCTGATTTTTTTAAGTGGCTATTTAATCAACAGGCTGAGCACAACATTTGGAACCTTGTCTAAGAATGTTACTTGGATGTCTCAGGGAGAAAATGAGACAATGACTGAGATTTTCTGCTCCCAATCGGCGCGGGCGTCATGGCAGGCGCGATCGCAAAATCTCGTGAGAAGGCCCGAGGTGTGATTTCCAAAGATGTAAAAGCAAGAAACGATTGTACACTCCCCCCGTCAATGGGGGGCCATGTTTGCCTCTGCCGAATGTCGCTAACGTCATTATCATATATTTGCATCTCATTATGACGCCTACACACTGGAATCATCCCCCCACGTTGAATTTAAAACAGTAGCACTCGTGGGGATCAGCACAAGGCTTCGAAGTAAGCGCCGCCGTGGATTCATGGAGGTCTCAGGCAAGTCTGCACAGCAATCAGACCAGGGTTAAGGCATGGCTGGTTTTTACTGTGCTGAGAGGCAAGGGCTCCACTGGGAAAGAGTGGGAAAGGTTGTACACAAACACATTTTTGGGGGGAGGGGGGAGCTGGAGTGGGGTTAACAGCCACTCAACTAGAAAACAAGTTCAAAAATGAGGGCACCACCACAGCCAAGACAGTTTAGCATCAGCACAATTGACATGCATGGAGTCAGGCAAGTGGAACAATTAAGCCCACTTGAGCAACACTGATTTCTCAAAGTGGCAATGACTGCTCCCCTAGTTTTAACTCCACGTGCGCAGCAGAACATGGAACAGCAGAACAATCAACGACTGGACAAGCACGAGGACCTACTTTTCAGAAGTGGCCATGGAACACTCAGAGGGGAATGCTCCGAACTCCCTAAATTATTGTAAGATGGACACTGAACATTCACCCTCATGGTCATACCAAACCTCACAGTCTTGCAGTATAGGTTAGGGTGACGCCATTGCCCAAGATGAGAGCAGAACAACCAGTTGAGTGGCTGAAGCTGTCAGCAGTCAGTCATGTGGCTTGGGGCAGGCTTGGGGGGGTTGGTGGGGGGTGGTTGTGGTCAACCTTCACGTTCATCCCCAACTGGCCATCATTTCAGGGGCAAGACTCTCCAGCATGCATAAATGGGCCTTGAAGCCACAATCTCAGGTGATGCCTTGACAAAAGTGGACCTAAGTAAACAGGTGTTAATTCTTGCTTCTCTCTTATTGATACTGCAGTGAGGAGACCATCACGGTGTGGCCACCGTGGAGCCTGGTCTTATCACTGCCTGCATTATTGCATATAGACAGGAGAGAAAAAGGAGAAGAATGCAACAGAAGCCCCTGGCTCGCCAAAAGGAGGAGCAGAACCCTCAATGCCAAGGGGCAGCAGGGCCTACTCCAGTAGCAGAGGATGCTCCCCAGAGAGCTGTCATGAGTAGGCACCTCGCTAGACCCAGGGTCCTTAGATGATGCATGTGCTACCTGCAGATGAGCGAGAACCAGTGTTGCCGATGCTTGTGGAGCCATGGATAGGGTAAGGACGCAATCTCCAGAGGAGATGAGGCAGGATGGAGAGGTTAGAGTGTGTGAAAGTGAGTGGTGATGTCCTTTGAGGTGGCAGCGAGTGAGATCCTTGTGAATGTGTGATGGGTTTGAGAGAGTGTGAGTTGAGAAAGATAAGACGGGTGACTTACCCTAGCGTAATGGGAGAGATCATTCATCCTCTTCCTGCACTGGGTGGCTGACCTCTTTTGCAGTGCATTGGTGCTGACCACTGCCTCCCAAGCTGGATTGGTCAACTTGCTTGCAGTCCTGCATCCAGAGCAGGCCTCCACTGCGTCCAGCAGGTGCTCCAGTGAGGCATCACTAAATTTGGACGTTGGCATGTTTCCTCCCTTTGGATGCCATTTGTTTTTTGCAGCTTTCCTAAGCTGAGAGAGTGCGAACACTATGCAGGGGTGCACTTTAAATATGGCACCCGGAGTTAAGGAGCTCTGAGGTCACGGCGGGCTGGGCGAATCAAAGGCCGCCCACCAGCAATACAGCATGATCCCCGTGGATTACTAATTACTTAAACTGGAAGTGCATGATATGGCACAAAAACCCACCACTGCGGTCGGCGGGTGCTACACTGATTTTTTACGCCCGTTAATGCACTTTGCTGATTTCAGGGTAAGTCCCGGATAGCGTCCTTCTCAGTAAAAAGTCATTTGTCTGGAAACTTCTCAGCCTGTGATGACAAACTACGATTTCAACAAAATGTCCACTTCTTGGAACAAGCTTCCCTGTGTTCTGTGAGGATAGTTCCACAAGCTGAGTGTCCAAGGTCACTTAATTTGAGGGGTTTTTTTTAAGTTAAGTTTAAGAGTTTTCTTCCTCCTATCTTATGATGATGATTCATGGTTGCATAACCCACATTTAGTAAATTGTGGCCAGAGTTTTCCAGCCCCATTGTGGCGGGACTCGCCACGGGATACTCGGCAGCCCAGGCAGAAGTCCATTGACTTTCAGTGGGACCAGATGATCCTGGCGGTGGAGACGGCCAGAAAATCCTGTCCTATGCCACAGTGATTTGAGAGTTGTGCCCCCTGGTCCTCAAATACCTTTCACTCTGTTGGTAGAACTGAAGACAGCTCTGAAAAGTTTCTTGCTTGTGTAGTTCTCATGCTTAAATACATTTCAAGATGATTGTATATAGGTGCTGGAAACAAAGGAACTAGCCATATAAGCAGAGATCAATGATCTCTGATTGTTCTTTTTTTAAACTTACCAGTGTTATACCCATGGTCATGAAGTCTGTTGGATACTGATAAGAAAAAAGTGCAATTTTTTTTTTAAGAACTGTCTCTAACAGCTGGGTGGAATTTTCCGCTCTGGAGACTAAGTGCGCTGGCAGGAGGGATTTGTCCGCCCTGCCATCACCTTATGGGGTTAAAGGTCTGGTGCCATATTTAAACACCAGCCGAGCACACACATCACTCTCTGCAGCCCAGCTGTGGGGTCTGGATTCTCTGGGATGGCCCCCAAGAGAAAGAAGCCTTGTGTGCCCTGATTCAGCCACGACTCCCTGGTGGCTCTACTCAATGCCATCTGCAAACACCATGACGTCCTCTTCCTGAGGGGTGTAACCAGGATGTTCACCAACCTCACCTTGCCAGCCTGAGAGGGCGTTCGCAGCAGAGGTCTGTGCTGCTGGCACTCAAAAAATAAATGCCCTGCAGTGCAGGAAGAGGATGAATTACCTAACCCGCTCCGCCAGGGTAAGTCAACCTTCTGCTCACTTCAAACTCTCACTCTCATAATGGCATCAGGCACTCAAATGGCTACACTTCTTGGGGATCTCACACACTATTAGCAGAGGAAACATCAGCACTGAATGTCTCAGGCACACCTTAACATCACCACCACCTCACCTATCATCCTGCACAAGCAGCACCTTCAGCCCCGGGGAGGGCTCAGCATACACAGCAGGTATGCATGCTTCCCAACCTCTCCCCCATCCCTTCTTGTCACATTCCATCCATTTGTCTTCATGCAGGTCAAGCTGGCCCACAACAGGAGGGAGAGTTCACAGGCAGGAGGAGGGACGGCAGACATCCAGGAGCTCACTCCCTTTGAGCAGTTGGCAGCCGGGTTGGCAGAGGAGGAAAGAGATTGCTCCTGTGGTGAAGGTGAGATCAGCCTTCCCCATCAACCCAGTATGGATGAGCCCTCCATGAGCTGATCACATGCTGACATTCACAGTGAGTGACATGCAATTTTGCATCTTTCCTGCTCATGAACTAAATCTCTCTTCTCTCTCTTACAGGCACAAGTCCAGCCAGCCCGTCAGCCCCAGCCCACCTCAGAAGAGGATCCATCTGAGGAAGAACTGCACCATCCACAAGTGCAGAGATACACACCCCAGTGGGTCGTAGATCTAGATTAGGCTCAGGGTCAGTTTCTGGAGAACACCTCACTGACACATCTCCACAGCAGTCGGAGGCACTGACATCCCAGGTCTCTGGCACTCGTAGGACTGCTGGAGAACTGGCACCTGCTGAGTCCAAATCAAATGATAAGCCTCTGAAAACGGCCTTAGTACACATGCTGGAGATGCAAAGACAGGCGGCGGAACATTAGGACGATATGCGTGAGGCAGTCAACAGGCTAGAGTGAAGGATGGAGGAGTCTATCCGTGTAGTCGGAAACCATGAAACCATGGCTCTGACATGCGAGCGCCTCAAAGTCATCGTGGGAAGGGCAGCAGCCGCCATGGAGACTCTGGTCCAGCAGGTTATGCTGGATTTGCACTCGGACCTACACTCCATCACTCTAGCTATAGGTGGGATCTAACAGTGGCTAGGAGATGGCCGGGGGGAGGGGGGGGCACCTAGACCTCCCTCCAGCTGCCCTTTCTCCTCAAGGAGTCTGACAATGGCCCTTGGGTACGCATGAGGAGGACGACCATCAGCTGGACACCCCAGGGCCATTCACCCAAGTGACTCCAAGATGTCCAGCCAATCCCAATCCCCTCTGCCTGTGACCCCATCTGCTTCAGCTGCACAGGCAGAGGAGAGTGCACCTGCCTCACAGAAACACACCCTAAGCAGGCCAGGGCCTCCAGAGGATGCCCACCAAGGTCATCACAGACAACAGGGCGTAACAAGTGGCAAGTAACATTCGCACCACACAAGTGTCAGGCAATGACCAGCTCCAACAAGAGAATATCCAACCATCACCCCATGATGTTCAATGGCATTACCATCACTGAAACCTCCACTATCAACATCCTGGAGGCTTACCATTGACCAGAAATTGAACTGGGCTAGCCATATAAATACTGTGGCTATAACAGCAGGTCAGAGGCTAGGAATTGTGTGACGAGTAACTCACCTCTGACTCCCCAAAGCCTGTTCACCATCTACAAGGCACAGGTCAGGAGTGTGATGGAATCCTCCCAACTTGCCTGGATGAGCGCAGCTCCCACAGCTCAAGAAGCTTGACACCGTCCAGGACAAAGCAGCCTGTTTGATTGGCACCACATCCACAAACATTCACTCCCTCCACCACCATCGTACAGTAGCAGCAGTGTGTGCTACCTACAAGATGCAATGCAGAAATTCACCAAGGCTCCTTCAACAGCACCTTCCAAACCCACAACCACTACCATCCAGAAGGGCAAGGGCAGCAGATAGATGGGAACACCACCACCTGGAAGTTCCCCTCCAAGTCACTCACTATCCTGACTTGGAAATATATCAGCATTCCTTCACTGTCTCTGGGTCAAAATCCTGGAACTCCCTCCCTAACAGCACTGTGGGTGTACCTACAACACACAGACTGCAGTGATTGAAGAAGGCAGTTAACCACCACCTTCTCAAGGGCAACTAGGGATGAGCAATAAATGCTGGCCCAGCCAGCAAAGCCCACATCCCATGACTGAATAAAAAAAAAGCAGTCAGCAGGTTGCCTCCACCTTGGCTGTGGATGGCGGGGATGCAGCAGGACATAGCAGTAGGGTTAGAAAAAGAAAGAAATGCTGAGATCACTATGGGAGCACAAGTGTTCTCTCACTGTATATATAATGCACCTTTGTAAATACATTTCCTGTTAATGACAATGGTCTCATGATTTGAATGCGTCGTTCATATGCATCTATGTGCCCTCTTATTGCGAGGGTGACCCAATCTCCCAGTCCATAATTGCATCCCTTTGTGATCCTCAGGTTCATGTGATATTTAGCAGACTCATGTTAGTTACTCGCCCCTTGTATAATGTCAGAGAGATGTGTCAAGCTCTCTCCTCAAAGCGTCTGCGGATTGAATTTGGAACCTTCAAGCCTCACAACACACCGTAGAGTCATGCGTCTTGGAGGGTTATAAATTATGCTGTTTCATCAACACTGAGCTATCTTCATAGTTTGAGTGGTAGCACAGGACCTGCAGCCACTATGGTTTTGACAACCATGTGCATATCTCTGTGGCTGCAATAAGTGTCTCATTCAGGTGGCCATGACTGCATCATGTGCAGCTGATGCAGGATTTGTACTGCCTTTCACTTCCAACAGTGGCTTTATACAACTTTGGCTGCTGACTCTTCCAAAATTGAGGGCCTTGAGGGTTGCAGGTCCAATGCTGATTACTGACCCTGCTCGCAACGGCCTTTTTGATCATTGGCAAGGCATTAAGATGTAGGAGAAGTGCACTCGAGTCTCCTTGCCTGGACCTTACTCCTGCTGGAACCTTGCGGCTATCAGAGTTTTGCGGGCACATCTTCCACGTCATGCTGCAGCGAGAGCATCCTCACATGGAAGCTGACCATCACCACCCTCCTCAGTTTCATACCCTTCCAGGTCTTCACCTTCTGAGGAGTTCTCAGTGTCTCTGGCAAGTGATCTGCCTTTTGAAGTGCCAGGTTGTACAGGGCGCAACAGACCAAGATGATGCGGGACACCCTCTCTGGAGAGTATTGCAGAGCCCCACCTGAGCGGTCCAAACATTGGAAGCACATCTTCAGGATGCCAATAGTTTGCTCAATGATTGATCTTGTCGCACTGTGCACCGTGTCGTATCTCTCCTCCACGGCACTTTGAGGATGATGCATGGGTGTCATGAGCCATCTCTTCAGCAGGTATCACTTGTCACCCAGCAGCCAACCCTGTAAGTGCTGCAGCCCTTCGAAAATCTGTGGCACCTGGGAGTGACTCAGGATGTAGGAGTTGTGGGAACTCCCAAGGTACCTGGCACAAACGCGCATGATGTGCTTCTGATGATTGCACACCAGCTGAACATTGAGGGAGTGGAACACTTTCCTATTAATGAAAATCAGGGGCTGCTGCCAGAGAGCTCTTAAAGTGACATGTGTGTAATTAATTGCACCTTGCACTCTAGGGAAGCCTGATATCACCACAAATCCCAGAATTCTAGCAGCCTGGCTAGCTTCATCCATTGTGAGTTTTATATAATAATGAGCCTTACTGTAGAGGGTATCCATCATCTCCTTTATATATATTATGTGTTGAGGAATGGTTGGGAGATGCTGCAAAGGCTCCCTGTGGATCCCTGGAACGAGACGCTTGGAAAAAAATTAAGTGCTGCGGTGACCTTCAGATACACTGGCAGGGGATGGCCACCCAGCCCATGCAGCATGAGATCCTCCCGCAGAATGGGCAGACATGAGTCACCACATCTCTTGACAACCGGAGACGTGTGCGGCACTGTCTCTCGCTCATCTCCAAAAAGGAAAGGCAACTTTGGTCGTGCCAGTCACCTCCGTGGGATGGGTCTGACCTCCTCAGCCTCTGGTTCTTCTTGGGGCTCTCCCTGGGCCATGGGCATCAAGCTGGGGCTCCTCTCTAAGGTGTGCTAGATGGTGCTGGACCCTTTCTTCTCCTCTTCTATCTATTCAAGGCAGCATTGACTGCAGCCTCCATTATTAAATCCTCCTTCTTCCCGTGGTTAGATAGATCCAACAGACGAATTTAGATTGACCAACTCTAGCAGACCTCCCACTCTCAGCCAGAAATCCACTGTCATGCCCTAGTGCTGCATCTGAACTACTCACCTTTCCTGTTTCCAGCATTGTAGCTGATGCGCTCTCTCAAAGATCATAGTGCCTAAGAAGCCACCCCAACAACTTGACATCTCAAGTCCTTAGAGGATGGAAGAGGCTTTAGCATAGCCATGCTATGTTCACCACCACTAAAGGCACTCATATGCTGCCTCATTTGGATTAGGGATTAAGTCCGCCATGCACTTTTGGAATGGCTGGATACCTTTTAGCCCCTAACCTATGTCAATTTTACAATGCACTTTACAGGACTTGATTGAGCATCTTGCAAATATCGAGCAGCTGTGCTCACTTAATGGCTGGATGCCTCTTGCCTTCTCACATTCTTGACGTTTAAATCCTGTAATGTGAACACATTGACTATTGCTATCTCACGTAAAAACACACGATCACTTAAGTGGTTCAAACTCTCAGTTCTCAATCAAGTGTTCATGAGTTCCATAAAGTGCCCTTTCATCTCAATATTGAGAATCTAATAATTATGACAGTGCCCCCTGAATGGGTCTCAAGAGTCCAGCCGTGCACTCCTCCCACACTGCCTTAGACCCCTCCTGCAGAGATTTTTTTCCAGTTTCATTTTCAAACTGCATCATTGATTTGGGGTCTCAAGATGGTGATGCTGCACTTCTATTTTGAGACCAGCTTCGACCCTCTCCCTGTCACTGTTCACTTCGATCATCCTGGAACCTCACGATGTTCAGGTAAATCTCCCTCCGGTAACTCTCCAGCCTTGCCTAGTAACCCTGGAGCCAATAGTTATTGTTGTGGACATTCTTGCCCTCCCTCCTGAACCTATCACTGTGGATGCCCCATTCCCCATGTGGACCTCACCCTTCCCCATCTTGAGGCTGTGTGTACGGTCACTTAGAGGCGACCCCTCCAACGAGAGCTTTGCGTATTCCCCCTCCACCACTTCTTTACATTTTCTCCATTTACCGGCTCCAGATGCCTTCTCTGACCATGACAATCTGCAGCCCGGTACCAAGCCAGCCACTCCCAGGACCACAGAGTGTGAGACAATGACCTGACACCAAGCTGTGTCTGACCTCCATTGTGCACACAGGCCTTGCCCTCCCTGGAGCGGGACCATGAGGTGCATGCCATGCATAGCCCTGTAGCATAGCCGGCAAAGCCCCAGGACTGACTTTAATCTCTCAACCCAAACTCAGTCCCACGACTATGACTGTGTCACTCAGCACCTCCTGTTCCTTCAGGACTGACAACACCGTTTCCCTCCCCCACTCCATGAGTCCCTGTGTTACCCTTTCCCCTTGTGCAAGTCTTCCACCTCCTCCCGCCCAGTAATAAGTGTGTGTACAACCCTTCCCTCTTGTGCTACACTAATTCCCCCACCATTCCCTACTCTAGAGTCTGTGTGTATCCTCTTCCACTCATGCCATACAAAGACCACCCAACGCCCCCCTGCTCTGTCTGCGTTCACCCTTTCCATGTTGGGCTTCAACTCCTCCATCCCGCTGTTTGCCATCTCCACCTTCCCCCACCCCCGGACTCCCCAACCCTCTCGTCCCCTTCACCCTCAAGTCTCTGTCAATCACCTCCCCCTGCCCCCAATCCCCATGCTGGTTTCTGTTGGTAGAGTGCAGCCCTACCTGAGACCCACAGCATATACACACACACTAGGTGCAGCCCTCCTGGAGAAGCAGAGAACCCACCATCAGCAGCTCAATTAGACACCTGAAGCATCCACCTTGAGCAGCCAATCTAGACACCCCAACCAGTCTCACCTTGCACAGCAGCTTTGGCATCACTGATGACTCGGAGCAGTGTTGTTGCAGGTAGTCTTTGAACGTTGCACTCACCTCAAAGTCACAAGCTAAGTGAAGGTGGACAGCTGCACACCACCTATATCCGGTCATGATTCTGACCGGTCTAATTTCCCACTGGCGTGGCATATAATTAGGAGGAAGAAAATAATTCTGGCGACATGCGTTTTTAATGAGTATTCATGACATGCTAATGCATGCAAATGGGGCTCCCGACAAGGATCAGCGCGAAAGCTGGACCACCATCAGCCCGACATGAAGGTGCTAAAGGGAAAATTCCGACCTTTTTCCCCTGCAGGCAGAATTCAGACTTTGGGCCACATTCTGAATTTTTCACACTCGCCTGTCATGAGTCCTACTGCTGGCAGGACCAGAAAATTCCGGCCCCGGTCTTAGGATCCAGGAAAATCAGATTATTGACCATTCTTTATTTACTTAGGTGTGAGAGTACAGTTGCTGAAACTGATGCAGGGTCAGTTATTACATCATAAAAACTTGGCCATGGGATATGGCTAGTGGGCTGTGTAGTTATGGAACTAAACAATGGATATAGGTTCCACCTTCGGGACCAAATGCAGGTTCTAAGCTCTTGTGGGCGAACAGCATGACTGCAAAGGGGATTTTACCGGTGGCAGCCAATTAAGAGGCTGCCACCGGGGCCAGCGTTTCATTAAGGATGGGGCCCTGCCTCTCGGAGCTGCTGGCCCAATCAAAGGGCTGGCAGTTCAGCAATATCATCAACACAGGTGGTCACTGCAAGGAGACGGAGGGGCTTCCATAAAGGCTCATCCTCGAAGGGTGGGGAAGAAACTTTCTTAATGTGTTTGGGCCAGGCAGACAGGCCTCAGCAGTCAGTGGGGTGAATCCTCCAACGGTAGCGTTGGTGCCCTGTAAGCAGCCATTGGGGTCCTCTCTGTGGGCTGTCAAGCATCCTGGAAGGAAGCCCCCACCACCTCCGCCTGGGAACTGCTAGGAGACCATCTTGATGTACTACCGGTTTCCACAGAAAGCGGAGTGATGTTCAGATGGGGGCAAAATGTCAGCAGGGGCATAAAATACCCATTAATAGGCCAGTCAATTACATTAATTGGCCACCTGCTGACAAAAGGTGGGCAGCTGCGCCTCTGCCTTTCAAAATATCCCCTGGTGGTGGGAAGATGCAGGCTTCCCAGACACTTTCCACCAGTATTTTACCAGCCCTCCAGCCTTGTCTCCAGGGGGAATGCTGGCTAATGTTGTAACAAGTCTGCATCTGTCTCACAAAAAGCTGGTATGTAAACAATTTAAAATGACATCTGAAACTTACACACTGAAGAAACCTATACATCTATCATGTTATTACCTACCACTGCTGAAGATGAAGCAAATAACTTTTTATAGTTATTTCAATGGCATGGAAGCATGACTTTGCACATTTAAATCAGCATCCGTAAGATTACAGTGGGCACTGTCCTGTTAGAAAGGTAAAATCAAAAATTAGCAAAATATTACAAAGGTCAAAAAGAAAAATAATTTCTAACAGATGCAGCAACAACACAGACAGCAGCAAGGACACTGCTACACTTGGAAAACAGGCTTATAAAGAAGATTATAAAGAAAACAACCTTGGTATCTCAATAACAAAGCCGGTCTACCTGTAAAGGGAAAACCTCTTGTTCAAAATATTCCCCAGTGTCTCTTTAAGTAAAGGTCATTATAAAAATATTCCTCAACACTTTAAAATGTTGGATTTCTTACTCCAGCAGATGTCCATCGCCTCTGGCCTATAGCTGCTCTGCTGTTGTGGTTTAATTTACCTTAATGTGGACAATAATTTCAAACAGGCCTGAAACACAAACTGAAGTTGTTCAAACAGCATAAGAGGAGAAACCATTTCCAATTATTAGTAGCAGCTTTTAGTAGTGCTCATAAAAAAAGCCTTAGCTAATCTGTAATTAAAATGTCATAATTCCTACTTTCATATCTTGACAATAGTTTCTGAAAGTAGCCACCTCAAACACCACCCACAAAAATCAGAAATCCATGAAGCACAACACAAAAGGGAAATCATCATCTCTATCCCATGTTTCCCTCACAAAATACTGAAATTATTTGACTAGCTACCTAAAACACATGACGAGCGACATCAGCCACAGAAGCCATGAATTCAGCTCTCAATCCACCCGCCACACACATTCAGCCAGCAGGAGACAAATAGTGACCCAAAACTCCTAAAATCATTCTGAATCCTGCACAGCGTGGCAATAAAACATTCTTGTACTATAGTGGAACATGCAAGTATGCTGAACAGCAGTTAATATAATAGTTAATCTGCCGAAAGAAGGACTTGAATTTATATAGTGTTTTACATTACAATAGTGACTACACTTCAAAAGTACTTCATTGGTTGTGAAACGCTTTGGTAGTCACGAGAAGTGCTATATAATACAAGTTTTTCTTTTCTTCAAGTGTCAATGAAGTACTTTTGAAACGTAGTCACTGCAGTAATGTAGGAAACATGCTTGCACACAACAAGCTCTCAAAAACAGCAATGCGATAATGATCAGATAATCTGTTTTTTTGTGATGTTGGTTGAGGGATAAATATTGGCCAGAACACTGGGGATAACCTCCCTGCTCTTCTTTGAAATAGTGCCATGGGATCTTTTATGTCCACCTCAGAGGGCAGATGGGGTGAGAGTTCAATGTCTCATTTGAAAGATGAGACCCTCCATCAGTGCAGCACTCCCTCAGTACTGCACTGGATTGTTAGCCTTGATTTTTGTGCTCATGTCCTGAAGTGGGACTTGAATCCTGAACCTTGCGACTCAGAGGCGAGGGTGCTATCAACTGAGTCACGTCTGAGTACAATGAGCACCAATCAGTACAATGGTCACTCTGCTGATGATCTTCAACCAGTCGAGCACTTTTCCACCTTAGTGAAGTTGCCAATGGTGTCCTATAGCAAGCCTGGCAATAATGTGGGGATGGCTCACATCGCCATACTTGATGAGATATTGTTGAGACCAATTGAGAAGATTCCTTTCATAGAAAGAATCCAATTCACTGAGTTGTACTGCTAGTAGTATGTGGAGTACAAATGATATCCATAAGTAAGTATCAAGGTCAACTTTTTATTTATAAAATATATTAATCTGGCAACTGACTGCAAGCTTATCAGCCTCATGTCAGTGGTAGGAAAACTCCCAAGAACCATAAATCTGGGACAAAATTATCACCTAGAACAAGGGTTGATAAATGACAGCTGACATGAATTTGTTAAAAGAAAATAGTGCCTGACAAACTTTATTGCGCTTTTACAATTAAATAATTGAGAGGGTTGATGAAGGTCGATTGCATTGGACTTTCTGAAGGTGAAAGTGCCACATGATAGACCCGTTATATTAAACAGTGAAGATATTAGCAAACTTCAGGAGGGCAAAGAAAGATTAGTGAAATGGCCAGACACATGGGGCAGAATTTTGCCATCGGTGAGCAGGGAGCGGGGCCCGCTCACCGACGCATAAAATGACGCGGGATGACGTTGGGCAGAACCCCCGACATCATCCCGCCCCATTTAAATTTTCAGGAAGGCGGGCCCACAGCAAAATCAGCTGCGGGCCCGCCGACCCGTCAATGGCCAATTGAGGCCATTGACAGGATCATTTAAACAATTAAAGGACCTGCCCGTCCAACCTTAAGGTTGGCGGGCAGGCCAGGAGCCTCGGCGACTAATAGATAAAACATGAAACCTCATCCAGCGGCGGGATGAGATTTCATGCAGGGTTTCAAAAATTTTAATAAAATTCTGTAAATTATGAACATGTCCCATCTCATGTGACATTGTCACATGAGGGGGACATGTTAGGGAATTTTTTTTTCTCTATTTTTAATCTTTTTCAAAGCGTATGCGATCTCCCTGAGGCAGCACTTTGCCTCAGGGAGATCGGCAGCACTTTGCCTCAGGGAGATGTGCGCTCTTTCGTGCGCATGCGTGAAAGAGCGCACTCTCGCTTTTGGGGAATCCCCCACCCGCACAGGGAGCGCATAGCGCTTCCCGCCGGACGTCATGCTGGGCGGGCCTTAATTGGCCCGCCCACGTAAAATGGCAGCGGGGTCCACTTCTCTGGCAGGGATCGGCTCCCTGCCCGCCAGAGATTGGGTCGGGCCCGCCCACCCGACAGGCAGAAAATTCTGCCCACGGTAGAAGTTTAATGCAGAAGTGTGAAGTGATGCATTTTGGAAGGAAAATTAAGAGAGGCAGTGTAAATTAAATGGGACAGTTTTAAAGGGACTGCAGTAACAGAAAGGCCTAGGAATTCACAAACACAATTCTTTTTAAAGGTGGCAGGACAGGTTGATAAGGCTGTTAAAAGAAGCAAATGGGGTCCCAGGCATTAGAACTAGAGGTTATAGAATAAAAAGGCAAGGAAGCACTCCATTATCTAAATTACAAAGAGAGGTTACACAAACTAGAATTGTATTCCCTGGAATGTAGAGTGTTAAGCTACAATCAAATCACCCATCAAAGAGAATAGATAGGGTAAATAGAGAAACTATTTCTGCTGGTTAGGGATTTTAGGTGGAAGGGGAATTGTCTAAAAAATTAAAGTAAGACTTTTCAGGTTTGAAATTAGGAAACACTTCCAAATACAAAGGGTGGTACAAGTTTGGATTCTCTTCTGAAAACAGCAATTAGTGTCCAATCAATTGTTAATTTTAAATCTGAGATTAATAGATTTTTATTAACCAAACATATTAAGGAATATGGAGCAAGAAATATGAAGTTAGGTCACAGATCAGCCATGTTCTCACTGAATGGCAGCAGAACAGATTTGATGGACTAAATGGTCTACTCCTGTTCCAATGTTCCAAAGTTATGCTAAACTTTAAAAATCATTGGTTAGGCCTCAGCTGGAGTATTGCATCCAATTCTAAGCAACACACTTTAGAGAAGGTGTCAAGGTCTTGGAGTGGAAAGGAAATTTACTAGAATGGAACCAGGAATGAGGAACTTGTGGAGAGACAAGAGAAGGTGGAATTGTTCTCTTTAGAGCAGAGAATGTTAAAGAGAGGCATTCAAAATTATGGGGGGGTTTGATAGTTTCTTCTCAACTACTCTGTTTCAACTGGCTGGAAAGTCAGTAACCAAAAGAAACAGACTGAAGATAATTAGCAAAAAATCCAGGCTGGAAATTAGATTTCTTTTACTTTAAAACACAGTAAATCGCAAGGATTTGGAATGCACTACCTAAAATAGTGGCGCAGGTAAATTCAATAGTAACTTCCAAAGGGGAATTGGAAATACACTTGAAAAGGAGAAATTTGTAGGATGAACGAACAGGGAAGTGGAACTAATTGGACAGCTCTTTCAAAGTGCTAGCACATATACAATAGGACAAATGGCCTCCTTTTGAGCTATATCATTCTATGTGTGCTAATTAACTGCAATAGTTTGCAAAAGAGTGAAGTTGTTGTGAACGTTACAAATATTCAGCAATACCAGCAGTAGTACAGACAGTGTGAATGTGCTGTAACATGATCATGTCTTAATTATTGAAATCTCATCACATAAAGACTCTACTCTTACAAGTTGCAACAGCTTAGAATTAAATCAATTAGCAAATAGATTTGTTACTTAACAAACAAAAAACACAGACCTGATTTGAAATTCTGTGCATTCCTGTTGAACATTCATCCATTTTTGATTTAATCTGTTCATTAGACAAGCCTGGTGACTTGTCAAGTGGGGATCCCAGCTTAGTACTACTTTGTTCCATGGCAATTAGATGATTTAACATTCCACTTAAAGTTTCCATGTTACTATTACTAGTCAGATTAGCGAGCTCCAAATCTTCTTCACCTTCTGCTTTTGGAGATGGACTGAATAAAGCAGCATTCTCTGGTTTCCCTGCACAGGAAGCATCTTCAGTTTCTACTAAGCCGATATTCTGGGCAATGAAAGACTGCTCGAGTATTTCACGAATCCTGTTAGAATAATTCAAGGAATGTAATGCTGAACCAATGTCAGTGCCATACATATCATTAGCACTAATAGGTCTATTCATGCTTCTGGCCAAAGGGTAAAAACTCTTGAGTTGCGGTGTGCAGTCTTTTCTATTATTGGATTCATTGTGAGAAGGGAGTTGCTGTTTACCCATAGCTCTTTCAAATCCAGAAATTTTGACTTGTAGTCTTGCTATTTCAGATTCCTACATTTAGAAATGGAAAAGAAAACTACATCACCGTGTAATACTAATCATCATAGTTCCCTTTCTATGATAACACCTTATGTTAGAAGTTTTGCAAAAAAAAATGGACAAAAATGAATCAGTTCACTTAAACTGCTGACATTTTTAATGGAATTGACAGCAAATGAAAATGTATTCAAAGCGGTGAGGTTATATTCTTTAAATGGTCGGGGAAAAATTCCTGCTTCAATTCTCAAACTTACAATCCCCTGTCTTACGCCTCATCATTGGCAGCATTGCTTTGAGCTGCTAGTGTCCTACTCTCTGGAGTTCCCTCTCTCGCCGTTTTTAAAGGCCTTCGCAAAATCTTTTATCAAGCTTTTGATCAGCCATCAAAATCTCACCTTTTCTACCTTAGCTTCTGTCTTCCAGATCGCTACCTGTGAAGTGTTTTGAGGTATTTTTTTATACAGAGGGATTTTTTTTTTAATATTCTGGCATCAAATTTTTGCTGAAAGATAACTTTTGTCTAGCCAAATGCTCCAAAACAAAAATCCTACCTTAATTATGAGGCCTTCTTCTGCAGCGCTTATCACCTCCCTTTGAGTCTTAAGTTCTGACTCAAGATGAAGGATATGCTCCTGAGCATTTTCTAGATCCTGCGTTAATTGTAGCAACTGGTCACTTGATTTTTGGGAAGTAGGGCTCTCCGCAATAGGTGACAATGACTGTGCACTGCTTTCTTTAAGCATAGCGATCTGTAACAAAAATAAATACACACTTTTAAAGTTTAGTTCTTGGTGTCTTAGAACCTGTCCTTTGTCCCAGGTCAAACAGATTAGAAGTGAGCTCTCTCTGAAATATATTCGCCAGTATTTATTATTAGACATTGTTGCAAATATCTCGTTCATACTTAAAACTAAAATTTATATTCTAAAACGTTTGAAGAGATTAAAGTATTAAATGTAAAGATAAATGGAAATTCCTGATTGAGAAACTGGTAATAATCCTGAAGTGAATGCAATTCAAACAAGCTGGGAATTAATTACAGTTAAAAGCTACTCTATGCTTATCTTACAAGGTCAGAGGGAGAGGTGAAAACATTTGAACAATGAACGACCCATTTTTGGACCTCTTGGTAGAGCCAGGATGTCTATTGTCATCTCCATAAAATAAGCTAAAAGCTAGTAGAGGGTCCTAAAACTCCATTAGAGAAAGAAAATATTCATATGGGTTACAGAATCAGAGTTGTGTGGAAGGTAAAATAATTTGTTTGCAGTTCAGTTTGCATCATCCCAAAGCATGTACGGTTGCGATGTAAGATTAGAAGGTTCTTTTGTTTAATTTATCTATGTGTGTTTGCTGACAGAAGCCGGCAGTTCAGTTTGGGAATAGGCAGAGGCAGTTACACCTTTGCTTTGCTGAAGAGTGTATCTCACAGGATTGAGGAAGCCAGCGGGGGCTGATGGTCAGTTAGGCTGTATTGGATAACTGAAGGATATGGCAAATATTTTAAATAGTTACTGATGATCCTCTGTCATCAATATCGGTACACCATGGATGCTAAAATTGAAAGTGGATGTGGATAAAATAGGTGATCTTTGATAGTAGCCTTACAGCATTCAATTGAGATTATTCAAGGAAATGAGAGTGGTGTTCCATGAAGAACTTGTTAATATATTTAACAGCTTTTAGGCCTGGGATTGTCCCCATAGACTGGAATAAGATCCATGTGATGCCTATATTTAAAAAGGGCAGAAAGTCTGAAGCAGAAAATCACAGGTCTATTATTTAACTTCAGGTATCTTAAGTTATTTGACTGACTATGGGCATGTATGACTCCAGCCAATAGTTGTTAGTTTACAATTGGATGTGGCAGGACTGTAGAGCTGTAGACTGTAGACTGTAGATCTGCTCCATTGGCTTTGGGATTGCTTAGCTCTGTCTATCGCATGCTGCTTCCACTGTCTAACATTCATACAGTCCTGTGTTATAGCTTCACCAGGATGGCATCTCATTTTTAGGTATGCCTGGCACTGCTCCTGGCATGGTCTCCAACATTGAACCAGGGTTGATCCCCTGGTTTGATGGTAACAGTGAAGGATATACCAGGCCATTACTCAATGACAAACCATGTATGTAATAGATAAAGGGCGAAAAAATAAAAATTGTTATGAGATGAATGAATATGTTCTTAGAAGTCCAATTTAAGGCTTAGGCAATCCTAGCATCCACTCCTTTTCACTAGAATATTTCTGCTTCTTGATTAAACTCAGCTTCAACAATTAGCTACCAATCACAAAATATTCAGTCTATTGCAGACTCCATTAATATCTAACTAGCATTTGGGCAGGATTACATATTAGCTGGTAAAAACTGATGAAAGTAATAGTCAGGTCAAGAGGACACCAATAGAAAGGCAGTACACCATACTGCAATAGTAGCACACTGTTAACAAGATTCAGGTTTGTACCTATAATTCCCTCAATACCATGATTTCCAGCCTTAGCTGCAGCATCTAGAAGATGCTGTGCATCGGACAGAACTTCCTATTGAGAAGTCAAAAGAGGCAAAGCATCCTCAGAATCCTTCCGTCAGCAAACATGAAGACCAGAAAGCCATGGTATAGTCCAATGCTCAAAGGCCTTCAGATTAGAAATTATATATCAAAATACTTAATTGGATCAAAATGATGCAAAGGTAGACACACATCTATTGCTTTGTTGTATGTTTAACAATAAGGTTTTTAAATTGATAAGAGTCCCACCATAGTAACATACTAAATAAATTGAGTCCTACTTCTTTCTGATGAGCATTCTTCAAGTGTTTAACCAATTCTTTTAACTTCTTTGTCTCTGCCTGCGTCCTGATTTCTAATTTGGTCTCTCGAGCTTGAGCAGCACCCAATTCTTCTGCAAGGTGAGCAACACAAGCTTCCTACAGACAATAAATAAAGATAATCAAATTATCAGAAATGAGAATGAGATACTAAGAGTTTCAATGAGCCTTTTGTTGACCTTATGCAAAAGTGTTGCAAGTGTTCCAAAGCATCATCACACACATTGGTTGATTAATATCAATCACTCAAGGTTCCCACTCGTATCTCTTATGCAATGATCCCCACTGAAGGTGCACATCATGGACATCAGGTGAGAATTAAGCTCACTGGAGATGCCTTCCATGGTAAAATAACCTTCTGGCACCATCCAGATCAACATGAATAATGGGGACTTGAGCATTGGTGCAGCTCATGGAACTATACCTCAATGGTGCAGTTAACTCTTTGTAAAAGGGGAGGAAGGAAAACAATTTTAAAAGATGATAAAAAGTTGGCACACACCACTGGGATACTGGTGAGAACCCAACTTGCTATTAGATCTGCTATACCAAAGCTGAATGTCAAAATGACTAGGTACTAAAAGTGAAAGTGTTTTAATTTCCAATGAAATTGCTCAGTGAAATATTTCATTCCCTCAATTTGAATTCCCTCAATTATTCTAATATTGACTGGGGGAACTTCAATTTTCCTGATACAGACGGCAGAATATTACAAATGGCTGAAAGGGTATTGTATCTTGAAATGTGTTCTATAGAATTTTCTTTATCAGTGCATTTCCAGCCCAATGAGGAGAGAGGCATTGCTGAAACTGGTTCTGGGGAATAAGGTGGATCCAGTGGATCAAGTGTCAGTAGGGGAATATTTAAGCATTTAGATTAACTGTGGAAAAGGACAAGGAGCAATCTAGAGTAAAAATACTTTATTCGAGGTGGGCCAGTTTCAGTGGGTTGAGAATGGATTTATTCCAGTCGAAGATTGGCAGGCAAAGCTGTAGTGGAACAATTATCTGCTTTTATAGAGGAAATAGTTCAGATACAGTCTAGTACATTCCCATGAAGGAGGAAAGCAGCACAACCAAAGCCACAGCTCCCTGAATGACAACAGGCAGTAAGATGAAGCAAATAAAAGGGTGCTTATGACAAATGTCAGATTGATAATACAAGGGAGAACTGGACTGAATACAGGGCAGAATTTTCTGCCTGTCGGGCGGGTGGGGAGCCGATTCCTGCCGGAAAAGGCCCACCCAACGTGACGTCCGGCGGGAAGCGCTATGCACTTCCTGTGCGGGCGGGGGGATTCCCCAAAAGCGAAAGTGTGCTCTTTCGCGCATGCACACGAAAGAGCGCACATCTCCCTGAGGCAAAGTGCTGCCTCAGGGAGATCGCTGACACTTATAAAAATATTAAAAATAAAGAAAATAAAATTCCCTAACATGTCCCACTCATGTGACAATGTCACATGAGATGGGACGTGTTCATAATTAACATAATAACTTCATTAAAATGTTTAAAAACCTACATGAAACCTCATCCTGCCGCTGGATGAGGTTTCATGCTTTATCTATTAGCAGCTGGGGCTCCTGGCCTGCCTGCCAACCTTAAGGTTGGACGAGCAGGTACTTTGATTATTTTAATGATCCTGTCAATGGCCTCAATTGGCCATTGACAGGTCAGCGGGCGGACAGCTGATTTTGCTGTGGGCCCGCCTTCTGAAAATTTAAATGGACCGGGATGACATCGGGGGTTCCGCCCGACGTCATCCCGTGTCAGCGAGCGGGCCCCGCCCCCTGCTCGCCGACAGCAAAATTCTGCCCATAAAGTTCAGAGAGAAAGTGAAAAAGGATGAGAAGAGACTGGCAGCTAACATCAATGGATTCCAAAAGTCTTCTGTAGACATGTAAATATAAAAATAGTAGTAAGAGGAGTGGAAGGGTGGTGCTGATTAGAGATCAAAAAGGAGCATGAAGGCAGAGGGCATGGCTGAGGTGCTAAATGAGCACTTTCAATCTCTCTTAACCAAGGAAGATGATGCTGCCAAAGTCAGTGAAAGAGGTGAGAGTTGAGATACTAGATAGGCTAAAAATTTATAAAGAGGAGGTTCTAGAATGGTTGGCTATACTTAAAAGTTGACAATGGTACCAGGACCAGATAGGGAAGTGAGTGTGGAAATTGTGAAGGAACTGATCATAATTTCCAGTCCTTCTCCTTAGATATGGGGTTGGTGCCACAGGACTAGGGAATTGTACATGTTACACTCTTGTTCAAAAAAGGGCTGCAAGGATAATCCAGCAACAACAGGCCAGTTAGTTTATCATCAGTGGTGCTAAAGCATTTAATCAGGGTAATCTTGGACAAGATTAACAGTCACTTGGACAAGTGTAGATTAATTAAGGAAAGGCAGCATAGATTTATTAAAGGTAAATAACTTGATTGAGTATTTTGAGGTAACAGAGGGCGTTGATGAGGGTAATGCAATTGATACAGTGTATATGGACTTCGAAAAGGTGTTAAATAGGGTACTACATAATAAGCTTGCCAGCAAAATTGAAATCCAGGGAATAAAATGGGCAGTGCAGCTTGGATATGAAATTGGCTGAGTGAGAGGAATAGTAATGAATGTTTGCTTTTTGGACAGGAGGAAAGTATACTGGTATTACCTATGGGTCAGTACCCAGGATCACTGCTTTTCTTAATATATTAATGACTCAGACTTTGGTATACAGGGCACAACTTCAAAATCTGCAGAGAATGTAGACCTTGGAAGTACAATGAATTGTGGTGAGGATAGTGAGAGACTTCAAGAGGACATGGAAGGACTGGTGAAATTTAACACAGAATTGTGAAGTGGAATGTTTTAGTGGGAAGAATGAAATGTGGTACTAAGGGGTAAATAAATGGAGAGACCTAGGGGTATAGGTACACAAATCACTGAAGATGGCACGGGTGGATGAGATTGTGGTTAAAAAGGATTTGGGATCCTGAGTTTTATAAGGCATAGAATGCAAAAGCAAGGAAGTGATGATGAACCTTTATAAAGCACTGGTCTGGCCTCCACTGGAATACTGTGTCCAATTCTGAACACTGCACTTTGGGAAGGATGTGGAGGTTTTATAGAGGATGCAGAAAAGATTTACAAGAATAGTTCCAAGGATGAGGGACTTCAGTTACATGGATAGATTGGGAAAGTTAGGGTCGCTCTCCTCAGAAAAGAGGTTGAGAGGAGATTTGATAGACATGTTCAAAATCACGAGAAGTCTAAAATCTATTCCCACTGCCGGAAGGGTCGAGAACCAGAAGGCATAGATTTAAAGCTATTGGCAAAAGAACCAAAAGTGACACGAGGGAAAAGCTTTCCTGTTTTCACACAGTGAGTGGTTAGGATCTAGAATGCATTGCCTGAGAGTGTGGTAGGGGCAGATTCAATCAAGGCTTTCAAAAGGGAACTGGCTAAGCACCTGAAAGGAAAAAAAAAATTGCAGGGCTACAGGGAGAGGATGGGGAGTGGGTCTAGCTAAATAGCTCTTGCAGAGAGCTGGCACAGACTTGAGGGGCTGAATGGCCTCCTTCTGTGCTGTAGCCATTCTATGATTCTAAATGGGAAGGATTAGTATTGAAATGTAAAATTATCATGAACTTCAACTTAAAACTACGATACAATAAATAAGGACCAAATCTTCATCAAGGACTTTATTTCCTAGGGTTAAATACAGAAGTTTGAGCTGATCAAAAGATTTGGAAAGTCTGCATGTGAAATTCTAGTTTTTACACAAGATTCACCACAAGGTCAGTTAAAAATCTCTATTTTTGGTGCAACTTGTCGATCAGTTCTTGTAAAGTCTTTCCTGGCATTACATCAGATAATCTCAGACCAGGTATAGCATGAATTAGATATAAAACTCTCTTTATATGGTTTGAGCAGTGTGTCTTCTCTCCAACCTCAGAACAGAATCCTCAACTGAACAAGTACAACATTTTAGCTTCCTCATACCTCACTGTGGCTTCAGATTGAGAGACGACTAATGAGTGAAAGGGAAATCCAGGGTTTGGTAGGAGTAGCTCTACTGAATATTCCTTACCATCTTTTTTAGGGAAAATTTAATTCTATCTTTTTGAGATTGATTCAAACCCAAATATCCAGATTGAAAGGGTGGTGTTCCATTGTGTACCACCAGTCAGTTCCCTCCTATGTAATGCAACACGAAGCTGCATGTCTTGTTCAGCTGCTGCAGTTGCCCACTTTTAACAGTTACCTTTTCTTGAGATAGTCGAACAGTTTCATCCAGTTCAACAGAGAGACGGTCTACCTCTCTTTGTGCCTGTGCTAACCGTTGCTGAGTCTCTCTCAATTCCAGATAAGAGTGCTGCATTTGTTCACGAGCTAAGCGTACTTGTTGACTTTCATCCAATGCCTCCTTATGTTGCTTTACAATACACTGATCCTTATTTTTCAGCATCTGAATAAATGTCAATCAAACCAATGAGCAGAAAGTTATAATTAGAAAGCATATCCAAGAATATCATTAAATTTTTTCTTTAAAAAAAAGTGTTCCATAGATTTAAAAGAAAACTACTAGGTGTTCTACAACAAAACACAATAAAAGGAAGTTGGTTAATTTGCCTTGTGGCTGTACTGTACTCATCAGAGCTTAGGTAAAATAAGCAAAGAGAATAATCAGAGAAATGTAAGTATTCTTTTGATGAATAAACAGTGTTCCTTTCATATGCACGCTTCAGTTTCTTAAAGCATAAGAAGCAATTTAGAGGTATCATAGGAAGATGGCTCCCAGACTGTCAACTCATTATTGAACTTCACTCCTGAGTAATTTTTTTACGATTTCCACCTCCTTCTCAATTCATCTTGCTCTCATCCGTGCAAGTGAAACAACATAAACCTCTCCCTTCATACAAATTGATATTGACATGGATTGCGACCCCTTCAACCTCGCCACCTCACATGGCCTTGATCAATGACATACCATTTCTGAACACACTGCTGTATCCATCACCACCCATATCTCTCAATGTTCTTGCAGCCTCACTTATTCTTAATTCCACCACTAGAAAAACTCTCCATAATTACTTACAACTTCCAATTCAAACTTCAAGCTATTTATCCTTTAGCCCTACATTTACCACAATGTTGTCATCAATCTGCTCAATCACTGTCTTACATCAACTTTGGTGCTCATGTTTGTTCCTAACAGAAGCAGGATTCTCCTATACCATTGTTCTTGCTAGAATGAACCCCAGCTTCACTTCCTCTAATCAAAAGGATGCAGATTTGAGTACAGCTGACTTACAAATATTTGGTCACTCTTACCAAATTTAGTTGCACCATATCAAGCACTATTAGGAACCACTCTGCCAAAACTACTCACTTCCTTAAAGATATCCTGGAGGGCAAATATAACCCTAGGTTTTTTTTCTCCATTACCAACCATCTCCTTAACAACTTTTCCTCTACCTTCCCCATCCTCGCCTCCAATAACAAGTGCAAGGATCTCATTGTTATGATCCCAGCTGAGGTTACCACTGCACAAGCCTGATCCTAGGGTGGAACCCAGCTTGCTAGATCCTAACTTTTATTTGTTTGTTTAGATATGTGGAGAGGGGCTACTGAACAGAGTCACCAGAGTCAGCTAATAACAAACACCACCATCACCATTCTTGGGTATGTCCTGTCCGTCCGGGAGGATAGGCCCAGCAGAGGTGGCGGCACAGCGGCATACAGTAAGGATGGAGTTACCCTGGGGGTCCTCAACATGAACTCTGAACTCCATGAGGTCTCATGGCATCAGGTCAAACATGGGCAAGGAAACCTCCTGCTGGTTACCGCATATCTCCCTCCCTCAGCTGATGAATCAGTGCTCCTCCATATTAAACATACTTGGAGGAAGCACTGAGGGTGGCAAGGGCGCAGAATGTACTCTGGGTGTAGACCTCAATGTCCATCACCAAGAGTGGCTCGCTAGCACCACTACTGACTGAGCTGACCGAGTCCTAAATGACACAGCTGCTAGACTGGGTCTGTGGCAGGTGGTGAGGGAACCAAGAGGGAAAAACATACTTGACCTCATCCTCACCAACCTGCCTACCGCAGATGCATCTGTCCATGACAGTGTCGGTAGGAGTGACCACTGCACAGTCTTTGTGGAGATTAAGTCCCGCCTTGACATTGAGGATAACGTCCATCGTGTTGTGTGGCACTACCACCTTGCTAAATGGGATAGATTTCAAACAGATCCAGCAACTCAAGATTGGGCATCCATGAGGCACTGTGGGCCATCAGCAGCAGCAGGATTCTACTCGAACACAATCTGTAACCTCATGGCTCGACATACCCCCCACTCTACCATTACCATCAAGCCAGGGGATCAACCCTGGTTCAATGAAGAGTGCAGGAGGGCATGCCAGGAGCAACACCAGATATACCTAAAAATGAGGTACCAACCTGGGAAAGCTATAACACAGGGCTACTTGCGTGCCAAGCAGCATAAGCAGCAAGTGATCGACATGGCTAAGCGATCCTAAAACCAACGGATCAAATCTAAACTCTGCAGTCCTGCCACATCCAGTCGTGAATGGTGGTGGGCAATTAAACAACTCACTGGAGGAGACGACTCCACAAATAT
Source organism: Cetorhinus maximus (assembly GCF_964194155.1). Taxonomy (NCBI): domain Eukaryota; kingdom Metazoa; phylum Chordata; class Chondrichthyes; order Lamniformes; family Cetorhinidae; genus Cetorhinus; species Cetorhinus maximus. The sequence continues at coordinate 19,044,476 of NC_135895.1, read as the reverse complement.
CCCCATCCTCAATGATGGAGAAGCCAGCACATCAGTGCAAAAGATACGGCTGAAGCATTTGCTACGTTCTTCAGCCAGAAGTGTCGACTGGATGATCCATCTCGACTTCCTCCAGAGGTCTCCAGCATCACGGATGCCAGTCATCAGCTAGTTCCATTCCACTCCATGTGATATCAAGAAACAGCTGAAGACACCAGGTACTGCAAAGGCTATGGGCCCTGACAATATTCTGGCAATAGTACTGAAGACTTGCGCTCCAGAACTCGCCGCACCCTTAGCCAAGCTTTTCAGTACAAATACAACACTGACATCTACCTGACTTTGTGGAAAATTGCCCAGGTATATCCTGTATACAAAAAGCAGGACAAATCCAACCCAGCCAATTACCGCACCATCAGTCTACTCTCAATGATCATTAAATGAAAGGGGTCATCAAGCGGCACTTGCTCAGCAATAACCTGCTCACTGATGCCCAGTTTGGGTTCCACCAGGGCCACTCAGCTCCTGACTTCATTACAGCATTGGTTCAAACATGGACAAAAGAGCTGAACTTCTGAGGTGAGGCGAGAGTGACTGCCCTTAACCTCAAGGCAGCATTTGACCGAATATGGTGTCAAGGAGCCCTAGCAAAACTGGAGTCAATGGGAATCAGGGGGAAAGCTTTCCACTGGTTGAAGTCATACCTAGCACAAAGGAAGATGGTTGTGGTTATAGGAGGTCAATCATCTCAGTCCCAGGACATCACTGCAAGAGTTCCTCAGGCTAGTATCCTCGGCCCAACCATCTTCAGCTGCTTCACCTTCCTTCCATCATAAGGTCAGAAGTGGAGATGTTCGCAGATGATTGCACTATTCATGACTCCTCAGATACTGAATGACCATCTCCAACAAGAGAGAATCCAACCATCACCCCTTGACGTTCAATGACATTACCATCACTGAATCCCCCACTATCAACATCCTCGGGGTTACCATTGACCAGAAACTGAACTGGACTAGCCATATAAATGCTGTGGCTACAAGAGCGGGTCAGAGGCTAGGAATCCTGTGACGAGTAACTCATCTCCTGACTCCCCAAAGCCTGTCCACCATCTACAAGGCACAAGTCAGGAGTGTGATGGAATCCTCCCCACTTGCCTGGATGAGTGCAGCTCCCACAACACTCAAGAAACTTGACACCATCCAGAAAAAAAAGCAGCCCGCTTGATTGGAACCACATCCACAAACATTCACTCCCTCCACTACCAGCGCACAATAGCGGCAGTGTGTACCATCTACAAGGAGCATTGCAGGAATTCACCAAGGCTCCTTCGACAGCATCTTTCAAACCCACGACCATGACCATCTACAAGGACAAGGGCAGCAGATAGATGGGAACATCACCACCTGGAAGTTCCCCTCCAGGTCACTCACCATCCTGACTTGGAAATATATTGCTGTTCCTTCACTGTCACTGGATCAATATTCTGGAACTCCCTTCCTAACTGCACTGTGGGTGTGCCTACACCACATGGACTGCAACGATTCAAGAAGGCAGCTCACCACCACCTTCTCAAGGGCACTTAGGGATGGGCAATAAATGCTGGCCCAGCCAGCGAAGCCCATATCCCGTGAATGAATAAAAAAACCTTTTTAACAAAAGCATAAAACATTTATTAAATAAGAAGAAATGAACTATATTACAATACTTCTTCATCCACAACTCTATCTTTACAGATATTTACAGATTTGTAAGGATAACACAAGTTACAAAAGCCGTCTTATACTCTAATGTCCATGGTAAGTACACCGTCCATGTAAACCAATAGGCAAGCGGTGGTCAGACACACCATACTCTGAAACCAAGTGACAGATGTCACCTCAACCAGATGCTATGGATCTCTCCTCAACTTCCCCCAGACGCTTGTCACACCGTGAGCCAATTGGTCTTTCACATGAGGGTTCAAATCTCCGCTCTCCAAGAACTCACCTTGGAATCTTCTCCCAAACTGACGCTTTCTTTCAGATGCCCTCCGCAAGGTTCGCCTCCAGGGTTTTGAACCCTCCTTCCGATGCAGCTCTCCCCTGGGTCAGCTTTCTTCCATGCACTCTCCCTCACTGACTCAGCTGTCAACAGTACACCCCTGCTTCATATGCTCATAGCAAAGAGTTACAGACCTTCAGTTGTCTCTTTGACCTTCTGGCTTCTCGCAAGCCTTTATCTCTAAGCTTGGAGCCTTTCTCTGCCCCTCACTTAACAGGACCTTTTCCAGGTTCCTGTCCTTACTTTGACTGGAAGGTCTGCTTGGAACTTTCTTCTGTGCCTGTCCCTTTTGCTCCAGTCTCTCTCTGGCAGCTACTTTTAACAAACTTTACCTTGGGACTGGCTATCTGCCCCTTCAAGGCTGCTTCTGCCTGCCAGCTGTCTTCAAAACCAACTGAACTCAAACAGTTTCCAAATCAAGCTGCTGTTTCTAGTTTCTTGTGTGTGGGACAGACCTGCCTGTTGCTAGGCCACAGCCCAGTTTTTCTACTCTTCAGTTTGCTTAATTTCTTACAGTCGTAAACTCTCATTAGAAATGCAGGCACCTTTTAAAGCGAAACTAAAACTCAACTTGACGTTTTCCTAACACACAGATAAAGAAATACAAATCAAACTGAAACATTAAAGCTAAAACTTATTCCTAACACCCACAAACACCAATGTAATCTACTATCTCTATTTCCGAACATCATGAACATCTTTGACATCAGGATTGATACCATCCATTCAGCCGCCTCTGTTGTTCCCCCCTTTACCCCTTGCTCCCCAAACTTCTCTCCAAATGTTCCTTCTTGTCCTGAGCCTATGTATTTCTCCAATTTCTCTTCCAATTTCCCTTAAGTCCTCTCTATGAGCTCATCTTTTCTATAGCGTACACCTCCTACACCCTTGACCCCCTTTCCACTAAACAATTAATTTACTGGATTTCTTTGAGGAAGTAAAAAAATGTGGATAAAAGGGAACCTGTGGATGTGCTGTACTTATATGTCCAGAAGTCACTTGACAAGATGCCACAACAAAGGTTACTATGCAAAATAAGAGCTCATGGTGCAGTAGGTAACATATTAACATGGATAGAGGATTGGTAAACTAACAGGAAACAGAGAGTAGGCATAAATGGTTCATTTTTGGGATGACTAGATGTGATGAATGGAGTGCTGCAGGGATCAGTGCTGGGCCTCAATTATTTACAATTTTTAGCAATGACTTCAATGAAGGGACCAAATATATGGTTGCTGAATTTGTTGATGATGGGTAGGAAAATAAGTTGTGAAGACAACATAACAAGTCTGCAAAAGGGCATGGATAGGTTAGGTGAGTGGGCAAAAATTTGGCAGATGGAGCATAATGTGGTAAAATGTGAACTTGTCTACTTTGGCAGGAAGAATAGAAAAGTAGCATATTATTTAAATTAAGAGATATTGCAGAACCCTTAAGGTACAGAGGGATCTGAGTGTCCTGGCACTGATCCCTGCGGCACTCCATTCATCACATCTAGCCATCCCAAAAATGAACCATTTATGCCTACTCTCTGTTTCCTGTTAGCTAACCAATCCTCTATCCATGTTAATATGTTACCTTCTGCACCATGAGCTCTTAATTTGCGTAGTAACCTTGTTGTGGAATCACAAAAAGTTAGTAAGCAGGTACAGCAAGTGATTAGGAAGGCAAATGGAAAGTTGTCGTTTATTACAAAGGTAATAAACGTAAGGACATTTTGCCACAGTTGTACAGGGCGCATTCGGGTGACCACATCTGGAGTACTGTGTATAGTTTTGGTCTTATTTAAGGAAAGATATAAATGTGTAATAAGCAGCTCATAGAAGGTTCAATTGACCGATACCTGGGTTGCGGAGGGTGGGGGTGGTTATCTTACAAGGAAAGCTTGGGCAGGCTGGCCTGTATCCATTGGAATTTAGAAGAATGAGAGGTGATCTTATTGAAACATATAAGATCCTGAGGGGACTTGATAGGATGGATGCAGAAAGGATGTTTCCTTGTGTGGGGGAGACTAGAACCAGGGGACACAGTTTAAAAATAAGGGGTCTCCCATTTAAGATAGAAATGAGAAGAATTTTTCTCTCTCAGAGAGTCATGAGTCTTTGGAAGTCTCTTCCCTGGAGAGCGGTGAAGGCAGGATGACTGAATATTTTTAAAGCTGAGATAAATGGATTCTTGACTAACAAGGGAGTCAAAGGTTATTGGGGGTTTCAGGTGGAGTTGAGGCCACAATCAGATCAGCCATGATCTTATCGAATGGCAGAGCAGGCTCGAGAGGCCAAATGGCCTACTCCTGTTCCTAATTCATTGTTCGTATGTACTGACCACTCAACCTCCCTTCCTGCCCTCCATGCTGGCTGACATTGCAAGTAGTCTGCAATCCTCAGATATTGCTTTCCCTCCTTTGCAAAACCATTATCACTCCACTCCTTATATATGTCTGTCCTTGCAAACAATCGTCTCATCTTCAATCTCTCTTTCCAAGGTCCTTGAGCATTGTTGCCTCCCAAAACTTTGCCAATCTTTCCTGCAACTCCATGTTTGAACCTCAAGGTTTTCACCTCTGCCACAGCACCAAACAACCTGAATTAGTCACAAATTACATCCTCTATGTTTGTGATGCATTATCCTTCCGAGACGTCTATGCTGCTTTTGATACCTTTGATCACAACACCCTACTCCAACACCTCTCCGCAGCTCAGTAGGAATACCTTCACTTTGTTCCAGCCATGCTTATCTGAGTGTAACCAGAGCATCTTCAGCAATCTCTCTTCCTGTTCGCACCGTTACCCCTGGAACCCTCCTATATCTTCTTTACATGCTATCTCTTAGTGACATCATCCCCAGACGTGGGGAAATTTTCCTCATATATGTTGATGTTACCCAGCTGCGCCTCACCACCACTCCCTTCCACTGTCTGTGTTGTCAGACTACATCTCTGTAGTAGTTTTGGATAAACTGCAATTTCTTCCAGTTAAACAGTGGGAAAATCAAAGGCTACAGTTTCAGCTCCTACCACAAACCTTATAGTCTTGCAACCAACTCCATCTCACTCCCCAGTGTCTTAGACTGAACTAGATTGTTTGCAACTTTGCATCCCATTCGACCCTAAGCTGAACTTCTGACCCCATATCGTGACAAAAAAAAGCTATATGCACCTTCAAAACATCACTGGCCTTCACTGTTATCTCAGCCTTCTAATCAAACCCTAAGCCATGTTTTGTCACCTTCAGATTTGACAATTCTAATGCTCTCCCGGCCTGTCTCCCATCCTCCACTACCCACACCCAAACTAACCAGCTCATCTATAATTGTAGAAAATCCTCCTGAACACAATCTAGGAACTCTTGTCCCTCTCTGCCCTTTATACTACCACTGTCCCAGTCTACATTTAGGTAATTAAAGTCCCCCATTATAACTATTCTATAATGTTTGTGTCTCTTTGTAATTTCCTTGCAGATTTGTTCCTCTACATCCTTCCCACTAGTTGGCGGTCTATAGACTACACCGAGCAATATAATTGCATCCTTTTTGCACCTTAGCTCTAGCCAAATTGATTCAGTCCTTGAACCCTGTGGGGCATCCTCTTTCTCCAGCACTGCAATGCTCTCCTTAGCCAATACTGCCATCTCTCCTCCTTTTCTTCCTTTCTTATCTTTTCTGAACACCTTGTACCCAGGAATATTTAACACCCAGCCCTGCCCTTCCTTGAGCCAGGTCTCTGTTATCACAACAATATCATATTTCCACATAGCAATTGGTGCTTGTAACTCCACAATCTTATTTACTATACTCCGGGCATTCACATACATGCACAGTAACCCTGATTTAGATTTCATGACTTTCTCCCTTACTCCGACTCCACCTACTAACTTACTATTTTCTATACTTGTGCTATCTGTCTCTCCCTGTATTTTGTACACCCTGGTATTCCCTTCTAATTGTTTCTCCTAGTTCCCACACCCCTACCAAGTTAGTTCAAAGCCCTCCAAACAGCACTGGCAAAACGCCCCGCTACGAACACCTCCACATTTGATTACTCCAATGTTCTCTTTACTGGTCTTCCATTCGTCACCCTCCATAATGTACAGCTCCAAAAACTCTGCTGCTTGTATTCTATCCTATACCAAGTGCCTTTCCTATTACCCCATTAGCGCCAAACTAATTTGGCTCCCAGTCCCCCACCACCCCAAATTTAAAGTTCTTGGGCACATCGTTAAGTTTTTCCATGGCTTTAACCCTCATTTCAGTAATCAACTCTAGTCAGCCAAGCTTTCCCACATTCCACATTAAAGAAGCTACTTATCTGTGTAACTTTCTGTTGCTGAAGTATACTTGGTTATATTTACCTGCTCATATTCCTTGATCTGTATATCCTTTCCTTCAACTTCACTTCTCATCTGATTTATTTGTTGTTCCCTTTGTAGCAGCTTAAAGTCTTTTTCACGTAACTCTTCTTGTATGAGCTGTAGATTTTCATCCAAAGTTTCCACCTATCCATACAAAGTGATGTTAGAGTTGGTTTCATTTTCAAGAGGCAACCTTAATAGGTAATTTGGGTACCACAGAGATTCAGATTGAAAGGGACATACTTACTGCTCAGCTGTGTTCCTTAAATCAGGAAATGCTGAACTGCCATTTGTATTCAACCAAGGGAGCAAAAAAAGTACTTGGGCATAAAATTTTGCCTTTGTCTACTAAGAAGTGACATATTAGCAATATAGATATGGCCTTTCTCATTCTTCCTTTCCAATTTTCTAAAAAATTAATTTTAGCTGTTCAAGCATACAATATTGAATATTTAACTATATACTCTGTATTAACAACTTCCTCAAGTGAAAGCTGAAATTCTAGACTGAGTAAAGCTGTACAAAGGATCTCCTGATATCTATAGTATCCATATAGAGAACAGTTACAGGTAAATTGTGCAATCACTTTGCGATCTGAATGATATTTATCTAACTTTGTTGAAACACACATGTAGAGAAATTGGGGGTGTAGAAATGGAGCCTGTTTTCTGTTGCCATATGAACCATACATAATCTGCCAGACTTTTGTTGGCCCTTTGCTCATTTCAAATTATCTTGGTGGCTGCCACTCAGAAGTATGGAGTGAAAGCTGGAAAGACTTTATCTACTTTTAGCAATAGTTCCACCCACACACACTAAACTGTACTTGTCTCAGTTAAATACCATTTTCCAAATGAGGGCCCCAACACACAAGGGCTGCTTACTGTGGTTTAATCTGTTCTACCATCCTATTGCAAAAATCTTTGCATCAGAGATAAAAATGTGGATCATTCTACAGCATCTTCATCTAGATCATTAATAATGACAGTAAAGAGTGAAAATTCCTGTAGGGCACCACTAATAACTGATGTCCAAGCAAATCCACAGTCATTGTAAAGGGGAGTGGAAATCTGGAACTCTCTCCTGCAAAAAGCAGTAGAGTTCGTCAGTTGAAAGTTTCAAGACTAAGATTTACAGAATTTTGTTGGGCAAAGGTATTCATTAAGGGTTATGGTACAAAAGTGGGTGGATGGAGTTAAGATCTAGATCAGCCATGACATAACTAAATGGTGGAACAGAATCAAGGGGCTGGGCACCATACTCCTGTTACTGTAACAACTTATAACAACATTGTCTATATCAGGCTTGTAAAATATGGGACCTGCGGGCCACTATCAGGCCCACGGACCAGGTATTCAAATTGCCAGTAAGTGAAGTTGAAGATTCTGCAAGGAGCAGCTTCACCAATCACAGGCTGTTTCTACTACCGCATGACTACTGAACGGGGAGAGGCGGCGCCAGAGGGCGAGGGTGAGAGTGTGTGTGTGAGATAGAGAGAGGGAGAGAGAAAAAAAAAGTGTGGGTGTGTGAGAAAGGGTGCGTGTGTGAGAGAGAGGGTGTGTGGGTGAGTGCATGCATATGAGAGTGAGTGCGTACATGAGTGTGTATGTGAGTGAGAGTATGTGTGAATGAGACCGTGTGAGTGCATGTGTGTCTAAGAGAGAGAGAGAATGAGTGTGTGTGTGAGCAAGAGTGAGTAAGTGAGAGTGAGGGAGTGAATGAGTGTATGTGCGCATGAGTTGAGTGCGTGTGTCTGTGTGGATGAATAAGAAAGAGTAAGTGTGAGTGTGAGAAAGAGTGAGTGTGTGTGAGAGAGAGAGAGAGAGTGGGTGTGGGCGTGAGAGAGAGAGTGTGAGTGAGTGAGTGAGTGAGTGTGGGTGTGTGTGTGTGGGTGTGAGAGAGAGAGAGAGAGAGAGAGAGAGAGAGAGAGAGAGAGTGAGTGAGTGTGTGAGTGTGTGTGTGGATGTGAGAGAGTGTGTGTGTCTGGCTCTCTCCCAGTCTCAGGGTTCACTCTCACCCTCACCTCCACACAACACACTCGCACCAACTCACACAGTGGGTGTGGGTGAAGGTGAGTGAGTAAGCACCCTGAGACTCTGAGTGTGCCAGGCAAACACAATTTGACCCTCTCTCTCGCTTAGTTATCTTTATTAATTACTTTGTTTTTAAATCATCAATTTATTGCTTTGACATTGCTTTATTTTTGCTCAGCAAATTGTTTCTTTTCTTCATACCGCATTTTATTGAAATTCATGTTTAACACTGCACCAAACATTATCTTTCCAAAATTTGTATAGAGCGAGAAAGAAATTAAAATGTGGCCCCTTGCACAAAAAGGTTGGACAAGCCTGGTCTACAGGCATGCAGCAAATTCTTCATCACTGCAGCAGCTTCCCACTATTTGTTCAAGATGTCTTGTAGAGCAATACAATGCGAGGTATCTTATCAAATGCTTCCTGAAAATCCAAGTGGTCAAGGTCAAGATTCCCTCATCCACTAACTTTAATGCTGCTTTAAAAAATTCAATCAAATTAGTAAAACATGACTTTCTATTCCAGAAGCTAAGTTTAATACTACTTATAACACATTCACTGTCTAGGTAATCATTTATAGCATCCAGAGACTCCGGGTAATGCTCTGGGAGCCAGGGTTCGAATCCTGCCACAGCAGATGGTAGAATTTGAATTTTAAAAAGATCTGGAATTAAAAACGCCCAATGATGACCATGAAACCATTGTCGATTGTCGGGAAAACCCATCTGGTTCATTTAGGGAAGAAAATCTGTTGTCCTCACCTGGTCTGGCCTACATGTGACTCCAGATCCACAGTAACATGGTTGACTCTTAAATGCCCTCTGAAATGGCCTAGCAAGCCACTCAGTTGTGTCAAACTGTTAAAAAGCCAGTGAAAAGGAATGAAACCAGACGGACCACCTGGCATCAACCTAGGCACCGTAAATGACAACGGCAAACCCAGCCCCGTCAACCCTGCAAAGTGCTCCTTGCTAGCATCCAGGGACTTGTGCTAAAATTGGGAGAACTGTCTTACAGCCTAGCCAAGCAAGAGCCTGACCTAGTCAAACTCACAGAATCATACCTTACAGATCATGTCCCAGACACCACCATCACCATCCTTAGGTATGTCCTGACCCACCGGCAGGACAGACCCAGTAGCGGTGGCGGCACAGTGGTATACAAGTCGGGAGGGAGTTGTCCTGGGAGTCCTAATCATCGACACTGGTCCCCATGAAGTCTCATGACATCGGGTCAAACATGGGCAAGGAAACATCCTGCTGATTACCATGTCTTCTCCACCCCCCTCCCCTCAGCTGATGAATCAGAGCTCCTCCATGTTGAACACCATTTGGATGAAGCACTGAGGGTGGCAAGGGTGCAGAATGTACTGAGTAGGGGGACTTCACTGTCCATCACCAAGAGTGGCTCGGTAGCACCGCCACAGGCCAAGTTTGCAGAGTCCTAAAGGACATAGCTGCTAGATGAGTCTGTGGCAGGTGATGAGGGAACCAAGAGGGAAAAACATACTTGACCTCATCCTCACCAACCTGCCTGCCGCAGATGCTTCTGTCCATGACAGTATTGGTAAGAGTGACCACTGCACAGTCATTGTGGAGAAGTCCCATCTTGACATTGAGGATACACTCCAACGTGTTGTGTGGCACTACCACTGTGCTAAATGGGATCGATTTCGAACAGATCTAGCAACCCAAGATTGGGCATCCATGAGGTGCTGTGGGCCATCAGCAGCAGCAGAATTGTACTCAACCACAACCTGTCACCTCATGGCCTGGCATATCCCCCACTCCACCATTATCATCAAGCCAGAGGATTAACCCTGGTTCAATGAAGACTGCAGGAGGGCATGCCTGGAGTAGCACCAGGCAAACCTAAAAAATGAGTTGTCAACCTGGTGAAGCTACAACCAGAACTACTTGCATGCCAAACAGCATAAACTGCAAGTGATAGACAGAGCTAAGCAATTCCACAACTAACAGATCAGATCTGAGCTCTGCAGTCCTGCCTCATGGAGTCGTGAATGCTGGTGGACAATTAAACAACTCACTGGTGGAGGCGGTTCCACAAATATCCCCATCCTCAAAGATGGAGGCGCCCAGCACATCAGTGCAAAATATAAGGTTGAAGCATTCGTTACAATCTTCAGCCAGAAATGCCGAGTGGATGATCCATCTCGGCCTCCTCCAGAGATCCCCAGCATCACAGATGCCAGTCTTCAGCTAATTCGATTCACTCCACGTGATATCAAGAAACAGCTGAAGGCACTGGATACTGCAAAGGCTATGGGGCCTGACAATATTCCAGCAATAGTGCTAAAGACTTGTGCTCCAGAACTTGCCGCGTCCCGAGCCAAACTGTTCCAGTACAGCTACAACACTGGCATCTACCTGGATATGTCCTGTAAACAAAAAGCAGGGCAAATCCAACCTGGCCAATTCCAGCCCCATCAGTCTACTTTCAATCATCAGTAATGGAAGGGGTCATCAACAGTGCTATCAAGTGGCGCTTAATTAGCAATAACCTGCTCACCTGATGCTCAGTTTGCATTCCACCAGGGTTACTCAGCTTCTGACCTCTTTACAGCCTTGGCTCAAACATGGACAAAAAGAGCTGAACTCCAGAGGTGAGGTGAGAGTGATCTGCCCTTGACATCAAGGCAGCATTTGACTGATGGTGGCATCAAGGAGCCCTAGCAAAACTAGGGTCAATGGAAATCAGAGGGAAAACTCTCCACTCGTTGAAGTCATACCAAACACAAAGGAAGACGGTTGTGGCTGTCAATTATCTCAGTTCCAGGACATCACCGCAGGAGTCCTCAGTTCAACCATCTTCAGCTGCTTCATCAATAACCTTCCTTCCAGCATAAGGTCAGAAGTGGGGATGTTTGCTGATGATTGCACAATGTTCAGCACCATTTGTGACGCCTCAGATACTAAAGCAGTCCATGTCCAAATGCAGCAGGATCTGAACAATATCCAGGCTTGGGCTGACAAGTGCCAGGCAATGACCATCTCCAACAAGAGAGAATCTAATCATTGCCCCATGACATTCAATGGCATTACCATTACTGAATGCCTCACTATCTGGCGGTTACAATTGACCAGAAACAGAACAAGACTAGCCATAAAAGTACTGTGGCTACAAGAGCAGATGAGAGGCTAGGAATCCTGTGACGCATAACTCACCTCCTGATTCCCCAAAGCCTGTCTACCATCTACAAGGCACAAGTCAGGAGAGTGATGGAATACTCTCTACTTGCCTGGATGAGTGTAGCTCCAACAATGCTCAAGAAGCTTGATGCCAGCCAGGACAAAGCAGCCCCCTTCCACAACCATTCATTCCCTCCACCACCAACAAACAGTGATAGCAGTGTGTGCCATCCACAAGAACTCACGAAGGCTCTTCAGGCAGCACCTTCCAAACCCATGATTGCTATCACCTAGAAGGACAAGGGCAGCAGATACATGGTAACACCACCACCACCTGGAAGTTCCCTCCAAGACATATACATCCTGACATGGAAATATATCACCATTCCTTCAGTGTCCTACACCACAGGGACTGCAGCGGTTCAAGAAGGCAGCTCATCACCACTTTCAAGGTCAATTACGGGTGGGCAATAAATGGCGGCCTAGCCAACGACGCCCACATCCCATAAATGAATTTTAAAAATCCCTTTGATCACCATATCCACAAATAAAGTCAAATTCACAGGCCTATAGTTTCTCTGGCCCTGCCTTTTTAACAATAGAAACTACACAAGCATCCTTCTAGTTCGAGGTAACAGTTTCTGGCTCAAGCAAGCTATGGACTAAAAAGCCTATGTCCTATCTGTTTAAGGACATTCGGGTGGGTGTCATCTGGGCTCGTAGAAAGATTTAGTTTAAGATTGGTAACTTTGTTATAGATGACTTCCTCATCTTTTTTAATATTTAAAGTTTTACTATACATAATGCAATTTCTTGCTGATGGTTAAGCATTGTTTGGAGTAAAGGCTCATGCAAAGTAATATTTTAATGCTTCCCTTCAAACCCTCTTTGAATCAGTCTGAGGGAATTTTTCAATTGCCCTACAGGGTTATTAACAGTCCCAATTCCTAACGCAGTTATAGGCTTTTACTGTAGCTTCTGCAATTGTCTATCTTCTTCTCCAATGACCCTTTTTTGTATCCTTTAACTTGCCATCACACACTGCCCTTTGTCAACAACATCCAAAAAAAACCTAGGCTAACTTTACTTCACCACAACCTCCCTTGAGCCCCCCCCACTGTCTCTAAAATTGTAAGACTGAATGATATTCAGTACGGATGGGCAGAAATTTCATCCAACTAAATATTGGGAAGATTGAAGCCATTGTCTTTGGTTCCTGCCACAAATTTTGTTTCTCAGACACTAACTCCATCCCTCTCCCTGAGGAACGCATGAGGCTGAATCAGGCTGTTTGCAACGCTGTTACCATATTTCACCCGAGATGACCTTCTAATCACATATCCCATCATCACCAAGACTGCTTATTTTCACCTTTCCTTTATATGAAGGATGCAGGGTTCACTGTCATAGCCAGCATTTATTACCCATCTCTAATTTCCCTTCAAAAGCTAGGGTGGATTCATCTTCTTCAACCTCTACAGTTTAAGTGGTGTAGGTACGCCCACAATGCTGTTATGGAGGGAGTTCCAGGATTTTAACCTAGTGACAGTGAAGTAATAGCGATATTGTTGCAAGATGGTAAGTGACTTGAGAGGGATTTTGCAGGTGTTCCCATTACCTGCTATCCACATTGTTCTGGCTGGTAGAGATCATGGGTTTGGAAAATGCTGTCAAAGAGGTCTTAGCAAGTTGCTGTAGTGCATCTTATGGATAGTGCACACGAAAAGAACAGTGCACCTGTGGTGGAGGGAATGAATGTTTCAGGTGGTGGATGGGGACTGTTTTTCCCTCAATGGTGTTGAGTTCCTTGAGTGTTGTTGGAGCTGCAATCATCCAGGCAAGTGGAGAATATTCCAGCACACTCCTTGTGCCTCGTAGATGGTGGAAAGGCTTTGGGGCGCCAAGAGGCGAGATGTGCGTTACAGCACTTCCAACCTCTGACCTGCTCTTGCAGCCACAGTACATACGAACATACATACCAACATAAAACCTAGGAGAGGAATAGGCCACTCAGCCCTTCAAGCCCACGCCGCCATTCAATAAGATCATGGCTGACCTAACTCTAACCTCCCGCCTACCCCCGATAACCTTTCACCCCCTTGTAAATCAGGAATCTATCAAGCTCTGCCTTAAAAATATTCAAAGACCCTGCTTCCACTGCCTTTTGAGGAAGAGAGCCCCAAAGACTCACCCTCAGAAAAATTTCTCCTCATCTCAGTCTTAAATGAACGAACCCTTAATTTTAAAACTGTGACCCCTAGTTCTAGATTCTCCCACAAGAGGAGATGTCCTCTCCACACCCACTCTGTCAAGACCCCTCAGGATCTTTACGGTTTCGATCAAGTCACCTCTTCTAAACTCCAGTGGATACAAGCTTAGCCTGTCCAACCTTTCCTCATAAGACAACCCACCCATTCCTGATATTAGTCTTGTAAACCTTTTCTGAACAGCTTCTAATGCATTTACATCTCCTTAAATAAGGGGGCCAAAACTGTACACAGTACTCCAGATGTGGTCTCAGTACTCTGCACAACTGAAGCATAACCTCCCTATTTTTGTATTCAATTCCTCTTGCAATAAATGATAACATTCTATTAGCTTTCCTAATTACCTGCTGTACCTGCATACTAGCCTTTTGTGATTCATGCATTAAGACACACAAATCCCTTTGAATCTCAGAGCTCTGCAATATCTCACCATTTAGATAATATGCTGCTTTTAAATTCTTCCTGCCCAAATGGACAATTTCACATTTGCCCACATTATACTCCATTTGCCAGGTCTTTGCCCACTCACATTTCTTTTTATTTCTGTTGGACAGTGGATTAAAATTACAATGCCTGCAGTTTGAAATACATGTCTACTGGAACAGTGTGAGGGATATATGCAATGTTGCGGTCCTGGAACAGAATGTGCCATGAAAGACAGGATGGTGCTGAGGAGGAGTCTAGTCTAACAGGGAACTGCCTGGCAACAACATTTTACTCAGCTTCTAACCAGGTGAGCAGGGTTTGTGTGAGAGCAGTGCAGCAGAGAGAAAAAGCTCCTAACCTGAAAAAAGAAAAGAGCTAAAACCTCTTCCCCTGTGTGTGTGTGTAATATTCCAGTAATTCTACAATAATAGCTAGCTGAAAAACCCCTGTCAAGAGGAAAAGGGGAAAATCACTGTTAGAGACATTGAAAAGCAAGTACTCAACTAGTGAACTAAAGACTGAAAGTGCTTGGAAGACCACCTCATGTCATCAACAAAGAACTGAAAGGCATTTAGAAGACATCATTCAAAATCAACCTATCGAATCCTGTACTCTGGGATTGGTGCTATTTAACTGTTTTATTCCACCCTTAAAATCCATGTTTTTTTGTGTCTTCTGCCTTGTATGTGTGTGTATAGGGATTTAAGGGGTAGAGTTTAGGTATTGAGTTAGAAATTAGCAGTTCGTATTTCTTTCTTTTGCCACTGGTTAAAGACAATTTGTTCAATAAACAGTTATTTACTTATTAAGTTTACAAATCTGTGCTCATATTCTTTTAACCCTAAATTAAACAATTAGGTGGTTTGATTAAATTTCTTACATTTGTTGCGGCTCGGGGAACAGTGGGGCTCGATATTGCAGCACACTATCGCCAGTGAGTCATGACATTTTCTTACCTATCTTTGTGTCTTCAGCAAATTTAGCAACCATACCATCTGTCCCTTCATCCAAGTCATTTATATAAATTGCAAAAAGTTGAGGCCACAGCACTGATCCCTGTGGCACACCACTTGTTACATCCCGCCAAGCAGAAAAAGACCCATTCATGGCTACTCTCTGTTTCCTGTTAACTAGCCAATCTTCTATCCATACCAATATGTTGCCCCCTACACCATGAGCTTTTATTTATGTATGTATGTGGCTGGTCCAGTTCAATTTATGGTCAAAGGCAATCCTCAGGATATTTTTACTTATTAATTTATGGGATGTGGGTGTCAGTGGCTAGGCCAGTATTTATTGCCCATCCCTAGTTGCCCTTGAGGAGGTGGTGGTGAGCTGCCTTCCTGAACCATTGTAGTCCATGTGGTGTAGGTACACCCACAGTGCTGTTAGGGATGAAGTTCCAGGATTTTGATCCAGTGACAGAGAAGGAACGGCAGCGTACTTCCAAGTCAGGATGGTGAGTGGTGGTGGTGGTGTTCCCATGTATCTGCTGCCCTTGTCCTTCTAGATGGTGGTAGTCATTGAGTTTAGAAGGTGCTATCTAAGGAAGCTAAGTGAGTTCCTGCAGTGCATCTTGTAGATGGTACACACTGCTGCCACTGTGCTTCAGTGGTGGAGGAATGAATGTTTGTGGATGGGATGCCAATCAAGCTGGCTGATTTGTCCTGGATGGTGTCAAGCTTCTTGAGTGTTGCTGGAGCTGCACTCATCCAGGCAAATGGAGAGTATACCATCACACTCCTGACTTGTACCGTGTAGATGGTGGACAGGCTTTGGGGAGTCAGGTGGTGTGATACTCACCGCAGGATTCCCAGCCTCTGACCAGCTCTTGTAGCCACTTATTTATATGGCCAATTCAGTTCAGTTTCTGGACAATGGAGACCCCCAAGATGTTGATAGTGGGGGATTCAGTGATGGTAATGCTATTGAATTTCAAGGGATGATTGTTAGATTCTCTCTTCTTGGAGATGGTCATTGCCTGGCACTTGTATGGTGAGAATGATACTTGCCACTTGTCAGCTCAAACCTGGATATTGTCTAGGTCTTGCTGCATTTGGACATGGACTGTTTCAGTATCTGAGTCGTGAATGGTGCTGCACATTGTGCAATCATCAGCGAACATCCCCACTTCTGACCTTATGATGGAAGGAAGGTCATTGATGAAGCAGCTGAAGATGGTTGGGCCTAGGACACTACCCTGAGGAACTCCTATAGTGATGTCCTGGAACTGAGATAATTGACCTCCAACAACCACAACCATCTTCCTTTGTACTAGGTATGACTCCAACTAGCAGAGAGGTTTCCCTCCAATTCCCATTGACTCCCGTCTTGCTAGGTCAAATGCTGGTTGATGCCTAGGGAGTCACTCTCACCTCATTTCTGGAATTCAGCTCTTTTATAGGGAGATGGCAGATGAATTAAACAGGTATTTTGCCTCAATCATCAATATAGAGGACACAAGTAACATCCTGGAAATAGCTGTAAATCAGGAAATGGAAGGGAGGGAGGAACTTGGGAAAATTACAATCACCAGGCAAGTGGTATTGAGCAAATTGTTGGGGCTGCAGGCTGACAAATCCCCAGGTCCGGATGGACTTCAGTCTAAGGTCTTGAAAGACGTGGCTAGTTAAATAGTTGATGCACTGGTTTTAATTTTCCAAAATTCCCTAGATTCGGGGAAGGTTCCATTACATTAGTGAATAGCGGATATAACTTCTTTATTCAAAAAGAAAGGAAGACAAAAAGCAGGAAACTATAGGCCAGTTAGCTTAACACCTGTCAAAAGGAAAATGTTAGAAGCTATTATTAAAGATGTTATAGCAGGGCACTTAGAAAAATTTAAGGCAATCAGGCAGACTCAACATGGTTGTGTGAGAAGGAAATCATGTCTAACCAATTTATTGGGAGTCCTTTAAAGGAGCCACGTGTGCTGTGGATAAAGGGGAACTGGTGGATGTACTGTACTTAAATTTCCAGAAGGCATTTGATAAAGTGCTACATCAAAGGTTATTGCAGAAAATAAAAGCTCATGTAGGGATAACATAATAGCATGGATACTTAACATGGCGACTTAACTGAAACCTTTAAGATCCTGAGGGGCCTTGGCAGGATGAATGTGGAGAGGATGTTTCCTCTTGTGGGAGAATCTAGAACTAGGGGTGACTGTTTAAAAATAAAGGGTTGCTCATTTAAGAGATGAGAAGGATTTTTTTCTTTCAGAGGGTTAAGTGTCTTTGGAACTCTCTTCCGCAAAAGGCAGTGGAAGCAGAGTCTTTGAATTTTTTTTTAAGGCAGAGCTAGATAGATTCTTGATCAGCAAGGGGGTGAAAGGTTTTCGAGGGTAGGCAGGAATGTGGGGTTGAGGTTACAATCAGATCAGCCATGATCTTATTGAATGGCAGAGCAAGTTTGAGGGGCCGAGTGGCCTGCTCCTGCTCCTAATTCGTATGTTCGTATATATGTTTGTATGTTGCCCATGTTTGAACCAAGGCTGTAATGAGGTCAGGAACTGAGTGGCCCTAGTGGAACCCAAACTGAGCGTCAGTGAGCAGGTTATTGCTAAGCAAGTGCCACTTGATAGCACTGTTGATGACTCCTTCCATCACTTTACAGATAGAGAATAGACTGATGGGGTGGTAATTGTCTGGGCTGCACTTGTCCTACTTGTGTACAGACATACCTGGGCAATTTTCCACATTGCAGGATAGATGCCAGTGTTGCAACTGTACTGGAACAGCTCAGCTAGGGGCACGGCAAATTCTGGAGCACACATATGGTGGGGATTCAGCAATGGTTATCAGCTGAATGTCAAGGGTGATGGTTAGGTCCTCTCTTGTTGCAGATGACTATTTCCTACACTTGTGTGTCACAAATGTTACTTGCCACAGTCAGGCCTGAATGTTGTCCAGGTCTTGCTGCATGTGGGCACACACTGCTTCATTATCTGAGGAGTTGCAAATGGAGGTGAACACTGTAATCATTAGTGAACATTCCCATTTCTGACTTTATGATGGAAGGAATATCATTCGTTGATGAAGCAGCTGAAGATGACTGGGCCAAGGACACTGCTCTAAGGAGCTCCTGCAGCAATGTCCTAGGACTGAGATGATTGCCCTCCAGCAACCACAACCATCTTCCTTTTGTGCTAGGTATGACCGCTGTGAGTGGTCCTGACGGAATCTGAAGTGACTATCAGCAGATTATTATTGAGTAAGTGCTGGACTCTGTCATCATTGAGGACGGTGCTATTCATTAAGCATCCCGCTGTGGTTAGTTGTTGAATTGTCCACTACCATCCATGACTGCGTTGGTTGTGGGATCACTTAGCTTTGACTATCGCGTGCTGCTTATGCTGTTTAGCATGCATTTGTCCGGTGTTGTAGCTTCTCCAGATTGGCACCTCATTTTTAGGTATGCCTGGTGTTGCTCCCTGCACTCTCCTACACTCCTCATTGAACCATGACTTGATGGAAATGGTATATATGCCAGGCCTTGAGGTTACAGATTGTGGTTGAATATAATTCTGCTCCTGTTGTTGGCCCACGTGGATGCCCAGTTTTAAGCCCCTAGGTCTATTCTGAATCTATCCCATTTAGCACAGTGGTAGTGCCACACAACACAATGAAGGGGGTCCTCAGTGTGAAAGAGGGACCTCGTCTCCGCAAGGACCGTCCAATGGTCACTCCTACCAATTCTGTCACTGACAGATGCATCTGCAACAGGTAGATTGGTAAGGAAGAAGTCAGATAGGTTTTTTCCTCTTGTTGACTCTCTCCCACCTGGCGCAGGCCCAGCCAATTAGATATGTCCTTCGGGACTAGGCCAGCTCGGTCAGTAGCAGTGCTATTGAGCTATTCTTGGTGAAAGACAATAAAGTGCTCCATCTAAAGTACATTCTGTGACCTTGTCATCCTCAGTGCTTCTTCCAAGTGGTGTCCAACATGGAGGAGAACTAATTCATTAGCTGAAGGAAGGCAGTAGGTGGTGATCAGCAGGCGGTTTCCTTTCTCATGTTTGAGCTGATGCCTTGAAACTCCATGGGGTCTGGTCAATGTTGAGGATTCCCAGTGACATTTCCTCTCAAATATATACCACTGTGCTGCCATCTCTTGTAGATCTGTGCTACTGGCAGGATATACCCAAGAATTGCGATGGAGGAGTCTGGGACATTGGCTGTAAGATATGATTCTATGAGTATGACTAAGTCAGGATGTTGCTCGATTAGTCTGTGGGACAGCTCTCCCAAGCTTGGTACAAGCCCCCAGATGTTAGTGAGCAGAACTTAGTAAAGCAAGGTGAATTGGGCTGGTTGTGCTGTGCTAGTTTGATGCCTAGATTGATGCCGGGTATTCGGTCTGGTTTTATTCAACTTTTCTGTAGCTCTTTGATACAACTGAGTGACATGCTAGGTCATTTCAGAAGGCATCTAAGGGTCATCCACATAGAAGTCACATATAGGCCAGAACAGGATAGCACATTTCCATACCTGAAGGACTTTGACAATCTGGGGAATTTCATGGTCATCATTACTGAGAGTAGCTTTTTATTCCAGATTTATTTAATGAATTGAATTCAAATTCCCCCAGCTGCCATGGTGTGATGTGAACTAATGTCTCCAGAGCATGATTCCAGACCTCTGGATTACTAATTCAGTGTTAGCACTACGCTATTTTTCCCGTAACCTCTGTAACATCGCCTGACAACTCCCTTGCCATGGCTCATCTGCTACTGAAACCCTAACCTATGCCTTTGTTGCCTCTAGGCTTGAATATTCCTGGCTGGCCTCCCACATTCTATCCTTGGTAAACTTGAGGTTATCCATAACTGTGTGACCTGTGTCCAAGCTTGCACCCTCCCATTCACCTCGCATTCCTGTGCTCACTGATATACATTAGCTCACAGTCAAGCAGCAGCTTAATTTTTAAATTCTCATCTTCGTTTGCAAATCCCTCCATTGCGTCACGTCTCTCTATCTCTCTCTCTCTCTCCATCTGTGACATATCTGTGCTTTTCCAATTCTGTCTTCTTAAGTGTACCCAATTTTAATCTGTCCATTGTGCCTTCAGCTGCTAAGGCTCTAAACCCTGGAATTCCCTCCCTAAATCCCTTTTCCTCTTTTAAGATGCTCCTTAAAGTTACATCTGGGACCAAACTTTTGGTCACCTGTTAAACACCTCCTTAAGTAGCTCACTGTCAAATAACACACCCAAGAAGCCCCTTGGACACTTTACTACTTTCAAGGTGCTATATAAATACACCATTGTTTTCCTGGGAATTACATTCTTTTAATTTATAAAAGCATATTTGTTCAACTCTTATTTGCCTTTGCACATGATCAGCCAGCCACCTTAGCTTAGTCTTGATATGTTCTCTACTTTTGACTTTAGGGACGTATATTTCTTTGTGCTTTAATAAAATCAAGGACATACTCTACCATTTAGCTTTCATATCAGTAGCAGCCCCACTAAATTGGGTTGACTAATTGTCCAACGACCCCAAGCTCTTTCTCTAATGCCCAATTTAACTCTGAAATGCTCTTCTACTTGTGGTAACATGGACTCTTCTATTGATTATCTCCAAAATTATTTTTCCTTAGACGTCATCATCCACTCAAAACCTGTACTGTCTACCATCCCTATCACAGGTCCTAATATAATAGTCATGTAGTTATTTTCAAGTCATCTGGCTGTTAAGTATGAATGTGTTGGTATTCAACTTGTCTGACTGCCCTCCATCAGATTAAACGAACCACTTCAAGTTGTACCATCCCCCCTCTTCTCTGGCCAAAACCGTTGCCTTCTCTGAAACCATCCTACATGGCAGAAACAATTTCCAAGTCCTTTTCCCTACTACATATTGCATCCTTATATTCTCTATCCCTCACTATCACCTAAAAAAACAGAACATGAGGGATTCATGGATCTTGGTGTATCCAAAATCAAGACCACTTCCACTGCAACTGTTTCTCTAAAAGTGATCCCTAAATCCTCATTCTATGTCCTCCCATCTGCCTTTCAACCAACTGTGCCCTCATCCTTTCTATTCTCTGCAACTTCTCTCCACCTCATTCATAAAATCCATCTTCCTTGCTATCCTCTCATCCCAGATCACCAACTGCTAGTTAAAATCATCGACCTGCCGCTCAAGGGGCACTGCCCCCAACTCCTTTCGAATTGCAATTATCAAGGCCCTCAAAAAAATCCACCTAAACATCACCAGTCTTCTCCCAAATACTTCTCCTTAGGCTCCAAAGTTAAATATGGTTCTTCCCTACATCTATCAGTTCATTAACAAAACCTAGATTCAAACAGAGAGATTGAAGCGTAAACAGACTGACTTCCAATCCAACAATCAGCAGTCTATTGTGCATCCAAAACAATTTTAATTCACTTCTAGGTGGCTCATTCACAGAATAACAAAACTTAAGTCATAGATCAAGATTGCAGCTTTCTTTGGTCACCCTTCAAAGATTTTTTTGTTATTCCTTCACAGGATGTGGGCATCAATGACTAGGCCAGCATTTATTGGCCATCCTAATTGCTCTTGAGAATGCGTCGGTGAGCAACCTTCACAGAAAATGTGTGATTTCTTAAGAAAACAAGATTTTGCAGAATTCAATGAAAAGCCAGGCAAATCTGACCTATCAACAAACCCCAAACTCATCCTGGCAAATGTTGCAGAGTAACCAGAATAGATTCATTGTTCCCTAGGCTGTCTCTTTATAGAAATATAATTTGCATTCAAAAATTATTGAAGCATGATAGTCACCATGGAACTAACTACGAAGCAATAACAGAAACACAATGGGAAAAAAGATTGAGTTTTTTTTTTCAAAAAAAGATTGCTGGCAACACAGTAATCTCTCTCTCACTGCTTAGAGGTGCCTCCCTTTATGGAAAGTCTTGAATCACAGAATCACACAGTGAAGAAGAGGCCCTTCGGCCCATCGAGTCTGCACCGACACGTGTTCTTGTTTTTCTAGTGACACAGCTGAGGCAGAGGATCTAGTGTACTATTTTACTGTGCCACCATTAAAATTCAAGATCAGCTAAGTTAAAGACAAAGTTAAACTTATTATGTTTAAAAAGAGGGACATCAAACCTGTTTAGTGCGTTCCTTAATGTTCAACTCGGATTTCTCCAAAGAACTTTGTAAACAGATAACTTTCTGCTCCATCTCAGTTTTGTGTTCATGTACGTTCATATCCAATTGTGTAAGCTGTGGAATAAAAGATATGCGTAAGCAACTAATCAGGTATTAAGCTTCATAATTTTATATTCTATTTGAACTAGAAAGTCCTGTACAGCAAAAGGAAATTTGCAGCTAAAACTTTAATCCTGGATAAAATTCATGTTGATGCTTTAATAATGGGAGCATTCTTCTAAAGAAAATACAGATTCATTCTCTATATAATCAGAGTATCTGTCAAACTAGGATAATTTATTGAAGGAAGAGAGTTTCTCTGCAATGCTAAGTATCCCTAATAAGATACTGTAGTTAGGTTGTTTAAATTTTTCCTGAAGGTAAACTTGAAATTGTATTAGATTCTTAGTTTCTTAAAAATTCCAGATAATCAGTTGTCAATTAATAGACCAGTAATCCACCTGAATCATTAACAGCCACATGAATAATTATAATCCTTTACATCAATGCTGATCCTCAATTCCTGCACTGCAGACATGGCTCAATCTAGATTAAATGCTCAGAATAGTATCAGATGACTTCAGATTTCCTAATTTTTAAGAGGCTAATTCAACATCATCAACCTGTCTTTCATCTGGCAAAGTTCCCAACTCCTTCAAAACTGTCATGTCAATTCCCTTAAGGAATCCACCAAAATGTCCCCAATTATTCTCAAATACTGCCCCTACAAGTTCTCATTTGACATTTGAAATATTTTTCACATCTGGTAAAATAATCAAACAAAATATAACGGGACAAATAGCTGAGTACTGGCCTCAAATCAACCTAAAATTGGCTCCGAAAAGAAAACCAAGAGAAAAAACAGGCATGAGTAGACATGGAAATTATATATTAAGTTTCAACTGAATAAATAAAACAATAGGCAAAGTACTGAATATCATATACTGATTCAAAATCATTTGTTTCACAAGATACCTGAGCTGCCCTCTGTTGGAGCTCCCATTGCCTATCTTTGAGTGCTTGGTCCATGTCAATGATTTTCACATTTCTCTCTTGTAATTCACTTTTATATTGCCTATTGGAGAAAAAAAAATCGTAAAAGTGTGCAAAAACGATGTGCTTTTGTAAAACAGTCATAAAAGGATCATGAAGAACTCACTACAAGGAAACTAATCATGATTGCCTTAGCTATATGGTTCAACAGTCACAAACACCAAATCAGACTCAATTTTGCATTCCTCCATCCAAATTATTACAATGTTGCTATTTACCAAAGATTTTAAGCGTTCACAGTATCTACGGACAATGGAAGATATTTAAATTGTTCATTGCAACAATTGCTCATTCTTGAGATTATATTATTATTAGGGCAACTTGAATTGGCGTAGTACAACATATCCCAAGTTTCTATACCAAACAGATGTAGCATGATTAGTTGCTCAAGCATTGCAGTTTTGCAGTAAAAGTGCAATGAAAGTGCAGATTATAAGTGGGTCGTAGTGATAGCAAAACCACTTGCCTGCCCCCTTATCATAACCTGTTGTCTATTTGAGCTAAGTATCCTAAAAGTCTAACTTCAAGGCTAAAAAGTAACACATTAAATGTTCTGGGTTCACTCGGGAGATTTTCCAGTGAAAGAACTAGTAAAGAAGGTCCAGTTCTAGCAACAAGCTTAAAAAAAAATCATACATCATTATTCATAAAAGCTTTAAGATGCTCTCCAGAGAGATTATCAATTCCTTCCAACTGCCCTGAACTAAAGTACCCAACAAAAAACTGCTCCAAATAATTACCACATGTACCAGGTCACAAAATACCAGAAAACATGGAATACTGAAAGAGATTAGGAGTGGAAAGCATTTCTCTTTTCCTCTAATAAGCATGAATGGTCAAGAACATGACATCTACAATAAATATTTATGACAAGATAAAAAGGGTTCCATGCTGTCCAAATAGCTTTCTCAGTTTAAACTTAGAGAAAACAAAAAGATTTTTAAACATACCGACTTGTTTACCACTTCAGATAAATTTTCCAAATTAAGTTTTCAATTCTGTAGACATTTGGAAAAAATTAGCTGCCTAATGTGCAATGCCAATTCCTGCAGGGTCTGCTGCCTTTTATATGGTTTTCAAATACAGTATAATTTTTTCAAGTCAGTTAAACTTAGAAACACATTAAATAGAATCCATGTGGGCTATACAAAAAGCGATTTGTAATAGCTTGGGTTATTTTTAACCCTTACACAACAGAATAAACATGAGCACCACAGTTTCAATAAATAACTGAAGGCAGCCAATCACTTCACCTATTACCTTCAGCTTGCCTATCCTTTCAATAATAGAATGGTGGTTACAGTCAGCTATGGAAACTTAAACTTCCATGATGTTCTGTACTTAGCTGCATAGTGAACAGAACACACTACACCAACACAACCCATCATCTCATCAACTAGAATCATATAGCACAGAGGAGGCCATTTGGCTTGTACCAGAGCTATCAACTAGTCCTACTCTTCTGGTCTTCCCCTACTACCCTGCAAATTCTTTCTTTTGAAAGTATAAATTTAAAGTATACACCTATAGCCTATTGGCATGGAAACTTACTCCTATCACTTAAAACAGATCGTTACATTGCTCTGCAAGTGATAGGCAGGACCAATTCTTAAAAACTAAAACACAGGGCTGCAACAATACTGCATTAACGAATGCTGGTGGAAAAATTCCCATCAGTTTCTAATTACAGAAACTATAATACTTGTTTCAATTAAACTTTCATCTATCCAGTGAAAGCAAAATGAGAAGCCCCTCAACGTGGAATTCAAAACACATTTTCTGCACTAATAAGTTATTTAGGATTGAACAAAGTCACTTTATAGTAAAGAAAATCATGGTACGTTCTCCAATGTAAGGTGTGCTTTGTGCGAGTGATTGAACAATTAAATTAATCTGTTAGATTCAGTTATAAATAGAAGGTCCTACATAAAACAAGTTGGAGCAATTTCAATCCAATTCCTCATGAATCGAGTTGATAAAGCAAAACTGGCCACCAGTTAACTAGCAATATTGCTCAGCGACCATAGGAAACAAATTAGGTGGGGAAACTGTAAAAAATTCACAACGGTGTAATAAAATGGTATGTTGGCCTTCATTGCAAAAAGACTTGAGTACAGGAACAAGGATGTCTTAATGCAGCTGTACAGGGTCTTGGTGAGACCACAACTGGAGTGTGCAGTTTTGGTCTCCTTACCTAAGAAAGGATATACTTGCCATAGAGGAAGTGCAGCAAAGGTCCGCCAGACTGATTCCTGGGAATGGCAGGATTGTTGTATGAGGAGAGGTCGGATCAACTAGGCCTGTGTCCACTGGAGTTTAGAAGAATGAGAGGGATCTCATTGAAACGTAAAAAGTTCTGACTGGGCTGGACAGTCTGGATGCAGGGATGATATTTCCTCTGGTTGAGGGACCTAGAACAAGGGGTCACAGTCTCAGGATATGGGGGTAGGCCATTTAGGACTGAGATGAGGAGAAACATCTTCACTCAGAGGGTGGTGAACCTGTGGAATTCTCTACTACAGAAGGCTGTGGAGGCCAAGTCACTGAATATATTTAAGGAGGAAATAGATTTCTAGACTCTAAAGGCATCCAAGGCTATGGGAGAGAGTGGGAGTGTGACGTTGAGATAAAAGGATCAGCATTGATCATATTGAATTGCGGGGAAGACTCAAAGGGCCGAATGACCTACTTCTGCTCCTATTTTCTATGTTTTTAAAATACCTCTGTTCTGAGGCTGGATTAAAATACTTGATTAAGAAACTTTGCTACACCAGACGTTCTTTATACAGACATAAAATGGAGGTGGTGCAGCGGAGGGCACAGGAGCTGGGGGCAAGATAGGCGTTGAGACTTAATTTTGATGGTAGCGCAAAATGGGTGCTTATCAAATCGGGACCCCATTTTACATTGCGTCAGATCTTCAATGAAAACAGAGTTGGAGGTGGGGGCTTGCTAAACAGTCAGTCAATTACTATTGCCTATTTCTGCTACTGCTGAAGTCAAATTTCTATCCATAGGTCTTCAGAGTGAAAACTCATACTGTGCTTCAGCATTGATATCATTCACTTGGGGACCACAAAAATTGTGACCGATCTTAGAAGAATCAAAAAATTAAATTCCACCTTTTAAGTGCAAACAAGTTTAAATTAACAATTTTGAAATGCCATATTCCTATTTGTGCGACTACTGTATGCTCCCATTTGCCAAGCGCTGATTTTCATTATTAAATTAAAATAGGGCAACATAAGGGAAACTAGCATCATTTCTTTCCTCCAGTAGAAATATACATTTGTAAATTTAAAATAATTATTATCTTCCAAAAATATCCAAATACCCACATAATAGGATATTCACTCATGGATATTCCAACTTAGATCAAAAAACTTTTTAACAGCACAAAAGAAGTTCTCATATTATTTTCTTCTTCCCCTTGTCTTGAGAGGATGAATGTTTCAATCCCAAAAGAGAGTTTAAGTGACAAGGTAACTATTTCTTTTTCAAAACAAGGTTTGAAGAGATTCCTTGTCTTGTTTATTAAGTTGCATGTGATTTAAGCACTTACTAGAAAACAAGCCTTAATAGGAGTCATACAAAACCAAAGTGCGTGATTTATATTACTTATATAAAGTTTGGTTTTATGTAAAAATACAGCAGCAGTGGAAGCAGCTGGTCTTGAGGGTGGGTATACTGTGGCGAGTATCTCACCTCCTGACTCTCCAAAGCCTTTCCTCATTCACAGGTCGCAAGTCAGGAATGTGGTGGAATAATTCCCACTTGCCTGAATCAGTGCAACTCCAACATCATTTAAGAAGCTCAACACCATTCAGACCAAGCAACCCACTCGACTGGCATCCCATTCACCACCTTAAACATCTGCTCCCTCCATCATAGGCACACCTTGGCTGTATTGTGTACCATCTACAAGGTGCAGTATACCAACTCACCAAGGCTTCTTCAACAGCACCTTCCAAACCTGTGAGCTCTACCACCTAGAAGGGCAAGGGCAGCAGATGTATGAGAACACCACCACCAGCAAGATCCTCCTCCAAGCCACACACCATATTGACCTGGAAATAGATTCTGTTACATCATTGTTGTTGGGTCAAAATGCTGGAACTCTACTTAACAGCACCTTTGGGTACACCTATACCATAAGGACTGTAGTGTTTCAAGAAGACGACTCACCGCCATCTTCTCAAGGGCAATTAGGCATGGCCATTTCAGACTGAGATGAGGAGAATTTCTTCAGAAGATTGTGAATCTTTGGAATTCTCTACCCGAGAGGGTTTGAATTCTCAGTCATTGGGGTATATTAAAGGCCCGGATCATTTCTGAACTG
Source organism: Cetorhinus maximus (assembly GCF_964194155.1). Lineage (NCBI taxonomy): Eukaryota > Metazoa > Chordata > Chondrichthyes > Lamniformes > Cetorhinidae > Cetorhinus > Cetorhinus maximus. The sequence continues at coordinate 19,016,693 of NC_135895.1, read as the reverse complement.
TAAGGCCAGAATTTTATGCTCCTCCACCAGCGGGTTTTTAGGTAGGGGGAAAATTGAAGGGATGGGATTCCCTCTGGGTTCCCGCCCCAACCATGCAGTGATTTCACGCTGGGGCGGGCAAGGACTTAAACAGGAAGCTTGCCCATGACCCAATTAAGGCACTTAAGTAGTCAATTATTGGCCACTTAAGGGCTGTTTCCTCCTCAGCCTCAATTTTTAGGCTGGCAAGAGGATTGACCTTCCGTGGGGGAAGCTAGAAATTCAATGGACTTAAGATCTCAAGGTGGGTGGGGGGGTATGGAGGCTGTGCCTCCATCATAAGCCCCCTTCTGAAGTCGGGTGCCCCCCCCCCCCCACCCCAGCCTTAAGATCTGGTGGCCTCTTGACCTCCTTCCCCACCACCCCCAGGGACCCGTTGTGCCTCTCTAAACCTCCCCGCCCCCACCATGGGACCCCTTGAACCTGCCTTGGCCTCCAGTGCCCAGACTTAGTCTCAGGCATACTCATGCATTTCGTCTTCAGTCCACTGCAGCTCTTGTCACTGCAGGGACAGGAGAGCTGCAGGCTAATAAGATTGGCCGGCAGCACTCTAAAGCGGGGCTTCCTCCCAAGTGAGAGGCGGAAGTCCCGCCTGCAGCCACTTAATGCTCATTCGTGCGTGATATGGATGTGAGGCACTCAGAGTTAGCGGGGAACTCTTTGGATGGTAGGAAGTGAGACCCCGCCATCTGGAAAATTCAGGTTTAAGGGAATCAAGAGACATGGGGATCAGGAGGGAAAGTGGAATTGAGGTAAAGGATCAGCTATTATCTTGTTAAGTGATGGAACAGGCTCGCTCAACAGGCTGTATGACCTACTCTTGCACCTACTTGTTACTGTACGCAATTAAGCAATCTATTGCTGCAGTGGATGGAAAATAATCTCATACGAAAAATAATTGTGCAAATTCTCATGTTAGAGGATGTAAACAGTATAAGTATTGAAATAATGCAAAAGAGAAACTCTTAATATATAGGTGAGTCTAATATTAAAGATATATTGAAAACTGAACAAAAACCACTCCTAAATGGATTAAGTTAATTTCAGTCTTCCTGCTGCCACCTTCCAGAGTAACACGTTTGCCTTTTTATATTTTTCCTAATCTGCAGAGAGTTGCTCTGTTGATGTCAGCATAGCAGCTCCAAGAAGGAAAGGAGACCTGAAATGGTGGACCCCAAATGTACTAAAATTAGTTATGTCATCTACCAGGTAATAATTTTCTTACAATAATTTAGGTAGGGATAATACAATGCATTGAACAAATCCCAGCCTTCTCAACTCTCACTTCTGTCTTAGATATACAGGATATATGTAGACACAGCCCTCAAACCAACAAGCTGAAGGGCAATTGGTTGACACCTATGAAACTGTATGTCAGAAAATGGTGCATATGCTAAAGGTAAAAGGAAGGGGATTTCTACTGCTTTCAGTTTGATTGGATAATCACACTGATGAAATGTACAAATAAAGTTAGAAATTAGGCTGAAGCAATTTTATACAAAGAAGAAATTTTTACATTTAATCAAAACATTACAATCAAATGCAGCTAAAGGAATAAAATATTTCCACATCAAAAATGTTAAAGTATGTGAAACTAACAACAAAAAAGGGGAGCTTTAAATACTGTAAATGCACCATTTAACAATTGGAATTTCTCAAAACCAGCACACAGGTCCAATTCATTTTGACAAAACCGTTGCAGATAACTTTGACAAACTTCATCCTTCATAGTTTCAAATGAGGGTCGTTTTGAATTTTGAACATTTTTCAAATGGTGCCATATATAACAAGACAGCCCTTATAAATTAAATTCTGTAAATGGCATAATACAAAGCTGATGCTTTGCAATATATTTGCTCAATGTGACATTTAAAGAGCTGAAACATGATCAGAAATCAAAGAAAGAAACTGATAGGAATATTAAATAAATTGGTCCAAATCTATTTTTCCATTGCATTAATTCAGTACAGTTCATTTCTTTGTTCCAGTGGATGAAATAACTCACCGAAGTTCATTTGCGAGTTCTTCAATAGTGTCATTTTTTTCTTCCAAGCTGTTCTGAGCCTTTTGAAGTATATCACGTAGTTCCTTAAGCTGATTTAAAGCATCTTGTAATTCACCACGTGCATTCTGCAACTGTGTTTCCATCTTTTGAGTTTCCTGCACAGCACTGCTTCGGTCTGTCTCAATCCGGTGCAGATTTTCCTCCAGATCAAGCACTACCAGGGAATTAATTTTACAAAATATTATGTAAAAGAAAAAAATTAAGCTATGTTTAGCATTGAACTGTTCACAAATGTCATTGCATTTCAATTGTATATGAACCACTTAGAAATAATTATTTGATATGCTGAAATACTTCACAGATGAAAATTTCAATTTTCTTTCATATGAGTTCAAGGTGTTTTTTATTAAGCATATCTACACACACGCATTTTTTCCCTTTGGGGAACAGTGGTGGAAGGATTCCCAGGCTGGTTATCAGTCCATTGAACCACATCATGAATCGCACCACAATAAGAAACGAAAGTTCAAATAGTGCAATGCAATGTGAGAGGATAATCAGAACTACATATGGCATTTAGTAGAAAGCTTTTATTTCATATTTTCTGAAATAGCCTTAAATAATCAATTTCATAAGTCTCTCAAGTTTTAAAAAATTTGTTACTGCATATAGAAAAATCAGACACTTTAAAATTTGCTTTTTGATCAGAAAAACTGTTTAACGAGAACAAATCAAAGCACTCACGCACACAATACAAGAATGATTTTTACTACCTTCGTCAGACTTCTTGTTCAATTCTACCTGCGTACTACGCAGAGTCGTTTCCAGCTGGCTAAGCTGAATATCCTTGCTTGCACTATCACGTCTTAGTTGAAGAAGTTCTTTTTCCAGTGCAGTAGTTTCACCTTTGCACTTATCCATCTCAGTCTTTATTTCTCTGAGTAAAAAACAGATGAGTACTGTGAACTGATCACAAAAACAAACAGACTGATACAGACTGATACCTGAAAGATATTACAGCTCTTAATGACAAATCATATGCAGTACCCAGATATCAAGTTCTGGAAGTTTTCAATAGATAGTCAAATGTACAATGCATTACCAAGAGTAAGATACTTTAGAAAGTCTTAGGCTATTTATATGTTAAAAAAGAAAGTCATGAGACTAACCTAACCCTAAAGGCACAAATGAGTTTTGCTTTTTGAACAAAATTAAAACAGAGACTTATTTCCCAAATGAAAAGTTAAGCTAGAATCACACTTTTAAAATGTTATTAAATATTAACTTAATAAAGGAAACCGTTTGCATTTGTATAGCACCTTTCATGACTTCAATGTGTTCCAATAGCTTTAAAGTCAATGAAGTACTTTTGAAGTGAAGTCACTGTTGTAAAATAGCAACTAATATGCACACCGCAAAATCCCACAAACAGCATTGAAATAATAGCCAGATAATTTATTATCATGATGGTAGAGGGATAACTAGTGGCCTGGACATAGGGATGAATGCACTAGTTCTTTCTCCGTTGCTCTTCTTCTAATAGAACCTTAGAATCTATTTATGTTACGCTTCATCAGAGCAAAGGAGATGCGGGGGAGCTTACCCTTACCAGGGCTGCCACAGTATGATTGTTTTTCCAGCAATGCAGCCGGATTCTGGGAATAATATTGCTGGTACCTGCTCAACCACTTCTCTCCACGCCTGTTACTGAGTTGACATGGACGGCGTCTACTATCTGAGGGTAACAGGTTTTCCTTCCTGGCCCTCACTTGTTGAAGCAGCTCCATGGTAGTACTTAAAAATTGGAGTTTCCTGCCCTGTGCACATGGCTCCAGAAATATACTGCTGGATTTAATTGGGCACCATAGTCCCGACCCCCTCAGCTAAAAGGTCGGCAGGGGGATGGGTGTGAACAAATCCAACGGCTGCCCCGCAGGAATTAAACATCCATTTGTTCATCAATTGCATTGAAGGGGAACCTGTGCCCTTCAGCAATCGGAAGTAACAGCAGCATACCAGAAACAGTAACCACTGCCATTGGATCCAGAATGGCAGATGAGTCTGGGGTCTCAAGCGACGATGGTGGAGAAGCAGGGGGTGTAGAAAAGCTGGCGGATGGGTAGCTAGGAGATTTACACCTTTGATGGGGGAGCCCTCTGATGGACCTACATGGTGGGAACTTCACACCCTGCCCCTCCATTCACCCTTCCACTCAACAAGGAAAGCTGTCTGGGTGCTTGATGTGGTTAAATCCCAATGGCAACAGGATGAGGTTAAGGGACTCAGTTGGCCCACAGGCGTACGGGCGGACTGCCCAATGTGCCTCCTCCCACCACTGGTAAATTGTGAAGGGGTGCAGCAGGCAGGCACGGTGCCGCTGGACTTAACATGCCACCTCCATCCTCCCTGCCTTCAAACCCACTGGTAGGGGAGCTTTATCCAATCCATAATTTCTACAGGCCCCTGATGAAAACCTCACCTCCTCTTTTAAGAGGTGCAGACTGGTTTTAAGAAGTAGAAGGCCCACCAGATTTTCCAAACTCCCAAATGTCAAGCTGGCAGCAAGTAGTACAATTAGTGCCAGAGGCCCACCACTGAAGTTTAAATGAGGCCCAAATCATGATGTATACTCCACACAAAATTGACCCCGTGCTCTTCATTCAATTTAACCTCCAAAGCTATATATAAAAATAAAATCATGAAATAGAAATAGAAATGCTGGAAACACTCATCAGGTCAAGCAGCATTTCATTCATTTGTTGCCTCCTGTAACGAGTGTTTCCAGCATTAAATGTTTTTATTTCAGATTTCCAGCATCCACATTATTTTGCCTTGATAAATATCATGGGGCAGGTTTTTCCCGGTCAGCGAGAGGGGGCGGGGCCCGCTCGTCGACACGTAAAATGACGTGGAGATACATCGGGTGTGTTTCCCAATGTCACCCCGCATCACTTAGATTTTCAGTTCAGCAGGTGCACAGCCAAATCGACTGCGCTCCCGCCGAACTGTCAACAGCCCATTAAGGCCATTAAAAAACTCATTAACCTGATTGATGGACCTGCCTGTCCAACCTTAAGGTTGGCGGGCAGGCTGGGAACCCAGGCAGGCCTCGGGAAAAGCATGAAACCTCATCCACGGGCGGGATGAGGTTTCATGAGGGTTTTTTAAATTTTAACGAATGTTTCAATAAAAGTTATGCACATGTTCCAACTCATGTGACAGTGTCACATGAGGGGACAAGGCAGGGAAAATTTTTTAATTTCCTGAAATTCAACTTTTACAATGGAGCCAATCTCCCTGAGGCAGCACTTTGCCTCAGGGAGATCTGTGCGCTCTTTCGCAGGTATGCGCGAAAGAACACATGCCCACCTGAGGGAATCTCCCCCCGCCCCCCACCCGCACAAGAAGCGCACAGCGCTTCCTGGCGGATGCCACGCTGGGCAGGCCTTAATTGGCCCACCCACGTAAAATGGCAGCGCGCCCTCGACTGGGGACACCGATCGGAGACCCACCCACCCATGCCCTTCCCCCCCCAACAGGGGGGAGGATAATGTTGGCCATGAAGCGCTGGTGGGAAAAGATGGTGATATAACTCATGATCCTCAAAGTAGAAAAGTCACCAGATCTGGATGGAATGCGTCCTAGATTGCTGAGGGAGGTATGTTTGGATATTGCGGAGGCTCTGGCCACACACTTCCAATCCTTCTTGAGCACGGGGGTGGTACCAGAGGACAGGAGGATTGCAAGTGTTACAAGGGAGCAGGATGAATACAGCAACTGTTATAAAGGAGCGCACTGATCTTCCTGAGGCTAAGTGCTGCCTCAGGGAGATCGGTTCCAAATTAAAAAATGTTAAACAAATGATAGCAAGATTGCCTTGACACTCACATGAGTTGGGACATGTCCATAACTTTTACTGAAACCTTTATTAAACATTTAAAAGCCCTCATGAAACCTCATTCCACCCGTGGATGAGGTTTCATGCTTTTTCTTAAGCCCACCAGGGCTCCCGGTCTGCCCGCCAACCTTAAGGTTGGGCGGGCAGGTCCATTAATGATATTAATGACTTTTTCAATGGCCTCAGTAGGCCGTTGACAGGTCAGCGGACACGCAGCTAATTCAGCTGCGCTCCCACGAGCCTGAAAATGGAAATGACACGGGGGTTCCACCCAACGTCATCCCACGTTGGCAAGCGGGCCCTGCCCCCACTCGCTGGCTGGAAGATTCTGCCCATGGGATCATTAGCTTTATTAATAGTCAAAAGAAACAGTTATGCTAAACTTTTATAAAACATTGGTTAGGCTTCAACTGGAATACTGTGTTCAATTCTGGGCAGGTTTTAGAAAGGCTGTCAAACGCTAGAGAAGGGGTAGAAGAGATTTATTAGAATGCTTGGGATGAGGGACTTCAGTTATATGGGGAGACTGGAGAAGCTAGGTTGCTCTCCTGAGAATAGAGAAAGTTAAGAGGAGATTTCACAGAAATTTTCAGAATCATGAATGGTTTTGGTAAGGGTAAATAAGGAGAAACTATTTCCACTGATAGAAAGATTGGTGGCCAGAGGGAACAGATTTAAGAGGTGCATAAGGAAACAATTTTAACACAGCGAGTTATGATGATATGGAATCCACTATCTGAAAAAGGTGGTGGAAGCAGATTCTATAACATTCGAAAGAGAATTGGATGAATACTTGAATGGAAAAAAAGTACAGGCCTATGGAGAAACAGCAGGGGAGTGGCACTAATTGGATAACTGTATCAAAGAGCCAGTTCAGATATGGTGAGATGAATGACCTCCTTCTGTGTTGCATTTTATTTTTATATCAGACTTGTGACCAAACAAGTTAGATTAAAACTTACCAAAGAGCTATTACTGCACTATACAGCATCATTACATCCAAAAGAAACATAGCCCTAAATTTTGCACCTGTTGGGCGTGTGCAATCAGAAGGCCCGGAAGTGGACGTGGAATCTGGCCAATTAACTGGCATCCAGCGTGAAACATGCACTGAGATACGCTCAGTGCTGCTGTTTGTGGGGGTGGGGGGGTGGGGGGGGGGGGTTTTGCTGGAAGAGGGTAGGCACCAAGACAAGTGAGGGTGCCAGCGGGCGGTTTACAACGAGCTCCCTGAAGATTGATAACTACTGTGGAGCTGCCTCAGGAAGCTGTAGCATTGTTCAAAGGGTATTTGCTCACAGAAAATGCACAAACTATCTTTAATGCAACTACAAACAACTAACAGCAATAGTCCTAACTTCTCAAACTTTAAACATCTGCTGGGCATTTTGTCCAGCCCTGGATCGAGAATGATGCAAAAATGTGAAGGCCGCCTGGCCGATTAGCCCGTGCACCAAACAAAAAAGCGCATGGGCAACTAAAAATCCCAGTCGATTGGGGCTTTAATTAGCTTAATGGAACTTCGATTGTCAGTGGGCATACTTCCGACTCCCGCTTGCGTGCTGACCATGATAAGGCGTGATGTCGAGATGCCCGCCCGATGTTTTCTCGCACAATTTCACGCTAGTTTGGGTCAGCCATGCGCCTGATCACGGCACATAAAATTCCGGCCTTAATAATCAGTGTTTACATCAGGAAAACATATACCATTAATGTATTAAAATGTTAAATAAATTTGACCAGATATAAGGCTTCACAGTCAACTCTTCCAGTTTGAATCTTACTCAGTTAATATCTAAGATAGGCTGTTGGAGAGACACAACTCCATTCCGCTAATGTACAATTTATTGCAATGTAAAAATCTTCGACATCAATTGCAGAATAAATCAAATGCAGATTAAAACACTGAAACCTCAAAATAACCCACACATTGCATTAATGATGATTTTCCTATTTCCCACGTTATCCATCCCATGGTCTGGGAATCCTAAATTTGGATTAGATTTTCTACTTTTCACTGAATGGGTGCCAAATCTAACCCTACATGTCAGTGTTGTGGGTCAATGTCCACAGGAATAGGACTGAAGCTGCCCCAAACTCACTTCCTACAAGACTCTTACTCTGATGGGTGAAATTTTCAGTCTAAACTGGATGCAATCATAGGGGCCTGTGATGAAAGGTCAAATTTGCTAAGCCACTGTCCCTTCTAGTTTTTCCGAAATGGTGCTGAAAACTACCAAAATAAGGGTTTTATTTAATAATTCAGAAATGAATACATAAAAATAGTATGAGTATTTATTTAAAAACTCAACCTTGTCCTTTCCACACTGGGGAAAAAATAAAAAGGGCTAAACAATTTGAACATTTCTTTTCGACAGACCTTAATCCCCTCTGCACGAAACTTACTTCAAAGCGCTGGCAAGTTCAACCACCTGCTGGTGCTTGGAATCCTGGCCATGGTAAGCCTTCAAAAGCTTGTCTTCTGCTTTTGAGAGCTCATCTGTAAACGCCATCTTTTGTTTAAACAATTCTTGCTCCAATTGAGAAACCTGTTTCACAAATATTACAGTACTTTATTCCAGTATTAAAGGATGAAGCATCAATAAAGCTATTACTAAGATTGTCATATATTAATCCTCTTACAAAGTAATCAACCAAATAACTGCAGAGCAGGTTCATAGTCAATGAACCAATGAATAACCGAGGACATATTTTGTTATCCCTTATAATGGGAGATTTTGTCATTACTGAATCAAGATGATTTACAATTTCTACTGATTAATCAATCAGCAACAATAGTTGAAAGTTTAATTTTAATAAATCCACAAGTAGGACAACAAAAATGGATCAAAAAATTCAGTTGCTATTTCATTAAAATGTAAATAAGCATTAAATTTTTACTATTCAGATTGCATGTATAATAAACATGGACCGTCACGTTATTGAGGTATAGAAGGACCTACATGTATAACAGCCTTTTGGTCCAACCTGTCCAAGTCAGTGTTTAGCTTCTACACAAGGAGTAATCCTCAGTTCAAGTGTCTGCCCTGTTTTGACAACACTTAATTCCCTCTTCCAGCAACCATCTATCTAGTCCTGTTCATAAATTTTGACACAGTCTCTGCTTCAATCACTAGCCTCATTAACCTCTGCCCTAAATCTCTTACATTTGATCTTATATAGACTCTCCTCATTCTAGACCCCATAAATACCAGAAGCAATCTATTTGTAAAACTTCAGCCCATTCCTGCGTAATTTAAACACATTTATGAAAAACAGCCTCAAAATTTTCACATCATTTGCTCACACCAGGCAACATCCTAGTAAATCTGTGCAACATACAAATATCCCATTATAAGACCACAAGACATAGGAGCAGAAGTAGGCCATTTGGCCCATCAAGTCTGCTCCGCCATTCAATGAGATCATGACTGATCTGATAATCCTCTACTCCACTTTCCTGTCTTTTCCCCATAACCCTTGATTCCCTTACTGATTAAAAATCTGCCTATCTCAGCCTTGAATATACTTAATGACCCAGCCTCTACGGTAAAGAATTCCACAGATTCACTACCCTCTGAGAGAAGAAATTCCTCCTCATCTCTGTCTTAAATGGGCGACCCCTTACTCTGAGATTATTTCCTCTGGTCCTAGACTCTCCCACAAAGAGAAACAACTTCTCAGCATCTACCCTGTCAAGCCCCCTAAGAACCTTATATGTTTCAATAAGGTCACCTCTCATTCTTCAATACTCCAATGAATACAGGCCCAACTTACTCAACCGCTCCTCTTAAGAAAATCCCTCCATCCCTGGGATCAACCTAGTGGACCTTCTCTGCACTGCCTCCAATGCCAATATATCTTTCCTTAGATAAGGGGACCAAAACTGTTCACAGTATTCTAAGTGTGGTCTAACTAGTGCATTGTACAGTTTTAGCAAGACTTCCCTATTTTTATACTCCATTCCCTTTGAAATAAAGGCCAACATTCCATTTGCTTCCCCATTACCTGCTGAACTTGTATGTTAGCTTTTTGTGATTCATGCACGACGACTCCCAAATCCCTCTGTGCTGCAGCTTTCTGCAGTCTTTCTCCAATTAAATAATATTCAGTTCCTCTATTCTTTCTGCCAAAATGCATAACCTCACATTTTCCCAAAATATTATTCCATCTTCCAAATTTTTGTCCACTCACTTAACCTGTCTATATCCCTCTGCAGACTCTGTGTCATCCTCACCACTTGCCTTCCCACCTATTTTTGTGTCATCTGCAAACTTGGTGATGGTGCATTCACTTTCTTCATCCAAGTCATTAATATATATTGTAAATAACTGTGGCCCCAGCACTGATCCCTGTGGCACCCCACTAGTTACAGGTTGCCATCCTGTAAATGCTCCCCTTATCCTAACTCTCTGTCTTCTATTAGTTAGCCAATCCTCCATCCACGCTAATACATTATCCCAACAACATGGGTTCTTATTTTATTAAGTAGCCTTATATGCAGTACCTTATTGAAAGCCTTTTGGAAATCCAAATATGTTACATCTGCTGGTTCCCTTTTATCTATCCTGCTTGTTACCTCCTCAAAGGATTCTAATAAATCTATCATGCATGATTTCCCCTTCATGAAGCCATGCTGACTCTACCTGACACTAAATGCTCTGCTATTACATCTTTTATAATAGACTCTAACATTTTCCCAATGGCAGATGTTAAGTTAACTGGCCTACAGTTAACTGTTTTTTGTCTTCCTCTTTTTCTGAATAAGGGCGTTACATTGGCAGTTTTCCAATCCTCTGGGACTTTCCCAGTATCTAAGGATTTTTGGAAGATTACAACACCCACTATCTGTGTAGCTACTTTCTTTAATATCTTAGGATGCAACCCATCAGGTTCCAGGGGACTTATCAGCCTTTATCCCCATTAGTTTCCCTAGTACTTTTTCTCTAGTGATAGTTATTGTATTTATTTCCTCCCCCACTTTTGCCCCTTGATTATTTAGTATTTTTGGAATGCTATTAGTGTCTTCTACCGTGAAGACTGATGCAAAGTATTTATTCAACTCCTCTGCCATTTTCTGGTTCCCCATTATTATTTCCCCAGCCTCATTCTCTAAGAGGCCTATGTTCACTTTGGCCTCTCTCTTCCTTTTTATATATTTAAAGAAGCTCTTACTGTCCATTTTTATATTACTTGCTAGTTTACCGTCAAAGTTTATTTTCTCCATCTTTATTTTTTGGTCATCTTTTGTTGGCTTTTAAAATGTTCCCAATCCTCTGGTTTACCACTAATCTTTGCAACATTGTATGCTTTTTCTTTCAATTTGGTACCATCCTTAACTTCCTTGGTTAACCATGGTTGGAAGCAATATCCCCTAGTAGCTTTCTTTCATCTTTATAATTATTTACAGTTTTAATCTTGTCTGTAAATTCAGACACCACTTTATCTAGTCCCATATCCAAATTATGACTGTACACAGTAAACAGAAGCTACCCGAAACAGATCTCTGTGGAACACTGTTACCTACTTCCAATCACTCCAAGAAACTGCCCTTAACTCCTATTCCTTGCTTCTTCCATTCTGCCATCCAATTTTCTACCCTCCCCTCATTCTAATTGTTTCCAATGGTCTCCTCTGTGCGAGCCTGTCAAAGACTTTCAGAAGGTCCATGTACTATTCCAGTACATTTTCCACCCTCAACCCCCTGACCATCTATCTCACCACCATCATATGTCGCTTTCACAAAGAACTCTACTGGGTTGGATGGATGGATGGCTCAGGTTGTGAACACAATTAAGAAACTGATATTATGCAATGGCAGCAGTATTGGTAAATACTGCCATACTTGCATCTTCAGTGCCTGGTATACTTCAAATGTTTGATAGACAAATTATGCAGCAATAGCTGATTGTCATAATCAGTAACCAAAGAAGTGGAACCTCAGTTCAAAGAATTTCTTCATGAGATCAGAAGAGGGTCGGGGTACCCCTGCCACCATACTCAGTGAGATCAGACACACTGAAATTAATAGGAACGTAGAAAATTGACCATTTGGGGTTCAAAATCAGGAGGTTCCAGAATATTTTCTCAATCAGGTTCATTCACGTTCTTGGCATTCTGGATATTGTGCAGTGTTCTTTGTCAGCAAGACTGAAAATATGGGCACAACCAGAAACTATGCCCTCCTCACTACATTCATGACTCCAACTCTGTCTATACAGTCATGGGGCCTAATATTAACCTTTATCTTCCCTTTTCATTTAGTATAGGTCGTAACTATACAATCAACAGGGCAGAGTTCACAGCAGGTGTCTATCCCAGTAGGATGTGATTCCAAGGACTGGAAGGTATTGTTCTGCTGGAGCTGGGATTTAATGATTCCATTAATGAACAAGCGCCTTTTCATGCTCTCGTCTTGCAAAAAAAATTGAAAGTCCCCTCCCAAGGAAAAGGTAGGATATCAGGTTATATCAAACAGATTATGCTACAAAAAAAAAAGATGGAAAAGTACACTTTGAAAATAATCACCTGTCTCTCTATCAGTGCCTGGTGGTCTTCCAGCTCTCCAATCCTAGCTGTCCCCTGCTGCAGCATTTGTTGATACTGTGCCAAGGTCTGTTGGAGTTGCATATTCTGCTCATTTGTTTCCTTCAGATTGATTGTAGATATCTTCACCTCTTTCTGCAGGCAATGTACCTTCCAAAAATAAAATTCAAGAATTCTTGATAGTGTCCTGATTAATTGTGCACTTATGCCAGTCTTTAGCCCCCCCACCTCTACAATCATAGAACGATACAGTTACAAATAAAAAACATACCTTTCACCTCATCAATTCAGCACTGCTTTTCTTCATAAGTCCCCCAATCTAAAGCCACTCTCCCCATTGTTTTCTATGCAGAATTTAATATTCTTCTTCTAATTCTCTTAAAACTAATTTGCTTCAACAACTGTTCATTACAGAAATCCATATGCTAAATATCCACAGTGTAAAGAAATCTTTTTATAATATCAACATTAATTCTTTTTGATGATTAGCCCAAAACTGTGAACCCTCATTCTCACTTCAACAAACAATGAAAATAATTCATAATTTGCATTAGTTAAGTAATCTTTCATAATCAAGAAGCTAGCTTGTCAAGTGATCCCTTGAGACCTTCTGAGCTCCAGTAAAACTTAAAAGTCCCAACATCTGAAGTATTTTATATTGTAACTTAAACCCCAATTCCTGTAGGTCCCATTAAATCTTAATTTTTTTACATTGTTGCAATAACAGGTTATCCAAAAACAGACAATACTCCAACTACGGCCAAAGGCCTTATACAAGTTAACATTCCCTCCTTGCTTTTGTAGCCTGTTTATTTGCAAAGCTATGGATATCTTTATCTCCTTGTCATCTTTAAGGAACTTTATATCTCAAAGCTCAGGTACTCAATGTAGAATATTAACAATATAAGGTGTATTTCTTTTCCCTAATTTTGCATCCAAATGTATTACCTCATATTTTTCTACAATGAACTACTGCCTTCCTCTGCCTATCTTTTCATCCCCCTACTCTATCTTTCCACAGCCTTATACGGTCATTGCAATTGCCATACCTCCCCCGCATCTGGTGCCAGTTAATTTTGATGTTGTTCCCTCAGCTCCTAAATCCAGATTACTTCTGGCTATATTTGGTGAATTTGATTCTTCTCAAAGGCTTATGGTTGGTGGAACAGTCAGAAGAGATAATAAGACACATTATATAAATTTATAATATAAAATTAAAGCTCAGAACACTTTCCTCTCCCCATTCCTCTTTTCCAACCAATCCCTTGTGTTATTTTCTGCCATTGTCAATTTTCTTTTGGACTTGAGAGAGGATAATTGGCTCTTATGGAAGGAAACTGTAAATTATCTTCTGGGCAAGATACCAGATGAGTAAGACAGATGAAAGCGAGAGAAGATCTTTTACAAAACAGTATTGAATAGATAAATAATAGACAATATGTGGATAGCATCTTGTTCATAAATATTACACTACATACTCAAATGCATGAATTATGAGTCAGCTTTAGGAAAAACTGTGCACATTATTTTATACAATTGCCATTTGGTGCAATGACTCACTTGGAACAATCCATAAAAATGACTGGAAAGGAAAAACAATACTTAAATTTGGCTTTTCGTCTGCCAATTAGAATCAACTGTTTAATCTAATACATATTTCAGATTTTCGGCAAGCTGAAGAAAGAAAATAGCCAGTTTTGCTCTGAAAATAAACACAAACACGTTCTGGAGTCCTGAAGTGAAGTCTGGCAAAAAGAATATTCAACTTTGATAGCAATACATAATACTAGCATAATTTACCTCTTCAGACTTCTTTCTTAGCTGTTTCTCTTGCTGTTCCCTGTTATCTTCAACTTGTTGCAACTGCATTTTCAGCTCTTCCTTGCAAATCACCAATGCAGTTTCCAGCTCTTTAACCTGTGTTTAATCAATAAAACAGTGAAAATGTAAAAAATCTGAAAACTTGCTATTAAACATTACTGACTTTTAAACGCACAAATTTCATGAAATAGTCACCCAATTTGAAGTTACTAATTAATACTTTTTTTTAATCCATTTACTATCTACAAAATAGAGATGTTAAATTAAGAGTAAAGGCTAAAGTTTACAGACTTTGGAAGTTTCTTCTTCTATTTGATTTTGTAAGGCTTTTAATGCAGTATCACTTCTTTCCTTTTGTTTCTTTGTCTCCTAGAAATATAAATAAAACATGTTAAAAACTATGGTGGCATAGAATAGATAACGTCAACATTACAAACCTGCTAAGGACAAGAGTTTTACTCAGGTAAGAAATAAGAAAAATAACCAAGTATCGGAAAGTTCACATAAACATTTAGTTCTGTTGCTAATGCAAATTTCCTTTTAAACTTTTGACCATATTATGAACAGAAGCTTCTTCTCTGATTTCATGCTGTGAATAGATCAATTTACATATCTGTGTGATACTTCTGAGTAAGTCATAAGTTGGCTGGTCTCCTCCTTAGATGAATTAGCTATCAGGTCAACAAACTCTCCTTAGCCATGGCTGTTGCGATGTACAACACAAGCATAATGATTTGGAAGTAATTTGTGATTATTAGAGGTCTGTAATCCGAACCCTTCAAGTAAGTTAGCATAATTGCTGCTTTACAATGAAACAAGACAATCGTAGGTTTAGCAGTACAATGGAAAATATTCCCAGGTTTGTGACTGACACAAAGATTTATTAGGTATTAGGGCTATGGAGGAGACTCAATAACTACAAACAGAACTTGGTGCAGAAGGCATACTGAGGTACCACATATGTACTTTGCATCTGTATTTACCAAGGAAGTTGCTACTGAAATGATAGTGAAAGACAAGGTAGTTGATGTACTGGATGGGCTAAAAATTCATGAAGTGGCAGTTTTAGAAAGGCTGCTTGTATTTAAAAGTATTATGAACTGTGAGGAGGATAGTGATAAACCTCAAAAGGACATAGACAGGTTGGTGGAATGAGCAGGCCCATAGCAGATGAAACTTAATTCAGAGAAGTGTGAAGTGTGAAGTGAGACATATTGGTAGGAAGAATAAGGAAAAACAATAAAAAAATAAATATAACAATTCTAAAGGGGTTGCAGGAACAGAGACACCTGTTGAAGGTGGCAGGTCAGGTTGGTAATAAGGTTAAAAAGGCACATGGGATCCTGGGCTTCATAAAGAGAGGCATAGGTTACAAAAGCAAAAAAGTTATGAAGGGCCTTTATAAAACACTGATTTGGCCTCAACTGGAGTATTGTGTCCAATTCTGGGCAGTGCGATTCATGAAGGTTGTAAAAGCTTTGGAAAGGCTGCAGAAAGGATTTAGGAAAATGGTTCCAAGGATGAAGGATTTCAACTGGGCTGATTGCTGGCAAGTAACATTCGTGTCACACAAATGCCAGGCAATGACCATCGCCATCAAGAAAGAATCTAACCATCTCCATTCAATAGCATTATCATCGCTGAATCCCCCACTATCAACATCCTGGGAGTTACCATTGATCAGAAATTGAACTGAGCTAGCCACAGAAATACCTCCTGTATTCCCAAAGTATGTTCGCCATCTACAAGACACAAGTCAGGAGGGGTGATGGAATACTCTTCATTTGCCTAGATGATTGTGGCTCCAGCAACACTCAAAGAGCTTGGTACCATCCAGGACAAAGCAGCCTACTTGATCGGCACCCCATCCAACATTCAATCCCTCCACCACAGACGCAGAATGGCAGCAATGTGAAAATATACATAATGCAACTACAGCACTCACCAAACCTCTTTTGACAGCACCTTCTAAACCCGTGACCTCTACCACCTAGAAGGACAAGGGCAGCAAATGTATGGGAACACCACCAGCTGCAAGTTTCCCTCCAAACCACGCCATCCTGATTTAGAATTATATCACCATTTCTTCACCGTCATTACATCAAAATCCTGGAGCTCCCTTCCTGACAGCACTGTGGGCATATCTGCACCAGATTGACTGCAGCGGTTCAATAAGGTGACTCACCACTACCTTCCTCATGGGCAATTAGGGATGGACAACAATTGCTGGCCTTGCCAACAATGCCCATATCCAGAGCACTTGGATTAGGCAGCTAAATAGAGTAGAGATACTGATCAGTTATGATCTCATTGATGGTGGCTTGAGGGGCAGAATGGCTTAATCTTTTTCCTATGTTTCCATTTTTCCAAGTCATCACAACTGTACGGGACAGGCAGGAAGGACCAGCTGGTCTTTATCGGTCTGATGTTTTTCTATGTTCATAACGCCATGAAAGCATTATCATCGCTGAATCCCCCACTACCATGGTAACACGATATACAATTTTTATTATGCAAGAGCAGCATGGCCAGCAGTTTTTCTAGTGCTTTAATTTTTTGGTGCTGGATATGCTGATTCGGGTTGTTACACTTCATTGCACAGGAAACCAAATGCAATATTTCCAAGTTTGCTGATGACACAAAACTGGGCAGGGTTGTGAGTTGTGAGGAGGATGTTGTGTGTGTGGACAAACACATGGCAGATGCAGTATAACGTGGATAAAAGTGAAGTTATACACTTTGGTGTGAAAAAAAGAAAGGCAAAATGTTATTTAAACGGTGATATATTGGGAAATGTGGATGGCCAAAGCACATTCTTGTACACCGATCAATGGAAGTAAACAGGCAGGTGTAGCAAACAATTAGGAAGGCAAATGGTATGTTGGCCTTCATTGCAAGAGGATTTGAGTTCAGAAGTAGGGGTGTCTTACTGCAGTTATACAAGGCCTTGGTGAGTCCACACCTGGAGTTCTGCGTGCAGTTTTGGTCTCCCTACCTAGGAAAGGATATACTTGCCATAGAGGGAGTGCAGCAAAGGTTCACTAGGCTGATACCGGTGATGGCAGGACTGTCGTATGAGGAGAGATTGGTTTGACTGGGCCTGTATTCACTAGAGTTTATAAGAACGAGAAGGAATCTGATTGAAACGTATAAAATTCTAACAGGGCTAGATGTTTCCCCTGTTTGGGGAGTCTAGAACCAGGGGCCACATTCTCAGGATATGGGGCAGGTCATTTAGGACTGAGATGAGGAAAAATTTCTTCACTCAGAGGGTGGTCAACCTGTGGAATTCTCTACCACAGAAGGCTGTGGAGGCTGGGTCACCAAGTATATTCAAGAAAGAAATTGATAATTTTTTGGATATTAGGGGCATCGAGGGGTATGGAGAGAAAGCAGGAATATGGCGTTGAGTTAGAGGATCAGCCATGGTCATATTGAATAATGCAGCAGGCTCGAAGGGCCGAATGGCCTACTCCTGCTCCTAGTTTCTATGTGAAGTTAGTTTTCAGAGGACTTCTGTAAAAGAAATCCTAGCATAGATGTATGTTAAAAGGCATAATTCAGAACTTTAACAATACATAACCATGAGTAAGGAAAGTCTCACTTCAAATAAAAGCTATTTCAGACTCACCAGCAATTCAGCTGGACATAATTCACATCATTAGTCTACTGCATTTGTTGCTCCCAATGCGGTCTCCTCTACGTTGGAGAGACCAAACGCAAACTGGGCGACCGCTTTGCAGAACACCTGCGGTCTGTCCGCAAGAATGACCCAAACCTCCCTGTCGCTTGCCATTTTAACACTCCACCCTGCTCTCTTGCCCACATGTCTGTCCTTGGCTTGCTGCATTGTTCCAATGAAGCTCAACGCAAACTGGAGGAACAGCACCTCATCTTCCGACTAGGCACTTTACAGCCTTCCGGACTGAATATTGAATTTAACAACTTTAGATCTTGAACTCCCTCCTCCAACCCCACCCCCTTTCCGTTTCTTCCCCCTCCCTTTTGTTTTTTCCAATAATTTATATAGATTTTTCTTTTCCCACCTATTTCCATTATTTTTAAATTTATACCTTTTATGCCGTTAGTCTTATTTCACCCCACCCCCACTAGAGCTGTACCTTGTGTGTCCTGCCATCCATTCTTAATTAGCACATTCTCTTAGATAATATCACCACCTTCAACACCTCTTTGTTCTTTTGTCTGTGACATCTTTTGATTATCTTGCTTGTCCCTACAACCACCCCCACCCCCCCGCCCCTCCACCTTAAACCAGCTTATATTTCACCCCTCTCCTAATTTTACTCAGTTCTGTTGAAGGGTCATGAGGACTCGAAACGTCAACTTTATTCTTCTCCGCCGATGCTGCCAGACCTGCTGAGTTTTTCCAGGTAATTCTGTTTTTGTATTATTATTTTGTTTTTATAATTCACATCATTACACTTTAAATGCTTTAAAAACATTGACATATGCTAAATCTTTTTATAAAGTTAATATCTAAGCAATCCCCAATTAATTGAAACAGTTAAACAAGAACCATTAAAATTTTATTTTTAAAGCTTGCCTGTCTGGTTTCCTCGAGTAAGAATTCCAATGATTCAATTTTGCTTTGCTTGGCATAGATCTCTTCGTGAACAGTTGATATTGTTTGCTTTTGTTTTCTCAACTGTTGCTGTTTCTCTTCCAGTTGACTTTCAAGCTTAACAAAAAAGAAAATACTTGCATTTGTGTGTGTCTTTCATGGCATCCTAAGGCCATCTGGGAACTGTATCAGCAGAAACAGATAGCTAGACATATTCTCCACTTGGGTTCATTACAAATGCTTGACCGAACTCCAAGGCACACAAACGCATTAGCTCAGCAAGGGTCTGTTTTGACAACTAGAAGTGGAGTGTTTACTTTGATTGAGTGAAATCTTTGAGGTTATAATAAGTTATTCTTTCTTTGATCTCTTTTGTCAATGTAAGTATGTTTATTTGGACAAGATTAAGAAAATTGAAATGAGATAAAACTTCTGTTATTGATACTATAATGGGCTGTCTGATTGACACTTTTATAGAGTTCTAAGAACAGCAATTTTTTTTTATCACAGCAGACTTCTGAATGAATGTTTTTTCTCCTAAGTATGTCAATGCTTGCCATTGTTATAACATGGCTCATTGGTTCTGTACATAAAGCATACTAGGTAAGTGGACATGCAAGGGGCACGGGCAAGACCTTTGAACTAACCTTTTAAATGGTTCCCAATGGTTCACAACTCCTCTGAGGGCTGTGAGCCAGAAGTTATGGAGAAGGTCTATGCAAATTGCAGGGGGCTATTCCCATAATGGAGCTGGCCAGATTGGAAGAAGTGGTTGCTACCTGCACCCTTATCTTGTGCTGGCGAAAACTGTCAGCTCCTTGAATCCCGGAATTGGGTTCAGCCGCCATTTTTAAATAGCTCCAGACTCAGCCTAACTCTGCGATAATCCAGCCCGATGTATCTTTAGGGCAGTAGTTAGGAATGGAACAACACGAGAGCACCGCCGCATTTGTGAAGTCTGGAGGAAAGACATTTGACAAGGATGGAGAGTCAAAGAGGGCAGGGAACAAGAGGATGGAGCAATGGTTCATAAACACTGTCCGACTTAAAAAGTTCTAAGGTGGTTCCTGAATTTCAACTACGATAATTTTAGGAAAGATTGTTAACCTACAGGGGAACAAAGTATGAACATGCAGAACTTCTTTGTTGCTGGACAAATGTAAGGAACTGATAAAAATTTGAAGGACAAATTGAAAAATGTTTAAAATACAGGTACCATATTTTTATGGCTGTAAACTCCAGCCACTCATTAATTTCACTTCAAGAAAAAAAGATTACCTACATCCCCATTATCTCACAAAACCTGCAGTAAATTGCAGAACAGAATCAATAGATTACAGTTTAATGGATTCACAAAAGAAAGATGCCTGAGTTATACTGCTGAGTTCAAGCTTAAAAAGTGCAGCTGAGGAAATGGAATCAGAACGACAGATCATTTCAATGAGATGAGAAGAGGACTTTGCCAGTATAAAAATACAAGTTAAGACTAGCATGAAAGGAAGAATGATAACTGCACTAATCACCGCAAGTAGCTAAGACTAGGAAAAAAAATTAAGTGAAGCTTGGGTTTCAGCATGATGTGTAAACGAGTGTTCTGTATGGATAAAGGTAATAGCTATAGCAAAAAAGTTGATCAATGGCACTTTCAAGGGTGGTCCCATATGACATTACAAGTTCATTAGACATACAGCTCTGTCAAAAATTGGACACTGCAGGTCAACAGTACCCTGACAACCAGCAAAAAAAGTCTTACATCACACAGATATTAGTATCATCACAGCAACATTGATAGACAGCACAGGCAAATGGATCTTTGCTATCCTGCCAAACTGCACTGTTGCCTGCAGAGGACTGAAATAAATTGGAATCACTGTGATGGACAATGCAAAACCTGTTATCCAAGCATCAAAGTACAACTAAAGCCTGTGATAACTTTCACAGGTACAGCCACACCTTCTAAAATAAAATATGCCTCATTGTGGATTCTGTTACAGCCTACAAACTAGGTACTGCAAAGGCATGTACAAACTATCTGAAAATATATGCGGATATAGGTTTCAGATGCTCACAAAAAGAAGTTTCAGAATTTACACGCCTTCAAAAGTGCTTTAAAGCATTTTTGAAAAAATGGATAAGCAAAAATGAACATGGTTTACTTGTGCAGGCCACATTAGATGGGCAATTATGGGATTGTACACCAGTGCATTCCTACTACATACATAGTACTTAACTGTAGTGGTTTGCAAAGCAGAACCCTTGTCTGGTGGAGACACTAACAACTGCTGACTCATTCATCAGCAATTCATGGGACTCTTAAATGACAGCAACAGCAACTTCAACAGGTTCAGTTTTTCCAATGTAAAAGAAACTAACATTTCTATTTTCTTTAAATAGACTTGCTAATGTCCTAAATTCCAAGTATTTTAAGTTAATACAATTTTTTTCCTATTCTACATTTTGACATGGCAATAGTTTATGATTATTGTTGCAATCAGATTTACAGAAAAAAAAGAGTAGCTATTAAAGGAAGAGAGAAGCGTACAGTTAACGACTGCAAATGAGTATCAGCCACATCAGCTTCTTTGAAATGAAAACAGAAATCATGGCCTGTAACTATAAAAAAGGCATCATTGTCCTCAGACAACTCCTAGTGGACATTTTAAGAGCAGCATTCCTTCAATGAGTACAGCCTCAATTTTACAGTTCTCAATCTAAAAATAAGTCCTTTTTTATTTTTAAAATTCCCACATATCAACATTAGAAAACTTGGGAATCAAACTGTCAGACTATGCTAGCGACAATTATCTACATATAACTAAGTAATTACAGTAAAATCTTTGTTATCCAGCATGCTCGAAAAATGGGTGCTGCTGATCAATCAAAAATGCCAATTAACGGGGAGTTATATTACTCTAGACACAAGACAAGGTTCTGCTCTGTGCTTGGGAGGTTGAGGGGAGAGGGGAAGCAGCTGGGCAGTCAAGGGCCCCAGCAAAACCACCACAACTGACACCATGATTTTCAGACCGGCTTTTAAAAAATAATAATTTGAGCTGTCAGTTTCACTGACAGTTGCTCCAAGCAGTATAATCTTTTTCAGGTACAATAACCAAACCTGATCGAATAATTTAATAATTTCATTGTAAAGCCTAAGAACAGCTTCTGCAGATTTACAATCTATTATTATTATTAGTTTTTTTAAAAGAGCATATTATCTGAAAACCAAAAGTGACCAGCTTTTTAGGAAGCTGTTAGAAATTCCAGTTACTAAAGAATTCTAGTTGGTAGAGTGCAGATAACACAGTTAGAACATAAGCTTACAATTTCAATCTGTTTCTCGAGTTCATGACACTGTTCAGTTTGAATCTTCTTGATATGTTCACGTGCAACGATATTTTCCTGATGTTGCTCCTCAATGAATTTTTCCAATTTGATAATTTCTTCATTCCTTTCCTAGTATTTTAAAGGGAAACAGCAGTTAAAAATATCAAAGTTGTGGGCATTATTGAAAATATCTTTTAATTTTCTATACAAGAAACGTAACATTGTTCTTTGAATGTTTCACATACAAATCATGCAATTGAAGGGAAGGAGGAAAAGTGAAAGACATATTTTCTAATCACGATTTGTATATTTACTTAACTGACCAGGGATAATCCACCTCAGAAAATCATTTCTAGCTTTTGTTTTCAAATCAGTAAAGGCATCTCATCATGTTTGAATATAAAATTGTTCCACGTTTAGCACTTCAAAATAATGTATTTGGTGTCTATTTTTAGCCAAAGCCCTTTTTTTGTTTAATTCATTATTAGGTTGCAGGCATACCTGACGAGGTCAGCATTTAATTGACCATCCTTAGTTCACAAATGGTGGTGGTGGCCTTCTTGTACCATGATGGAGGTGTGCCCACAAAGCTGTTAGTATGGAGTTAGAGGATTTTGGCCCATCAACATCGAAGGATCATCGATATGTGAACCAAGTCACGGCTGAGTGCAAATTGAATTTGGAGGTATGGTGTTCCCATACACCAGCTGCCACTGTCCTTCTAGCTAATAAAGCTTATAGGTTTGGGAGGAGCAAAAGGTTGTGGTTATAGTGCACCCGATACAGCCACAGCGGAGGGGATGAAATTTAGGATAGTGATGCCAATCAAGCAGACTGCCTTGTCCTGGATAGATTTACATTTCTTGAGTGTTGGTGCACATGCAACCATCCAGGCAAGTGGAGAGCATTGAATTACACTCTTGACTTCTAGATGATAGAAAGTCTTCAGGGAGTGAGAAGGTGAGCCACACACTCCTGAATACTCTGACCCACACTGGTAGTTACAGTATTTATGTGGCTAATCCAGCTGAGTTTCTGCTGATCCTCTCCTCCCCTCAAAGATGTTGATGTCAGGGGACTCAATGAAATTCAAACTGAGTACCAATAGGCAGATTATTATAAGTGCTGCTTGATAGCACTGTTGACAATTCCTTTCATCATTTTGCTAATGACTGGGATGGGCTATTAATTGGTGGGGTTGGATTGGATTTTCCTACTTTTGTGAACATAACATAACTGGGCAATTTTCCACATTGTTGAACAATGCTAATAATTCTAAGAAGGAAATGTATTCTTGAAATTTTACGAGAAAATGCAAAGTATATTTTGATATGATTATATATATGATATGAAAACATAATTTAAGTGGCTTCCAGAAATTAAAAATGTTCACTCATTTGGCTGACAGATCTGCTAAATTTTTGATTTTCCAAGCTCTACGTGAAATGTAGTCCTTCCAAGGCACAACAGCAAAATGTTAAGGGAACTCAATTCAATGTTTAAATATTGGGATTGCTGAAAATACATTTTTTGGATTATAGCAAAACATGGTAAAAATTCAAAAATGTATGGGTTTTTTTTTTAAGAAAAACTCTCATTTTCAGTAAGCGTGGATCTCTGCATTACGGCCAAGATATTATGATTTTACAAATCAGATTTCACAGGACTTTTTCTGAAGTTTAAAAAGTTATCATATCTCACACAGGAATTAAGTCACTGCATTTCACTCTGTTGTTGAAAAATTATTTGAAAATCCATGTCAACATTACTCATTATTTGTTATTTAATTATTATCCCAATTTTACCTCAATGTCTTGTTCATGTTCAATTGCTTTTACTGCGTTGGTCGTGTAAGCAATGGTTTTCTCCTCCAACTGTTTCTCCACTGTGGACAGCTGCGATTTTGTTTTCCTTAGCTGTCAAACAGATGGGTAAGGGTATATTAAAGTATTCTGAAATAATCAATTTGTCATAGGATATGAACACAATAGCTAGATGACTAAGTCTGTTTTCCAGATAATTTAATTTAAATTTGGCTTTGTATTCAGACACACCCTCCCTTTACTTGTATTCCTTTTAAACTGATGTGCCACTTTTGACAAAACTTAAAGTTCACACACTGCTGCACACAATTATCTGAACCTTGTTTTAAGTGGTCAGAAAATTGTAGATTCCTGATTTCCAATATGCATGCACATTGGGTGAGGTTTCTAACTAGGGAGCATAGAGTCAAACAATTATCGTTATTTTATAATCAGAAACAGGGTTTAAAAAATCATCACAGGAGCCTTATATGTAGTTTATTCACACAACAATGTTATTATAGCTTGTTAACTATATTTAATTGTATGCAGGCAGTGAGCATTAGCTGGGATTTCACTTATGCTCCTATAAATAGGAAGCGATGGTTGGAGTTAGAAGGTGTGTGTTTGTAATGTGTATTTCTGTAAAGAAATACTTATAAATATGTAAAGATTGGCTCTAATTATATCCTTTACCACATGGCTTTTTGGAATTTTTGGTTGCTACTTTCTCCTTTAGAAGAACATTACACTTTTAGCACCAAGTCAAGGATTGATAACTGACCAGCTTGGTCCCTGATCAAAAGGCATTCAAGTCCACAGATAAAGACTTACTGCGTAACAGGTTACTGAAGCATCAGGCTTTGTTTATGGCTGACTTAACATTTGTTTTGATTGTAAAAATAATTATTTCCAAACTTTTGAGGATCCAAATATATCACAAAAATAATTAAAAACAAAAAACTGCGGATGCTGGAAATCCAAAACAAAAACAGAAACAGAAATACCTGGAAAAACTCAGCAGGTCTGGCAGCATCGGTGGAGAAGAGCACAGTTGACGTTTCGAGTCCTCATAACCCTTCAATAGGACTCGAAACGTCAATTGTGCTCTTCTCCGCCGATGCTGCCAGACCTGCTGAGTTTTTCCAGGTATTTCTGTTTCTGTTTTTGTTTTTGACAAAAATAATTAAGTTCTGCATCGTGTGCTTCCAAAATTCATAACTGCTACTCTAATAAAATTATCAACAATTTTGTGACTGAGAAAAAAGGAATATGTAACTGAGGAAATCTGAGACCAGGAGCGAGAAACTGAGTGAGACCCGCGGGGATAAATAAAGTGGTGGCAGAGAAGGCCTGAGACCAGGAGCGAGAGCTGAACAGCAGGGAAAAATAGAGCTAAATGGGAGTGGATTGCTCAGATCCAAGGGAAAGAAAAAAATCCAAGTGTGATATCATTGGAAAGCAGGTAAGTAATTGGTTAACGTAATACTCTAATTTCTCTCTGAACAAGGGCATTGGTTTGAACTAGGAGCCAGGAAATTAACATTTTCAATTGGGGTAAGCTTAACAGTAGTGAATTAATAATGAGTACTAGCAGAGCAGGTCTCGAGGCATTAACAGAAATTATGAGTTATACAAGGTACTAACTAAATTTTAAAAGAGGGAATAGAGTTTTATTTTAAGATCATGGATGAGCAGCTGAAACTTGTTGCTTGCAATTCCTGCCCCATATAGGAATTTCAGGACTTCATGTCTTGGACCACATGTGAAGAAGTGTATCCCACTGCTTGAGCTTGAGCCCCAAGTTTCTGAGCTTCAGGGACAGTTGGAGTCGCTGTGGAACATCAGGAAGAATGAGAATTTCCTGGATCATACGTTTTAGGAGATGGTCACCACACCAGCAAAGAGGGTTCAGGAGAGCAGGTGGGCGGCCAGTAGGAAGTGTAGGAAGAAGCAGGAAGTGCAGAAGTCTTCTGGCTGTGTGCCACTCTCAACCCAGTACTCAGGGTTGGAGACTGCTGGGCATGGCAGCACCTTGAAGGAGTGCAGCCCAGACCATGGCACCAATGGGCAAGGACAGCATGGGGGAAGAGGGGAAAGGGGCAAAACAGCAAAGAGTAGAAATGCAATTGTTGCAGGAGATTCTATAGTTAGGGGGATATACAGGCCTTTCTCTAACCATCATCATGAGTCCTGCATGATGTGTTGCCTCCCTGGTACCAGGATAGAGGACATCACAGAGAGGGTGCAGAATATTCTGCACAGGAAACAGCGTAAGCCAGAAGTCACGGTACACTTCAATACCAACAACATAGGATCTCAATACCTGATCTCTCTATGGTCAGACTTTCAGGAGCTAGGGAGAACATAAAAAGCAAGGCCTTCAATGTAGTAATCTCTGGAATAATCCAAAAGCCATGAAGTAGTGAAAGTAGAAATAGAAGATAAGAGAAGATCAAGTGGCTTAAAGCACAGTGCAGATGTGAGGGCTTCAAATTCTTGAGGCATTGAGACCAGATCTGAAGCAGAATTCAAAGGCAGGTATTCAAAGGGGATGGGTTGCATCTCAGCAGGAGTGGGATCAATGTCCTCGCAGGGAAGTTCAACCATATGGGTATAATGGAGAGTTTAAACTAAATTGGCAGGGGGGGGTGGTGAGCACTGGTGTTTAGAAGCAGAAAAGAGGAATAAAGGTGTATTAAGGAGCAAGTGTTGGATAGTACTAAAGAAGGAAGTAGTACCATATTAGATAGGAGATAGAGAGATAGCGGAGCAAATCTACAGAGAAATCAGAGAGATTTGCAGGGAAGAGAGAGTGGTGATGTTGAGGAGACTTTATCCCAATTGATATTTGGGTAACTAATGTTAACATCTGAGGATACGAATTAGGAGCAGGAGTCGGCCACTCCGTCCCTCGAGCCTGCTCTGCCATTCAATCAGATCATGGCTGATCTGAATGTAACCTCAACCCACATTCCTGCCCACCCCAATAACCTTTCACCCCCTTGTTAATCAAAGATCTATCTAACTCTGCCTTAAAAATATTCAAAGATTCTGCTTCCACCACCTTTTGAAGGAGAGTTCTAAAGACACTCAACCCTCAGAGCAAAAATTTCTCTTCATCTGTCTTAAATGAGCGACCCCCTTATCCCACATCTCATGAACAAATTTTAAAAATAGGCATTTAAATATAAAAATCCAGTAATATTGCCCAAGTCAAACTGATGTAGCTTCAATAAAGGCATACCACATGACCTCTAACTCTCTTCCATTCTGCTATGGAAATCCAAGACTTCAGAACTACTTGTTGCAACCCAAGACTTTTCTGGCTTGACAGGATGGCGGGTTCAAACTGCATCTTCTCCCAGCTCAGCTCCAGCTACAGCTAACAGCCCATAGCTACCCTAGGCTCTCTACAGTAACTCTAAAATACATTTTTTTCCTTTCATCTCAGGTTCCATTGTTCTTACACCTCTTTGAAACTCAAATTCTTTCAAATATAAAATCTTTCATGCCTCTATTTTGACTTTGCTTTCAGGTCAATAAAATATAATATCCCCTCTTCTGTTTACCTATGGAACTCCTGCAAGATGCAAACATGTTTATTTCCACCTCTGACTTCCCTTTGGCATTCAAACAAACTCTCAACTTATCTAAAAATGTAAATGTTAGATCTAACCTATTCACTTATACCTGAAACCTAACACTGCTATCCTTTTCATGTTTAAGACCCTCCAGACAAACTGTCTCCTAGTAACCTTGCTAGGTTAATTAAATCATTTACGCACACACACATTCTTTACAGAATAACACAATATTCCCCAAAAATATTAAAAGTATCACCCATGATTGCTGCAGAAGTTTTCATAAAAGCCCCCATTATTTCTTCCTTTATTTTCCATCCTACAGTGTAGTTACTGTTAGGGGACCTATAAACCACTCCCACAAGTGACTTCTTACCTTTGCTATTTCTTAACTCTACCCAACTGATTCTACATCTTGATCCTTAGAACTAAGGTAATCTCTCCCGATTGTACTAATGTCACCCTTAATTAACAGAGTTACCCACTACCTTTTCCTAGCTTCCTGTCCTTCAAAATGTCAAGTCCCTTTGAATATTCAGGTCCCAGCCTTGGTCACCGTGTGCCCATACCTCTTGAAATGGCTTTCATCTCTTTATTGCTATATTTATTTCTATCTGTGCTGACAATTCATCTGATTTGTTACAAATGCTATGCGCATACAGGATCAGAGCCTTTACTTCTGTCGTTTTGCAAACTCTGGCCTTATCAGCTGGTGCACTCTTATGTTTGTACGCTCTGTCCCTTCCTGCCCCACTCTGATTTTCATTACCCTTGTGACCTTGCTCTATTGATTGTCCTTTCCATTTAATTTACCACACCTTCCCTCACGTGATCCCTGCCACCACCACCCCCCACCCCTATATAGGTTAAAGTCCTCTCTACCACCCTAGTTCTACGACCCACCAGAACACTGATCCCAGCACAGTTCAGGTGAAAACCATCCCAACGGTACAGCTCCCACATCCCCTAGAACTGCTGCCAGTGCCCCATGAATCGAAACCCATCCTTCACATACAAATCTTTGAGCCATGCATTGAACTCCCCAATCTTATTTATCCTACACCAATTTCTTGTTCTCAGAGGTCATTATCTTTGAGATCTTCCCTATAAATTTAGCCCCTAGTTGCCCAGACTCCCTCTGTCATTAGTACCTACATGGACCACGACAACTGGATCCTCCTCCTTCTACTGCAAGTTCCTCTCCAGCCTCAAGGAGATCTCCCAAACCCTGGCACCGGGCAGGCAACACGACCTTCTGAACTTTCACTCTCAGCTACAAAAACACTGTCTACCTCCCTGACTATACTGCCCCCTCCTATCACTATGTTCCTATTTACTCCCCCTGCTTGAACGGCTTCCTATACCACAGTGCCATAGTCAGTTTGCTCATCCACCCTGCAGCCTCTGCTCTCATCCATATAAGCCGAAAGAACCTCAAACCTGTTGCGCAATTGCATGGGCTGAGGCTTCTCCACTTCTGCTTCCTTGATCCCCATACCTTCCTCACTTGCAGTCACACCCCACCCTATCCCTGACAACTGAGCAAATCAGAAGGCCTTATCCTAAGAGGTGCGACTGCCTTATGGCACAAAGTATTGAGGCAACTTTCCCCCTCCCTCACGCATCGCAGTGCCTATAGCATGGCCTCCAGCTCATTCGAGCCGTAGACACTTATTGCAGACATGGTTGCTGTGGATCACATTGGTGTCCAGAGTACCCACAAACTGCGGCTGCAACACATGCCTCGCCATCCTTATTTTGTTTAATTTAACTAATAAATTTTCTTAATTAATTTAATTAATAAATACCTCTTCTCACCACAACTTACCATACTAATTTAAACATTAGTAATACAATAGACCTTATCACTTAAAAATAAGACAGTAGACTCACCAGCTTCCTACTTCCATCTCTTAATTAATTAGAAGGTACTTAAGGGTATTTGAAATATTTTTATGTTTTTCTAATTTCCAGCTGTTTACACTTGCACCTTCATAGCAGTGTACTAACCTAGTTATTCACCGACACTCCCTAACAGCAGCTCACCATCCAATCAACTTATGGCTTTCCTGTGATGCCACTTTGATTTTTCTCTCTTGAAACTCAGTCAAATGGGCCAAGTGGACCAAGTCTCTGTGGAGGAACACTTGAGTAACAGTGATCATCATATCATAAGGTTCAGATTAGTAATGGGGAAGAGCAAGGAACAATCTAAAGTAGAACCTCTAAATTGGAAGAGGGCTAACTTCATTTGGATGATAGGGGATCTAGCCAAGGTAAAAATTGAATCAAAGACTGATATGAAAAACCGTAACAAAACAAAAAGGTGATCTTTAAGGAGATGTTGTTTCAGGAGGCAATGGGAGGAAGAAGTTAGTTACACAGCCGGGGTAATGACATGAAATGCTGCCTAAGAGGGTAGTGGGAGCAGAGACAATGATTTCAAAAGGTAATTTGCTGGGTCCTTCAGGGAAATAAACTTGCAGGGTTACAGGATACAGTGGAGGGGATTGGACTGACTGGATTGCTGTACAGAGCCGGCATGGACTGGATAAGCCAAATGGCCACTTTCTCTGCCGTTATGACTCTATGATGGCAATTTCAATAACATGGAAACCTTTTAATTCAGACTTGTATGATCTCGTTCGAGACCAGTAATGTATTTTTAAAAAAGAAATCCAAATCCCAGTTAACTACTCAAAGAATATAGCCACAAGGTCCATGGTTTAAAACAGATGTTTTACAATGCAAGAGTCAAACAAAGCTAACACTAAATACTATCTTACGTGGCAACCTATACTTTTCAAACCCAGAATCAACATAAGTTAAACATGAACTAGCAGGCAAATTTCAGTCAATTATAAATTATAAATTACACATTAAGTGGCAGATATAACAAAGGCAGATCCTAGAAATTGGCTTAGCAGTCCACTAAATATTTTTTTTTAAAAAATCATTCATGGGATGTGGGCTTCGCTGGCTGGGCCAGCATTTATCACCCATCCCTAATTGGCCTTGAGAAGGTGGTGGTGAGCTGCCTTCTTGAACCTCTGCAGTCCATGTGGTGTAGGTACACCCACAGTGCAGTTAGGGAGGGTGTTCCAGAATTTTGGCCCAGCAACAATGAAGGAACGATGATATATTTCCAAGTCAGGATGGGGAGTCATCAAGTTCAGTTAAGTCCTTCAAAACTTCTGTTCCTCGCGAAGAATTTCAGCTCCTCTTCTAGGACTTCAGCCTGATCCCCAGCTGACAGCAGCACACAACCAAGCCAAGTTCCACAGGCACGGTCCTCACCACAAATGGCAGTCACCACTAATAACACATCTCCTCAACCATGCTTACGACGGTCTGGATGGCGTAGATCTATCAATGCTATCTTCGAGTAACAGAACCAGCTGCAGCAACCATATCTTTGCTTTACCTCTCTTTCTGTATCTCACCTCTGTCTTCTCCAGCCTGCCTGTACTGCACTGGAATCATCATCAGAGCTCTGACGACTCTGTGTCCTTCTATTAGATCTCAACCAGTTTCAGTCTTTCCAGGAGTTTTGGTTTCCAATCTCAATTTCAGTCTTAGTTTCCTTAAGAAATGGAAGGATCAGTTTCCACTTTTCAGTTAGGGTCTGTCTTAAAAACTACAGGTTTTAAAACCATTAATTCCATCACAAGTAGCACAAAACTTGAGGTGCCAATCAAAGACAAATGTAAGTTTCTAGTGAAATAAGAAAATTAAGCATTTTATAAAAATTACAGTGGAGTTATCTATAATCTACGGAGATATAGGGGTAGATCATTTTGCCCCTTGAGCCTGTTCTGCTAATTCAATGAGATCATGGCTGATCTGCGATCCAACTCCATATAGCCACGTTTGCCCTAGATCCCTTTGTTAATCTTTGGTTAACTAAAATCTCTCAATCTCAGTTATAAACTTAACAACTGATGAAGCGTCAATCGTCATTTGCAGAAGAGAGTTCCAAAGTTCTACCATCCTTTGTGTGCAGAAGTGTTTTCTAGTTTTGCTCCTGAAAAGTCTGGCTCTAATTTTTTAGGTAGTTTCTATGTACCCTATCGGTTCCCTTGATATGTTGAAAACTTTGATCAAATTACTTCTCTACCTGCTAAATTTCAGGGAATACAACCTTAATTCATTGAATCTCTCCTCATAATTTCATCCTTGGAGTCCAGTTATCATTCTGGCAAATCTGCACTACTTTCCCTCCAAGACCACCATATCTTTCCTAAGGTATGGTGCCCAGAACTGCTCACAATATTTCAGCTAACTAGCTACTATGAATAGTGTGTTCCAAGGGCAGCTGCAGTATTGAAGGAGATCACAGAAACAAGAAGGAGCAAGGCTATGAAAGATTTTAAACATGGAGGAGCAAAGTTTTAAATTTAAGGCTTTGAGAGGTCAGGAGCTAATGTAGGTCAGAAAACACAGGGATCAGGGTGGGCAGGGCTTGGTACAGGAGAAAATATAGGCAGCAGGGTTTTGGATGGGCTGAAGAAGTGCATGGACAGGGGATGGCCAGTGTAGCACAGGAACAGTCAATAGACTGAAAATGACAAAGGCATGGATGAGGGTTTCAGTAGCAGATGGGCTGAGGTATGGGCAGGAGAGTGATATTATGGAGGTGGAAGCAGGCAGTCTTTGTGGAGAGAAGAAAGAGAAAACAGTAAACATGTCATCACTGTCTAAGTGCCATGAATGTCTCAGGTGACCATGGTCTTCCAAACTTTCTGATCATAGCAACAGTGGATGACTTCATTGTTGGCGTTCTAGTTCAACCCAATCTTTAATGTTGTCTAGCTGCTTCCTTCACTGTTCGGCCTCTTGCTCTTCTTCCCTTAATCCTTCCAGTGGCGATAAGGGGGCCCAACCCTTCTGCACAGATAACATGTCGAAAGAACTCCATTTTTCTTCTTATGATATAATTTAAGAGTTCTCTTGTTCTTCCAGCCTCATTCAAAACTTCATGAGTTCTTTTCTCCACCCACCTTACTCTTAGAATCCTTTTCAAGCACCATATTTCAAAGCTGTTGATTTTCTTTTCTTCCTCTGTCCCAATGCTGCAACCTTCACATCCATACTTCATTACTGACCAGGCATAACATTTTAGTACGTCGATTCTCATTTCAAGACCCAAGCTGACATTTCTTAGAATGTTACTTAAAAACACTTTTGGCTTGTCCAATCCTTTTTCAGGTTTCAGTACTGCTTTTGACATTGGATATTACTGTGTTTCCTAGATAGTTGAATTGAATGACGCGTTCTAATTTGCTTCCAATTACTGTGATGTTGCACACTGGAATGTCCTCTCTTTGTCATTACCATAGTGTACATTTTCTTGCAGTCAAGTGTAAGCCTGTATCTACCTACCACTTTCCTTTATGACAGTGTTGAATAATCTTTACAAGTATTCATTTGTTGCTGTGAGTACCATGTCGATGACATAGCAGATGTCATTGATGACTCTCCCTCCTATCTTTATATTATCGATCGCTTCAATTCCTCTAAGAATGCATTCACTGTATAGGGAGGAACAGTCTGGTGACAGGACACAGCCTTTTTTAAACCCCTCTTTATTGCTTCTTTCTTGTCAATGTT
The DNA here is from genome assembly GCF_964194155.1 of Cetorhinus maximus. NCBI lineage: Eukaryota > Metazoa > Chordata > Chondrichthyes > Lamniformes > Cetorhinidae > Cetorhinus > Cetorhinus maximus. The sequence continues at coordinate 18,983,482 of NC_135895.1, read as the reverse complement.
AATGTTTTCCAGCATTTTCATGAGGTGACTGTTGGACTTTATTAAATGTTTTAGTATAATTAATAAAATATAGGTAGTGGTTGTTTTGACATTTCAATGGCTCATTCTGAATCTGACCATTGGATAAGCATGTATCTCATAGAAAATTCTATGTACAAATGTACTGATTTAAAATGATACAGAACCCTCTTCACAAGGGATCCTGTGTTTCCTAAATACATTTCTGTCAGTAAGGGAACCAGATAAATGTAATATTTTATGTTTAATTATACATATTTTTTATGAAGCCAGAGTGGTGGATATCTTCCTAGCAAGGTGAAGGAAATCCTGGCACCCAGAAAATTTAAAAACAACATGTAATCAACGTACATCCAGATACAATAGGTTATTTATCAACTTGTCTGGCAAGTTCCAGAAAGCTGACAATCATAGTTATATCCTTTCCTCAGGATCCAAGAAACAGACAGTCACTATAAGTGTTGCTACCGAAAACAAATGGATAAAATGGAAGGAAAATCTACTTCCGTACTGTACGTCTAGAGACTGTATTTCAATGACTGCAGTAACATGTAAATAAGTGATGTAACTGGTCTCTTTAACATAAGCCACTGGCTTTGCTGTAAAAGTAGTCAACTAACAAACTTGTTGTAAAGAAGAGTAAAGGTCTCTCAGTGTGTTCAAAATTCAATTCAGTTGATCCTGGGAAGACAATCTACTCCATTTGAATCTGCTAACTCACGAGGAGGTGCACACACAGAAAAGTGAAATTCTTTGGGCGTTTTAATTCCTGTGAAAGTATTGCATCAATCTTGCAAACAAAGTGTATAATGTGCATTATATTTTATTTGTGATAGAATTTCAAAAAGGTGCATCCCAGGGAGGATACTCCTAGTTCACCAGTTTTGAGTCCATTGATCTAAAGCCCAGGGTCTTTCTTGCCCCCTATGCAATCCGATATACAAAGTTCTGCCCATGGAGCCAGAGTTGAATTAAACATCAGCAGAGCTGGCAAAGTATTATGGATTTTCTTATTTTATAATTAAGCAAGAAGTGAAAGTTAAAAGTGCTGTTAAAATAAAGCAAATTGTTGTGCTTGCCTGTTACTTTCGATAAATATATGTTCTGTAGTTTATAGCCTTAGCAAACAACTAATCGTTCACTCTACCATTTGGGCTTGCAAAGTATCAACAAATCAGGGTTGCATTTCAATTCCTAGGGCGGGATTTTCCAGCCCCATCCGCCATCAGGATTGTCCAGTCCCACCGAAAGTCAATGGACTTTTGGCTGGGCTGCTGAATCTCTGTGGCAGGTCCTGCTACCTTGGGGTCGGAAAATCCCTAGACTCACTATGTTGCCAGATGTAGAAGGTACACTGCTTTGAAGGGAACAGGGGATCACTTACGCACACTGTCTTTGATGCTGAGCACAAGGAAAATCTAAGACAAACATAATAACAGTTAAGCCAGAGAGTTGCTGAGTTAACAATATCATTATGCTTCACAGATCAGCTTGCTCAGGGACATTCAAAAGCAGATTTTTTTTATGAAAGATTTTTAAACTTACTGAAACAGTTGTTGAAAACAGGTCACTGGTTAGCTATGCCTTGGAATGTTAATGCTACTTTTTATAGACATGGAAGAAAAACAGGGAAATGAACATTCTAAAAAGCTTTTAGCATTTCTTTTGGTTGCCCTATGTAGTTGATTTTTCTGTGCATTCAAAAATTATTGAAGGTGATTGTTCGTGATGTAAATGTATAGTTCTACAATCTCAGCACTGTAATTTACACCTAATAACTCATCCAAGTCTTAACAGTCTAGAAATACAGACAATTCAAAAGTATATACTTACGCCCAAACATTTTTTTTTAAAGTTGCAAACTGATTACAAAAGAACCAAGGGTGGCGGTAGTGGCACTGCTAATACTGCTATCACCACAAAATCATGTATATATTGCCATTTATCATCAAGTAATCATTATTTTTTAAAATCTGAATTACCCATACTTGTATGTCAACAATGAAACTCAGAATCAGAGCACTAATAAATCAGCACAGCTGGTAAGCAAATCCCACAATTGCTAAGTAGATAAAATGCATCAAAAGTACTCTTGAACTGGTTTATACTGATCAAAGGTTCTCTAGATTCAATCTCCAATAATCGGGAAAGTTGATGACATGTCTACTGTTCTGACTGACATTACCATTACTCGAGAGTGGAGAGGGGTGGGGAGGAGGGAGCCAACTCAATCAGCACTCCTGCTTAATTTCCAAGTCCACACAAGAAAGTTCATGCATAACAATCAAAACAAGGACATGTCATTCACCTATGACACCTCTCATGATAAATTAACCTCACAAATCAGAAACATCCATTTGGACAAGACAAGAAAAAAAAAAATCCACGTACTAAAATGGAGTTGTGGACTCTATCTGGATGTGTAATTTACGCACCTCCTCTTCCACCTTTCCAATGCATTTGCTTTTTTCCGACAGTTGCTCTTGTATCTGCTGAAAATTATTTATCTGTTCAGTCATCCGAGTCTGTAACGTTGAGATTGTAGCCTCTGCCTCTAATAATTCTGCCTGCAGCTTCTCAACTTCTATTTGTCTATATCGCTCTTCTTCTAAGTGCTGGTCCAGTGACTTCCCGGCATCTGACAAATCATCAGAAATAGCAAAAGAAAAAAAATATTGTCATTTTACAAACCTAATAAAGTATCATCAGTAACAATGCCCAAGAGCTTTTGTTTCAAAAGAATGTAAAGAAGAAGTGCTGAGTTAGTTGATCTCAACACTGTAGTAGGGGAGATCTCAGCATGATGGAGCTGGGGAGAAGCAGGCAGGGCTCCAGATCACTTTTTGATCACTTGTTACCAAGTGTGAGCAAATGATCATCAAGACAAAATTGAGCATGCTAACGTGTCTCTGAAAACAGTTATCTCCCATCTAGAGAAATCAGAATTTAGATCAAAGAGACTTTTCATTTTCTCTGGATGTTGCATTACCATGGTGTCAGCCTATAGTAACAGAAGCTTGGTCACATCCAAAGAACAACCATCTTCTGATTATTATATTTTATGCCAGCTGTACTGATCAGCACTGCAAAATTCATTTGATGTGTTTGTGCTGATGTAAAATCCCTTTGCAAAGGATTAAGGCATATACTATCTGGTTGACCTCTGTGCTTGAAATCTCATAAATAAGGCAACACTGGACAAGTTATAAATCTTCAATCTCCCATCGTTTCTTGTCATTTTCACTAACAGGAATCAGGATTATAGTACTGGAGCAATAGCACTCAAAAGATTTCAGTAGAAGAAGAGACAAATCTTCCCTACAAGAGGCAGGTACAGACTGAACAATTGTTTAAATCCTTGGCAAAGGTTTCTGCACTAGTCACATCTTACCATCCATGGTTAACTAAAGAAATTAAGGAAAGCATCAAACTAAAAGAAAAAGCATACAACTCTGCAAAGATGAGTGGCAGGATTGGTCAGAATATAAAAGGACAGAGAATGACACAAAGGTTAACCAGGAGAAAGAAATTAGAGTATGAGAGAAAGCTAGCTAGAAATGTAAAAATGGATAGCAAAAGCTTCTACAGGTATTTAAAAAGGAAAAAATTAAAGTGCGTGTTGGTCCTCTAGAGAGTGACAGTGGGCAGTTGACAGTAGATAATAAGGAAATGGTGGAAGAAATTAACAAAAATTTTGCTTCTGTGTTCACTATAGAGGATACAAAAAACATTCCAGTAATAGCTGCAAATCAGGAGGTGAATGGAAGAGAGGTACTTGGTGAAATTGAAATCGCTAGGGAAACAGTGCTGAGCAAATTGATGGAGCTGTGGGCTGGCAAGTCTCCAAGTCCTGATGGACTACATCCTGGGTCTTAAAAGGGGTGGCTAAGGTGGTAGTCAATGCACTGGTGTTAATTTTCCAAAATTCGCTTAATTCTGGAAAGGTTCCATCAGATTGGAAAGTAGCAAATATAATCCCTCTATTCAAGAAGGGAGGGAGGCAGAAAACTGGAATCTAGAGGCCGGTTAATTTGACGTCTATCATGGGGAGGTTGTTAGGATCGATCATTAAGGAGGAGGTCATAGCTGGGCACTTAGAAGAGTTCAAGGCAATCAGGAAGAGTCATCATGCTTTTGTGGAAGGAAAATCATGTTTAACCAATTTATTGGAGTTTTTTGAAGAAGTAACATGCATGGTGGATAAAGGGGAGCCTGTAGGCATACTGTACTTGAATTTCCAGAAAGCATTTGATAAGGTGCCACATCAATGGTTATTACAAAAAATAAAAGCACATGGTGTTGGAGGTAACATATTAGCATGGATAGAAGATTGGCTGGTTGGCAGAAAACAGTATGTATAAATGGGTCTTTTTCGGATTGGCTGGAAATGACGAGCAGAGTCCCACAGGGGTTTGTGCTGGGGCCTCAACTTTTTACAATTCACATCATGACTTAGATGAGGGGAGTGGAGGCACGGTAGCTAAATTTGCAGATGACACAAAGATAGGTAGGAAAGTAGGTTTTGAAGAGGACATGAGGAGGTTGCAGACAGATACAGGTTGAGTGGGTGGGCAAAGATCTGGCAAATTGAGTTTAATGTGGGAAAATGTGAAGTTGTTCACTTTGGCAGGAATGGTTAAATGGACAACAGCTGCATAATTCTGAGGTGCAGAGGGATCTATGTGTTCTAGTATATGAGTCACAAAAAGTTAACTTACAGGTACAGCAAGTAATTAAGAAGGTTAATGGAGTGCTATCCTTTATTACAAGAGGAATTGAACATAAAAGTAAAGATGTTACGCTTCAGTTATACAGGGCTTTGGTGAGACTGCACCTCGAACACTGTGTGCAGTTCTGGTCTCCTTCTTTAAGGAAGGATGTAAATACATTGGAGGTGGTTCAGAGGTGGTTTACTAGGTTGATACCTGGAACGACTGGGTTGTCTCATGAGGAAAGGCTGGACAGAAAGGGCTTGTTTCCTCTGAAGTTCAGAAGAGTGAGGGGTGATTTGATTGAAGTATACAAGATCCTGAACGGCCTTGACAAGGTGGACATGGAAAGGATGTTTCCTCTTGTGGGTGAGTCCAGAGCTAGGGGGCACTGTTTTAAAATTAGGGGTCACCCTTTTGGGACTGAAATGAAGAGAACTTTTTTCTCTCAGATGGTTGTGCAACAGGAACACTCTGCCTCAGAAGGCAGTGGAGGCGGGGTTATTGAATATTTTTAAGGCAGAGATAGATAGATTCTTGTTAGGCAAGGGAATCAAAGGTTATTGAGGGTAAATGGGAATGTGGGATTCAAAACACAAGCAGATTAGCCATGACCTTATTGAATGGCGGAGCAGGCGCGAGGGGCTGAATGGTCTACTCCTGTTCCTATTTCTTATGTTCTTATGTTTCTAATTTTGTTTTTAAAGTAAAACTACTTTTTAAGTGAAAAGGAAAAAATGAGCCTCCTTCAATCGCCATCTAAACAGTCTCTATTTCCCTGACTAGGCAATTTTCCTTCAGTGCCTTCCTGAAGACACACTCTTCAAACAAATGGTGTTGTAATTTATGAAATATGGGATGAAATAGCTAATTCATCACTTACAAAAGGATAAAGACAGTCCTCCTCCTTCAGGTACCAAGCCCTAAGAGGGAATCGACAACCATGGACTTCCATTGGATTGGTCCATGGTTATGCTTGGCAAAGTACTGCAGTGATTTGCCAAAGCTTTCTGCCGTTGGCCGACCAGTAAACTCTCCTGCTCTCAACCACCTTCCATCGGGCAGAATGGAACGATTTACAGGCTGATAATCAACCCATTTGGCCAGGTTCTGAATGCAGCTTCCACGGCCATCGAGTCCTGAAGTGGGACTTGAACCCGTGCTTCTGGCCCAGAGGTAGGGACGCTACCCTTATGCCACAAGACCTCAATGACTTCCACTCCGGCCTGCTGAGAAATGTGCAGCGTAGCTGCTCTGGTAGTCCCTTCAGTGCAGTGAAGGATCATTAGGGGAAGTGAAGCCATCCCCATTCTTTACAGCACTACCTGCCATAAGCTGGTAAGTTTAAAAGTCCCAGCCACTTTGATAGGAGAGAAGGTAAGATGATGAGGGTTTAGGGTGATCAAACAGGGGTGGGGGGGTAGGTGTGAGGAATCAGGTAGTCGGAGGGGTTAGAGGGATGGTAGTGGGGGGTTAGTTGGGGGGTGTAACTGGAGGGCGGTCGAGTGCTCAGATGTGGGCAGGGGTAGTCGGAGAGTGGGGGGTCTGGGGCGTAGTCCTGACAAAACCTAAAGCTTAAAATCTTTACTATTGTGCTATGGTTAGATTGTTACTTTCATATTTATTCTCTGCTCCATCTCAAACAAGTGCCAACTTACCTTTCTTATTTCTGTCTGATATTAATTCTGGGCTGGTTCTATCCAACAATTCGCAATTTCTGCCTGAAGTGTCACCACATTCTTGCTTTGAGAATTTACTGTTCATCAGGCTTGATTTCAGCTTTTGAATTTCAGCATCTTTCATGGCTAGTTTAATGCTAAAGGAGAAGAACTTTAGCCCATCAAAGCTATAAACTGACATTGTAAAAAATAAAAATTCCTTGACCAGGTCTGTACTTGCAAGCTATCATAAAACATATTGTAGAGCACAGAAGACAAGTAAACATCATTCTTCATTGGATTCATACACAAATTTTCAAAATAAAGGTACCACATAGTAGACTCATGATTAAATGTTAGAGCATGTGAAGTTAGGGGGCAGCTAGCTGAATGGATAGCAAACTGGCTAGAAAGCAGAAAACAGAGTAGGGTTTAAAATTTGTTACTTAGGCTTGCAAATAATGATGGTGGTGTTCCACAGGGATCAGTGCTAAAACAATTATTGTTCACCACTTACATAAATGATCTGGACTCTGGAATCAAGAGTACAATATCAAATACTGCAACCACACCAAATTGGGGAATATCATTTATAAGAAGGAAGACTGACAAAATACCACAAGACACTAAAGTTTGCTAAATGGGCATGCAGGTAGCAAATGCATTTCTATATGGGCAAGTGTAGAGTGGTCCAGTTTGGCATGCAGGATAAAGAGGCCTCCTTCTTGGAAAAGAAATCCAAATGGATTGGAAGTGAAAGAGATCTACGGATAGAGATGTACAAAAATCAGTAAAGCTAACAATGCAGATTAACAAAACCATAAAAATGAAAATAAATCACTGGGATTCATTACTGGAGCAACAGAAACAAAGAAGTTACATTAAATATATAATACCTTGGTGAGGCCACAGTTAGAGTATCATACACTTGCTCTGCTTGTCATATTACAAAAAGGATATAGAAACACTGGAGAAATCGCAAAGATTTACAAAGATGATGCCTTAACTGAGAGGGTAACAATTATAAGGAAAAACTGAGCAGAATGGAGCTCTTTCCTCGAGAAAAAAAGACTCAGAGGGGTGACCAGGGAGGTCTTTAAAATTACTGATCTATCATTCTATTTTCAGTCATGGAAGCTGTGGTCAATGTTATCAAGCAGCACTTAGTCTCTAATTAATCTGCTCACTGGTGCTCAGTTTGGGTTCTACCAGGACCGCTCTACAGTCTTGCTCCAAATATGGACAAAATAGCTAAATTCCGGAGGTGAGATGAGAGTAACTGCCTTTGACATCAAGGCAGCATTTGGCTGAGTGTAGCATCAAGGTGCCCTGGCAAAATCGAAGCCAACAGGATCAGGGGGAAACTCTCCACTGGCTGTAGTCATACCTAACACAAAGAAACATGGTTATGGTTGTTGGAGGCCAATGTCTCAACCCCAGGACATCACAGCAGGAGATTCTCAGGCTAGTTTCCCAGGCCCAGCCATCATCAGCTGCTTCATCAATAACCTTCCTTCTATCATAAGATCAGAACTGGGGATGTTTGCTGATAATTGCAGAGTGTTTAATACTATTTGCAATTCTTCAGATATTCAAGCAGTTTGTGCCCACAGGAAGCAAGACCTGGGCAACATTCAGGCTTAGATTCAAGAGTGGCAAGTAACATTTGTGTCACACAAAAGCCAGGCAATGACCACTGCCAACAAGAGAGAATGTAATTGCCTCCCCTTGACCATCATCGAATCCCTCACCATCAACCTCCTGGGAGTTACCATTGACCAGAAACTATTGGACCAGCTATATAAATACTGTGGCTACAAGAGCAGGTCAGAAGCTGAGTATTTTGTGATGTGTGACTCACCTCCAGACTTCCCAAAGTCTTTCCACCATCTACAGAATTGTGATGAAATACTCTCCAATTGCCTGGATGAATGCAGCTCCAACAAGATTCAACAAGCTCAAAAATCAGTCACGACAAAGCATTCTGCTTGATTTGCATTAAATTCACTCCTCCCACCAGCACTGTTGCTGCAGTGTATTACATCTACAAGATGCGCTAAAGCACTCACCAAGGGTTCTTCAACACCTTATGAAAACTCCACGCTCGTCACCAAATATAAAGGGCAAAGGCAATAGGCATAAAGAAACATCACCACCTCCAAATCCCCCAAGTCACACACCATCCTGACTTAGACATATGTTGCTGTTTCTTCATTGTCATAGGGAGTTCTTGGATTTTAACCCAAACAATACTGTGGTAGTAACTTCACCACATGGACTACAGGAGTTCAAGGCAGCTCACCGCCAGCTTCTCTGGGAAAATAGGGATGGGTAGTAAATGCTAGCTTTACCTGTGACCCCAATATTGCGTGATTGAATACATTTTAAAAGAAAAGGTTCAAAGTAAAGAAGACAGCCACAAAATTCGGCTGTATGTTTTTGGCACTACAGGAGCCCTGAGGTGATAGAAATTGCAAAGTTCTGCTTCTGACAACCTCCTACGTAGCTTGCACTGATCATCGTTAGGAAGAACATTAGTGCAGGCCGGAAGCATGCAGAGTTGGCAGTATATGACATGAGTCAGCTTCTGTTGCTGATATGGCACCCAAACTACCATTTTGGACCTTACAAATACCATCTTCTCCAAGGGGAACAGGAGATGCAGCTATGCCTGTCCCAGCCAGCTCTTTGCTGCTGACTCCTGTTATACATCAACTTGCCCCACAAGAGAGTGGTAAGAATGTCAGTGAATGTGTTGCATTAGGTGATGTTTCCAGCTATTCAGCAATGACTGGCACATGTTAAAGTAACAAAATGTGGGCTTGAGGTTTCCAGCAGTGGTAAGTGTGTGAGGGTTAGGCATGAATCCTGATTGCCAATTGGTGAATGATGGAGGTGTGGTGCACTGAGCAGTGAGAGGTTGGTGGTCCGGTGAGTAGGAAATGGCACTGCAGATGCATTCATTGACCTTAACTATTCATGCAATGTCACTGAACTTTTATCCAGTACTGCAGCCAGGTCCTCAGTGCCAGACTCCTTGCTTGATCTTTGAAGCTATCAGCTTCCATTCCATTTGAAGTGCAAGGCTGAAAGGCTGCATTAATAGATGCAGGCTGGCTTTAACACCACCACCTGCAAGTTACCCTTCAAGTCACACACCATCCTGACTTGGAACTATATCGCCATTCTTTCACTGTCATTGGGTCAAAATCCTGGAACTCCCTTCCTAACAGCACTGTGGGTGTTCCTACAACTCATGGATTGCAGTGACACAAGAAGGCAGTTCACCACCATCTTCACTAGGGCAGTTAGGGATGGGCAATAAATGCTGGCCTAGTGACACCCACATCCCATGAACAAATATATAAAAAAGCCACAGCACATCTCACAACCAGTAAAAATGCTATGCGCTGTGGCACTTATTTGCATAGGTGGGTGCAGTGGTGGTGAGGGGATTATACTGGAGAAATTAGAACCAGTAATTCTTCTGAACATTGGTTTGACCTGGAATGACATTCTACCCTTCCTACATATCCTCCTGTGCTCTTGTTGTTTGGTTTCCAGGAAGGGTCCAGTTACTTTTCTCCATTATCCACAGAAAGCTTGTGCTTTGGACACTAGGTGGTGCAATAGCATAGAGCACAGTATTTTTCTCTCTAGATTTCTACAATAGTCTTGGGATTCAGCTGAAGTTAGTAAAGCAAGGATCACAATTCTGCCAGTTACTAGGGTTCTATGTGGAAGGCTCAACCCAGCTTCAGGTGGGCTTCAGTCCACTGCACCAAACTGTGTGACTCAAATCATCACTCTTGCTCAGGCAGATCTCAAAGGTGGTTTCAGAATGTCCATACTGGCCAATTCTGGCAGTGCTGCCCACAGACGAATACAGCCCATAGTTTCTTTGATCTGATTCACCAGCTCCTGCTGTTTACTGTCTTGGGACCATAGAACCATAGAAAGGTTACAGCACAGAAAGAGGCCATTCAGTCCGTCATGTCTGTGCCAGCCAAAAAATAAAATCTAGCCGCCCATTCTAATCCCACCTTCCAGCACCTGATCCATAGCTATGCAGGTTACAGCACTTCAGGTGTAGATCCATGTATCTTTTAAATGAGTTGAGGGTTAGCCTTGCCAGTCATGCCAACGTCCCATGAAAGAATAAACAATGCATTACCTCACACTTGTCTGGATTGAATTCCATTCTCCGCCCACTCAACCAAACCACTGATATCATTCTGGAGTCAGCAGCTACCCTCTTCACAATCAACCACGCAGCCAAATTTCCCAATCTTCTTTGCATTCATGTGCACACCCCTTTTCAACAGCTCTAACTTTCAGCCACTGAGAGAAGAAATGGCTACTCTCTGATAAAAATTGCTCTCTGATGTTCCTGGATTTGACAAGTCTAAGAGGAAGAAACGGAGTTCGCTTTTTGTGTGAACATAGGGGATTTTGCTCTGCCTGCGTCCTTCATTCAATCTCTGGATGTGCCTGTTGCTGACAAGGACAATGTTATTGTCCATCCCTGGCTGCCTCAAACGCCTGGCTAGCTAGCCACTTCAGAGAACAATTAAGAGTGAACTTTGATGTTGTGGGACTGGAGTCACAAATAGATCTGAACTATATGACCACAGGGGTGGTGGGTTTCTTTCCCTAAAAAAAGTCATTCATGAACCAATTAGGTTTTTATGACAATTTCACAGCCCCATGGTCACTTTAATTGACACCAGCTCTTATTTCCACATTTTAGAAAAACTGAATTCAAATTCACAAACTGCCACACAGGGATTTAAACTCACATTCTTTGGATTTTTCATCCAGGCCTCCTGATTATTAATCCAGTAACAGAACTATGACACTACAGTACCCACGTGGGCTTTACTTACAAGGATCTCACTTGCGTGTTTGGATTCTTGCCTTTTTTTTGTGTGCAAGAGCTAATGTTATTGCATCATTTTATGCAGCCCGCTCATTGCTTTTGTTACATCTAGGCAATTTCTAACTTCAAAAGGTTGGATATTCTTAGAGTTCTCCTTAAAAGTTCAAGGTAAGACACATTGTTGGACAGAATAGGAGGAACCACGTGCCTTTCCAGGTAGGGTACACTTGATATACACTTTCAGACACACGTTCATCATAAAAAGGAAAAAGTTGCTCGAGTCTGTAACTCTGTCATTCCAACCTGGGTGGATTCAAAACTTTACTAGCAGAATAAAGTCTTCTCTGTGTACTTTTATGTTCCAACAAGGAAAGCTGACACTTTTTTTAAATGTCTGATTACATAGCAAATCAGTGGGAAAGACTGTCCCAAAAAAAAAAAAGCTTTGGCTATAGAATTAATCAGTGCATATTAACAGACATAAATCCTGGAAGCCCTTGTTTGTGATGAAGATACAAATGGAGTTAAAACAGGTTAAAATTTCACCCTCTAATAAAATATCTTTCTTTTAAAAACAGAACTGATGTCATAAGTTAAAATAAAAACATAGATCTGGTGTACCACAGAGGGCTAGTTAGCTCAGTTGGCTAGATGGCTAGTGTATGGTTCAGAATAATGCCAACAGCACAGATTCAATTCCTGTTCCAGCTGAACTGGACTTAGGTTTCCTCGTCCTGGCACAGAGTGGAAACCAACCAGCAAATCACCACTGACAAAAAAACTGCCAAGAAAACAGCTCAGGTTGAAGCATCACCAGACAATGAGCCAAAAATCTGCCTTCGGGCAGAGCACACAAGAATGAAAGAATCTAGTGTACATCCATTCTTGAAGATGCTCTTTAAAGATCAACTTCAAAATTTGTAAACGATGTTGCATTAATCAAGGCAGTTAAATAAGACCATAAGACGTAGGAGCAGAAGTAGGCCATTCAGCCCATGGAGCCTGCTCTGCCATTCAATGAGATCATGACTGATCTGATAATCCTCTACTCCACTTTCCTGCATTTTCCCCATAACCCTTGATTCCCTTACTGATTAAAAATCTGCCTATCTCAGCCTTGAATATACTTAATGACCCAGGCTCTACAGCCCTCTGCAGTAAAGAATTCCACAGATTCACTACCCTCTGAGAAGAAATCCCTCCTCACCTCTGTCTTAAATGGACGACTCCTTACTGAGATTATGCTCTCTGGTCCTAGACTCTCCCACAAGGAGAAACAACCTCTCAGCATCTACCCTGTCAAGCTCCCTAAGAATCTTATATGTTTCAATAAGGTTGCCTCTCATTCTTCTAAACTCCAATGCATACAGGCCCAACCTACTCAACCTCTCCTCATAAGAAAATCCCTCCATGCCTGGGATCAACCTAGTGAACCTTCTCTGGACTGCCTCCAGTGCCAGTATATCTTTCCTCAGTAAGGGAACCAAAACTGTTCACAGTATTTTAGGTGTGGTCTAACTAGTACATTGTATAGTTTTAGCAAGGGTTCCCTATTTTTGTACTCCGTTCCCTTTGAAATAAAGGCCAACATTCCATTTGCCTTCCCTATTACCTGCTGAATTTGTATGCTGGCTTTTTGGGATTCATGCACGAGGTCCCCCAAATCCCTCTATGCTGCAGCTCTCTTCAGTCTTTCTCCATTTAAGTAATATTCAGCTCCTCTATTCTTCCTGCCAAAGTGCATAACCTTACACTTTCCCACATTATATTCCATCTGCCATGTTTTTGCCCACTCATTTATACTTTCTATATCCCTCTGTAGACTCACCACCTATTTTTGTGTCATCTGTAAACTTGGCAACAGTACATTCATTTCCCTCATCCAAGTCTTCAATATATATTGTAAATAATTGTTGCTCCAGCACTGATCCCTGTGGCACCCCACTAGTTACAGGTTGCCAAACTGAAAATGTCCCCCGTATCCCAACTCTCTGTCTTCTATTAGCCAGTCCTCTATCCATGCTAATATACTACCCCCAACACCATGGGCTCTTATCTTATTAAGTAGTCTTATGTGTGGTACCTTATCGAATGCCTTTTGGAAATCCAAATATATTATATCTACTGGTTCCCCTTTATATATCCTACTTGTTACCTCCTCAAAGAATTCTAATAAATTTGTCAGGCATGATTTCCCCTTCATGAAGCCATGCTGACTCTGCTTGATTAATATCAGAGCATTTAGAAATGCATAATATACATCCTTTATAATAGACTCCAACATTTTCCTAATGACAGATGTTAAGCTAACTGGTCTATAGTTACCTGTTTTTTGTCTCCCTTCCTTTTTGAATAAGGGTGTTACAATGGCAGTTTTCCAATCCTCTGGGACTTTTCCAAGAATCTAAGATCTAAGGATTCTTAGAAGATTACCACCAGTTCATCCACTATCTCTGCAGCTATTTCCTTTAATATCCTGGGATGCAACCCATCAGATCCGGGTGACTTATCGGCCTTTATCCCCATTAGCTTCCCTAGTACTTTTTCTCTAGTGATAGTTATTGTATTTATCGCTCGCATCCTTTTGCCCCATAATTATTTAGTATTTTTGGTATGCTTTTAGTGTCTTCTACCATGAAGACAGATGCAAAGTATTTATTCAACTCCTCTGCCATTTTCTGGTTCCCCATTATTATTTCCCCAGCCGCATTCTCTAAGGTGCCTATCTTGACTTTGGCCTCTCTCTTCCTTGTTATATATTTAAAGAAGCTCTTACTGTCCGTTTTTATATTACTTGCCAGTTTACCCTCAAAGTTTTTTTCTCCCTCTTTATTATTTTTTTGGTCATCTTCTGTTGGTTTTTAAAACTTTCCCAATCCTCTGGCTTACCACTAATTTTTACCACATTGTATGCTTTTTCTTTCACTTTGATACTATCCTTAACTTCCTTGGTTAACCATGGTTGGTTTATCCCCTTCCGAGCATCCTTCTTTCTCACTGGGATATATCTTTGTTGTGAGTTATGAACTATTTTCTTAAACGTCTGCCACTGTTCATCAACTGTCGTTTCTGCTAAACTCCTTTTCCAGTCCACTCCAGCCAACTCTGCCTTCATTCCTTTGTAATTACCCTTATTTAAGTTTATCACAGTTGATTCCAAACTAAGTTTCTCACTCTCAAACTGAATGCTAAATTCCACCATGTTATGGTCACTGTTTCCTAGGGGATCTTTTACTCTGAGATCATTTATTAAACCTGCCTTATTACACATGACCAGATCCAAAATAGCCTGATCCCTGGTTGGATCCACAACACATTGTTCTAGGAAACTATCCCAAATACTCTATGAATTCTTGCTCGTGGCTACCTCTGGCAATTTGATTTTCCCAATCTACATGAAGATTAAAGTCACCCATGATTAATATACTGCCTTTTTTACATGCCCTCATTATTTCCTGATTTATTCTCTGTCCTACAGCATAGCTACTGTTAGGGGGCCTATAGACTACTCCCACCAGTGTCTTCTTCCAATTGTTATTTCTTACCTCCACCCATATGAATCCACTTCTTTCAATCCAAGATTATTTCTTGCTATCTTACTTATTCCATCTCGTACAAACAAACTAACAGTTCTTTTAAAAAAATACCTGAGGTCTGTAAACAATGAATCATTTGAATCAGCATTTAATTTGGAATCCTTCATCCCATTCTCCTTCCTGGTAGAAGAAAAAGCACTCATGGAACTTGAACTCGTCAGTCCTGTACCAGATACTCCACTATCTATCTGCAATACAGAAGCAGGGGAATAAGATTAAATGCATAGACCTCCAATTCTAAGTATCTGGTCAGATTTACAACATTTACTTTAAGCAACAAGTTATTACAAAAGCAGCTTCATCCTCAAACTGTCATTATTCTACAGCTTGTTTCATCCATTAGAATACTAATTAGCATCCCCTACTGATTTTCTCCTATTCCAAACTCAAGATTTGCAAACTCACTATTCCCTCACTATTTACTGGTCTTGCATATTGCTAAAAATGGATCTATGAAATGTAATTCATCACATATCTTCAAATTTAAATATATTAGAAAATCTTAATATGCAAAACACTTGATGATCAATCAATAAATAAATGGTTATCTTCCTTACTATAAAAGAATTAGGAAAAATTAGGTTTTATGTTTTAACAAGCACCAATATACAAAGGCCATTTATTTGAAAGGATTCAATGCTTTTTTCATCTGTTACAGCTGATAGAAGCTACTTAAGAGCAAAACAATGGGATGCCCAGAATTGCAGAGGGAAGGAGATCTTCCTGAGTGCCCCTATTCATTATATCATCATTCCTCAAAGAGGTGACAACAAAAATCTTTGTAATTTTCAGCTGAGCTTACTGGAAGTATCTCTGAATTGAAATCAGTGAATGACAAAGCATGAAAATGGGAGGGAGAGAGGGGAATGAACTTGTATTTATATTGCACCTTCCAAATTCCAAACTGCTCAATAGCAATGTACAGCACACAGGGAATTCCCATACAAAACAATTTTTAAAATGATCAGATAACCTGCTTTAATGATGTTGGTTGAAGGATAAAAATTAACCAAGGTACTGGGTAAAACACCCGCTCGTATTCAAACAGTGGACTGGGACCTTTTATGGCCACTCAACAAGATAAGCAGGGCCATGGGCCGTAACTTCCAAGCTCCCCAGTGTTGGACTGGGGGGGAGGGGGCACGCGCCCCAAAGTTGCACTGGGGAATCCCTCTCAGAGCTTCACAGGTAAGGGTTTGCACGGCAAAAGCCCAGGAGCGCAAACTACCTCTGGGTAGTTGCCCTGTGCTGGGAACCATCCAAAAATGCAATTTAAATCGCAAACTTCGGATGGTTCCGGCTGAGTTACACAAATAGTTATCCAGGAAAAGTTACAATAATTAAAACCTCTTCTAACTTCTGACTGTAAAGACTCAGACTGATCACCCCACCCACGGGACTCCCCCCACACCCCAGGGGGCCCTCCACTCCGCCCACCAAGAGGCCTCGAGGACAGCTGCACTGCCTGGATCTCACCCGGCCTGAGTCAGAAGGTTGAGCGAGACAGGCATGAAAGGAATTTAGAGTAAATAATTGGGCACAGATTGGCAATCTGACGCTGATTGCCACTCCGAGGAAGTTACTCCAAAGGAAGTCCAAGGTTATTTTGTGAAAAACAGTGTATACAAGTTTGGTGTCCCACTGATGCACAAACATTTAATCTTTACCTCTTTATTTTCTATCTGTTGCTGTTGTAGAACTGACTCCAAGTTCTTCATCTCCAACTTGGTGACCTCTAGTTCTTTATTGAGCTGAAGCAATTTTTCACTTTGGGAAGTGGTAAGTAATCTTAGACCTGCATTCTCTACCCTCAAGGCATCTGTGTCTTTCAAAATGGCTTCTTTATCAGCTAGTTCATTTTCTAACATCTTAATCTTTTCTTTGGAGTCAGACAATATTGAAAACAATCCTGTATTTTTAGCCTCCAGATCCTTCTGAACCAACTTCACATCGCAAGATTGTCCCATTACTATCCTACAAACAAAAAAAAAATAATAAAAATGATTACTGGTGTATATGGCAATTGCTCACATGCATTTCCAAGCCTACTGTACACTTATTTGTACTGTTTTAATTAGTTCATGGAATGAGAGTGGCACTGGCAAAGCCACCATTCATTGTCCATCCCTATAGGCCTTTGAGAAAGTAGTGGTGAGCTGATTCTTGAACCATTGCAGTCCATCTGGTACAGGTATGCCAACAGTGCTGTTAAGAAGGGATTTCCAGGATTCTGATCTAGTGACCGCGAAGGAACAGCGATATGGTTCCAAGTCAGGATGGTGTGTGGCTTGAGGGGAACTTGCAGGAGGTGGTGTTCCCATGCATCTGCTGCCCTTATCGTTTTAGGTGGTACAGGTCGCGGGTCTGAAAGGTGCCGTCAAGGGAGTCTTGACAAGTAGCTGCAGTGCATCTTGTAGATGGTACACACTGATCCAGGGAGTGAATTTTTTTTTCAAGGTGCAGGATGAGGTGAAAATCAATTGTTTTGTCCTGGATGGTGTCCAGGATCTTGAGTGTTTTTGGAGCTGCACGCATCCAGGTGAATGCAGAGTATTCCATCACATTCCTGACTTGTGCCTTTTAAATGGTGGTTAGGCTTTGGGGAATCAGGGGCAAGTTGCTCCTTATAGAATTCAAAGCTTCTGACCTGCTCTTGTAGCCACAGTATTTATATGGTCCAGTTAATTTCTGTTATTAATTAATGATTTAACAATAATGTCATGTTCCTAGGACGTCCAGAATGACATCAGAGAATAATAGATGAATTAATAGAAGATAGAAATAAATTGATTTAATCTAAGCCATGTGGATCAGGCAAACCAAACTTGCAATTATCATTTGGAGGACAAGTCCATGGAATACATTCAAGATGGCTTTCTAGATCAGTATGTGGAGGAATCAGCTAGGGTCCAGGCTAGTTTATGTCTATTATTGTGAAATGAGACAAGGTTCCTTATAAACTTGCAGTAAAGGAGCTTCTGGAGAACAGTTACGGAATTTTATACTGAGTTTGAAAGCTTAGTTATGTCGAAACCAGGGTTTTAAATTTTAAAGCAAACTAGATAGCTAGAAAGGCATGAATTGCCTAAAGCAGAATGGAAAACTATATGGAAGATATGACAGTAGATGAGCAATGGTAAATATCTGAGAAAATAATTCATAAAACACAACAAATATACATTCCATTAAGGAATTTAAAATCCCCACAGGAAAACTGATGTAACCATAGCTACCAAGAAGAGTTAAAGGTAGTTAAAGGTAATGGGAAAGTCCTATTTTCCCTATCACCCTTGCACTTGCTGACCTAACTTGGCTCTTGGTCAAGCGATGCCTTGATTTTTAAATTCCCATCTTTGTTTTCAAATCATCCCATGGCCTCACCCCCTAGTCAACTCTGTAGTCTCCTACAGCCCCACAACCCTGAGGTTTCTGCACATCTAATCCTGGCCTCTTGAGCATCCCGGTCCATGCCTTCAGCTGTCTAGACCCTAAGCTCTGGAATTCTCTCCTTATTTCACTTCCTTCCTTCAATACGCTGTTTAAAACCTACCTCTTTTCTGACCTCCTTAGAAGATTCGGTGTCATATTTTGTTTTATATTGCTTCTGTGAAGTGCCTTGGGGAGTTTTCTTATATTTATATAGTACCTTTAATGTAAGATGTTGTTGTAAAAGGAAGAGGGTTATAATTTTGCAAAAAATGTAGCAACCTGTGGGCTGGGAGGAATTTGCAAAGAATGACCCAGAAATTGATATAAAGAAGAGTAAATTAGCAAAAGACAGAAGATTGTAAATGTTTCTACAGGCAATAGTGTGAACACGAGCAAATTGGTGGGGGTGGGGGGCAGGGTTGGTGGGGATGGGGGGAGGCACAACTTTACACCCTCCTGATTTTCTTTCCCACTGATGTCAATTGAGTAGGTGGAGGGTGGGTTGAAGGTTCACTGTCACTTCAGACCAATTTCACTGTGTGTGTTTTATCTCAAGAGGCAGAAACTTATCTTGAGGAGTATCGCAAAATGGCTGGCATCTCATCAGATGTATTTAAGGAAAGCTAGGAAGCACACAAAGGAGAAAGCGATAGATTACAAAAGTAGGGAGGTCAAGTTGGAATTGTATAGAATCTTGGTGAGGCCACAGCTGGAGTCCTGTGTGCAGTTCTGGTCACCACATTATAGGAAGGATGTGATTGCACTGGAGGGGGTGCAGAGGAGATTCACCAGGATGTTGCCTGGGATGAAACATTTAAGTTATGAAGAGAGGTTGGATAGACTTGGGTTGTTTTCGTTGGAGCAGAGAAGACTGAGGGGCGACCTGATCGAGGTGTACAAGATTATTAGGGGCATGGACAGGGTGGATAGGGAGCAGCTGTTCCCCTTAGTTGAAGGGTCAGTCACAAGGGGACATAAGTTCAAGGTGAGGGGCAGGAGATTTAGGGGGGGATATGAAGAAAAACATTTTTACCCAGAGGGTGGTGACGGTCTGGAATGCACTGCCTGGGAGGGTGGTGGAGGCGGGTTGCCTCACATCCTTTAAAAAGTACCTGGATGAGCACTTGGCACGTCATAACATTCAAGGCTAAGGGCCAAGTGCTGGTAAATGGGATTAGGTAGGTAGGTAGGTCAAGTGTTTCTCACGTGTCGGTGCAGACTCGATGGGCCGAAGGGCCTCTTCTGCACTGTGATTCTGTGAATAGGCATGTAAAAAAGAGAGATTAATACAAGTAAATAAGGGTTCCTTACAAGCAGAGACAGGAGAATGTTTATTAGGGAATAAGGAAATAGCAGAGGCATTTAATGAATACTTTTTATGTCTTCAACACAGAAAATAATCAAAAAATTCTGAAAATCCTACTATTAGGGACATGGTAACAGGGTACTTAGAAAATCTTAATACGATTGGGCAGAGTCAAAACAGATTTAGGAAAAGGAAATGCTGTTTAACCAATCTGTTCCCATTTTTGAAGTAGTAACTAACCTCAAAAGGGTAGATAAGGAAGAATGAATGGATATAATGTATTTGGATTTTCAAAAAGCATTTGGTGAAGTGCCACAGGAAGTTATGACAAAATTACCACCAATCCCAGGGCTCCTGGGATTGGTGGTAATTTATCTGCATGAATTGAAATTGATTAGCGGGCAAAAAAAGAGCAGGAATGAACAGGTCATCTTTGGATTGGGAGGCTATAACTATTCGGGTAATGCAAGTGTCAGTGCTTGGGCCTCAATTATTTACAATCTATATCATTTACTTAGATGAGGGGGACTGAATATAACATATCCAAGGTCACTAACAAAAACAACTTAGACAGGGAAGTAGGCCATAAGAAGGACATAAAGAGGCTACGAAAGAATATAGACAGGTGAAGCGAGTAGGCCAAAACATGGCAGATCATGGCAAAGTGTGAAGTTACCCGTTTTGGTAGGAAAGATAGAAAAGCAGAAGATTAGTTAAATGGAAAGAAATTGGGAAATATTGGCTTTCAGAGGGATCTGGGTGTACTTGTACACGATTCATACAAAATTAACATGCAGGTACAGCAAACAATTAGAAAAACAAATGTTAGCCTTTATCACAAAGATTGGAGTATAACAGTAAAGATATCTTGCTGTAATTATACGAGACTTTGGTTTGACCACATCTGGAGTACTGTGTAGTTTTGGTCTCCTTAACCAAGAAAGGACATATTTGCTTTAGAGGGAGGCAACAAAGATATGCCAGGCTGATTCCTGGGATGAAGGAATTGTCCTATGAGAAGAAATTGAGGAGAGTAGGTCTACTGATATATTTCCTAGAGTTTAGAAGAATTAGAGGTAATCTCATTGAAACATATATAATTCTTAAAGGACTTCACTGGGTAGATGCTGGGAGAATGTTTTTCCTGGCTGTTGTGTCTAGAACTAGGGGTCACAATCTCCAAATTTAAGGATCAAACATTTAGGACTGAGATGAGGAGAAATTTCTTCACTCAAAAGGTTGTGAATTTTTGAAATTTTTTAGCTCAGAGCGATGGATGCTCAGTCATAGACGTTGAGGATATTCAAGGCTGAGACCTACAGATGTTTAGATACTATGGGAACCAAGGAATATAAGGATAGTGCAGAAGATGTTGAGGTAGAAGATCAGTCATAACCTTATTGAGTGGCACAGCAGGCTAAAAGGGCCAAATTGTCTACCCCTACTATTTTTATTTGTTTAATAAGAATGTTTAAAGTGATGGGTGGGGTCCCAATCAAGAGGATTCTTTTGTTCTGGATTGTGTTGAGTTTCTTGAGTATTGTTGGATCCGCACTCAACCAGGCAAGAAGAGTTTTCCAACACCCTCCTGACTTGTGCCTTGTAGATGGTGGAAAGGCTTTGGCAAATCAAGAGGTGAGTCACTTGCCGCAAGATACCCAATCTCCAACCTGTTCTTGTAGTCACAACATTTATGTGGCTGGTTCATTTAAGTTTCTGGTCAATAGTGACCTGCAGGGTATTG
This sequence comes from Cetorhinus maximus, assembly GCF_964194155.1. Classification (NCBI taxonomy): domain Eukaryota; kingdom Metazoa; phylum Chordata; class Chondrichthyes; order Lamniformes; family Cetorhinidae; genus Cetorhinus; species Cetorhinus maximus. Next base: position 18,962,143 of record NC_135895.1, on the reverse strand, counting down.
ATGGTATGGAAATTTGAAGCCAGTAATACCACTGAATGTCAAAAGGAGGCAATTAGACTTTCCCTTGTTGGAGTTGGTCATTTTCTGGCACTTGTGTGGCACAACTGTTACTTGTCATTTATCAAGCCTGGATATCGTCCATATCTTGAAGCAATCCATGTCCACGTGCGAGGAATTATGAATGGAGCTGAATATGTAATCATTAGCAAACATCGCTGATTCTGGCCTTATGATGGAAGGAATCAGTCAGAAATTGTTGGGTCTGGGACAGTATGGTGGAGTAGCATATGTAGATTGTGTGCGCCTGTATGTACTATGCTCATGGAAGTGCTTGGTACTGTCTATTTCTGGCGTAGTGTGTTGTGCATTGTTTTCTTCGTTTCTAGATGATCCAGATTCATATCAGACTCATTCATAATAGTAGTATATCATTCTACCTTTACAGGAGGTCTTCTGGCACAGCGGTGGCGTCCCTACCTTTGGGCCAGAAGCTCTAGGTTCAAGCTCCACACCAGGATTTGTTGGCCATGGGAGGACCATTCATGAGAGCGGTTCAACGGGCTGATAATCAACCCAGGAATCCTTCTACCACCTCCTCACCATGCCCCAAAGGGGGGAAAAAAGTGTGAAGATACGCCAAAAAAAACCTATTTCTTATGTTCTTAAATAAGTCGCAAAGTCAAAGAAAGCCCCAGATCACTGACCTGTGTTGGTTCCCCTATGAGAGGGGCTGGTAAAAATAATGAGGGTTACAATCGGTGAAACTTTCTTAGGCTAGGGAGGGACAAGGAAAAGAAAACCATGAAAAAAAATCATCAGAATTGGTAGTTTTCATCTTCCAACCTACCTCCAGTGACCCTGCTATAGTATACGTTAGCACGTAGATGTTTGAATGGGAAGGGACTTGGATCAGCTGTAATGGTCCAACTGTCAGAAAGCTTTGGACATTCATTCTCTATACACATGTGAAGGTCAGCCAGTTTAATGAGATACTAAGGGAGCTTCTGCCATAATCATTGGAACTGTATGCAAGTGTCACCATATTCAGAAGAGCAATCAAGTTTCGAAAAAAAAGAGGGAAAATGGAGAAGAAAAAAATGTTTTTTTAAAGTAATAAACTAATGTTTTTCTGCTTAGGTAAATACATTTAAGAATGATTAAGGGTTAACCTGATTTCCTCATTCTTGCTTTCCAACTCTTTTTCTAAGATAGTACATTTCTCAAATAACTGTGTTCTGTCCTTGTCATAGTGATCCAGACGGCTGTGCAAATCTTCTTCATTAGCTTGAAACTATAATATAAAAAAACAAATTAAACATTTCTGCATATTTTATACTTACACTGAAAAACTAAGGTACATCCTGCCTCACCATTGCAATTTTTTCTTTCGTCTTTTCTTTGTACTGTTTGAAAGCTGCAGAAAGTTCCTCGGCATTATAGAGGGCTTCATTTCTTTGTTGTTCAGCTCTATTTAAAACAAAAATAAGTTGCTCCAATTGCCATATTTATGTCACCTTCAATACCTTCAGCATATTCCTGAAGAACAGAAATGCTACTTTTTCAACAAAACACAGACAATTTGTTGCAGTTTTAAATCCTGGAGCAGAAGTAAAAACATGACTGGAGTTCAAGCAGATCAAAAATTTTCTGGGAAACATATTTGTATTTCTCCCGTCAAAATTTTCTTTCTATACCCTTCATCCTCTTGTAAAAGCAGTAGCCATATTTGAATTCTGTTCCAGTGTCTCCCATTCTTTATTTGAAAACAAACATCAATAGGTCAATCTCACAAAGTGTATCACAGCTCAGTCCAATTTGTTCTGGTCATACATCCACACATTTATTTATTCAGTCATCCATTCTGGAAAATCATTGGAGCGGAAACCCTGACTTGTATTACAACTCTTGATTTCAGTGTACTGAGGCCGCCTGTAATATCTTGAAGATTGACTAACACAGCACAACTCAAGAGGTCAAAATGGGACCATCTTGGTTTGTGCAACTCAGCATAACACCTTGAAAGCTTCCTTCCACACAAATTCGACCGGTAGCATTTAATCTTTGGCTTACATGAAACATTTATTATGTAAATGGTGAATGTAGGCAAGGTTAACAAACCTAGCAACAACCCTGACAGCTCATACTATCTAAAAAAAGAATTCCCCAAAATATCGTCAATGATGGAATCATTGCTAGTTTGTTTTTATTTTTGGAATCATTGAATGAATAAAAAGATATTTAATATATTAATATATACCAGTTCTCCACCCCCACCAACTTTGTAGTGTCTAAAACAGTAGCTAGCAACTTCTACATCAGAGTTCCTCCTCTCTAACAATCATCACCCATATGTCGACTAGTCTTTAGACTTTCTAGCTCCCTGTTACGATCACAGCAGATGCTACTGTTGAGCAAGCCAGACGCCTAAGTGAAGTCTGTCTCACTGATCATAAACTTTTTTTGTAAATTGTGAAAATGAGGAGGAAAAGCTGCTGACCTCAAAAGCTCCAATAATGCCTTTAGAATTTTTGAAATGAAAAGATTTATTAAAAATAAACTTAAGCACACAATATTAAAGTTACACACAGTTAAAGCAGTTTAACAGAACAAGCCCAAAAAAAAAATGCTTGGTTAAAAGTACACAATACCTTCTTAGCAACAACCCTCTTATTGATTTTAACCACAAAAATCCAGTATTACTACCCAAATCAAGGAATTGTTGTCACATAAGTAAAAGTACACCTCACGACTTCTCAAACACTTCCACTCAAACAAGGGCAGGGGAGAGATCAGTCAGGGAGGTCGAGAGAGACAGAGACAGACAGAGAGAGAGGCACACACACGCTGCTTTCTTTACTCACACAGAACAACAACATAATCCCAAAAATAAATTTCTCATCACACTCCCTCAGACTTTTTCTGTAACAAAAACATAACGAGAGCTATACAATCGCTGGGTTTACTATAACCTTATCACATATACTAAAGCAAATTTAAAGTAATTTTGCACAACCCCATGTGAGATTCCCCCATACTTAATCTACCAACTTGACTTAATCACTAACACTTGTTCTCCATGACCCAGAACTTCCAATTTCTGGATGGCTGTACCATGGATGCACACCCAAAATGCACTGATGGGAGCACTCGGAAGCTCCAATGCGCTGAATACGCTGGAATTGCCCAGGAAGTTTGGACTTCCAATGGGCTATTCCCCTGTGTCTGGAACCCTCCGAAAAACTCTAGAGTTAATGTAGGAGACTTCAGAAAACAGTTCCAACTCCTGGATTACTATAACACTGACTGCCCCCCACCACACCCCCCCCAACTCCCCACTGGGCCTGACTATCCAGTAAGAAATTGGCATCTTTAGTAAGTGGGTATTTTCTGTATTTTATGGGATTAGCTAAGCAGACTGATTCTCTTTCTGGAAAGAGGATTTCCAAACACTTTTCGTTCAGGCTGCCATGTTGACGTTCCTAAACTGATGGCGTCTGTAACCCCTTATCTATGCAATTGTTTAGAAAGGGCCATGATATGACCCTCAACATGACAATCTAAAAACTGACCTCAAGCAGGGTGAAAACAAAGGGGAAGGTAAACACCCTGACATTTTGAGTACCTAGAGGCGCTGGTGAGGAAGCAGTGCTCATTGGGCAGCTGCCTTTTTCAGATGGATGATGGACCAGAGGAGGAGGAAGATCGAGAGATCAAGGGAAGATTTTCCTAACACTTCAGCTAGAGGGCAGAATGCTGTTATCAAAAGCTATTAAGGGTTGTATACTTTTTTTCTATCTAATTAGTTAATGTACTATATTTAAACTGTTGTTTCTTAATCAACTTAACAATCAATCTTGAAATTACTTATTACTAGTCGACTGCTTATTTAGGTGTCTGTGGCCCCGAACTCTCAAAATTTTACAATTGGTGTCAGGAGTGGGATCCACAGTAGTCGAAATTAGCTTGGGATTTGAGAAGCAACAGTCTTAGACTGTAGTTAAACGTATGGTGTAGTTATTAAATAAAGCCAGGAGTCACAGTGGCATGCGCTGGGAAACAACGGAGAGTGTTTGACTGAGAAAACAAGTGAGCTTGGAGCGAGAGATTACAAGTATATTTTTGATAAGGTTTCTAAAAAGGTTCAGAAAGGAAAGGTGAAGTTGAAAAAGTTCCAGAATAAGCTGGTCTAGGGTGTACATGTGTTTGCCTTACAGCTGAATATAAAGTATAAGGTGTTAAGAGAACAGGTCAGCAAGTTTAAAAAAGGATCGACCCGTTTGATCAGTTCTGCTGCGAACAGGAGACACACGACAGGGTACATTATACAGGGTGAAAAGTTAGACCAAACACTGGAACCCACGGGGGTTGAAGTGGCTCTGGAGAAGCCACGTGAATCTTTTTTTTCCAGAGTTAAAAAGGGATCAGGAGGGTTCCAAAGCAGAGTTAGAAAGCAATGATTTTAAACAGATCCTAGCTGCAGGCTCCTTAGAATCAAAACAAGAGATGGACTTGGACATGCACAAGGTCTTAGTTTGCACCAAACAATTCCCCATAAAAAGCCTGAGTGTATACAGACTCCCGCCCTTCGTCATTCGCGATTCTTATGCCGACCCTATGAAGCAGTAATTTTACCCAGCTGAGAGTATACCGTACATTCGAGTCAAGTTATTGCTAAAGCAGAGTGTTGTTTGCAAACATCAAAGATTTTTAAAAATTGGGTTTGAGGAAGAAGCTGAAATATTTAAAATTCAAACGACACATTTTACTGACTTTAAACTGCTATCAGGTTTTGTTTTTAAAAAAATTACAAACTGCTAGTATAGAACTGTGAAGGCCTGGTTGTTCCCAAAATATAAAGATAAGTCTGGAGTTTGGCAGCAATCCAATTTGAACTTTTCAAAATCATATGAGTTAACTGAACTGACAAAATTCAAACTAAAAACATGTTTTACTGACTATTTCTTCCAAATTTGATTAAACAGCAAATATCAGAAATTGAAAATTGTTTTAAAGGAAGGGAGGGATAAACAAAAGAGACGGGAAGGATTCAGTTCCTCTTCTAGAGTCTGTGAGGCTGTAGTGCTCACTTATTTTAAGAAGCTGTTGTCTCTTACAAAACACTAACAACGTTTCAAAATAATTGGAATTTAACCTTAAATTTGGGGGAAGTTGGAGACAACGAAAGGATTTAACAAAATAAGTTTAAAACGGAGTTTGATTTCTGATTGGGGAAGCTTTTTTTTTAAAGTTACATAAAATGACGCAATTGCATGCGACGTTTTCTCTGCCCCCCCCCTCCCAACCATCCAAAACAAGCCACGGAGTTAACTCTTTTGGCTGACAGCTGTTTTTTTTTTAATTCATCTCAGAACCTTCAGATTACTATGTCCCTATAAAAAAATTTTTAAAACTAATGACCTGAGCTATTTAAAGAATCAAATCGCTGAGTAATAGCTCTGTTTTTTATTCAGGTATGAACAAAATAAATTAGCTTTTCCCAGGTGGTTCATTGTGTTGGTATCCAATGCACAATGGTCAGGAGTAAGTCATGAGTTTTTGCGATGTAGGGGCTCTGCACCCAATAAATGTATATTGGGCATTATTAGATTTGAAGTTTCTAAGTTTACAGATATGAATTTACGGATATATTAACCCACTGGGCTCTTGGCCAGAGCCACAATCGGTTGTTTGTGTTTTTTTAAAAAACAGGTGATGATGGTTTCCAGCTGTTTTGAGAATTAAAGCACAACAAAAAGACTTTACCTTTCAGAGACTTGGCCTTTTCCATTCAGGCCATTTGCTACTCTTTGTTATCTTTCGAGACAAAGTGTTTGAGTATGGGAGACATGGAAATTACCTCCAAACTGATTGCAAACGCTTTTGTCTCTGATGCAAAACCACCAAGCCTAATTCTGAAATTGGAATTGATAAATAACTAGACTGGAGTTGCTATTTCAAGCATTCAAAAGGAAATTTACCTGACATTTAAGGGGATAAACAGATTCTAATTTTTCAAAAGAAAAGCTAATGGAAAAACAGTCTAGGTGGTTTCTCAGTATCAAAAAAATGTAGTTTGTTTTTTGAAAGAAATAAATTGAACACTAACAAAATCTGTCAGCCAACAACACTGCTATTTGAATTTGGGATAATTTTAAAATAAAAAAAAGGCAGGCAATCTAGTGCAGGCTTGTCCAACCTTTTTGCTTGGGGGGAACCACATGTTACTCCAAACAACACACATCTGAATCTCTGAACAAGCTGTAGATGAGAAGACTAATTTATCACCTTACCTTCACAGCCTGATTGAGCACTGAATCAGTGAGACATCTGCCCTTGTTTTTGCAGGCCACCAAAAGTCAATGCATGCCCATGTACTGCCATGGTGCACCCCAGAACAGATGACTGTCTGTCAGCCCGTGACTTGCCCTCTCACCCCCCCCCCACATGCTGCATCTGGGCCCTACCGGAGGCCCAACTAAGTCCAACGGTGTGGCGGGCTGATCAAACTGCCTCGTGGGCCAGCCCTTGAACAAGTCTGATCTAGTGGGTTACCTTTGAGAAAATAAAATGTTGATTAAGTGAAAGAACAAACAAGCAAAATGCTTGAAATCAAGTGGGAATATTTAATTTCTGTTTTAAAGATATTATGAAAACATGTTATTGGACTGTAAAAGTTTCTCCAAATCTCCTGGAAGAGATACAATGGCTATGAATGGGATGCCCCACATAGAATAAGAGATAGAGTTAGAGAAAAAGGACACAACATCAAATGGGAATTGGAATAACTCACTTTGGGTGTGGTTCAATGGAATATATAAATCTGGAATTGATGCATGTTCTAGCAATAGGAAAGTGTAGATGAGATGAATAAGGCGACAGTTTTCTCTTGGAGATGTGTGTGTCTTTGCCTATGAACTTTAAGAGAATCAAATTCGATAATCTGGCCACCACCCGAGACATTTGAGACCGTTCAGGAGGAGATAAGCAAAGATCTTTAGACAGGGATCTCCTTTGATCTTTTGAGAAGATTACTGGAAAGCCAGGAAGAATTATGTTAAATTCCAACAGAAGATTAAAGAAAGAATTGGAACACCGGTGTGAGTATGCAAAAGTGATTTGTAACTTGTGAAGTAACTGACATACAAGACTACATGCAGCTGCACTGAAGAACGGGTCCCAGGCTTGCTCAGCTCCTTGACAAAGTGCGTGACATGAATTGGTTAATATGGCCTGAAGAGCAAGAAAACATTTTTAAGCGATCAAGGCACTGACACACATTCCACAAAGAAACTAACTTTAAGACAATTAGGAAGGCAAGTATCAGAGGGAATAATATTGAAGTGAAGTAAAAAGAATTTTGGATTGTGACAAATGAAGGCTAGGGAGAAATAATATTTAGCAAGAGTTACCCACAAGATGGATACAGGTAATGGAGAGCTGGAAAATCTAAGTCCACATATAATCTATTGCTTTAATTATATATACTTAAATGCTAAGAGCTCAGAAATTAGCAGCATTCCTGCAAAAAAATAATGCCGGGATTTTCCAGTCCTGCCATTGGCGGGACCCGCTGCGGGGGATGTGGCAAGCCAGCCAAAAGTCCATTGACTTTCGGCGGGAGCAGACAGTCCTGACGGCCGGCAGGCCCGGAAAATCCTGTCCTAAGGATATTCCCCTTTCAAAGGGGGGAAATGTAAGATCTGCAGGTGGGGAGTGCCAAGCCAAATAATCAGTTAATTCTAGTAGTTTTAGTATGTTATCTGCAATATGTAGATAACATGTGATATGCTCCTCCTGCGCTATGTGGGAAGTCATGAACACTTACAGTGTCCCTGGCGACATATGTGCAGGAAGTGTGTCCAGCTGCAGCTACTGGCTAACTGCATATCGGAGCTGGAGCTACGGGTGGATTCACTGTGGAGCATCCACGATGCTGAGATTATCGTGGACATCTCGTTCAGTGAGGTGGTCACACCACAGGTAAAGACTGAACAAGCAGAAAGGGGATGGGTGACCACCAGGCAGAGTAGAGGAAGGCAGGTAGTGCAGGAGTCCTCTGTGGCCCCTCTGTAACAGTTATACCATTTTGAATACTGTTGGGGAAGACGACTTCTCAGGGGAAAGCAGCAGGAGCCAAGTCCATGGCACCACAGGTGGCTCTGCTGCACAAGAGGGGAGGAAGGAGAGTGGCAGGGCTATAGTGATAGGGGATTCAATAGTAAGGGGAACAGACAGGCGCTTCTGCAGCCACAAAAGAGACTCCAGGATGGTATGTTGCCTTCCTGGTACCAGGGTCAAGGATGCCTCGGAGAGGCTGCAGAGAATTCTAAAGGGGGAGGGTGACCAGCCAGCGGTCGTGGTACATGAGATGAAAAAAAGGGATGAGGTCCTACAAGCTGAATATAGGAAGTTAGGACATAAATTAAAAAGTAGGACCACAAAAGGTAGCAATCTCAGGATTGCTACCAGTGCCACGTGCTAGCGAGAGCAGAAATAACAGGATATATCAGATGAACATGTGGCTGAAGAAATGATGTAGGAGGGAGGGATTTTGATTCCTGGAACACTGGGACTGGTTCTGGGGAAGGTGGGATCATTACAAACAGGACGGGTCGTATCTGGGCAATGTCCTCGGAGGGTGGGGGTGGGGGGGGTTTGCTAGTGTGGTGGAGGGTTTAAACTAGAATGGCAGGGGGATGGGAACCTGAGCAGGGAGAAACAAGGATAGAAACAAAAGACAGGAAAGTAAGATACAAAAGTGGAAGGCAGAAAACAAATGGGGTCATAGTGCAAAATAAAGATAAGATGACTAACAAGGTTAAAAAGACATTGTATCTTACTGCACAGAGCATTTGCTATAAAAAGGTAGATGAATTAACAGCGCAAATAGATATAAACAGTTGCAATTACGGAGACATGGCTACAAGGTGACCAAGGATGGGAACTGAACATCCAGGGGTATTCAATATTTAGGAAGGAGAGACAAATAGGGAAAGGAGGTGGGGTGGCATTGTTAGTAAAGGAGGAAATCAATGCAATAGTGAGGAAGGATATTGGCTCGGAAAATCGCGATGTGGAATCTGTTTAGGTGGAGATAAGAAACACCAAGGGGCAGAAAACATTGGAGGGGGTTGTCTATCGACCCCCAAACAATAATAGAGATGTAAGGGAAGGCATTAAGAAGGAAATTAGAGACACATGCAATAAGGATAATTAATTAACAATCTTGTTGTGCGGGGTCCCTTGAGGAAGAGCAACCATAAAGATGATAGAATTGTTTATTAGGATGGAGTGTGAAGAAGTTGAATCCGAAACTAGGGTCCTGAATCTAAACAAAGGGAACTACGAGGGTATGAGGCACAAGCTGGCAATGATGGATTGGGGAACCGTACTAAAAGGGTTGACAGTGGATGGGCAATGACTAATATTTAAAGAACGTATGCATGAATTACAACAATTATTCATTCCTGTCTGGTGCAAAAATAAAACAGGAAAGGTGGCTCAACCATGGCTTACAAAAGAAATTAGGGATAATATTAGATCCAAAAAGGAGACATATAAAATTGCCGGAATAAGCAGCAAGTCTGAGAATTGGGAGCAGTTTAGAATTCAGCAAAAGTGGACAAAAAGATTAATCAAGAAGGAGAAAATGGAGTATGAGAGTAAACTTGTAAGGAAAATAAAAACTGACTGTAAAAGCTTCTATAAATATGTGAAGAGAAAGCTTAGCAAAGACGAATGTAGCTCACTTACAGTCAGAAATGGGGGAAACTATAATGGGGAACAAAGAAATGGCAGAAAAAATGAACATATTTTGGTTCTGTTTTCACAAAAGAGGACACAAATAATTTCCTAGAAATGTTAGGGAACCAAGGGTCTAGTGAGAGGGAGGAATTGAAAAAAATCAGTGTTAGTAATAAAAAAGGTGCAAAAGAAATTAATGGGGTTAAAGGCTAAAAAATCCCCAGGGCCTGATAATCTACATCCCAGAGTACTAAAGGTGGTGGCCCTGGAAATATTGGATGCATAGGTGGTCATCTTCCAAAATTCTATAGACTCTGGAGCAGTTCCTACAGATTGGAGGGTGGAAAATGTAACCCCACTATTTATAAAAGGAGGAAGAGAAAAAAAACAGAGAATTACAGACCAGTTAGCCTAACATCAGTAGTGGGGAAAATGCTAGAGACTATTGTAAAAGACATGGTAACAGATCACTTGGAAAGCATTAACAGGATTAGACAAAGTCAGCAAGGGTTTATGAAAGGGAAATCATGCTTAACTAATCTACTGGAGTTTTTTGAGGATGTAATTAGTAGAATAGTTAAGGGAGGACCAGTGGATGTGGTGTATTTGGATTTCAGAAGTCCCAGTGAAAGGTAAGAAAATAGGAATGCAGTGGCAATCCGACAGTGATTGCCACTCCTCAGGAGATTTGGCCCATTTTTTAAGCTTTTTATAAACAATCCAAGGTTCCCTATCCAAATGAGGTGTATATTGTGCGACTAGATTTCTGAATTCCAGGTGTCATTACAATCTGCCAATCTTATAGATTTCCAATTAATGTTGTCCAGTCAACTCCCCAAGTAAATGCTGACTAATTGGATGCCCAGGTCTCTTATCCACTCCTCCTGAATTCTGAACTCTTTCCTCCATTTATTAAAAAGTATGTGAAAGATAAGTGGAAAAGCCCCACACTACTTTTCACTTCAAGTGCTCTATGGCTAAAGTAACAAAGTCTCTGGGTCTCCTCTGCCATAAATATCATGCACGGCACTATGCCACATGATTTAGCTAGAAAACATCTGAAAATTTGATTTAGATGAAAAACAACGATTTTTTTTTTAAAAATCTAATTTCTTTAGATGCACCCATTTTCCAAGAAATCACCAGTTCCTTTAAGCTTCACTCATCTCCCATTAATCTCATATACATCCCTCTGAAGTGTCCTCCTTCATTTTCAGGCTTGGATTTTTCTAAATTGTTCCTAAGAAACTGGATTATGCTAATTTTCCACAACAACCAAAGCACCCATCAAAATTCAAATGTCAAAACTTACTCAAAATACGTTTGGCAGTTCCATACCCAGGCATCTGAACTTCCCCATAAATGTAGAAGTCTCTTTGATCTCTTATTCCATGTAAACATAAATTTTAACAACTTCCATATTATACCAATAAAAAATTGGTAGCATGAACCAGCTTCTCCATTTGTCAAATTTCAATGAACGCCCGGAAGGATCTCACCAAAACAAATGTTATTCTGACCAGGAGACATATTTCACAGTTGAATATTACCTCTTTCCTCGTCTACTTTGTTCATAAAGCTCATTCTTCACTCTTTTGCGCTCATCAGACAACTTTTCCAGGAGCTTGTCCTTCTCAGCTACCATCCATTGACTTTCCTCCAATTTTTCTTCTGCAACTCTTAGTAAGAAACAAAACAATACCAGAACCATTATTGTGTAAAATACCAATGAGAAGTTGCTAATTCCATGGCAAAACACACATGTTTACAACAGATATAATTGATTTTAAACTACCAAAATACACTCCCTTGTTAAACTTCATACAGCTAGCTGGTGAAGGAGACAACCCGAAATCAATCATTACTCAGTTTTAGATTTATTCACTAAGTGAGACATTACAAATGTATAGCTCCTAACTCTACAGCTCACCACAAGTGTCAGTAAGTATCTCTTTTTTTTTTGAGCACTAATGACAATTTAATTTTATTTACAAAAATGGAGCATCACAAGTTTGTTTCTTGCAGGTGAAGGCAGTAGAAAGTTGTTCAACACATGCTGCATTTCTATTTCACATTACATTAGAATGCACTCTTGCTCCTTTTGTAATTCAGTCCAGCTTGAAGAAGCTGATGTCTTTAGCGTATTGTCTGAAGCACTGGCTGCACATGTTGAGGCCATATTTCTGGATCAGGCCATGTTCGCACAGATTCGGCATGAGCAGGAGCCCTGGCCGAATTTCCTGGGGTGGGACCAGTAAAGCTGCTGATGACCCATGGCTGTAGACACATATGTGCACAAGTAATTATCCCATTAGTGTCCCCCCACCCGCCCCACAACCTGTGTACACTTAACCATAATTTATACAATTAACACCACACAATATGGACGGAATAAAATTGATCTTTCAAAAATTAAAATTAGATTAGGGCAGTCAATTTTTGGAAATTAATTTTTGAATCACTTCGCTTAAAGAAAGAACGAACTTTCACTGCACTTGGGCAGGACAAACAAGGCACAGGAATAGACGATGAATGGTAGGACCCTGGGAAGTACCGAGGATCAGAGGGACCTTGGTGCGCATGTCCACAGTCCCTTAAGGTAGCAGGACAGGTAGGTAAGGTAGTTAAGAAGGCATATGGGATACTTGCCTTTATTAGCCGAGGCATAGAATATAAGAACAGGGAGGTTATGCTGGAACTGTATAAAACACTGGTTAGGCCACAGCTAGAGAATTGTGCGGAAGGATGTGATTGCACTAGAGAGTGCAGAGGAGATTTACCAGGATGTTGCCTGGCTGGAGAGTTTTAGTTATGAGGTGAGATTGAATAGACTGGGGTTATTTTCCCTGGAACAGAGGAGATTGCGGGGGGACATGATTGAGGTATATAAAATTATGAGGGGCATAGATAGGGTAGACAGGAAGGAACTTTTCCCCTTGGCAGAGGGATCAATAACTAGGGGGCATAGATTTAAAGTAAGGGGCAGGAAGCTTAGATGGGACATGAGGAAGAATTTTTTCACCCAGAGGGTGGTGGGAATCTGGAACTCACTGCCTGAAAGGGTGGTAGAGGCAGAAACCCTGGTAATATTTAAGAAGTATTTGGATGTGCACTTGCAATGCTATGGTATACAAGGCTATGGGCCTAGTGCTGGAAATGGGACTAGTATAGTCAGGTACTTGTTTGACTGATGTAGACTCGATGGGCCGAAGGGCCTTTTTCTGTGCTGTAGATCTCTATGACTCTATTTATGTGGTGCCTCACCACATCCTCTGGGTTTCATCAGATGCTTCACAATCAATGATAACTTTTGAAAACAGCCTATATGCACATTGCAAAGTCTCAAATTGTAAATGAGATGAATGACCAGTTCAATCAGTTGTTGGTGCAGAAAAGAATGTTGGCCAGGATACCAGGAGAACCTTGTCCTCCACTTTAACTAGTGCAAGGTTGTCATTCATGTTCATTTAATATCTCATCTGAAAGTCTGCACCTCCAACAATGCAAGGATCTCTCACTATTATGTACTTGAGCTGTGAACCTCTAACCTTTGACTTAGGCGAGAGTGCTACTCCATAATACAGATATACTCCTGTAGAGCAATCAGCACTGCTATAACTGAGAGAATATTGAAAGCAAAACCAAAACTTGTAAAATCTAAAAAAACTGCACCACTACTATGCAAATTACCTGAGTGCTTTCTCTTGAGCCTCTACTTCTGCTTCTAAACCCAAGATATCTTCATTTAGCTGAGAAATATGATGTGCCTTTTCATTAATAGATGGTTCAAGGTGACAAAACTGCAAGTAAAAGATTTTTAAAAATCAATTTTTGGCGTTGATCTTTGGCACAGATTAAAACTAGTAAATGAATTGAACACTACCACCCCTCCTCTGGAAAATATTTTCACCTGCCTCAATGAGTGCTCTTTTCCCAAATAATATGGGTCCAGCAGGTTGTCCAAGAAAACATTGTTCCCATTTACATACATCAAGACAAATACACCAGTGTAAACTTCCTAAATTCCTGTGTTTTCAAAGTTTACATTGGAAAGCATATTAAACTGGTTTAGTCCTTGGTCAAGGAGCAATGTTCATGACCAGCTGAAGATGCAGGGCCTTTGAACAAAAAAAAAGCTATATCACAAGAATAGGGTATTTTCAGCACAGGTTATCTTAAGGTGAACTAAAATGTACAACAGCTGTCAGTCATAACAATTTAAAGTGGTCCCTAGGGATAGTTAGCCAACTTGTACCAATATGCTGCAAAATTATGGTTAAGTGTACACAGTAGTAGAAATTGCAGTGAAACCAATTAGATTTGAATGTTATCAAGCACTTCTTAAATGATACTTACAATTCAGCTCTTCAAGTTAATGCCACCACAAGTAGTCTATCTCAATGGTTTAGAGCATGGGGGAGGTTAGTGCTGGAGGTTTGGCGGCGGGTAGGTGGGCCCGACACGCCAGGGAGGAGGGCCCATGACCCAGAGAGGGGCAAGGGCAAGGGGTGGGGTGCACCACAAGAGAGAGGGGAGTGTAGGGGTGAGCCGCACGCACCAGAGAGGGGCGAGGGCCCACTGGCAGCATATGGAGCGCACCAGGGGAAAGATGATAAAAGAGAGAATACAGCTGCTGTGAAGAGCAGGAAACGACTGTTTGTGTCACCTACCAAGCAGGAGATGATGGCAAGAGCTGGCCCTCTGTTCGAAAAGGTGATGGAACTGACGGAACGTTTGAAGATTTAAGGAACAAGGAGTCACTGAGGTGGACCATGCTGGTGGAATTTGGTTTACTCAGGTCAAGTGGGACAATTTTTGAAGGGCACCGAAAAACTCAACCTGGCGTACCAGGTGAAGTGAGCCTGCTGCAAAGCTAGGAGTACCCTTGGGAGTGAATCTTGTTATGTAATGTATCTGCCAGAAGTATGGTGCACATCCAAAGTTGCAAGACATCTCTCAAATGCGTTAGTTAAGACATACCCCAATTACATTAGTTAACGTGAAAGTGCCTTTTCATTAGTTCAATGTATTAGTTGTCTGTTAACTATTGTTTAAGTTCAATTTAGTATGTTTGTTTTAGTAAAAGTCTTGAGGTCTTGTCCTTTGGTTTCTTTCTGTCGATCGCTGGGAAAAATTTTTTAAAGTTATCGGTCTCTACAGGGATCGTAACGCTACTAAATATTTTACAAAGTTCGAGAGGACAGAGCAAAAATTTTTATACACCTAGAAGCACACTTCATTTGTAATCCTAGTGACAACACAAACTCACTTACTCACATAAAAGATATGTGCACTTTCAGGATCCTAAGCATGTTAGCGAAAGCTGACTTCCTTTTCAGAAAATTCAGTTGAAGAGTATAATTTACTCTTCTTCCCAATATCAGTGTGTGCTTTAAAAGGACCATCAAGCTTTTTCCACATTGCAGTGTCCAATACAATGTAGAGGATAAGGGTCAGTGGATAAAGAAGGAAAGAAATCAGCTACATATAAAACAGCAGCCCTGAAAGTCTTGAAGATCCATGAGCAGACCAATGAACCAAGTCCCAGGTCTGCAGAAACTTGGAACTCAACTCATATTGGGCTTTGCATAAAGAGTGTATCAGGCATACAAATTTATTCATATATTTGTTTTCTTTGCAAACACCAAAAGAGAACTAGGTGGTCAGCAATAGGACACTTTTAAATGTACAAATGTTCAATCATAGAATTATACAGCACAGAATGAGGCCACTCCATCCATCATGCTCATGCCAGCTCTCTGGAGGAGATATTCAATTAACCCCACTGCCTGCTCTTCATCCCCTGCAATTTATGTTGCCTTCAATTATTTATACAATTCCTATTGAATCTGTACCCACTATCCTTTCAAATAGTGCATTCCAGATCATCATAACTCACTGCATAAAAAATATTCTCCTTATCCACCCTCTGAGACTTTTACAACGGGCAAAGTGCTGACCATACTCAACCAGCCTGTGCCTGTAAAATCCAGAAGTGCCCAACATTGGACAATACTTACTGAACATTCCTTATTGTGCTAAGAATTACATTGACAACCAATTTAAGATCGTCAGCATCAGCTTACTTATGCAGGCAAGAAGCTACATATATTCACACAGGGCCCTGTCCTTTGCAAGCAGCAAGAACATGTCCACACATTGTGCTTTTCTCAACTAAACAAAAGCCTGGAGGAACAGCCATTTCCTGGTTCATTCCCCATGTCAATGTCTTGACCAGAGTTGACCTGTCTGGTTTGAATTTAAACAAAAGCTTAGCAGTTAACTGTTCCCTGGTGCATTCTCCATGGCAATGTCTCTACTAATCAGAGTCTACTTCTCAACCAATCAGCATTCTCTTCTCATGCAGCATAAATTGTTGTCGTCTTTGAGATTTTGTATTCCTGCGAATCTGTATTGATGAGTATAAGACAAAAAGCTTCAATAGCATGTTTCTTTTTTCAGCAATACTCTGTACTGCTAAATAACCCTTTAAATTTGTATCACCTAGTTGATATTGCCTCTCATTCCTCCTACCAAATGTATCACTTCATACTTCTCTGCATTATATTTCATGTGCTTTCCTATTTCACCAGTCTATCTGCGTTCTCCTGAAATCTGTCACTATCCTTCTCACTGTTTACTACATTCCAGAGTTTCATGTCACTTGCAAACTTGGAAATGATGGACTATATACCCAAGTGCTTATGAATCAAAAAGACCTGTGGTCCCAACACTGACCCCTGGGGGACACCTCTGCACACTTTCCCTCCAATCTGAAAAACTGTTTGCCATTATTCTCTACTTTCTGGCTCTTAAACCAATTTCATATCCATGCTGCCACCACCCCTTTAATCCCATGGGCTTTAAATTTTGCTACCTAGTGTATTATGTAGCACTTTACCAAATGCCTTTTGAAATCATGCACACAACATCAACAGCATGGCCTTCATCGACCCTTTCTAAGAGGCTCATACATACGTACAAGGGGTAGACCACTCGGCCCTTGATCCTGCTCCGCCATTCAATAAGATCATGGCTGTTGTGATTTTAGCCTCAACTCCACATTCCTGCCTACCCCCAATAACCTTTTACCCCCTTGCTTATTAAGAATATATTTACCTCTGCCTTAAAAACATTCAAAGATTCTGCCTCCACCACCTTTTGAGGAAGAATGTTCCAAAGACTCTCCATTACTTCATCAAAGAACACTATCAAATTTGTCAGACATGATTTACTTTAAACAAATCTGTGCTGTCATTTATTAACCCATGTTGGCAACAAGTGATAATTAATGTGCTCCAGTATTATTGTCCCTAAAAGTTTTCCCATCACCACAGTAGGCTGATTGGCATGGGTTTATCCCTCTCTCCATTTGTTTGAACAGGGGTGTAACATCTGCATCCCTCCAGTCCTCTAGCATCACTCCCAAATCTAATGAAAATGCCTAGACACTCCACTATTTCCATGCTCACTTCCATCAGCAACCTAGGATTCATTTCATGTGAACCAGGTGATTTTTCTACTTTGAGAACGGTCAATCTAATAGGTACCTCATTTTTTTTAAATCAATTTTTATCCAAATCAATTTCTCTCCCACTTAATCCTTTACTGTGAAATTCTAAACAAAGAATATGCTATCTTTGAAAATGCTACTAGGCATCACACAGACTTAGGTCAATCTGAGTTCTGTAAAAACTCATTAAAATCAAAAGGATATAAAGCATATATACTTGAATTAAAAAATTTAAATTTTCAGAAAATATACTGCAGGAAAATGACAAGTGACCATAATTTTTAATATTGAGGAAGACAGTGAAAATACAAGACAAATAAATTTGCAGAACAGATGTGTAATTTGCAAATGAATTTCAATATGGACAAACATGAGATGATGCATTTCGGTAGGAAGAACAAGGAGACCATATACTCTTGGGTAGATGAGAGTCTAAATGGGGTAAAAGGAGAAAAGGGATCCTGGGGAGCAGATAGACAAATCAAAGTGGTGATGCAAGTTAATAAGGCCATTAAAAAAAACACCGGGGTTCCTTCCTAAAGGGATAGGAGTGAAAAGCACTGGTTTAAGAGTTTAAATTGTAGGCTATCTTGGTTAGACCACATTTGAATACTGCGCACAGTTCTGGTCTCCACATTATAAAAAAGATATACAGGTGCTAGAGGTGAGAAAAGTATTTACGTGGCTGATAGAGTGGTTATATCTAATCAGCAAAGATTTAACAGGCTGCAGCTCTTTTCTTGAGAAAAGGGAAGGCTGAGGGTTGAGCTGATGGAAGTCTTTAAAATTATGAAAAAGGATTGATGGTATACAGGTGTTTCCCCTTGTGGGAGAATCCAAAGCTTTTATTTATTCTTGCATGGGATATGGGCATTGCTAGAAAGGCCAGCATTTGTTATCCATCCCTAATTGCCCTTGAAATGAACATTTCAGAGAGCAGTTAAGAGTCAACCACATTGCTGAGAGTCTGGAGTCACATGTAGACCAGACCAGGTAAGGGCAGCAGATTTCCTTCCCTAAAAAGGGCATTAGTGAACCAGGTGGGTTTTTACAACAATCGATGATAGTTTCATGGTCATCATTACTGAGACTAGCTTTTAATTGCAGATTTAATTAATTGAATTTAAATCCCACCAAGAGTCATAAATATAATTGAATATTGCTGAAAAGAGAGACATATTGCCAAAGCTTTTTGTCTTGCACTCATCAGGACAAATGCAAGAATGCCAAATTTCAAACCATCACAAAAATTTATGCTACAGGACAAAAGGGTGCTGAATGGTTGGCAAGTCAACTCCGATTGGCTGATGTGTTACCATGGAGAAAGCACTAGGGAACTATTGGTTCCGCAAGCTCCCAGTTAATTCAAAAAAAGGCACAAGGCTTGAACATATTCCTTTTGTTTGAAGAGAACAGGCCCCTGCGTGTGAAGGTATGACACATCTAGCAAGTGTAAATGAGCTACGTTACAAGTTCGACTGATTATCTTAAATTGTTTGTTAGAGTAGCTATTAGCACACTCAGGATTATTCAGAAAATGCTGCCAAATTGCGGAATCACATCTAACAGTAGACGTTTTGTTTTGGGTTTTGCAAACGTGGGCTGGTCGTATTCTGATTATTACAAACCACTGGAGAAACATGCTGTTTGATTTGCTCAATCGTTGGGACATATGGCCTATGTAACTGGCACAGGCACCGAAATTGATACATGACATTGCTCAATTGTGTGGTAGGCAGAATGCCTTTTTTGGACTGACGACATTATCCTGTCAGTGGAAAATACCACTCACACAGCCACTGCATCGTAGCAGCATGAAACGGTTTGCTTAAACTGTTGTTCAAATTTTTGAAATACTTTGACTTTCCAAGGTAATTTGAGTTAGACCAGGCATTTTCCAGGTCCAAAAGTGGCGGCCTTTGGCCCATTTGCAAGTTTGCAAGATACAAACAAATAGTGATCTGATCAGCATAGCAATTGTCCTACAGGATAGCTTTGATGTGCTCTATTTCTGCGTCAAGCTTGCAAAATGAGTGAACAGCTAGGGCCCTATTTACAAGATTGCTGATAAGACCAATCTTGTGGCACATGAAGCAATATGAATCCCAACATGTATACTGACCGGTGAAGATAGGCTTGCAGTGGACAGTAGTGGAGAACCCGTTAGCTGATTTCTCAACTAGCACGTTGAGGAAAGGAAGCATTAGAGTGCTCCAGTTCAAAAGGGAATTTGAATTTGGGATGGAGCGTATTAAATTACGTGAGGAAATCCTTACAGGCGGCTGCAGATTCAAAGATCACAAACATATCATCCATGTTTCAGAAATATGCACAGGGTAGGAGGTTAGGACTATTGTTTTCATCTATTTGGGATTACTTGCATTTATATAGCACTTTTCATGACCAGTGGATGTCTCAAAGTACTTTACAGCCAGTGAAATACTTCTGAGGCATTGTCACTTTTGTAATGTAGGAAACACAGCAGCCAATTTGCACACAGCTAACTCCCACAAACAGCAATATTGTAAAAAACACAATCGGTTTGTGATGTTGACTGAGGGATAAATATTGGCAGATGGGGCCATAGTTTAACAAATCTCACCCGAAAGATCACTGTCATCTAAGACAGTGCAACGCTCCTCATTTCTGCATTGGAGTGTCAGCCTCGATTTTTATGCTTAAACTCGAGTGGGACTTGAACCCGGAACCTTGCAACAGAGATGAGAGTGCTACTGTGATGGACTAAGACCTCACACTGTACATTTTTTTTTTATAAAATATACTCTTATACTCATTTCTATTTTTAAATTTTAAAACTGGAACTTAGCTGAACAAGATCCTTAATTGGCTGAACCTACGTCGGTCTGTGACCCCAGAACAAAAGAAGCCACTTTGCAGTTTCAGGGAAACTCACCTCGTTATCTCGGAGAAGCCACTAATGATCATCTGGAGAATGCACAGCCCAACTTTAAAGAGAGCTATACAAAGGCTATTTGCATTTGGTAACCTAGCTTGGCAGCAGGAGACGCAGGGTTGCTAAGGCAAAGGCCCCTCAAATATTCCTTTCAACTCAATAACCGAAACGTTTAGCAGTCTTTGAGACCCAGCCGAATTCCTGACAATGGATACACAGCCCTTGTTGAAGACCTAGTTGAGGGGGTCATGTGACCTAGGCATCTGGCTTGTGGAACAAGTTAATATTGCCTTTCTGGGCCGAATAGCTCAGTCTGCTCATTAACATCTGACTAGCAGCCACAAGAAATGACCTCTACCCAGGTTAAACACCTGGTCCCATCTAGACTGCTTCTGTCAGAACTTCTGTACCATCGCCTACAAGGCTAATTCATCTCTGCGTGCCCATTTCATCTTGTGAAGTCAACACCACCGGAAAAGTGAAATTATACAGCACTGGTTTACAGTCCACCAACCACTGTGAAGGAATACTTCATTGGACTTTGATTCTGGACTCTGAACTCATGTAAACCAATATTTATTTTCTCTGTGGTTTCTGTACTGTGAAACCTATTTTTCTCTACCCCGCTCTTCACTGTCTGAGTGCGGAGGTCTCCTTTCCACATTTTGAGTGTGTGCAAATAAACTAACCCTTTGAGTTTACCCTGAATTTGCTGTGGGGTTATTAATAGAAACTTGGATCGCACAAAAAAACCAAGGGGTTGGGAAAATACGCCAGCACTTATAAAGAGGGAAACAAATCAAAACACCTGTTTACGGACAGGTGGGTGAAAGGGTGGTGATTTGCAGGTGACTACATACTTTTGAAGAGTAGTCACTGTTGTATCACAGGAATTTAAGGGGAAGCTACACAAACACGAAGGAGAAAAGAATTGAAGGTCATGTTAATAAGGTTAGATGGGAGGAGGCTCTTGTGGAGCCTAAGCACTGGCATGGGCCAGTTGGCATGAAGAGCCTATTTCTGTAATACTATTAACAGAAAACCTATGTGAAATACCTAGCACCCTTCAATAATAGTCTCATCTGCATTAACAAAAGTAAATTTGCTCTAACTCTGACAACTATTTTATTCCTAAAGTACATACACAGCAAACTTTCTACCCCAGAATGCTTGAGACCAAGGCGTTCCTGGGTTTTGGAATAATGTTGGAACGTCTAGCCACAAGTCTGTGAACCAGATACAAATAAGTACCTGAGACAAACATTATAAAGCGGTGATAAAAATTGTTTTATTTATCCAAAAACTGTATTTTCTATGTTTCCAAAGTATTGCACCCTTTGACATTAGAAAACACCTGGTTAGTGACTGTGGATCACAGGCACTGGCAACTAGACCAAAATGTGGGGAGTGGGCCTGATTATTGTGTGCGTGCACGCATGTATGGGGAGAGGAGCTGACCACTGTGTGTGGGGAGAGGGCTGATTACTATATATAAACATATGGTTTTTTTAAATTATTTCATGGTATGTAGGAGTCACTGGAAAGGCCTGCATTTGTTGCCCATCCCCAATTACCCTCGAGAAGGTGGTGGTGAGCAGCCTTATCGAACCACCATAATTCATCCGGTGCAGGTGCACCCACAGTGCTGTTAGGATGAGAGTTCCAGGGCAACAGTCAAGGAACGCTGATATAGTTCCAAGTTAGGATGACGCGTGGCTTGGAGGGTAACTTGCAGGTGATGGTATTCCGATGCGTTTGCTGCCCTTGTCCTTCTAGATGTAGATGTCGCGGGTTTGGAAGATGCTGTCAAAGGAGTATTAGCAAGTTGCTGCAGTGCATCTTATGGATGGTGCAGAGTGTGCATCAGAGGGAGTGAACGTTGTAGATGGCATGCCAATCATACGGGTTGCTTTGTCCTGGATGGTGTTGAGCTTCAAGTGTTGTTGGAGCCACATTCATCCAGTCAAGTGGGGAATATTCCATCATATTCCTTACCTATATCTTGTAAATGGTGGACAGGCTTTGGGGAGAGGAGAGTTAGCTGAATCAGAATACCCATCCTCTGACCAGCTCTTACAGCACAGTTTGTATCTGGCCAGTCCAGTTCAAGTTTCTGGTCAGTGCATGCGTGTGGGGTGAGAAAGAGCAGCTAATTATTGAGAAACATATCTCTGCCCATCCTGGAAACCTCCTTGAAACATACCTCTTTGATTGCATCCTCTTCTATCTTCTCTCATCCTCCTGTTTGGATCCATTAGAGGCACTTGTACTTGACAAGGGCCATTAAAAGTAATGCCTGGAAAAGCTCCGAAGATTTTATCGTACATTTAATGCCATTAACAATGTGGCCAGACCTGGAGTTGCACATGTGCTCAAAGAAATTCCAGACAACTGGTGTTTCCAGATTTCGAAGTTTCAGATTAGAAAGGTTACAGAGTACAAGGTGGTCAACTGATGTGCATAAATTACAGGATTATTTCAAGCATAATTCATTATTCCATTTCCATATATTACTGCTCACTTGCGTCCCCCACCAACCCCCCGCTCCATCATGCCATCAACTGCAGTGTCTATAGTGCAATCTTCAGGGTTGCTGTATAAATAAAGGTTTTTGAGATTGTCTGAATATGAACCCAGTTGTTATGCATATATATATATATATATATATATATATATATATATACACACACACACACACATTTGGAATACTCACTTTAACTTTTGACTGAGTCAACTCCACTTGTATACTTTCAATCTCACGCACTAAACTGTGATTCTGGGAAACCAAACGAGCATTGTCCTCTCGAAGTGTACTGAGCTTTTTCCATAGTTGTTCATTTTCCTGCTCAACAGCAGATGTAGCTGGCAACTGGGGTGTCTAAAAGCACAAATGTTGTGTGTTGAAATGTGGCATTATTCACAATTTTCCACCCGCACCCTCCTGAAGACAATCACTTTTGATGGAATAAGAGTTCTCCAGTATCTCACCCAACTTGCCATGTATCACGCTTAAAACCAAACAGCAAGTATTGGAAAAATAATCAGCAATGAAACATATTTCTATATTTGTTGGTTTACCATATCATTATTCTTATTGTTTTGCCCTGAATAAACACTTTAATATCTCAACAGCATCCCATCAAATATCTGATATATCTGTCCTAACTTTTGAAAGAGAATATGCGCCAGTTTTACAGAAAATGTTTGAAAACCACTGAATTACAGCACTCCTACTGTCATCCTAACCAAAATCATCTAAGTTATTACAGGCTCAAAGAGGTCTGCAACTCCTTGACTGTATGACTCAGTGTCAAACCATTCCAAATCTTAAAAGACATCAGAGCACTGCATAAAAGTAATGTAGAAGGAAGAATTTCCTGGCGTCTCATGTTGAAGGGACAGTTATATATTTAACTTCAAATAGCAGCTGGCAGCAACCACAGGGAGAACTCCAGAGCTCATAATAGCTGCACAAATAAATAACACACTGACAGTTACTGTTGCCAATTGAAGATTATCCAAGACATAAACACACTAATCAGAAGCTAAAACATTTACCCTGCCTCCAAAACTGCTGGTTGGACTTATGTTGCTGAAAACACTTTTTTGAGGTGGTATTCTTTCAGCTGTTGCCAAATGACGATTGCTCATCGCAGGAACTACTGGATCAGGTTGAAAGAGGTCTTCCGTGGTCAAAGCGGGGAAATAACCTTGCTGAGAAGAGTCATCAGACTGGTCACTTAAACGAGCACTGAGAGAAAAATGAAAACCATTCTAAGTTTAATTATACGTCCAGGCTTGGAATAAAACTTATATTTATAAAGCACTGAAATGCACAAGGGTATTTTCACTTTAATACTGTATTATAAGACATTTTCACACCTACTCTAATGTTATTGCTAGGTAGTACAGTAAAATAAACTGATACTATACCAAAGTCCTTCACAAGAGAAAGGTTAGGAAGACGGTGAAGGCAATATACCAACATGGGAATTCTGTGACTCAAGTATGGTGGTGGAATGTCAGAAAACTGTGTTATAGAAGGTAGAGCAAGAAGTGGGAAAGGAGGATCATGCAGTACACCAGATTTGAAATAGAAGGTACAGGCAGGGTTATAAAACTCCAGCATGAGCAAGATTAAGGAGAAATGTGGCATCAGGGCAGTAGTATAAAGGGTTAACAGAATGGATATGCTAATCTATAAGGTACATGATGATGGAACACCGACATCGGGTAGTCATGTGCTAGGTACTCTAGGCAGCAGACAGGTAGCTCTGAGGGGAGATGTGCGTTCCCTGTAACCCACTTGTATGTACTGTAAATATAGTGCGAATAAACTAGTTTTTAAGTAAATATCCTGAAATGCCTTCAACTCTTCCTTATTAGAATCCTGGCTTAGCAAATTTTACAACAAGGTCGACCTGAAGATGACAATAAGGAGTTTGAAACTGATCAACTAAAGGACGGAAGCCAATGAAACTTAAGTGGTGACAGGTGAGGAGGGTAGAATGAAAACAGAGTTTTTGATGAGTTATACTTTACTGTTCTTCTAGCCTCAGCATGTGTGTGCTTGGTCCAGTTGAGTTTCAAGTCAATGGTAACCCTAGGATGTTGATGGCAGGGGACTCAGCAATGGTAATGACATCGAACTTCAAGGGGAGATGGTTAGGTTCTCTCTTTGGAGATGATCATATCCTAGCACTTGGGTGGCATGAATGTTACTTGCCGCTTATGAGTCCAAGCCTAAAACATTGTCCAGGTCTTGCTAAAAGTGGGCACAGGCTGCTTCATTGTCTGAAAGTTGTGAATGGAAATGAACACTGTGCAGTCATCAGCGATCATCCCCACTTCAACCATATGATGGAAGGAAGGCCATTGAAGAAGATGGTTGGGCCTAGGACCTCCTGCTGTGATGCCCTGGAGTTGAGATGATTGGCCTTCAATCACAACCATCTTTCTTTGTGCTCGGTATGACTCCAGCCAATGAAAACCTTTCCTCGATTCCCATTGACTTCAATTTTGCTAGGTTTCTTGATGCCATGCATGGTCAAATGCTGCCTTGGTGTCAAGGGGAGCCACTCTTACCTCACTTCTGGAATTCAGTTCTTTTGTCCATGTTTGGACTAAGGCTGTAATGAAGTCAGAAGGCAAGTGGGCCCTGGCAGAATTGATCACTGGTGAGCAGTTTATTGCTAAGTAGGTGCTGCTTGACGACACCTTCCATCCCTTTGCTGATGATCGAGTAGACCGATAGGGAAGTAATTGGCCCAACTGGTTTTGTCCCTTTGGTGGATAGTGGTATGTCCTGTCAGGTAGATGCCAGCGCTGTAGCTGTACTAGAACAGCTTAGCTAGGGGCACAGCTAGTTCTGGAGCACTAGTCTTCAGTGGGGTTCAAGAACATGGACCAAGCTTTTGATGTATCCAGTGTACTTAAACACTTCTTGATATCAGGTGGAATGAAAATTCACTTGTGACCTCAGGAAGAAGCAGATATGGGAGCATCCACTTTTAGCCCTCTTCAGCCAAAAATGCCAAATATTTCATCCTTGTCATAGTCAGATAATCATTACAGCAGATAAAAAAGCCAATCAGTCCCATTCACCTGCTCTACTCCCATAGTCCTGCAAGCTTATTTCCTTCAAGTGGCCATCTAATTTCCTTTTGAAATAATTGACTGCCTCAGCTTCCACCACACTCGTAAGTAGCAAGTGCCAGGCCACTACCATTCGCTGCCTAAAAAAAGCTCTTCCTCACATACTCCCTGCACCCACTCTGACGTCCTCTACCCTCGCACCAGGGAGATAGCACACAAGTGGGTCACACAATGACAGTTACAGAAAAATCTATCAGTCCCCCTAGCTATGGAATCTCCTATAACAACTGAATTTCTACCCTTTGTTGTTCCATCCAGGGAAGTCCCTTACCCATTGGTGCCACAATCTGGACTGCGCTCCTTCAAGGGGTCTTCACTGCCAGTTGCCTCAAATGCAGAGGACTGATTTGAGAGTGACACACACCCGAAGATTCCTGCACTTTCTGCCTCTTCCTACCCTTGCAGATGGCCACCCATCTACTATCTTGGAATTCTTACTACGGATGGGGTGGCACCTCCTGGAACATATGGTCCACGAAATTCTCAGCATCCCTGTTGCTCCGTGGTGACTCCAGCTGCCCCTTAAGCTCCAAAACCCTATGCTTTTTGTCTTTTGCATTCACATGCTCAGTTCCTTGAGGGTGAAGAGGTTCATTAGTTACTGACTGTCCACTACCATTCATGATTGGATGTGGCAGTACCACAGAGCTTTGATTGGATATGTTGGTTGTGGGACCGCTCCATCTATCGCTAGCGTGCTTCTTCAGCTGTGTAGCATGCATACATCCCTATGCTGCAACTTCAGGTATACATGGTGCTGCTCCTGGCATGCTCTCCTGAACTCTTCATTGAATCACAGTTGGTCCCCTGGCTTGATGGTAATCGTAGAGTGAGAATATGACAGGTCTTGATGTCACGCATTGTGGGTGAATACAATTCTGCTGCTGCTGATGGCCCATAGCATCTCCATGTATTCCCAGTTTTGAGATGCCAGGTTTGTTAGTGGCTTACTGTGTAGAATTTTTTTTTTTAAAAAACAGGGAGTTAATGCAATAGGTTCATTCAGCCTTGCCACTGCTTAACTACAAAAAAATGTTGGTCCATCTATGGATTGCTGACAGAAATGCAGGCAGACATCATGGTGACATTCTTGGAATCAAGGGTTCCAGCATAATTGTAAAGCTGGAAGATGAAAGTACCTGTGAAAGTTGTCCCTATATTTGCCAAAAATTCTGCCAAGGAGTAATACCTAGATGAAGGGACCAGGAAGGTAAACATGGGCACACCAGAGATGACTATGTGAGCACAGGAGATGTCATTGTAGGAGATGTGCTGGCAAAGTTGTGACTTGCACATTGCTTCCTCGTGGGTTGCAGTTCATCGGTGGCAGAGGATGGCCTGGTCAACCATCTCAAACCTATCAAGGAGCACAATAAGGAATGACACATTACAGTTGCACAGAAAGTCACATGGCTTTGATTAGAAGATATTATGAAACTGAGCTTCTCTGTCTTATGGAGAAAGGCACTTATGATTTTGTAAAATAATCTGATTACACCAAGTTCAGGTGCCCAGTGCAAGTATGATTGAAGGCATTCAAGTGGACTTTAATCAATTAGGCTGGGCTTTAATAACTTATGTAAATGGACCAAGAATTAACAAATGGAATTTAATGTAGAAGGATGTTAAGAGATGTTTTCTTAAGCTCAGTAGCATCAGTCACTCCTCCAACTACATCCATGTGCTGGAGTTGAGAGTTGATTCTCACTGTCCAATACCTACTTATATGAATTCACTAGAAGGCTCACTTCAAAAATTCCTGCTTTTGTGCTGTAGCTATCTGATTCTATGATAATTGCAGAGACAACAGTTGTTATTCAAATTCTGACCTGCTAAAGTCTGTCCTTGGGCTTTGTAAACTTCTTTCAGTCTTCATTAGCCTCTTCCTCAAAGTTAACAAATTATCCATCCACTTGTCCTTTTGGTAACAAAGCATCAATGTCCGTCATGAAGATGTTATCCACACTACAAAAGCAAGTATTCAAACTACTTAGAAAATGGCAATTTACAACTGATTTTGTTAATTCACAATGGAGGCATTAATAATTAAATCAGAACAACATCTGGATAGGATATCTATTAACTCCTGATTAAACCAAAATTCAACTGGCAATTTTTTGAAGGATTAAATGGTAGTACCATTATCAACTCAAAACAAAATAATAATAAAAAAAGAGAGAAATAGGTTCCATTTATATAGCACCTTTCATAGCAGGACATTCCAAGGCACTTTACAGTCATCAAATGCAGCAGCCAATTTTTGCACAGCAACATCCCTCAAACAACAATGGAGTGACAAATCAATACATTATGATTACAGTAAATACTTACAGTACTGTTCCCCTAAACATATGCTGTAGTTCTGTACATTTAAATTTATGCTGTTACTGGTCAAATAATAGATTCCTAATGGCACCATGCACTACACAAAAAGCACCAATATACTTCAATATTGTATTAAATAGGCTTCTTGGACAATTCCTTACCTCAAATTGTTCCCACCATAAGCAATGCATATGAAAAATACTTCCCCTTAACAGTTTAAAGTTCAAAATACTCTCTCCAGGCACGAGCCTAGTTTGAAAAGACATTTGTAAATATACACTTTCAGCATTTTCAGTTGAAGTTTCAGATGCATACATAACCATTGAAATTTTTCATTGGCTAAAATGCAGCTACGTTTAATGTTAAAAATGTTAGCATAGTGCTGTGTTCTACTGGCAAGGTTTAGGCAATTTAAAAAATAAATATTCTCTGGGCTTGGGCAGGCCATCCTAAGTTACCCAGAGAAGGTTGCAGTGGGCCACTTTAGAACAACTGAGTGGTTTGCTCCATCATTACAAGGAGACAAAGATGATAAAGATAGTACATTCTCTTCAAAGGATATGAATAAATTCATGGGTTTTTAATGACAATCTGCCAGCTTTCGATCATCATTTTTTCCATTGCTACCTCACAAATGACCATATTTATAGAATTCAAGTTCACTATTTAGAATTTCAACTCATAGCCAACTGGTTACTGGTCTGTTATCACAACCACAATTTTATCACACCCAGAATTATCACAAAATTTGGCACCAAACCACAAAAGGAAATATGATGATAGGTCAAAGAGTTAGGAGCACCTTAAAAAGGAGAGATATGCTGAAGCTGTACAAGAGAATAAAATAAGAGGAACACAGAGTTCCTCCAAAGAGTTATAGGGCTAGAGGAAGTTAGTGGTAGCACCCTCTCCTCCGAATCCGAAGGTTGTGGGTTCAAATCCCACTCGAGCAATTTAGCATATAAATCTAGGCTGACACCTCGCTGCAGTGCTGATTTGTCAGAGGTGTGATTGAACAGAGACCTTGTCTCTCATGAGCATAAAAGATCACATGGCATCCAAGAACATGAGAGTTAATTGGGTAACAAACATCACTTAAAAAAATTCTCTATGAGAATTCCAAAGTTCCAGTTCCGGAGAAGAGTCCTACAGACTTGAAACGTTAACTGTTTCTCTCTCCACAGGTGCTGCCAGGCCTGCTGAGTTTTTCCAGTGCTTTGTTTTTATTTCAGATCTCCAGCATCCACAGTATTTTGCTTTTATTCTCTGCTGTGTTTCTTATATTACAAAAATTACACCTGAAAGGTAGTTAATTGGCTGTAATGCACTTAGGAAGGTCCCATGGTTGTTAAATGTGCTATATAAATGCAAGTCTTTCTTTACAAAGAGAGAGTGGCGTGGCTATGGAGGGATTTGAACACAAAGATGGCATGGTTGCACAACCTCATATCCCTCATCTAGGAAGAGGAGCATATGCCGGGGGGTCTCAGGGACTCCGTGATCATGATTATATTCAAGAAGTTAGATGCGATAATTACAGAGAGATCTCCCTGCTCTCTCCCACAAGAAAGATCATTGTAAGGACTCTCCTCTACTGCCTCTCCCAGTGGCTGAGGAATTCCTTCCAGAGTCACAGTACAGTCTTTGCCCATTGAGAGGCACCGCAAACATTATCTTCACTGTGCAGTAAATTCAAGAAAAGTGCAAGAAACAGCACCAACTGCTGTACACCGCCTTTTTCAACCTCACAAAAGCCTTTGACTCTGTCAACCATGAAAGCATATGGAGTATCCTCCTCAAATTTGGCTGCCCTCAGAAATTTGTCACCATCCTCCACCTCCTCTCCAATGACACGCAAGCCATGATCCTCACCAATGGAACCACCACAAACCATATCTCAGTGAAAACTGAGGTCAAACAAGGCTGTGCCATTGCAACAACTCTCTTCTTCATTCTCCTCCTTGCAATAATGCATCTTACCTCTAGCAAATTTTCCATATGCATGGAGATAACCTACAAAAGACAGGAAAGCATTCAATCCACGCCACCTTCAATCCAAAACCAAAATCACTTCACCCTCATTCATAGAGCTTCAGTATGCAGACGACACTGTGTGCACACTCACTCAGAAACTGAGCTCTAGGTCATTGTCAACTCCTTCCCCAAAGCAAATGAGAAAATCGGCCTTTCACTAAACACATGAAAAACTAAGGTCCTCTTCCAATCAGCTCCCACAGCAAAACACCTCACCCCACACTGCAGATTAAGATCAACGGCAAGATCCTGAAAATTGTGAATCATTTTCCATATCTTGGAAGCCTCCTCTCGATGAAGACAGACATAGATGAGAAATTCATCATTACTTCCAAAGTGCCAGCTCATCCTTCGGCCAACTGAGGAAAGGAGTATCTGAGGAGCAGGATCTCAAACCCCAGACTAAGGTCATGGTTTACCAGGCAGCAGTGACCCTGCATCCCAACATGCTTCAGAGACTTGACAGCCTACAGCAGGCACCTCCATGCACTGGAGAAGTACCACCAGCGGTGCCTTCACAAGATCCTCCAAATCAGAAAGGCAGTCAATATAGCAGTATTCTCTCCAAAGTTAACTTGCCCATCATTGAGGTACTAATCACTCAAAATAAATTCCATTAGGCGGGACACTGTTGTATGCTTGACACCAGACTCCCAAAACAACTGCTCTACTCGGAACTTGGTTACGGCAAGAGACTCCCAGGAGGACAGTGGGATATCTTCAAAGCATCCCTGAAGGGGTTACACATACCTTCTGACTCACGGGGGAGGCTGTGGCCTTTTGTTTTTATTCATTCATGGGATGTGGACTTTGCTGGCTGGGCCAGCATTTATTGCCCATCCCTAATTACCCTTGAGAAGGTGGTGGTGAGCTGCCTTCTTGAACTGCTGCAGTCCATGTGGTGTAAGTACACCCACAGTGCTGTTAGGAAGGCAGTTCCAGGATTATGATCCAGCAACAATGAAGGAATAGCAACATATTTCCAAGTCAGGATGGTGAGTGACTTGGAAGGGAACCTCCAAGTGGTGGTGTTCCCATCTCTTTGCTGTCCTTGTCCTTCTAGAAGGTTGTGGTCGTGGGTTTGGAAAGTGCTGCCTAAGGAACCTTGGTGAATTCCTGCAGTGCATTTTGTAGATGGTACAGACTGCTGCGACTGTGTGTTGGTGGTGGAGGGAGTGAATGTCTGTGGATGTGGTGCCAATCAAGCAGACTGCTTTGTCCTGGGTGATGTCCAGCTTCTTCAGTGTTGTGGGAGCTGCACTCATCCAGGCAAGTGGAGTATTCCATCACATTCCTGACTTGTGCCCTGTAGATGGTGGACAGGCTTTGGGGAGTCAGGAGGTGAGTTACTCATCACACGATTCCTAGCCTCTGACCTGCTCTTGTAGCCACAGTATTTGTATGGCTGGTCCAGTTCAGTTTCTGGTCAATGGTAACCCGTTAGGATGTTGATATTGGGGGATTCGGTGATGGTAATGTCATTGAACATCAAGGGGCGATGGTTGGATCCTCTCTTGTCAGAGATGGTCATTGCCTGACATTTGTGTGGCATGAATATTACTTGCCACTTGTCAGCCCAAGCCTCGATATCGTCCAGATCTTGCTGCATTTTGACATGGGCTGCTTCAGTATCTAAGGAGTCGCGAATGGTGCTGAGCATCGTGCAATCATCAGCAAATATCCCTATTTCTGACCTTATGATGGAAGGAAGGTCATTGATGAAGCAGCTGAAGATGGTTGGGCCAAGGACACTATCCTGTGGAACTCTTGCAGTGATGTCCTGGAGCTGAGATGACTGATCTCCAACAACCACAACCATCTTCCTTCGTGCTAGGTATGACTCCAACCAGTGGAGAGTTTTGCCCGATTCCCATTGACTCCACTTTTGGTAGGGCTCCTTGATGCCACACTCGGTCAAATGCTGTTTTAATATCAAGGGTAGTCACTCTCACCTCAACTAGTGGTATTTTCACTGGACTGGTATTCCAGAGACCCAGGATAATGTTCGAATCCCACCACAGCAGATGGTGAAATTTGAATTCAATAAAAACCTGGAATTAAAAGTCTCACGATGCCCATGAAACCATTGCCACTTGTCGTAAATCCCATCTGGTTCATTAACGTCCTTTAGGAGGAAATCTGCCGTCCTTACCTGGTCTGGCCTACATGCGACTCCAGACCCACAGCAATGTGGTTGACTCTCAAATGCCCTCTGAAAAAGGGCAATAAATGCTAGCCTAGCCCACAAACTATAAATGAATTTTAAAAAATGGAAGACCAGTGGAAGACCCTGGCTTATGACTGACCAAAATGAAAAAAACTTGTATAAGAAGGCACCGAGCACATCAAGGAACACGCAGAGGCGAAGTCAAGGCTTCAGAGGGAGCGAAACCCACAAACAACCCATCTACCCAACCCTTCAAGTACCACCTGCCCCACATGTGGCAGAGTCTGCAGATTGTGCACTGGGTTTATCAGCCATTTCAGAACCCATCAAACCAGAATGGAAGCACGTTATCCCTGATCCCGAATGACTGCCTGAGACGACATCTGGCCATGTAGTTTTAGCCTGCAAACAATGACAATATAATATTTAATCTCCTTTGGAAATGGTGGAAGAATTAGGTGGGTAATCATGTATTTTATAATAACCATTTACCACAAATGACAAGGGAAGTGGGAGGTTACCTGCATACATATGGTGATCAATAAAGACATTTCATTCATAAGGGACTCCAACAGCTACAGAAACTGACATGTAATCATGATCATTTAGCAAGCTTTAGGAAAAGAGTTTAAACTATATCAGGCAGTATAGCCCACACAATACTAAACGCATTATTAAATGGACTTAAGGATTTCCAGTACTTAGTACAGCACAATGATTACTGCACAAGAAGGGCTCGATATTTGCTCCTCCAGCTCATCCTTCAGAGCAAAATCAATCCAGCAATGTTCAACCTGCAGTGGACAATCACTTTCTCCCTTTGAAAGGACTTGGCTGAATCAGTGGTTGAAGAAACTCAAGAACGAGGCAGACAGTGCTTGCTACATATGAGTCCATATGGAAACTGACTGCATGCAATAGTTGCTAAATAACTAAGGGTTCAGCTGTTAATGTTTTCTTGTTGGCTATTGAACATTGGGGCATGCACTAATTTTATTATAAATAGAAAACTCAATTTGCACCTCAGATGGGATCTGGTTTGAAGCGATTGTAATGTCTAATTACCTAATTGACAAATGATTATGCACATGAGTTTTCCCACTGGAAATTCACTCCATAAAATGTTTTAAGGATATGCAGGGATTGCTATACACTGAGGTTTTATTTAATAACACAGGGAGTTTCAAGTTCAATTTTAACATCAACTGTTTTTGAAATGTGCTTTCACGATCAAGTTCTTTCCCTTCCAAAGTATCGCATGTCTCTGCCTTCAACTGTCCTCCACAGTTACTGAAATCCTGATGTATGGCTTTATTACCTTAAGGCTTGACATTTCCAATAGCCTCCTCCTCACCTCCAAAAACAATTTACAATACCACAGACATTTCATTCTCCACCCTACAAATCACCAACTTTCACCTACTCAAAGTGAAACATCAGGCCTGATTTTAACTCGTTCAAAACCATTTCACTTAGAGTTAAAATTGGGCCCATCCTTACCAAGCTCTGCAGGCTCACTCTGCCTCTGAAATTATTTTATAAATGTCACTTTCAAATCCCTGCATGGTCTTGCTCACTTACTTCACCAAGCTCTTTCAGCCATGCATCCTCAAAAATTCTCCAATACTGGTTTGCTCCCAACAACAATTCGACTTGTGAAGTGCCTTTAATGTAATAAAAACATCCCAAGGCGCTTCACAGGAAGTAGGTTTTAAGGAATGTTAAAGGAGGATAGCGAGGTAGAGAGGCAGAGAGGTTTAGGGAGGGAATTCTAGAGTTTAAGGTCATGGCAGCCAAAGGGACACCCACCAATGATGAAGCGATTAAAATGGTGGGGGGGATGTGCGAGAGGCCAGAATTAGAGAAGAGCAGTTATTTTAGAGGGCCGTAGAGCTAAAGAAGATTACAGAGAAGGAACATGAAAAGACATGGAGAAATGTGAAAACAAGAATGAGAATTTTAAAACTGATGGACTACTTAACCAGAGCCAAAGTGGGTCGACAAGCACAGCAGTGAAGGGTGAAGAGGACTTAGGGCAAGTTAGGATGGGGCAGCAGAGGATGATCTCAACTTTATGGATGATAGAACATGTGAGATAGGCCAGCAGTGCATTGGAATAGTCGTCAAAACATAAGATAAGGGGATAGGAGTAGGAGTAGACCATTTTGAGCCTGCTCCACCATTCAAAAGGGCCATGGCTTATCTTGGATCTCATCGCCAGCTTCCCACATTAATAATATCCCAACTTCCTTAGTATTGCAAAATTTATCAATCTCTGTCCTGAATATACTCAACAACTGAGCTTCCACAGCTCTCTGAGATAGAGAATTCCAAAGATTCACAACCCTCTGGGTAAAGAAATTTTTCTTCATCTCAGTCCTAAATCACCACTGACTTATTTCAAGACTGTGAGAACTAATTCTAGATTCCCTAGCTAAAGGAAACATTCACTAAGCATCTACCTGTCAACACTGTTAGTAATTTTGCATGTTTCAATTAGATCATTTCTTATCCTTCTAAATTCTAGGGAACATAGGCACAGACCACTCAATCTCGCCTCATAGGGCAATTCCCTCATCCCAGGAATGAGAGGGAGTTTGCTGCGCTCCCTCTAAGGCAAGTCATCCTGCTTTGATTAAGGAGAACAAACTGCATACAATATTCCTGGTGTGGTTTGTAGCTAGACTTTTTTACTCTTATACCCAAATCCCTTCGTAATAAAAGGGTAACACACCATTTGCATACCTAATTCCTTGCTATACCTGTATGTTCACCTTCTGTGTTTAGTGCACAAAGACACCAAGGTCCCTCTAAATACGAAAGTTTCCCAGCGTCTCATCATTTATGAACTATTCGGCATTACTACTCTTCCTGTCAAAGTAGATAACTTCACTAAAGGTAACAATGAGGTACCTCTGGAGGTAGGAACAAAGTCACAGATGTTATGGAAGTGGAAATGGGCAATCTTAGTGATGATGTAGATATATGATCAGAAGCTTAGCTTAATATCAAATGACACCAAGGTTGTTGCAAACTGTCTGGTTCAGCCTCAGGAAGCTGCCAGGGAAAGGGGTGGAAACAATGGGTAGGAAGCAGAGTTTGTACCAGGGACCAAAGACAATGTTAAGGAGTACAGTCATGAGGAAACACTGGAAGAATTTAGACAAAACCATAACACTGCAGATGCTGGAAGTTTGAAATAAAATTCTGATGAAAAGTCACAAGCCTGAAACATTAAGCTTGTTTCTGTCCCCACATATCCTGCCAAACCTGCTGAGCATTTCCAGCATTTTCTGCATTTATTACTGAGAAAAATTAGGCATACCTACCTGTAAAGGAGGCCTCTGAAAAGTGATATTTGTAGAGGTAACAATATTCAAGGGAATAGAAAGAAAATCGCTGGCTATTACTTTAAGTTAAATCGTGGTCTTAAGATGTGGGACACAGATTCAAAACTGATAACAGAATATTCTCTTTCAGGCAAAGAATGATCAACAGATGGAATAGATTTATACATACAGTCATAGATACCAAAACACTGGAATTATTAAACAGGGGTGGGCAAGTGTTGGGGAGGGGCTAGTGCCATTATAGCATGATTAAACTAACATGCTGAAAGGCCTTTTTCATAACTAAATATTTTGTGTTGTATGCCTAATTACAAGATAGGGTATGTGTGTTAAGTCATGTAATTTATTTTTATATATGCAGTCACTAACAGCTCAACATAAGCTTAAGGAACAGCATCCTCATCTATTGTTTTGGCACCAAGCTTGAGGAGCAACACTGCATCTTCCGATTAAGCACTTACATCCAAAATTCTACCACCCTTTACATGAAGAAATGCTTCCTAACTTCATAGCTGAAAGGCCTGGCTAATTTTTTGCCTATGCCCCCCAGTCCTAGCCTTCCCAACTAGCAGAAACAGTTTTTCCTAATTTACCCTATGTGCTCCATTTAATGTGGTGAAAACTTTGATCAAATCACCCTCTATATTCCAGGGATTACAACCCTAGTTTCTTTAATCTCTCCTCACGTCTAGGTATAATTCTAGTACATCTACACTGCACTCCCTCCAAGGTCAATATATACTTCCTAAGCGTGGTGTCCAGTGTTAGAATAATATCTTTCAAGATTGAATTTTTCTTTTAAAATATGGAAGGGCATGGCATTATCTGGACATTTGGATGCTGACATGGAGTTTTTTTTTGAAAGGGTCAACAAGCAGGACCCTTCCCAGAAATCACCTGACCTGCATTGTACTTGAGAAAGGGCTGGTTGTTCGTTTTGAACTGCAATCACTTTAAATAATGGGGGCAAAAAAAAACTGGAAGACAAAGGCTGGAGGTTTTTACTGGAAATCACATGGCAGAAGCAAGCTTTAAGTTTTGAACCTATGGGTTTCAACTCAGTCTTATTGAGGAATAAGCCGAGAAAGGAAGGCTACCTAACTAGCTCTCTCTCTGCCTTACTTGAAATTGTGCGTAGTTATCAACCTGTAGCCAGATAATCCTCACCTGAGTGTACAGTGTCTGCATTTTTGGACCTGAAAAACTGAGACAGGAAGAACTGATCCAGCCATTTACATTCTTCTCCACACCGAAGTTCTGTTGGTGAGAACTTCCAGACGTCCACCATTGACCCCCATCTTCACGCAAGGGAATTCCAGATCGACAGTGTTGAAACCCTGCGCACTTTATTTTATTACGCCTGCCTTCTAAAGCCATCTCTGCAGAGAGAGACTATCTGTTTTCCCTTTGTTTGTTTGTGCGTGTAAGTGCTAGGGGAATTTTTTTTAAAAAAGGACAGAGATAGATAGTTATACTTCCAGAGTACAATTGTGTGTTAACTAGTTCTTGCAATTTGTTTAAAAAATGTTTTGTTTTATAATAAACAATCGTTCTGAGTTTATTGAAAGAAGCCTGGTTAAATTCTCTTATTCTGGGTACCAGTACTGAAGGTAAACAATTGGCCATTTTGGTGAAAAAATTAAACTTTTAAATTAATGGTACAGCCTGCCGAATTGTGGGATAGATAATATGCACAGTCCTCCCATCCTGGTCGTAACACCAGACTGCTCTCAGTGCTCCAGGTGTGATCTAACCAGGGTTTAGTATGGCTGAAGTATGTCCTCTATCCCTTATACTGTATTCTATTTCTCTTGAGATAAAAGGCCAGCATAAAAGCCTTTTTGATTATTTTTTGTACGTGACATTTTAAATGATCTGTGTACCTGAACCCCCAAGTTTCTTGAGCCTCCACCGTTTCTAGCTTTTTTCACCATTTAGAAAGTACCCTGCTCTATCCTTTCACGTGAGCAGATCTAAAGAACAGCACTTTCTACAATTCGCCCTGAACACTGCAGTAAATTATAAAGCCAAATTATGAGCTCAAATCCCTACATGTGGCTTGAAGACAAACTTCCAACTTGGTGACTTTTCTTGTAACTGAGCCAGCCTGACATCTATAAAAACTCAAATATTAATTGATTTCTTCTCCGCCGATGCTGCCAGACTTGCTGAGTTTTTCCAGGTAATTCTGTTTTTGTTTCAAATATTAAATGTTATTTTAAAGTGAAGTTCCACTACTACTTCACAAACATTTCCATTTAATCCCACAATAATGCAGACAATTTAAATCTACCATTAGAACTGGTCTCTTCATAGTCATGACAACCTACCCAACAACCAAATTAATGTGATCGCATTTTCTCTATGACACAATGATGGAACTTTGAAACCATAAGACTCCACTATTTTTCCATTATCCTGACAATTGAAATTTAGTTCAAAACATCTGAGCAGGCTCTCAATTTCTTATAATTCACTTTAGAACAAATTCCATTATATCCTTTTGTGAATTCTACAATGATTATAAGTATATTCCATAAAAGCAGCTAATTATTTAAGACACTTTATGGTAGCTGCTACTGCACAAGAGAATTACTTTTCGGCCAGCAGATCCAACATCTATTTATACGTAACATGTTATTTAAAATGATTTTTGTACATTTTACATAGATTAACAGTACAAATTTAGTGAGATTATATTGTAACAGAAGATGTCTTAAAATAAGGCAAATTAACTGAGCAGCTTAAATAATGAGGACAGGTCATATAGACCTGTCTTGTATTCCCAAGAATAAGAAGATTAGGGTGTCTAATTCATGATCAAAGGAATTAATAGAAAGAGAGAAGGGTAAAGAGAGAGAAAATATTTCCTCTGGTACGGGGGTCCAATACATGGGGGCATAACATTAAAATGAGAGCCAGGCTGTTCAGGGGTAATATTTCTTCATGCAAAAAGCATTGGTAATCCAGAGCTCTCTTCTCACAAAGAGTTGTTGAGATTGGTGAATTTAAAGTTCAAAAAGTGAGATTGATAGATTTTTGATGAGCAAGGAATTAAGGATGACAGAACCAAGGTGGGTGGATGTAATTACAATACAGATCAGCATTGATCTAACTGAATGCCAGAATTGATTCAAGGGGATGAATGACCTGTTCCTATGAATATGCTTAAAGAAAAGCACAGGTCCATTTAGTTTGGCATACTTAATACTGTAAAAAAAAATCTCATCTTTTGTATTTGATTTTTCTCACCCTGTGGAAACCTGCTATAGGTACTTTACAAATTTTCAGTGACATTCAATTTCCTCAGCAAGGGCCCTTCCAAATTGATAGAGATATAATTGCAAAATGAAAATATTTAGGATTTCCTGATGAAGGCCCACCAAAAGGTTTATGAAGGTTAAGTTCTTAAAATTATTTTGACATGGAATAGAAAATTTAGTGACTAAATTATAAACAGTTCATGAAAAATATAAATTAAAATACAAAATAATTAAAATATAATAAAATATTCAACAAAAATCAAAGGTACATATGCTACTTGCTACAGATATTTTTTAAATTGTGAATGGATTACATTAAAAATAATGTGGTATAAAGTAACAGACTGTGATTTAATCTCAAAAGCCATTTGACATCCATAAACCCATGAGAATTTACCTCTAAGTGAATTTTATTCCAGTAAACCTTAGTCTATTCCCAACCATGATTGTGTCTACCAAGTAACCATGGCTACCTCTATTTACCCATAATCAACCTCAAAATTTTACTACTTAAATTCAGCAACGGAATCATCCGCAGAACAATTTCCAAGATGCTGTTACAGATTCTGCGTATGAAAATGCAGTATTGAATAAATAGCAAAGAGAAATTAGCCAGCTATTCAAAAATGATTAAAAACCCGCTAATAATACGCAAAAAGCTGAACTGAGCACATAACTCAAAGACTTACGTAATTATTAGCAAATCTCGGAGTTTGAAAAAAAAGTTAGAATCCATGAAGCAACTGTCAATGTAAATATCGCAGAACCTGTATTTACCTAAAATCAACCCCGGGTTGGTTTTGTGAATGAGAGTCAGGCGGGAAGCAACACAACAAAAGACAAAAAATACCTGGAGAAACTCAGCAGGTCCGACAGCATCTGCGGAGAGGGACACAGTTGACGTTTCGAGTCCGTGTGACCCTTCAGCGGAAGATTCCGCAGATGCTGTCAGACCTGCTGAGTTTCTCCAGGTATTTTTTGTTTTTGTTCTGGAGCCCCAGCATCCGCGGTATTTTGCTTTTAATCAACACAACAAACCCGCTACCTCGGTGCATTTACCTGCAGCGCTACCTAACCACCACAGCAATTTACCATGAGGAAAATAAAGCCGGTAATTACCCGTTTTAAGGCCACACATGCAACGCTTGTGCCGTAGCACGAAAAGAACATGACCAAATCGCCGCCATCTTTCCACTCGGTGCTGCTACCACTCGCCTGAAAGCTGCGTTTTGAGCTCAGCGCGCAACGACTTCTAATTGGGCAGTCTTGGGCCGCCCTTCCCTCCTGATTGGATAACGCGGG
The DNA here is from genome assembly GCF_964194155.1 of Cetorhinus maximus. Classification (NCBI taxonomy): domain Eukaryota; kingdom Metazoa; phylum Chordata; class Chondrichthyes; order Lamniformes; family Cetorhinidae; genus Cetorhinus; species Cetorhinus maximus. Next base: position 18,921,876 of record NC_135895.1, on the reverse strand, counting down.
GCCCCGTCCTCCTTTCCGATTGGTCGGCGTGGCCCACCGCCTTCCCGCCCACAATCGCGCGCGCTTTCGCCGAATTCAGGCGGGCGCGCGGACGACCGTTAACGAGATGGCGGCGCGGCGGGGCGGGCTCCCGGGGACACGCCAGAAAGCGCACGCAATGGACCAGGTGGACGCCGCAACTCTTCAGAGGGCCGAACGAGAGCGCCCTCATGAAAGGCTTCAGAGACAGAGAAATACTCAAAGTCAGTTTCCCTACTGAGCTCCACCATAGAATTATGGGGGCCACTCCATCGTTGGATGGGCAACTCAGTTCACAAAATAAAAGCAAAATACTGCGGATGCTGGAAATCTGAAACAAACACAGCCGGAAAAACTCAGCTGACGTTTCGAGTCCGCATGACTCTTCATACACCTTCGGTCTGTTCGCAAGCATGACCCAGACCTCCCTGTTGCTTGCCATTTTAACACTCCACCCTGCTCTCATGCCCACATGTCCGTCCTTGGCTTGCTGCAATGTTCCAGTGAAGCTCAACGCAAACTGGAGGAACAGCACCTCATCTTCCGACTAGGCACTTTACAGCCTTCCGGACTGAATATTGAGTTCAACAACTTCAGATCATGAACTCTCTCCTCCATCCCCACCTGCTTTCCGATCCCCCTTTTTCCAATAATTTGTAATTTTTTTTAAATATATTTTTCTTTTCCCACCTATTTTTAAATTTATTTCCATCTATTGTTTTATCTCCACCTTTTAGACCATTCTGATCCCTTCCCCACACCCCACCCCCACTAGGGCCATCTGCCACTTGCTTGTCCTGCTTGCTGCCCTTAATGTCCCCATTAGCACATTCCTTAGATAATATCACCACCGTCAACACCTCTTTGTCCTTTTGTCTATGACATCTTTGGCAATCTCTTCCTTGCCTCCACCTATCACTGGCCCTCTATTCAGCTCTACCTGTCCCGCCCCTCTCTACCAGCTTATATTTCACTTCATTTCTCTATTTCCTTAGTTCTGATGAGGAGTCATTCGAACTCGAAACGTCAAATGTGTTCCTCTCCGCAGATGCTGTCAGACCTGCTGAGCTTTTCCAGCTATTTTTGTTTTTGTTTCAGTTCACAAAATTGCGACAGTGCAGAAGGAGGTAATCTGACCCATCATGTCTGCTGCAGCCCTCATAATGAGCAACTCACCTGGGGAGGCAGTGGTCTAGTGGTATTGTCACTGGACTAGTAATCCAGAAACCCAGGGTAATGCTCTGGGGACCCAGGTTTGAATCCCACCACAGCAGGTGGTGGAATTTGAACTCACCAATGATGACCACGAAACCATTGCTAATTGTTGTAAAAAAAACCATCTGGTTCACTAATCTTTAGATAAGAAAATCTGCTGCCCTTACCTGGTCTGGTCTACATGTGACTCTGGACCTATAGCAATGTGGTTGACTCTTATATGCCCTCTGAACAAGGGCAATTAGGGGTAGGCTAATAAATGCTGTCCTAGCTAGTAACATCCACATCTCATGAATGAATTTTTTAAAAATTCCCCATTCTCCCTGTAACACTGCATGTTCTTCCTTTACAGATAACAGGCTAATTCCCTTTTGAATGCTTCAATTGAATCTGCCTCCACCCCACTCTCAGGCAGTCACTCTTGACCCTAATCACTTGTCTAAAATAGTTTCTTCTCATATTACTTTTGCATCTTTTACCAATTACTTTAAATCTGTGCCCTCTTGTCCTCAATTCTTTCATGAGTGGGAACAGTTCCTCCCTATTTACTCTGTCCAGACCCCTCATGATTTTGAATACCACCATCAAATCTCTTCTCAGCCATCTCTTCTCCAAGGAAAACAGTCCTAACTTCTCCAGTCTATCTCCATAACCTAAGTTCCTCATCCCTAGAACCATTCTCATTAATCTTTTCTGCACCCTCTCTAATGGCTTCACATGCTTCCTAAAGTGCAGCACACAGAACTGGACGCAATACTCTAGCTAACTGAGGCCAAACTAGTGACTTATACAAATTAACATAACCTCCTTGCTCATGTAGTCTCTGCCCCTATTAATAAAACCCAGGATACCAGGTTAATGCTCTGGGGACCCAGGTTTGAATCCCACCACAGCAGAGGGTGGAATTTGAACTCACCAATGATGACCATGAAACCATTGCTGATTGTTGTAAAAACCCATCTGGTTCACTAGTCTCCTTTAGAGAAGGAAATCTGCTGCCCTTACCTGGTCTGGTCTACATGTGACTCTGGACCCACAGCAATGTGGTTGACTCTTATATGCCCTCTAAACAAGGGCAATTAGGGCAAGTTTTATTAACTGGTCTCTCAACCTGTCCTGCTACATTCAATGATTTATGCACATGTTCAGCCAGGTCCCTCTGCTCCTCCACCCCCTTTAGGTCTGTACCCTTTATTTTATATTGTCTCTCCATGTTCTTCCTACCAAAATGAATCGCTTCTGTGTTTTCTATTAATAATCCCACAACAAACTCGAGACAGGATGAACTCAAAGGGTTAAGTTTTTTGCACGCACTGAAAAAGCGGAAGAAGGGTTGCAACATTGTCTCCTTTGCAGTCATACGTCAAAGAGGAATAGAGAAAAGAAAGATTTACAGTACCGAGACCACAGAGGAATTAAATAGTGTTTCACATGGGTTCCAGAGTCCCAAATCAAAGTCCAACGAGGTGTCCCTTTACAGAGGTCAGCGGGCTGAAAACCGATGCTATATAACTCACTTTTCCAGTGGTGTCGACTTCACATAATGAGATAGGCGTGCAGAGATTAATCAGTCTTGTAGGCAACGGTACAGAATTCCCAGTAGTAGCAGCGTAGATAGGGGCCAGTTGTCCAAACTTGGGCAGAGCCCCTTTTCTGTGAGGCTGCTTGTGGGGTGGTAAACAGCAGACTGAGCTTGCAGTTCCACAAAGCAATATTACTAGTTTCACAAACTAGAGGGCCATGCCACATGACTCCCACCTCTCCACATTGCCTTTGACAAGGGATATATATCCCTTGCCTGGGTCCCTGAGATTGTTCAATGTGCCAACCATTAAAAATTGAAAGGAAGGTTGCAGGGCCCTTTGTTCTAGCAGACGAGTAGACTCCAATTGGCCAACCTGGGTTATGAAATGCAAGTGGCCTTTGTATAGTTATTTTTAAATTTGGTCTGCATGGCCCGCAAGGCAGAGCGGGGGCGTTAGTGTCTCTTCAGAGATAACGAGGCACAAGTTTCTTTCATACTGCCATGGTAGTTCATTTTGTTCGGGGGTCACAGCCAGACAAAGGTTCAGCCTTTTTAAAGGGTCTTTGTCCAGTTTTTAAAACTTTAGAAATACACATGAGGATATCTATTTTTTTTTTAAATATAGTGTGAGGTCTTAGTCCCCTCACAAATCACACTTCTCTGCATTGAACATCCTCTGCCACTTGTCAGCCCATTCCACCAACTTGTCTACGTCCCTTTAAAGTTCTGCACTATCTTTCACACAGTTCACAATGCTTCCAAGTTTTGTATCATCCATAAACTTTGAAATTGTGCCCTGTACACCAAGGTCTGGGTCATTAATATAAATCAAGAAAAGCAAGAGTCCCAAAGCTGACTCCTGGTGAGCTCCAATACAAACCTTCCTCCAGCATGAAAATCCTCCATTGACCACTACTCTCTGTTTCCTGTTTCTCAGCCAATTCTGTATCCATGTTGCTACTGTTCCTTTCATTCCATGAGCTATTACTTTGCTCACAAGTCTGTTGTGTAGCACTGTTTCAAACACCTTTTGGAAGTCCCTGTTGTTATGAACAATGTATAGTTTTTAAGTTTTATGTATATATGTTTGTGTGTGTGTATATTAAAAAAGGTAAAATGGTTTCAGTTTCATTTGTGAGCCTTTGTGCCTGGGACCCTGGATAGACTCCTGACTAAAAGGTCAGGTGTTTGGGGTTTGTTTGTATATATACATTTTTAATTAGCTTTTACAACCCCTGAAGTTAAAGAGATAGGTTAAAAGGGGTTAAGGGTTTGGTGATTGTGGGGAGAAAAACACAAAATAGAAAACACTTCACTGTTGTCTAGTGATAGTGATCAAGTGACACAGACATGGAGAAAAGACAGAAGAGAGAGTTCAGTGTGTGTCAGAGAGAGAGGACAGGAATTCTAAGCTCACTGATAAGAAAGACTATAAGGCTATTGGGGTAGTCTGAGTTTCAAAGAGGTGGTAGGATGTTACACTTAGCTAGAAGAAGCTAAGCCAAACAGTATGTTTATTTTTCCCAAGTTACTGATAATATGAACACTATGAAAAGGTTTATATTATGAGAAAGGTAAAGTTCCAGAGATATATAGGAACAATGGAATTTGCATTAAAAAGGGAGAAAAATGTATAGAGGAGATGAGGCTATGTGTCAGAGGAGAGGCATTCTAAGATCTAACAAGTGTGAAAAGCCTCCAGCCTCTGTGCATCAAGTTGCTGTCTACAGGAACCAAAGCTGAGAAAACTCATTTTGAATTCTCCTATCCAGGTTATTGTGTTGCTTTGCCTGGGTCTGTTTAAATCTTTTTGTTTTTACTGTTGCCTTAACAGAGGTGTAACAGGGAGCCAAATTAATTAGGGGTTTTAGGAGTTATTATAGTAGTAATTTGTAGACCTATGTATGTGCTTGAAATCTTTTCTTTTGTTAATAAATGTTTAATTTAGTTTTCTAAAAAACCTCTGAAGTCGTGGTTGACTTATTACTTCTGAATTCAGGGCACACATCTTGAAATAAAATATAAATTGCAAAACAGTTGTGACCGCATAATCAAGTTTCCCTCGTGGACTTGATCTGCCCGGCACACATCATCTGCCATTTCATAACAATTATAGAGTTGGCATAAAGAATGATTTAGTAAATTGAGAAGTTACAGTTGGAGTAGTGCATAAAATGCCTATAGCAGGAATTGATTTTATCTTGGGAATGACCTGGCTGGCTCAAAAATATTAGGCTCACTGAGGGTGTTGAAACAACCAGCGGAAGTGAAAGAAACAGGTGATAAAGGAGGAACATTCCGGATTATTTCCTAACTAGATTCCAGGCCCATAAAATTAGACAGGAAAAGGAAGAGTGTATGAAAAAGGAAGATGAATGAAGAATTCAGTTATCTGACACTATTTTTGATAACCTGAGGAAAAAGTAGGAAGGTAAAGAAAATGAGGCTGACATGCTTAGCCCATCTTCTTTAATAGGAATGCTACAGGCGCATCCTGAGTTGAAAGATCTGTATCAAACAGCCCACTCGGAGACTGAATCAGAATCAATACCTGAGATTATTTAAAACACAAAGTGTTAATAGAGACTTCCTCAAATATCAGCAGATGAGGAATGGGCAGTATTCATCAGGTGGTCGTTCCATCTGAGTATCTTTTCAAAATTTTACAAGTAAGTCACAAAATTCCAATTGGGTATTAGGAAAATGCAGGCTAAAATAATGAAACATTTTTATTGGCCAGGATTGCATAAAGCTATAGTTAAATTCTGCTAGACATGTCATACATGTCAGGTAGTGGGGAAACTCCAATCGACAATTAAATCAGCACCTTTAATTCAGATACCAGCTTTTGAAGAACTGTTTAGCAGGGTCTTATTAGACTGTGTAAGACCCCTATCCAAAACTAGAAGTGGGAATCAATATCTTTTAACAATTATGGATATTTCAACAAGATTTCCAGAGGCGGTGCTTTTGGGGTAAATTATGGCAAAAGTGACAGTGGAAGAGTAAGTTCAATTTTTTACAAGATATGGATTACCTAAGGAAATACAATCAGATCAAAGCTCAAATTTTATACCACAAATATTGAAAGAAATAATGAATAATTTTGAAATAAAACAATTTAAGTCTTCAGCTTGTCATCCGCAGTCACAAGGAGCATTAGAAAGATGGCATCAAACTTTAAAGACCATGATCAAAGCCTATTGTCAGGAAATTCCTAATGATTGGGATAAAGGAATTCCCTTTTTACTGTTTGCCATTAGGGGCGTCCCTACTGAGTCAACAGATTTCAGTCCTTTTGAATATGGGCATAAGGTGAGAGGGTCCCTTAAATTAATTGAAGAAAAACTTATAAACCAAAGCTCAGAGACTACACTTTTGACCTATGTATCAAATTTCCGGGAAAGATTAACTGAAGTGTGTGAGTTGGCCAAAGAGCATTTGAAAATCACTCAACAAACAATGAAAGTTAGAGCAGATAAAAATGCCAAAGCTCGAAATTGTGTCGCTAGAGACAAGGCGTTAGTATTATTACCTGTCACCGGTGAAGCATTAAAAGCAGGGTTCACTATACTTATCACAGAATCACAGAATCACACAGTGCAAAAGAAGCCCTTCAGCCCATCTAGTCTGCACCGACACGTGAGAAACACGTTTATCAAATCAAAAAGAAACTCAATGATGTAAATTATATGGTGAGTACTCCAAACAGGAGGAAGAGTCAGCAAATGTGTCACGTTAATATGTTAAAGTAATATTAGGACAGGGAAGATAATCAGGATAGGATTGTGTTTACAGTGGTAAAAGAAGTAGGGAGTAAAATAAAAACATCAGAACACTCTGAGAATGAAACAGAAATCGAAGATTCTAAGGTCAACCCTCCAGTAATTAGAAACAAAAACAGAATTACCTGGAAAAACTCAGCAGGTCTGGCAGCATCGGCGGAGAAGAAAAGAGCTGATGTTTCAAGTCCTCATGACCCTTCAACAGAACTGAGTAATATTAGGAGAGGGGTGAAATATAAGCTGGTTTAAGGTGGGGGGGTGGTGGGGGGAGAGAAGTTGTGGGGGGTGGTGTTGTAGGGACAAGCAAGCAGTGATAGGAGCAGATAATCAAAAGATGTCACAGACAAAGCAACAAAGAGGTGTTGAAGGTGGTGATATTATCTAAACGAATGTGGAAACCTCCAGTAATTAGATTGGGTAATACGGAGGTGCTTAAAAATTTAGATGTAATATTAAGCTATCTTTCAGAAAATTTACTTACAAAAGCTATTACAAACTGATAAATCGTATTTGCGTGAATAAGCCTGGGAAAGCAACTTTGGCCATGCATGATATTAATGTAGGGGATGCATTACCCATAAAGCAACATCCTTAGAGACTAAATCCAGAGAAGTTAGACCAAGTGAGGGAAGAGATCAAGTTCATGATGGAAAATGACACTATTGAACAAAGCCACAGTAGCTGAAGCTCAACTATTCTAATGGTGCCAAAACCAGATGGGACACAGTGATTATGTATAGATTATCACAAAGTTAATGTGGTAACAAAGGTAGATTAATATCCAATTCCATGATTAGAAGGCTGTATTGAGAAGATTGAACAAGCAATGCTCATTACAAAAATTGATTTGTCAAAGGGATATTGGCAAGTTCTATTAACTAATATCGCCAAAGGAATATCAGCTTTTGTAACATCTGATGGTCTTTATCAATGCAAAGTCACGCCTTTTGGAATGAAGAATGTAACTACAACTTTTCAAAGATTAACCAGCAAGGTAGTTGAAGGATGATGCCTCTGTGTGGTATATTGATGATATGTTTGTGTTCAATTAAACCCAGGAGAAACATTTACAACACTTGAATTAATTGTTCAATCGGTTACAAAGATCCAATTTGGTCATAAACTTGGCAAAAAGTGAATTTGCCAAAGCAAAAGTAATTTATTTGGGCCACACTGTGGGACAAGGCCAAGTAGCGCCTAGAGAAGCAAAATAAGGACTATTTTGGATTTTCCAGTGCCTAAGACAAAACAAGAGATTTTGCAGTATATAGGCTGAGTAGATTCTATCAGAAGTTTGTTCCAAATTTCAGCACTGTAGTCGTTCCCCTGAAAAGCTTGTTAAAGAAAGGCAAGAAATTTGAGTGGACAAAGGAGTGTCAAAGTGCCTTCGACAGCTTGGAAGTTGTACTTACTACTGCATATGTTTTAGAGTGTCAAATTATGCTAAGCCATTTAAACTGGCTGTTGACACCAGTAACATAGGTGTAGATGCAGTTTTATTACCAGAAGACAAGTTGGGGATTGAAAAGCCAGTTAGTTACTTCTCTCAGAAGTTGAATTCTGCCAACAAAAGTATTCAACCATGAAAAAAGAGACTTTGAGTTTGTTACAAAAACAGAAAATGCTGGAAAAACTCAGCAGGCCTAGTAGCATCTGTGGAGAGAGAAACAGAGTTAACGTTTTGAGTCCGTAAGATCCTTCTTCAGAAGATTTCCAGCATCTGCAGTATTTTGCTTTTAACTTTGAATTTGCTGTTGGCTCTACAACATTTTAACATCTACATATCTAACAACGCTGCAGAGACTATTGTTTATACGGACCATAATCCTTTAACCATTTTAGCAAAGTTTCATGCCAAGATTCTGAGAGTATTTCATTGGAGTTTAATGCTACAACCTATAATTTAAAAATTATTCATGCAGTAAGAAACAATATCTTAGCAGATGCTTTATAAAGAGCTTAAATGTGGAGGAACATGGATGTCATGATCAGAATGGGCTTGTGTGAACTATAAATTTTACTGAAAAGTAATTTACCTTGTATATTTGATGAAGGTACATTGTTACTGCTAGAGTAAGGTCTGTACAAGTAAGATAGAGATAGCGAAAAAAGGGGATTGTTTAATAGAAAATGAAACTGCCTCTCAAAGATGCCTTTTCACTTTTATTCTGAGGAGGTGTTATGAACAACGTACAATGTTTAAGTTGAATATATATATGCATGTGTTAAGAAAGGTAAAATGGTTTCAGTTTCATTTAGGTTATTTGTGAGCTTTTATGCCTGGGAGTCTGGCTAGACTCCGAACTAAAAGGTCTTTTTGGGTTTGTTTGTATACATACACTTTTAATGAGGTTTTACAACACCTGAAGTTAAAGAGACAGGCTACAAGGGAATAAAAGTTTTGTGACTGTGTGAGAAAAATGCAAAGTAAAAAATATTTTACTGTTGCCTAGCGACAGTGGTCAAGTGACACAGACATAGATAAAAAACAGAAGAGAGTTCAGTGTGTGTCAGAGAGAAAGACTACAAGGCTATTGGGAACAGTAGTTGAATAGTCAGTCATAGAACTCAGTAAAGTGATCAGTTTAGCAAAGGTGCTACTGGAAGACTGAGTTTAGGCAACTCATTTGTTGGCTCTGCAGTTGAAGAAACAGTGAGGGTAGACTGTGGTTTTTCAGCGTCTTAGGGAGCGATACGAGTTGGGTGAGAAGCATCAAGTGAATGCTCAGGAATTCACTGAAGGAAATCATTTGCAACTGTGCTAGTCTCAAGCGAGAAGCCTTTGTGTCAAGATGGTGGTAACTCTTCACTGGCTTATGTGTCTGTAAAGATATTGCTGAGGTAAAGGACTAGTGGGAATTTGAATCACCTTCTTGTGTTTGTATTGAGATCTTTCCAGCTTTTTATCTGGTGTAATATAGTTCTTATTTTAATAAATATTTTATTATTTGTATTAAAAGTTCATCAACAGACTCCTGTGAATCTGTTCAATAATTTACTTCCACAGTTTATATATAAAAAGTTAGGATCTATCAAACCAGGTTTCACTCTGGGGTCAGACTTGTCCAGTATTAACATCAGCTGGGATCATAACAATGTGCATGATATTAACAGCATGGCCCTCATCAACCCTCTCTGTTAACACTTCAAAAAACTCAGTTCCAGGAGTTAGTTAAACATGATTTTCCTCAAAGAAATCCATGCTGGCTTTCCTTAATTAACCTGCATTTGTCCTTGTGATGATTAATTGTGTCCCAAATTATCGTTTCTAGAAGCGTTCCCACCACCTAAGTAACTGACTGGCCTATAGTTGCTGAGCTTATCTTTACACCCTTTTTTGAACAAGGGTGTAACATTTGCAATTCTCCAGTCCTCTGGGACAACCCCTGAGTCTAACAAAGACTGAAAAATTATGGCTAGTGTCTCTGCAAATTCCACTCTCACTTCCCTCAGTATCCTTAGATCCATTTCATATGGTCCCGGAGCCTTACAAACTTTAAGAAAAGATAACCTATCCAAGACCTCCTCCTTGTCAATTTTAAATCCATCTAGAGCCTGAATTACCTCATTTTTGCTGGTAGCATCTTCTTCCTTCGTAAAGACATGCAAACTATTCATTTTGTTCCTCAGCTATGCCCTCTGCCTCCATGTGTAAATCTTCTTTTTGGTCCCTAACAGGCTGTACCCCTCCTTTTACCACCTTTTTACTATTTGTATGCCAGTTACTTCTTTTGGAATTCCCTTTTATGGTAGCTCCCAGTCTCTTTTCACACTCCCTCTTTGTCTCTTTTATTTGCTTCTTCATCTCTCCTCTGAACCTTCTGTATTCAGCTTGGTTTTCAATTGCATTTTCAACTTGACACCTGTCATAAGCACACTTTTTCTTTTTTACCTTAATTTCCATCTCCTTTGTCATCCAGGGAGCTTTGGATTTCTTTGCCCTATATTTCCCTTTTGAGGGAATATACCTTGACTGTGCCTGAATCATCTCTTCTGTGAAGGTAGCCCATTCATTAGCTACCGTTTTTCCTGCCAATCTTTGACTTCAATTTACTCAGCCCAGATCCATTCTTACCCCATTGAAGTTAGCTTTCCCCCAATTAATTTTTCTTACTCTAAGTAGTTCTTTGTCCTTTTCCATAGTCAGCCTAAAATGTATACAATGGGCAGAATTTAGCCCTTGATGGGCAGGCGGGTAGCTGAACTCCGCCGCCGAAACGGGCCCCGCTGCCATTTTGAATGGGTGGGCCAATTAAGGCCCGCCCAGTGGTCTGCCCGACGGGAAGCACCATGCACTTCCTGTGCAGGGGGGGCAGGGATTTCACAAATGTCAAAGTGCGCTCTTTCGCGCATACATGTGAAAGAGCGCACTGCTCCCTGAGACTAAGTGCTGTCTCAGGGAGATTAACGACAGGTTAAAAAACTCTAAAAATAGAAAAATAAAGACATTATTAACATGTCCCCCTCATGTGACAATGTCACATGAGATGGGACATGTTAATAAGAAGCACTGAAACTTTATTAAAGTTTTTAAACACGAACATGAAACCTCATCCCGCCAGAGGATGAGGTTTCATGTTTTTTCAGAAGCCCGCTGGGGCTCCTGGCCTGCCCGCCAGCCTTAAGGTTGGACAGGCAGGGCCTTTAATAATCTTAATTATCCTGTCAATGGCCTCAATTGGCCATTGACAGGTCGGCGGGCAGACAGTTGATTTCACTGTCCACCCGCCTTCCTAAAAATTTAAATGGATCGGGATGACGTCGGAGGTTCCTCCCGACATCATCCCATGTCATTTTCCTGTCGACGAGCGGGCCCCGCCCCCAAATCGCCAACGGGAAAATTCTGGCCAATGTGTTACAACAAGGATGGAATGAGTGCACATGTTTTCTAGACACAATACTCCACAGGTTGCATCCTAAGTGTAAATGCTTAATTCGCTCACCAAAATGGCCAATTGTTTACTTTCATTATTATTAGACCCAGAATAAAAGAGACTTTAACCAGGGTTCTTTCAATAAACTCAATGATTGATATGAAACAAAACTTCTTTTTAAAAGGCCAGTTGCAAAACCTGCAAAAACTGGTTAACATACAATTTGTAATCGGGAAGGGTAGCTATGTACCGCTTTAAATCCCAATATACACACACATATATAAGGACAAAACAAATAGGTTCATTGCAGAGGTTGGCATTTAAGGGAAAATTACATCTTTGGCCAATGGGAAAACTTTATGAAAAAGGATAACATTCGAAGGGTTTTGACACTGTTGGTCTGTGTTCCTGTATGTGAATATGGATCACTGATCACAGTAGTTGTCTGGATGTTCTTTCCAAAGGAGCTTCAGTGTGGAGAAGAATAGAGTGGGATTAATGCCCTTGGAATCGCTCTCTCATCTCAGCTTCTCAAGTTTCCAAATGCAGATGAATTATACTGAGATGAGGATTTCTAGCTGGACTGAATTTCAGTCAAGGCAGGGAGAGAGTCAGTTGGACAACTTTCTCTTTTTTAGTTTATTCCCAAAGCTGAGTCCAAAACACAAGTTCAAAACAGAAACTCATCTCAGTCAGGTGGTTTCCAGGATATCACTAGGGCCTCACTACATGAAAACAGCAGTTTTTTCTTCTCACTAGCAATTAAAGTTCAAGTAAACAAACTGTTATCCCATCTCCTCAGGTGCATTACTGGTCATTTAATTGAAGTCATGTGACTTCTTTGAAATGGCAGTTTGTTCACTGTCCAAAGTGAATTTATAACATGTAAGGAAGGTATATTTTTATTTCTTTTGGCCTCTTGTAAAGAACAAATCTTTTTATTTTCTGCTGGACCGTGAATTAAAATTACAATGGCTGCAGTTTGAAAGACATGTCTACTGGAACAGGATGAGAGATATATACAATGTTGCAGTCCTGGGACAGAGTGTGCCATGAAAGACAGAATGGTACCAGAAAGGAGCTCTGGACCAAGGGAGCTGCCTGGCAACAACGTTTTAATTGGCTCCTGACCAGATGATCAGGTTTTGTGTGAGAGGCAGTGCAGCAGGATAGCTTCTAGCCTGAGAGGAACAAGACCTAAAACCTCTTTCTTCTATGTGTGGAAGATTCTAGTAATTCCACAATAATAGCTAGCTGGTATTTCTTCTCATATCTCTATAACCTGCTCTCTCTCTCTGAAAACCCCTGTCAAGAGGTAAAGGGGGAAATCACTGTTAGAGACATTGAAAGGAAAATGCTCAAACAGTGAACTAAATACCAGAAATTGCCGGAAGACCACCTTGTGTCATCAACAAGAACTGAAAGGAATTTGGAAAACATCGATCAAAATCAACCTATCAAATCCTGTACTCCGGAATTGGCCTATTGAACTATTTTATCCCACCTTTAAAATCCATGTCTTTTGTGTGTCTTGTATGTGTGTATAGAGGGATTTGAGAGTTTATGTTATAGAGTTAGAAATTAGCTATTCATATTTCTTTCTTTTGCCACTGGTTAATGACAGTTTGTTCAAAAAAAGTTATTTATTAAGTTTTTAAAAACCTGGTGCTCTTATTATGTTAATCTAAATTAAACAGTTGGGTAGAATTGGGGCAGTCTGGTGGTTTGATCAAACTTTTTCTCAATTGTCAAGGTTCGGGGAACAGTGGGGCTTGATTACGGCACCCCATCCCCAGTGAATTGTGACAAAGTTTGGGGGCTCGGGTCCAGGATATTTTGGAACAAACAGTAATGATGATTTGGGTGTAGATTTAGCAAGTAATAAAGCTAAAAGGAAACACCAGGTTTGTACTGTCAAAAATAAGGTGGCACTGGAAACTGCTAAAGCTTTCCTGCAAATGGAAGAGGTGTCCCTGACGATTTTACAAGTGACCCCAAAAGCCAGGTTAATCGAATTGGCAAGTAAATTAAGAGTGGGGTTGCCTCACAAAGCTAGGAAGGCAGAGATAAACGAAGAGTTGGCACAGCAGTTGAAATTGGAAGGAATCCCCGAGAGACCAAGTTCTCCAATGGGTGGGTCCTTGGAATAGGCTCAAATTCAGTTGCAAATGTTAAAAATTGAATCAGAGGCAGCAGAAAGGAAAGAGAAATGGAAATGCAAAACTTGATTTCCAAAGGGAACAGGCAGAAAGGCAGGAGAGAGAAATAAAACAATGAAAGGAATTAGTAAAGGAAGAGAGAGAAAAAGAGAGAGAAATCCAGCTTAAAATGCTGACAGTTAAAAAAGAGACACCAGTAGATGAGGCAGGACATATTTCCAGATCAGAACCCAGTGGAGAGACATTTAAATTTGTATAAGCTCTTCTAAAGTTTGAGGAAAGGGCTGTTGAAGCATTCTTTATTTCATTTGAGAAGATAGCTAAACAGCTGAACTAGCCAAAGGAAAACTGGACATTGCCCATGCAGAGCAAATTGACAAGAAGAGCACAGGAAATTTATGCTTCACTGTCAGAGGAGGTTTCTAGGGATTATGATGTGGTGAAAAAGGCCATTTTGAGTGCATATGAGTTGGCCCCTGAACCATTTAGGCGAAAGTTTGAAATTTAAAGAAACAGCTTGGGCAAACCTACATTAAATTTGAAAGGATTAAAGAACGTTGTTTTGACAGGTGGATATGAGCATTAGGAGTTGAAACTACCTATGAAGTTCTCAGAGAGACTATTCTATTGGAAGAATTTAAAAGCTCCCCACCTTCTGTAATAAGAACCCGTGTTGAAGACCAAAGGGTTGATGGCTGACAATTATGAGCTGTTCCATAAAACTAAACCTTTTTTCCATCATACCCATAAATTTGAAAAGGATAGAAAGTGGGAGAGTGAAAGGAAGGTAAGTAGCTGGGGTAAAGAATGGATAGCTGGGAATACCTTGAGATCTCCTCCCCAGATCAGGAAAGAAAATACTGACGGGGGTGGAGGTGAAACTCGAAGGCCTAAGTGTTTCCATTGTAATAAAGTGGGACACATTTGTTTACAATTCTGGAAGTTGCGAGGGAAGCCCTTGGGACTTATTGGAGTTCATAAGAGTGAGTCCAAAAAGGGAACTCAAAAAGGAAATGCCACAGATCAAATTGTAGCTTTAACTACAAGTAAGGGTCTGGAGGTAAACACTGCTGTGAATGCAGGTGAAGTGAGTAAGGTAGGTGAGAGATATAAAGGGTTCTTGTCTAAAAGAAAGATAACCCCTTTTTCATCAAATGATGTAACTAAACCCATAACTATATTAAGGGACACAGGAGCTACTTAAACTCATTTGTTTAGGAAGGACCTAGTTTTCCCTCCAGAGAGTTCAATGAAAGCTAAAGTATTGGTAAATGGGATAAGTGGAGAGTATAACCCAGTTCCATTGTACAAATTGCATTTGGAGTCTGATTTGTTGTCTGGATCGATGGTTGTAGGAGTGGTTAAGAAATTACCCAGGAGTTTATTTACTCCTGGAGAATGATTTGGCAGGCGTGAAGGTTATAATTTTGCCCATAATTACAGAAATTTCGAGAGAGGCTAAAGAGACGAAACAGTTACATGAACAGGTTCCTGGTATTTTACCATTGTGTGGTGACCAGAGCAATAGCTAAACAAAGTCCATCACCAGAGATCAAAGTAATACCATGAACAGACGTTAAAGTAGCCAAAACTTTCTTTAAGGATGAGGATAATACAAGGGAAGTGTTTGGCATATCTTCATTATTGAGGCTCAGAAAGCAGATCCAACGTTAAACAAGTTAGCATAGTCAGCTCATGCTGAAGCTGAGGCAGAAGGAGTTCCGGAGTGCTACTACATTAAAAACAGAGTTCTGATGAGGAAGTGGAGACACCCTCACAGGTCTGCAGGTGAGGAATGGATGGTTGTCCATCAGATAGTGGTACCGTCCAAGTATCGTAAGGAGATATTGCGAGTAGCACATGAAATCCCTATCTCAGGACATGTAGGAATACGGAAAAACCCAAGCATCGATAAACAGGCATTTTACCTGGCCAAGCCTTCATAAAGATGTAGTGCAATTTTGTAAAATGTGTCATACATGTCAGGTAGTAGGTAAACCTCAACATGTAATCAAACCAGCACCTTTAATACCCATACCAGTTTTTGAAGAACCATTCAGTGGGGTATTAGTAGATTGTATCGGACCATTACCCAAAACAAAAGCAGGACATCAGTATATCCTTACAATCATGGATACGACAACCCGATTTCCAGAAGCTATTCCTTTAAGGACAATTACAGCTAAGGTGGTAGTGGAAAAGTTAACTCAATTTTTCACTCATTATGGCCTACCAATTGAAATACAATCTGATCAAGGTTCTAACTTCATGTCTAAAATTTTCCAGGACGTAGTCAGCAATTTGGTTATCAAACAACTAAAGCCTACTGCCTATCACCCACAGACACAAGGAGCTTTAGAGAGATACCATCAGACTCTGAAAACCACGATTAAGACCTAATGCCATGAATATCCAAAGCATTGGGACAAAGGATTAGATTTCTTACTATTTGCTACCAGAGTTTCTCCGAATGAACCTATTGGATTTAGTCCATTTGAATTGATCTATGGTCATGAAATAAGAGGTCCATTAAAAGTGATTAAGGAAAAGTTCCTAAAGTAGAAAGATGAATCCTCCATGTTGGATTATGTGTCCATGTTTCTAGAAAGACTCACGGGAGCATGTAAAGTAGCATGAGAGCACTTAAAAATTTCCCAAGCCAAAATGAAAGAATGGGCAGACAAACATGCTACAACTAGAATGTTCCGAGCAGGAGAATTATTGGTATTATTACCTTTGCAGGGCGAACCCCTGAAAGTGAACTTCAGTGGCCCCTACAAGGTCGTCAGGAGAGTTAGTAAATTACTTATCTGATAGATACTCCTGAGGGTAGGAAGAAAAACCATTTATGTCACATAAACGTGCCGAAGCAATATCATCGCAGAGAAGATGGTAAGATAGAGCAAGTGTGTCAGGTGGTAGGAGTAGTGGAGGATGTCAGAGACAATAAGGGCAAGGTAGAAGGAGAAGTAGACAGTGCCCAAAGCCAGCTTTCTACAATTCGACTAGCCAATACGACAATACTGGGGCAGTTAGATACTGTGTTCTCATATTTAGAGGAAGGACCAAGAAAAGATCTAATAAGGTTACTTAGGAAGTTTGTCCCTAACTTCAGCATAATAGTTGTACCACTCACCAATTTGTTAAGAAAACAGGCAAAAGTGGTATGATCAGCAGAATGCCAAGCAGCATTTGAAAAGCTGAAGGCAATCTTAATAAATGAACCAGTGTTGGCCACCCCTGACTTTACCAAATCTTTTAAAATGGCAATTGATGCTAGAGACTTGGGGGGTAGGTGCAGGCCTATTACAAAATGATAAATTAGGGATAGAGAAGCCAGTGGGGTACTTTTCCAAGAAACTAAATCAATATCAGAGGAAGTACTCTACAGTAGAAAAAGAAACTCTAGCATCGTTATAATAAAGGCAAAATACTGCGGATGCTGGAAATCTGAAACAAAAACAAAAAGTGCGGGAAAACTCAGCAGGTCAGACAGCATCTGTGGAGGGAAAGACAGAGTTAATGTTTCGAGTCCGTATGACTCTTCTTCAGAACTAAAGACAAGTAAAAATGGTGAAATATACACTGTTTATGGGGGGTGGGACAGGTGAAGCTGGATAGAAGGCCAGCGATAGGTGGAGGCAATGGAGAGATTGCAAAAGATGTCATAAGCAAAAGGTGGAAGGGGTGTTGATGGTGGTGATACTGGCTAAAGGAGGTGCTAATGATGACATTAAGAGTAGAAAGCAGAATGAGCAAGTGACAGATGGCCCTAGTGGGGGTGAGGTGGGGGGAGGGGAAGGTGTGGGAAAAAGATCAAAATAGGCCAAAAGGTGGGGATAAAATACAGAATAAAAATGGAAGTAAAATTAAAAAATAATATTAAAAAAAGGTGGGGAGAAACATATATAAAAATTAAAAAATAAATATTTGAAAAAAGGGGATCAAAAAGGGGTGAGGATGGAGGAGAGAGTTCATGGTCGGAAGTTGTTGAATTTAATGTTAAGTCCAGAAGGCTGTAAAGTGCCTAGTCGGAAGATGAGATGCTGTTCCTCCAGTTTACGTTGAACTTCACTGGAACATTGCAGCAGGCCAAGGATGGATATGTGGGCATGAGAGCAGGGTGGTGTGTTGAAATGGCAAGTGACAGGAAGGCCTGGGTCATGCTTGCGGACAGACTGAAGATGTTCAGCAGTCACATGGTCTGCGTTTGGTCTCTCCAATGTAGAGGAGACCGCATTAGGAGCAGAGAATGCGGTAGGCCAAATTGAGGGAAGTGCAAGTGAAATGCTGCTTCATTTGAAAGGAGTGTTTGAGCCCATGGACGGTGAGGAGAGAGGAAGTAAAGGGGCAGGTGTTGCACCTTCTGCAATTACATGGGAAGGTGCGGTGGGAGGGGTTTGAGGCATTGGGGGTGATGGAGGAGTGGACCAGGGTGCCCCAGAGGGAACAGTCCCTATGGAATGCCGACAGGGGGGGTGAAGGGAAGAAGTATTTGGTGGTGGCATCATGCTGGAGTTGTTGGAAATGGCGGAGGATGATCCTTTGAATGCAGAGGCTGGTGGAGTGAAAAGTGAGTACTAGGGGGACCCTATCATGGTTCTGGGAGGGAGAGGAAGGTGTGAGGGCTGAAGCGCAGAAGATGGGTCGGACATGGTTGATGACCCTGTCAACCACTGTTAAGGAAGAAGGGAGACATGTCAGAAGCATTGTTTTGGGAAGTGGCATCATTGGAACAAATGCGACAGAGGCAAAGGAACTGAGAGAATGGGATGGAGTCCTTACAGAAAGCAGGGTGTGAGGAGTTGTAGTTGAGGTAGCTGTGGGAGTTGGTAGGCTTGTAATGGATATTGGTGGACAGTCTATCACCAGAAATTGAGACAGAAAGGTCAAAGAAGGGAAGGGAAGTGTCAGTAAAGGACCATGTGAAAGTGATGGAGGGGTGGAAATTGGAAGCCAAAATAATTAAAAATTTTCAGGTCCAGACAAGAGCATGAAGCGGCACCAAAACAGTCATCAGTGTACCAGAGAAAGAGTTGTGGGAAGGGACCTGAGTAGGACTGGAACAAGGAATGTTCCACACACCCCATAAAGAGACAGGCATAACTGGAGCCCATGCAGATACCCATAGCCACACCTTTTATTTGGAGGAAGTGAGACGAGTTTAAGGAGAAATTGTTCAGTGAGAGAACAAGCTCAGCTCGACAGAGAGGAATGGTGGTGGATGGGGATTGTTCGGGCCTCTGTTCAAGGAAGAAGCAGAGAGCCCTCAGAACGTCCTGGTTGGGGGTGGAGGTGTAGAGGGATTGGACGTCCATGGTGAAGAGGAGGTGGTCGGGGCCAGGGAACTGGAAATTGTTGATATGATGTAGGGCATCAGAGGAATCGCGGATGTAGGTGGGAAGAGATGGGACAAGGGGAGAGAGAACGGAGTCAAGATAGGAAGAAATGAGTTCCGTGGGGCAGGAACAGGCTGACATGATCAGTCTACCGGGACAGTCCTGTCTGTGGATTTTGGGGAGGAGGTAGAAGCGGGCTGTCTGAGGTTGGGAGACTATGAGATTGGAAGCTATGGAGGGAAGATCTCCAGAGGAGATACGGTCAGTGACAATCCTGGAAACAATGGCTTGATGTTCAGTGGTGGGGTCATGGTCCAGGGGGAGTAGGAGGAAGTCAACACTTTGAAGCTTATATGTGACACGGTAACAAAGAAACACTAATCTACACTGACCATAATCCACTGGCGTTCATTGAAAAGTTTAAAACTTGAAATGCGAGATTGTTTAGATGGAGTCTATTCTTTCAACCATTTAATGTAAAGATTGTTCACATTGCTGGTAAAGATAATGTGATCGTAGATGCATTGTCCCCAGTGTAAAATACTAAAATAAGTTAAAGGGGTAAGAAATGCTGAAGATCGTATAAGATTGTAAAAGGGGGAGGAAGGATGAAAGAAAGTAAGTCTCGTTTTTTGTTGTCCATATGTCACATGCCTTGTGATGAAATGCATTTTTGAAATGGCATTTCATCTCTTTTAAGGGTGGAGGCATGTAAACAACATATCTTTTTATTTCTGTTGGACTGTTGTAAACAACATATCTCTTTATTTTCTGCTGCACTGTGAATTAAAATTAAAATGGCTGCAGTTTGAAAGACATGTCCACTGGAACAGGATGAGAGATATATATAATGTTGCTGTCCTGGAACAGAGTGTACCATGAAAGACAGGATGGTACCGGAAGGAAGTTCTGGACCAAGGAAGCTGCCTGGCAACAACGTTTTAATTGGCTCCTGACCAGGTGATCAGGTTTTATGTGAGAAGCAGTGCGGCAGAATAACTCATAGCTTGAAAGGAACAAGACTTAAAAACTCTTCTCCTGTGGAGGATTCCAGTAATTTCACAATAATAGCTAGCTGGGGTTTCTTCTCCTATCTCTATAACCTGCTCTCTCTCTGAAAACCCCTGTCAATAGGCAAAGGGGAAAATCACTGTTAGAGACATTGAAAGGCAAGTGCTCAACCAGTGACTTAAATACCGAAAGTGCTAGAAGACCACCTCAAGTCATCAACAAAAACTGAAAGGAATTTGGAAGACATCAACCAAAATCAAACTATGGAATCCTGTCCTCCAGGGTTGCTGCTATGGAGCTCTTTTATCCCACCCTTAAATCCATATTTTTGTGTGTCTTATGTGTCTTGTATGTGTGTGTATAGGGATTTAAGAAGGAGTAGAGTTTAGGTCATAGAATTATAAATTAGCCGCTCATATTTCTTTCTTTTGCCACTGGCTAATGACAGCTTGTTCAATAAAAAATTATTGATTTATTAAGTTTAAAAATTTAGTGCTCACATTATTTTAATCTAAATTCAACAGTTGGGTAAAATTGGGGCAGTCTGGTGGTTTGATCAAACTTTTTCATAATTGTCACAGCTCAGGGAACAGTGGGGCTTGATTACAGCACACTATCCCCAGTGAGTTGTAAAAACAACATAAGTCAGTTGCAAAGAAAGTATCCAAATAACTCAATGTCCTTCCAATTTAAAAAAAAATCATTCTTGAAGATATGTATTTATAACAAATGTTCACTGTCCCCTAAATGTTCTCCTGCTGACACTTGGTCCACTTGGCCCACCTCATTTCCAAGAACCAGGTCTAGCAATGCCTCCTTCCTCACTGGACTGGAAACATACTGAAGAAATTTTTCCTGAACACGGTCTAGGAACTCTTGCCTCCTTCTGCCCTTTACGCTGTTCCTTTCCCAGTCTATATTTAGATAATTAAAGTGCCCCATTATAAGTACTCGATAATTTTTGCACCTCTCTGTAATTTCTTTACAAACTTGTTCTTCCACATCATTCCCACTAGTTGGTGGCCTATAGGATACACTGAGCAATGTAATTGTAATTTTTGTTCCTGAGTTCTAGCCAGTTAGGATGCCCCAGAGGGATCAAGGACAGACTCTATTTCTCCAGCAATGCAATGCTCTCATTTATCGACACCACCATCCCCTCCCCCTTTTCTTCCTTTCCTTTCTTTCCTGATTACCTTGTATCTAGGGATATTTAACACCCAGTCCTGTGCTCCTTTCAGCCAGCCTGTTAATGCCACATCATATCTGCACATGAAATTCTGTGCTTGTAACTCACCAGTGTTATTTACCACATTCCATGCATGCACATACATGCACAATAACCCTGATTTAGACTCTGTTACTGTCACCTTTACTCTAACCCCACCCATTAACTTATTATTCCCTCCTCTGGTGCTATCTATCTCTATACGTATTCTGTGCCCCTTGGTAATGCTCTCTAATCTTATCTCCTGACTCCTACACCCCTGCCGAGTTAGTTAAATCATCCACAACAGCAAAAAGCCCTGCAAGGATCTCTATCCTAGCTTTAATAAAAACAAAAAACTGCGGATGCTGGAAATCCAAAACAAAAACAGAAATACCTGGAAAAATTCAGCAGGTCTGGCAGCATCGGCGGAGAAGAACAAAGTTGACGTTTCGAGTCCTCATGACCCTTCAACAGAACTAAGTAGAAATAGGAAAGGGGTGAAATATAAGCTGGTTTAAGGGGGGGCGGGGAAGAAGGGGGAGTGTTGTTGGGACAAGCAAGCAGTGATAGGAACAGATAACCAAAAGATGTCACAGACAAAAGATCAAAGAGGTGTTGAAGGTGGTGATATTATCTAAAAGAATGTGCTAATCAAGATTGGAGAGCAGGACGAGCAAGGTAGCTCTAGTGGGGGTGGGATGAAATAAACCATGGGTGGAATACATTTAAAAATAATGGAAATAGGTGGGAAAAGAAAAATCTATATAAATTATTGGAAAAAACAATAGAGAGGGGGAAGAAACGGAAAGGGGGTGGGGATGGAGGAGGGAGTTCAAGATCTAAAGTTGTTGAACTCAATATTCAGTCCGGACCACCCTGCTCTTTTGCCCACATGTCTGTCCTTGGCTTGCTGCATTGTTCCAGTGAAGCTCAACGCAAACTGGAGGAACAGCACCTCATCTTCCAACTAGGCCTTCCGGACTGAATATTGAGTTCAACAAGTTTAGATCTTGAACTCCCTCCTCCATCCCCACCCCCTTTCTGTTTCTTCCCCCTCCCTTTTGTTTTTTCCAATAATTTATATAGATTTTTCTTTTCCCACCTATTTCCATTATTTTTAAATGTATTCCACCCATGGTTTATTTCACCCCACCCCCACTAGAGCTACCTTGCTCGTCCTGCTCTCCAATCTTGATTAGCACATTCTTTTAGATAATATCACCACCTTCAACACCTCTTTGTCCTTTTGTCTGTGACATCTTTTGGTTATCTGCTCCTATCACTGCTTGCTTGTCCCAACAACACCCCCCCCACCCCTTCTTCCCTCCCCCTCCCCCTTAAACCAACTTATATTTCACCCCTCTCCTATTTCTACTTAGTTCTGTTGAAGGGTCATGAGGACTCAAAACATCAACTTTGCTCTTCTCCGCCAATGCTGCCAGACCTGCTGAGTTTTTCCAGGTATTTCTGTTTGTTTTCTATCCTAGCTTTGTTCAGGTGCAACCCATCCAGCCTGTACAGGTCTCATCTCCCACAGAGCTGGCCCCAGTGTCCCAAGAATATAAAGCCCTCCTTCCTGGGCACCTTTCCAGCCATGCATTTATCTGTCTTATCCTATTTCTGTACTCTCTTACGCAGGAATTGGGAATAATCTAGAGATTACTATTTTACAGGTCCTGCTTGCTAATTTTCAACCTAGTTCCCTAAATCAGACTGCAGGACAACATCCCTCTTTCTAGATATGTCATTGATACTGATGTGAACCAGGGCTGCTGGCTGTTTACCCTCCCCCTCAGGGTTCCCTGCAGCTGCTCGGTGACATCCTTGACCCTGGCTCCAGGGAGGAAACACACCATCCTGGATTCACGTCTTTGGCCACAGAAATGCCTATCTATTCTCTTATCGAATCACCTATCACTATTGATCTTCCAGACTTCCTTGTGCCCCCCAACCCCTGTACAGCTGAGCCACCCACGGTGCCTTGGACTTGGTTATGGCTGTACTCCCCAGATGAACAATCACTCTCATCAGTGTGGTTGGAGAATGGGATGCACTCAGGGGCTCCCACTCTACCTGCCTGTTCCTTTTTCATTGTCTGGTGGTCACCCCTTCCCAGTCTCCCTGCATATTTTAAAGCTGCGGGATGACCACATCTATAAACATACTATCCACATAACTCTCAATCTCACAGATTCTCCACAGTGACAACAGCTGTGCTCAAATTCCACAACCTGAAGCTCAAGCTGCTGCAAATGATGATCGTTCCTGCACAAGTCATTATCCAGGATATGGGAAGTGTCCTGAAGTCCCCACATTGCACAGGATGGGCACGCTTGAGGTTGGAGCAGCCCTGCCACTTCTCTATTTGTTAACTGATAACCTTGTGACTGAGATTAAACCTTACTACTGGTAATAAACCGTCCCAATATTAATAAAACCTTACTAATACCAATAAAACTTAGCATTATTAATAAACCTTAGTAATATTGATCAACCCTACCTATGCTTAGTACACCTTACCAATGGTGATAAACCTTACTTATAAATCTTATAAAACCTCACAATTATAATAACTTACCTGAGTTTTGAAAGGTAAACAAGCAAAATAGTCACTAACCAATCACTTACTTGTTTCCCTGTGGCATCAGACCTCGACATTTCTCAGGACCTGGTCGGTCCTCAGAATGGCTGCTCCCCTCACCCTTTTTAAACTGAAGTCTCTGCCTCCCTCTGTACCTTTTCAAACTGATGCTTCCGCTATTCTCCGCTCTCTTTTAAACTGAACTGTCTGCTGCTCTCTATGCCCTTTTTGAACTCAACTTGTTGTTGTTGCCTATCCATCACAAACCTTCCATTTTTTTCTGTTTAAGTATTTATCCAATTCCCTTTTGAAACCCCATCACACTCTCAGGCAGGGCATTCCAGATCCTAATCACTTGCTGTATTGTTCCTCATATTGCCTTTGGTCCTTTTATCAATCACCTTACATCTGTTCTCTGCCTCTTGACCCTTCCTTCTATCTACTCAACCACCTGATGATTTTGAACACCTCTATTAAATTTTCCCAACCCCAGCTCCTCCACACAACTGAAGATGCTCATCTCTGGAATCATTCTCATAAAACTTGCCTTCACATCCGTCCTAAAATGTGGTTCTAAAAATCGGACACAATATTCCAGTTGAGGCTGATCACATGACTTATTGTAACTTGATCCCTTTTGTACACTCTCTGCTTCTATTTGTAAAGCTCCCAATCCCATATACCCCTCTAGACATTTTTTCCAACCTGCCCTGCTAGATTCAACAATTTGCACACATATACCCGCAGATCTCTATTCCTGCACTCCCTTCAGAACCTTCCCCTTTATTTTAGTCTCTCTCCACTTTTCCTACCAAAATGTATTATTTAACATTTTTCTGTATTAAACTTCATCTGCCAAGTGTCTGCCCATTTCACCAGCCTGTCCATATACTCTTAAATTCTATCACTATCCTACTCATGATTCACAATACTTCAAAATTTTGTGTCAGCTCCAGATTTTGAAATTACACCTATACACCCTGCAAAGTAATTAATATATATCAAGAAAAGTAGTGCTACTCATACCAGCCCCTAGGGAACTCCGCTGGACCTTTCTCCAGTCCAAAAGCAACCTGTCGCCACTACTCTGCTTCCTGTCACTCAGCCAGCTTACTATCCATGCTATTGCCATTTTTATTACATCGGTTTCAACTTTGTTGGTAAGCCTTTTTTGTGACACTTTTATCAAATGCCTTTTGGAAGTCCACGTACACATCAACTACATTACTGTCATCAATGTATTGCCTCAACAAAAAACTTAATCAAGTTAGATACATTCATTTGCCTTTAATAAATCTATGCTGACAGTCCTCAATTAATCCACACCTATCCAAGTGACTGCTAATTTTGTCCCAGGTTATCATTTCTAAAAGCTTTCCCACCACTGATACTAAACTGACTGGCCTGTAGTTGGGGAATTTATCCTTATGCCCTTTAACGAACAGGAGTATAACATTTGCAATTCTCCAGTTATCTGGCACGACTCCAGTTCCTAAGGAACATTGGAAGCTAGTACCTCCATAATTTCCACCTTTACTAGCCTCAGCATCCTTGGATGCATCTCATCTGTCCCTGGTTCTAGAATTCTCCACCAAGGGAAACAATTTTATCCTGTCCACTCTATCTATTCCCCTCATAATTTTGTACACTTTAATCAAGTCACCTCTCAGCCTTCTTTGTTCTAAGGAAAATAACCCCAACCTATCCAATCTCTCCTCATAGCTACACTTATCTAACCCTGGCAACAATAACTACTACAATAATATTTACCCACCCTCGCCAATTACTTCCCTGTCAACCTGCTCCAAATCCAAGTGAGGGGAGGAGGAATCAACAATGCTTTCAAAGAGCATTTACCCACCAATAACCACAGAGGCTCAGTTTGGTTTTTACGAAGTCTTAATGTCCTGGGAGGTTACCATTGACAGAAACTCAACCAGATCAGCCACAAACTCCATAGCTACTAGTGCAGTTCAGAGGCCAACCATTTTGTGCCTTTGGCTCACTGCCTGACAACCCAGAACCTCTCCCTCTGAAAATCACAAGTCACGTGATGGAATCTCCTCTGATGTAAACCTCCTCTGCACTCTCTCCAGAGCTATTACATCCTTCCTGTAATGTAGTGACCAGAACGGCACACAATACTCCAGTTGTGGCCTCACCAGTGTTTTATACAATTCCAACATTATATCCTTACTTTTATATTCTATACCTCTGCCAATGAAGGAGAGCATTCCATATAGCTTCTTTACAACCGTGTCTACTTGAACTACTGCCTTCAGGGACCTGTGTACTTGTATGCCAAGATCTCTCACTTCATTTACCCCTTAGTGTATTCCCATGTATAAACATTCTATGTAAATTACACCCTAATGCCAGTGGCACCGTGGCATCTAAGTTTTGCATTACCCAGCTCCTCAGCCTATACTAAAACTATTGCCCAACAACTTCAATTTGCCTCCCAAATGACATAAAACTTCAATAGAGTTCAATGGTATATAAAATGGAATGGGTGGCTTTATACTGGTGAGTCAGCATGTTCTAGTCCAATCATCTAACCCTGCTTCATCTGAAGACCACACTTGGTCATCACTCCCCCTTGCACAATGCCTCAAGAGATTGACGAATATTAATTCAAATCTTGCACTTCTGTACTTTATCACAATTTTTGGTCATGTTTTTATGTCAACAATTCAAAGTCGAAACAATCTTTGTAAGCATTTAGAATGGAAATCTTGTATGTAAACAGTTGTTGTAAATTATGTAGTTATTTGCTCTGGCCATTAGGTAGCAATACAGAGGTTGATTTATCAGTGTATACTTTTTCCTGTGCTAGTCAGTTATAATTTTGCCATTATTCATTTAAACCTGAGTAATGCCTATTTGCACGTTATTCCAGCACTGGTTGTGCCTCGGATAAAGCTGTCCCAGTGTAACTACTACAATAATATTTACCCACCCTCGCCAATTACTTCCCTGTCAACCTGCTCCAAATCCAAGTGAGGGGAGGAGGAATCAACAATGCTATCAAAGAGCATTTACCCACCAATAACCACAGAGGCTCAGTTTGGTTTTTATGAAGTCTTAATGTCCTGGGAGGTTACCATTGACAGAAACTCAACCAGATCAGCCACAAACTCCATAGCTACTAGTGCAGTTCAGAGGCCAACCATTTTGTGCCTTTGGCTCACTGCCTGACAACCCAGAACCTCTCCAACCTCTGAAAATCACAAGTCATGTGATGGAATCTCTTCATTTGCCTGCTTTGATGCAGCTGCATGAAATTCAACACCATCCAAGGTAAGCAGCCCACAAGGGCAAATTTTTGAAGTAATACTAGTTAATCTCTTGCAGCATTGCACAAGGGGGAGCGAAATGCAAATGTATTTTGCAGATGAAGTAGAGTTAGTTTCACTAGCCTAACCATCCAACTTCTCCACTTTCCATAGCTACAATATCTGCTTTCTACTGCAGCAACTCATGAGGGCTTCTTTGAAAGCACCTCCTAAACCCAGAGCAACCAGCATCTGGAAAGGCAAGGGTAGCAGGTGCATGGGAGCATAATTGCCTCCAAATTTCACCCACACTCCCAACCATTCAGAATTAGATACATCATTCTCACTGAATTGAAATCCTTTGGAACTCTGGGTGCACATTCACCACATGGGCTACAGTGGTTCAGAAAGTCTGACCATCTCAAGCGCAGGGAAACTAATGATGGGCAAAATCAGCTAGCAATACCCACGTCCCAATGCTGAAGGCAGCAACTCTGATCCAAAACTGACAGTGCACCAGTGCCCACGGAATCTCAGTCCAATAAGAACTGGAACCTTAGACACCCGGAAATAAATGAAGGTGATTCACTAAAATATGAAAAGGCAGAACAACAGAAGTGAAGAGGGAGGGGGGGGGGGAACGGTGCGGATTGTGGAATGAGATGATGTCAATATTGTATGTAAATTTAATGTGAATATTTGAAAAACTATATGCTTCCCAATTTCTACTTCAAAACCTGTGTGAATTTAATTCTTTATTCTTTGGCTAAACCAGCCCATTTCAAATTATTTAGAAACACATGGCAATAACTAACAAATTTGCTTACACTAGCATTACAAAAAGTTGCCAGTTTTAAAAACAATCCTGGATAATATTTTTTAAAATTCCAGAGGTATCAATGTGATCATTAAGGTACAAAGTTGCCAGGTACAGTACAGCTACATCAAAAGGCAATACTCTGTTCACCCTGTGAATTCAACACAAAAATCTGAGAACATCTACCAACACTACAGACAATATTAAAAAATTACATAACTTCAAACTTCATTTTGGTACAGACTGACCTACAGATCAATTAATCCCTGCAGGTATTGTTTAAGTACACCGTTGTAAGCAGTAGCACCAAAATTCTTAGATCAAGCCTGAGTGGAAAAAGTCACTGTAAAATATTGCAAATGGTTCCTGAAAATATTGAAGATTATGGCTAATTAACATTTACACTCAAAATTACCCACTCCCAGGGTTTAAAAGATCTCAGTTGCATAGGAATAAAATTTACTAAAAATACATAGGAGCAGAGACACATTAAGACCTTAATATCTGTCTGAAGATCAGCTTCAAAAGTTCAAGAGTTCACAAGATAAACTAAGCTTCTAAAAGAAACTTGAATTTTACAAGGAATCAAGATGCAGTTATTCCTTCCCATTCCACTAGGTACTGCACTTTGCCATCCAGAGTTACTCGACGAGCCAGGATTCGATACTTTTCACCACAGGCAAGTCTACCAGCAGCACCAAAATAGTTAGTAATTGATGATTTTAAATGATTCAGGTGCATATCCTGATCATTGATGATTTCCGTATCAAGTCCTTCATACTGGCAATCATCTTTTTCATCATTATCATTTCCACTTTCTGATGTCTGGGCCTGAAAGGTTCTAGGTGAAGCACGGCCTCGTCTTTTTTTCAAACGTTGCAACGTTAATGGCCAAGATCTACCAGTGCGAGTTCTCCTTCTTGGACCAGAGAGACTAAATCAAAATAAAAGATACAGAAGCTGAAATTTTCAAAAGGAACACTTGGCCTAAAAGAATAACATTGAGAAGCCTAATTTTCAACACAATTTGCTGTAATAATTTTACATCTCAAGAACATTAAGTTTAATCCAATTTAACTGCATAGGTACTGCTATAAAACAGTCTGTCATAATGTTTCTAACGACAGAATTAATTTGTAATAGCCAGAATCCATTTTCTAAATTCGTGATTTGAGAGATGATGTAAATGCAAGTTCAATTTGCAAACTAATAGAAGTTATTTGTTCAGCAGAAAAACTATTCCATATATAAGTGCTTATAAATTTTAACTCCCCTCCTCATAAAGAGCATTTCTACAGTTAAAATGAAGGGCTATTTTAAAATTGCACCTATATTTTCACATATAAAACATAATTCTATTAAGTTGTACAAACAGATTCTCAAAATGTAGAAAAAACATGTCACTTCAATAGTTTAGGCTATGACAGCACAAAAAGTGAGGAATTTCGATGCAGTTGACATTCACTGAATTGATCAAAACCTATTCAGAAACTTAAGAAAATATAGTGAAGGGAGGTGGCAAGCATGCATGTTTTCCTAATACGAAAACAGAAAGTGCTGGAAAAACTCAGCAGGTCTGGTAGCATCTGTGGAGAGAGAAACAAGTCATATTGGACTCAAAACTTTAACTCTGTTTCTCTCTCTGAAGACTGCTGAGTTTTTCCACCACTCTTTTTTATTTCAGATCTCCAGCATCCGCGGTACTTTGCTTTTACTATGCATATTTTGCTTTCAACTCCCAGTATTTGATTTTATAAAATTAAGTTTTTTATAAAAATACGTAATTAATTCTATTCCAGAAAGCCAGCCGGTGAAGCATAGAGCTGGATCCAACCTTTACATACCAATATAAGCTTTTTACAGAGATACTCATTACAAATGCAGCTTTAACTTTAGCTTCTATAAAATATGCAATAAACCATATGACCATTCTGGGGTACAACAGCAAAATACTGCAGATGCTGGAAATCTGAAATAAAAACAAAAAATGTTGGAAATACTCAGCAAGTCAGGCAGCATCTGGTGAGAGAAACACAGTTCATGTTTCAGGTCAAGATTAAGGAACACTGTCACTTACTGTTGAGACAAACCAAATTAAAAGCTTTGAGATCAAGCCTTTTTGGCATCAGATTGGCTCAGGTTTCACTGTCAGTGGCGAAGCGATGGCCCTTGTCACTAATCTCAAAGAAAGCTGCCCACAAAGATCTAGAGATCAACGTGGCTTGTATTTTACCCATACCATCATTAATTTGAATTTGGCACCAAGTCAAGCGGATCTCTAGGAGTCCAGCAACAGTGATGTCACCAAGGCAAGCAATCCACATTGAAATGTTCTCAGATAGCAAACCAGAAAATAAAACGTACTGCTTATCCTTCACTTATTAAATAAATTTTACAGAGTGAAATAAATGATTGGGGCACATTAGATGCTTAAAGATAGAAGCAAACTTAAAAAACTAAAAAGTTGAAATTATCAGAATGGAAAAATCTGTCGTTATAAAATTATGAAATTAGTTTTCCAGGGCCATAGAGATTCTTCAGAAATAGCTATGATTTAGTTTGCCCTGAAGGCGTAACTTTTGGTGATTTTAACAGCAATGTCACAGAGTGAAAGGGCAAATTCTCTTCAGTTCAATGATTCTAAGTGATTGCAGTGTGTACAGGGACCTCAACAGCACACCCAATGGCAAAGAGTAGAATCATTGATGCCAGTTTTTGGATTTCCACATTTAACAGCATATTTCTGGATTTCAGAAGTTGCTGTTGGTTTCAGAGGGGTAATAATAGAATGTTGATAGTTTTGACATCATTACTGCCATGAAATCCAGGTCTATTATACCTTCCATTCCTACATTAGATTTCAGTAGTCTGACAAGTGCCAGCCAAAGTAACTCATTATTGCAGAGAGTCTGTAGAACAAGAGATTCTCCAGCAGCACAAAGGAATTCAAAAACATGAAAGCAAGAAATGTAATGTACATACATAAGCTTAATAAAGGAAGCAAAATGTAGGGTTCTTAGGAGATTTCTCCTGTTATTGTTGCTTCTGAGTAAAGAAAGCAGACTTTTCCTAAGATGCCTCAGATCAGCTGCTTCCACGCAATCAATACTGGTGAAACAATCCCGTATTACCAATGCTTGCAATTTAGAGGTTTTTCAAGAGGCAAGAGCATTTAAACATGTAAAAGCTAGATTTAAATTCCCTATGTAAAGTGCAAACACTTGAACTTATCAAAATCACAGAAATTGAGACACTCAAGGAAATTGTAAGTATTGGTAATATGCATTCCATACATAGTTATCAACTAAATAAACTTTGCCATCTCATTAAAGGTGATGCAGTGTTAGATTTTATTACCAAACACAAGTCAATATCTATTTCCCTTATGTAATAAACATGGATTAATTTTTAAGTGATAAAACAAAAATAAACTTAAATGTTACAGAAACTGCTTTAAAATAGGGCTCACCTGCTATGTGAGCAACTGTAAAACAGTTGTGAATCTGTGGTTCTGACATCTATCTCTTATGATATAGTCAACATTAACCTCAAAACACCAGGCAGTGTTTTAGCAGGGCTCACCTGCTATGTGAGCAACTGTAAAACAGTTGTGAATCTGTGGTTCTGACATCTATCTCTTATGATATAGTCAACATTAACCTCAAATCACCAGCTAGTGAAGAGCAAACAGTTTTACAGGTGGATTAAACCCTAATCTGTATCAGTTTTACCAATATTAAGTTTTTGTTTTGATTGGGCTGAAATACTCAGCAGCTTACAATTAGAGCTTTTTAAAGAAAGTAATGGCTGATCACCTGGACTGTCTAGACAGACTAGTTGAGGTAGTTTCTGTGGTGCTGGCTGCACCAGTGGATTCTACATCAGAGGTATTAGAGGATTGTGCAGTTTTCTCAACAAGCCTCCTAGAATGCAAAAAAAACCAATATTTTGAAGAACAATTTCATAAATTTCAAAGTGATGTGGTTAAGTTCAAAATTGGGGCTTAAATTTAAAGAAAGCTAATTATAGAGACATTTAAGGGGGGCTGGTCAACTGAGTAGATTAGGAAATTAGATTAAAAGATATGATGGTAAGTAAGCAATTGCAAACATAAAATGAATAATTCATAACTAACAAATAGACAACTTCTTGATATAAAAAAAACATTAGAAGAGTGGTTCAAACATGGCTAACTAGAGAAGTTAAGGATTAAAGGGAGAAATTTACAATGTTGTCAAATAACATAGCAAGCCTGAGAATTGGGATGGTTTTAAAAATCAGCAAAGGATAACCAAGAAATTGAATGAGGGTAAACTAGCAAGAAATATAAAAACAAATAAGAATTTGTTTACACGCATAAAAAGAGGAAATGATTAGTGAAAGTAAACACTGGAGTCTCAGGTTGAAACAGGAAAAATTACAATGGGAAATAAAGAAGGCATTAAATATTGTGTCAGTGTTCACAGTAGAAGACACAAAGAATATAAAAGGACATTGTGGGGAGCCAAGTGTTTAATGAAAGAGCAATTTGAAGTAACTAAATAAAAAAGTACTGGAGAAATTAATGGAACTAAAAGTTGACAAATCCCCTGGACCTGATGAGGTTTAAAAGAGGTGCCTGCAGAGATGGTGCATATATTGTTTTTGATCTTCCAGAATTCACTTGATTCTAAATAGTCCCTGTTGATTGGAAAGAAGCAAATGTAACCCTTCTGATCAAGAAAGGAAGGAGGGGGAAAATGGGGAACTATAGGCCAGTTAACCTGACACAATTGGGAGGGAAAAAGCTAGAATCCATTATTAGGGATGCAATAACAGGGCATGATCAGAGTCAACATGGTTTTACGAAAGGAAAATCATGTTTGACAAACCTAGTCTTTTTTTGAGGGTGTAACAATGAGGGTGCATATGGGGGAGGGGGGGTGGGGAGACCATTGGATGTAGTATATTTTGATTTTCAGAGGCTTTTGATAAGGTGCCATACTAGAGGGTTCTATTCAAGGTTAGGGCTCATGGAATTGCAGGTAATATATTAGCATGGATTGAAGATTGTTTAACAGACAAAAAATACAGAAGGAATGAACAAGTAATTCTCAGGATGCAGGGTGAAACTAGTGGAGTGCTGCAGGGATCATAGATTGTGAACAGCTGAGGTTCAAGCAATGTCAATGATTTAAAATGAAGGGACCGAGTGTAATATATCCAATTTTGCCTAGAATACAAAGGTAGGTGGGAAAGTAAACTGTGAGGGAAAGGGCTGCAAAAGGATATGGTGCAGTTAAGTGGCTTGGCAAAAAAGTGGCAGATGGAGTATAATGTGGCAAAATGCGAAATTATCTATGTTGGTAGGATGAATAGAAAAGCAGAATTTTAAAAAAAAAACAAAAGGTGAACAAATGTTGTGATTCAGAGGGATTCTTATGTACTTGAATATGAATCAAAAATTCATGCAGGTACAGCAAGGAATTAGGAAGGAAATGGTTTTTCAGCCTTCATTACAAGGTAATGGCGGTAATAAAGTGAGGAAATCTTTTGCAATTATATGGGGCATTGGTGAGACCACATCTGAAGTACTGTATAGTTTTAGTCACCTTACCCAAGGAAAGATATAGTTGACTTAGGTTCACTAGATTGATTCCCAAAACAAGAGGGGTGTCCAAGAGTAGAATGGGCCAATATTCTCTGGGGTTTCGAAGAAGGTTTGATAGGGTAAACACAGAGGTTATTTCCCCTGGCTGAAGAGTCTAATGCCAGGGGTGTCATAACCTCAGAATAAGGGGTGAGCAATTTAGGACTGAGATGAGGTGGCATTCCATTACTCTGAAACATTGGAATTCTCTACTCAAAGTGATTGAGTTTTCAGAGCCACCAAGTATAGTCAAGATTGGAGATCAATATATTTTTGGGCACTAAGGGAGTAAAGGGAACTGGAGATAGGACAAGAAAGTGGAATTAATGTAGAGGTTTAACCATGACCTTACTGAATGGCGGAGCAAGCTTGAGGGATGATCTGATTTTTTATATTCTTACTTGAAAGTTAAATTGTTTTATATAAACTTAACAGTCTTCAGTATGATTATTACTCTGGCAAAAGCATGTCAAAATGATTAAACATTATGTTAAGAATATCTTTTCTACAAAATACTTTTAAAACTCATCAACTACCTTTTGGGACCAGGAAGATCCAAGGCAAGCGTATCTAGCATTGCAGATTGGTCCTGAATGTCACAGTGACTTTGGTTGCTTTTCTCACTTTCCTGGAAGTAATGAAAATGAAAAATAAGATTTCAGAACAAACCTCAAAAATGTCTGCATTTCCAAATACAACTAAAAATAAAAGGCTTAGTTGTAGGAGGCAAGGGTGATGACAGAAGGATGCTTTAGTGACTGGAAGCCCGTGTCCAGTCGCGTACCACAGGGATCTGTGCTGGGTCCCCTATTATTCGTCATTTATATAAACGACATAGATGACTATGTGGGGGGTAGGATTAGTAAGTTTGCAGATGACACAAAGATTGACCGGGTGGTTAACAGTGAGGTTGAGTGTCTTGGGCTACAGGAAGATATAGACGGGATGGTCAAATGGGCAGATGGAATTTAACCCTGAAAAGTGCGAGGTGATACATTTTGGAAGGAGTAATTTGACAAGGAAGTATTCAATTAACGTCATGACACTCGGAAGTTCCGAGGAACAGAGGGACCTTGGCGTGTGTATCCATAGATCTCTGAAGGCGGAGGGGGTGGTGAAAAAGGCATATGAGACACTTGCCTTTATCAATCGAGGCATAGATTACAAATGTAGGGAGGTCATGTTGGAGTTGTATAGAACCTTGGTGAGGCCACAGTTGGAGTACTGTGTGCAGTTCTGGTCGTCACATTATAGGAAGGATGTGATTGCACTGGAGGGGGTGCAGAGGAGATTCACCAGGATGTTGCCTGGGATGAAACATTTAAGTTATGAAGAGAGGTTGGATAGACTTGGGTTGTTTTCATTGGAGCAGAGAAGACTGATGGGCGACCTGATCGAGGTGTACAAGATTATGAGGGGCATGGACAGGGTGGATAGGGAGCAGCTGTTCCCCTTAGTTGAAGGGTCAGTCATGAGGGGGCTTAAGTTCAAGGTGAGGGGCAGGAGGTTTAGGGGGGATGTGAGGAAAAACTTTTTTACCCAGAGGGCAGTGACGGTCTGGAATGCACTGCCTGGGAGGGTGGTGGAGGCGGGTTGCCTCACATCTTTTAAAAAGTATCTGGATGAGCACTTGGTACGTCATAACATTCAAGGCTATGGGCCAAGTGCTGGTAAATGGGATTAGGTAGGTAGGTCAGGTGTTTCTCATGTGTAGGTGGAGGCTCGATGAGCCAAAGGGCCTCTTCTGCACTGTGTGATTCTGTGATACATCTAGTCTCTGCTTTACCCCTCAGATGCACAGCCAAAATGAAGAACCCACGATCTACACAAAAGTACAACACACCCACCACTCCATGGCACAGTGAATTACACATTACTATCACCAAGGGTTTAAATGGCATCAAATTCAATACACTAATGAGAATAATAGTTAGCCCCAAATGCAACTTTCTTCAATATTTTGACTTAACTGCTTTCAGAAAGGAAATCTTAAGTTAGCCTTCCAAACTTTTGTCTACTTCTTGACCTGAATTTTAATTTAGGGTTCCAGTTGTGCATTCCTGCTGTGTTAATCAAGTTCTTCTCCCTTTAAAACCCTCCCTTTGTTCCCAGTGATAGGAATGAGTTTAACATTAAAAATCTTTCCATTTCTGTGTATACATTTACATGACTATAAGCAAATGTGCATTTAATGAGATTAATGGCAGATAATGCAGTTTTGATGATTCATATTAGACTTTACTGAAGTATTAATTTCACACAGCAATCATCTATTAGTATATTTTGTAAGGAACTGTATAGAAAAAGGATTCATTAAAATTATTCATCTAAAATTTTCCAGCTAGGATTGGTTTAAGAATTTTCAAACAATGAATTAGAATGATGATAACAGAGGTGGTGGCCATTGGGCCCATCACACCCTTGCAGAGAGTTGGCATGAGGAATTAAGCTGGTCCCTCTCCCTACACTCTTTCCCATAGCCCTGTAAATATTGTCTGTTAAGATGTTTATCCAATTTCATTTAGAAAGCGACGATTGAATCTGCCCCACCAAACTCTCAGGCAATGCTTTCCAGATCCTAAGCACTCACTATGTAAAAACCTAAGCTGCCTCTGGTTCTTTTGCCAATCACCATAATTCCGTTTCCTCTGGTTCTCTATCCTTCTACCAAAAGGAACAATTTTGATCTGTCTAGACACTCATGATTTTGAGCACCTCTACAAATCTCCTCTCAACCTTCTCTTCTGAGGAGAACCAGCCCAGATTTTCCAATTGATTTATGTAACTGAAGACACTCATTTCTGGAGCCATAAATCTTTTTTAAACCTTCACTAATGCCTTCACATCCTTCCTAAACCATGATACTCAGAATTGGACACTATACTCCAGTTGAGGCCAAACCAGTGTTTTACATAGGCTCATCAACACTTTCTTGCATTTGTGCTCTATGCCTCTATTGATAAAGCCTAGGACGCCATTTGCTTTATTAACCACTTTCAACCTCATCCTGCCACCTTCAATGACTTATGCATATATACATCCAGGTCCCACCTATCCTGCATCTCCTTTAGAATTGT
This sequence comes from Cetorhinus maximus, assembly GCF_964194155.1. NCBI lineage: Eukaryota > Metazoa > Chordata > Chondrichthyes > Lamniformes > Cetorhinidae > Cetorhinus > Cetorhinus maximus. The sequence goes on along the minus strand of NC_135895.1, from coordinate 18,885,361 downwards.
ACCCTTTATTTTATGTTGTCTCTCTACATTCTTCCTACCAAAATGTATCATTTCACATTTCTCTGCATTATATTTCATTAGCCACTTTTCTGCCCATTGCACTAGCCTGTATATGCCCTCTTGAAGCCCATCAATACCTTCCTCACAGTTCACAATACCTGGACACCCAAGTCTAGGTGTAATACTGACACCCAGGGAATCATACTGTATACCTTCCTTCAGTCCAAAAGGCAACCTTTTACCATGACTCTGTTTCTTGTCATCCAGCCAACTCTGTGTCCATGCAGCCATCTTCCCTTATATGCCTTCATTATACATAACAACCAAAGTTGGCCAGAGAGGGCATAGCAGTAAGCTTCAGCTGGTTCAAACTGCAGTCTTCAAAATAATTTCATATTTGCTGAATGACCTAGTCCAAATATATGCACAATAAAATGGCTGTTCATTTTTGTATCATCTCCAAACCAATTAACTAACTAAATAAAATATTATTTGTGCTGCTTACCACAGTTTCCTTAAACTGGTTCTATCTCACTGAACGAATTAATTTGTTTCAGTTCAATTATATGAAACTATTAGCACAGTGGCACTGAACTATATGGACTCCATTCCTAGGTTTCCTCCTTTTAGCCAATTTAACTAATCTCATACTGAGTTGTGAACATACACAAAAATCTGTCAGAATTACCACCCTTGATCAGTATCTACTGATCCCTGCTACAAATACACAGGTACAGACAGGAGGACACATCACAGGTGTGACCCCCACAATCAAAATAATCTCAACTCAAGTAGTCATTCATGGCTTATGAACCTTTATCTGTAAAGGATCATGTGACGAATCATTTAACTAAGATGGTTTCTGCTTGTTCAATTGTACTTCTTCACATCTTATTAGTGCCAATAGCCAAGCTGTAAAGGAGGGGCATTAATGGGAAAAAGTATACTTACTACATTTGAGTCAGAAAATCTCTTGACCTTCAACCTTGTGTATTGTTCAGAAGGCTCAACTGAAGGCCTTTTCTTGCCTTTTTTCCCAATGCCATTATTTAATACACTATTGGGAGAAAAATACATTGAGTCATTATAATGTAAAATCTACACAAAATTGTTACATAACATTTAGAGGGCTTTTTAAAATGTATTCTTTCACAGGGCATGGGCATCCCTAATTGCCCTCAAGAAGGTGGTGTGCCATCTTCTTAAATTGCTGCAGGTTACTGGTGTAGGTACACCCACAGTGCTATTAGGAAGGGAAAACACATGGAACCTAAAAAAGTTCTTTCAGAACAATGGGATAGATAAGTATGCCCAAAGTGAGTAGGGGGTCAGTGCTATTACAGTGCAGTTAGCCAGGAGTTAGGAGTAATTTTAATTCTAGCTTTTTCTGGATAATTATTCCTGTAAGACAGTCCAAGCCATCCGAGGTTTGTGATTTAAATAAGAGTTTTAGGTGGTTCCCATTGCAGGCCAATTGCCCAAAGGAAGTTTGAGCTTCCCAGGCAATTGCCATGCAATTCTTATGTGGGCACTTCTGGTGGGGAGGGGGGGTCCCAGCGCATCTTTGGGGTCGCGAGCTCTCCAGCTGCAATGGAACTCTCTGATAATGTTAACAGCTGCAAGGCCCCTTTAAATCCTCACTTTTTAAAATAACGGCAGGTGTAGCCTTAAGGGCCGATGCTTTGAGGCCTGATTCCTGCTCCAAAAAAGACACTGAAAAGCTAAGCTTTCAAAAATGTGAAAATTAAAAATTCTGCCCACAACGGCCTTGCTCTCACAGGTTTCACAACCACCCACCTCTCTCTGCTCCCACTGAGAGATCACAGAAATTTTGAAGCTCGAAATGGGGTCACAGTGGGAAAAAGTTTGGGAAGCATTACTTGAATGCCTTCTGAAGCGGCCAGGAAAGCCACTCGGTTCAAGGGCAATTTGGGATGGGCAACAAATGCTGCCCTTGCCAGAGATGCCTACATCTCATGAAAGAATAAAGGAAGCTACCATGGGAATACGGTCAACCCAACCACTTGAACAATGGGACACTGGCTGAGAGTGAGGGTTGTCAGACATGAACTGATAAGTTACAGGGGATAATACACTAGTCACAACCATGTCTGAATCACTGGTCATGTGACAGGCCCATCCTTTGTGTGTTTAAACATCTACTTTCTCTGCAATAAGAGGACAAGAAGCTGATGAGAGAACACACAATGGGGTCCCTCCTTCCTGCTTTTCTCTCCAACTCACCTTGCAAGCTTCAACCATTTACTGGCTGTGACCATCCAGGGACACCCTTGCTGCAGACAGAAACTTTAAAAGAATTCAATCCAGCACTACCATCACCAGGAGAATAGCCAAATCAGCAGTCTACATCTTTAAATCAGAAGCATCAGGACCATCAAAACCAGCCAACTCACCAAACTATGGACAGTATACCCCTTTTATTTCTCTGGGCACTAAGTTGACAAATCTACCTTTCCTCACTTTAATCTATTGGTGTGCTTGCATGAACTTCAAGTGTTTGCACTGTCAAAGCATACTTATTATTTTACTTAGGGCGGTTTAAGTATAATAAAGCTAACTGCTTTTTGTTAAACTCAAGAAAACCTGATTGTGATCATAAAAGAACCAACGCGTAAACAGTTATATACCCACTGAATTGAGAAATTTAACTTCTTCAAAAAAAACCGTTGCAGTCAAACGTGAGGAGGGAAAAGAGGAGGACCATTCGACCCCTCCTCACCTGATCACAACAAGATGGCGATCCAGTGTGATCATAAATTGTTAATTAAGCAGATTAGTGATTATACATAAAGCTAGAGTCCAAATAGTTTGGACCTAGTTATTTTGATAACAGCTGTTTTTCCTGGATGCTGCTTTCCTTCTCTATTTTTTAGGTTTCAGCTCAATTTTCTCCATGCATTTCTCAAGCCTTCTTGCTTTAATACTGAATACACAAAATCACTGCTATTGATTTACTTTTCTGCAATCACTGGCCACTAATACTGAAATTACAAGATCTACTTAAGACATCTTGAAATGGATAATTTTCCCAAAGCTTTACTACTCTATGATCTGAATCATAGGTTAAAATGCAGGAGTACAATAATCTATGCTATCATAACCTATGTGACAGAATTTTAAAAATATACAATCTGGGATAGCAGTAAGACCAAATTCAGTAACGTTACACTAGAAAGGAAGGGGAAAATGGTAATAAGATATACCAAATTACAAAAGGATCAAATTTTAAAAAGGGCAATAGCCTTTTAACTTCAGGATTGCATCTTAGGTGGCAGAGACATCTACAGTCTTACACCCTATTTTATCTTATTAAAATCTTCATAATGCAGAATCTCACTACTTGGAACCACAGAGTCAGGTCTCCTTGCACTACTGACACTGCGCATCCCAGAATGGCCGGATAGCTGGTCCAGAGAGCACTTTCACTGCCTCTAACAGCTATCAGTTTGTCTCAGATCTTTCTTGAAAGAACCACGGGACAACAATTATAGTGAAGTGCTTTACCTTTTTGCAGCTACTGGTGCAGGTACAGGTGTGGATTTACTGGACTTTCTTCCTTTAATTTTAAATTCATGAGAAACTTCCTCAGTGCTTTCCTCAGCCTTCATTGCACCATTGGGAGGAATGGGAGGCACCCGAATTCGCAATCCAAACAAATGTTTCTTCTTCTTTATTTCTTTTCCAGACATAAACCTAAGTAAATTATTAGTTTTAAATGATCAGTGAGATATAAAACAAAAACACAATGACATTCAGATTTTTGTGTTGCGCACCAGAGGGAGAAGGTATACATTCCTCTTGTTGTACTCCATAGTGTTTATCAAGATATATGACACAGAAGGATGCTATTCAGCCCATCATGTCTGTTCCAGCTGAAAAAGAGCTCTCCAGCCCAATCCTACTTTCTAGCTCTTAGCCTCATAGGTTACCGCATTTCAAGTACACATCAAAGTAGTTTTTTAATACAATGAGGGTTTCTGCCTCTAACACCCTTTCAGGTACTGAGCTCCAGACCCCACCATCCTCTGGGTGAAAAGATTTCTCAGTTCCCCTCTGAGCCTTCTACTGATTACTTTAAATCTATTTCCCCCGCCCTCCCCCCAGTTACTGATCCCTGCAAAAGGAAATAGGTCCTTCCAACTCACTATCTTGGACCCTCAAATTTTGCACAGCTCAAATAAATCTGCTCTCAGCCTCCTCTATTCCAAAGAAAACAATACCAGCCTAACCAATCTTTTCTCATAGCTAAAATTCTCAATTCCTAGCAACATCCTTGTAAATCTCCTCTGTACCCTCTCTGGTGCAATCATTTCCATCCTATAATGCGGTGACCAGAACTGTATACAGTACTCTAGCTGCAATTGAACTAGTGGTTTATACAGTTTTAGCATATTCTCCCTGCTCTTATACTCCATGCCCTGGCCAATAAACGATAATATCTCAAATACCTTCTTAACCACCTTATCTACCAGCTCTGTTACCTACAGGGATCTCTAACATTCATTCCAAGGTCCCTCTACTCCTCTACACTACTCAATACCATGCCATTTGCCGTCTCCAAATCCAATGCCTCACATCTCTGAATTGAATTCCATTTTGCCACTTTTCTGCCTACCTGACTAGACCATTGATATTTTTCTGCAGTCTACAGCTTTCTTCCTCACTATCAACCACAGCTGATTTTCATATCATCTGCAGACTTCTTAAACATGCACCCTACACTTAAGTCTAAATCATTGATATATGCCATGAGCAACAATTGAGCTCTATGGAGCCCAACTAGAAACTGTCCAATTACCAAAAAAATAAAAATTTTAAAAATCCTTTGCCTCTTGCCAATTTTGGATCCAACTTGCCACTTTTCCTTGGATCCCATGATCTTTTAATTTTCTGACCAGACTGCCTCATAGGACCTTGTCAAAAACTTTGCTAAAATTTACAATGAAAGAAGATAACCGCATAAAGAAAGTATGCATGTGTTAACAGGAGCTAACAAGAATTTTTAACGGAATCAGAAAATATCATTATTAGGCCCATCATTTCCCCATATCACTATTTCATTCAATGTCTTCCTTCTTTTTCGATATCTATTGTAGTTCTTTACCCATGACAACTGGCCAAAAGGCCTCTTTCTGTGAAGTAACCATTCTAATTATCAGATTACATTTGAAATATTATTGCAGTCTCTGCAGCACCAGTCATAAGGCATCCATATTAACCTGAATTTGAAACAAGGATGGGGATTTTGAATTTAACATGCTGAGGGACATGGTGCAAATACAAGTCAACAAGAATTGGGGTAATGGACAAGTAGGACTGCACACAAGCTAGAATGAAAATTGATAACTGAGAACAGATTTCTACTCCCTGCCCCACTTCTCTACTTGTGAACAGGGTTAAGAGCAGAAATCTCTCTCCTCCTGAAACATCGTTAATTCCATTATTTCTATTTGGGATATACCCTCACTTACATGCATTTGTTCTCATTTAGGGCTTCACGAATATAACCGTATCGGTCAGATTTTAGAGTGTCTACAAGCTGCAAACAAATAAGAAAACAGATAAATTCAACATCCTTTTGTTATGTGTTTCATTGTTACAGCCCATAAAATTATGATTGATACTAGTAAATTCAGTTAAAATGTTAAGTTTATATCAACATTTTAATTTATAATTATTTTCCAGTTCTAATGTGTAACAATCAATACATGACTTTAAATTAAGCATTTCTTTCACTTATTTTAGAACACAAATTGTGAATCTATGTGCTTTTAATTATTTCTAAATTCAAGTTAATCAATTCTTCAACACAAATCTACTATATTAATGTATGATTCCTGAAAGTTAACCCTTCAACAGAATAATAAACATACTTGCAGGTCAAATATTTGAAATAAAGACAAATAAGTGTCAACATGTGCCGGCCAAACAAAGTCAGCTTTGAATTTGCTCAATAACAATTTTAACCATTGTAAAATTAAGTATCAAATATGCATTTAAAAGAAACCAAAAAACAATTACTCTGAAAAGTTATGTGAAGGAATATTTGAGGCCAAATTATCTATTAATATTGCTGAACAATCATATGGTACGACTAACAACAGTCTGGAACATGATTCTGCTCACCACTAACCAATTACATTCAGTGCTAAACTGTAACTAGACCTTACCTTACCAGGTTGTAGTTTGTCCCAATTTTCATTAATGTAATTCATCAATTCAAGCTCAGAATCAAAATACTTCTTTTTATGAATAACACTTAGATTATAAAGGCTTAAGTGTGCTATGTCAACCCTGGGAGAGAAAAAAGTGTTTAACATACATTTTAAGATCCACTCATGAGCAAACATCTTAAAAGGTTTTCAACACATTTCTTCAGCAGTGCTCATTTGTTTGCCAATCGCAGCACACACTGAAAACCAAGGACCAACAAAACCAGCAATGATGCACAGTGCATTGGAAAACTGGACAAATACCAATGCAAATTTGTCCAATTATACTATTGGCTAAATTAAGTCAGAACACTGCAGAATTAAACCTCAACTTACAAAAAAAATGCTCAGTTTATTTAGGGCACTTTTAATGCTTGTACTTTCTAACAGTAATTTAATACTCATCATTTATATAATTAATTAGATTGGAAAACTAGCTCTATTTTTAGACATAAGTAAATTAGAAGATCTTGTGCATGATCTTCAAATGCGTCTGACATAGGGCAATTACATATGAACAATGTATTATTGTTTATGAATAGTTTGTAACTAATCTCCTGAGCATGAAAGGAAATCACGGTCAATGCCAACTAGTATTTATAAAAACACTAGATAAACTGGAGCAAAACACTACTGCATGTTTTAAAACCCTAAACTAAACAATTAATCAATACCTTACCATCGTAAAGGTAGACGTTTGAGGTATTCTGGTCCAGAATTGCAAACGGAACAAATAAATAAATAGAACCTAATGGACAAAGAGGAGAAAACAAAATCCTTCATTTTTAGCAGCATAATTTGGAAACACAGTTCTCATGTCGACGTGGAATATAAGCACATAAACAGACCATTTAGCACAAATAGCTGGAGGTGTGTGTACTCAACAGATGTCTCCTCCCACTCCATATTCCTCACCTCAGCTTTTCAACATTTCTTTCTATTCCCCTTTCTCACATGTACCCATCAATCAGTTTTCTGATGGGCATCTAAGCTTTTTGCTTCAACCATCTCCTGCAGTCATGAGTTCCACATTCTAACCACTCTGAGTAAAAATATTTAATTCCCTACTGGAATAATTAACCATCTACATCCACCCCTGTCCAACCCATTCATAATTTTAAAGACCTACATCCGGTCTCCTCCAAGTCGTCTTTTCTGAAGAAAAGAAAGCCCCAACCTGTTCAATCTTTTCCAATCACCTTTCAATTCTACTAACATTCTTGTAAATCTTTTTTTGCATTTTCTCCTGTGCTTCTATGTCCTTTATAGTTGAGAACAGAATTGTGCAGTACTCTTAGTGCAGTCTGATGAGGACCCTATTGTTGACAAGTTCAATAATTTTACTACTTTTGAATTCTATATCCCTAGAGAAATCCCAGTGCTTTGTTAGCATTTTTAACTGTTTTGCTGACCTATGATGCCACTTTTACTGATTTGTTCATCTAAACCCCTAGGTCCTTTTGTTCCAAAATCTTGAAATTTTGGACTGTTATAGGAAGCCACCTAAAGAGATACACATCCACATCATTTGTATGGTGCGATTTAAATGTCCCCAACAACCACCAGGAAAAGAAAAATAATGGCAAGGAAAACAAATTGAATAACAAGGGGCTGCCCGACTTAATGAAGCAAAAGGGCATTAAAATATTATTTTAAAACTTTACCTGGAACAAAATCTACCCCACTCAGTTTTCTTATTCCCCTACAAAAGTCCATTACCTTACATTTTTCTATGCTGCTTAACTGCCTAGTTTGCAAGTTTTCTATTGTTGTCTTATATCATGTGCATTCTTCCTCTATTAGCTATATCTCCCAGTTTGGTATCATCTACAAATTGTGATGGCGAATTATATCAGTGGTTCTAGCACATATCCTTGTGGAATGCCACTTTCCCCCTTCTTCCAGTCTGACCTCTTACCCCTACCCTCTGCTTTCTATTTTATAGCTGAATGGATAGTAAATTGGCTAATTGTCCCAATCCACACACCCTAACCTTTGACGAGAGCCTAACATGTGATAGGTCTTTTTAAAATTCAAGCAAATGACAGTTACTTCTTTACTCTGAGGATGGTTAAGCATGACTTAAGATTTCAAAATTCATGCTAGCTATTGTTAGTTGTATTTTCTATCTCCAGGTGCTTTAAAACTTCTAGGAAAGATATATCTTTCCTTATCACTGACATTAAACTCGGTGTATAGTTCCGAGGTTATATTCCATGTCCCTTTTTGTATCCACGTACAACTCATCGCACAGAGCACAAAAAAGATTATAGGCAATCCAATTATCTTAACTCATTTGAGTCAATGCTTCTACCAGAAGGAGAGGCTGTCTTTCCCCATTCAAGTGAACATTCAGATTCTTCCATGTTTGATTCTTCCTACCCTTGCATTACAAGGAAAATTTTGAAGCTGAGCTCAAGGATTACGAGTCAAAAACAAACATACATCAGGTTTGGCTCAGTGGTCACCCTCATAACTACCTATCCCTTATTTTTTTTGGTAATGCAATCAATTCGGGCCCTTTAAAATTTGCAAAGCCGTGCATGCGTGGTGACTTGTGCATGGGGACCTTCTGGTTGCTGCACCATCATGGAGCTATGAAGGGACATTTGCCTCATACTGAGTCAATAGGTTGTGCATCACTCAAAGACTTGAGCTAGGTTGACATTTTAGTGCATTACTCAGGAAATGCTGCACTGTGGTCTTTTGGACAAGACGTTAAACTAAGGTGCCGTTTGCCTTCTCTCAGATGGATGTAAAATATCCCATAGCACTTTTCAAAGAAGAGCGGCCTTGCCTCCAGGACTCTAACATCACTAAAACAGATTAAGTGCTATTTATTGACTGTGAGGCACTCTGGGATGTCTTGAGTTTGTAAAAGGTATTATATAATCAGATTATTTCTTTTGTTAAGCAAAATTATTTTCCTCTCCATAATGGAGTTATTTACTTCATGTTTACTCACCCTCACTACCCCAATCACACCTGTTACAACCAAAGTAGTGAATCAGAAACTTAAATTCAGACTTCTGAAAAGGTTAACTGGTGGTTATGTGACATTACCCAAGCAGACTCTCTTCCTTATATATCCACCTACTTGGAGACATTTTGTCTCTACTTAATGACATTTCAGTTGGCCCAGACAAGATAAAGAATTTCACAATTGCCAGAGCTAGAGGTAAGTATGTGGCCTATAACTCCCGCACATTTAGTCTAAACACTAACGTACACTTGAACCAGAGTTTTAGGTCACCCATCAGCCTTCTATTTTTGAGAGAGGAGACTCAGCCTGTCAATCCTTTCCTGTTATAATCCACATATTTCTGGTGTCATCCTCATAAATAACTCTTGCTGAATCATGCAAATTTGGACCCATATATCCATTTTTGTCCTCCAAATAAGGAAAAAGATTTATAATTCAGATTTTATGATAAGTAACTGACTTTTGTTTATGACAGCTAAACTATGCAGCTTTTGCCGATGTGAGGTTTTAGTTTTGCCTTGATGACAGGTCAGCATTCTGGCAAATGATGAGAGATCACCTCAAAGCAGTAGTCTAACAAAGCTCTAACTTTGCACCACATGCTGTACAAATTATAGTCCATCGCAGTCAGTCACGACTTTTAAAATGAAATCCAAAAACTGGCGATCACCAAAAAGTCAATTGTATAGTTAGCTGTTTGCCTATTCTGAGTTATGCAATATCGAGATGCTAGTGAGCATGTAGTCAGATTTGGACATGGGGCCATGATACCCGTTTAAAAAAAGTCACATCTGTTGTAAAAGAATTTACAGATTTGCTTTAAACATGAACATATGACCTCACCTGTCTCCATAAAGCATAGGCTTCTGTAAGCATTGTATACAAGCTTCATGGAACCACTGTTTACATCTCCAGCACTGCAGCATTTTCAGGTACCAGCTAACAATAGAAACAAAGCAGATTATTTTATCTTTATACAAAATTTAAACATTTTCTATAATGAAAATAGTAGCATTATAACAAGTAAAAATTCTCTTTAAAAGAATATGCTTTTCAAAAATTCTAACAGGTATTAAGTGCCCTGCTTCACTCTTCCAGGAAAAGAGCTTATCCATAACACCATACCAACCAATAGGACCACAGATACTGTGCATCGAGCTGTGTGTCTTGATGTTCACAAACACCTAAATTGAAAACATTCTTAATATCACAGGCATAGATTTGCCTTTTACAAAACCTTACATTGCATCCTCATACCCAACGGTTGAATGCTGCCACATTGCAACAGCAATTGAGAAAGTTGGTTTTAGAGACAGCCAGGGTTGGTCACAAAATGCCAATGATAAAATGCTTCTTGTTTAGTTAGTAGCTTTAATGAGAATAGAAATTTGATTATTGCATAACTGTCAAACATGATGACAAAGTTCTCCCTTAAAGACAAAAATAACACTGTAGCATATTTACAAGTCTTAAATATTCTGGACTGTTGAACCGAATACTGGACACATGGAATGCATTTGGTTAGGTTCAATCATGAAAGAGAAGCAATACTATACCCCTGTGGGTGGAAGTAATTCAATACTGGGCTGCATTTTGTTTGTTATCTGGTAACTGACATTTTTAATAGGGTAAACTGAAAGGGTTATAGTGTGAAAAGGATCAACTACACAATACGTTGGCGTTTCCTTTTTACACCCGACCTTGCCAATAAGTTTACTTTTTTCCCCTCAATCTTTTGATGTGCTGGAGTACAACTGCAAAAATACTAGCAGCCCCTCCAGTAACACAACCAAGCAGTCATTATTCTAATGCGGTCAATGAAATTAAAATTCAACGGCTGACTATAGAGAGTATTCACATTGACGCCTAACCCTCTTGTCTACATCATCATGGCTAACATATACCTCTGCCTAGCCTAAATGTATAAATATCCTTGTTGCGATGAACTAAGTGAGCAAAGGCCAAGTTGTGCCCAGCAACTGTTTACCTTGTGGCCCAATTACTCCCTTCCTTCGCAAAGGCCATAGCAGTTATTTGTAAGACTTCATGGTTCTGAATCACAGCCTGAATTAGAAGTTCATGTATTCAAGCCTCGCTCCAGGGCTTGAGCATATAACTTTAATTAACACGTCAGTGATGTTGAACTACCTGATGTCTACATGTTCAAGAGCATATGAAAGATTCTATATCAATATTCATGAGTGTAAGAGTTCCTCAGATGTCTTGGTTAAAATAGATTTAAAACAAAAATCACCAAAACAAATCTCTCTGCTATTTGTGGGACCTTGGTGTGTACAATGGGCTCTCATATTTTTAAGGCAGTGATGGATAGATTCTTGATGAACAAGTGAGTCAAAGGATATCAGAAGTAGGCAGGAACGTGGAGTTGAAGCCACAATCAGGTCAGCCATGATCTCGTTGAAAGGCAGAGCAGGCGAGGTGCCAAATGGCCTACTCCTGCTCCTAATTTGTATGTTCATGTATGCATGCATAACTCCACTTCAAAAGTAATTTAATTAATTGTGAAGGAATGGCCTGAGCACTTCAAATGATGCTGGCAAAAACCACCTTTACTATATTAATTCAAGATAGCAAGGCACCCTATCACCAGTCACACAACTATGCTGACATGCAACGCTGAGAAAACTCATGTATCCTGCTTGGTAAGGCTAGATTGGTATTCATCTTCACCCCAAATGCAAAAACCACATTCAAAAATATTGATTTATTTTACTTTCAGGAACTGCACACATTCTCTTTATGTAACTTTCCCTCCTTGCATTTTTTTCCATGCACACACATCCAGTAAGTCACTGGACATTTTCCATGAATGGACTTCTGGCTAATTATACAAACTTTGTATGATGTTTGGAAATAATTAAGCATTGCACTTGGTAATGCGATACCTGAAGGCAGGTTTGTGGTGGTCCAGTGCATCGCTCAAATGGACAGCCTTGCTCACTAATGGAAACTGGACGGGCTGATGAATTCATGGGGGGCGGCTGAGGTTCTTCCCACTTAGCTCTAGATACGCCTACAAGTCGATACCCTAAAAATTGGATCGTCAGCCTTCGCTCAGCTCAAATTCAATTCAAGTACAAAGTCATTGTTAACACTCCAGTGCTGCACTGTTACATACATAACAAACATATTAATCAGGGGCAGGAGGAGGCCACTTGGCCTCTCGAGCCTGTTCCACCATTCAATAACATCAGAGCTGATCTGAATGTAACCTCAACCCCACATTCCTGCCTACCCCTGATAATCTTTCACCCTCTGGTTAATCAAGAATCTATCTAGCTTTGCCGTAAAAATACTCAAAGACTTTTCCTCAAAAGGCAGTGGAAGCAGAGATCTCCAAAGGCTCTTAATCCTCAGAAAAAATGTTGACGGTGGTGGATTTCTATAGTGGTGGTGTCTTTCTACTGAGAAGTTAAACCGAGCCAGTCACTTCAGATGGTCAGAAAAGATCACTGGGCAGTATTTGAAGACTATAGGGGGGAGTTTTTCTGATATCCTTTATTCCTCAACCAGTATTGCAGACAAGAAAAATTTCATTGCCGTTTACAAGACTTTCCTGTGCACAAACTGACTGCTGTGCTTCCTTATATTACTAGTGACTATATTTCAAAATTACTTCACTGCTGCAAAACACTTGTGAGACAGTGAGTTTATGAACTCAATTCAAAGCAGTACCAAGCAAGAGATCAAAACCTTTCAGAAAGAGGAAAGGAGAAAATTGGCAAAAAAAGTTGTTCGTTGCACACAGCATTTTCAATTAAATATACAGTAAGATCTTTATTGTCTGGCACATGTGGGGAATGGGTGGTGCCAGTTAATCAAAAATGCCGGTTAACAAAGAGTTCCAATTACCAATGGAATACAGTGCAACACTTGTGCGAAGTAGTCCCAATACACAAAATAATATGCAAATACTCAGGAAGCAAAGAACAGTATTCTTTTTACCTCTAAAATTTAAATTAAAGTATAAAGTACAGTAAACAGGTATGGATACTGGATAACTTTGTAATTGCATCTGGTTGGTAGTGATGACGCATTTTAGGGGAACATCAGAAATTTCGGTTTGTAGAGAATTCCAGTTGGTACAATGCCAGATAACACAGTTTACTGTGTTTAAATGAGATAAATTTTCTACCCTTTATCTTCTCTTTAGAGGGCTGTAGAAAAAAAAAGAAAAACTGGCACTTATATAGCACTTTTCACAGCCACCTGACATCCAAAAACACTTTCCAACAAAGTATTTTTGATGTGTAGGCACTGTTGGAATGTATTGTTGTAATGTAGAGCATCACTTAGCAAGTATTTCTTAGGCTAGCATTCTCTTTTTTATGGCAATGAGTAACTGAGCACCCTGAATTCACTAAACTTAGAAAAGGAGGCTCTCCTTCACAAAGCTCCAAAAAAATTCTTCAATTTTTCCCAGTTGACTACAAAGCTTAATCAGGCTTATCTAATACCACATAATATCTAAATACCCATTTATTTATCCAAACCACATAAAATATTTAACTTACTCTCCAGGGCCTCCACAGTAACAGTAACACTGCTCGTGATTTGTTTTGTGGCCTACATCCCACTGAAGATCTTCCAACTGGTACGGCAATGTCTGCTTCATGACCTGCAGAGCTTTAGCATTTGGTCCCTTCTTAAGAGCACCACCCCTCTACAACATTAAAAAAAAATCAATTTTGTGGCTGTAAAATGTTTCATTACATTATCTTAACTAAAACTATTTGCAGCTTTCTCCCTTCAAAATGCAAGTACTTTAAATAAGAGAGACACAGTACATCATGCCATCATACTATTTTCTGCATACCAGTTTCTAGTACTTGGAATATACTTCAGGTTGTTAATCATACCTTTGTAGTAGTAGCAAAGACACATTGGCGACACAGCCACTTGGCATCTGATGCAATCACACTGGAGTCTATGTTAGGCATGTGACATTTCTGATGGTAACCTATTGTTGAAATTAGTGTTGTAATACTTCATTGTTTAAAGACTGCTTTTAAAATTCAGAAAAATGTAATTTCAAATTTCAATTTACCTTGTCCACACTTGTCACAAATAACCATTTCATTGGGTACTTCAGAGTACTCCTCTTGGCATATTGTACAAACCATCTCTCCACTTCCACTGGCTCCTGGGGTTAAATAAACAATATATACTTCATAAGCACATATCAAAAAGACCGTATCCATTTTTCCATAATCACCTTTTAAGGTTTCTACAGCAAAGCTGCCCCATCAGCCTTATTCAACTTGCCTTCTATCATTTGAGCTCCCTCCCAAATGCCTAGGTGCCAACCCCAAGAGATTTAAATAAAAATAATAATATAAGTTTAAATAGTTATTGACATTATTCGTCATTGGAGGATTTAACATTTAAAACATCCCCTTGTTTTAGAATGTGTATAAAGATTACTTTCCATCATTCAGACAACTGCCATGTGGAATTGTAATTGCTATGATTTGGCAAGCTTTGAAAGGCTTTTGGTGGCATTAAATCATAGACCGAGAAGTATAACCTAGCCCTGCGACAATATCAGGTGGGTGAGGTTGAAAAAAGAAAGCACAGTCGCCGTGGCAGCTCTGTTCATGCTTTCTCATCATCTTCCTATGGAATAAGTACCAAATGTCAAGATAGCAATTTCCTTCAATCACATAACTAAAATTGCTAACTCACTAAATATAGAAATGGGAGCATGAACTGAAAATATTGTACAGACAACTAAACCACAGTAAATGGGGCTGAATGGTTAAGTGACTGGCATGCTTACCTTCATAATTGCTGGAATTCCCTACCTAACAGCATTGTCAGGGTGTGTTCACCACAAGTGGCTACAGCGATTCAAGAAAGCCCACCAGCAGCTCAAGGGAAAATAGCGACAGACAAAATATATCAGCATTCCCAGCAACACTCACATCACAAGAATGAATTTTAAAATTCTACAATAAATTTCATGTTTTGCAATATTACTGTGGGAACCAGCTGGCAATAGTTGCAAAATATGATCATTTAAGGGAGATGAACTTCCTAAACTTGATCATGTGAGGGAATTGAACTATCAAAAGTAGACTCATTCGGCCGATGATTCTTCCTACTCTGAAATCACTACTCTTGATTACTGGAGGTTTTATTTTGCTACAGAATAATTTCAAATGATCAGTAATTTGTGAAATACAAAAGTATAAAGTTCATGCCAACAAAAAAATTTTAATTTTAAGCAGAAGTGTTGAAAGTATTTCTGTCTCCTTCCCGTGTTTAAGCACAGTAACTCTTCTAAAGGGACCAAATGAATGGTTGCTAAATTTGCTGACAACACAAAGATAGGTAGGAAAGTAAATTGTGAAGAGGACGTAAGGAGGCTACAAAGTGACATAGATGGGTTCAGTGTGTTGGCAAAGATCTGGCAAATGCAGTATCATGTGCACAAATGTGAAATTGTTCATTTTGGCAGGAAGAATAAAAAAGATTATCTAAATAGTGAGAGATTGCAGAGTGTCCAAGTGCATGAATCACAAAAGGTTAGTATGCAGGTGCAGCAGGTAATTAGGAAAGCTAATAGTATGTTATCATTTATTGTGAGGGGAATTGATTATAAAAGTTATGCTTCAGTTATACAGGGCATTGGTGAGACCGCATCTGGAGTATTGTGTACAGTACTGGTCTCCTTATTTAAAGAAAGATGTAAATGCATTAGCAGTTCAGAGAAGGTTTACTAGATGAAAACCAAGAATGGGCGGGTTGTCTTATGAGGAAAGGCTGGACAGGTTAGGCTTGTATCCACTGGAATTTAGAAGAGTAAGAGTAGACAACTGAAACCTTTAAAATCCTGAGGGGTCTTGATTGGGTGGATGTGGAGAGGATGTTTCCTCTTGTGGGAGAACCTAGAACTACGGATCACTCATTTATGGCAGAGATGAGGAGAAATTTTTTTTCTCAGAGGGTTGAGTGTCTTTGGAACTCTCTTCCTCAAAATGCGGTGTAAGTAGAGTCTTTGAATATCTTTAAAAGGCAGAGCTAGTTAGGTTCTTGATTAACAAGGGGGTGAAAGGATATCAGGGATAGGCAAGAATGTGAGGTTGAGGTTACATTCAGGCCAGCCATGATCTTATCGAATGGCGGAGCTGAGTGGGGCTGAGTGGCCTACTTCTGATCTTAATTGGTATGTTCACACAGTAATCACTATTCAAACCAAGAATATATATTCAAGAATTTTTTGTAATAATGTTGATTTTTTTTTTAACCTTATAAAACAGTACTGGCCAGACAGGACAGAAACGGGGTGCCAAAATCAAATCAGTGACTTTAAACAATGGAGATGAAGGGAGTGATAATGAATCTACCATTGCTGATTGTTATCCAGTGCACTCATTAAAAATGGACTAACTGTATGGCAATTACATGCTAACCCTTGTTGATTTCTTCTTACCACCAACCCCACCAACACCCCCGACCCAAACTCCTAGCAATTCAATTTTACTGCCCACCTCATACCTGTTCCATCTTGACCAGTACTTTTTAAAAAAATTCGTACATGAGATGTGGGCATCGCTGGTTAAGCCAGCATTTATTGCCCATCCCTAATTGCTGTTGAAAAGGTGGTGGTGGGCTGCCTTCTTGAACCTCTGCAGTCCACAATGTGTAGGTACACCTACAGTGCTGTTAGGGAGGGAGTTCCAGGATTTTGACCCGGCGACAGTGAAGGAATGGCAATACAGTTCCAAGTCAGGATGATGAGTGACTTGGAGGGGAATTTGCAGGTGGTAGTGTAACCATGCATCTACTGCCCTAGTCCTAGAAGGTAGAGGTCATGGGTTTGGAAGGTGTTGCCTAAGGAGGCTTGGAGGGTTCTTGCTGTGCATCTTATAAGTGGTACACACTGTTGCCACTGTGTGTTGGAGGGAGTGAATGTTTGTGACTGGAGTGCCAATCAAGCAGGCTGCTTTGTCTGGATGGTGTCAATTTTCTTGAGTGTTGGAGCTGCCAGGCAAAGAGAGTGTTCCATCACACTTCTGACTTGTGTTTTGAAGATGGTGGATAGGCTTTGGGAAGTCAGAAGGCAAGTTACTTGCCACAGAATTCCTAGCCTCTGGCCTGCTCTTGTAGCCACATTAGTGGCTAGTTCAGTTCAGTTTTAGACCAATGTTAACCTCCAGGGTGTTGATAGTGGGGGAATTCAGCGATGGTAATGCCATTGAATGTCATGGGGCAGTGGTTAGATTCTCTGTTTGATAATGGTCATTACCTGGCACTTCTGTGGCATGAATGTTACTTGCCACTCGTCAGTCCAAGCCTGGATATTGTCCAGGTCTTGCTGCATTTGGGCGTGGACTACTTCAGTATGATGAGTCACGAATGGTGCAATCATCAGCGATCATCCCTACTTCTGACCTTATGATGGAAGGGAAGTCTTTGATGGAGCAGCTGAAGATGGTTGGGCCTAGGACACTACTTTAAGGATCTCCTGCAGTGATGTCCTGGAACGGAGATGATTGACCCACAACAACCACAACCATCTTCCTTTGTGCTAGGTATGACTCCAAACAGCAGAGATGTTCCCCCCCCCACCACCAATTCCCACTGACTCCTGCTTTGCTAGGGCTCCTTGATGCCATACTCGGTCAAGGGCAGTCACTCTCACCTTGCCTCGGGAGTTCAGCTTTTTTATCCTGTTTGAACCAAGGCTGTAATGAGGTCAGGAGCTGAGTGGCTCTGGTGAAACCCAAATTGAACATCCGTGAGCAGGTTATTGCAAAGCAAGAGCCACTTGATAGCACTGTTGATGGCACCTTCCATCACTTTACTCATGATTTAGAATAGACTGATGAGGCAATAATTGGCCAGGTTGGGTTTGCCCTGCTTTTTGTGTACAAAACATGCCTGGGCAATTTCCACATCACTGGGTAGATGCCAGTATTGGAGCTGTACCGGAACAGCTCAGCCAGGGGAACGGCAAGTTCTGGAGCACAAGTCTTCAGTACTATTGCCGGAATATTGTCAAGGCCCATAGCCTTTGCAATATCCAATGCCTTCAGCTGTTTCTTGATATCACATGGAGTGAATCGAATTAACTGAAGATTGGCAACTGTGATGCTGGGGGCCTCATTCACTCAGCACTTCTGGCTGGAGATTGTTGCAAATGCTTCAGCCTTATCTTTGCACCGATGGGCTGGGCTCCTTCATCATTGAGGATGGGGATATATGTGGAGCCTCCTCCTCCAGTTAATTGTTTAATTGCTCACCACCATTCGCGACTGGATGTGGCAGGACTGCAGAACTTAAGCCTGATCCGTTGGTTGTGGAATTGCTTAGCTCTGTCTATCATTTGCTGCTTAGGACTACTTGTATGCCAAACAGCATGCATTGTTGCTTCACCAGGTTGACACCTCATTTTTAGGTATACCTGGTACTGCTCCTGGCATGCCCTCCTGAACTCTCCATTGAACTAGGGTTGATCCCCTGGCTTGATGGTAATGGTGGTGGGGGGCATATGCCAGACCATGAGGTTACAGATTGTGGTTGAGTACAATTCTGCTGCTGCTGCTGATGGCCCACAGAGCCTCATAGATGCTCAATCATGCATTGCTAGATCTGTTTGAAATCTATCCCAATTAACATGGTGTTCGTGCCACACAACATGATGGAGGGTATCTTCAATGTGAAGATGGGACATCGTCTCCACAAGAACAGTGTGGTGGTCACTTCTACTGATACCGTCATGGACAGATGAATTTGCGACAGACAGGTCGGTGAGGGCGAGGCCAAGTATGTTTTTCCCTCTTGTTGGTCCCCTCGCCACCTGCCGCAGGCCCAGTCTAGCAGCTATGCCCTTTAGAACTTGACTGGCTTGGTTAGTAGTGGTGCTAGAGTGGGAAGTCCCCCACCCAAAGTACATTCTGTGCCCTTGTCACCCTCAGTGCTTCCTCATGGAGAAGTACTTATTCATCAGTTGAGTGTGAGTGTAAGTGTGTGTGTGTGTGTGTGTGTGTGTGTGTGTGGGGGGGGGTGGGGTTGCAGTGGTACATGGTAATCAGCATGAGGTTTCCTTGCGCATATTGGAGCTGATGCCATGAGGCTTCATGGGGCCTGGAGTCGACGTTGAAAATTCTCAGGGTAATTTCTTCCTGACTGTACACCACTGTGCCACCACCTCTGCTGTGTCTGTCTTGGCAGGGATGGTGTTGGTGGTGTCTGGCACAGTGTCTGTAAGGAATGATTCCGTGACTATGACTATGTCAGGCTGTTGCTTGACTAGTCTGGTAGACAGTTCTACCAGTTTTGGCACTAGCCTGCGGAGGAGGACTCTGCAGGGCTGAGTTTGCCATTGTCGTTTCCAGTGCCTAGGTTAATGTCAGGTGGTCCGGTTCCTTTTAGACCTTTTAGCAGTTTAATATAACTGAGTGGCTTGCTAGGCCATTTCAGAGGACAGCTAAGAGTCAACCACATTGCTGTGGGTCTGGAGTCACATGTAGGCCAGACCAGGTAAGGGCAGATTTCCTTCCCTAAACAACACTAGTGAACCATGTGGGTTTTTACAACAATCGACAATGGTTTCATTTGGCTTTTATTTCCAGATATTTAGTGAATACAAACTTCACCAGCTGCAATGGTGGGATTCGAATCCAGGTCCCCAAAGTATTACAAAACAAAAATAAAAATACCTGGAAAAACTCAGCAAGTCTGACAGCATCTGCGGAGAGGAACACAGTTAATGTTTCGAGTCCGTATGACTCTTCAACAGAACTAAGGGAAAATAGAAAAGAGGTGAAATATAAACTGGTTTAAGGGGGGTGGGACAGGTAGAGCTGGACAGAGGGCCAGTGATAGGTGGAGATTGCCAAAAGATGTCATAGACAAAAGGACAAAGAGGTGTTGACGGTGGTGATATTAGCTAAGAAGTGTGCTAATGGTGACATTAAGGGTAGAAATCCGGACGAGCAAGATAGCCCTAGTGGGGGTGGGGTGGTGGGGAAGGGATCGAAATTGGCTAAAAGGTAGAGATAAAACAATGGATGGAAATACATTTAAAAATAATGGAAATAGGTGGGAAAAGAAAAATCTATATAAATTGGAAAGGGGGGGGGGGGGGATCGGAAAGGGGGTGGGGATGGAGGAGAGAGTTCATGATCTAAAGTTGTTCAACTCAATATTCAGTCCGGAAGGGTGTAAAGTACCTAGTTGGAAGATGAGGTGCTGTTCCTCCAGTTTGCGTTGAGCTTCACTGGAACATTGCAGCAGGCCAAGGACAGACATGTGGGCATGAGAGCAGGGTGGTGTGTTGAAATAGCAAGCGACAGGGAGGTCTGGGTCATGCTTGCGGACAGACCGAAGGTGTTCCGCAAAGCGGTCACCCAGTCTGCGCTTGGAAACTGCATTGGGAGCAGCGAATGCAGTAGACTAAATTGAGGGAATTGCAAGTGAAATACTGCTTCAGTTGAAAGGAGTGTTTGGGCCCTTGGACAGTGAGGAGGGGGGGGGGAAGTAAAGGGGCAGGTGTTGCACCTTCTGCGGTTGCATGGGAAGGTGCCGTAGGAGAGGGTTGAGGTGTAGGGGGTGATGGAGGAGTGGACCAGGGTGTCCCGGAGGGAACAATCCCTGCGTAATGCCGCCGGGGGGCGGGGGGGTGAAGGGAAGATGTGTTTGGTGGTGGCATCATGCTGGAGTTGGTGGAAATGGCAGAGGATGATCATTTGAATGCAGAGGCTGGTGGGGTGATAAGTGAGTACAAGGGGGACCCTATCTTGGTTCTGGGAGGGAGAGGAAGACGTGATGGCGGATGCGCGGAAGATGGGCCGGACACGGTTGAGGGCCCTGTCAACCACCGTGGGTGGAAAACCTCGGTTAAGGAAGAAGTATTACCCAGGGTCTCTGGATTACTAGTCCAGTGACAATACCACTACGCCACCACCTACCCTGTTGTTTGTTTAAAAAAATAAATCAAACCATTATGAAGAACTCAAATATAACATTGTTATTTCAAGTACCGAGTAATGGGGAGTGGGGCTTGATTTACAGGAATTGTTGTGCAAGAGAAATTGAAATACAAATCTACTCATGTAAGTTTATTGATTAAAGAGGCTACTGCAGTTCAAGGGGCCAATCCTACTAGTACCCACAGTTATGGAGATAAGCTACAGAAACTGTTCAACCTATGCTACCTTTAATCCAAAACCAAAATCACTCCAAGTTCAGTCACTGAACTTCAGGATGCGGGTGAAACTTGTGTGCAATCACTCAGAAACTGAGCTTCAGGTCATTGTCGACACCTTCTCTGAAATACATGAGAAAAGGGGCCTTTCACTAAACGCTGAGGAAACTACTGTCCTCTTCCAACCAGCTCCCGCAGCATAACATCTTCCCCCAGGGAGCTTTTTAAGCCAGTACGTAGAAGGTCCAACAAGAGAGGGGGCGGTCTTGGACTTAATTTTAGGGAATGAAGCCGGGCAAGTGGTAGAGGCATCAGTAAGAGACCATTTTGCAGATAGTGATCGTAACTCCGTTAGATTCAAGGTCATTATGGAAAAGGACAAGGATGGGCCAGAAATCAGAGTTCTAAACTGGGGGAAGGCCAATTTTAATAAGATCAGATATGATTTGGCCAGAGGACTGGGAGCAGCTACATTTAGGTAAATCTGCATCAGAGCAGTGGGATTCATTCAAGAAGGAAATAAGGAGAGTACAGGGCCAACATATTCCAGTAAAGACAAACGGTGGGACCAACAAATTCAGGGAACCCTGGATGTCAAGAGATATACAGGATTGGATAAAGAGAAAAAGGGAGGCTTATGGCAGATACTGAGGGCACAAAACAGCGGATGCCCTAGAGGCATATAGAATGTGTGTGGGGGGAGTGTGGGGTCGGGGGGGGGGAGAGAGAGAGAGAGAGAGAGAGAGAGAGACTTAAAAAGGAAATTAGGAGAGCAAAAAGGGGCATGAAAAGACATTAGCAGGTAAAATAAAGGAAAATCTAAAGTTATTTTACAAGCACACTAAGAGTAAGAGGATAACTAGGGAAAGAGTAGGGCCCATTAAGGGCCATAGTGTGTGCAGCCGGAAGACGTAGGTAGGGTTGTAAATGAATACTTTGTGTCGGCGTTCACAAGTGAGAGGGACGACGTGGGTATGGAAATCAGATAGAAGGACTGTGATATAATTAAAGAAATTAGCATAGAAAGGGAGGGAGGAGATTCTAAGTGGTCTGGGGCAGGCTTAAAAGTAGATAAATCTCCAGGCACGAATGAAATGTATCCCAGGCTGTTGAGTGAGGCAAGGGAGGAGAAAGCAGGGGCACTGGCGATAATTTTCAATACCTCTCTGGCCACAGGAGAGGTGCCAGAGGACTGGAGGACAGCCAATGTGGTACCGTTATTCAAGAAGGGAGGAAGGGATAAACCAAGGAACTACAGGCCAGTCAGTCTAACCTCAGTGGTGGGGAAACTACTGGAAGCAATTCAGAGGGACAGAATTAATTACACTTGGAGAGGTAGGGATTAATCAAGGGCTGTCAGCATAGTTTTGTTAAGGGGAGGTCATGTCTGACCAATTTGATTGAATTTTTTGAAGAGGTGACCAGGTGTGTAGATGAGGGCAATGCATTTGACGTAGACTACAGCAAGGCTTTTGATAAGATCCCGTAAGGGAGACTGATAGCGAAGGTAAGAGCCCATGGGATCCAAGGCAATTTGGCAAATTGGATCCAAAATTGGTTGAGTGGCAGGAAGCAGAAGGTGATGGTGGAGGGGTGTTTTTGTGACTGGGTGCCTGTGTCCAGTGGGGATTCCACAGGGATCGGTGTTGGGTCCCTTGCTGTTTGTGGTATACATAAACGATAGACTTAAATTAGGAGGGTTGATCAGTAAGTTTGCGTATGACATGAAAATTAGTGGGGTGGTAAATAGTGAGGAGGATATAGACAGGCTGATCAGTGGCAAATGGAATTTAATCCAGATAAATGTGAGGAGATGCACTTAGGCAGGACAATCAAGGTGCGGGAATACATGATGAATGGTAGGACCCTGGGAAGTACCGAGGGTCAGAGGGATCTTGGTGCGCATGCCCACAGGTCCCTTTAGGTAGCGGGAAAGGTAGATAAAGTGGTTAAGAAGGCATATGGGATACTTGCCTTTATTAGCCGAGGCATAGAATATAAGAGCAGGGAGGTTATGCTGGAACTGTATAAAACGCTGGTTAGGCCACAATGAGAGTATTGCGCGCAGTTCTGGAATCCACATTATAGGAAGGATGTGATTGCAGTAGAGAGAGTGCAGAGGAGATTTACCAGGATGTTGCCTGGGCTGGAGAGTTTTCGTTATGAGGAGATTGGATAGGCTGGGGTTATTTTCCCTGGAGTGCAGGAGATTGAGGTGGGGGACATGATTGAGGTGTATAAAATTATGAGGGACATAGATAGGGTAGACAGGAAGGAACTTTTCCCCTTGGTGGAGGGATCAATAACCAGGGGCATAGATTTAAGGTAAGGGGCTGGAGGTTTAGAGGGGATGTGAGGAAGAGTTTTTTCACTCTGAGGGTGGTGGGAATCTGGAACTCTCTGCCTGAAAGGGTGGTAGAGGCAGATACCCTCATAACATTGAGGTATTTGGATATGCACTTGTGATGCCATGGCATACAAGGCTATGGGCCTAGTGCTGGAAAATGGGATTAGAATAGTTAGGTACTTGTTTGACCGGTGCAGACTTGATGGGCCAAAGGGCCTTTTTCTGTGCTGTCCACCTCTATGACTCTATGAGATTAAGATTAACAGTAAGCTCCTGGAAAACGTGGAACGTTGTTTGTATCATGAGAGCCTCCTCTTGATGAAGGAAGACACTCATGACAAAATTCACCATCGCCTCCAATGTGCCAGCTCAGCCTTCAGCTGATTGGAAAACAGTATTGAGGATCAGGATCTCAACCTGAGACCAAGGTTTATTGGACAACAGTGATTCCCCACTCTCCTATATGCTCAAAGACTTGGACAACTTTCAGCAGGCACCTCAAAGCACTGCAGATGTACCCTCAGCGGTGCCTTGGCAGGGTCCTCCAAATCCAGTGAAAAGAGAGGCGATAACAAGAGCAGTATCCTCTCCCAAGCCAGTATGCGCTGTATCGAGGCACTTAATCATTCAGAACGAGCTCTGCTGGCTGGGATGTCATTCACATGCTTGACACTAGGCTCCCGAAACAACTATTCTCCTCAGAACACAGTTGCGGCAGAAATGCTTTAGGGATGTCCTCAAACATCCTTACTCATGGGAGTCTCTGGCTTGTGATCAACCAAAATGGAGAAGGTTTATTCTGGAAGGCACCAAACACATCAAGACGCTTCTGCAGGAGCACGCTGAGGGGAAGTCAAGGCGTCGGTGCACATACCTCCAAACACCTTATTCACCAACCCTTCAAGCACAATCTGCTCCGTATACAGCAGAGTCTGCAGATCACACATTAGACTTATCAGCCATCTCAGAAACCATCAAATTGGAGTGGAAGCAAGTCATGTCGATCCTGAGGGACTGCCTAAGCTGTAACTAAGTTTACTATAAGGCACTATCTCCTGAAGTGAGAAAATTGTGAAAGAAAATTAAGTACTGATTTTCAATTTCCCTTTAATGGGTTAATCTTGTCCTATCTGTATGCTCAACTGTAACTTTGCAAGCTACCATGGACATAAGGATCACAATTAAAATGTCAGATCAGTTGATAAAAGCCAGAAACTTCTCATCCTTAGAACACTTGTTCACACAAAAAAAACACAAGCAGTAGACGCCACAAACTATAGCCAATCAAGTTTGTAGCATCAAGAAATTCAAAAAAATTACCAGTCTGTATGTCTTTCCACAAGACCCAGGACTTTGAACTGTCTTCAAAGATGACAAAGCAGCTCTCTTTCTGTTTGTTCACCTTTAATCAAAATTAGAAGGAACTTCAGTTTTTTTTTGACAGAAATATGCAAATTGATTCCATCAAACTAGATTTCTATCACAAGACTCCCCAATGTGCTCTCTTGAAGACAAAAATAATCTGCTGCATTTCAATGCTACCATCTTCATTTTTATACTTCTGTTCTCCCCATAGACAAAAGCTTTTCACTTTTACACATAGCTCAGTGAACATCAATTACAGCATGGGCAACTCACTCCCTAGTTAAAGGCTTAAGGAAAAGAATAATATAAAACTATTCTTTTTTTGCTTTTACTGATGATCAAAACTAAAAATAAAACAAAAATTCACAACACAAAATAGTGCTATTTAAAATATTTCTACTCAGTTAACCATCCTTGATCAATGGATAAATGTTTGGGTGAGCAAGTTAATGTTTTACAAAACTGGGGCAGAACCGCCAATACAAGTCATGTAATCGTGAGACTATACTTTAAAGCAGGGACGACCAGTGCATGGTCCAAAACCTCCCAATATTTTGTCCTTGAAATCCCGGGGAGTTATTTTCTACTCTTGCACATATATCTTCAGTTACAATATTTTGAGCTTGAGGATCCAAATGATTGAAGTAGATGTCCCTTTATTGGTAGAGTTAAATGAATGAAAGAGGAGCATTTTTTTAAACCATCAGGGAAAATCTTTTAATAAATCGTTCAGGCATCCAGAAAGTTCAAAATACTGCAGCCAAAAGAACAACAATTGACAGCAAAGAACATAATGGAGACAACCAGCATCATATAAAGAATAGCCAAGAATAGGAAAAGCAGACAACGATGAAGCAGACTGGATGGTAGTACAGGATTGCAGATGGCAGTAAAAACCAAAGGAGAGCACCAGCTGAATCCAATGGAAAAAGAGTAGAAAGCATGCCAATTTTTGTACATATTTGGGGTGGGGTTGATTTTTATTGCCCAAATTCCTTCATATCCAGCCATCCTTTATGTAAACGCTTGCCAACAGGACATTGTTACCAGCAATCTGAATTCCTGTGATGCGTGAAATGTTTCTGCAATAAATATTGAAATGTTTAATACAAAGGTAAACAATCACATTGGACTTGACACTTAATCACTGTTCTGCTCAATGCAGGAATGATTTATTTTACACAACCCACTCAAGTCGCTCCACATGACCCAACAATTCTCCAAAATGATGCACTCCCTGCTTTAAATTGTTAAGCATAAAATCACTTATTTACCTTTTTGACTGTTCCAAGGTAAAACAAGCCATCTGACCACCTGGCTAAGACATCCTGCCCTTCCTCAAACTTGCATACAGGTCTTTTGCCTTTTGGTCCATCCTGCAGTGATAACTGAACTGAGGACACTGGTGTCTTCTGGTTTTGACAAGAGGGAGATCGCTTGTGGATGGATGAGTTACCTGCTCCCGTAGTGTCTTTGTCCATCAGGAAAATAGCATCATCAACTGGAATTTAAAGTTCAAAATTAAGCAATTCCAGAATAATTTATCTTTGTACCATATTCCATTGTAAATCACTAATCATCTGTACAAAGTCACCATATACCCAGCGTAACAGTGTCAATTTGGTCACACGGAGGTCATTGAAAGACACATTAACACAATTTCCCACAAGGGAGAAAATTTTACCAACATAATCCCACCCTCCACCAGCCCAAACAGCTCAATGTTTAGCAAGTAATCAAAACAGCACCGATCACAAATACCAGTTTATTTCTCAGCCATGCTGAGTTAGCTAACCCAAGTTATGACTGCAATAGGGACACAAGTGGATGGGTTCCCCCTGGGTTAGGAGGAAGGGATGTTCATCACATCCAGGGAACCGAGGTTGGATTCAGCTATGATTCTCTGTCAAATGTTTAAATGACCTCCCAACACTTGGAATAGGCTCACATGAATATTTGGGCAAGTGACAAAAAGGTAGCCAATGCCTGTGAAACTGTACCCCATTACAATGTCAATTTCAGGAGAAAAGGAGTGAATGAGCAGTTTGAAAATAAGACTTAAAAGAAACATGTGTCTTTCACAGCCTTGGAACAGGGGTCAAAAAATCCTTCCCCAGCCGAGAGCTCTTATTGAGATTTTCTCGAGGGCTACTTTGAGTTTCAGAGGCTACAATTTGGTCTTTGTAGGCTCATTTTTCATTTTCACATGTTGAGTTCTGAATACTATTCTTCCTTAGTACTTTCTCTCAAATTTGGATTCAAAATAAAATTCCCAATTTACAATTATAAAACAAAGGTCAGATTCATCTCAAATTTCAACTATTTGACACAGTGGAACAGAAAACACAGAAATAGAAACAGAATAGAAAAAGTTTAACTGAAGGAATGAGATTCAATGTTGTAATCTAATCAGGAATTTCATTTGTAAGCCAATTGAGCTTCACTGACAACTTAGTTGAGTGTTTCCTCACTGTGCAGAATAAATAACATCTTGCAACTCAACTTGGGTTTATAACACCTTGGTACTTTGAACTGATATTTCCAACAAGTTCCTGAACAGAATTTAATAAAACATAACCACAAAACATTCTACCACCTCCCCCATTGGGCCGGGGTGGGTGGGGACAGAGAGTTAGAGACATACACTACAAGTCTGGGCGACTGCTTACCAGTGTCAGCTACTCTCAAGGAGCAAACCTACCCCAGTTGAGCCAGGCTTGAACACAGTTATAGGTGGATCCCCCAGGATCTGGAGCTGGGACCTAGCAAGTCTCTACTGGCAAGACAGAGAGCACGCAGAGCCCACAGCAGCTCCTCCCTGATGGGCAGCGGCTGGTACCTGCTCAGGCCGACACCGTTCTTCCACTGCCGGTCTCCAATTTCCCATCAGCTGCATCCACTGGCTACTGTGCAGTGCGCGAGGGTCTCTTATGCTGAGCATATCAAGGTTGGAGCCCCCTTCTACCCTGTGCTATTGAGATCCTGAAGCTGGCAAATAATATGGCCTGGGACAACAAGACTACTTACATCATCTCTCTTGGCTGGCCGCCCACAACGACAAGGAGCTCAACAAGCTGCTGGGAAGACTGACCATAGTCTAAGGTGGGGTCCAGCCCAATAAACCAGACACCCCAGCAAGGTAAAAGGACAAGATCAGAGAGAAAAAACAGGAGGGAGGATACCTGTGGTTCGGAGAGCTGGAGCAGCAACATAGGAGAGACACTGCTCCTCTGATCAAAATACACGGGAGCTACCTTTCTTGAATTTTCGCCCCCATCATTAAGTTTCTGGAAGCTACTTGAGAGGTTTCCAGAGTGAATTCATCTGCGTCCCCTGGTATTCTGAACCCTGTCTTGGAATGTCCCAAAACACAGCCAATGAAGTACTTTGTATGGAGTGTACTAGTCACTGTCGTATGTCGTGGTCTAATGAACAGCAGGTAAAACAACTGACTTTAGTAGAGGTTTACTTGCCAGTTTCTTCCCTTCTCAAAACAGAGAATGAGTGTGCCATACATTAATCCTTCATTTAAAATTATCAATTCCCCCAGTGATCTACGCTACCCAGTATACAACACAAAAAATCCCAGATATGATGCTAGATCCATTATCACGATTTAGCTGATCTTCATTTGGATCAACAATTAAGAGCATTACAAATGGTCTCTGTAACTAGAGCCATGGAGAATGTCATTTTCTGTTCCAAATTGTTATCCAATTTTAACTATTTAAAGGCACCAGAAATATGTGCATTGCAGTGCTCGGCAAAACACTTTTTAAAAATTAGATTATTCAAGGAACTAAATATATCCAAAACTTTCTCCTGAGTAACACAATAAATGAAAATCAACTATACATGGGAACTGCCAGGTGCTTAAATCTTATTATTCAAAATTTGGGACAAAATACCTGGAAATTCAGGAGGCCTAAATGGGTCTGAGAGCTAGGATCATAGGAAGAGGAGTAGGCTCAAGTCTGTTCCATCATTCAGTGAATTTGCAGTTGATCTAGAACCTCATTTCATATGCCATCTCTGCCCTATAACCCTTAATACCTTTGAATTTGTTAACCAATCTCAAATTAAAAATTAATTGAACTAGCATCAATCAACAAAAGTGGCGGAGTTCCAAACTTTTACCACCCTTTTTATGAAGAAGTATTTCCTAATTTCACTCCTGAGGAGTCTGGTTTTAATTTCTAGCCTATGTCCCCTAGTCCTAGACTCCTTCCTAACCAACAGAAATAGCTTCGCTCATATTAATTCAGATGTCCTTTTTCTTGTCTTTGAACTGAAAAGGTGCTAACATACAGCCTCAAGGTCACGTAAAAAGTTTAAATATATACACCTAACAATTTATATCTAACATTGATACTAAAAGATCTTGGCGTTCTAGTTTAGAATTTATTCATTAATGAAGCAGTGCCAGACAAACCTATTATCAGTTTTCTCCCGATAATTCAGTATATTTGCAAATTAGCCAACAATTTGCATTAAGAAATGTAGAGTGAGAATTATCAAATAAAATAGACTAAGCAATTTTGGATTAATATGAATGAACTGTTTAAACCCAAATAGGTCTCAGTTCTTCAGGTTTTGAAAGCCAGATTGCCATGTTCACTGCTGAAGTTTGGATAACCATGCCGTAGCTATAGAATATGTTTTAACTTACAAAATGTAACAATGAAAAGACTACATAAGTTTACTTGCCCGTTTAAGTATTAGACCATAAGACAGAGGAGCAGAAATTAGGCCATTCGGCCCATCGAATCTGCTCCGCCATTCAATCATGGCTGATAAGTTTCTCAACCCCATTCTCCCGCCTTCTCCCCGTAACCTTTGATCCCCTTACCAATCAAGAACCTATCTATCTCGGTCTTAAATACACTCAATGACCTGGCCTCCACAGCCTTCTGTGGCAATGAATTCCATAGATTCACCACTCTCTGGCTAAAGAAGTTTCTCCTCATCTCTGTTCTAAAAGGTCTTCCCTTTACTCTGAGGCTGTGTCCTCGGGTCCTAGTCCTTTCTACTAATGGAAGGATCTTCCCCACGTCCACTCTATCCAGGCCTTTCAGTATTCTGTAAGTTTCAATCAGATCCCCCCCCATATCCTTCTAAACTCCATCAAGTATAGACTCAGAGTCCTCAAACGTTCCTCATATGTTAAGCCTTTCATTCCTGGGATCGTTCTCGTGAACCTCCTCTGGACCCTCTCCAGGGCCAGCACATCCCTCCTAAGATACGGGGCCCAAAATTGCTCACAATATTCTAACCAGAGCCTTATAAAGCCTCAGCAGCACATCCCTGCTTTTATATTCTAGTCCTCTCGAAATAAATGCCAACATTGCATTTGCCTTCCTAACTACCGACTCAACCTGCAAGTTAACCTTAAGAGAATCCTGGACTAGGACTCCCAAGTCCCTTTGCACTCCAGGTTTCTGAATTCTCTCCCCATTTAGAAAATAGTCTATGCCTCTATTCTTCCCACCAAAGTGCATGACCTCACACTTCCCCACGTTGTATTCCATCTGCCACTTCTTTGCCCATTCTCCTAACCTGTCTAAATCCTTCTGCAGCCTCCCCGCCTCCTCAATACTACCTGTCCCTCCACCTATCTTTATATCATCTGCAAACTTAGCCAGGATGCCCTCAGTTCCTTCATCTAGATTATTAATGTATAAAGTGAAAAGTTGTGGTCCCAACACTGACCCCTGCGGAACTCCACTAGTCACCGGCCGCCATCCTGAGAAGGACCCCCTTATCCCCACTCTCTGCCTCCTGCCAGACAGCCGATCTTCTATCCATGCTCTCATGCCCACATGTCTGTCCTTGGCTTGCTGCATTGTTCCAGTGAAGCTCAACGCAAACTGGAGGAACAGCACCTCATCTTCCGACTAGGCACTTTACAGCCTTCCGGACTGAATATTGAGTTCAACAACTTTAGATCATGAACTCTCTCCTCCATCCCCACCCCCTTTCCGATTTTCCCCCTCCTTTTTGTTTTTCCAATAACTTATATAGATTTTTCTTTTCCCACCTATTTCCATTATTTTTAAATGTATTTCCATCCATTGTTTTATCTCTACCTTTTAGCCTTTTTTGATTCCTTCCCCCCACCCCACCCCCACTAGGGCTATCTGTACCTTGCTTGTCCTGCTTTCTACCCTTAATTAGCACATTCCTTTAGATAATATCACCACCTTCAACACCTCTTTGTCCTTTTGTCTGTGACATCTTTTGGTTATCTCCACCTATAACTGACCCTCTACCTAGCTCTTCTTGTCCCAACCGCACCCCCCCTCCACCCCTTCTCTATTTTTAATTAGTTCTGTTGAAGAGTCATGTGGACTCGAAACGTCAACTGTGCTCCTCTCCACCGATGCTGCCAGACCTGCTGAGATTTTCCAGGTATTTTTGTTTTTGTTTCTATCCATGCTAGTACCTTGCCTCTAACACCATCTAACATTACAAAAAATAAAAAATACCTGGAAAAACTCAGCAGGTCTGGCAGCATCGGTGGAGAAGAGTACAGTTGACGTTTCGAGTCCTCATGACCCTTCAACAGAACTAAGTAAAAATAGGAGAGGGGTGAAATATAAGCTGGTTTAGGGGGGGGGGGAAGAGAGAGAGAGAGAGAGAGAGAGAGAGAGAGAAGGGGGGGGTGGTTGTTGGGACAAGCAAGCAGTGATAGGAGGAGATAACCAAAAGATATCACAGACAAAAGAACAAAGAGGTATTGAAGGTGGTGATATTATCTAAAAAAATGTGCTAATTAAGAATGGATAGCTTCACTGGAACATTGCAGCAGGCCAAGGACAGACATGTGGGCAAGGGAGTAGGGTGCAGTGTTAAAATGGCAAGCGACAGGGAGGTCTGGGTCATGCTTGCGGACAGACCGAAGGTGTTCTGCAAAGCAGTCACCCAGTCTGCGTTTGGTCTCTCCAATGTAGAGGAAACCGCATTGGGAGCAACAAATGCAGTAGACTAAGTTGAAGGAAATGCAAGTGAAATGCTGCTTCAGTTGAAAGGAGTGTTTGGGCCCTTGGACGGTGAGGAGAGAGGAAGTGAAGGGGCAAGTGTTGCACATCTTGCATTCGCATGGGAAGGTCCCGTGAGTGGGGGCTGAGGAGTAGGGGGTGATGGAGGATTGGACCAGGGTGTCACGGAGGGAATGATCCCTACGGAATGCCGCCTGGAGGGTGAAGGGAAGATGTGTTTGGTGGTGGCATCATGCTGGAGTTGGTGGAAATGGCGGAGGATCCTTTGAATGCGTAGGCTGGTGGGGTGATAAGTGAGGGCAAGGGGGACCCTATCATGTTTCTGGAAGGGAGGAGAAGGTATGAGGGTGGATGCGCGGGAGATGGGCTGGACACGGTTTTTACCATCTAACATTATCTTGCTGAGCAGCCTCCTGTGCGGCACCTTGTCAAAGGCCTTCTGGAAGTCCAAGTAGATAACATCCATTGGCTCTCCTTTGTCTAACCTACTCGTTACCTCCTCAAAGAATTCTAACAGATTTGTCAGGCATGACCTCCCCTTGATGAAACCATGCTGACTTTGCCCTATTTTACCATGCACTTCCAAGTATTCTGAAATCTCATCCTTAATAATGGACTCTAAAATCTTACCAACGACCGAGGTCAGGCTAATCGGCCTGAAATTTCCCGTCTTTTGCCTCACTCCACATGAATTAAACAACTAACAATGCAAATAGAACTTAGATTTAAAAGCGATTTGCTCAAAATATTGACACTAGAAGTCAACATAATGTTTTTTGGATTGGCTTAGAACGTAAAAATACGGCACAATGTTGCATGAATGTCAGAATCAAAACTAAACCAACTTTAGCGCCTTACAACGCACTGTCGCAAAATGTGCAGGTTCCCATATAGAAGCTAAATGACAACATTTAATAAATTAGTACAATCATTCTATTCACGAATATTACAAATTGAACCAAATATTATCAGATTGTTCATGGTCACCCAAAGTCATCTGTTACATTTTATATTTCATTTCATTTACGTAAGTTTACTAAAAGATTACCGTAACTCGATCAATAAAATATTCGCACTTTCCAAATTCAATCCAACGAACTCCAACAGTACGAACTGTGTCTCTTCTATGAATGGAAACCCAACACAATTTCTATCAAAAAGAAAAGCTCCGAGCTGTAAACTCCCTGTGGCTTCCTCCTCCACCCCTCGGCTGAAGGGGCAGAAAATGAAGCCCCTGCAACCTGTTAGATCTCATTTCAAACAAAGGAGGTCGGCCAATGTAAACAAAGTAGAAGAAAACTACGCCACCGAAATCAGCTTACGATAACCGCATCGAAACAGGTCGGGAAGGGTATTAAATCGAGCCGCTGAAGAGACGGCGCCGAGCTGCTTTTCCCCCAGAAACGGGAACAGAAAGGCCTCGCTCTCGGGTCCAGCAATCCTTCTTTTTAAACAAACAAAACACGCAAAAGAAAATAACATTAAGAGCCGCGTTCACCTCATTCGGCCACTGTGGTGAAATCCTCCTTTGTTTTTCTTTAAACATGCAGCTTTCAGGGCGGTTGCCCTCCTCCCCCCCAACTATTTTAAGCCACTTGCTGTTTCTCCTCACTCACTCACTCTCACCAAGAGCTCCGTTCACATCGGCGCCATTTTGGTTTCCCGCGAGCCTGGCAAAGCATTGTGGGGGGCGGGGGGGGGCACTGGTGAGAGTACAGCGCGTGCACGAGATAGAAAGGGGAGAGGAGGGAACGGCGCGTGCGTGAGAGAGGGCGGAGAAAAAAACAGCGCGCGCGTGTGAGGGAGCACAGTGCGGAGGAGAACAGCATGTTCGAGAGACAGAGAAGAGCGCGCGCAAGAAAACAGTGCGCGCAAGAGGACGAGCGTAAACAGTGTGTAAGGAGGGAACACGTGCGAGAGAGAGAGAGAGAGAGAGAGAACAGAATAGTGCGCGTGTGAGAGAAAACATACGCAGGAGAGTAGTGTGCACGCAAGAGATAGAGTGAGGGAGAACACAAACAAAAACAGAATTACCTGGAAAAACTCAGCAGGTCTGGCAGCATCGGTGGAGAAGAAAAGAGTTGACGTTTCGAGTCCCCATGACCCTTCAGCAGAACTGAGTATAGTTAGGAGAGAGGTGAAATATAAGCTGGTTTAAGGTGGGGGGGAGAGAAGTTGGGGGGGGGTGGTTGAGGGTCAAGCAAGCAGTGATAGAAGAAGATAATCAAAAGATGTCACAGACAAAAGGAACAAAGAGGTGTTGAAGGTGGTGATATTATCTCAGAAAATGTGCTAATTAAGAATGGATGGCAGGACACTCAAGGTACAGCTCTAGTGGGGGTGGGGTGGAAAGACTGACAAGGTATTAGTTGTAGATTTAAAAATAATGGAAATAAGTGGGAAAAGAAAAATCTATATAAATTATTGAAAAAAACAAAAGGGAGGGGGAAGAAACGGGGTGGGGATGGGGGGAGGGAGTTTAAGATCTAAAGTTGTTGAATTCAATATTCAGCCCGGAAGGCTGTAAAGTGCCTAGTCGGAAGAGGAGGTGCTGTTCCTCCAGTTTGCGTTGGGCTTCACTGGAACAATGCAGCAAGCCAACATCATGTGCGGGAGACAATAAGAGAACAGCAATCGCAAGAGGGAGAACGAGTACTGGGTGCAAGAGAGCGAGAGTGGGACAGAGAATAGTGTATTGCATATGCAAGCGAGATGGAGAGCAAGAAAGAAAAGCACGAGAAACACAACAAATATACCTTCCTTTAAGGCATAGAAACTCATCCGGAAAACTGAGTCAACTGTAGTTAATGGAGGAAGTTAAAGATTGTATTAGATCAAAGGAAGAGGCTTATAAAGTTGCCAGAGAAGTAGTAAGCCTGAGGATTGGGAGCATTTTAGAATTCAGCAAAGGAGAACCAATAAATTGATAAAGGAAGAATAGAGTATGAATGTAAACTAGAAGAGACACGATAAAATCAGACTGTAGAAGCTTTTGAAAAGGAAAAGATTAGCAAGAGCAAATGTGGGTCCATTACAGGCAGAGACAGTTGTAGAAAAGTTAAGGTTTAATAATTATTGACAATCAGTTTGTACTTTTGTTATGTGTAATCATCAAATAATCAAAGTATATTAATGTGTTACCAATAAACAGTTAATGTTCAACCATTTATACACATAACTATGTACATATATACAAGGTATAGCCCAAGCTATGACCTAACTCCATGCTTCTACAAAGGTCTCTGTCCAGTCCACAACTGACTTGAGTTTCAGGTCATGTGTCTCTTTGCACCACACTGTGGGTGGTACTATTTCCCACTCCCACATTAACCCTAGCTATGCCAGATACCCTTATACTACAGGATTCGTGGTTCCAGATATCTAATTGATGTGTAGGTATCCCGTAGGATTCACATTAGGGCAGGTGCTTACCATTTTGTTTTGGTTACAGGAACAGCTTTGCTATGGTATGTTTTTGTAGTATCTGCAGTTAATGAAAATAGCAAAGGAGTGTCGAGTGGTGCATAGCCTTACGGAAATTACAAAGTTACAGAAATTTCCTTCAGTTCCTCATTCTCACTAGTCCCTTCATTCATTATTATTTCTGGGAGATTTCTTGTATCTTCCCCTGTGAAGATAGACACAAAGTAATTATTTAGCTTCTCTGCCATTTCCCTATTCTCCATTATAAATGGAGACTGAAAGGTGATAAATCCCAGAGACCTGATGATTGACATCCCAGAGTGTTGAAAGAACTGGCCATAGAGTTAGTGGATGCATTGGTGGTCATCCTTGAAAATTCTGTAGATTCTGAAACAGTGGAAAGAGAAAACAGGGAACTATAGACCTGTTAGCCTAATGTCAGTTGTTGTGACCACAGCCTGTGTTAACTGTTGCGCAAACCAAATCCCAGAGGGGAACTTAGTTTATGGGCCATAACTTTTTTGTATTCTGAAAACATACTGATCTTAGTAGCAAGAGGTCCAATAACGTGTCTGGGATTTTAAAAATTAAAAGTAAAAGTTTTATTAACAAAAATAAAAGAAAACTTAAGCACACAAATTAAAGTTACACAAATAAGGTTAGACTGACAAAACATTCCCCCAAAAACTCCCTACTTGGTCAAACACACAAGTAAACATCTTCCAGGCAACACTCCCTTATAGATGTTTCCTATGAAATTCAGTAATATTACACAAGGCAAATTGCTGTAGCTTCAATAAAGGAGTACCGCATGACCTTTACCCTCTTCCACGCTCTGGTGGAATCCACTTCTGATTAAAACAGCTTGCTGCAGCCCAAGATTTTACTGACTTGACTGGATGGGTGATTCAAACCGCATCCCCTTCCAGCCCAGAGCTCCAGCTATAGCTCAACAGTTCAAACAGCTCCAGCTATCTCTATAGCTCCAGCTCAACAACAACAGCAGCCTTTTCTTTCCCCTTTCAACTCAGTTCCATTGTTCTCACACCTCTTTGAAACTCAAAACCTTCCAAATATAAGATATTTATCTTATCTTTGCTTTCAGGTCAATAAAATATAATATCCCTACTGTTTACGTATGGAACTCCTGCAAGATGTAAACGTGTTTCTTGGTACCTCTGACTCCCCTTTGATATTCAAACAAACTCTCAACTTTAAAAATGCAAATGTCAGATCTAACCTATTTACTTGTCCCTCCAACTTAACACCTCTATCCTTTTCATGTTTCCAACTCCCCCGACTACCTGACTCCTATCAATCTCTTGCACAGCTTATTTAAATCACATGCACAGACACCCAAAATATTAAAATTCTCACACGGCAGTAGAGAAATACTAGAAATTATTATAAAGGATGTGATAACTGGACACTTAGAAAATAATATAATAATAATAATAAAAATACCTGGAAAAACTCAGCAGGTCTGGCAGCATCTGCGGAGAGGAACACAGTTAACGCTTCGACTCCGCATGACTCTTCAACAGAACTAAGTAAAAATAAAAGAGAGGTGAAATATAAGCTGGTTTAAGGGGCGGGAGGGTGGGACAAGTAGAGCTGGATAGAGGGAAAATAATGATCTGTTTGGGCAGAGTCAACATAGATTTTTGAAAGGGAAATCATGTTTCACACAGTATCACAGTATCTTTACAATGCAAAAGGAGGCCATTCGGCCTATTGAGTCTGCACTGGCTCTCTGAAAGAGCATTCCACCCTAGTTCCACTCCCCTGCCTTATTCCTGTAAACTTGCACATTCTCTCTTTTCAGGTAGCAATCCAATTCCCTTTGGAGTACCTCAATCAAACCTGCCTCCACCACCCTTTCAGGAAGTTTGTTCCAGACTCCAGCCACCCTCTGGATGAAAAAAAAATCTTCACATATTTACTCCTTTTACCAATTATTTTGAATCTGAGCCCTCTAGTTTTGATGTTCTCCTGAGTGGAAAAAGTTTCTCACTATTTACCCATACCACTCAGGACCTTGAGTACCTCTATCAAGTCTCCTCTCAGCCTGCTTTTCTCCAAGGAAACAGCCCCAACCTCCCAACAGGCCTAACTAGTGTCTTATACAAGTTCAACATGACCTCCTTACTCTTGTACTCAATTCCCATATTAATAAAGCTTAAGATACTATATGCTTTATTAACTGTTCTCTCAACATGCCCTGCCATCTTCAACAATCTATATACGTATACACAGAGGTCCCTCTGTTCCTTCACCTCCTTTAGAGGTTCTCCCTTTATTTTATACTGTCTCACCATATCTTTCCTCCCAAAACAAATCACCTCACACTTCTCTGCATTGAATTTCATCTGCCACTTGTCTGCCCAATCCACCAACAGGTCTATGTCCTTTTTAAGTTCAAGGCTATCCCCATCACAGTTGACAACATTTCCAATCTTGGTATCATCTGCAAATTTTGAACTCATGCCCTGCACACCACAGTCTAGGTCATTAATATAAATCAGGAAGAGCAAGGGTCCCAACACTGACCCCTGAGGAACTCCACTACAAACCTTACTCCAATCTGAAAAACAACCATTTATCACTACTTTCTGTTTCCTGTCACTCGGCCAATTTATTGCCCAAGTGCCTACTTTCACTTTTATTCCATAACCTAGAATTTTGCTCACAAGTCTGTTGTGTGGCACTGTATCAAATACCTTTTGAAAATCCATATACACAGCATCAACAGCCATTCCTTTATCAATCTTCTCTGTTACCTCCTCAAAAAACTCCAGCAAGTTAGCTAAACATGATTTTCCCTTGATGAATCCATGCTGGCTTTCCTTAATTATCCTGCACTTGTCTAAGTAATTATTAATTTTATCCCATACTATAGTTTCTATAAGTTTCCCTACCACTGAGGTCAAACTGACTGGCCTGTAGTTGCCAACTTTATCCTTGCGCCCTTTTAGAACGAAGCTGTAACATTCACAGCTCTCCAGTCCTTTGGCACCTCCCCTGTGTCTAAGGAAGACTGGAAGATTATCACTAGTGCCTCTGCAATTTCCACTCTCACTTCCCTCAGTACCCTTGGAAGCATGTCATCCAGTCCTGGTACCTTATCTCTTTTAAGTAAAGATAGCCTTTCCAACACCTCCTTCCTCTTGAATGTAAGTTCTTCTAGTGTACCAGTTACCTCCTCTATCACCTCGGCCTGGGTAGCAAGTTCTTCCTTTGTAAAAACAGATGCAAAGTACTCATCAACACCTCCACTATTTCTCCAGCCCCCACGTGCAAGTCCCCTTTTTTGTCCCTACTCTTTCTTTTACCACCCTTTCATTATTTACATGCTTATAGAAGATGTTGGGATTCCTTTTATGTTCCCTGCCAGCCTTTTTACATGCTCTTTCTTTGCTTTTCTTCTTAGTTTTTTCACTTCCCCTCTGGTCCTTCCATATTCAGCCTGATTCTCCATTGTATTTTCTACCTGACATCTGCCACACGCGCATTTCTTCCTTTTCATCTTTACCTCTATCTCTCTCGTCATCCAGGGCACTCTGGATTTATTTGTCCTACCTTTCTCGTTCAAGGGAATATACCTTGACATTGCCTGCAATACCTTTTCTTTGAAGGTAGACCATTATTCAGCTACTGTCTTTTCTGCCAACATTTGGCAGAAATTCCAATTCACTTGACTCAGATGCATTTTCATCCCATCGCAGTTGGCTTCCCCCAATAATTATCCCTGCACTGAATTGTTCTCTGCCCTTTTCCATGATTAACCTAAACCTTATGATACAATGGCCACTGTCCCCTAGAGGCTCTCCCATTGATATTTGATCCACTTGGGCCAACTCATTCCCCAGAACTAGGTCCAATATTGCATGTCCTCTCGTTGGACTGGAAACATACTGCTGTAGAAAATTATCTTGAACACTTTCCAAGAACTCTCACCCTCACTCCTATCCCAGTCTATAATTGGATAACTGAAGTCCCCCATTATGATTATTCTATAACTCTTGCACCTCTCCGTAATTTCTTTGCAAATTTGTTTCTCCACATCCCTTCCACTAGTTGGTGGTCTGTATACTACACTAGTCTATGTTATTGCACTTTTCCAATTCCTTACCTCTAGCCAGAGAGATTCTGCCATTGACCCCTCTGGAACATCTGCTCTCTCCAGTACTATGCCATCTTTAACCAATATTGTCACTTCCCCTTCCTTTTCTTCCCTTCCTGTCTCTCCTAAACACCTTGTACCCAGGAATATTTAACACCCAGTCCTGCCCTTCTTTGAGCCAGGTCTTTTTATAGCAATAATATCATAATTCCATTTGTCAACCTGTGCCTGCAGTTCACCAATCTTATTAATCACACTCCATGCATTCACATACGTGAACATTAGCCCTGATTTAGGCTTTTTTACTTTCCCTCTTATTCTGACCCCATCTAATGACACTGTTGCCTACTCTAATTCTATCAAACTCTCCAAGTATTCTATCTACCTTGGTGCAACTGTCTGATATATCCTCATTGTCAGTTGATATTTCACTACTTCCCACTGCCAGTTTTTCTCCTCTGCACTCCCCCCATTTCCCCCGAGGTTTCCATCTCCCTGCCAATCTAGTTTAAACCCTCCCCAACAGCACTAGCAAACCTCCCTGCAAGGACACTAGTCCCAGTCCTTTTAAGGTGTAACCTGTCCTTCCTGTACAGGTCCCACCTGCTCCAGAACCAATCCCAAAGCCTCAGAAATCTAAAGCCCTCCCTCCTACTCCATTTCTCCAGTCACGTGTTGAACTGCTCAATCTTCCTATTTTTATGTTCACTAGCACGTGGCACTGGGAGTCATCCTGAGATTACTGCTCTTGAGGTCCTGCTTTTTAACTCCCTTCCTAACTCCCTAAAATCTGCTTTCAGGACCTCATCCCTTTTCCTACTTATGTCATTGGTCCCAATGTGAACTACACCCTCCCCCAAAAGAATGTCCTGTGCCACTCTGTGACATCCTTGACTCTGGCACCAGGGAGGCAACATACCATCCTGGAGTTACGTCTATGGCTGCAGAAATACCTATCTGCTCCCTGAACTATGGAATCCCCTACTATTATAGCACTTACACTCTTCTTCCTCCCCTCCAGTGCAGCTGAGCCACCTGTGGTGCCACAGACTTGGCTCCTGCTACAGTCCTCTGAGGAACCATTGCACTCACCAGTATCCAAAATGGAAAAGCAGTTAGAGAGCAAGATAGCCTCAGGGGATTCCTGCACTACGCGCCTGTTTCTCTTAGATACTCTCACCATCACCCATTCCCTCTCTGCCTGTGTACTTGTTAACTGTGGTGTGATCACCTCTATAAACGTGCTATCCACATAATCCTCAGCCTTGTGGATGCACCACAGTGACTCCAGCTGCCGCTCACGCTCCACAACTCGGAGTTGAAGTTTCTGCAGCTGGTGACACTTCCTGCAGATGTAGTCATCGAGGACACTTTGTGCCTGCACGACTTCCCACATCCCTCAAGATGCACATTCCACATGGTTGAGCTGCACTGACATATAAACTTATGTACTTTATATAAAGCATTTACTACAGTATTTACTAATTTATTTTAATTATTATCATAATTTAGAATAATTTCTCGTTGGAACTTATGAAATTCTTAAAGGGCTACACATGGTACATGTGGAAAGGATGTTTCTACATCTACCCTGTCTAAAGCCAGGGGACACTGTCTTAGAATAAAGGGTAAGATGAGGAGGAATTTCTTTCCTCAGAGGGTAATGAATCTTAGGAATTCTCTACACCAGAGGGCAATAGAAGCTCAGTCGTGGAGTATGTTCAAGGCAGAGATTAATAGATTTCTAAATACTAATGACATCAAGGGATACGGGGGTTGGCCCATTGAGGTAGATGGTCAGCCGTGATCTAGTTGAATGACAGAGCAGCCTCAAGGGGCTGAATGGCCTACTCCTGCTCCAACGTTTTTATGAGAAAGAGTGAACAGATCAAGAAGGAGAGCGAGAGAGAAGCATGTGCAAGGAAGAAGAGTATAGCATGCAAGGGGAGAGGGACAATGCATGCAAGAGATCAGCGCAGAACAGGTAGAGAGCAGGACACTAGAATAGCGTGCACAAGAGGGAGACCCATGCACAAGAGGGCAAGTGCGAGCAGCATGTGCTTGGCAGACCAAAAGAAGCATGCATGCAAGAGAGAGATCCATGTGCAAGAGCGAGGGAAAGCAAGAGAACACGCAAGATAGAGAGATATGCATGCAAGAGACACAGTGTGCACAAGAAAGAGATAGCAGGAGCAGCAAGAGAGAGGAAGTGAGAACATGGGAGCACTGTGCACACACAAGAGAAAGCAGCATGCACAGCTGCATCTCCAGCAAATCCATAAAGCAATGAACTACTTGCAGTCGCTAAACCAGAATGTGCTGTACCACCCCAATTCAGCAAGGCATCACCGTCCTCTCTAACTTTAAGTCCTGTTCATTGATTTAAGCTATTCAGATATGCATATTAAGATGGAAAGTCACCATCTAAAAAGGCTCACTTTTGTTAAGTGTCTTTTTCATTTGACCCTTATGGTTAAAAAAGGCATATACATGTGCTCCATTACTTTTGGGGAATCCATAACTATGCTTGCTGCATCATTTTTTTTACTTCTACTGTGGAAGTCAATATGTTTTTCCTAAGAAAAAACTTGCTTTGATATAACATCCTTCACATCATTATCGCACATCAAAGGGCTTTGCAGCCAATTAATTACTTTAGATGTGTAGTCACTGATCTGTAGGCAAATAAATTGCATTTGTCTGAGATTATTTTAAAGATTTTGGTCTTGCATAAGGAGGGGTAGTGGAATAGTGGTATTGTCACTGGACTGGTAACCCAGAGACCCAAGGTAATGCTCTGGGAACCTGGGTTTGAATCCCACTACAGCAGATGGTGGAATTTGAGTTCAATAAAAATCTGGAATTAAAGGCCTGATGATCACCATGAAACCATTGCCAATTGTTGTAAAAACAATGCCCTCTAGGGAAGGAAATCTGCTGTCTTTACCTGGTCTGGCCTACATGTGACTCCAGACCCACTGCAATGTGGTTGTCTCTGCAAGCCTTAACAGACTGCTACAAAGTCACAAAAAAGGAATGAAACCAAATGGACAACCCAGCATTGACCTAGGCACCAGAAACAACAACGGCAATCACAGCCCTGTCAACCCTGCAAAGTCCTCCTTAATAACATCTGGGGGCTAGTGCCAAAATTGGAGAGCTGTCTCACAGACTAGTCATCCTCACGGAATCATACCTTATAACAGCTAATGGGGTGAATTTTTCCTATGGTGGGCAGGCTATTCGGGAGCGGGCACGGGCAGGCAGCAATTGGCTCCGTGCCGCCATTTTACACGGGCGGATCAATTGAGGCCCGCCCTGCATGAATTGCAGCTCCCGAGAACAGCGGGAGTCCAATGATTGCCGGGTCTAATGGCGACCCGGCGGCCTATTTAAAAACGGTGCAGGCAGCCTTCCAAAGACTGCCACCGATGTTGCACAGGAGGATGTCCAACAGCGCTCTCAGGGAGCAGGCCAGGCGGGAGGGCAGGTTGGTGGGGCAGTGTGCCCCGAGATTTTCGGATGAGTGCCTTGCTGCCCTCCTCGAGGAGGTGGCAACACGCTGCGACATCCTTGTGCCAAGGGACAGGAGGAGGAAACGTGCCTGGGAGGAGGCAGCAGAAAGGGTCAGCTCCCACGATGTGGTGAGATGCACTTGGGTGCAATGCCGCAAGCGGTTCAATGACCTCTTGCGATCAGGAAGGGTGAGTACCGTGTTGGCATGGATCACTTAGCACAGCAGTTAGGTTGGCCCTGCCCCCCAGCTCAGAATTTTGATATTGCATTCATTCATTCACGGCATGTGGCCTTCGCTGGGTGGGCCAGCATTTATTGCCCATGCCTAGTTGCCCCTGAGAGGGTGGTGGTGAACTGCCTTCTGTATCCGCTATATTTGGTGCTGGTACACTCATAGTACTGTTTTGGGGTGAGCTCCAGGATCTGCACCTAGGCACAGTGGTGGAGCACAAAACATTTCAAAGTCAGGATGCTGAGTGACTTGGAAGGGAACT
Organism: Cetorhinus maximus; assembly: GCF_964194155.1. Lineage (NCBI taxonomy): Eukaryota > Metazoa > Chordata > Chondrichthyes > Lamniformes > Cetorhinidae > Cetorhinus > Cetorhinus maximus. The sequence goes on along the minus strand of NC_135895.1, from coordinate 18,841,704 downwards.
TCCAGGTGGCGGGATAGCCATCCATCTGCTGCCCTTGTCCTTCTAGATGGTAGTGCTCGTTGGTTTGGAAGGTCATAGAGTATGAGTGGCAAATGTGATGGAGGCAGCATCTGGGCATGGGGATCAGCCCTGGCTGCTTGGAGTGAGTGTATGGCGGCTCCAGGGTCACAAATCGGATGAGCCCTGCAATGCTTCCCTCAGGTGGGGGTGGCAAGGCTGCAATGGCAATGCAGGTACAGGATGGACTAATCAATGCTCCTCTCTCCTTTCAGGAGAAGACCGCACACAATAATGCCGAATGGATGCGGACTGGTGGAGAGCAGGCCCACCTACTCATACTGACCAGATACGAGCAGGAGGCTCTCGAGCTGCAGAGGTGCCATGCACCCAGGTCTACCAGCCGCGGTGAGGTTGGGGTGCCACTGGGAGGTAAGAGTGCCATGCCCTGAGGTCACAATGTCTGTCAGTGAAAACATTTCACTGTTGACTGTATACTGATTTCAGCATCCAACATGTGTTGCCCATTGATAATGGAAGGAGGAGCGCCTGATTTGGGTGCCAGGCATGCACACTAACATTGTAACAACTCCAAATAATCAAATGTCCTTGTTCTTCCTTTCAGCCTCTCCAGAGTATGCCCATACTCAGGAGGCAGAGGGACTGCCACTGACCCCTGAGGGCCCAGAAGATATAAACGCACCAGCATCACACCCTCTCAGCCAGGCAGGCACCAGCACAAATACCAGCACCTCGGTGGGGATAAGATCATTGGCTAGTGTCTCGGTGCACAGTGGTGACGGCACTTCACACTTGCTTGAGGTGCAGGCGGAGGCTGAGAGTGCCCAGGGTGCCGGCATTCGGAGGACGGCTGGGGACCAGGAACATGCTCAGTTGGTGGCTGATGATGTGCCTCTGGAGTCATCCCTGAGGCAGCAGATACTGGAAGTGCAGCAGGGTATACGGGAGGATCTGGCGGAGATACATCAGGGAATGCATGCCATGGTCTCCGTGATGGAGGAGTTCATGCGGAGCACGAGCAATGCAATGACCCTCATGGCCAAGCACAATGCCTCCACCATGGTGACTCTCATGGAAAGGCTCCTACAGGAGAACAATCAGGGCTTCCTGGGGATGCACTCGGACCTGCTAGCCCTCACAGTGGCATTGACTTCAGGTGGTCAGTGTCAGTGTGTGAGATGGATTGGGCACCCAGTAGCCCAGCTAGGTGTCCATCCATCAATGGTGAGCATGGAGGTCCAAAGCAAGCTCATGTTGGTGCACGAGCTGCCTGTCGTCTCTGTGGGCTCCTCTCAGGGCACTCCGGATGAGGGCAGCAGCTACTCCGCCCCTCTGCCAGTAACTGTGGCAACTGATGAAGCTATAACAACTGGGGAGATGCCAGCCGTACCACTGGACGCTCCCTCCCAGTCGGGGCCAGCGCAGGTTCCACGGGCCAGAGGATGCCCACTAAGGTCATCAAGGCCAACAGGACAGCAGAGTGAGCAGGCTGTCTCAAATGCTGGTGCCAGAGAGGGGGAAGCACCTAGGCTTAGCACCTGCAAACATAAACGTAAATCACCTTAGGCACACCGCGGGCTTATCACTGGTGGTTTTCTTTTGCCCCCCCCCGTTTCAGTTGTTTTTCATTAGGTGTGCTGCTCAACACCTTTTAAGGCACTTTCATTTCTGTATGCAAGTATGCAATCATTAAATGTTTTAGTCCTCAACAAGCCTCTGGGTGCTTCATTAGTTCTGCAGGCGTGGGGGAACCCATGATGTTATGAGTGACTTGTTTGTCATTGAGCTTTATTTACAAGGCACATACTTAACATTCCTAACCAGGCAGATGTTGCTCTCAGGTATCGAGTATGGAGCCTGCAGCACTGGCATATGGTGGTGGTTCATCTTTGGTAGGCTAGCTGAAGAAACATTGGATCAAAGCCTCCCAGGTGTCCCTGACTCCCTGGAGGTTGCCTGGGTCAGCGTCTATCCCCTCAGCGTTCTCCTGACCGTGCTTGTCCTCGGACTCACTACTGGGCTCAGCCTCTGCAGCCAGAGCATCTGCGTCTACATCTCCTTCCTCCACTGCGCACCCACCCCCCTTTCCAGCGCCAAACTGTGGAGAGCGCAGCATGCAACCACTATCAGTGACACACGATCTGGAGGGTATTGGAATGCGCCCCCTGAATGGTCCAGGCGTAGGAAGTGCATCCTGAGAAGACCGATGGTTCTCTCTACCATGGCCCTTGTGGAGGCATGGCTCCAATTGTACCGCTGCTCAGCCTCTATTCTTGCATGGCAGAGGGCTGTCATGAGCCACCTTTTGAGGGGATAGCCCTTGTCACCTAGCAGCCATCCATCTACCTGGAGCACTGGAGATCCTCGGCACCTGGGAGTGTCTGAGGATGTAAGCATCATGGGAGCTGCTTGGGTACCTTGCACAGACTTGCAGAATCTGCATCCTATGGTCACACACTATCTGCACGTTCATGGAGTGGAATCCCTTCCTGTTGATGAAGGCACCCGGCTCACCCGCTGGCGCCTTGATGGCCATTTGTGTGCAGTCAGTTGCACCCTGGACACAGGGGAACCCAATAATTGCTACAAAGCTTCTGGCTCACTTCACCTGGCTGGCCTCATCCGAGCAGTAGTGGATGAAAGTCAATGCACGCCTGAACAGAGCATCTGTAACCAGCTTGACACAACTGTGGACAGCTGATTGGGAGACTGTACCCAAAGCTCACCCACTGACCCCTGGAAAGAGTCGGAGGCATAGAAGTTGAGGGCAGCTGTGACCTTCAACGCCAATGGCATGGGGTGTCCACCCACACAGTTGGAGCTGATCTCAGGGCCTGTCATCTGACAGATGGAAGTCACTGTCTCCCTTGAGAGATGGAGCCTCCTTCAGCACTGAACCTCAGACATATTGAGGTAGCTGCATTGCCGCCTGTAAACCCTGGAAGCAGGGCAGTGGTGTCTTCTGCGGCCCCTTCCGCCTTGCACTTCCTGTTGGCCCTGCGCCCCTTGAACCTGTGCCTGTCCTCCCAAAGGTGGCTCCCATGGAGGCTGAACATGGACTCCTGGCCTCCTCCCCCTTCTGGTCCTCTCTCCTCCTCAGAGGAGGTGCCTCCAGTGGAAAGCACAATCTCCATTCCCAGGATAAGGAAAGGCTGTCTGAAAGCTGCAAGGCCACAAGAATTATGTTTCCTCCAGAGTCCTGACCTGAAGCCTGTTATCCCTGTCTAAGCAGCTCTGAAGAGATTTGTACAGACTTGAAACTGTGTTCCTCTCCGCAGATGCTGCCAGACCTGCTGAGTTTTTCCAGGTATTTTTATTTTTGTTTTGAATTTCCAGCATCCACAGTTTTTTGCTTTTATCTTTGAAGTTCTCCTGTTCACGCAAGCAAGTAGCAGTAAGTTTAAAACGTAAATCACTAACAACTCGCATTCGTGAACCCACTCACCCCTCTTATCCTGCCCATGGATGAGGTTTTTAAAAATGTGGCCCACCCACCTGCCCGTTGCGCCCATGCGATGTGCTGAAATTCGCACGGGCTGCGAAAAATTGCTGTGTATTACTGCCTCAAAGGCCATAAGTGGCCCATTAGTTAATAGCGGGTGTACCTCGGAAGTCATAGTGCGCCTGCCCTCCAAAATATTGCGATGGCCCGTGGTGATGTCGGGACACACGCCTGACATCATCGCACATCATTTTACGCGTTGGTGTGTCGGACCCGTCCCCGCATGGCGACTGCAAAATTCTGTCCCAGACTCCACTATCACCATCCCAGGGTATGGCCTGTCCCACCGGCAGGACAGACCCAGCAGAGGTGGCGACACAGTGGTATACAGTCAGGAGGGAGTTGCCCTGGGAGTCCTCAACATCGACTCAGGACCACATGAAGTCTCATGGCACCAGGTCAAACATGGGCAAGGAAACTTCCTGCTGATGACTATGTGAATCAATGCTCCTCCATGTTGAACATCACTTGGAGGAAGCACGGAGGATGACAAGGGTGCAGAATGTACTGTGGGTGGGGGACTTCAATGTCCATCATCAAGAGTGGCTCAGTAGCACCACTACTGACCGAGCTGGCCGAGTCCTAAATGACATAGTTGCTAGACTGGGTCTGTGGCAGGTGGTGAGGGAACCAACAAGAGGGAAAAACATACACATTGCAACCCCACCTCTCATGTTTGAGTATGTGCAAATAAACTACCCCTCTGAGGTTACCCTAGCTCAGGTTTACTGTGGAGTTGTTAATGGAAATTAGATCACACCAAAACTGAGGGCTTGGGGAAAATCAGCACCACTTGTAAAGGGGGAAATCAAAATCAAAGCACCTTTCTGTTTTTGGATGGGTGGTGTGAGGAGAAATCAGGGCTGTTTAAATTAAACCCCCTCCTGTCCGTAACAGTTTGTTTTAGTTGGTTTATCACAGTAAAAGTTTTAAAAGTAAAATCTTGACCAGCAGTTTTCTTTCCATTAGTGTCGCAGGGATTCCTTTCTTTTTAAAAGTTATTGGTCTCTACGGGGATTTTAACAGGACACACTGAAGCCACATGGCACTGATGGCGGAGGGTGTGAATGTTTAAGTTGGTGGAAGGGTGCTGATCAAATGGGTTGCTTTGTCCTGGGTGGTGTCAAGCTCTTTGAGTATTGTTGAAGCTGCGCTCATCCAGGCAAGACGATAGTATTCTGTCACATTTTCAATTTGTGTTTTTTAAATGGTGGGAAGGCTTTGGGGAGTCAGGCAGTGAATCACTCGCTGCAGAATTCCCAGCCTCTGCCCTCTTCTTGCAGCCATAGTATTTATGTGCCTGGTCCAGTTACATTTCTGGTCAATGGTAAGCACCTCACCTGCCCAAGATGTTGATGGTGAGGTATTCAACACTGAATGTCAAGAGGAGGTGGTTAGACTTTCTCTTGTTGGAGATGGTCAATCTCTAGTACCTGGATGGCGTGAACGTTACTTACAATTTATCAGCTCAAGCCTGGATGTTATCTGGATCTTGCTGCAGGTGGGCATAGACTGCTTCATTATCTGGTGGGCGAAGCAGGTTCAATTATAACTTTCAAAAGGGAATTTGAGAAATACTTAGAAAAGTTTGCAGGGCTATGGGAAAAGGGCAACAAATGGGACTATTTGGATAGCTCTTTCAAAAAGCCAACACACGCCTGATGGCCCAAGTGGCCTCCTTCTGTACTGCATCATTCTATAATTCTATTATGTGTGAGGCTATTGGGCTTCAGTTTTCACAAAAATACTGAATCATGAAGTGTGATTCTAAAACTCTAAAATAACCTGAAATTCAATGCACTGAAAGGGAAGTTAGTTTATTCAGTGACCTTAATCATAGACCTTTATTCGGGGCTGTTGTTTTTCAGGCTTTTTTGAGCTATCAGCCTTTTTGTGTTTTACAGATTTGCAGTCCTTTGACACTAGGGATCAACATTTTAGCCCTTCTCTGCACTGCATCCTCCTTTGTGTCTTGGTCAACAGAATTGAATACAACATGAGGCCAAACCAGAGCTAGTAATACAGTTTCAGGCATAAACTACTAATTTGACATTACAGATCAGCAGTCAGTTGCTTTGTTAATTTTTTAAAAAATTTATCCTCTCATGGGGTGTGCGTGTCACTGGCAAAGCCAACATTTGTTGCCCATCCGTAATTGCCCTTAAACTGAGTGGCTTGCTAGTCAACCACATTGGTGTGGGTCTGGAGTCACATGTAGGCCAGATCGGGTAAGAATGGCAAATTTCTTTCCCTAAAGGACATTAGTGAACCAGATGGGTTTTTAATGATAATTGATGATAGTTTCATGGTCACCATTACTGAGACTAGCTTTCAATTCCAGATTTATTAATTAAATTGCTGCACTGTAATGACTGGACATGGTCATTGTTGAGAGTACTATCATCCCTAGATCTCTATCAGTCTCCTGACAAGCTAGGTCTAAGCTAGGAAAATCAGTTTTTATTTGGGAGGAATTAAGGTTTTCTGTAAAAGTAATAGAATTGATTCTCAATCGGGCAATCAGTGAGAAGTACCAAACAGAAGAAAGGCAGAACCCCACATGTGAAAGTGGGCTTATGCATTCTTTTATTGGCTCAAGTGGTAGTACTCTTATCTCTGAGTCAGAGGTTGTGGGGTCAACACCTATTCCAGAGACTTGAGTGCACAACCTAGGCTGACACTTACGCACTTTACTGAAGAAGTACTGCATTGTTGGTGGTGCTGTCTTTTAGATAAGACATTAAACCAAGGTGCCTTCTGCTCTCTCAGATGGATATAAAAGATCCCATGACACCATTCAAAAAGCAGGGCAGTTGTCCCAATGCAACATTTATTCCTCAAATGACATAACTAAAACAGATTTCCTGATCATTAATCTCATGGTTGTTTGTGGGACATTGATATGCACAGATTGGCTGCTAGGTTTCCATAACAACATTTCATAAGGTATGTCATTGGCTGTAAAGTGCTTTCAGCATTAAAGGCACTATGTACATATAAGCTTTCTTTCTTTTCCCACTGTAACACCTGCCAACGCAAGATGGCCAATCTGCATGTGCACACTGGCCTGCTAATGACAGTGCAGAAAGAGGCCATTCAGCCCATTGAGTCTACACTGGCTCTCTGAAAGAGCATTCCACCTAGTCCCACTCCCCAGTCTTATCCCCGTAAACTTGCACATTCTCTCTTTTCAGGTAGCAATCCAGTTCCCTTTTGCATACCTCAATCGAACCTGCCTTCACCACCTTTTCAGGAAGTTTGTTCCAAAGTCCAACCACCCTCTAAATGAAAAAAAATTTCCTCACATCGCATTTACTCCTTTTACCAATTATTTTGAATCTGTGCCCTCTAGTTCTTGATGTTCTCTTGAGTGGGAACAGTTTCTCACTATTTACCCTGTCCATACTCCTCAGTATCTTGCATACTTCTATCAACTCTCCTCTCAGCCTTCTTTTCTCCAAGGAAAACAATCCCAACCTCTCCAATCTATTCTCATAGCTACAGTTCTTTATCCTGGAATCATTCTTGTGAATCTCCTCTGTACTCTCTCCAATGCCTTCACATCCTTCCTCAAGTATGGCATCCAGAACTGGATGCAGTACTCCAGATGAGGCCTAACTAGTGTCTTATACAACATGACCTCCTTCCTCTTGTACTCAATGCCCATATTAATAAAGTCTAAGACACTATATGCTTTATTAACTGCTCTCTCAACATGCCCTACCATCTTCAATGACTTATGTACATATACACCTTCCTGCACCTCCTTTAGAGGCTTTCTCTTTATTTTCTACTGTCTCACCATATTTTTCCTGCCAAAATGAATCACCTCACACTTCTCTGCATTGATCTTCATCTGCCACTTGTCTGCCCAATCCACCAACATGTCTATGTCCTTTTGAAGTTCAAGACTATCCCCGTCACAGTTGACAACATTTCCAATCTTCATATCATCTGCAAATTTTGAAATCATGCCCTGCACACCATGTGAGGTCATTAATATATATCAGGAAGAGCAAGGGTCAGAGAAAGGGTCCAAAGCTGCCAGTAAACCTCTGCACATGGGTGAAAAGCTTTTATATCTGTATGGACACATTGCCTGCAACGAATATGGTTGGAAGTTCAGGGTTAGCCTGAAGAACAATAAAGCTATCTATTAATTAGGGACAGGGACAGGTATCCTTCCAAATTCTAGTGTGGTCATGCAGATTACAGCTGGTATTTTTCAGTTCGTGTATGCCCCCTGAATTCAGACTCCATAGGCAGGCATTAAAAGACATTAAAAACTGCATTTTAAGTTCTCTATACATCTATACAAACCATGATGCATTGGACATGTTTGTGCGGTACATTTAATATTGCCAGCCCCATCTTTAAAAAGGGGATGGCTTTGTTGCCTAAACAGGGGACAAACCACAGTTGTGATTATTTGAGTGGTGCCATTTTTGGTTCTGGCTGCTGCCAACACCTTCGCTCATTTTGACATTAGGGAATAACAGAATCGACTGTGCATGCCTGGCATTAGCAGCAAACACAGCCTTCTTTTAGAGCCATGACTCAGAACAGTACTGAGGAAGTGCTGTGCTGTAGAAAGCACTGTTTATCGGATGAGATGTTCAACTAAGGCCCTGTCTGTTATCTCAAGTGGATGTATAAGATCCTATGGCACTATTTGGAAGAAGGGCTAGGACGTTATCCTTGGTGTCCAGGCCAATATTTATCCTTCAGCCAAGGTGGCAAAAGCAGATTATCTGGTCATTATCAGATTTCAGTTTGTGTGAGCTTGTTGTGTTCAAATTGGTTGCTGCATTTCCCACATTACAACAGTGACTAGAATTCAACAGTACTTCAGTAGCTGTAAAGCACCTTGGGGCAGCCGGCGGCCGTAAAAGGCACTATATGAAGGCAAGTTCTTTTTTTCTACAACATTCAAAATCTAATTTAAAATGTTGTCTTGTCTTTCATCCGTCCTCGTTCGGAGGGGTTGGCCGCGCTTTGAACAACCTTTCTCCACCGATTTTTCTCAGCTGCCTTTCACCGCAGAGATGCCAGTCCACGTTCCGATATTATCCACTCATGCTCATTTAAACTTTGTGCAAACATTCCTTGCGGCTGACCCAAACCTCATTACGATAACATGGATGGTGGCGGTGGCCGTGGCCGTGGCGGCGGCGGCGGCGGGAGGGGCATTTTCGCTGCGCGTCCAAACGAGTCGGTCACCCAATAAAAATTTGTGTCGGCTAACTCCGCCGGATTGGCCACTGGCCAGAAGCAGCTGCGCCTTTAACAAGAGAGTGGTCGGAGTCGCCTTTGGAGGAGCAAATGACAGCTTCAAACAAAACCGGGGGGGAAAGAGAGCGAGGGGCAAATGAAGCCGGAACCACAACGGGGCGCGGGCGGTGATTTGTGTGGGTTGGAGTGAGGCGGCTGCTAAGTGTTGGAAGGTGTGAGTGAGAGAGAGAGAAAGAGAAGGGGAGAGGCGCACTGGAGTGGATGAGCTCCATGTACCATGGCGAGGGGGCTGCTTTCCCGGGCCTCGCTGAGGAAGATCTGCGGCAGCCACTACTACATCCAGGTAAGGTCAGGCCGGCTTGATCTAAGCACACGTCCCTTAACTGATGTTTACACCGGGTCTAAATGGAAGAGAAGGGGGGGGGGGGGGGGGTGGCGACGTCTAGTGAGGGAGAGAATTATTTTTTTTTAACCAACAAATCACCGACCGGCCGTTTTTTTTTTCTCTCGAAAATTTGAAAACGGTTAGCGCCCGGGCGGCTGTCACGTGACTCCGTCTCGCTCTCTCTCTCTCTCTCTCCCCCCCCCCCCCCCCCCCAATCCCGCCGGTGGCTCGCGCGCGCTCTCCATGGAGATCCCGGGAATCAGTCAGTCAATCAGTCAATGAATGAATGGCCATGGCGCAGTGGGAGCATGGCCGGCTGCAGCCTCCAAACCCTTTGCAACAGATTCACAGTGTGCAATTGTGTGTGTGTATTTGGAACATGTTTTGTGCGTGCATATAAAACGCGCGTGTGCGCGCATCTCCAGTGTGACCATGTCTCAAAATGCCACTCATTAATTCACGTTTTGGCATCCTATTCTTTCTTGTTGTTTATTTTTTTAAGGCTAAAAGTAAACCCAACCCTTTTTTCGATAGATTCTTCCCTTTCCCCCCCCCCCCCCCCATCTCCTCCTCCTCCTTCCTCCCCTTCCCCCTCCTTTAAAAGTGTGTACAATAATGCGAAACCGGAATGATTCATTCTCCTGCGGTAGAGATAAAATGTTTAACCGGGTGTGGATGTGATTTGTGCTGAAAAAATACGGTCTTTGCAGTTAGATTGCAGCACAAGCTAATTTATGGAGGATAGATCGACGTGAAATTAAAGCTACTAAAGTGGATTATTTTTGCTTTAAGATTTGTGTTCGATTCTCTTGAAAAATGCACTTCACTTTTTTTTAGCTTTATTGGGTTATTTGTTTGAACTGAGTGGATGCCAAATTACCTAAAAATGCGATGGTTTCCCCAAAAGAGGGGTTTAAATCATTACGCCACTGTTGTGTAAACCCTGAAGGGATGACGCACTTGTGACTATGAAATGTTCGATGAAAATACAGGACTTAATTTAAACCTCAATTTTAATTTCCTGTCAGCTGGTTGTACGGAAATATTGAAATAGGGCACTGATATTAATGATCAGCTTACTTTCTGATTGTGGAATGATGGTAATCTGCACCAGTCATGATTTAATCTGAAGAGGGGGGACAGAACAGCTGACATCAACTAATAGAGAAGGATTGAACCTGAGACCTCGTTTGACGTCCACAATCTCTGTTGTCATGTGAACAGTCGGGTAAAGTCAGACTTAATCTGATCGATACCGGACGCAACCCGAATACCCCTATTAGAATAGATTCCATCACTTGCATCCCTGTTACTGACTGAACCCGACCCTCTCCCACTTCGAAATATGCGCATATATTGTGAGAGGATAAGATTGGGTTCATCTATGACGATTCCGCTCTCACCTAAGGGTAAATAGATTTGGTGACATTCACAGTGGACTGACAGATGAATAATGGACACTTGGTGTACCAAGTACCAACTACCAGTACCAGTTGAATTATATTCCAGGAAAGGATTGATGCTTACAGCAGAAGAGAAGGGGAACAGAGACAAGCGATTACAAAAGGTTTAATTCCTTTTGCTGAAATATTTTAATAGTTTTTTCAATGTTGCTTTTTGTTTATTAATTTATCTTGCATGACATTGGATAATGCATTAATAACTTGCATTTAACAATTTAATTGCTGGAACCTCGTCATACACCCAGTTCCATCAAAACCCCCTACTTGCACTTTGCAACTTCACCTGATTCCACTCCTGTCTCAGCACACCCATTTTTTGTTACCTCTGGATTTGACTATTCCAACGCTTTCCTGATCAATCGCCCTTCTTCCACCATTCATAAACTTGAGCTCATTCAAAACTCTGCCCGTGTCCTAATTCAAACCAATTCACCCATCACCCCTGTGTTCACTGACCTACATTGGCTTCTGTTTGAGCAACACCTCAATTTTAAAATTCTCATCCTCGTTTGCAAATGTCTCATAGGCCTTGCCTCTCCCTAGATCTAACCTCCAGCCTTTGTTCTTTGAATTCTGGCCTCTTGAGCAATGCCTTCTGCCACCTTGGCCCTAACCTCCGGAATACCTTCCTTAAACCCCCTCTATCCCTCTCTTTTTTAAGATGCTTCTTAAAATCGAACTCTTTGACAAAGCTTTTGGCCATCTGTACTAATATCTCCTGTAGTTGTGTCATTGTGTTTGATAAGACCTCTGAAGTTTCGTGGGATGTATTACAATGTTAAAGGTGCTATATAAATAAAAGCTTTTGTCAATCATATAGCTGAATTTCTAGAATGCTCATAAAGGAAAAGACAATAGACATGAATAAACTTATGCTCTTGGAATTGTACTGTGTATTTTGATATACAAACACTTAGTATGTTCACACACAATTCCTTTTAGCTGCAATACCTGGATGTGTTAACTTGTATTCAGATACAAGTATTCACATGATGCAAGTTTAAGGACTAAGTATATTCTGCTCACATTTCAGCAATTGGACACGTAGCTGTTGGATTGAGTGGAAGGTATGAAATTCCCCCTTTAGTCATAGATTTTTCTTTGCTCTATCCTCCCCTGCCACTTAATCTATTGGATACAGATTGCAGGGCAGATGGTGGCATAGCGTAAATGTCACTGGACTAGTAATCCAGCAACACAGACTAATGCCAACTCATGGCAACTGGTGGAATTTGAATTCAATTAATAAAAATCTAGAATGTAAAACTAGTCTCAATAATAGTGACCATGAAGACTACCATTGATTGTCATAAAAACCCATCTGGTTCACTAGTGCCCTTCGGGGAAGGAAATCTGCCATCTTTACCTGATCTAGCTTACATGTGACTCCAGACCCATAGCAATGTGGTTGATTCTAACTATCCACTAAAATGGCCTAGCAAGCCACTCGGTTCAAGGGAAATTAGGGATGGGCAACAAATGTTGGCCTTGCCAGCAACACTTGCATCCCATCAAAGAAAACACCTTCTCCAAATTTTAACTTTGCTCTCATTGAAATGTTGACTTTATTTCAACATCGTGGGGATGTGTATAGGAATTTAAAAGGGACAAGAAAGGAAAAGCTGAGAAGGGGCATTGATCGTAGTAGCAGTAAAATAGAGAAGCATTAAAATGGAGAAAAGGCTTGAGGGCAAGAGGCGAGAGAGGTTAACATTTAGTCACCAAGCTGTCATTGTATCTTGTCCAGGAACATAAAAGATGTGCTTCAGTTCCTCATCATGATTTTTTTTTTAAATTACACTCCAAAAGAAACGGAGAGGAATATTATTACAGGGCAATGGAACTCCATATTTTAGGCACCCAGTTGGAGCATCAAGCATTTCCAGATGAGATAAAGCATAATGACATGCGAAACAAAGTTCCTTCTACTCCCTCAGACTTGAAGTTTAGAAGAGCACCCCATTGTGCTGATGTGATACTTTTTCATTTAGCCCCAATTATTCTGTAGCCCTAGTGAGATTGCCAATTAGTACCAAATTAGGAAGTGTTTGGTGCTATGGCCATATGTTTACAAGATTGAGTCTGCCCAAACTAATTTCAGTTACCACCCTTGTAGCTGGAAGAAAGCAGTAATTTTCATCCCATCAGTTTAGGCTGGATTTCAACCCAGAACCCTGTTTCACCCCCTGCCTTTCCCACACCCACCAACTGTTAAATTATCCAAGGGCTTCCCCAACAACTGCACCAGGTGGAAATTCGTTCCATGTATTGGTCAATTTTTGTGTGAAGAACTGCCCGATATTGGTTTTAAATTTGCCTTTCACTATTTCACTAGAAATAGTGTCCCCTTACCCTATAGTCACAATTTAGTTTAAAGTTTTTTTTAAAAATAAGATTATCTCTCAATTGCCTCTTTTCCAGGATGGAAATACCTAATTTGTTAGTTTGATGAAAAATGCCAAACAATCAGCCTTCTGACATTTGTGCATTTTCCTTCAGGCTATACAACATCTTGTTTGTTCCCTTTATTGCTGTTATATCCTATTGATGGTTTCAGCAAGCTACCGATAAGCACTCCCGAATGTTTCATAAACTTCCCCTCCCTATCTCTGTAATTCTTCCAGCCCTACAACCTTCTGAGATCTTCTAAATCTGGCCTCTCGAACACCTCCAATTTTAATTGTTCCACCATTAGCGATTGTGTCTTCAGCTGCCAGGTCTGATATTCCCCCTTTAAATTTCACTGTCTTGTTACCTCTCTTTCCTCTTTAAGGGACTCTTTAAAACCTCTTTGACCAAACTTTTGATGTTGCCTTATGGGGCTAGGTGTCAAATTTCATTTGATAATACTCCTGTGAAGTGCTTTGGGGCATTTGATTCCATTAAAGGCTCTATGTAAATGAAAGTTGTCATCATTATTCTATTGAGTGCAGTCTATCACCATTTCATTTTTCAGCTTATTCCTTTTCCCCGGCTTCACTGCTTTGCACTTACAGAAGGAGGCTATTTAGCCCATTATACCTGTGCTGTTAAACCATGTCCATCCAAATGGCAGATGTCATCTTAAGTTGATCCAATTTACTTGCTTTGTTTCACTTTCACTCTCTTATAGATATACTTTCTCATAGATATGCTTACTGTTTTTTCAAAACCTAATCACAAATGTGAATAAGTTTAGAAGTGACATTTCCGTTTCATGGTTCGAAGAGAGACGTAGACCAGAAAGCTGTCATGTTGCCTAGTCAGTTTGATCCCAACAACAATAATAGGGTACTGCCATAAGAGTGTTCCCTGAGCTACAGGAAACATCAGGTCGACACTCAGTAGTTTTTCAGAAATCCTGGCTGGAAATGTGCTTGTCAGGTGAAGATAGGAGAAAATCAGTCAAATTTAATCCAAAGATTGAACACTTCACTAGCCCTTGAACACATCACAAACCAAAATCATGGCCACCTGGGTAAGGTCCTGAATGGTGACTGGCATACATGAGTCTGTACCCTAGCAAAGAGTCTGTGACATTTGAACAAAGAGGATTGATGGGGAGGCTTTGTCTTTACAAATGCAGGTTCAGTTCAAATTTTATTATAGATCTTTTACCACAAAAAATCTCTTTTTCACAACATATATATTGTTGTGACTGAGATTGGAGGAATGCACATCTGTCTCCAGTCCCACTACTCCACAAATCACAACATATATTTAAATAATGTCTGGCTAGCTGTATGGCCAAATATGTGCATTACCTATTAATCTCAGAATGACCACTTAATGACCAGGCTTCTTCAGTAAACAATGAAACCAGTGTCAAATAGAAAGGCAAAGCTTATTAATGTATAGTATGAAATATGAAGTTATAATAATTACTCTTTCAAATACCCTAACTCTCTCTCTCCCTCATTTATACACACACACATACATACACACACATACACACATATACACATACATATATACACACACACACACACACACACCCAAGAAATAAATGAAAATAGAGGAATTCTGCCAAAGGTTAAAAGTCAATGGTTCATGGGGAAAGGATAGGTGATGAAGTCCTTGAAATGGTGTCCGGGTTATATGGTTGGTCTCTCAGCACTGATCTGCGAAACAGCCCATGACTCTTGCATTGCTTTTCAGGCAGATTTGAGGAACACTTGCAGGTATTCAATTCCAGCACATAGAGCTACTTAGGAGCAGCTTATTTTCACTTCTGTCTGTGATTGGCTCTGGGCTGCAAAGTTCTGTAGTCTTCTTTACACAAGCAGTCGATCCTTCTTATTTTCCAAAGCAAAAACAAAACCAGCTTTTAAACACAGTTTTCTAGGCACGGTTTTTTTCAAAGCCATAAGCCACCTTTTGTATACAGTCCATCAACTTCTTTAAAACTGCTTAATTACCTTTCCTTGTAAAAAGATGTATTTTCCAGGAATATCTATGACAGTCCTTGCATTAACCCTTTAAGGGATAGTGCCTTTTAAAACAAACGTTCTTCCAGAATGTTCTTAGTCCTTGAAGATGAACCATTTTCTTTGATTAAAATGTTCATGAGAACATATCTGTGACGTCCCTTCCATAAAGTCACAACTCCGCATATGCTGACAATTTGACCCTGGCTTTCCAGGTGAAAGAACTTGAGGACATTCAGAAAAAAAATCACTGAAGATCGATATTCTCTAGAAGCCTACTTCAGAAAATGGAGACTTCAGCAAAATATGCTAAGACTGTCATTTCAGTCTTCCAACTGAACAACTCAAAGGCCAGGGCAGAACTTCATACCGAGTCCTGTGGCTGACCACTCCCGAATGATCCAATGCCAAAATATCTTGGCATCACTTTTGACTGTACATAGACATATCAGCAACACCTCCAGAACATTGGAGCCAAGGTCAAGATGAGAGTAAGTCTCATATGGAAACTGACAGATACAACCTGGGCAGCAGAGCCAACACTATGCACTGCTTCACTCGCCCTGGTCTACCCATCAGCAGAGTACTACTACTCAACTAGCTCACGGGCTGCCACACATGAATATATCCACATCCTGGAAGCTATGAGAATTATTTCTAGGATGTTGAGAAAAATACAGCTCAAGTGACTTCCTGTGCTAGCGCATATTGTAGCTCCTGATGCCTGCATAGAAAACATCTTCCTCAAAAAACACCACTGGCTGACAGATAATGAAGCACAACCATTGGCTCAGGACCTCAAAAAACACACGCACACCCATCTGAAATCCTGTAGTCTTTACTAAAATACACTCTACACCCTACAAACTGACAACAGCCCCACCTCTCAATGGCCGATCTCCTGGTTGACTACAAACATCACCAACACAACCTGGTATCTGACCTGAGTGGTGAAAGCCTCTGTTTTGATTTTCCATGGAAAATCTGCACAACCCTCAACTGCTTGAGGACTGGCCAGGGAAGATGTGGTCACTTGCTCCACAATTGGAACATGAGGAACAGCTCAATTTATGACAATGGCCATCCAAGTTGGACATCGCCCATATACTAAACTTCTGCCTGAGAGATCTATTCCGGTGGCATCACAACCATTCAGTGTGTCAGGTGAAGCCATTGAATGGACTGTTAACCTCGACATCAAACTATAACTGCTTCCACAGCCATACAAATAAAATTACAAGATATTCAGCAACAATAATGATTTGAATAACTGCATAATCCAAAATATTACCTCTGCTAATCCCTATGATTTTTAGCTGTTACCGGTGTCTAAAGCAGCCCAACAGATATTTTATATAGGCGATCTTTGCAATGAAATCTTAAAATTTCAGAATTTTTAAAATGGAGAGTGCTCATTCCTGTTTTCTGACCTCATTACAGCCTTGGATCAAACATGTACAAAAGAGCTGAATTCCCGAGGTGAGGTGAGAGTAACTGTCAAATGCTGCCTTGATGTCAAGGGCAGAGTGTGGCACAAGGAGCCCTAGCAAAACTGGAGTCAATGGGAATCAGGGAGAAAACTCGCTGCTGGTTGGAATCATACCTAGCACAAAGAAAGATGGTTGTGGTTGTTGGAGGGCAGTCATCTCAGCTCCAGGACATCACTGCAAGAATTCTTTAGGGAAGTGTCCTCGGCCCAGCCATCTTCAGCTGCCTTCAGCAATGACCTTCCTTCCAACATAAGGTCAGAAGTGGGGATGTTTGCTGATGATTGCACAATGTTCGGCACCATTCGTGACTCCTCAGATACTGAAGCAGTCCATGTCCAAATGCAGCAAGACCTGGACAATATCCAGGTTTGGGCTGACAAGTGGCAAGTAACATTCATGCCGCACAAATGTCAGGCAATGACCATCTCCAACAAGAGAGAATCCAACCACTGCCCCTTGATGTTCAAATTCATTACCATCACTGAATCCCCCATCATCAACATCCTGGGGGTTACCACTGACCAGAAACTGAACTGGACTAGCCATATAAATACTGTGGCTACAAGAGCAGGTCAGAGGCTAGGAATCGTGTGACGAGTAACTCACCTCTTGATTCCCCAAAGCCTGTCCACCATCTACAAGGCACAAGTCAGGACTGTGATGGAATACTCCCCACTTGCCTGGATGAGTGCAGCTCCCACAACACTCAAGAAGCTCGACACCGTCCAGGACAAAACTGCCCACTTGATTGGCACCACATCCACAAACATTCAATCCCTCCACCACCAACGCACTGTAGCACCAGTGTGTACCATCTATAAGATGCACTGCAGGAATTCACCAAGGCTCCTTCAACAGCACCTTCAAAACCCACAACCACTACCATCTAGAAGGACAAGGGCAGCAGATAGATCGAACACCACCCCCTAGAAGTTCCCTTCCAAGCCACTCACCACCCTGACTTGGAAATACATCACCGTTCCTTCACTGTTGCTGGATCAAAATCCTAGAACCCCCTCCCTAACAGTGTACCTACACCACATGGACTGCAGCGGTTCAAGAAGGCAGTTCACCTCCACCTTCTCGAGGGCAATTAGGGATGGGCAATAAATGCTGGCCTGTCCAGCAAAGCCCACATCCCATGAATGAATAAAAAACAATTAACCTAATGCATAGAGTCAGAGTTATGCCACAAAGGAGAACTTTTGATCCATTGAGTCCATGCCAATTCTTTGCAGAGACAATCTTCATGATCTCGTTGGAAAAGAACATCATGGAGTCATTGTATACTTTACACAAAATGCCTGCTTTTAGGGAACATCAGTTCAAGTAAAACGTACTACAGACATTGGAAATTTGAAATAAAAAGCTATAAACCCACAGCATCTCGGTCAGCAAGCCTGGAGGACAGACAACTTTACATTTCAGGTACGGACTATTCAGAACTGAAAATTTAGAGATAGAAGCATGTACAATCA
The DNA here is from genome assembly GCF_964194155.1 of Cetorhinus maximus. Classification (NCBI taxonomy): domain Eukaryota; kingdom Metazoa; phylum Chordata; class Chondrichthyes; order Lamniformes; family Cetorhinidae; genus Cetorhinus; species Cetorhinus maximus. Next base: position 18,823,730 of record NC_135895.1, on the reverse strand, counting down.
TGAAAAAGTACAATAGTACTAAAAAGTACAAAATCATGAAGATGCAATCATGAAAAAAAAAGGGCTATATAGATATCAAAAAGCGAGGGAACATGTGTTGAACAATCCAGCATTTTCTACTTTTGCTTCAGAAAAGTTGTTTGAAATATAATTGTTGGAACAAGCAGAATCCTGAGAGACACCACTTAATGTACAAATATCTTTCCTTTTCTAATGTGTAGTTAAAAGAAATATACAATTCCTTACTTGTACAAGGCATTGGTTAGGTCATGGTTGCAATGTTCTTAAAATGGGATACCCACAACAGAAGGATATTATGGTCATGAAAAAAGAAAGACTTGCATTTATGTAGCACTTTTCAAGACAACCGGATGTCTCCAAAACACTTTACAGTCAAAGAAGTACTTTTTGAAGTGTAGTCACTGTTATATTGCAGGACATAAGTCAGCCAATTTTGCACACAGCAAACTCCCATAAACAGTGATGTGATACAGATCTGGCCCAAATCTTCCGATTATTCAGTACAACAAAATCTGGACTTATGTCTGTTATGTGTCGGGATCCTGCAGAAGTTCTGGCATAAGCACGAGCTGTAATTGCTCAGGAGGTTTCATCTTCTGATGGGCTGTTTGGCAGTGCCCTGGGCACTACTTGAAAGTCTCTTACTTTGATTTCAATGTCAGAGATTTGGACAAGATATGTGCAATTTACCCTAAAAATGTTAAGCTGGTTGATACACTGACTAATCACAGTTATACCAGGCAAGTGAACTGAGCACCACAACCGACCACCTTTCTGCAACTCACCACTACCACCACCACCACTACCCTTCCTTTCCCGAGACCTAACTACTCACTCACCCACTTGAGACCTTTAAAAGTGAATTGGTAAATTAGGCTAGGGAGAGGTCAATAGAGATGCAGTAGCAAACATTTAAGGGAATAGATACATTCCAATGAGTAAGAAAAAGTCCAAGGGATGGACACCATCTGTGGTTAACTAGAAAGGTTAAAGATAATGTCAGACTTAAAGAAAATGCAAATAATTGTGCAAATATAGGTGGAAGGTCAGAGGATTGGACAGAATATAAGGAATAGCAAAGGATGACTAAAAGATTAATAAGGAGGGAAAAAATTAGAGTATGAGAGAAAGCAGGCCAGAAATATGAAAACAGTAAGAGTTTCTATAAATATTTAAATAAGAAACTATTTAACAAAGTGAGTCTGGAGAATTGATAATGGAAAACAAGAAGTGGCAGATGAATTAAACAGGTATTTTGAATTAGTCCTCACTATAGAGGATACAAGTAACATCCCAGAAGCAGCTATAAATCAGGAAATGGAAGGGAGGTAGGAACTCGGGAAAATTACAATCATCAGAGGTGTGGTACTGAGTAAATTGTTGGAGCTGTGGACAAGTGCCTGGGTCCTCATGGACTTCATCCTAGGGTCTGAAAAGAAGTGGCTAGTGAGATAGTTGATGCATTTGTTTTAATTTTCCGAAACTCCCTAGATTCGGTGAAGGTCCCATTAGATTGGAAGATAGCAAATGTAACTCCATTATTCAAAAAGGGAGGGAGACAAAAAGCAGGAAACTACAAGCCAGTTAGCTTAAAATTTTCCCTACATGGATGATAGAAGCTATTATTAAAGAAGCTATAGCAGGGCACTTGGATAAGTTTCAAGGTAATCGGGCAGAGTCAACATGGTTTTGTGAACGGGAAATCGTGTTTAACCAACTTATTGGAGTTCTTTGAGGAAGTAACGTGCTGTGGACGAAGGGGAACAAGTAGTGGATGTACAGTACTTCAATTTCCAGAAGGCATTTGGTAAAGTGCCACATCAAAGGTTATTGCATAAAATAAAAGCTCATGGTATAGGGGTAACATATTGGCATGGATAAACAGGAAGCAGAGAGTAGGCATACCTGGGTCTTTTTCAGGTTGGTAAGATGTAATGAGTGGTGTGCCACAGGGATCAGTGCTGGACCTGAACAAGTCAAGGATGTGATGGAGTACTCCCCACTTCCCTGGTTGAGTGCAACTCCAACAATACTCAGCGCCATCCAGGACAAAGCAGCTTGATGGCACCTCATCCATCACCTTTTTTTTTAAAAAAAAAATCACTCCCTTCACTGGCGAACTGTAGCACTAATGTATACCATATACACGATGCAGTGCAGCAACTTGCCAAAGCTCATTCTTCAGCACCTTTCAAACTCCAGGCCTCTACCTAGGGGAGTACGAGAAGAGGACCCTGGGACAGGCAGCCAGTAGCACCTAGAGGAGAGAGCGAGAGGAGAACTCTGGGACAGGCAGTCAGCAGCACCTAGAGGAGAGTGCAAGAGGAGGACTCTGGGACAGGCAGCAGCACTTAGAGGAGAGTGCAAGAGGAGTGTCCTCTGCAGTCACCGTCGCTGAGTGAAAAACAAAGAGTGACATCACAGGAAAACCGTTAAGTTCATTGGTTGGTAAGTAACTGCTAGTTTGAACTACCTATTCTAAGTTGATTTCAGATTAAGGGTGACTACTGGGGCCCAGGACTGGAGGCCTAACACTTCAGCTTCAACTCAGCAGAGTTGATTTTAAAAAGTTTATTTTGAATCTCTATTCATACTTGCTTTCAGATTAAAGGTAAATAGGAGAAATATTTTACAGATTGATAAACTAAAGACCAGCAGGAAATTTAAAAACTAATTAAATTAAGTAGAGATGCAGGGCCAGGTGATATGTTGTAGCTGCATGATGTGGGAGCTGGTGGACCCCATTGTGGTTCCTAGTTGGTTGCTCAAGGAACTCCGGCTCAGAGTTGATGAGCTGGAGTCTGAGCTTCGGACACTGCAACACATCAGGGAGGGGGAGAGTTCCCTGGACACTGTTTCAGGAGACAGTCACACCCCTTAGATTAACTACCTTAAATTCGGCCAGTGGTCAGGGACAGGAGAGTGTGACTGAGTGCAGCAGGTAGAGGGATCCAGGAAGCAGCGCTGCAGGAGCCTCAGCCCTTGTCCTTATCCAACCGGTTCGAGATTCTCGCTCCCTGTGTGGACGGGAGCGGGGGCTGTAGGGAGGATGAGCACACTGACCATAGCACCATGTACAGGGAGCCATTCAAGTGGGAGGAGAAAAGAGAAATGTAGTTGTAATCGGGGATAGTATAGTTAGGGGAATAGATACTGTTCTCTGCAGCCAGGATCGAGAGTCCCGAAGGCTGTGTTGCCTACCTGGTGCCAGGGTTAAGGATATCTCATCTGGGCTGCAAAGGAACTTGGAGTTGGAGGGGAAAGATCCAGTTGTCATGGTCCACGTAGGTACCAACGATACGGGTAGAAGAAGGAAAGAGGTTCTGCTGAGGGAATACGAGCAGCTAGGAGCTAAATTAAAAAGCAGAACCAAAAAGGTGGTAATCTCTGGATTACTACCTGAGCCACAAGCTAATTGGCACAGGGTCAATAAGATTAAAGAGGTAAATGCGTGGCTCAGAGATTGGTGTGGGAGAAGTGGGTTCGAATTCATGGGACATTGGCACCAGTACTGAGGAAAGGGAGCTATTCCGTTCGGACGGGCTCCACTTGAATCATGTTGAGACCAGTGTCCTGGTGAATTGCATAACGAGGGTGGTAGATAGGGATTTAGACTAAATAGTTGGGGGGAGGGTTCAGTTGCACGGAAATATAAAAAATCCAAGTTTAAGGAGAGGATAAGAGTGCAGGTTAGTGACGAGGCTGATTGCTATCAAAAATTGAAAGGAAGGGACAGAGTGTATGAACGCCATATTGCACCAAAGAATCATATAAGAGTAGGGAAATTGACAATAGGGCAAACTTAAAGGCTTTGTATCTGAATGCACGTAGTTAACAGCGCAAATAGAGATAAATAGGTATGATTTGGTGGCGATTACTGAGACGTGGTTACAGGGAGAACAGGTTTGGGAGTTGAATATCCAAGGGTACTCAGTGTTTCGGAAGGATAGGCAAGAAAGAAAAGAAGGTGTTGTAGCTTTGTTAGTAAAGGAAGAGATCAGTGCTATATTAAGGAATGATATAGGCACTGGAGAGCAAAACTTAGAGTTAGTCTGGGTGGAAATAAGAAATAACAAGGGAAAGAAGTCCCTGGTGGGAGTAATCTATAGGTCCCCAAACAGTAGTTTAGCAGTAGGGCACAGTATAAACCAGGAAATGCTGGGAGCATGTAAGAAAGGCACGGCATTAATCATGGGTGATTTTAATATGCATATAGACTGGACTAATCAAATTGGCAAGGGTAGCCTCGAGGGAGAGTTCATAGTGTATTAGAGATTGTTTCTTGGAGCAATATGTTGTGGAACCAACCAGGGAGCAGGCTATTCTGGATTTGGTTTTGTGTAATGAGATGGGATTAATTAATGATCTCATAGTAAAGGATCCTCTAGGGAAGAGTGATCATAGCATGATAGAATTTCAAGTTCAGTTTGAGAGCGAGGAACTTAAGTCCCACGCTAGTGTTCTGGAGTTAAACAAAGGTAACTACATAAGTATGAGGGCAGATTTGGCCCTAGTGGACTGGGCAGGAAGACTACAAGGTAGAATAGTTGATGAACAGTGGCAGATATTTAAGGAGATATTCAATTCCTCCAAAGAAAAAGAGGAAGAAAGATGGTAAGAGGGTGAAAAAGCATTCATGGCTAAGCAAGGAAGTTAAAGATAACTCAAAGGCAAAAACTAAGGCATACCAAATTGCAAAGGTCAGTGGCAGGCTGGAAGATTGGGAAACTTTTAAAGATCAAGAAATGGCTACTAAAAAAATTATAAAAAGAGCAAAGGTAAATTATGAAAGAAAGCTAGCGTAAAATGTAAAAACTGATAGCAAAAGCTTCTACAAGTATATAAAAGGAAAGAGAGTAGCTAAAGTGAATGCTGGTCCCTTGGAGGACGAGACTGGGGAGTTAATAGTGGGGAACGCAGAAATGGCAGAGACGCTTAATCAATATTTTGCTTCAGTTTTCACAGTGGAGGACACTAGTACCACCCGAATAGTAACAGGTAGTGCAGAGGATATAGAGAAGGAAGAACTTAGAACAATCACCATCACTAGAGAAAAAGTACTGAGCAAACTATTGGGATTAAAGGGTGACAAGACCCCAGGACCTGATGGCCTACATCCCAGGGTCTTGAAGGAAGTGGCAGTGGAGATAGTGGATGCATTGGCTATAATATTCCAAAATTCCCTGGATTCTGGAAAGGTTCCAGTGGATTGGAAAAATGCTAATATAACGCCCTTATTCAAAAAGCGGGGGGGAGGCAGAAAGTAGGAAACTACAGACCAGTTAGTTTAATGTCTGTTGTTGGGAAATTGTTGGAATCCATTATTAAGGAAGTAGTAATGGGGCATTTGGAAAGTCAAAATGCAATCCATCAGAGTCAGCATGGTTTTATGAAGAGTAAATCGTGTTTGACTAATTTACTAGAGTTCTTTGAAGATGTGACAAGCAAAGTGGGTAATAGGGATCCTATAGATGTAGTATGTCTGGACTTCCAGAAGGCCTTTGATAAGGGGCCGCACAAAAGATTAATACACAAGATATGATCACACGGAGTTAGGGGCAATATATTAGCTTGGACAGAGGATTGGCTAACCAACAGAAAGCAGAGAGTCGGGATAAATGGGTCTTTTTCTGGATGGCAAGCTGTAAGTAGTGGGGTGCCATAGGGTTCGGTCCTTGGGCCCCAACTATTTACAATCTATATTAATGACTTGGATTCAGGGATAGAAGGTACTATAGCTAAATTTGCAGATGACACCAAAATAGATGGGAAAGTAAGTTGCAAGGAAAAAATAAGAAATTTACAAAAATTTGGCAGATGGAGTTTAACGTGGATAAGTGTGAGGTTATCCATTTTGGTCGGAAGTACAAAAAGGCGATTTATTATTTAAATGGAGAGAAACTTCAGAATGCTTCAGTGCAGAGGGATCTGGGTGTCCTTGTGCATGAATCACTGAAAGCTAGTATGCAGGTACAGCAGGTAATAAGGAAGGCAAGTGGAATTTTGGCATTTATTGCTAAAGGGATAGAGTATAAAAATAGGGAAGTGTTGTTGCAACTGTACAAGGCATTGGTGAGACTGCACCTGGAGTACTGTGCACAGTTTTGGTCCCCTTACTTGAGGAAGGATGTAGTTGCACGGGAGGCGGTTCAGAGGAGGTTCACTAGATTGATTCTAGAGATGTGGGGCTTGTCTTATGAGGAGAGACTGAGCAGTTTAGGCCTGTACTCGCTAGCGTTTAGGCCTGTACTCGCTAGCGTTTGGGCCTGTACTCGCTAGCGTTTGGGCCTGTACTCGCTAGCGTTTGGGCCTGTACTCGCTAGCGTTTGGGCCTGTACTCGCTAGCGTTTGGGCCTGTACTCGCTAGCGTTTGGGCCTGTACTTGCTAGCGTTTAGAAGGATGAGAGGAGGTCTAATTGAGGTATATAAGATGCTAAAGGGGATAGGCAAAGTAGATGAGTGGATGTTTCCCATTGTGGGGCATTCTAGAACGAGAGGCCATAGTTTTAGGCTAAGGGGTGTAGATTTAAATCAGATGAGGAGGAATTACTTTTCTCAAAGGGTCATGAATCTGTGGAATTCACTGCCTCAGTGGATGCCAGGATGCTGAATAAATTTAAGGGGGAGATAGACAGATTTTTAATTAGTAATGGGTTGAAAGGTTATGGGGAGAGGGTGGGAAATTGGAGTTGAGGCCAAAATGAGATCAGCCATGATCGTAATGAATGGCGGGGCAGGCTTGAGGGGCTGAATTGCCTACTCCTGCTCCTAGTTCTTATGTTATAGCACAAGGACAGCAGATGCATGGAAACATTAACTCCAAGTTCTCTCAAGCTACAAACCATCATGACTTGGAACTGTATCACCGTTCCTTTACTGTCACTGAGTCAAAAACCTGGAACTCCCTTCCTTACAGCATTGTGGATGTACTGACACCACACGGATGCAGTGGCAGCTCACTACCACCTTGAGGGCAATTAGGGATGGGCAATAAGTACTCCAGTGACACTCTGATCCCAGGAATGAATTTAGAAAAAAACTACCGCATTCTTTAGATGCATTTACTTTGTGCATTTGGGATTGTTCTAGATTAAGATAAAGTTGCAAGTGACATTCACAGTACTGAAATGAATAAATCCTTCAAACAGAAATAATGGTTCCTGCACCACTGTGTTAGGGGAGAAATGTGAAAACCTAGATAAAATAATAGAAGATGTGAGGATGAATGCATATTCTAACCTTTTTGTGTGATTACCCTAGGTGCTCGGAGAGTAGAACTCTCCCTCGGATTGAATGAGTGATTTAGCGTCCCAAGATTGGCTAGATTGTACATGATCTGCAGTAGCAATAGGCTTAATTGGTTCAATGTCCTTATCGCATTTCATGCTTTATGCCCTCCTGCTGGAAGGATACTGTTTTGCTTTTCACAACAGATGAATGACTTCTTTACCAAGTTAACCATGTCAAAACTGGTCAGTCAATGTCGTTTTAAAAATAGACATCACCAGATTACAGGAACTTTGCTGCAAAAGCAGAACAGATGTCTTGCTTCACTTGCATAGTTTGTCACTTGAACCCCAAGAACATTCTGCAGCTTCATAAGTGCGTGACTCACCCATCTGACATTCTATGTGCAGTGTTTAATTAATTAAGAATAAAATATCCATGTGTGTCTTCCTGTGTGCAGATGGTTACAGCACTAAAGGAGGCCATTTGGCCCACTATCTGTGCTGGCCCTCTGAAGGAGCAGTTGAATGCCTCGACTGATCCTGCCTCCACTGCACACTCAGGCAGTGCATTCCTGATCCTAACTACTCACTATGTGAAAAAGTTTTTCCTCATGTCCTCATTGTTTCTTTTGCCAATTACCTTAAATCTGTGCCCTCTGGTTCTCGATCCTTCCACCAATGGGGTCATGTGTCTGGATAGAGCAAATAAGGAGAAACCTCATGATTTTTGAACAAAAAACAGAAAATGCTGGAAAAACCCAGCGGGTCTGGCAGCATTTGTGGAGAGAGAAACAGAGTTAATGTTTCAAGTCCGTATGGCTTCTTCAGAGCTTTGAAGAAGAGTCATACAGACTCGAAATGTTAACTCTGTTTCTCTCTACACAGGTGCTGCCAGACCTGCTGGATTCTTCCAGCATTTCCTGTTTTTATTTCAGATTTTCAGCATCTGGAATATTTTGCTTTTACCATGATTTTTAAATCCCTCTGTCAAATTTCCTCTCAACCTTCTCTTTTCCAATGGAAAACAGTGACAACTTTTCCAATCTTGCTACATAATTGGTTACAGGAATGAGGAATTTCATTATTGTGAATCTATTCTGCATTGTCTCTAGTGCCTTCAAGTCCTTTGTGGTGCTTGAAACTGGACGCAAAACTCCAGTTGAGGCCAAACCAATGTTTTACACAGGTTTAACATGACTTCCTTGCTTTTGTACTCTATGCCCCTATTGATAAAGCCCAGGATGCGATATATTTTATTAACCACTCTCTCAACATGCCCTGTCACCTTCAACGATTTATACATATATGTTCTGCTCCTGCACCCTTTTTAGAATTATACCCTTTATTTTATTTTGCCTCTCCACGTTCTTTCTACCAAAATGAATCACTTCACACTTCTCTGCATTAAATTTGATCTACCACTTGTCTACCCATTCCATCAACCTGTCTGTCTTTTTGAAGTTCTACACTATCCTCCTCATGGTTTACAATACTTCCAAGTTTCGTATCATCCACACATTTTGAAATTGTGTTCTGTACATCAAGCTGTAGGTCATTAATATAGATCAGGAAGAGCAGGGGTTCTAACATCAATCCCTGCAGAACTCCTCCACAAACCTTCCTCCAGTCTGGGGGGGAAAAAAAAAGCATTCACCACTACTCTTTGTTTCCTGTCATTCAGCCAATTTCTTATCAATGTAGCTACTGTCTGTTTTATTCCATGAGCTCTAACTTTGCTCGTGTCTGTTATGCAGCACCTTATCGAATTCTTGAATGATCTTTAACAGCAGCTATGAGATTTTAATTATTCAATTTAATCAGATTGCAGCTGGTGGCATAACAGTGGGAGCTAATGGAAAGATTATAATTATGGTGAGAAAGGGAAAGAAACCATGAAATATGGGACTAAGGCTTAAATTCATGTGGGTTTTTTTAATCAAAGCTACAATTTGTTTTTACATTTCTTGTAGAATTTTAAGTTTTGGATTCACAAGAGAGATCAATCGGTTTTTATTCGGTCTGTTTTTTTTAATGTAATTATTCATAGCACTGTTCAATAGGATAGTATCTTGCACAGCTGATCTGGTGCTGTCAGCCATGATCCAGTGGTAGCGCTCTCACCTATTAAGTCAGAAAGTTGTGGGTTCAAGTCTCGCTAGAAGACTTCAGGCCATAATTCAGGCTCACCTTTCACTGCAGTTTTAAAGGAATGCTGCACTGCTGGATCTTTTGGATGAGATGTTAAACTGTCCCATCTACCCTCTCAAATGGACACAAATGACCCTATTCATTGAAGAGCAGGGGAGTTCAACTGGTGGAATGGCCAATATTTATCCCTAAACCAATACTCCTGGTCATTTATCCTATAGTTCTTTCTAGGACTTCTGTGTGCAAATTGGCTGCTGTGTTTCCTTATATTACAACAAGGAAAACATGACAAAAGTACATACTTTGCTTGTTAAGTGGTTTTGGATGTTCTGAAGTTATGACTGATGTAGAATAAACTCTTCTCTCTGTTTCTCTTCTCTGTCCATCTTCCTTTCTCTTTCTTCCAAAAACACTCACACTCTCCATACACATACACTCACACACTTTGTGTACCAGGACTCATTAAATAAGCTGATGTGTAGAATGGGCATTCAAACAAGATAACAGCGATGCCAGCACCTTAAGGAAGTATTTGAAGTGGAGCAAATTAAAGCGAGGGCACAATCAAGAAGATGGGACAAAGAAATTTGATTCCTTTTTGAGCATATTTTCACCTATGAAGAGTCAGTCTTGAATAGTAGTCAAAATGAAGGATATCCCCAAACAAAGGTTGTAGTTGCCTTTGTAAAGAATTGAAGTTTTTATACTTGATTTAATTTTAGTGCTTTTTTTAAACCAAGTAAAGAGTTGTTTTGCTGCTTTCTTCAGCAAATACATACTTCTCCAAGGCCTGAATGCATCAGGCAAAAATATAAGAACATCAGTCGCTGGTGAAATTCCAAGTCTGGTTAGCACTATAACACGTGGAATATGTATGTACAATGATACTGAGCAGGCCAACAAATATAGTATGCTCTGACACAGCAAGATTTTTGTTTAAGTGGAAGATCTCTATAGCACCCTTACACAGGGCTTCTTCACTGTACACAATCTTTGATTTGGAATTAACCTAATTTTAAAAAATTGTGAAGGGTACATTGGCAATCACTACTTTCAAATTGAATTTATTGCATGCAAATTTCCCTATATTAGAATTGCAACTGACTGATAGCAACTGCCCTACTAAAGTAATGATTTAACTATTTAATCATCCATACTACTTACAACTGGGTATTACTTTAAAATTTTATGGCATTTGTGTATGCCGGAGTGATTTCAGAATATAAAGAACACATTTTGATTATCAGAGTTTCATTTGCGGGATTTATTTCAGCGTTGGGAACTCTTGAGTGCTTCCCTGCTTTTTAACCCCCATTAAGTCTTTAGCTTAAGTGCTTTGAAGACCATATTTAGATTGGATGTCATGGCTGTATTAAAGTTGTGGGCGTCTAGAGGTTTATACTATTTTTCCAGGGTTTCTGCAGCTCTTCCACAGAAGTTAAGCACTTAAATTGGAAAGTCCCAATGGAAATTCGCCCACAACTAGCATTAGATTAACTGATTTATAGTTACTCAGTCTATCCTTCACTTCTACAAGATTGTTACATCAGCTCCTCCTTTGACTTTCAACAGCATGGGGTGCAAGCCAGCAGGACATGGTGATGTGCATGCCTTTTCAGAATCATGTACTTTGCTGCAAAGAAAGATGAGATTAAAAGAGGAAGATGAGAGAATTTTTAAAGTTATTTAAATTTTTTAAAACTTCAACAATAGTTCAAATCTGAAGGAACAAAACTCCACATTTGTATGTTAGTTCTCCGTACCAGAGAAGCTGTATGACCGTAATCAAGATTTATCATGGTGTAAAATTTCACTTACACTGTAATGGACAAACCCAAACATTTTCTGGAGAGTATAGTGGGTATCTAGTGAGTGAGAACCCAACTTCACATATCCTCTGTGTTTTGGGGCTGAGTCAATTGGCTAGATAAAGATATAGCAAAGCTTCCAGAGGAGCAGGAAACTCAGACAGCAAATTCCTGATTTCTGTGTTTAACTGTGCGTGTGCAGCCACTGGAAGTTACTGCCTAATTTGCCAAGTCCTGTTCAAAGAAAAGTTACTTCATATTCCTCCATAGTTATTAATGTTTTAACTCCCCAGTTCTGATTTTGAATGTTTTGTGCATTCACAAGCATACTACTTAATTCTAATTCCAATTTTTTTTCAGACTACTTAACTTGATTCTTTTTTCTGGACTGTTCAATTAGCTTTTTGCTATCCCTTGTTTCTTCTATTACAGTTTTTATCTCAACTTCATAGCCCATTTTATTCTTTCTGCTTTGATTATATTTTCTCGCTGCTTATTTCAAAAATTTTAATAATCGAGCTCTCTGTCTTATTTCACTCCAACAGATGGTTTAAATCCTCCTGCTTTGCTTTACTTATCCTCTCATTGGTACTTTTTCAGATCAGCTGAAATGTACCATCCTTGCCACCCCACCCCCCCCACCAACCACACACACACACACACACACACACACACGTACTTTGCTGCAAAGATGAGATTAAAAGAGCAAGATGAGACACTTTTTAAAATTATTTCAATTTTTAAAATCTTCAACAATAATTCAAATCTGAAGGAACGAAACTCCACATTTGTATCAAAACAAAAACAGAAATACCTGGAAAAACTCAGCAGGTCTGGCAGCATCGGCGGAGAAGAAAAGAGTTGACGTTTCGAGTCCTCATGACCTTCAATAGAACTGAGTAATATTAGGAGAGGGGTGAAATATAAGCTGGTTTAAGGTGGGGGGGGGTGGGGGGAGAGAAGTAGGGGGGTGGGTAGTTGTAGGGACAAGTAAGCAGTGATAGGAGCAGATAATCAAAAGATGTCACAGACAAAGGAACAAAGGGGTGTTGAAGGTGGTGATATTATCTAAACGAATGTGCTAATTAAGAATGGATGGCAGGACACTCAAGGTACAGCTCTAGTTGGGGTGGGGTGGAAAGACTAACAGGGCATTAAAGGTATAGATTTAAAAATAATGGAAATAGGTGGGAAAAGAAAAATCTATATAAATTATTGGAAAAAACAAAAGGGAGGGGGAAGAAACGGAAAGGGGGTGGGGATGGAGGAGGGAGTTCAAGATCTAAAGTTGTTGAATTCAATATTCCTCCCAGAAGGCTGTAAAGTGCCTAGTCGGAAGATGAAGTGCTGTTCCTCCAGTTTGCGTTGGGCTTCACTGGAACAATGCAGTAAGCCAAGGACAGACATGTGGGCAAGAGAGCAGGGTGGAGTGTTAAAATGGCAAGCGACAGGGAGGTTTGGGTCTTTCTTGCGGACACACCGAAGGTGTTCTGCAAAGCGGTCGCCCAGTTTACGTTTGGTCTCTCCAATGTAGAGGAGACCGCATTGGGAGCAACGAATACAGTAGACTAAGTTAGGGGAAATGCAAGTGAAATGCTGCTTGACTTGAAAGGATTGTTTGGGCCCTTGGACGGTGAGGAGAGAGGAAGTGAAGGGGCAGGTGTTGCATCTTTTCCGTGGGCATGGGGAGGTGCCATAGGTGGGGGTTGAAGAGTAGGGGGTGATGGAGGAATGGACCAGGGTGTCCCGGAGGGAACGATCCCTACGGAGTGCTGCCAGACCTGCTGAGTTTTTCCAGGTAATTCTGTTTTTGTTTTGGATTTCCAGCATCCGCAGTTTTTTGTTTTTATCTCCACATTTGTATGTTGGCTTTCAGTGCCACAGAAGCTGTATGACAGTAAACAAGATTTATTACGGTGTAAAAATCCACTTACACTGTAATGGACAAGCCCAAACATTTTCTGAAGAGTATAGTATATCATCCTCACACATCCACTGTAGCTCGTCTGTGATGTCCATCATCTAACTGCACCTAGGTTGACCCCTCTTTCTGCTGAAGAGATCTATGTAGCTTTTCAGCTCTGATCAAAAGGCAGAAGTATTGACATTTTCTTTTTGGTTGTTACTTTCTAGAGTTCTTTTTGCTCTTGGAATTTTAAGCATACGTCTGAGCAACCACGTTTCCCTATAATACTAGCATTAATCTTTCTCCTGGCATTTAAGCAGCAAAAGTGGTCAACTTACCTGGACAAGGCGCAAGAAGGCTCCATACCAAACGTTTAGCTGAGGCTACTATACCCATGAGGGCATTGACCTTCCAGCATTATCTGGAGCTGAATGGGAAGAATGATGGTTCCAGTGACATATCTCCCATTCACGTCCCATTAATAAGTCCAGCCAGATGGTCATTCATCAACACGTTTCCAGAGTACTATGGAATTTGAAACAAGCAGATCAGCCATGATCTTATTGAAGTGGAGCAGGCTCGGGGGTGGGGGGATGCTGAATAGCCTATTTCGTATGTTCGTATGACCTGTTTTCTTCGGATTTAATTCATCATCATCAAGGTTTGCATCTGCTCTTCAAACTATATATCTGTATATACATGTGACTGAGAATGAAGTGAAGAACAAAAATACCATATCTGTCTTGTGGTACAAAATGTCACTGTCATGGTTACCCAAGAGCTAGCCATTTTTCAGAAGAGTAATTCAAACTGACCCAATATAAAAGAATGACAAAATAATAACAATCTACTATATAACCTGCACAATCTCTGAATGTTGGCTTTTACACAGGATCTGCATGCTAATGTATTGGCATGTTTGGTGCATAATGTTCCCTGATCTGTGTTTAACCCACTCTGCCAAGAACCCAAAGCAGCCAACACAGTGCATGAAGCACCGCTGACTGACTAGTTTATGCTGCTGTATTAGGAAAAAGTATGCATTCTCTTCTTGCTCGACGCAGTTGGATATTGTGGACTATGAAGAGTCTGCAGTGAAAGTTGGAGCTCCAGTTTGCCTTCAATGTCTGTTTAGCAATGTGGTGTGATAATTCCAGATTGACATCTATCATATCCTGAAATTACAATGAGTATATCCCTGGTAGGATGGATCTAATGTAGACATAAGGTCAGGTATTGGTTCTTTGCTGATGAAACGTCTAGAAAAAATAATCTCTTTTAAATCCTACCTGCTGACACTTAACGACAACAAAAGCCAAAATGGACACCACTCCTGACACCTGTATGAGCTCAGAAGCTTGGTAAGAGGGTTTATACAGAATTACAACAAAGAAACTTAGTAATATTCTGCTCAACCAGTCTGTGTTGGTGTTTGTGCTCCACATGAGCGGCAGTCCTAATTTCATTTGCCTGCTATGTTCCCATATACTCACTGTCCTTTTGAGGATTATATACATAGGATATATAGCAACAGAAATGGGGCATTTGGCCCAACCAGTCCATGCTGACTTGATGCTTGACTCGAGCCGCCTCTCATCTTTCCTCATCCGAAACTATTATCCCTCTGTTCCCTTCTTTTACTTGTCTAGGCTTGGACTTAAATGCATATATGTTATTTGCTTCAGCTATTCTCTGTGATAGCAAGTTCCACATTCCCACCGCTTTTTGGGTTAAAAAATTTGTTCTGAATTCCCTACCGGATTTCTTGATGACTATCTAATATTGATGATCTCTAGTTATGGTCTTCTGCACAATAAGAAACATTCTGTTTGTCTCCACTCTATCCAAACCTTTCATAATTTTAAAGACCTCTGTCAGGTTGACTCTGCCTTTTTTCAAGAGAAAAGGGACCCAACTTGTTTATCCTGTCCTACCCATGCATTTCTGGTGTAATCCTTGTAAATCTTCTCTACACTGTTTCCAGTGTCTGTATCCTCTTTATAATATGGTGACCAGAACTGCACACAGTAGTCTCTGTGGCCTAACAAAGGTTCCATACAGTTTTGGCATGACATAGAGTCATAGAGGTCTACAGCACAGAAAAAGGCCCTTCAGCCCATCGAATCTGCGCCAGTCAAACAAGTACCTAACTATTCTAATCCCATTTTCCAGCACTAGGCCCATAGCCTTGTATGCCATGGAATCGCAAGTGCACATCCAAATACTGCTTAAATGTTATGTGGGTTTCTACCTCTACCACCCTTTCAGGCAGTGAGTTCCAGATTCCCACACACTCTGGGTGAAAAAATTCTTCCTCTCATCCCCTCTAAACCTCCTGCCCCTTACCTTAAATCTATGCCCCCTGGCTATTGATCCCTCCATCAAGGGGAAAAGTTCCTTCCTATCTACCCTATCTATGCCCCTCATAATTTTATACACCTCAATCATGGCCCCCCTCAATCTCCTCTGCTCCAGGGAAAATAACCCCAGTCTATCCAATCTCTTCTCATAACTAAAACTCTCCAGCCCAGGCAACATTTCCTCTGCACTCTCTCTAGTGTAATCACATCCTTCCTATAATGCAGATTCCAGAACTGCGCACAATACTCTAGCTGTGGCCTAACCAGCGTTTTATACAGTTCCAGCATATCCTCCCTGCTCTTATATTCGATGCCTCGGCTAATAAAGGCAAATATCCCATATGCCTTCTTAACCACCTTATTTACCTGTCCCACTACCTTAATCCCTACCTTTCAATCCTAACTTTTTTTGTTCCTAGATGTTGTTTTCCTTTAGTAGGGATTCTATTATTTTTCTGCCATTAACATTAAGCTGACTGGTCTATAATTCCCTGGACATGTTCAGACCTGTTGCTCTACACCTACATGAACTGTAAGAAAAGTGCATTCCAGAGTTTCACAATCTTCTGTGTAAAAAAACTTCCACCTGCTCTTACATTTAATCCCATATCTATGTTCCTTCATTCTAGAATGCTTAACTAATGGGCTCAATTGTTTCTATCTATTCTGACCTACCCCTTCACGATTTTTTTTTAATACCAGTAGATGTAGTACACTTGAATTCCCAAAAGTCATTCGATAAGGTGCCACACAAAAGGTTAATGCACAAGACACCGCTCATGGAGTTGGGGTTGACATATTACCATGGATAGAGGATTGGTTAATGGACAGGAAGCGTTAATGGACAGAAAGCAGAGAGTAGGGTTAAATGGGGCATTTTCAAGCTGTGACTAGTGGAGTATCACAAGGATTAGTACTGGAGTATCAGCTATTTACAGTCTATATTAATGAGTTGGACAAAACGAGAGTAATGTATCTGGGATTGCTAGACAGTACAAAGCTAGGTGGGAATGCAAGCTGTGAGGAGGACACAGACTGCAAAGAGATATGTACAGGTTAAGTGAATGGGCAACAAGGTGGCAGATGGAGTATAATGTAGGAAAGTGTGAGGTTATTCACTTTGGTTTTAAGAATAGCAAAGCAGAATACTTTTTAAAAGGTGTGAAACTTGTAATTGTTGATGTTCAGAAAGACGTGGGTGTACTTGTACATGCTGTACCTGCATACTAACTTTGTGTACACAAAGCAATTAGGAAGGCAAATGGCATGTTTCCCTTTATTGTAAGGGGATTGGAGTATGAGAATGAAGATGTCTTGCTACGATTGTATGGGGCTTTGGTGAGATCATACCTGGAATACTGCCTGCAATATTGAACTCCATATTTAAGGAAGGATATATTTGGCATTAAAGGCAGCTCAATGGTGAAGGTTCACTAGATTGGTCCCTGGGATGAGAAGGTTGTGCTACGATGAGAGGCTGAGTAAATTGGATCCATATTCACTGAAGGGGCCTTACAGGACAGGCACTGAGGTTGTTTCTCCTAGCTGGAGAATCTAGAACTAGGGGAGTGGGTACATTTTCAGGATAAGGGGCCAATCATTTAGCACTTGGATGAGAAATTTCCTCACTCAAAAGGTTGTGAATTTTTGGAATTCTGTACCCCAGAGAGTTGTTGGATATGCCATCATTGAACATATTTAAGGCTGAGATAGATAGATTTTTGGTGTCTCAAGGCATCAAAATATAGGAGGAGTGGGCAAGGAAGTGGAATTGAAGCCCAAGATAAAACCATAGAAAAGTTACAGCACAGAAGGAAGCCATTTGGCCCATCTTGTCCATGCCAGCCCGAGGACACCCAGGTGCCCTTTCTAATCCCACCTTCCTGCACCTGGCCCATAGCCCTGCAGCTTACAGCACTTAAGGTGCAGATCCAGATACTTTTTAAAAGAGTTTAGAGTTTCTGCCTCTACCACTAACTTGGGCAGTGAATTCCAGACACCCACTACCCTCTGCGTAAAAAAAATTCTTCCTCATAACCCCCCTACACCCTCTGCCACTTACCTTGAATCTATGTCCCCTGGTTCTAGAATTCTCCACCAAGATAAACAATTTTATCCTGTCCACTCTATCTATTCCCTTCATAATTTTGTGCACCTCAATCAAGTCACCTCTCAGCCTTCTTTGTTCTAAAGAAAATAACCCCAACCTATCCAATCTCTCCTCGTAGCTACACTTTTCTAACCCTGGCAACATTCTTGTAAACCTCCTCTGCACTCTTTCCAGAGCTATTATGTCCTTCCTGTAATGTGGTGACCAGAACTGCACACAATAGTCCAGTTGTGGCCTCACCAGTGTTTTATACAATTCCAACATTATATCCTTCCTTTTATATTCTATACCTCTGTCAATGAAGGAGAGCATTTCGTATGCCGCCTTTACAACCTTGTCTACTTGAACTGCTGCCTTCAGGGACCTGTGTACTTGTACACCAAGATCTCTCACTTCATCTACCCCTCTTAGTGTATTCCCATTTATTTTGTAACCTCTGTAACTGTTTGACCTTCCTAAATGTATGACCTCACACTTCTCTATGTTAAAATCCATCTGCCACTTTACCGCCCACGCCACCAACCCATCTATATCGTTTTGGAGATTATGGCTGTCCTCTACACTATCCACTGCTCGCCCAATCTTTGTGTCATCTGCAAATTTCCCAATCGGAGGATATTAGTGAACCAGATGAGCTTTTATCACAATCCAGTATTTCCATGATCACCATTAATGAGACCAGCATTTCATTTCAGATTTATTAATTAAATTTGAATTCTCCCAGCTGCTGTGGGTGTTGAACTCATGTCTCCAGAGTCTGGAACTCTGGATTACTAGCCCAGTAAAATTATCACAATGCTTCCACCCCCTGAAGTACATGTATGTATGGGGACAGAAGAAGCAATTTTTAGTACAAAGCTCATACTTTGAAAGGCAAACTATAAATATTGTACATCAGCCATTTTAAATTAACAATTAGTAAAACCAAAGCAGATGCAAGCTTAATCTGTTTTTCAGTAGCTCAGTGCTACTCTGCGTTCTTCATTACTTCTTGAAGAAGTAACACAGTGATCACAGCTTAAACAGAGTGTACATTTTTATCATGTGCTGTAAAGTTCAGTGACTTTAGTCTCCTCTGGTCTTCAGTAATGGATGCAATAGTTTATTTGCTGATATCTGCTGTCATTATGAATGAGGCCATTGTTCAGCGTAATTTAGTAATTACTAAACGTTTTACTAGGTGATAATCAGTAGCTTGATAAGTAAAGAGAGCACCCTTCAAAGTCCCACCTCCTCCATTCCACCAGGGAGATTACAAATAAAGAAAAATATTGTCTTTTTGAGTTATTTATCAGCATAACTATTACAACTCTTAGAACAGCTTAGGTATACAGGAATACGGACCCAAAAAACATCTTGGAAAAGCAGCTGTAAATAGCCAAGTACATCCTTAAATTGGTGCATGAGTTCTTGATAGAAGTTTGCAGCTCACTATTTTTGGTATAACACAACCAACTTACTTTCTTTGCACTCTGCACGCAACGCAACTCAATCAGCCATGATCATATTGAATGATGGAGCCGGTTCGACGGACTGTATGGTTTTCTCCTGATTCTATTTCTTATGTTCTTCTATTCTACCAAGTCAATCAAGTACATACAAGGGATTGATCCTCAAATCACTGGATTCCTATAACTCCAAGATGGCTTGTATTTTTTTTAAAAATGAGCCCATTTTAAAATAGTTTGGGTGCATAATTTGTTCTGAAGTTAATAATTTGGGAAAAAATGCTATTTTTATGCTCACAGGCCCGCTTACCATGTGTACGTGTCAAGTACCTCTTCTTTTCATGGCTCGCAGTCTTTGTTGGCAGTTGGGTAGTGTATGTCCAGTACTCCACTCATACAGAATTGTGCCGGGCCCATGACTGCAAGAAAATAATTGTAAGTAGCAATATGTATGTTCTAGTTATTGATAGGGTATCTGCCGTTTTGTTGAAGTGCATTAAATGTATTAAATCTAAAAGATAAATTAATATTTTGTCTGTTATTATGGTTTTATCATTCTGTATTATTTCAAATGCTAAATGAGACTCCTCGCGGCATTATAATTAATATCTTGCTTATGAAATGTAAAGATGGTATGACACTAATATAAGATGGTATGGCAATAATATTTGAAAAGAACTTAGTGTGCATGTTGTGCAGTTGTTCTTTTTTTATCATCATTAAATTACAAACCAACTGAGCTCACGGAGACTTATATACCAAATTTATATCTTTATAATGTGTCTCCACTCTTCTAGTGTTAACTGCCACGTGGTTCCCGTCTGCTTTTCAGTTATTTGTTCATGTTTATTCATCACGATCCTCGTGTGAATCTGATACGTGTTCTTATTATAGATGTCTCGGGTCCTTGAAAATAGATGAGCCCCACACATACCCATATTGTAATATGAACAGAACATATGATACTTGGGACAGCAAAATTCATATGAAAATTGGATACAGATTATGCTTACTATCCTAAGTAAGATGCTGTGCTTCGCTTGGAATCAGTCCAAGTGCTGAAGAGACTTCTCTACTTTTGAGCATGGCTGCATCATGTTATTCCCGGAATCTGAAGATTCCTTTCCTGGCTTCCCAGTGTTTCTGCATAAAGACAATCTATTCGCTTGCAACAATGGCATAATGCAGAGCAGCTTTGAAATAGAACACTACCTCCATTTCTGCAAATAAACTATGAACTTTTCACTTTTGTGTAATTTGATTGTTATTGAAGCCTCTGTAACAGTTTAAATGTATTGCTGTGCTGTGTGGTCATACTGCTGAGCAGCAGGCTTGTCAAAAATGTTGTGGTAAATTCTTGTCATTCTGAGATCTTTATTTTCTTCCAAATAGCAACAGGCTCCAGGTTTCTGTTTCACCTCCAACAAATCCACATCAAACTCTCCAGCAAACGTGCAACTTCAGTGAAATATAAACAACTGTTGTTTAACTATATCGATCCAAAGCAGAACAATACAGACCACAACTTACTGTCACTATGGAGAAACTGAGAGTTTTCTAAGTCCTCAGCATTTTGAGAACACTTCCCCGTTGTTATGTAAATATAACCTTGAATAGTTCCTGTTTCCAGCTCCAGTATACTCTTATGTTATTTTCTCTTCTCGCTGGTTCACAACAGCTTGGTTGTCCTCGGAATTTGGACGTGTTTGCCAGCAATTCAGGTAGATTTGTTTTATCATTTTCTTGAAATTCACATTATTCTCTGGAATTATGTAGCAAAAATGTTGAATTAATTGGAAAACCTATTAGTAGATGAGAAAGTTTGCAATATTGTACATATTACTGCCGCTTTGCAATTTGCTAAATTGGTACACTGTTCTTATGTGCAGTAGAGTGTGCATTTATGTATGTCAATTAGATTATTAAAATGTGAGCAGAAGTAATGTCCCTGAATTTATTTTTTAACAGGAAGGATTGTATATTAATGCATATGTTCTTTCTCTATCCAAAGGTTAATCAGCATGATATCGTCACAGCTTGAGGACCATCTGGAGCAACAAGGAAGTACTGTCTGCTTGATATTTGGATTTGGGGTATAAATCAGCATGCATTTGCTGTGCACAATGGCATATTTTTTAGAATTTGCCAGCAAATGTCTGTGTATGTATCTAGCTGCACAACAGGGTAGCATCAACCAGGTATTATACAGGAGGCAGTGCTATCGAATGTAGCCTGCAGCAAGGATGAAGAGCCATGAATTGCACGTTGGGTGGTTTACCCACTGAAACGTCCTGCAGTCGTTGATGTCTCTTTAGGTGCCGAACCACACGATTCACCATGAGAGGAACTATCAGCTACAACTGCTCAAGCCTATTGAAAGTGGAGAATGCAAAGATGGTAGCACTGGATCACTCACAATGCCAACCCAGGAGATGGAAAGAGCCTAAGAAAGAGAATCATATCACCCTACTCTAAATTGCATGTCCATAGAAAGGGACCACATTCACAACAAACACTTCACGTATTTAGCACCATGTGTTCATTCACCCTACCCAAACTACGACTCACTATGCCAAAAGGGGAGCAATATTTATGCAATTATTCTCACATTTCCCACATATTACGTGGGAGGCGCTGCAATTGAAGGTAGCCTGCAGTAAAGAAGGAGAATAAGAAGTAGTCGGAGGCCTCCACTCAGCTTGCTGTTCAAGTGTAAAATGTGGGGAACTATAAGAAAGTTGTGGCAATTGGGACATAATGTTACAAGGAATTCAGAAACAAGGAATAGTGCACTTGAGAACAAGAAAATGTTGGTCAGTCACTAACCGTGTTGTTATTGGAACCCGGGACATCAGATCTCCAGCGTGTGGTATGAGGAAGGATGAGTAACTCTCTTTATTACCATCATTGGTGACCCAAACAAGGGCTATGCACCTCAGGGTGTATGTCAGTATTTTAAATCTATGCATCAGAGCCAACAGCCATATTACTGGGGCCCCAAGCGCTTAGCTTGTCCTATTGTCTCTTAAAGAGGGCAGATGTGCCCTGAATAGGGATGAGGAATAATTGAAGTTTAGACCATGGATTACGCTGCTTCCTAAACAGGATGCTTTCATGGGTCCTGAGGTGAGGGAGCAGTGGCTGTTATTGATTCCTTCCCTCCAAACGGCCTGTTTGCTATTTGTGAGATGTTTATTTGACTGGCTACTTACCCTGCTTGATTACATTGTAATAGCTAGAGGCCTGGAGATCCTCTGACTTGACCAGATTCAAGCTGATTTAGGGAATGGGAAAGTTCATGCCACAGAGATTGTGAGATCTTTGTGAGCAACTTACGTCAAGATCAGTGGCAAGCTCCATTATTTGTGGATACGTGGTCTTTGTGTTGAATTGTGCATGTGGAAAATGTTATTGAGCTGGACAATCACACATATACCCTACATATAAATTTGCACTGAATGTTGTGTTGGAATATGCCACTGTTGAACATATTGATTGTTATGCACAATGTATGTTAAGAAAGGTAAAAAATTGTTTCAGTTTCACTTAGGTTATGTTTATGAGCCTTGGTGCCTGAAAGTCTGGATAGACTGGTGACTAAAACGTTTCAGGTCTTTTGAGTTTGTTTATATATATACATTTATTGAGGCCTTACAACCCCTGAAGTAAAAGAGATGAGTGAAAAGAGATTGAAAGTTCAGTGATTCTGGAAAAAAAAAGTAGAAAAGCTTCACTGTTGCCTAGTGACAATGATCCAGGGACACAGACACAGAAAAAACAGGAGTTGAGAGACAGGTTGTTCAGAGTGTGTTTCAGAGAGGGAGAAGACAGGGATTGTAAGCTTTCTGATAAGAAAAACTGCAAGGCTAGTGGGACAATAGTTAACAGAATAATCAGTGATGGGACTCAGTAAAGTTTAGTGGCGGTGCTACTGGAAGACTGAGTTCATAGAATTTATTTGTTTGCTCTGCAGTTGAAGAAACAGAGGTTTAGAGTGCAGTTATGGGATGTCTCAGGGAGAGCTAAGAGTTGAGTGAGAAGCATCAAGTGAATGCTCCGGAATTCACTGAAAGAAAACTATTTGCAACTGTGCCAGTCCCAAGCGAGAATCCTTTGTGTCAAGCTAGTGGTAACTTTTCACTGGTTTATGTGTCTATAAAGATATTGCTGGGTTAAAGGAATAGTTGGAATTTGAATCATCTTTGTACTGCGATCCTTCAAACCTTTTTCTCTGGTGTAATATAGTTTCTTGTTTTAATAAATATTTCATTCTTTGTATTAAAAGTTCATCAGCAGATTCCTGTGGATTTGTTCAGTAACTTTCATGGTTTCTTTAATAAAAAAGCTAGGGATCTATCAAGCCAGGTTTCACTCTGGGACTTGTCCAGTATTAACAGCAACTGGGATTGTAACATTATTACTGTCTGAATGTTGCCATTTCCTGTTTTTCACTGTTTCAATAAAACATTTTAATGGCAGTTGTAATTTTCTCACTTTGTTAATCTTATTGAAGATTGGTGAATTTCTATCAAGGGACACTGCAGTACTGCTCAAAGGGGAGCCAGCCATACTATGTACATCAGGAATGAACAGTTTCTGGCCTAACAGACATGCCACGTAAAATTGATTATGGTCAGGGCGTAGACTAGAGTTGTGAGGAGGTCAGTTCAGCAGAGTTTTGCATTTTCAGTAAGAAAAGGCACCTGAAAATTAAATGTAGATATCCGCTTGCAAATCTATACAACAAAATCTGCTTTTCTAACTATGCAATTATGCACTTTTTTGCCTTTTGGAGGGTTTCAGTTGATGAAAGTAGAATTTGTGAGTATTAACAACCTAAAGTTGGCACATGACATGGAGCCTCGACCTGCAAATTGTAACAGTATATTGGATATCTTGTATCTCAGTTTGGGTTCTGCCAGAGCCACTCAGGTTCTGACCTGAGCCTTGGTTCAAACATGGACAAAAGAGCTAAACCCCATAGGTGAGAGTGGCTGCCCTTGACATCAAGGTAGCCTTTAACCAAGTGTGGCATCAAGGCACCCTAGCAAAACTGGAGTCAATGGGAATCGGGAAAACTCTCTGCTGGTTGGAGTCATACCTAGCACAAAGGAAGATGGTTGTGGTTTTTGAGGGTCACTCATCTCAGTTCCAGGACATCACCACAGGAGTTCCTCAGGGTAGTGTCCTCAGCCCAACCACTTTCAACTGCTTCTTCAATGATCTTCCTTCTATTATAGGTCAGAAGTGGGGATGTTCGCTGATGATTGCGCACTGTTCGCCATTCGCGACTCCTCAGGTACTGAAGTCATCCATGCCCAGGTCTTACTGTATTTCAACAACATCCAGGCTTGGGCTGACAAGTGGCAAGTAACATTTGTGCCACACAAGTGCCAGGCAATTACCATCCCCAACAAGACACAATCTAACCATCGACCCTTCGATGGCATTACCATCCCCCATTATCAACATCCTTGGGGTTACCATTGACCAGAAACTGAACTGGACTAGCCACATAAATACTGTGGCTACAAAAGCAGGTCAGAGGCTTGGAATCCTGCAGCGAGTAACTCACCACCTGACTCCCCAAAGCCTGTCCACCATATACAAAGTCAGGAGTGTGATGGAATACTCTCCACTTACCTAGAAGAGTACAGCTCCAACAACACTCGAAACTTGACATCATCCAGGACAAAGCAGCCCGCTTGATCGGCACCTCATCCACAAACGTTCTCTCCCTCTAGCACTGACATACAGTGGCAGCAGTGTGTGCCATCTACGAGATGCACTGCAGGAACTCACCAAGCCTCCTTAAACAGCACCTTCCAAACCCACTACCATCTAGAAAGACAAGGGCAGCAGACACGTGGGAACACCACTGCCTGGAAATTTCGCCCCCCCAAGCTACTCGCCATCCTAACTTGGAAATACATTGCTGTTCCTTCATGTCGCTGGATCAAAGTCTTGGAACTCCTTTCCTAACAGCATCGTGGGTGTACCTACACCACATGGACTGCAGCGGTTCAAGAAGGCAGCTCATCACCACCTCAAGGGCAATTAGGGATGGGCAATAGCCAGCGATGCCCACATCCCATGAATGAATAAAAAAACGAAAGTCATGGCAAAGTATTGGGGGCTTTTTGATGTGGCATCCCTGCACAAAAAGGGAAGAGATAAACCAAGTAACTATAGACCAGCCAAACACTGGCCGGATGGTAAGCTTCTAGAGACCTTAACACAGGATAAAATTAATACTGGAAAGAGATTCTGGGTTAATTAAGGACTGTCGGTGTGGATTTGTAAAAAGAAAATTGTATCTGGCAAATCTGAATTTCAGTCTTGAGATAGTGAGATGTATATGGATGTACAAGCAAGGCCACATTATTGTTTATGACTTGTAGTAAACCATACACATCTACACTGGCATTTTGCTAGATAGCTTCTGGTTTCTTCTTTGAACTATAACATGCAACAAGCAACAGTTATGGACAAATAAAAAATGAACAAGCTTTTGATAAAATGGAAGCACCTGGAGATATCTTGTACACACCATTGTACAAAGTATCTCCAAGTGATTCCATTTTGTCAAAAGTTTGTTCATTCGCACACTTACACCTTAATTATTCTGCAGGATAGGTCAGTAGTTGACAATTGGTTTTAGAAGCTGCATATGCTGTGAGTTTGCAGCATTTCCATGTTAGTTAATTGGCATCTCTGTGCTATTCGTCTACACAGCACTTGAATTAAACAGTGTTCCAATTGAATGTATAGTGTGCAACAATTTTCTAGCACATGTGCATTATAAACTTTTATTTACTATGCAACATAAATATCCCAAAAGAAGCACTTTGCAGGATACTAACCCTTCCAATTTTAAGAATCTCTAGGATCCATTCTGTGATGCAGTTACTGAATTATGAATTCTGTTTATTACACTAGATATTTGAAAGAAGTCAGTTTTCCTTTTTAAAACTAGTTATACTTCAGGCTAACTTACTATGTGACTCTTTAAAACTGATTGCAGCATACTTTGAACAAAGTGCGGGCATGAGAAATTTCTGCCCTTTGGTGGATTTCTGACATTTTGCATTTATGAATTTCACCATTTTAAAATGTTTCCAAACTTGGGGGCAGTGGGATAGTCCCACTGGTCTGGGGAAAAAGAAAAGCACAACTGTCAGTCACAGAGTGGGAACTGACTGCAAAGTTGTGATTGGAGGAGCAATGAGGGCAGGAGAGACGGAGCTGCTGCTCCTCCAATTGTACATTCTAACTCTCCCACACTCACTGCTCCATCTCCTCCAATCACATCTAGCAGATCAGACCTGCAGAAGTACACTTCATGTTGGCAACTGAGAGACAGAATCTGTGATTGGTCAGGAGTAGCAAGGGCAGGCAGGATGGACCTGTTGGCGGTCGAGGTAAGTCATCATAGATTGCAGAACTAGGAAAGTTTGTTGTTCACCAACTGGATTCTGCAGCAGTAATTTGCGTCAACACTCCACTCAGCTTATCAAATAAAGATAAAGTACTTGACAAACATGAACTAGCATGGAACAATTTGCAGGAATCTATCAAGATAGACATCAATGTGAAAGGGGCTTGAGAAATGGTTTGAAAGTGCGCATTTGTTGAGAAGAAGCACTGCATTTAGCGTATGGGATTCATATCACCACACTCAAAATGCATGTAAGAAGCTCTGCAAACCCTTTGATTTCCATGTTTAAAGTCTTGTACATGATCTCTTTAGTGACTTCCAGTGGTTAATAGACTTCTGTGGGTTCTTTGCCAGATTTCCATGTGTCTTGGGGTGATGTATAACATGCCAGAATGCAACGTAAGCGCATCTTGAATGTCAGTGTTTGATGTCACTATGCGTACACTGTGCATGCTGGATGATTACACCCTACATGCATTTCTGGATGAAACAGATAGGATTTTGTACATTGACCTATGTAAAGGCATCGACCATAAATGTCATATCAGCCAGAAATCTAATGCGGAGATCTTTCAGGTGAAAAAGTACGACACTAAAAGAATATGATTCCAGAAGAAAAGCCGTGCAAAGCAAGAATCTCTCTAGAAGCTCTTTCACAGAAGAAAGTATATGCTAGTAATGCTACATTTCTATGCTAGTGTACTTCCTATGTTAAAGGAATATGTACTTCTCTTTCAAAGTAAAATGCCAATGGTTCACAAGCTGATTGAGCAAATCAACCTTGTCAAGAGGTTCTTGGCATGTTTTCTGGGTCCAGAGGTAATTAGTGGAGCCAAAACCAGCAAACAGTTCACAGAACTGGGTGAAAAGGAAGATAAAAATATCCTTCCCATGCAGGATATTTGTTGGTCAGACTGCAGAGAATATAATTTCAGAATAAAGATCTCACCTAGTCTTCAAAAAAAGTTTCAGCAAGAGGTAAAATGTGCATTCTCAGATACCGCTACATACATGCTGAAGAAGCTTCCCATTGATAAATTACTGATGTCCACATTGGACTGTCTTGCGTCAGTATGAGGAAGATGAAACCCTTTCCAACACATCTCTACCGTGTTCACTGGGGGGAATAACTTAAGAGCTTCAATCTGGAGGTCAGACACTTCCATACAAACAGCTGCCCCCTACAAAAAGGAAGGAAAGTTAGATTTATGGTGGAATAAAGTACACAAAGGGGCAAGTACAACACTCACTGCAAACTTGTATTTGCTTTGATGAGCTGTTTCCATAGCTGAAGATTCTTTCAGCACTATGGGTAACGTCATTGACTCGGGCTACCCAGATGAATGTTAGCACACACGATGCCATCCAAACTGAAAAAGAGGAACAGAGGAAAGGGCTAGAAATCATACAGCTGAAACTGGCCACAAAAAGCTCTGCCAAAGCAGTTATGATCGTTGTTGCTAGGAAAGCCTATGTTTTAGCTGTGCCTTCATCTGCTAAAGGGAAAATCAAACCAGTCAGTTAGCAGTGTTTGGAAAACTTTGACACGGATTTATGAATAAGTTTTCAAGGTCATGTTCACTTCATCCTGTATGTGCATGTACTAACTGCATTAAGTGTTGAAATACTGAGGTCACTTTCCACTTTGAATGGTCTTCACCTGAACCGTGCTGGGATCTGTAGAGAGGACTTTTAAAATAAATAGTGGGGGGAAGGGATCATGTGAGAGCTGATGTGGTAAATCAAAGGGAAACCACGAGGTAATAGAGCAAGTAGCAATGATAACCAGAGTGTGACCAGAAGGGACAGAGCATACAAACTTAAGACTGCACGAGCAGAAGGTGGCCAGGGATTGCAAAAATGGTAAAAAAGACAGAGTTAAAGGCTCTGTATCTGCATGCAGCATTAGGAACAAAATGGATTAATTGTTAGCACAGATATAAATAAATATATATGACCTGATAGTCCTGACAGAGACATAGTTGAAGGGTGACCAAGGCTGGGACCTGAATATTGAAGAGTTCATGACATTTAGGAAGCTCAGAAAAGGCGGCTCTCTCAATTAATATTAGCACAATAGAGAAGGCTGATCTAAGTACAGAAAAGTAGGATGTAGAAGCGGTTTGGGTAGAGATGAGAAATGATAAAATCAAGAAGTCATTTGTGGGAGTAGTGTACAGGCCCCCAAACAGCAACCATATGGTAGGACAGGGTATAAAGGACTAAATAATGGGAGCTTGTCAAAAAGGGAAGGCGATAATCATGGGGGATTATAATCTACAAAGAGACTGGAAAAATCAGATGGGCAAATGTAGCCTAGATGAGGAACTTGTTGAATCTTTTCGGGATAGTTTCTTACAACTCATTCTGGCATCAACCAGAGAGCAGGCTAGACTAGACCTGGTGTTGTGCAATGCAATAGGATTAATTTAAGATCTCCTCGTGAAGCTGCCCCTAGGTAGCAACCATCATAATAGGATTACATTTTACATTCAGTTTGAGGGAGAGAAGATTGGGTCTAAGACTAGTATTTTAAACTTAACTAAGAGCAATTATGAGGGCACGAAAGCAGAGCTAGCTAAAGTGAATTGGCGAATTAGGTTAAGGGATAGGTCAATAGAGATGCACTGGCCGACATTTAAGGGGATATTTCAGAATACACAGAATAGATACGTTCCAGTGAGAAAATTTTGAACGGCAGGGTCCACCATCCGTGGTTAACTTAAAAAGTTAAGGATAGTATCAAACTTAAAGAAAAAGCATATAATTGTGTAAGATGGTGGCAGGTCAGAAGATTGGGCAGAATATAAAAAACAGCAAAGAATGACTAAAATATCGATAAGGAAGGAAAAATTAAAGCATGAGAGAAAGGTAGCTAGAAATATAAAGACAGGTGTTAAGAGTTTCTATAGATATTTAAAAAAGAAAAGAATGAACAAAATGAGCATTGGTCCTATAGAAAGTGAGTCTGGGAAATTAATAATGGGCGATAAGCCGATGGCAGATGAATTGAACCAGTATTTTGCATTGGTCTTCACTATGGAGGATACAAGTAATATCCCAGGAATAGCTGTAAATCAAGAAATGGAAGGGCAGGAGGAACTTAAGAAAATTACAATCACTGGGGAAGTGATACTGAGGAAATTGTTGGAGCTGTGGGCTGACAAGTCTCCAGGACCTGATGGACTTCATCCTAGGATCTTAAAAGAAGTGGCTGGTGAAATAATTGATGCAACTGATGCATTGGTTCTAATTTTCTAAAATACCCTAGATTCAGGGAAGGTTCCATTAGATTGAAACATAGCTAATGTAATTCCTTTATTCAAAAAGGGAGGGAGACAGAAACAGGAAACTACAGGCCAGTTAGCTTAACATCTGTCGTAAAGAAAGTTATTATTAAAGACATTATAGCAGGGCACTTGGGAAAAATTCAAGATAATTAGGCAGAGTCAACATAGGCCCATAACTTCTGTGCTCCCCAGTGTCGGATTTGGGGGGGTACCCCAAAGATGCGCTGAGGAGTCCCTCTGGCAAGAGTCCAGGTTTGCACGGCAATTGCCCAGAAGTGCTAGCTCCCTCTGGACAATTGCGCTGCGCTGGGAACCATCCGAAAATGTGATTTAAATCGCAAACTTCGGATGGTTCCGCTGGAGTTATTTCAATTGTTACCCGGAAAAGTTTAGAAGAATTAAAACCTCTTGTAACTTCTGGGTAACTATTGTAAAGGCCCAGACCCGACCCCATGGAAGTCCCCGACCCCCTGCCCGCCCAACCTCGGAACCCTCGACCCACCCCCTCCTGATGTCTGACTCCCCCTCCTGATGTCTGACTCCCCCCCCCCCCACCCCACCCGATGTCTGTCTGTCTGACCCACCCACACCCCACCCCTTCCGGATATCTGAACACCCACCCCCATGAATGTCCGGCCAGCTGCACCTCCTCCCGATGTCCGACCCATCCCCACCCGACCTCCAAACACCCCAACCCCACCCCACCCCCCACCCAAATCCTTTTTACTTACCTTAGGAACTTACCTGCTCCTTGGCCTGTCAATTTCAATGGGACCTCTTAACTGACCTGCTTTACAGCAGCTAGTGCCTCTTAAAAAAAGGGGCTTGTCCTCTTTCAATTCGACTCTGCTGGACTTGGAGATAGCTGCGCTGCCTGGATCTTGCCCAGTCTGAGTTGGAAGATCGGGCGAGATAGGCACGGAAGGAATTTGGTGTGCGTAACGGGCATGGAGTGGCAATCCGACGCTGATTGCCACTCCGAGGAAGTTACAGCCCAAGGGTTTGTGAAAGGATAATCATGTTTAACCAATTAGAATGTTTTAGAATGAAAATTGGTGTCTCAGTGGGGAGCTGCAATCTTAGAAGACCCAGCATAAATTGTTTCTCAATATTCACACCAAACTCTAGGAATTCACACTGCACTCGCTTCAGACAGTGAAGATTGAATTTACACTTTGAATAGACTGACATCAAGTATAGTAAAACCATAAGAGCTGGATCAGTTCCTAATTCAGCTAGTGTGAAATGGATGATGAAGTGGACTTAACTGACTGTTTCTCATTGTATTTATCAAGGTTTCAGTTCAGTGGTTTTCAGCCTTGGTTCAGTGGTAGCATTGTGGTCAGAAAGTCAGGGTTCAAGTCCAACTCCAAAGACTTGGGCACAAAATCTAGGCTAACACTCTGGGACAGTTCTGAGGGAGTATGTAGAAGATCTCACGGCGCCATTCTGAAAAGTAGAAAGTAGTGGGAGTTCTCCCCAGGCCAATATTTAAACAATATTATTAAAACTGATTTGTCAGTCATTCATCACATTGCTCTTTTGTGGGACCTTGCTGTGTGCAAATTGCCAAATTTCACTGCATTAGGACAGTGTCTTCATTGATTCTAAACCACTTTAAGACATCCTGAATATAAATGCTTTTCTCTCTTAACATCGTCATTCAGTAATAGATGTGTCCCTTGGTAAAACGATTTTATGGCTTTGTTTCTTTAAAAGGTAATGCACAGATTTTCTTGGTGCCTTCTTGTTAGCAAGCTAGTTGGGGGTAAATTTGAGAGAGGAATTGTTGCCCCATTACCTTTCCAACCTGAAAAGGGATTACTTTATTGATCATAAGTGGCAAAGAAGCATAAGAATATACAATACATTTCAGGTGAACTCTTCAAGAAAAACCAAGCTAAATACAATAAGTTGACAGGGAAAGTAAAGAGGAAAGTAAGACTGACAAAGAGAGAATATTACAATAGAATGACAGTTAACATGAAAGGGAACCCAAAAATCCTAGGGCAGAATTTTACCCTTGGCGGGGGTGCAGGGCGGGGGCAGCCGGGAAGCCGACCGCCGCCCACGGTTGGCAGCGCACTGTGATTTTACGCGGGCAGGCCAACTAAGGCCCGCCCAGTATGAGACGCGGCCTTTGAATGAGCGCGAAGGGGCAGGCGGGAGCTTAATGTCCGCCGGGTCCAATGGCGACCCGGCGGCCCCTGGAAGGCTGCCACAGAAGGACGCAGAAGTCCTTTGCGTGGATATCGTAGCGGGTGGACACAGCAGGCGGGAGGGCAGGTTGGCCCTACGTTTCTCAGATGAGTGTCTCGCTGCCCTCCTGGAGGAGGTGGTAGCCAGGAGAGAAACACTTGTCCCCAGGGACGGGAGGAGGAGGCCCCACCACCTCAACAAAAAAGCCTGGGAGGAGGTGGCATCCAGGATCAGGAGCCATGACATGGTGATATGCACATGGGTCCAGTGCTGGAAGCGCTTTAACATTTTCCTGCAATTGGGAAGGGTGAGTACCGTGTTGGCATAAGTCACTTTGCTGAACAGGTAAGAGCTGCCCACCAGCCCCCCGTGGACCTCAGAGGTGTTACAGTGTGAGTGGCACATGTCAATGAGGCAGGATCTAGCCAAGGGGGTGAGCCCTGGCTGCTTGGACTGAGTGGGCTGAGCTCTGTGAGGTGTTCCTCAAGTGGGATTGGCCAAACTGCAATGGTGCTGCAGGCAGAGGGTACACTAATCAATGCTCCTCTATTCTTCCAGGAGAAAACATCCCATAACAATGCTGAGAGGTCGCAGTCTGGTGGGGGAACCCCCCATACCTCCTCATCCTCAGTAGATACGAGCAGGAGGCCCTGGAGCTGGAGAGGCACCATGCAACTCGGTCAAGCGACCGCAGTGAGGTTGGGGTGCCAGAGGGAGGTAAGAGTGCAGTGCACTGAGCTGAGAATGTGATTTTTTGCAACCTTTCCAGTGTAGTCATTATATTGATGTGAGCTTCAAACCTGGAATGCTCATTGATAATGGAAAGACGAGGCCACCGTGATACAGATCTCTATCTCATCAGGGTGCCAGGCATGCACACTGACAGTCTAATGGCTTAAACTATTGACATTTCCTTTTCCTCCCTTTTAGGCCCACCAGCAGCCCTTCGTTGTGAGGACCTTGAAGGCCCACCCTTGAACCCTGAGAACCAGCATGCTGAGCATGCACCAGCATCACACCCTCTCTGTCAAGCAAGCACCAGCACCTTGGTGCGCATAAGATCGGCGTCTGGTTTCTCGGTGCACATTGGTGAGGGCACTTCAAACTCGCTTGGGGTGCAGACGGAGGCAGAGAGTGCCCAGGGCGCCGGCAGTCCTTCAACACCCGGGGACCAGGACAATGCTCAGTCGATGGCTGATGATGAGCTTCTAGAGTCGTCCATGAGGCAGCAGCTGCTGGATGTCCAGCAGGATGTGCTGGAGGATCTGGCGGAGATACTTGAGGAATGCGTGCCATGGTGCCCTTTGTGGAGGAGTCCATACGGAGCATAAGCACTGCATTGACCCTCATGGCCGTGCACAATGCCTCCTCCATGGAGAGAGTGGCGACTGTCACAGAGAGGCTCCTCCAGGGACTCAGTCAGGGGATTCCAGGGCTGCGCTCGGACCTGCAAGCCTTCACACCGGCAATGACCTCTGCTGGTCAGTGTCAGTGTGGGAGATGGATTGGACACCCAGTATCCCAGTTAGGCACACATCCATCAATGGTGAGCAGGGAGATCCAGAGCAACCTAACGGCACACGAGCTGCCTATCATCTCTGCGGGCTCCTCTCAGGGCGCTCTGGATGACGGCAGCAGCTCCTCCGCTCCTGTGCCAGTGACTGTGGCATCTGATGAGGCTGCAGCGACTGGGGAGATGGCAGCCATGGCACTGGCCGCTCCCTCCCAGGCGGGGCCAGCACAGCCTCCACAGGCCAGAGGAAGCCCACCAAGGTCATCAAGGCCAACAAGACAGCAGAGTGAGCAGGCTGTCTCCAATGCCATTGCCTTCGAGGGGAGAGCACTTAAACATATCACTCGCAAGCGAAAACTTAAAAGCACCTTAAACACAACACAGCCTGATCACGGGTGATATTTGTTTACCCCATTTTTCTGGGTTTTTTTTATTGGTGTGATGTAAAACACCGGTCAATGTTTGTCAGTCAGCAGTAAATGAAAGAGTTTTTTTTGCACCTGGCCTCCGGATGCTTCATTTGCTCTGTAGGTGCAGGGCAAGCCATGATGTTATGATGGATGTGTGACTCCTTACACTATGTGCCAGTGCAATAAAGTTTATGTTGTTGACCAAGGAACTGGTCCTGTCAGGGATCGAATATGGAGCCTGCAGCCTTGGCATGTGTTGTTTGTTCTTATTTGGTAGGCTAGCTGAAGGAGCGTCTATGCCCTCAGCGTTCTCCTGAGCATGCTCTTCCTCAGACTCACAGGACTCATCGCCTGTTGCCTGTACAGCTGTGTCAAGATCTTCTTCCTCCACTGCCGTCCCCCTTTCCAGTGCCAGATTGTGGAAAGCACTGCATGCAACCACTATCAGTGACACACGATCTGGGGGGTATTGCAGTGCGTCCCCTGAATGGTCCAGGCATCGGAAGCGCATCCTGAGAAGACCGATGGTTCTCTTTACCACCGCCCTTGTGGAGGCATGGCTCCTGTTGTACTGCTGCTCGGCCTCTGTTCTTGGGTGGCAGAGAGGTGTCATGAGCCACCTTTTGAGCGGATAGCCCTTGTCACCCAGCAGCCATCCATCCAGTGAGGCTGGAGCACTGAAGAGCCTCGGCACCTGGGAGTGTCTCAGCATGTAAGCATCATGGGAGCTGCCAGGGTACCTTGCACAGACTTGCAGAATCTGCACGTTCATGGAGTGGAATCCCTTCCTTTTGACGAAGGCTCCAGGCTCACCTGGCGCCTTGATGGTCACGTGTGCAGTCGATGGTACCCTGGATACGGGGGAACCCAGCAATCACTGCAAAGCTTCTGCCTCGCTCTGCCTGGCTGGCCACGTTAATACGGCAATAAATGAAAGTCAGTGCATGCCTGAACAGAGCTTCTGAAACCAATTTGATGCAACTGTGGACCGCTGAGTGGGAGACTCCACACAGATCCCCCACTGAGCCCTGGAAAGAGCCGGAGGCATAGAAGTTGAGGGGCACTGTAACCTTCAGAGCCACTGGCATGGGTTGTCCACCAACACAGTCAGAGCTGATCTCGGGGCTGATCCTCTGACAGATGGAGGTTACCGTCTCCCTTGAGAGACGGAGCCTCCTTTGGCATTGCACCTCAGACATATTGAGGTAGCCGCATCTCCGCCTGTGGACCCTGGCAGCAGGATAGTGGCGTCTTCTGCGGCCCCTTCCGCCTTGGCCTCCCTGTTGGCTGTCATGAAGCTATTAATGTATATAATATTATTGGAAATTATTTTTTATAAATAGAGATTTAGTCTGTGGGTGTGTCTTAATTGGATTAAAGCCAGCTAGTCTGGGCGCTTTGACGTATAGTAGTTTTGAGATGTGGAGAAGTAGAGGTACATTTGCATTTTGTTGAATAGAGCATTCAAGAAGGGGAGTGAAATCTGGCACCTAGCTAGTAGAGACCTAGCAATGTTTATATCACTATTAAAATTGGTACTATGAAAGGGGTTTTATTGATAGAAGAGGTGGAGTTCAAAGGGGCTGGTGATACAATGAGAATTTACATTCAATGAGATGTGCTGGGTATAACAAACAGTAGTTTTGTGTGTGCAGAGCAGAGGAATGTAACATCAAAGCATGTAGGCCCACAACTGTGTCTGAAAAGGAATCAAAGTGAAAGGAACCTCATTTTGAATTCATAAGGTGAAAGTGCTTTGCCTGTTGTCTGCTTAAAGTCTATGGGTTGTTGTTGACTTAATGGAGGTTAGTTTGGGAACTTGTTAGAAGTTATGATAGTAATAATTTGTAGCCATGTGTATATATTTAACTTGTGTAAATTAATAAGTGTCTCATGTAGTTTGATATAAAACCTCTCAAGAACTGGTGGTCTGATTCCTGAATTTAGAGCTGCATCTCAAACATACCACTTAAAAATATAGATTATGACAGTTGTTTAAAGTTTCCCTCTGGGATTTTAAATAACTCAGCTTTACCAACAGCTGTGTCATAACAATTGGGGGCTCTAGCGGGATAAAAATGTTTCTAATTTCTTGATTGGTTTGGAATTGGTGAATCTTAAGGTTACAAGTACGAGAAGCACTTGAATTGAGGAATTGGTGAGGTATTTTAGAAGTGGTGAGAATGCAAGATGGCTTTGGAAATTGCTAAGATGTGTCTGGGAGTAGAAGAGATAATTCTGATTGGGTTGGAAAGAATAACCAAGAGTAAGTTAACAGAGTTTGCAGATAAGTTAAAATTGGGGTTACCTGAGGGTGCTAGGAATTCTGATATAATTAAAAGTATAGCACAGCTTCTACAGTTGGAAGTGAAACCTGACACTAGTGAGTCACACGGGAGGTAATGAGACTTCAGTTACAAATGAAGACGCTTAATTTGAACAAGCAAAGGAACTGATAAAACTTGAATCAGAAGCAAAGGACAGAGAAATGGCTTTTAAAAGGGAATTAGAAATTGTGAAGATAGAGAAAGAGGAAAGAGAAAAAGAGAGAGAAGGAATTCCAACTGAAAATGTTGGCAGTTAAAAAAGAGACAAGAGTGGATGAGGAAGGACTAATCTCCAGAGTAGAACCCATTGGGAAGATGTTTAAATTTGTTCAAGCTCTTCCAAAGTTTGAGGAAAAAGATATTGAAGCATTCTTTATTTCATTTGAGAAGCTAGCTAAACAGATGAAATAGTCAGGAAAACTGGATGTTATTATTACAGTCTTAAGTTGTTAGGTAGGGCGTATGAGGTATATGCTTCACTATCAGAAGAAATGTCGGTGAATTATGATGTGGTGAAAAAGGCTATTTTGAGTGCCTATGAGTTGGTTCCTGAAGTATACAGGCAGAAATTTAGGAATATGAGAAAACAGCCTGGGCAAACTTATACTAAGTTTGAAAGAGTAAAACAAAGTAATTTTGACCGGTGGATACGGGTGTTAAAAATAGAAACAACCTATGCAGCCCTTAGGGAAGTAATTCTTTTGGAAGAATTTAAAGAGTCAATCCCTTCAGTAGTGATAACTCATGTGGAGGAACAGAAGGTTGATTCTGTAAGACAAGCAGCAGAGATAGCTGATGATTATGAGTTAGTTCATAGAGCTAAACCTTTTTTCCGTCACCCTTTCAAATTGGAAAAGGATAAAAAGTGGGAAGGTGAATGGAAGGTAGGTAGTCAGGGAAGAGAAGGAGTAGCTGAAAGTTCCCAGGAAGTGTTTTTCTCATAATAAAAAGGAAGGTGCTGAAGATAGAAGTGACATTCAAAAATTGAGATGTTTTCATTGTAATAAAGTAGGGCACACAAAGTTAGTGTTGGAGATTGCAGGAAAAATCTTGGAATTGTTGGGGTACAGAAAAGCTCTGGAAGTAAAAGTACTATTGGTTCTGAGGTTCAGGCACAGGAGAAACCAGTGGTTTGTGGTACAGGTAAACAGGGAGAATCAGTGATAGGTGAAGAAGAGGGAATGTGTTTACTCAAGAGAATTCTGAGGAGCAGGTTGCAGAAATGTTTAAAGACTTTGTATGTGAAGGGAAAGTCTTTCTATGTGTACAGGGTGAAGTAGGTAACGATCTTAAAATTTTAAGAGATACAGGGGCTAGTCAATCCTTAATGTTGTGGAATAGTGAGATTTGTTGTTCAAAGGGAGTGTTACAGGAACAGGTAATAATAAGTGGGGTTCATGGAGATGCTAAATCTGTTCTGTTGTGGAAGGTAAAGTTAAAGAACAAATGGAAGACAGATGAAGTTATAGTTGGAGTGGTGGAAAAATTGCCCATTGCAGGGGTTCAATTTATTCTGGGTAATGATACAGCTGGATCAGAAATGTGGGTGATGCTTATGGTAGTTGAGCAGCCTGTAGAAGTGTTTTCAACAGAGGTGTTACAGAAGGAACATCCTGGTTTGTTTCTTGATTGTGTTGTAATGAGATCAAAGGCTCATAGGGAAGAACTAGAAAAACGAGACAGGCAAGCAGTTCAAAGGCAAGAAGAAGGTGTCGAAATCCAATTAGCTGGCACTGTGTTCGATAACAATGTTCAGGAGGACAGAATACAGGAACATTCAGCTGACATGTTTAACTGAAAGAGGTTCGTGGAGTTACAGAAAAATGATTTGCAATTAAAACAGTTATATCAGAAAGCTTATTCAGAAACAGAAGTAAAATGTATTCCAGTATGTTATTATCTTCGAGGAGATATTTTAATGAGAAAGTGGCGGTCGGATTATGTCTCAGCAAATGAAAGCTGGAGGGAGGTGCGTCAGACTGTTATCCCATTAGGGTATAGAAATGAGTTTCTGAGGATTGCTCATGAAATTCCAATGGGGAACATTTAGGAATTAGGAAAACACAGGAAAAGATACAGAGGTTTTTTTTTTGGCCAGGATTGCATAGGGATTTAGTCAAATTCTGTAGAACCTGTTATACATATCAAATAACAGGAAAACCACAAGCAGTGATTAAGCCGGCGCCTTTAATCCTGATACCAGCATTTGAAGAACCTTTTACCAGGGTCATGATTGATTGTGTAGGACCCCTCCCTAACACTAAAAGTGGAACTCAGTATTTATTGACAATAATGGATGTGTCTACCAGGTTTCCTGAAGCGATACCTTTAAGAAATATTACAACTAAGAAGATTGTGGGAGAGTTAATTAAATTTTTTAAAGATATGGTTTACCTAAAGAAATACATTCAGATCAGGCGTTAAATTTCATGTCGCAGCTGTTTAAGGAAGTAATGAACAGTTTGGGGATAAAATAGCTTAAGTCAACAACTTATCATCCGGAGTCACAAGGAGCTTTGGAAAGATGGCATCAAACTTTAAAAACTATGATGAGAGCATACTGTCAGGATAATGCACAGGATTGGGATACAGAAATTCCATTTTTGTTATTTGCTATTAGAGACGCTCCTAATGCATCAACTGGTTTTAACCCTTTTGAACTAGTTTATGGTCTTGAGGTAAGGGGACCACTGAAATTTATTCATGAGAAATTGGTGGGTCAAAATTCAGAAACTATTCTTCTGATTACGTATTAAATTTCAGGGAAAGATTGAACAGAGCATGTGAGTTGGCTAGGGAACACTTAAAGGTATCAGAGCAAGTGATGAAAGTGAAAGCAGATAAGAAAGCAAAAACTCGCATTTTTTGTTTCTGGAGAGAAAGTACTAGTTTTGTTACCAGTACTTGGTGATTCAATAAATGCAAGATTTAGTGGGCCTTACAGGATTGAAAAGAAATTGAGTGAAGTAAATTATTTAATAAATACTCCAGATAGAAGAAAGAAATAAAGGGTGTGTCATGTAAATATGCTTAAAAAGTACTTTGACAGGGAAGAGGAACAAAAAGAGGTATTAGTGATGGGGGATGATGAGAAAGAGGTAGAAGTACAGGATTCTGGAATTGATTTTCCTCTAATCAAATTGGATAATGAGGGGGTGCTTGAAAATTCAAACGAAATATTGAGTTACCTTCCAAGCAAGTGTCAAAATGATTTGGAAAGGCTATTGCAGTCACACAAACCTATATGTGGAAATAAGTTTGGAAAGACACATTTAGCTTTACATGATGTCTCAGTACAAATTTCAGCTTCAATAAGGCAACATCCTTGTTAAATCCGGCAAAGTTATCACAAGTACAAAAAGAAATTGATTTTATGCTTCAAAATGACATCATTGAGTCTAGTTGCAGCAGTTGAAGTTCGTCCATTGTACTGGTACCAAAACTGGATGCAACACACAGACTGTGTGTGGACTATTGAAAGGTGAATGCGGTGACAAAAGTGGATTCATATCCCATACCACAGTTGAAAAATTGTCCCACTTTCTCAATCCAATCAAAATTAATCAAAAAGATTAACTTGCTAAAAGGATATTGGCA
Organism: Cetorhinus maximus; assembly: GCF_964194155.1. Lineage (NCBI taxonomy): Eukaryota > Metazoa > Chordata > Chondrichthyes > Lamniformes > Cetorhinidae > Cetorhinus > Cetorhinus maximus. The sequence continues at coordinate 18,783,926 of NC_135895.1, read as the reverse complement.
GGCACCATTGTCGGAGATAACAGCTTTTGTCACACCAAGTGGACTATATCAGTTTAAATAACTCAGCTTTACCAACAGCTGTGTCATAATACTGGTCCTGTCATAATATTGGCCCTGCGCCCCTTGTGCCTGCGCCTCTCCTTCCACAGGTTGCTCCCCTGGAAGCTGAATAGGGACACCTGGCCTCCTCCCCCTTCTTCCTCCAGCAGAGACCGCAATCCGCATTACCAGGGTAAGGGAAGGCTGTCCTATACCTGGAAGGCCCCACACGGTGTGAATCCTCCAGGGGCCTGGAAGACAACGCTGAGTCCTGAACTGAAGCCTCTAAATGCTCTGAATGCAGCGCTGAAGTAAAATGAAGCTGTTCTGTTCACAGAAGCAAGCAGCAGCAAATGATATCCAAAACTACTCACCTTGTCAAGCCCACTGACCCCTCTTATCCTGCCCATGGATGAGGTTTTGCAAATTGTGGCCTGCCCACCTGCCCATTTTGCCCATGCAATGGCCTGAAAATCGCACGGGCTACATAAACTCTGAGACAGTTGGTCTCTCAAGGGCCTTAACTGGCCACTTAACTAATGGGCACGCCTCCATTTTCATTGCATACCGACCTAGTGAAATATCGCGAATGCGCGTTGACGTCGGGACACTCGTCTGACGTCAACGTACTTTATTTCGCTTATGGGCATGTCAGGCACACGACCGCATGTCAAGGATAAAATTATTCCCCTAGTAATTACAGGTCAGTCAGTTTAACATCAGTAGTGTGTAAGACTTTAGAAACAATAATTGGGAAAAAAATCAACAGGCACTTGCAGGTGATGCTTGACTAACCTAATTGAATTGTTTTGATGAAGGAACAGGGAAGATTGATGAAGGAAATGCAATGGATGTTGTATGTATGGATTTTAAGAAAGCCTTTGATAAAGGACCACATAAAAGGCTGGTTAACAAAATTGTGGCTCATGGAATAGGCAGCTCTGTCAGTTTGGATGAAAAAATTTTAAGGACAAAAAGCAGTAAATCATGGTATATGGTTGTTTTTCAGACTGGAAGATGGTAGACAGTAGTGTTGCCCAAGGTTCAGTGCTAGTTGCACTGCTTTTTAAATGACTTGGATATTGAAATATGGAGTAAAATTTAAAAATTTGTCGATGATACCAAACTTGGAGGAATGGCAAACAGCAAGGTGATATAACTAGACTGCAACAGGACATAAGCTAGCTAGCAGAATGGGCAAACAAGTGGCAGATTAAATTTAGTACAGAGAAGTGTGAAGTGATGCATTTTGCAGAAGAGATAGGGAGAAGCAATATGGACTTAATGGCATAGTTCTGAAGAGTGACCTGAGGTTTCATGTGCATAGATCTTTGAAGGTGGCAGGACATATTAATAGCAGGACATATTAATAGCATAATTAGCAAAATATGTGGGATCTTTGATTTCATAAAGAGAAGTATTGAGTACAAAAGCTAAACCTTCAAAAGCTCTGTGGTTAGGTCACAACTAGTGTATTGCATCCAGTTCTGGTCATCACACAGGATGTAAAGGTTCTTGAGAGGATGTGGTGGAGATTTACCAGAATGCATCCAGGCATGAGGAATTTTAGCTACAAGGTTAGGTTGGAGAAGCTGAATTTGTTCTACTTAGAGCAACAGAGTTTGAGGGGAGATTTTATAGAGGTGTACAAGGTGATTTTGACAGGTTTGGACAAGATGGATGAAGAAAAGCTGTTCCCATCAGCTGATTGTACAAGCACTCAGGGACACAGATTTAAGATTTTGGGCAGGAGATGCAAGGGGGGTGTGAGGAAGAACTTTTTTACACACCAAGTGGTAATGACCTGGAACTTGCTGCTGATGAGAGTGATGAAAATAGAAACTTCAAAAGGAAATTGGATAGGTACTTGAGGGAAATAAACTTGCAGAGATACATGGATAGAACAGGAGTATAAGTCTGACTGGATTCCTCTACAAAGAGCCAGCATTAACTCGATGGGCCAAATTTCCTTCTTTGGTGCCATTGTAAGAAATAGATGCAAGAGTAGACCATTGAGCCCATATTGACTTTATGAATTTGGAAAGGATTGATGTAGCAGTAGGAGATGAGGTTGAACCAATATGAACAAAACTGAGTAACAATAAGGGTTACAAATCATTAATTAGTAACAGCTATAGAACACCTGAACAATGTAAGCAGTGGAATTGTTTGAGTAGAAAAGAAGCATTATATAGTATATAGAACACTAATCATAGAGCAGAAGTGGGAAATATTTAAACAGCACATGGAAAGGGTACAATATGCCAGTAAGAGAACAATGAAGTGTGTCGAAGGCTTGGGGGAATCCATGGGTGAATAAGAAAATAACTTGCATTTATGTAGTGAGAATTGTATTGAGTACTTTTTGAAGTGTTGTTACTATATGTGGAAGAAATGACCAAATAAAATGTAAATTCGGGGGTAGTTGCAACTTTAAAAGGAGATGGATTTAATATTTGTTATGGCAGAAGATGAGGGTTAAAGAGACAGCAGTGGTACTGTTTGATTCATGGGAGATAGTGGAAAGAACATAATTTTCCCTAAAGTGGGGTTAAAAGCATGGTGAGAGGGGCGTGTTAAGAATTATACACAGAATGGGTTTGCTGGGGAGAATGACATTTTCCTGGTCTATTGTAAAAACCTATCTGATCCTTTTTAGGGAAAGAAATCTGCTATCCTTACCCAGCCTGGCCTGTTTATATGACTTTGGATCCAGAGCAATGTGTTTGATTCCTAACTGCTTCTGAAATAGCCTAGCAAGCCAAACAGTTGTACTAAACTGCTACAAAAAGTTATTGTGGGAGTATCTTTGCCGCAGGACAGCAGTGGTTCAAGAAGACTGTTCACCACCACTTTCTCAATTAGGGATAGGCAATTAATCCTGATCTTGCCAGCAGCTCCTACGTCGCATGAATGTTTTTTTAAAGCAAGTACAGATTTGCTTGTTTATCAAACCCAGGGTCCAGAATTAATTGCATGAAAGTTTAGATCATTTGAAGATGCTTAAAGTTCATAATGTCCTTTGTGCAATAATGTTTCTGAAAGGACCTTTACATTCTTCTGCTATTTCTCTTCTAGTGTGATAAATACAAGAAGGGAATTATTGATGGATCAGCATGTGGCAGCTTGTGTGATAAGGATACACTCTATTTTGGCAAGTGCCTCTCTAATAAACCTAATAATCAGGTAAGAACATTGCTTGGATTTTGTCTTCTAAATCATTAAAGTCTACACTGTGTGCTAATTTTTTTAATGTTCTAATGTTTTAAAGTAATATATTGAAAATAATATGTTTGGAGCAGTAAGATCATGCAAGTGAGCTGTGTTAGACAAACTTCCAAGCCTGCATGTGAAGACAACACTGATACTTGTCATCTAGAATACTTTTGGTGGAGTCTGTTTATTGCAGTGCTTACTTCTCCACTCTACACAATCTCCCCCCAGTGCTGGCTGACTTTTCTTTATATATGGGTCCAGTCCAACAAGAAAAGAAGCACTGTTGGACCTGATTCTCAGAAATTAGGTGGGCCAAGTAGATCGAGTGTCAGTGGGGGACATTTAGGAGACAGTGATCATTGTGTCATAAGGTTTAGGATGACGGTAGAAAAGGACAATGTGCAATCCAGAGTAAGAATAATTAACTGGGGGAAAGCCCACTTCAATGGGACAGGAACGGAGCTGGGCAGGATAGACTGGAATCAGAGGTTGGCAAGAAAAACTGTAGCTGTACAATAGGCTACCTCCAAAGAAGAAATGGTTCGGGCACAGTCGAAGTATATTCCCTCAAAAGGGAAAGGTAGGGCAAACAAATCCAGAGTTCCCTGGATGAAAATGGAGATAGAAAGTAAGATAAAGAAGAAAAAGTGTGCTTATGACAGGTGTCAGATAGAAAACACAATTGAGAACCAAGCTGAATACAGAAGGTTCAGAGGGGAGGTAAAAAAGCAAATAAGAGAAGCAAAGAGGGATTATGAGAAAAGACTAGCAGCCAGCATAAAGGGGAATCCTAAAGTCTTCTATCAGCACACAAGTAGTAAGAGGACGGTAAAAGGAGGAGTAGGGCCGATTAGGGACCAGAAAGAGGATTTACACATGGAGGCAAGGGGCATGGATATGATGTAAAATAAATACTTTGCATCTGTCTTTACCAAGAAAGCAGATGCTACTGAGGTCACGGTGACAAAGGAGGGAACTCTGTCATGCGAAGGGTTAAAAATTGAACTGTTGGTACTTAAAGTTGACAAGGCACCGGGGCTGGATGAGATACATCCAAGGATTTTGAAGGAAGTAAGAGTGGAAATTGCAGGGGCACTGGCCATAATCTTTCAGTCTTCCCTAGACTCAGGGGAGGTGCCAAAGGACTGGAGAATTGCAAACATTATGCCCTTGTTCAAAGAAGGTTGCAAGCATAAGCCCAGCCATTACAGACCAGTCTGCTTAACTTCAGTGGCGGGGAAGCTTCCAGAGACAATTATTCAGGATAGAACTAGTAGTTAAATAGAAAAAAGTGGGTTGATTAGGAAGAGCCAGCATGGATTTCTGAAGGGGAAATTATGTTTAACTAACTTGATGGAGTTTTTTGAAGAGGTAACGGAGAGGGTAGATGAGGGTAATGCTATTGATACGGTGTACATGGACTTTCAAAAGGCATTCGATACAGTGCTACACAACAGACTTGTGAGAAGAGTTATAGCTCATGGAATAAAAGGGACAGTAGCAACATGGATACAAAATTAGCTGAGCAATAGGAAACAGAGGATAATGGTCAATGGATATTTTTCAGGCTGGAGGAAAGTTTGTAGTGGAGTTCCCCAGGGGTCGGTATTGGGATCCTTGCTTTTCCTGATCACAGAATCACAGTGCAGAAGAGGCCCTTCGGCCCATCGAGTCTGCACCGACACGTGAGAAACACCTGACCTACCTATCTAATCCCATTGACCAGCACTTGGCCCATAGCCTTGAATGTTATGACGTGCCAAGTGCTCATCCAGGTACTTTTTAAAAGATGTGAGGCAACCCGCCTCCACCACCCTCCCAGGCAGTGCATTCCAGACCGTTACCACCCTCTGGGTAAAAAAGTTTTTCCTCACATCCCCCTAAACCTCCTGCCCCTCACCTTGAACTTATGCCCCCTTGTGACTGACCCTTCAACTAAGGGGAACAGCTGCTCCCTATCCACCCTGTCCATGCCCCTCATAATCTTGTACACCTCGATCAGGTGATATATATTAATGATCTTGATTTTGGTGTACAGGGGACAATTTCAAAGTTTGCGGATAATATGAACCTTGGAAGCATTGTAAACTGAGAGGAGGACAGTATAGAACTTCAAAAGGACATAGAAAAGTTGGTGGAGTGGGCAGATAGGTGGCAGATTAAGTTCAACGCGGAGAAGTGTGAGGTGATGCATTTTGGTAGGAAGAACAAGGAGAGGCAATATAAAGTAAGGGGTACAATTCTTCAGGGTGTGCAGGAGCAGAGGGACCTGGGTGTATATGCGCATAGATCATTGAAGGTGGCAGGACAGGTGGAGAGAGCAGTTAATAAAACATATAGTATGCTCAGCTTTATTAATAAGGGCATAGAGTACAAGAGCAAGGAGATTATGATAAACTAATCTCAGCTGGAGTATTGTGTACAGTTCTGGGCGCCACACTATAGGAAGGATGTGAATGGATTGGAGAGAGTTGAGAAGAGGTTTACAAGAATGGTTCCAGGGATGAGAAACTTGAGACATGAAGATAAATTGGAGAGGTTGGGACTGTTCTCCTTGGAGAGGAGAAGGCAAAGAAGAGATTTGGTAGATTTGGTTCAAAATCATGAGGGGCTGGATAGAGTAGATAAGACAAAAACTGTTCCTGCCCATAAAAGAATCGAGAACAAGAGGGCACAGATTTAAAATGATTTGCAAAAGAAGCAAATGTGATGTGAGAAAATCTCACAGTGAATGGTTCAAGTCTGGAATGCACTGCCTGGAAGTGTGGTGGAGGCAGGTTTGATCGAGGCATTCACGAGGGCATTATTTGATAATTTAAGTAGAAACAATGTGCAGGGTTACGGGGAAAAGGCAGGAGAATGACACTAAATCATAGTGCTCATTTGGAGAGCTGGTGCAGACATGATGGGCCGAATGGCCTACTTTTGCACTGTAACAATTCTGTGATATACAGATCTGAGTATAATTAATCCATACCCAACACCTGTTCACATCATTACCTTAAACTACTAGTATTTAACATCCATCAACAGAGCCTGTTAGATACTAACAAGCTGCATTGCTAATTATCGTGTTTTGTGGAGGGTGGTGGTTTCTGTTTCACTATGGTTGTGAAGAATTGTCCTGCATGAAGTTGTTTTTATACTTTCTGGTCTGTCTTTTTCTTTACTGATATATACATTTCTGGCAACAGTTTACATACACAACAAAATTAAATTTTAAAAATCCAGTGCTTTTGCTATAACTTTTCAACTATCATGGTCATGCATGATTGCACCTATTGAACTTGAATTTTCAACTGCTAATGATTACCTGTACAGTATTGCACAAACACCAACTTGACAACTCTAAGATATGGAATTTGGATGTAATCAAAATGAAATATTTACACCTTGTTAATCTGCCATTAAAACTGTCCTTTTTAATTCCTGTGTTTGTTTACAAACTTAAACCAATTGTCAATATTGTTTTCCCTTTCTACTCATACTATTTGGGACTTACAAGTTATTCAAGAAGATCAGATCTTTGAATAATTATTATCTAGAAACGTAATCTTTACCTACCATTATAATCCACACTTTGCTCTTCTATCACCCTGATAACCAAAGGGCAGTTGGTTGAAGATTGTGTCTGTGTTGGCAAAACTACTTCGCCACACAACACAGCTGCTGCCTTGTCAGACCATACAGTAAGTCCTCACTTTAAGTTGTAGTTGCATTCCTGAAAATCACGACTCTAAGTGAAACGTCTTTAAGTAAATCACACTTTCCGATTAAAACCAATGCAAAAGCTGTAGTTAGGTTCTGTAGGATATTCCTCATCAGGAAATATACATTGAAAAACTATACCCTGTAAGTTGAAATACTTTACATTTATTAAATTCTTATATTTGTAAATAAAACAACTTTTATATTAATATACATTTAAAGGTATAAAAGAAAAACGTAACTTTGCACTTAAAGTGCTTCCTGCTTGCAACCGATCCTGCTTCCCGAACCTCCCACTCCCTGACCCTCCTGGTCACTTCGGCCTCTCCCGCTCCCCGAACCACCCTCTCACTGTTTCCCTCTCCTGAACCTGCATTCCTGTTCAAGATCCGGATCCAATCCAAAGCTGGAGCTCTGGGTTTGTGAAAGTCTGGGTTCCGATGGTGCAGAAGTGCTAAGCTGGGGTTGTCATAATCAATGTTTTTTTTAAATGCTCTGGCTCACTGCTTCCCTTTCCTGAACCCTCGCTATGAGCAAGCGCTTTGGACAGAGGCGACAAGGCAGGAGGAGCAGCTTCCACAGTCATTTTTAAAAAATATACATGGATGATTATGGGCGCCTCTGCAACATCTTGACCTGGACTTTCACAACCCTGGAGCTCTGGCTTCAAATTGGATCTCAATCTTGAACAGGAGCACAGATTCAGGCGAGAGAAGCAGTGAGAAGGCAAGCCAAGCAGGCAAGAGGCTGCAGGCTGGAGATCTGGGTCAGTGAGAGGCAGGTCCAAAATGGCATCGATAGGGTCACGCGCCTCTACATCAGAGCAGCAGGAAATCACATTAAAATGAATCTCGTGACGCTAAACCAAATTACAGGCCCCGTTAATTTGCCAATGTTGAAGAAAAAAAATTAAATGAGGCAACGTTAAACAGGGACTTCTTGTACTAAGATATCAGGGTTGGAAGTGTGCCACAGCACCATCTGGTGGCCTTCTGGCTCAATTCCTCTGTCTGAACAGAGGTGTGAGTTGGATGTTGAGAGATTGAAGCTCTGCAAAAGTTTGCAGATTGAAGAGAATCAAGAATCAGAGCTACGTAGAGGAAAGGGATTTTTCAGAAAGCAGTGTTTTTAAAACACTTGTTCTCTTTCGTGGCTTTCCACTACTTTCTTCTCCAAGAGAATGGACTGAAAATCTGTCAGACATGTATATTCATTCCTGCATGAGTAAATGGTTGAGATTGGGTACTTCACAAGTGTAAACCTGTGACCAACGCAATCTCTTTCCATATCTCTCCACGTTAAAAATATTGATCAACCTGTGACATTTTTTTGTTTCTAATTCAGAGCTCCTGTTTTCTGTCTATTCCTTTCATGTCTGCTGTTGGGGATTTTTTTCTTTTCATTGATTCAGTACTTCATGCCCACCCTGTTTTGCAGCCTCACAGTTTTGATTTGTTTAATGACATTTGATTATAGACTTTTGCTTTTTAAACCCACTTGCCTCCCTGCGGAGTCCGTGCACATGTAGTAAATGATATCCAAGTTCGTATAAGGTCCCCTCATTTCTCTTTTGTTGTTTTCTCATGGTCCACCAGTGTGTTCTTGCTTCGTGTTGATTTGGCAGTTTTTCTTTTTTTTTTGAAACCATCATTTGATTTTTTTTTCAGGAAAGTTAAAAATATGGCAAGGACTAAAGTTTGTACAATGACTTGTTAACTTTTGTTGGTACAGGTATCCCCCATTTAAAGCACATTCAAATAGTACGTTTTCATTTTTGCATGGCTTGTAAATAATGTAAAAAAATAAACCAAATAGCACTGCTTCCATTTTCGTTTTACTGCAGTTACTGTGCATGCACCAAGAACCACATGATAATTGTTCAAGCTCAGTCTGTTAATTTAAACACACCACCATTTCATTCACTGCTACCCTCTCCTAAGCTCCCTTGGACTCTCCTGCTTGCTGATACCCTTGCCCAAATCCCATGTTTCCTCCACTGCCCCACTCGCCACTTCTCCACCTGCCCCTCTTGGCCTCCCTGTCCCGACCCACTTGTTGCTTCCTGCTAAGGGGTCAGGAGAGGGAAGCGGCAAGCGGGAGTGAGGGAATCCGGAGAAGTAAGCGGAGAGCGGGAGTGAGTGAGGGTATCAGGAGAGGGTAGCGGTGAAGGGGAGGCAGTGAAGGGGTCAGGAGAGGGAAGTGGTAAGCAGGAGAGAGTGAGGAGGTCAGGACAAGGAAGCAGCGAACGGGAGGGAGTCAGGTGGTCAGGACAAGGAAGTGGCGAGTGGCAGGGAATGGGGGGGATCAGGAGAAGAATGCGGCGAGCAGGAGGGTGAGGAGGTTGGGAGAGGGTAGCGGCGAGCGGAATGGAGCAGGGAGGTCGGGGGGAAGGAAGTAGAGAAGGGGCAGGAACGAGAAGGGTGGCAAGCTGGAGGTGGGAAGCAGAAGGCGAGAGGCAAGTAGAAAGAGTAGTAAGTTAGTTGGAGTAGTAAGTATTTTTGGGCCAGTTAGCTTCATGGCAGCCAATAGGTTTTGTTCCTTATGGGGAAATGATTTTCGTTTAGCACACCGATTTTTTTTTAGGAACGCATTAGGAATGCTAAATGAGGAATAGATGTATTCTGAATGTTAATCTGATGCCATGATAAAAATTCAATAGATCAAAAATATGGCGAACAGTGACAATTGCTTTACACATTGCACATTTCAAGACAAGATGATGGTCGTTCAACATAGTCATACTGACTATGTTGAGGAAGTTCACAAGTTATGATCTGATCAAGTCTATCCTCTACAATGTTCCTGCACATTTTTAAGTGATTGGCAACAGAGGTCAAGAACAAGTTGCAATGTCCCCTTTGCCTGGGAGGAGAAAGGAGTTTTAATAATGTCCAACTTGAGTCGTGTGATGTATGATTTCCATTGAAGCTATTTGAAAAATTTTTAAAGAAAGGAAATCAAGAATTGTATGATATAATCAATGTTTTCTTATCAGTTCAATGCTTAAATATTCAATAATTAAGCCACCTATAATTTTGAATGAAAAATAAGTTATAAATGTTTTTCCAACATTCTTAAAAAGCTTCATTAAATTTGAGAAACTTTTTAATTTTGAAATATTCTTTGAACAGCTTTTACTTCCCTTCTATTTCATAAATGGCATTTTATTACTTTCAAGGTGTACAGGGGAGTGTGGGATGAATCACAGGTAGTCTTAAAATGCAAACTTGAAGAACCTTTCCACTTTGATTTGGATTCTAACCTGGAGCCAAGGAAGGAAATGGTGTTATTTGACAAACCAACAAAAGGGACTTCCTTGGAGGAATTTCGAGAAATGGTTTACAATCTTTTAAAGGTAAGCTTTGTATACATGTTCAAAATTAGCACAAATTTTACCTTGAGAACAGATTATATAATTGTCTTTTCCTCAGGCAAAGCTTGGTGATCAGACAAACCTTCAAAAGCTCCTCAAGTTGGTTGTCACCGTAGCAGATGGGAATAAAGATGGTCATGTCTCCCTCGCAGAAGCAAAATCTACATGGGCATTGCTGCAGCTTAATGAGTTTCTGATTACAGTAATTCTGCAGGATAAGGAGCATACACCAAAACTACTTGGATTCTGTGGAGATCTTTATGTAACAGAAAAAGTCCATTACAATTACCTGTATGGACTCACTATTCCTTGGGTTTTGGAGTTCTTCATTCCTTCTGGTCTGAGACGTAGTATGGATCAGTGGTTTACTCCCTCCTGGCCCAGAAAAGCTAAGATCTCAATAGGACTCTTAGAATTTGTTGAGGATGTCTTTCATGGAACATTTGGTAACTTCCTTATGTGTGACATGAGTGCAAATAACATTGGCTACAATGCTAAACATGATTTAAAAATGATAGATATGAGAAAAGTTGTACCAGAAGTTAGTTTCAAACAGCTAATTGGAGGCCGTCATTGTGAGACTGATGTGGATTGTGTCTATGGCACAGACTGTAGGACAACATGTCATCAAAGCAAAAAGCAGTGCACCATGGAATTGGATCAGCCAAACCTGACCAAAGTCTGCACATTGCTGAAAGACTACCTTTTAAATGGTGCTCCTTCTGATGTAAGAGAAGAACTGGAAAAGCAGCTTTACTCTTGTATAGCTCTTCGAGGAGTAGCAAGCCAAATGGAGATGGAGCACTCCTTGATATTAAATAACCTAAAGACATTACTGTGGAAGAAAATTTCTCATACAAAAGATTCCTAAACTCTAATGGAACAGGAAAAATTTTCATGTGAATTGAACAGCATTAGAAAAGTTTTTTTTTTGGTAAACGGTTCTAATTGGTTCAATTTGACCATGTAGCACAGAACAGCATCATTCACACACAATCTTTCCCTGTTTCTTACTGTTAAACAAAAAAACTAAAACCACTAGAGATTTTGTTTTTCATTTTGTGGTTATAAATGTTGCTGCTTTTCTTTTAATGGATTTAAAAAAAAACACTTAACCAGCATGAAAAGTTTTTAATGTCTTTTTTAACTATTGTTTGTAGCATGACTATTTATTTGCAGAAGAAAATGCCGGTTAATATTGACACTTCTCTTAGCTTAAATAAAATTACATATTAAGATGGTAAACTGGAAAAAAAAAATCTGTAAATCAGAAAGAGATTGCTTTTACTTCTATTTTAGAATAGAAAAATTTTTTGAAATGCATTAGAATTGCAACTATGTAATTAGATTGTAAAATCTGTTTTACAAAAAATTGTAATTGAGCACTTTATAATCCTAGCCAATGGGTAAATGAAATGAATAAGTGTACAGTATTTAAAAATGCCAGGTCAGTTTTTACACCTATAAATGGCCATTAAAATTCTTTCTGGTTGTTTGTCCAAAAGGTATTTGATAAGGTACCACATAAAAGGTTACTGTACAAGAGTCCATGGTGTTGAGGTAATATATTAGTCTTGATAAAGGATTGGCTAACCAACAGAAAATGGAGATTCAGGATATATAGGTCATTTTCAGGTTGACAAACTGTAACTAGTGACGTGCCACTGGAATCAGTGCTGGGACCTCAACTATAATTTATATAAATGTCTTTGATGTAAGGACAGAGTGTAATGTAGGCAAATTTGCTGATGATGCAAAGATAGGTGGGAAAGCAAGTTGTGAGGAAGATACCAAGACTCTGTCAAGGGATATAGATAGGTTAAGTGAGTAAAAATTTGGCAGATGGAGTATAATGTGGGCAAATTTGAAGTTATCCATTTTGGTAGGAAGAATAAAAAAGTGCTATTTAAATGGAAAGAGATAACAGAACGCAGCAGAAAAGAGAGATCTCGATGTTCTTGCACATGGAGCACAAAAAGTCAGTATGCAGGTACAGCTAGTAATTAAGAAGGCAAGTAGAATGTTGGCCTTTATTACAAAGGGCATAGAGTATAAAAGTAGGGAAGACTTGCTGCAACTATACAAGGTGTTGGTGAGATCAAGGGGTCATCTTATGAGAAAAGGTTGAGCAAATTGAGGCCATACTCATTGGGGTCTAGAAGAATGAGAGGTGATCTTATTGAAACATATAAGATTCTGAGGGAGCTTGACTACTTGAATCCAAGTAGTTTAGATGCTGAGAGGATGTTTTCCCTCATGGGGGAATCTAGAACAAAGGGGCATGGTTTCAAAACAAGGGGTATCCCATTTGAGACTGAGATTAGAAAGAATTTCTCTCGGAGGATGTTGAATCTTTGGAATTCTCTACCCCAGAGAGCTGTGGAGGCCAAGTCATTGAATATACTCAAGGCTGAGGTGGACCGATTCTTGAACTTAAGAAAAGTCCTTCAGGGTTTTAGGAAAAAAAGCAGGAAAGTGAAGCTTAGGCCAAGACCAGATCAGCCATGATCTTATTGAATGGCGGAGTAGACTTGAGGGGTTGTAAGCCTACTGCTCCTATTTCTTAGGTTCTTAAAAGCTAATCTTTGGGATTCTTTACCCCAGAAGGTTGTGGATGCTCCATTATTGAATATATTTAAGGCTGGAGACAGATTTTTGGTCTCAGGGAATCCAGATATGGGGAGTGATTGGAAAAATGGATTTGAGGCAGAAGATCAGCCATGATCACATTGAATGGCGGAACAGGCTCCAGGTGCCGTATGGTTTACTACTCTTATTTATGTTTTTAATGTTCTATTTGTCATGATCACATTGCTGTTTGTGGGAGCTTGCCGTGTCCTACATTATTGTAGTGACTACACTTCCAAACTACTCCATTCACAAAGCACTTTAGGACCTTCTGAGATCAGGAAAGATACTTTATAAAAGCGAGTCTTTTTTTCTATCTCCCTTTTATCCTGTTTCCCTTCAAGTCAGTGAATGATACTAAGGTGATGTTACTTTTCGCTAAAGTATTTTTTGTGTGTGCTTTTATTTCGGATGGTGAATGGCAGCAGTCTACCTAACCAGACACTTCTATTGGAGACATTGGGTAGAAAGTGAGAAATAGGGATTTTCGTTTTATCCCACGCTAGACTTAGCACCTCAAAATTCTGCCTCAGTTGAGGTCATTAGCCAATTAACCCTAATCAGGTTATCAAGCCTAGGATCTTCCTGGTCAGGATGATTTACTTCAACATCAGTTGAGAGTTGATACTCATTCAGTTCTTGCTAACTGTTGGGTTATATTTTAAAAGTTGTAGGTGTCTAATCCCAAATAAAAGAGCATCACCACTACTTGTCTAGATGCTCCACCACTTGACAGTCCCTACTGCCTGGTCTGTCCACACTGGTATGTTTTCATGGTCCACCCCACTGACTTAGCTCGCTTTTTGTGATTTTCATTGCTGTGACTGCCACAATCATTATCACCATCTCTGTGATCTCCACCACTTTGCTCTTGACTCAGTACCATAGCTTCCATGATATTTTCTAACTCCACCACTGCATTCTTCACCTCCTGTGAAGTAGGCATTTCTTCTGATATTGATTGCAGCATTTTTAATTTTCCACAGCTGAATGATTGGTAGATATTGCTCCTTTTATTTGTCTAACTCAACCAACAAGGGATTAATCTTTCCAATCATCCAGGCCTAGGAAACTCAAAAAAAGTTGAAGCCAACAGTTGAAGAAACAAAAGTACACAAACAGAAAACAGCCAGCTTGGGGCTTTATGGGTTGGATAATGGGAGTTTCAGATGGGTTTCGCAGAAGGGAAAGTCCCTTGTCTTTCATTTCCAGTGAGTATGCCATCTATTGGAGACTCGTGCTCCAATATAGTTAAACAGGCAAGCTGTTCAATAGAAAGCACATTTCCTGGGCATGCTGTTGACACATCTGATATAATTAAGCCGATTCGATATATAAATCCACTATACACCATATTGCACATTTTTGCGTGCGTGTGTGTTATACTTATTAATAGAACTGATAACCATTTTATTACCAGTTTGCGCTTTCAACAAATTCTGTGGGGTAGTGTTTAGTTGACAAGCCTGTTTGGGAATATTAACCAGAAAACACTGGGTGATTGAACATAGCAGTGTAGAGATCTCGATGGGAACATTGATGTGGTAAACAAAAAATGTATTTTCTGTTTTGATTATAGGAAGCTGTCACTTCCATCATGAAACTTAAACGGAAAACACTCCAATACAATTACACAAGTCAGTTTGATGCAAGATTTTACATTCAGACTTTTTGGTCAGAATCTGTTTTCTTTTGTTTATGTGCAGATGTTATTTCAGATTTCAAGCATATAGAATTTTTTTGTCACTGTTAAATTATTTGTACGCCCCCGCCCCCCCACCCTGCCATGTAACAGTTGTATATTTCCTATGAGTGTATGTCTAGTTGTTTCCCCATTTTATTCCCAGAACCTCGCTTCCGCCATGGGCAGTTTTTATAGAGGATGGACAGGTGACGTGAGCTCAGGGCTCCTGTGGTACTGATGTGTAACAAGCAATTTTGATTGCACCTTACAAAGCAAAGCAACAAAATATTTACATATAAATAATGATCTGCTGTGCCATTGCACAATATTATTCTGAGGTCTAGAGGAGGGTTGTGATTTTTAACTGCTTTCCCATTGGAAATCCAGACAATTGTGTGTGGCTGAGGTCAATCAGAGCCAGTATATTTCAGGAAACAGGTTATAAGGAACCAGGATGAGATGCCTGGATTTCTTAATTTTTTAGGATTTTTCACGATTTATAACGATCAATAGCATTTGGATAATGTAGTTGACATTATTCCATTCAAGGTTGAGTATAACTGATAAAACAATGGATGAATTCATTCAACTGTTGAAAAATAATGGTCAGTTAAGGGTCTGCATACATTATGATACTGGTAACTTCCTGGAGTACTTTTCTGTATGTTATATAAACCAGAGGCTTTGTAGTTTTTAAAAGGCATGACACATTTGCATTAAACAGTGTGATTAGTTGGTATCTTGTGGCATTGATTATACTTCAAACAATGAACATCATTACTTCTTGCCCTGAATTTTATCTTCCAAGGTCGGGCATGCGTCCGACCCGAAAGTACTTAAAATTGCGTGAATAACGTCCCGATGTCTTCGCGCACATACAATATTGAGGCTGGCGGGCATGCGCAGGAGACTGAGCCGTGCCGACCGACAATTAAAGGGCCAATTAAGGCCATTGAAAAGCCTATTAACCAAGATTTTACGTTGCCCGCAGGATTTCGCGCTTGTTGCATGGGCAGACGGGCAGCACGTTTTTATCAAACTAACATCCAAGAGCAGGATAAAAGGTCCCCAGAGGACAAGCATTTTCATTTCCTTTTGTGATTTTGCTGCTGTCATATTTGAGTTTTGCCAGATTTCCTTTTGATTGCCCTAGCTTTCTAAGCTGGTTTACTTATAAATCTGTGCCAAAGTTCTAACAAAATAGATCAGTCTGTACAAACAATGGGGAACATTGTCATTTACAAAAGATATTGGCCTTGAAAATCCATGGCCGTTTAGCATACTGCCACTGTAATTATATTGCTGGGGGGGGCGCGGAGTGTTGAGTTTGAGGGTAGGAGCTCTCTGAACATCGGGACTCCCCATGACCCAAGCCTTCATCATGACCTAACGTACAGATACTGCAGTGAGGAGGTGACCCAACTGACCCAGCAGTAGATATGTGGAATATGACCACATCACTGCATAATTAAAAACACGTTTTTAAAAAGGATTCCCCTACAAAAGAGAACAACGCAGTTCATTTGCAGCACCCCCTCCCACATTTTGCTTCTCACCACAGCCACTAGCCCTAGCTGTAGCACCTCAGCCAGGCAGTCCAGAGCTGCTGTGATAGCAGGTAGACCAGATGCATCCTTGATGGAGCACTCTGAAGTTCAGTAGGTTATGGGTTCAAGTCCCCCTCCAGAGAGTTAAGCACGTGGGCTTGCAGTCCTGAGAGAGTGCTGCACTGTCTGTGGTACCTGTGTTCAGGTGAGATGTTAATCTGAAACCACATCTACCCTCTCAGATGGATGCAAGAGATCCAACATTGCTGTCTATGGGAGCTTGCTGTGCACAAATTGGCTGACTGGCACATTCTCCACACTACAGCAGTGACCACACTTCAGTTCATAGCTGAAAAGCTGCAGTATTAACACCAAATTCGTTTCCATGTTGTCAGACCTATCTGCTTTTCCACTGGAAGTTTAATTGAAGTTACCAAAATCCTGGTGAATACCTTTGGACCCAGTGCCTGACTTGTTCCCACCCCCGCCTGCACTGTCAGGCCACTGGAAGACGCAATTCACACTGGGTGGGCCTTAATTGGCCACCCAGTATGAAATCGTGTTGAGAACACAATCTCACCCGGGAGCGGATTCTATATCCACTTCCAGGCCTGCTCACTTCACGCATATGCCAAGCATGAAATTCAGGCCCTGGAGTCTCCCAAGGATCTATCCTTGGCCGTCTTTTATTTTTCATCTGCATACTGCCACCTTGCAACATCATCCAAAAACTCAAAATGTCAGGTTCCATATATACGCCAGCAATGCTTGGCTTTATCTCTTCTCTTCACCCCTCCACTATCTCCAATGTGTCACACTGCTTGTTCAAATCCAGTATTGGATGAGCAAAAATTTCTAATTAAAAATTGGGAAGACTGAAGCCATTGGCTTTGGTACCCATCACAAACTCAGTTGCCTCGTCCGAAGCTGAGCCAGACCATCTGTAATCCAGATGTTGTGTTTGTCACCAAGATGAGCTCCTCACCACATCCACTTCATCACATACCAAGGCTATTTCCATCTCCATAACACCTAACTCTGGCCATGTCTCAATTTATCTGTTGAAGTTCTCATCCATTGCCTTTGCTAACTCTAGACTTGACTATTCCAATGCTCTTTCAGCCAGCCAATTTTCCACCCAACTTAAATTTATGCTTATATAAAATTCTGCCTGTATCTTAATTCATACCAAGTTCCATCCACCCATCACCTCAGTGACCTGCAATGGGTCCTGATGCAACAGTGCATTAACTTTAACATTTCTCGTTTTCTAATCCCTCTATAGCCTCCTTCAGCCCTACAAGCCTTTGAAATGTCTGCACTGCTCTAATTCTGGCACATCACATACCCGATTTTAATTGCGCCACCGACTGATGCCTGCATTTTCAGCTGCCTTAGCCCAGCTCTGAATTCCCTACAAGCTTTTTAGCATCACAAGAGGATAGTACATTCACATATCTGCTTCCTTTGTGAAGATAGATTCAAAGTACTAATTTAATCCCTGTCCTTTGCTCCTACATGATTTCCATTTGGGTCCTTATTGGCCCAACGTTTTCCTTGGCTAACTGCTAACATTTTTTAACATTGCCTGCTCATCTTTTTTGGTAACCTTTCTTTGCCTTCCATATTTTTTCAGTTCCCTCCTGTATTTTCTATAATCTTTCTGGCTTTATAATTTGACATGTCAAGCCTCATTTTTGGTTTTAACATTTACTTCCTTTGTCATCCATGGTGCATTTACTTTGGATGTTCTCCCTTTTCCCTCCAATAGAATATGCTTAATTTGTACCTGAGCTATCTTTAATGCCCTCCAATGGCATGCCAGTTTTACGCTGCAATCACCTTTTTCACCCGCTAAATCTTTGAAGTTAGCTCTTCCCCAATTTTTTTCCTGGTTTTCTGGTCTCTTTCCATAATTACTCCAAACCAAATTATATCAGTCACTGTTAGCTAGATCTTGTATTGTAATGTACTTCACTTGCCTTACTTCATTTTCCAGAATCAGATCCAATACTGCTTCCTTGCATGTTGGGATGTTGGGCTGAAGACACTGATCTAAAAAATTCTCCTGTCTCTATCAGAAACTCCACTCTTTCTCTAACCCATAGCACTATGTTTTTTCCAGTCTCTGTTACAGTGCAAGTTGTTGAACTCATTGTATTTAAAGCAGGATGCATGTTCCAAGAAGAGGTTGTGTTAGTCACCTAAATTACCTTGGATCTGTTTGTTTTTTCTATGAGGGAATTATGCAATTTGAGAAATGTTTTAAGCTCTAGGTTTGAGAAACTGGTATTAAGTTGCTAGCTTTTTATTTTGCATTTAGAGCAAAAGCCAGCCACTTAGACAAAACATAGATTAGATGCAACATTAGCAGGTGTCTTATATCTTGTTTATGCAGGGTGAGAGAATATGCTGTCCTACAGTGGAAGTTGCATTACATGACACTATTACAGCTTATCTTCCTCAGCATTGTACAATCTTTTAACTGTCCCAATTTTTGTACTCCACTCTTGCTTTGGATTGTGGTGCCATCTTTTGGATGTTAAAACAAGACCTTGCCTGCTTGCTTAAGTGGATATAAAAGATCCCATATCACTTCAAAGAAAACTAGTTCTCAGTGGCCCTATTTCCCTCCCTTTAGCTCACCAACATGGGGACGAATTCCAGGAAGGCAAAATGCAAATTCAGACACAAGATTTAGGGATCCTCAAATGTGTGTAGATGTACTCCTAGCATTTAAATAACTAGGATCACAGCATAGTTGAAGTATTCGCTTGTAGGGTTATCTGAAGCGCTATTCTACCCCAGTGATCTTTATGCCCAAGTACAAATAAAAGAAAAATCTTCCTCCTGTTTATCAGCTGATAAAACAGCATTGACAGCAAGAAACCTACGGTCCACTATGCATGTGATCATAGTCTCATGCATGCATAGTCTCAGATGACATTAGAAAGCAGACAAAAGCCTCTTCGACCCAGCTGCAACTGAACAGGGGAAAGACATCACAGGCAAGTCAAATTACAGTGGAGTGCAAAGTTTCCTTTCCTTTCATATTTAACACTCAACACAAACAGAAGCACTTTTTCTTAAATTTATTTTGACAGTTTAGTATGAATCAGCAGTTATTACTTTTTTCAATGGCTGAAGGCAACCATTCAACTGTCGCCATTCTGTTCTTGTGCCCTGAGGAAGCTGGCCTTCTTTTGAGCAATACGATCCTTTCTCTGTTCCAATGACATCTTGGGACGGTTCCACCTACAAAATGAGCAAAATAGTTAAAATATTTGTCACTATAAAATGACACTTCTTTATGCAGAAAATGAAAATTCAGTGGATGACAATGCATTCAATTAACTCAATGACCTTCAGCCAACCAGTACCTGTAGCTTTACCAGTGGGTTCAAATGTATAGCACCAGGGGTGAACGGCCAAAGACAAAGTCAAAATTTTTAGTGACAAGTAATCGTGTAATTATTGCACTTATGATCTGTAGTGAAATGCAAATGCTTCTAGGCCACTTCAAATGGGGGTAATTATTAGACTTCAAGAGTCAAGTCTATAGACCAATGCATTGTATAAAATCACCAAAGTGACTTCGGCATTCAGTGCAGTTAGTGCAAGTAATACAGGATGAAATCTAACAACAGAACATGACCCTGCTGGATGATGTACATGCAAAGTGGAGCAAAGGATTACGGCAATGCTTCGCAAACTATTTTCCAACCTGACCCCACTTTAACTCACCACCATCTTTTCAAGAGCATTTAGAGGAGTGGGTAACAAAAGTTGTCATTGCCAGCAATACCAATACCCCATGAAAGTATATTTTATATATATATATATATATATATATATATACACACACATACACCCCCCCCTACTCATATGCCCTCCCACCCCACTCAGCCCCTCATTCGCTCAACCCTTTCGTCCCTACACACCCCCACTCACTCAGTCCCCACACAGACCCATTCACTCATCCCACCCCTCCTCCACCCCTCCTCCACCATTTGCCCCAACCAGATCTTTCCAACTTGCCCGGACTCAGCTCCTTGTTGCTGCCGCTGCCCATCAGTGGACAGCTGCAGCTTCTCTTCGGCCAGTGCCACTTGGATCCTCACTACCAGGGAAGGGCAAGCCATCTCTTTGAGGTTGAAGCAGCAGATAAGCACAGATGGAGAACAGCATCATTACAAAGGTGGAAGTAGGCAGTCTTTGTAGTGAGGTGTTTGTCTTCCCCATGTTTAACTGGAGGAAATTGTGGCTCGTTCAGGATTAGATGTATGGCAACACTAAGAGGCAATGAAGAGGTAGTTCGATGTGTCTTCGCGTACATGAAACCCAACACTATGGGTAGGATTTTGTGGTTTGGTTGGGACCCCAACGTTGGGATCAAATATGCATTCCAACCCCATACAGCATGGGGAAGTCACCGGACAGAATTTTGCCTTGATCAGCCGATTAGTGGCCAGAAGGCATGCTTGCTGTCCAATTAAAGATGATGGGGAGACTCTCATAAGCTGGAAGAAGCTGCAGCCTGCCACTGCAGTAAGGGAGAGAGGGGATGCCTCCACCTTAAGGCACCCTCTCACTAACTTCAAAAACTTTTGAATTAAAAACTGGCCACAGCTGCAAACCCCTCCAGAGGGTGACCTATGGCCAGGTAGACAGGGGCCTCAAAGTCTGCCCGGAGCATTGGTCTGCCGAGAAGCTGCCTCCAGTCAGTTGCTGCACTACCGATGTCACAGATGGGTCTGAAGGCTGACTGGAAAATTCCAGTTGGCCTCTGAGTGGCATTCATCAGCTTTTAATTAGCTCAGTAAGCCATTTGCTGCCTATGGGTGAGTAACCGCTGAAGATGAGGGCAGCAGTGACAGAAGAAGCAACAGCCAACACTGTTCCTTTCCTGTTCAAAACAAGGGAAATAAACTGACACCTGTGTTGCCCAGTGGTTTCTCTCTTTTTGGGTCGGACATATTTTGTTTTTATTGCCAACCTGCATCTGCTGTTTATGCACCCCTCCCAACTACTTCCTATCTTCTTGCATGAGCATTTCCCATACCCTTTCATTAAAGCTACTATTGCCTTCTTTGAATATCTTTTCATTGCTTGCCTCACTGAACATCTTAACGGTTCCTGTTTCCCTATTAAAACAGTCAGCAAGCTATTGTCTGCAATTGCAGAATCTTTCTTCACCATGTTTTCAACTCTACTAAAAATATTTTATGTTCATTTTGGATGAAAGGTTACTCCAGCTATTTTTTATTTACTTATGGGATGTGAATAGCACTGGCAAGGCCAGTATTTGTTGGCCATCCCCAACTGCCCTCGAAGGGGTGGTGGTAAGCTGCCTTCTTGAATCGCTGCAGTCCACGTTGTGTAGGCATATCCACAATGCTGTTAAGGATGGAGTTCCAGGATTTTGACCTAGCAACAGTGAAGGAATGGCAATATAATTCCAAGTCAGGATTGTGTGGCTTGAAGGGGAATTTGCAGGTAGTGGTGTTCCCAAGCATCTGATGCCCTTGTTGTTCTAGGTTGTAGCAGTCACAGATTTTGGAAGCTGCTGTCATTGGAGCCTTGGTAAGTTCCTGCAATGCATCTTGTGGATGATACACATTACTGCCACTGTGCAGCAGTGGAGGGAGTGAATGTTTAAGGTGGTTGATAGGATGTCGAACAAGCAGACATGGTTTGTTCTGGACTGTGTTGAAGTTCTTGTGTTAATAGAGTTGCACCAGTTGCATCCAGTTAAGTGGAGAATATTCCATCACATTCCTGACTTGTGTCTTGTAGATGGTAGACAGGCTTTGGGGTAGTTGGTGATGAATTATTCGCTGTAGAATTTCCAGCATCTGTCCTGCTTTTGTAGCCACAGTATTTATATGGCTGGTCCAGTTCAGTTTCTGGTCAATGGCAATCCCCGGGATGTTGATGGTGGGGGATTGAGTGATAGTGATGCTGTTGAATGGCAAGGGGAGATGATTAGATTCTCTCTTGTTGGAGATGGTCACTGCCTGGCCCTTAAGTAGCAAGTAACATTTGCATCAGACATCAGCCTAAGCCTGAATGTTGTCCAGGTCTTGCTGCATACAGGCATGGAGTGCTTAATATCTGAATTGTCACAAATGGTACTGAACACTATGCAATCATCAGTAAACATCCTTCTGACTTTCTGATGGAGGGAAGATCATTGATGAAGCAGTTGAAGATGGTTGGGCCATGACACTACCCTAAGGAATTCCTGCAGCAATGTCCTACGGTTGAGATGATTAGCCTCCAACAACCACAACCATCTTCCTTTGCTAGGTATCTTAAACTCTCCTCTCAAGGCACTTCAGGAGCTGTGCGTATTTCCAGTTTACTTTTTAAAAGATCATAGCTTGTTCAAAGCAAGCAATACGCAAGGCAGGAAGACTTGAGCAGCGTCAATGGGTTCACCTTGATGGAATCATGATTTATCCAACACAGCAGTGGTTACTTTAATTTACTTGTTACAAGCAATCACGATTGAAGTCGAGAATTTATTTTCAAGTGGATGCTGCCAATTTGGGTTCAGCTGCAAGTAACTTTTCCACCCTGTAGTAACCAGCTAGAGCTTACATACTTACACCAGCCGTCTGACTGAAGTATGAGAGAGCTGAGGCTCATTGATATGTATGTACAAGACAAGTGTAACATTCTACCGACAAGATCACATCTAATTCCATAATGATTTTTTTTGATTCAATGAAGGTTAAAAGTTTCATATTACTTTTTGTAAAGGTTATTGGTGAGCACAGTATTTGTGTACAATACCTCTTTTTCTTGACTTCTCTCTTGGGCTTCTTCTCATGAACAGGGTTTTCTCTAATAGAAGCATGAGCTTTCTTATACAAATCTTCTATCTATGAAAAATTTAAAAAAAAATTCTAATGCTTTAAATAACCTTGCACCATGATAAAACACTTCCTTCATGAACATCCTTTCAAGCTTTGACAAAAATGATAATTTCCCAAATCTAATCAGTTTTTAAAATTCACTTCAAATTGGGCATCACAAGCATTGTCTATATTCTAACCCAGAGTAATGTGACTTCTTGAATCTCTGCAATTGTATTTTCACAGTATCTCTATAATGTTTTGTCACATGACGCTATCATTGTTTTCTCATTATGTCATGTTCACAGGGTACAAAATAACAGAGTTATAATGGAACTTTTATAAAACACTGGTTCAGCTTCAACTGAAGTATATTGTGTTTGCAGCTGTCAAAACAGAACTCAATAAGCACATAAAGAAAAGAAACTGCAAGACTACAGGGAAAGGGAAGGGGAGTGGGACTATCGAAATTGCTTTTGCAGAGTCAGCAAAACAAATTGGGATGAGTGGTCTACTTGTTCTAAAAACAATCTTGGTAGTACAGAACTTGAATATTACTGAAAAGAGAGACATGTTGCTAAAGTTTTTCGTCTTGCACTCATCGGGACAAATGCAAGTATGCCCAATTTCAAACAATCCATACTACAGGAGAAAAAGGTGCAGATTTGCATTTGTTCTGATGAGTGCAAGACGAACAGCTTCAGCAACACATGTGTCTCATCAGTAATAAAACCATTCTATAAAATCTTCTACAAGCACATTTTATCAAAATAAAATAATACCTCATAGTTGCCCATCCAAATCACAAAAGGATCACTGTCAAAAATTAACAATTGAAGAGGGAGGAATAAAAGCAACCTCTCCTTCCAATTGCTGCAGCAAATTCATCTCTGCCCTGCCTCCCAACCACTAGGCCAGGTGAACAATGCAAACACTGTATATCCCCCCTCAATCATGCAAGACAGAGCTTATCTAGTTCTTAACCAAACTATGTCCCACAAGCTACCATTGTCCTGCATTCCTCATGTACAAAACATAACAGAACTACTGTCAGAGGCTGAACCATAACATTCACAATATTAGCATCCTATCTGTTCATGAGATGCCCTTCCTACTTCATCAGTTAGACTACCGAGTTCCACCTCCACAACAGCATTCTTCTCTGGCCAAGACTCAGCTCATCTGCAGCGGAAACCCTCATCTGTGTCTTTGCTTAATTGCTCCAACTATTCCAATGTGCTCCAAGATGGTAACTTGAACTTACCCAAAACTCTACTGTCCATATTCTAACTTGCACAATGTCCTGTTTACCCATTATCCCTGTACCTTAGTGAACCACACTGGTCCAGCAACACAGATTTTAAAATTCTCATCCTAGTTTCCAAATCGCTGCAGAGCTTCGCATCTCCCTAATAGGTCATCCAGCCTACAACCATCCAAAATCTTTGTACTCCTTCAGTTC
Organism: Cetorhinus maximus; assembly: GCF_964194155.1. Lineage (NCBI taxonomy): Eukaryota > Metazoa > Chordata > Chondrichthyes > Lamniformes > Cetorhinidae > Cetorhinus > Cetorhinus maximus. The sequence continues at coordinate 18,759,409 of NC_135895.1, read as the reverse complement.
TGGTCCCTTGTACATCCCTGATTTTAAGCATTCTACCATGCCTTCAGTGGCTTGGACCCAAAGCTATGGAATTCTCTCCATAAATCTCCATAAAACCTCTCTCTTTTTTCCTAAGCTGTTGGTCATCGTAATATCACAAGGAGCACTGTTAATGGATGTATTTTTAAAAAATGACCAACATAACAAAAAATAAATCAAGCACAATATTCCTCCGTTTTCCATAATGTAAACTTTAATTTCCCAAATTTGCATGTTTAGTAGGAATCTGAACATCTAACTAGTCCAAAGCTGCATTTAATCAACCAGCCTCCTGTAAAGAACCTCAGGACACAGTTGGCTTTATTTAATCATCTAATTTTTCAGCATAAGAATATTCAGATAGGACAACGTTCTTTACATTTCCCCTACAACCTCCTAATCACACCCTGGGCTACAAACACCAGTTTCTAAAGACAGTCCGACAGAGAATGGTGTATGCTTAATAAATACTAAATAAAAGGAAGATTACAATTCCTTACCATGTCAGCTGTGACTCCATGCTTGATATATTGAGAAAACTGCTTTTTGTAGGAATCCTCGTCCTCATCCGTCAGGTAGCGCATGTATTCTGCTATGTTCACCCCAAAGATGTGTTTACGATGGACTTCAGGATTAAATTCCTTGCTCTCAGAGTCATAACCAGGGAATCGCTTGGTGCTGGGAAATTAAAAGCATAAGTGTATTTAGTATTCCAGTTATTTTTGTTTTGCATAAGTCATGAGCTGCTTTTAGTCCAGCCTTTAAACAAAGTTATTCTTTACGCTTCATATAATTTAAGCTTTGTATCATAAAACTACAAAAAACTGTAAATAACTCAAAACCATAGTTACAGGAATATAAGCATGAAATTGAATTGTGTTATTTTCATGTAGATTTATAAGAACAGAGACCATCACAACATTATTGCATCGACTACTTGGGATGACCTATCCACATTTTTGTTCGTTAGATAGGGCCTCATTTCGAAGGCATTGTCGAGGTCAGGAATTAGTAGTTATAAATCCAATCCCTTTTATTATACGCCACTTTCACCCATCAGTTCTAAAAGAACACTGTCAAAAGCCTTGTTTTTCTCAAGTTAGCACTATTTAGGTGGGGGAGGCGGTGGCGTAGTGGCATTGTCACTGGACTGGTAGTCCAGAGACCCAGGGTAATGCTCTGGGGTTTGAACCCCACCATAAAAGATGGTGGAATTTGAATTCAATAAAAATATGAAAGTCTAATGATTAAATCAATTGTCGTAAAAACCCAACCTTGACGGAAGGAAATCTGCCGTCCTCACATGTTCTGGCCAACATGTGACTCCAGATCTGCAGTAATGTGGTTGACACTTAAATGTCCCCTGAAACGGCCTAGCAAGCCACCCAGTTGTAAAAAGTCAATAAGGACAAAAAAGGACACAGCTGCTAGACTGGGTCTGCGGCAGATGGGGAGGGGGGCAAGAGGGGGAAACACACTTGACCTCATCTTCACCAACCTGCCTACCACAGATGCAACTGCCCATGACAGTATCGGTAGGAGTGACCGCCGCACAGTCCTTGTGGAGACGGCATCCCACCTTCACACTGGGGATACCCTCCATCGTGCTAAATGGGATAGATTTTGAACAGCAGCAGAACTGTACTTTCAATCTGTAACCTCCATGGCCTGATATATCCCCCACTCTATCATTATCATCAAGCCAGGGGATCAACCCTGGCTCAATGACGAGTGCAGGAGGGCACGCCAGGATCAGCACCAGGCATACCTAAAAATGAGGTGTCAACCTGGTGAAGCAAAACACAGGACTGCCTGCATGCCAAACAGCATAAGCAGCAAGTGGTAAACAGGGCTAAGCGATCCCACAACCAACAGATCAGATCTAAGCTCTGCAGTCCTGCCACATCCAATCATGAATGGTGGTGGACAATTAAACAACTCACTGGAGGAGGCGGCTCCACAAATATCCCCATCCTCAATGATGGAGGAGCCCAGCACAGCAGTGCAAAAGATAAAGCTGAAGTATTTGCTACAATCTTCAGCCAGAGGTGCCGAGTGGATGATCCATCTCAGCCACCTCTGGAGGTCCCCAGCATCAGAGATGCCAGTCTTCAGCCAATTCGATTCACTCCACGTGATATCAAGAAATGGCTGAAGGTACTGGATATTGCAAAGGCTATGGGGCCTGTCAATATTCCAGCAATAGTACTGAATTGTGCTCCAGAACTTGCCGCACCCGTAGCCAATCTATTCCAGTACAGCTACAACACTGGCACCTATCCGGCTATGTGGAAAATTGCCCAGGTATGTCCTGTACACAAAAAGCAGGACAAAACCAACCCGGCCAATTACTGCCCCATCAGTCTACTCTCGATGACCCCTTCCATTACTTTACTGATGATCAACAGTGCTATCAAACAGCACTTGCTGACCAATAACCTGCTCAATGATGCCCAGTTTGGGTTTCGCCAGGGCCACTCAGCTCCTGACCTCATTACAGCCTTGGTTCAAACATGGACAGAAGAGCTGAACTCATGAGGTGAGGTGAGTGTGGCTGCCCTTGACATCAAGGCAGCATTTGACGGAGTATGGCATCAAGGAGACCTAGCAATACTGGAGTCAATGGGAATCAGGGGTTGGTTCGAGTCATACCTAGCACAATGAAAGGAAGATGGTTTCGTTTGTTGGAGGTCAGTCATCTCAGCTCCAGGACATCACTGCAGAAGTTCCTCAGGGTACTGTCCTCGGCCCAAACATCTTCAGCTGCTTCATCAATGACCTTCCTTCCATCATAAGGTCAGAAGTGGGGATGTTCGCTGACGATTGCACAATGTTCAGCACCATTCGCAACTCCTCAGATACTGAAGCAGTCCATGTCCAAATACAGCAAGACCTGGACAATATCCAGGCTTGGATTGACAAGTGGCAAGTAACATTCGCGCCACACAAGTGGCAGACAGTGACCATCTCCAGCAGGAGAGAATCCAACCATCACTCCTTGATGTCCAATAGCATTGCCATCACTGAATCCCTCACTAACATCATCCTGGGGTTACCACTGACCAGAAACTGAACTGGACTAGCCATATAAATACTGTGGCTACAAGAGCAGGTCAGAGGCTAGGAATCTTGTGATGAGTAATTCACCTCCTGACTCCCCAAAGCCTGTCCACCATCTACAAGGCGCAAGTCAGGAGTGTGATGGAATACTCCCCACTTGCCTGGATGAGTGCAGCTCCTACAACACTGAAGAAGCTTGACACCATCCAGGGCAAAGCAGACCGTTTGATTGGTACCACATCCACAAACATTCACTCCCTCCACCAACAACACACAGCAGCACCAGTCTGTACCATCTACAAGATGCACTGCAGGAATTCACCAAGGCTCCTTAGACAGCACCTTCCAAACCCACGACCACTACCATCTAGAAGGACAAGGGCAGCAGATAGATGGGAACACCACCAGCTAGAAGTTCCCCTCCAAGTCACTCACCATCCTGACTTGGAAATATATCACCGTTCCTTCACTGTCTCTGGGTCAAAATCCTGGAACTCCCTTCCTAACGGCACTGTGGGTGTACCTACACCACATGGGCTGCAGCGGTTCAAGAAGGCAGCGCATCACCACTTTCTCAAGGGCAATTAGGGATGGACAATACACGCTGGCCTAGCCAGCGAAGCCTACATCCCGTAAATGATTTTTAAAAAACTATTCACTGCATTTCAACATCAAGAATCAAATAATGAAAGCCTGAAATAATGAAACGTCACCAAAACTTTTTTTTAAAACGGACACAATCCCTGAACATCTCCCATACCTGTGTGGAATAGACAGACCGCCATCAACTGCACCTTTCAAAGCTCCAAAGACTTTGTTGCCTGTGGTGGTTCTGGCAAGTCCAGCATCAAGGTAGCAGGTGAAAGCACTAGGCTTCCCATCGATGCTTTCCACATTGTATTCATCACCAGTCACCTCCACCTGACCCTCATAGGTCTTATCCAAACCAAATTTGTTCAGCAGCTTTAAAAAAAAACAAAAAAAATTATTACAGATCTTATCTCATCAAAAGGAAATCCATAACTGCATTGCGCAGAATGTTATCTTGTCCACTATCAGGATTTAATATTTAGTCCCAGAGTCAGCAAGAACAACAGGGGCTAAAAGCGCGGAGAGACAGGCAGAGCGGGAGTCCACTCCTAGAATCGGCGAGAACAGCGGGAGCTAAAAGTGCGGAGGGAGAGAGTGGGAGTTTATTCCGAGAGTCAGCGAGAATAGCAGGGGTTATCTTCTAACCAGTTTCCGCATTCTAAAACAAAAATCAAGGTGTGAAATCACAGGGGAGCATGTTTGGCTGGTGAGAGTATCCATTGGCTTTGCTTGTTTGTCTTTCAAATTGGTAATATATTTGTAATTGTAAGGTTTATAAATAGCCGGGAGTCTAAAAGGGGCGTGAGGGGAGCCGGGAGTGCAAAAGGGGCGCGAGGGGAGCCGGGAGTGCAAAAGGAGCTAGCTGTGGTGCTGGATCTCAGTGCACCACCCAGATGTGGAGGAAATCCAAGTGTGACGTCACAGGGAACCAGAGAGAAGCCCAGGAGATAAGAGAGCTCGAGAGGGAGAGAGCAGCGAGACTTCATAAAAAAGCGTGCAAGGGAGAGGAGGAGACAACTGATGAGTGACAGGTAAGTAAACACTATGTCAGTGCAGCTCGGCCATGTGGAATATGTATCCTGCGGGATGTGGGGAGTTGTGCAGGCACAATGTGCCCTCGATGACACATCTGCAGGAAGTGTCATCAGCTGCAGAAACTTCAGTGACGGCTGGAGTCACTGTGGTGCATCAGCAAGTCTGAGGATTACATGGATAGTAGGTTTAGAGAGGTGCTCACACCAGAGCTAAGTAGTACACAGGCAGAGGGGGAATGGGTGACTACCAGAGTATCTTAAGAAAAAAAGGCAAGCAGTGTAGGAATCCCCTGAGGCTATCTTGCTCTCTAACCGCCCTTCCATCTTGGATAGTGGTGAGCGAGATGGTTCCTCAGAGGACTGTAGCAAGAGCAAAGTTGGTGGCACCACAGGCGGCTCAGGTGCACAGGAGGGGTGGAGGAAGAGTGGAAGTACTATCGTAGTTGAGGATTCCATAGAGGAGCAGACTGACGTTTCTGCAGCCATAGACGTGACTCCAGGATGGTATGTTGCCATCCTGGTGCCAGGGTCAAAGATATCACAGAGGGTTGCAGGGCATTCTTTGAGGGAGAAGGCGAGCAGCCAAAGGTCGTGGTCCACAATGACACAGGCAGGAAAAAGGACAAATTCCTGAAAGCAGATTTTAGGGAGTTAGGAGGGAAATTGAAAAGCAGGACCTCAAGAGCAGTAATCTCAGGATTACTCCCAGTGCCACATGCTAGTGAACATAAGAATAAGAAGATTGAGCAGTTCAATACATGGCTGGAGAAATGGAGTAAGAGGGAGGGGTTTAGATTTCTGAGGCATTGGGACCAGGGCAGGTGGGACCTGTACAAAAGGGATGGTTTACACCTTAACAGGACTGAGACTAATGTCCTCGTAGGGACGTTTGCTAGTGCTGTTGGGGAGGGTTTAAACTGGATTGGCAGGGGGATGGGAACCTCAGAGGAAATTCAGGGAGGAGAGGAGAAAAACTGACAGTGGGAAGTAGAGAAGTATTAACTGATAAGGCGGATATATCAAATAGTATTATCAAGGTAAATAGAATTCCTGGAGAACTTGATAGAACTAGAGTAGGCTATAGTAAGTCATTAGATGGGGTCAGAGCAAGGGAGGGGAAGAAAAGAGTTAAAAAGCCTAAATCAGGATTAATGTGCATGATTATGAATGCATGGAGTGTGGTTAATAAGATTGGTGAACTACATGAACTACAGGCACGGGTTGACAAATGGAACTATGATATTATTGCTATAACAGAGACCTGGCTCAAAGAAGGGCAGGACTGGCGTTAAAATATTCCTGGGTACAAGGTATTTAGGAGAGACAGGAATGGAAGGGGGTGATGGCAGTATTGATTAAAGATGGCATTGCAGTACAGAAGAGAGAGGATGTTCCAGGGGGTCAAAGACTGAATCCCTCTAGCTAGAGGTAAAGAATGAAAAAGGTGCAATGATATTGATTGGTGTAGTATATAGACCACCAACAAGTGAAAGGGATGTAGAGAAACAAATCTGCAATGAAATTACAGAAAGCTGCAAGAATTATAGAGTAATTATAATGGGGGACTTCAATTGTCCAAATACAGACTGGGATAGGAATAGTGCAAAGGAACAAGAAGGGCAAGAGTTCCTGGAGTGTGTTCAAGATAATTTTCTGCAACAATGTGTTTCTGGTCCAACAAGAGGGCAGGCACTGTTGAATCTGGTTCTGGGGAATAAGTTGGCCCAAGTGGGTCAAACAACAGTGGGAGAGCATTTAGGGGATAGTGACCATTGTATCATAAGGTTTAGGTTGGCCATGGAGAAGGACAAAGTGCAACCCAGAGCAGGGATGATTAATTGGGGGAAAGCCAACTTCAGTGGGATGAGAACGCATCTGAGTCGAGTGAGTTGGAATCGAATGTTGGCGGAAAAGACGGTGGCTGAACAATGGGATACCTTCAAAGAGATAGTATTGCAAGCAATGTCCCTTAAAGGGGAAAGGTAGGACAAATAAATCTAGAACACCCTGGATGACGAGAGCGATAGAGGTGAAGGTGAAAAGGAAGCACGTGTATGACAAATGTCAGGTAGAAAATACAATGGAGAACCAGGCAGAATATAGGAGGACCAAGGGGGAAATGAAAAAACTAATGAGAAAAGCAAGGAGGGAGCATGAAAAGAGACTAGCAGCTAACATAAAAGGGAATCCCAGGGTCTTCTACAAGCATGTAAATAATAAAAGGATGGTTAAAAAAAGGTAGGGCCGATTAGGGATAAAAAAGGAGACTTGCATGTGGAGGCAGGAGAAGTAGCGGAGGTATTAAACGATTACTTTGTACCTGTCTTTACAAAGGAAGAGGATGCTACCAGGCCGAGGTGAGAGAGGTGGTTACTGGTACACTTGAATTTACAATTGAGAATGAGGTGGTGTTAGAAAGGCTATCTTTACTTAAAATTGATAAGGTACTAGGACCGGATGCGATGCATCCAAGGATACAGAGGGAGGTGAGAGTGGAAATTTCAGGGGCACTGGTGATAATCTTCCAGTCTTCCTTAGACACAAGGGTGGTGCCAGGGGACTAGAGAATTGTGAATGTTATGCTCTTGTTCAAAAAGAGGTGCAAGGATAATGCCAGCAAATGCAGGCCAATCAGTTTGACTTCAACGGTAGGGAAACCTCTGGAAGCTATAGTTCAGGACAAAATCAATTGCCACTTAAACAGGTGCAGAATAATTAACGAAAGCCAGCATTGATCCATTAAGGGAGAATCATGTTTAACTTACTTGGAGTTTTTTTGAGGTGGTAACAGAGAAAGTTGATATGGGCAACGTTGTTGATGTGGTGCATATGGATTTTCGAAAGGCATTTGATACAGTGGCACGCAACAGACTTGTGACCAAAATTCTAGCTCATGGAATACAAGGGAAAGTAGGCACTTGAAGCAGGCACCAGAAATTGGCTGAGTGACAGGAAACAGAGAGTAGTGATAAATGGTTGTTTTTCAGATTGAAGGAAGGTCTGTAGTGGAGTTGCCCAGGGGTCAGTGTTGGGACCCTTGCTTTTCTTGAAATATATTAATGACCTAGACTGTGTTGTGCAGGGCATGATTTCAAAATTTGCAGATAATATAAAGATCGGAAGCATTGTCAACTGTAATGAGGATAGTCTTGAACTTCAAAAGGACAGATATATTGGTGGATTGGGCAGGCAAATGGCAGATGAAGTTCACCGCAGAGAAGTGTGAGGTGATTCATTTTGGCAGGGAGACAGTATAAAATAAAGGGAGAAACTCAAAAGAAGGTGCAGGAACAGAGGGACCTCGGTATACATGTACCTAAGTCACTGAAGGTGGCAGGGCATGTTGAGAGAGCAGTTAATAAAGTATATGGTATCCTAGGTTTTATTAATAGGGGCCTTGAGTACAAGAGTAAGGGAGTCATGTTAAAGTTGTATAAGTCACTAGTTAAGCTTCATCTCGAGTACAGCATCCAGTTCTGGGCACCATACTTGAGGAAGGATGTGAAGGCATTGAAGACAGTATAGAGGGGATTCACAAGAATGATTCCAGGGATAAACAACTGTAGCTATGAGGATAGATTTGAGAGGTTGGCTCTGTTTTCCTTGGAGAAAAGCTGAGAGGAGACTTGATAGGGGTCTTCAAGATCCTGAAGGGTATGGACAGGGTAAATAGTGAGACACTGTTCCCTCTCAAGGATATATCAAGAACTAGAGGACACAAGTTCAAAATAATGGGCAAATGAGTAGAAGTGACGCGAGCAAAAATTTTTTCACCGAGGATGGTTTGAGCCTGGAACAAACTTTCTGAAAGGGTGGAGGAGGCAGGTTCAATCTAGGTATTCAAAAGGGAATTGGATTGCAATCTGAAAAGAAAGAATGTGCAAGGTTATGGGGATAACGCAGGGGAGTGGGATTAGGCAGGTTGCTCTTTCAGCAAGCAGTACAGGCGTGATGGGCCGAAAGGCCTCCTTTTGCACTGTAAAGGTTCCGTAATTAGCAAAATTTACCGTATATGTTTTGGATAGTTATATTACAATGTACACGGCATACAAATTTCATGTGAATTGTGCAGTGAATTTTTTTCATCAAAATCCCTTTAGGAAGGCAAGCAGTGTGACTAGGGACACAGTGGGTTAGAGCAGTGCCCTTTCATCATTAGCACCAGAGGTGAGGTGCGTAGAAAAGATATTTGGTTCAGAGACTGGGATTAAAGCAAGAAATACTCAGCAGGTCAGATAGCATCTGTGGAGAGAAGTGGAGTTAACATTCCTGAACTGTTCGGATCAAAGGTCATTGACCTGAAACGTTAACCACATTTCTCTCCACAGATGCTGCCTTGACCTGCTGAGTATTTCCAGCATTTTCTGTTATTTCAGATTTTCAGCACCTGCAGTATTTTGCTTTTGTGCTGAGATTAAATCATGTTGTTAGTGCAATGTAGAGGACTAGCACTTCAATGCACTAGCTATGGGAGCGCTTGACGCTGACAATAGTACCTAAAGCAAGCTATTCCCACAAGAGTATTCACCAAAACTTAAGGAATATATCTTCCTTTTGTGTCAAAAAACCAAATTAAAGAAAATCTACGCATATGTATACAGTATTGTTATATGTATCGGGATTATGATTGAAAGCTTAGATGCTGAAAATCATCACCAGTGACACATGCCAACAGAGTCATGATATTGACTGAGGAGACAGACCATCATCTTTAGTTCAAGCCACAAACTCTGCACCCTTGCAGCCAATTTTCCCCCCCACCCCACCCCATTCACCTCACCTTGTCATGCACAAGGCAGAACCAGATTGTTTGTAAAAAAATGGCTTTCTATTCTATCTCAAACTGAGCTTCTGGTCACATATACTCTCCATGACAAAGACCACCTATTTATTTCCACCTTCCTGACTTCATCCAACTCCACATCCACCTCAGCCCATCTGCCCACTTTGCTTCTCAGCTCCAGATTCAACTTATCCAGTCTTGCTGGTTTCCATTCTTTACCCTTGCTAAACTTCAGCTCATCCAAAATGGTGCTGTTCCAATCCTACACTGTATGGCATTGTAACAATTCTGAGAGTCTGTGATGTCTGGCTCACTAATCACATCCCATATGACCAGCTCCTCAAATTTAAATTATTCTGTGTGTTGAAACCCCTTTATGGGCTTGCCCATCTCCATAGCTTCCTGCAGCCCTCCAGAGAGGGATTAAAAATTCTTGACCTCACCCTAGCTCCAAGTAAAAATGCGCACCTCCACTATCCTAGAACCTCATCCCCGCCTCGGGTTTTGCTGCTTGGGTTCAAGAGGTGGTGCCATGCCAGAGCAAAACCTGGAGCCAAGAGAAAGACAGGCAGCCACCTCAAGTGTTGCTCAAGGTTTGTCCTAGAAGACAGTATCCAATAGACTATGGGAAAATTTAGTGAGGCCTCCACAGAATTCAAGCTGCACGTGGTGCCCTAAAGCATTGCATAACATTAAACTATTCTGGCTAGGGCCCATTGGCCCATGCGTTGATACACCCTTGTACAACATGCCCCACCACCCTCAAAATCACTGAACTACATTCCTGACTCTGACCTTTCATGCATCTCCCACCCTCACTGATGATTGTATCTTCACCTTTGTGAAGCACCATGGGATTTTTTTCAACGTTAAAGGCACTGTATAAATGCAAATTGTTGTCGTTCATATCAACGGTCAGATGTTTTAGAAAAGGTCAGATCTTGTGACTAAAAGCTCCTGTATATATTTAACTACTGCAATAGAAAGAAAGACTTGCATTTATTCAGCGCCTTTCACGACCTCAGGATGCCCCAAAGCGCTTTACAGCCAATGAAGTACTTTGGATGTATAGCCAGTGCTGTAATGTAGAAAAAATAGGCAATGCAAAGACCATTGTAAAACTTTACACCCAAAACCTCACATTTTGTAGTCTGTTATTCAAGACAAGAATAATATGCATCACCTGTAGCTTTACTACGTTAAAAAGGACATTTGTGGTTAACAGCCATTAAAATCTAAGTATTACAAGTTCTATATCCTATAAATAATGAATCTTAACTAAAGAAATTGTCTAACAAGTGTATCTATCTTGGAAATACTTTCAATAAATTAACAGCCTTCAAGTTATACAAGTAAAAATTCAGGAAGCTACTGAACTTACCCTGCGGGCAAGAAGCAGACCAGTGCAATAAGATGCAGCATAGTTAGTGAGCCCAACCTTTATGCCGTACTTGGGTAATTCATGGCCATAGGCAGCACATACAATGATATCGCCCTCAATCTTAGCGTACGCAATCTGTATTAAAAAAAGGCACCATCATTTAGTACATTTATGTAGAATAGAGTTTGACTTACACACTTTTACACAATATCAAAAATTGAAATACCTAATAACGTTCTTGCCTTCTGTTAATAGCCCCCTTTTAAAATTGAAAAGAGATTATTAATGCAAGCCCTTTACCTGGCATATGATGTCCCGGTTGGTGAATCGTACAATCATCCGGTACTTTGGCGTGTTGTACTTGTTTTTATCCTGTACCACCAAGCGTTTTCGTGCAAAGTAATCAGTCTTTCCCTCTGGAAATGGGAGAAAAGATATTTTATAATATAGTCCCACCACCAATTGTAGAAACTTTGCATATTAAAATATGGCTTTGAAAGGTAGAGTGTTAAAAGATTCCCCAATTAACTTGCCTCTCCTTCTCCTGAACTTCACTTGGTACCGCTTGAAGTATGCCTTGCTTTTCACAACTTTAACAAATCCCTACGTTTGGAGGAGAAAGAATATAGTTAAGTGTTGCAAGAACTTAATGCGCATTAAGGTTTCCAAAAATCTATTTCAGTGCTTGCCAAACTGTCACACATCCTAGCTGTTTCATAAACATCATCATTCTTATATCAATGCCAATTTTACTACAGCAGTTTCACAAACAATACAAATTTACAACACCACTAAATGTATATGAATAAATAAAGCCATTTGCACCTTAGCAACAACAGGATTAAAAGGTGGTACAGGCAGGTAAGTCCATTTCACATGTATCCATCTTTTGTATTCAGCCATTAGATCACTACTCACTCTGCTGTTGGAAAGCAGGCACATAAATTTCCACAAACATGCACTTATGCTCACTTCACCTACCTGACTTGCTTTGAAATGCCATATTTCCAAGCAAGTTAACAAAGTCACCCAAATTCATAGATTTGTACATACTATGTTTGAATAATTAACAGTTTGGTCAACTGAAAGACGCCAGCTAAAGGTAAGAGATGCTAGCACAAGGTAAAGTCTCTGCATCCGTACCCAATCTCAACAGCTTGAAGTATTAAGGAGAACTCTTGCTGTATACTTCAGAGGCCAGTTGTTAAAGACAGCAACAAATCAGGCCCAAGGTGAGGTACAAGAGTTGCTAGATAGGGAGTACTTGAATGGATTTTCAATTTCAGGAAGCTAGCCTTGTTGCAAAAAATGATAATGCTTTCTTTACATTTGAGTTAGATATTTCTGCACATTCCCAACATTAATACCCCTCAGTCTCATCAGCTTTATTTGCTAAGAAACAAAAATATTTCCATTAGCACTGAACAAGGGAAAAAGCTCTGACACTATGCCTCAATCTGGACGCACATGATGGGAAATAAAATTGAAATTTCAACTGAAATTCTTTTACTTCCGCTATTGCAAACACCATTCGTACTAAGTACATAGGTGAACCATGGTTTAAAATTAAAATGAATAACTGTCCACATTGGAAGACTATAAATATGGCATTATCGAAACTTGTGTACTATCAGAATAATTGAACTCATGAAGTGGAGCAGGCTGCAGAAAGACAATTTCAATCAGAATCAGTCGTTGAGTGTTGTGGGGTTTGAATAAACATTGGTTGGCTGGAGTCTTTTTGGCTTTATGTCAATAAGAAGTTTCCTACTTGATCACTTTTAGAAGTCAAGGCTCAGTTCAGACTGAAATATTGCCCAAAAGTTGTTAGCAAAAAGGCAAGTTTTGAGGGTCCTAAAGGATGTAGAGGTGGAGAGATGGACACTTTCAGAGAATGAATTCTAGAGCTTAACCAAAGCTTAGTGGCAATCTTCCAAAATCTTAATATTTTCTCTCTCCTCAATGTAAGATAAACAGTCAAACATGTGTTAACTATCTCAAGACCAAGACCTTGGCCACACCACAATCAACACCCTCCAAATTAAAATCAATAATTCCCTATTTTATCAGCATCTGTTTTGGTATAATATTCAATACTCTGTGCTCAGTAATATTTAAATCAGATCTTCACACTTTCAATGTATATTCAGCTTATATCTGGTGTTGAGATTACTGATGCTTTTTTTAAAAAGATTTTGTGGCAATTTATTTCAGATTTATAGGAAGCTGGACTTCACTACCAGCCTCAGTTAATAGGGTCACTAATTCAAACTGGCTTCATTAGTAGATATAGATTAGTAGATTTTTACATGTATGGCCTTGTTTGGTGAATTGAGACAGTGTATTACTGATACAGTTCCCACTTCTTATAGGTCCATCTGCATATAGCGGGCAGGTCATGGGTGCATGACGTCCAAAGTAATGGGCATCTCCGGCTCCCAGCATCTAAAAATATGAAGTGTTGACACCCAATTATTGGATTACTGTATCTGCCCAAAATAAACAGAGCACTAATGGCACTATAACCAGCAGGTCTGAAATAATCACAAATGCAAATGCCTTTTTGGCTAAAATAAGAATCAGCCCATTTTAAACCTGGTCATTTTAAGCAGTGGAGATTGTATATCTAGTAATTTTTTTTCTGAAGGTTTAAATAGCCACCTAGATGGATGACCCTGAACTTAATTCCTAAACATTGTTCCTGACAAGCTGAGATCTCATAATTGCACCTTTTCCATATCATTTCTCAGTGTAAATCCTAGTCGCAAAGGATAAGTATTCTAATTTTATCATTCCAGGGCCCCAGGTTTCCATAAGAAAAATATTGCAGGCGCTGCTGTTCTGATGAAAAGTCATGACCTGAAACGTTAACTGTTTCTTTCTCCACAGATGCTACCAGACCTCCCGGGTATTTCCAGCATTTTGTTTTTACCCAGGTTTCCATCTTACCCCGGCAATCTTGAACAAGAAAAGATCTTCAATTTCCAAAGATCATCTTGTTTTTACTAGTTATGACCTGCTTTTAACCAAGTTAACCTTTCGTAGTCAAGTCAGGTACAGCCATCAATCCTTTAACATATCATTGGGTACATATTTTGTAGTACTGAGTAGCTTGACACAATGAAGGAAAACAGAACAGCTTCAATTCAGATTTCAACATTTCCACTAACTATCTGAAAGTTCCACATGGGATGGTACGGCAAGGGTAAAATATACTGTATCACAATAGAGCTCTTGAGAGTATGGCACCATTGTAACAAATCAGTTTTAGTAAACCACCAGACAAATTACTCCGCCACACAATTCTCAATGTACTAACGGTGACACTGCTGCTTTTCAATGGCATTTGAATAACTTTCAGGGCACTTAGACCTAGCACCCAATACATGATTTTAATTCACAAATCGAGCAACAAAATCAATCTGCATCTTCTGCCAAGGTCTTGGAGGGCAAATCCAAACATTAACTCGCAACATTCTTGGGTTGTTTGGGTGCAAACTTGCAGGAATTTCAGACTAATATTTCATTGAATTGGTGATCACTTTGCATTTAGAATCTATTGCAATTTATTTTTCCATGTCAAAAGCATTCTATTTTGGCTGTTTTCATTTACAGTATTCTGTGGTGGGAACTTTGTTGCTTGCTGAGTCAAAACTTCCCTAACTAAAGCAATGCCAGGTACAGTTTTTGAACTGAGGCCATACAGGTCTGACTCCAAGACCTTCTTGTAAATATACATCAAACTGAAAGTTTTCTGACTTCTTAAGTTTTTTGAACCATTCAATAACTAAAGATCTGGAGCTAAGATCTTCCCTTCAATAAATTAGCCAATTAGCACAAAGTTTCCCACTTTCAAGCAACCAAGCTTTGCATCAAACTAAAAATCTGACCCCAATCAGGGGAATGGAGCTTTTTTAGTATTAGCCCAGATTTAATCAATTACAACACTATGAGTCTTTCAACATACTTCCACCCCCCAGTCAGAGCCTCCTGAAAATTGTCTTTCTTGATGTTGCACCCATCGCACAAATCTTCCTAATACAGTTTTTCCTTTAAATTGTAGATACTCATTGCCACTTTGCATTATTATTTTAGTTTGAGAGAATAGCCAGCATACACTCTAACAGCACTTCGTTTTCCAGACCTTTGAAATTAAAACTAACCTCTAATGCTGTCAACCCGAACCACAGGGAAATTAAATTTTAGGTCACCATTAAAGCTTTTTATTGCAGCAGGCCAAATACAGATCTGGTCCTGCATGTTTCCATGTCTGTATTTTCTCAGCATATTTGTGTAACTGTTATTTCTTAAACAAGCAGTGTAGTGGTTATGATGCTGCACTAGCAATCCAGAAGCCTCGATAATGTTCTAGAGAATACAAGTTCCAATCCCACCACAGCAAAGATAAGGCTGAAGCATTTGCTACAATCTTCAGCCAGAAGTGCCGAGTGGATGATCCATCTCGGCCTCCTCCAGTCACAGGTACCAGTCTTCAGCCAATTCAATTCACTACACGTGATATCAAGAAACGGCTGAAGGCACTGGATATTGCAAAGGCTATGGGCCCTGACAATATTCCGGCAATAGTACAGGCAATAGAATTGTGCTCTGGAACTTGCCATGCCCCTAGCCAAGCTGTTCCAATACAGCTACAACACTGGCACCTACCTGACAATGTGGAAAATTGCCCAAGTATGTCCTGTACACAAAAAGCAGGACAAATCCCACCCGGCCAAGTACCGTCCCATCAGTCTATGCTCCATCATTAGTAAAGTAATGGAAGGGTAATCAACAGTGCCATCAAGTGGCTCTTGCTTAGCAATAACCTGAACACTGACGCCCAGTTTGGGTTCTGCCAGGGCTACTCAGCTCCTGACCTCATTACAGTCTTGGTTCAAACATGGACAAAAGAGCTGAACTCCCGAGGTGAAGTGAGACTGCCCTTGACATCAACCGAACGTGGCATCAAGGAGCCCTAGCAAAACTCGAGTCAATGGGAATCAGGGAGAAAACTCTCCGCTGGTTGGAGTCATACCTAGCACAAAGGAAGATGGTTGTGGTTGTTGGAGGTCAGTCATCTCAGCTCCAGGACATCACTGCAGGAGTTCCTCAGGGTAGTGTCCTCGACCCAACCATCTTCAGCTGCTTCAATGACCTTCCTTCCATCGATGTTCGCTGATCAATGTTCAGCACCATTTGCGACATCTCAGATACTGAAGCAGTCCATGTCCAATGCAGCAAAACCTAGACAAGTCAGGAGTGTGATGGCATACTCCCCAGTTGCTTGGATGAGTGCAGCTCCCGCAACACTCAAGAAACTTGACACCGTCCAGGAAAAAGCAGCCCACTTCATTGGCACGACATCCACAAACATTCACTCCCTCCACCACCAACGCACAGTAGCAGCAGTGTGTACCATCTACAAGATGCACTGCAGGAACTCACCAAGGCTCCTTCGGCAGCACCTTCCAAACCCACGACCACTGCCATCTAGAAGGACAAGGGCAGAAGATAGAGGGGAACACCACCACCTGGAGGTTCCCCTCCAAGTCACTCACCATCCTGACTTGGAAATATATTGCCATTCCTTCACTGTCACTGGGTCCAAATCCTGGAAATGCCTCCCTAACAGCACTGTGGGTGTACCTACACCACATCGACTGGAGCGGTTTAAGGAGGCAAGGCAGCTCACGACCACCTTCTCAAGGGCAATAAATGCTGGCCCAGCCAGCGAAGCCCACATCCCATGAAATAAATTTTAAAATTGAGAATTTTAAAGTTGATAACAATAAAAGTGACCAGGAAGCTGTTTAAAAAAAACCAAATGGTTCACTAATGCCCTCTAGGGAAGGAAAGCTGCTGTCATTGCCTATGTGACTCCAGTCCCCAAAAAGTCATTCAGTCCTATCTTAGGGGTGGACAATGCCAGCGGTGCCCATTCCAGAATTAATAAAGCGGTTGTACCAACACTGCAGCATTTACATTGAAAAATTATCGATCACTGCAGATTACATTGCTCATATTCAAAAAGTGTATCGCTCCTCCTCGAAACTTAAATTTTACTAGATAAACTGCGCTCAAAATATTCAAATTTTCAAGCCCTTGCCATTAAAGTAGCTTAACTATAATATTGGACAAACTGCATTAAACGTAACAAATCCACATAAGTTTACTGTTCCCAGTATGTAAAAATACTTCTCTCTCATTTTATATATATCTTACAAGTAGTTTTAAACAAAGTTTGGTACAATTTGTTGTCCTTAAGAGTAAATCAAAAAATATCGTGGCTAAGTGAGGGACTGGCAGTAAAAGTCGACCTCGCCAGGACCCATATTTTTTTAAATAAAAAATATCTAAAGTATCGACTTAAAGGGATTAAAAGTCTTAAAAAGTTAGTACCAAACTACAAGTGAGGTCATTATTTTTTTTTTGTGTGCAGCACAGCCCGAGGCCTAAGTTCAGCAAAAGACCATCCCAGGACAAGCACTTATTTCACACGAAATGATTTAAGTCACTGTTGCAATTATGGCACAGGAAGGGTCAAATGCAAAAATTTTTTTTTAAAAGCCCATTTAGTCCTGAACATTGTGTTATTCACGATTTCCTTCACATCCTGCATTGCATTGCACTGAAGCTGCTCCCCAGCTTCTACCCCAATGGCCACGTTGGGAAGAAAAACATCAGCAGCTCAAGCTGCTGACAATCTAACGCCATCCTGCGTAGCACAACATATTGTTCGCTATCTGGAGGATCCGTGCGATCACTGCAGCTGTTAACTACCAGAATCGATGTTTCTTTCGGGGAACTACCAACCATTTTTAGGATTCTTCACCCTCAATCACCCGGGACCCAGGCGATTTTCTCGGGCAGGCAGATTCCGCCAAACTGGAAAAGGCCGCTCATGCTGCGCATGTGCGGTACGTCGGCTGCTGTTGTTGTAAAGCCCTGCCAGGAAAATCCCTTCTGCTGCCGGTCAACTATCGCAGCGCCCCCTGCCGTACCGGAGGACCACCAACTAAGCAGCACCCCTTAAACTGAAGGCTCTGAGAAAAGTTCCGAAGAGGAGTCATATTGGACCCGAAACGTTAACTTTGCTTCTTCCTTCACAGATTCTGTAAGACCTGCTGAGTTTTTGCAGCACTTTCTGTTTTTACTTCTGAAAAGAGGTCCGCATGGTCCAAAAAGAAATCTACACCTGAAATTTTTAGCCATGACACCAAATTGGGAGGTGTATTTAATACTGAGGAAGACTTGACAAATTACATGAATGAATTTTCCCAATAGGCATGTAATGTTTCAAATAAAAATAAAGTGCTGGAAAAACTCAGCATGTCTGGCAGCATCTGTAGGGAGAGAAACAGAGTTAATGTTTTAAGTCCAATATGACTGTTCTTCCCTGCATCCACAGTATTTTGCTTTTATTTTAGTGTAATATTTCAATATAGACAAGCACAAGGTGGTGCTTTGATGTACAAAAAATAAGGAGGCCACATACACTTAAGAGTAGGGTGAAAGAGCGAAGGTAGAGATATGCAAAACACTACAAGTAGTGAAATCAGTTAATAAGGCAAAAACAAAGCTAACAACACATTGGGTTTCATTTCTTAATAGAATTGAAAAGCAGAGAAGCCATATTAAACTTATATAGAACCTTGGTTAGACCACACTTTGGGTACCGAGAACAATTCTGGTCTCCATTTTATAAAAAGGATATAGAGGTCCTGGAGAAGGTGTAAAGATTTAGAAGGATGCTGCCAAGACTCAGAAGGCACAATTATCAGAAAGACCCAATAGGCTGGGCTATTTTCTGTAATAAAAAAAGCCTAAAAGGGAAACCTTACAAACCTTACCATGGTTTTTAAGATTATGATTAAGGATTAGTGGTATTGTCACTGGACTAGCAATGCAGAGATCCAGCAGAATGCCTGGGGACCCGGATTTGAATCCCGCCACTGCAGATGGTGGAATTTGAATGCAATAAAAATCGGGAACAAAAAGTCCAATGATGACCATGAAACCATTATCCATTGTTGTAAAAACCCATCTGGTTTACTAATGCCCTTTAGGGAAGGAAATCTGCTGTCCTTACCTGGTCTGGCCTGCATGTGTCTCCAGACCCACAACAAAGTGGTTGACTCTTAAGTGCCCCCTGAAATGGCCTAGCAAGCCACTCAGTTGTGTCAAACCATTACAAAGTCACAAAAAAGGAATGAAACCAGACGGACCACCCGACATTGACCAAGACACTAGAAAAGACAACAGCAAACTCAAGGGCAACGAGGGATGGGCAATAAATGCTGGCCCAGCCAGTGAAATCCACATCCCATGAATGAATGAAAAAAACTCAGCCCTGTCGACCCTGAAATGTCCTCCTTACTAACATCTGGAGGCTAGTGCCAAAACTGGGAGAACTGTCTCACAGACTTGTCAAGCAACAGCCTGACATAGTCATCCTCACAGAATCATACCTTACAGATAATGTCCCAGACACCACCATCACCATCCCTGGGTATGTCCTGTCCTACCGGCAGGACAGACCCAGCAGAGGTGGCAGCACAGTGGTATACAGTCAGGAGGGAGTTGCACTGGGAGTCTTCAACATCGACTCCGGACCCCATGAAGTCTCATGGCATCAGGTCAAACATGGGCAAGGAAACCACTTGCTGATTACCACGTACCACCCTCCCTAAGCTGATGAATCAGTGCTCCTCCATGTTGAATATCACTTGCAGGGAGCACTGAGGGTGGCAAGGGTGCAGAATGTACTCTGGGTGGGGGACTTCAATGCCATCACCAAGAGTGACTCGGTAGCACCACTACTGACCGAGCTGGGGCAAGTGGTGAGGGAACCAACAAGAGGGAAAAACATACTTGACCTCATCCTCACCAACCTGCCTGGCGCAGATGCATCTGTCCATGACAGTATCGGTAGTAGTGACCACCGCACGGTCATTCTGGAGATGAAGTCCCACCTTCACATTGAGGATACCCTCCATCTTATTGTGTGGCACTACCGCCGTGCTAAATGGGGTAGATTTCAAACAGATCCAGCAACTCAAGACTGGGCATCCATGAGGCACTGTGGGCCATCAGCAACAGCAGAATTGTCCTCGAACACAATCTATAATCTCATGACCTGATATATCCCCAACTCTACCATTACCATCAAGCCAGGGGATCAACCCTGGTTCAATGAAGAGTGCAGGAACAGCACCAGGCATACCTAAAAATAGGGTGTCAACCTAGTGAAGCTATAAAACAGGACTATTTGCGTGCCAAACAGCATAAGGAGCAAGTGATAGACAGAGCTAAGCGATCCCACGACCAACGGATCAGATCTAAGCTCTGCAGTCCTGCCACATCCAGTCGTGAATGGTGGTGGACAATTAAACAACTCACTGGAGGAGGAGGCTCCACAAATATCCCCATCCTCAATGAGGAAGGAGCCCAACACAGCAGTGCAAAAGATAAGGCTGAAGCATTCGCAACAATCTTCAGCCAGAAGAGCTGAGTGGATGATCCATCTCGGCCTCCTTTGGAGGCCCCCAGCATCACAGATGCCAGTCTTCAGCCAATTCGATTCACTACACGTGATATCAAGAAATGGCTGAAGGCACTGGATACTGCAAAGGCTATGGGCACTGATAATATTCCGGCAATGGTACTGAAGACTTTGCTCCAGAACTTGCCATGCCCCTAGCCAAGCTGTTCCAGTACAGCTACAACACTGGCATCTGCCCGGCTATGTGGAAAATTGCCCAGGTCTGTCCTTCACACAAAATGCAGGACAAATCCAACCCGGCCAATTACCTCCCCATCAGTCTACTCTCAATCATCAGTAAAGTAATGGAAGGAGTCATCAACAGTGCTATCAAGTGGTGCTTGCTTAGCAAGAACCTGCTCACAGATGCCCAGTTTGGGTTCCGCCAGGGCCACTCAGCTCCTGACCTCATTACAGCATTGGTTCAAACATGGATAAAAAAGCTGAACTCCTGAAGTGAGGTGAGAGTGACTGCCCTTGACATCAAGGTAGCATTTGACCAAGTATGGCATCAAGGAGCCCTAGCAAAACTGGAGACAATGGGAATCAGGGGGAAAACTCTCCGCTAATTGGAGTCATACCTAGCACAAAGGAAGATGGTTGTGGTTGTTGGAGGTCAGTCACCTCAGCCCCAGGACATCACTACAGGAGTTCTTCAGCGTAGTGTCCTCGGCCCAACTATCTTCAGCTGCTTCATCAATGACCTTCCTTCCATCATAAGGTCAGAAGTGGGGATGCTCACTGATGATTGCACAATGTTCAGCACCATTTGCAACTGCTCAGGTACTGAAGCAGTGCACGTCCAAATGCAGCAAGATCTGAACAATATGCAGGCTTGGGCTGACAAGTGGCGAGTAACATTCATGCAACACAAGTGTCAGGCAATGACCATCTCCAACAAGAGAGAATCCAACCATCACCCCTTGATGTTCAATGACATTACCATCAATGAATCCCTCACTATCAACATCCTGGGGGTTACCCTTGACCAGATACTGAACTGGACTAGCCATATAAATACTGTGGCTACAAGAGCAGGTCAGGGGCTATGAGTAACTCACCTCCTGACTCCCCAAAGCCTGTCCACCATCTACAAGGCACAAGTCAGGATGGTGATGGAACACTCCCCACTTGCCTGGATGAGTGCAGCTCCTACAACACTGAAGAAGCTGGACACTGCCCAGGACAAAGCAGCCCGCTTGATTGGCACTACATCCACAAACATTCACTCTCTCCACCACCGACGTACAGTAGCAGCAGTGTGTACCATCTGCAAGATGCACTGCATGAATTCACCAAGGCTCCTTAGACAGCACCTTCCAAACCCACGACCAATACCATGTAGAAGGACAAGGGCAGCAGATAGATGGGAACACCACCACCTAGAAATTCCCCTCCAACCACTCACCATCCGATTTGGAAATATATCACCGTTCCTTCACTGTCGCTGGATAAAAGTCCTGGATCTCCCTTTCTAACAGCATTGTGGGTGTACCTACACCACATGGACTGCAGTGGTGCAAGAAGGCAGCTCACCACCACCTTCTCAAGGGCAACGAGGGATGGGCAATAAATGCTGGCCCAGCCAGCGAAGCCCACATCCCATGAATGAATAAAGAATAATTGGCCCGCCCACACAAAATGGTGGCGTGCAGCCAATCGCGGGTGCGATCAGCTACGCACCCGCCTGCACCCGCTCCCGAACCGCCTGTCCAACGGGGAGAAAATTCTCCCCTAAGAATTCTTCAAAGATTACTACCAGTGCACCCATTATCTCTGCAGCTACTTCCTTTAATATCCTAGGATGCAACCCATCAGGTCCAGGGGGCTTATCGGCCTTTAGCTCCATTCGTTTCCCTAGTACTTTTTCTCTAGTGATAGTTATTGTGTTTATTTCCTCCCCTCCTTTTGCCCCTTGATTATTTAGTATTTTTGGAATGCTATTAATGTCTTCTACTGTGAAGACTGATGCAAAGTATTTATTCAACTCCTCTGACATTTCCTGGTTCCCCATTATTATTTCCTCAGCCTCATTCTCTAAGGCACCTATGTTCACTTTGGCTTCTCTCTTCCTTTGTATATGTTTGAAGAAGCTCCTTCTGTCCATTTTTATTTTACTTGCTAGTTTACCTTCAAAGTTTTACTTTCTTCCTCTTTATTATTTTGTGGTCATCTTTTGTTGGTTTTAAAACCTTTCCCAACCCTTTGGCTTACCGCTAATCTTTGCCACATTGTATGTTTTTTCTATCAATTTGACACTATCCTTAACTTCCTTGGTTAACCATGGTTGATGTATCCCCTTCCTAGAATCCTTGTTCCTCACTGGGATGTATCTTTGTTGTGAGTCATGAACTATTTTCTTAAACGTTTGCCATTGTTCATCAACTATCTTTTCCGTTAACCTCCTTTCCCAGTCCACTCCAGCCAACCCTGCCCTCATTCCTTTGTAATTATCCTTATTTAAGTTTAGCACAGTTGTTTCTGACCTAATTTTTTCACTCAAACTGAATGCTAAATTCTACCAAGTTATGGTCACTGTTTCCTGGGGGATCTTTTAGTCTGAGATCATTTATTAAATCTGCTTTATTACATGTTACCAGATCCAAAATAGCCTGATCGCTGGTAGGATTCACAACATCTTGTTCTAGGAAATGCTTTACTCTATGAATTCTTGCTCGTGGCTACCTCTGCCATTTTGATTTTCCCAAACTACATTAAGATTAAAGTCACCAATAATTAATGTACTGCCTTTTTTACATGCCCTCATTATCTTCTGATATATTCACTGTCCTACAGTATAGTTACTGTTAGGGAGGCTACAAACTACTCCCACCAGTTTCTTCTTCCCCTTGTTATTTCTTACCTCCACCCATATGGATTCTACATCTTCCGATCGAGATCCTTTCTTGCTATTGTACTTATTCCATCTTGTACTAACAAAGCTACCCCACCACCCTTTCCTTCCTGCCTTTCCTTTTGAAAAGTCACGTACCCTGAATATTTCGTTCCCAGCTTTGATCTCCTTGTAACCATGTCTCCCATAATGGTTATAAGATCATACCCATTAACCTCTATTTGTGCTGTCAATTCATTTATTTTGTTCCAAATACTATGTGTATTTAAATAAAGAGCCATTAATTTTGCCCTTTCACCATTTTTTCCCCTTTGATCCTATTTGCTGCTGTTTTGTTATGTTTTTACACTCTGTCCCTTCCTGTCACACTCTGGGTATCATTACCTAAATAGCTGCCCTGCAAGGCTGCCATATCCTTTTGCTTTGTAAGCTTACATATCCACTCTCCAGAACCTTCCCCCACCCCTATTTAGTTTAAAGCTCTCTCTATAGCCCTAGTTATTTGATCCACCAGGACACTGGTCCCAGCATGGTTCAAATGAAGCCTGTCCCACCGGAACAGTTCCCTTTTACCCCAGTACTGGTGCCAGTGCTTCACAAGCTGAAACCCATTCCTCCCACACCAATCTTTGAGCCATATATTTAACTCCTTCACTTTATTTACCTTATGCCAGTGTGCCCACGGCTCAAGTAGTAATCCCGAGATTATTACCTTGGAGGTTCTACTTTTTAATTTAGCTCCTAACTGTTCAAATTCTTTCAGCAGAACCTCCTTTCTAGTCCAATCAATGTCATTGGTACCAACGTGAACGCTGATAACTGGATCCTTCCCCTCCCATCCGAGTTCCTCTCCAGCCCTGAGGAGATGTCCTTAATCCTGGCACCGGGCAGGCAACACATCCTTTGGGACGCATGCTCATGGCTGCAGAGAACAGTATCTATCCCCATAATTATACTGTCCCCTACCACCACTACGTCCCTATTTCCTCTCCCCATGTGAATGGCTCCTTGTACCACGGTGCCGTTGTCAGTTCACTCATCCTCCCCACAGTTCCTGCTCTTGTCCACACAGCTGGCAAGAACCTCATAACTGTTGGCCAATTACAAGGGCTGAGGCTCCTCAAACACTACCCCCTAGGTCTCCATACCTGTCTCACCTGCAGTCACATCCTCCTTTACTGATCACAGGCTAAATTTGAATTCCCTAATCTGAGGGGTGTGACCACCTCCTGGAGCAAAGTGTCCAGGTAACTTTCCCCCTCCCTGATGCGGTGCAATGTCTGCAGCTCGGACTCCAGCTCCTCAACTCAGATCCAAAGTTCGTCGAGCTGCAAACATTTACTACAGATGTGTTCGCTCTGGATCACCTTGGTGTCCAGCAGCACCATGCTGCAGCAGCAACACATCACCCATCCTGCCATCCCTATCATATTTTAGTCAATTTATTAATTAATTACTCTAGTATCCCTGCTCTTTACACTTGAAGAATCCTCCTTTGTTTACACTTTATCGTAATAATTTTTTTTACACCAGTATCGATCTTATACTTAAACTATTTTTAAGAAAAAGAGAGAAAAAAGAAGAGACCTAAACACAAACTAAAGACCTTACTTTTACTTTCAAGACTAGAAATACTCACCAATCCTATTCACCAATCAGCTGCTTTTCCTGCACTGGCGTCATTTGTGGTTCGTGACGTCACTCCACCGCTGGTCTGACTGCAGGTAGGCCTCTTGATCCATGCCTTTTAACCTCTCCCGCTCACGTCTCGCTCAACATATACTATTTTGAACCTTAGGAATAGAATAAACCTTAATTACTTACCAGATACTCACCAATTAACCAGCTTCTTCTCCTGTAGCAGAGCAAGAATCAATTCCTGGAGGCTGAAAAAGTTTAGGCAGAAGCAACCAAACACCACTTTCCCTTCCCTGAAGTGCTCAATTCTGGCACTCTATTGTAAGTTGCGCATACCATTAAGATATAATGTTTAATGTGGCTTAAAACTTTAGCTGAGCATACTACACATTGATTTTCACACCTGGGAGACAATAGCTGACGATAGAGGAAAATGGCAACAGCACCATTGGCCCTGTGTGTGCCACCATGACAATCATTACCTACAGTGGCTTGACCACAGTGCCAACATCAAAAAGAACAACCCACAACAATACCTGATTACCACTTCACTTGTGGTAGTTGTAGTAGAACCTGCTTTTCATGGATTAGTCTCCCCCAAACTACTAGAACCTGTATTATTGCCATGTGGAACTGAACTCAGGCAGTCTACCATTTTACCACCTAACAGGTAGCAGCAGAAAGAGCTCTGTCCGGGTAAATTGCCTGGCCCTAATCTACACTGTGAGCTACTGGAACATTGGAATTCCTATATCTGGGCCTATAAGACTAATTAATCTCTACGGGACCCTCTTCCATGAGGAAAATCCTTGCTTCTGGAAAGGAGGATCACCCTGCAATGGTTTCAGTTTGCTAATCTCTGAATGAATATACTATTGAACTTTTGATTCTGGACTTGGCTGAAACCATAATTCTTATTTTTATTGTGGTCTTGCCCTGAACCCCTTTCTTTCCCTTTTCCCTCTTTTATTGTATGAGTGCAAAAAAGGGATGGACATTGCAAAACCCCTTCCTGTGTTTTGTGTGTATGTGTAAAATAAACTAACTCTCTAATTGTACCTTATCTCAAGTTTGCTGTGGAGTTATTAATAGAGGATTGGATCATTCCAAACTGAAGGGTTGGGGTAAATATGCCATCATTTATAAAGGGGGAAGTCAGAAATCATAAACACCTTTCTGTTTAAGGACGGGTAGTGAGAGGAGAAATCAGGGTTGCTTAAAATAATCTCCTTCCTATCCATAACAGAAAATTACCAACAAGATTTCAGTGTTTGCAACTTTTACTTTAACACAAATGCAAATCAACGTACATTAAACATGAATTAACAGGCAAATGAAACTCCAAATAAAAAGGTAAATTTCACTTTAAAAATAGTCGAATAGTCGATCCAACAAGGATGTGTCTTACACAGCTATAGCCATCTGCATCGCTTCCCACACAAATGTGGCACTGTGTCACATCACAGTTCCACAATACACTTCTTTATTCACGTAGGTTAGGTCAGGAGTCATATCCAACAACAGCTTTAACTTCTGAGTTTCATGATAATGATTATCATTAGCAAGGCACCATCTCTCCTTCGGGTCACAACAGTCCTGATGGTGTAGCTTTCCAGAGTTCCTTTTCAACCATGTCCCAGTTCATTATTTGACCACTCCTGGGAAAACATCCAGCTCTTTTGTGTCTCCAATATTCACATCGCTTTCCAGGTTTTAGACCTTTTTTAAGCCAACTGGCACATTGCCTTCAAGAGCTCCTGTCTCCTTTTGTGCCAAACAGAAAAACTGACCTCTTCCTGATAGAGATTTGTTTCTTCTCTTGACAAGAGGTCAGTGCTAATCCTCTTTCTATCACTGCCTACTTTCTCTTTTTCCTGCATCTGGACCTTCACCCTTTGTTTGTAGCTCTCCTTTATGTCTGCAGCTCCACTTTGTGTCCAGCCACATGCTTCTTAACTTCCTTCTTGTTGCTACTGCTTCCAGGTCATGGGTCACCAGGTCACATACACCAGTATTTCTTATTATCCATGAAAATTACAATTGATCCCTTTACAAATGATGCAACCTCTTAAAAATCCTTTTCAAGTGTTCTTTAAAACTATTTACAGATTCCACAGGCCTTTTAAATAAATTATAAACTTTCCTTACTGCACTGCTTCCAGATCAAAGGTTGTCACAATACATAATTTTGTCCCAGACATAAGTTTGTCTATCAATTGCAAGACAAGAATTAGGTAGATATTCGAATTACCATTAAGTCCACTAAAAGTTACTTCAGATGCAACTGAATAAAGGGAAGTACAATAATTTATTGTTTATGTCCTGTTCCTAACAAATGAATTAAGACCCTTATTCTGATTCACTCCAATCTACCACACAAACTCAATGCTGTAATTTATTCATCCATCAATGCACTATATATTTCTCCTGTTACAGAATCATAAAAGCATACAGCACAGCAAGAAGCCATTCTTTGAAAGAGCTATCCAATTAGTCCCAAGCCACTGCTCTGTCCTTGTAGCCCTGCATATTTTTTCTTTTCAAGTATAAATCCCATTAACTATTGAAAGTTGCTATCACATCTGCTTCCATCAGCCTTTCAATGCATTTCAGATCATAACAACTGGCTACATAAAATAAATTCTCCTCAACTCCCTTAGGTTCTTTTGTCAACTATCTTAAATCCATGTTCTCTGCCAGTGGAAGCAATTTCTTCCTATCTACTCTGTCAAAACCCTTCCATAATTTTTAACACCTCACTTTAGATCTCTCTTCATCCTTCTCTATTCTGAGGAGGACAATCTCAGTTTCTCCACATTACTGAAATCCCTCATTCATAGAATCACTCTGGTAAATCTCCACATTACCTTCACCAAGGCCTTGACCTAATTCCTAAAGCATGGTGCCCAGAATTGGACACAACACTTCTGCTGAGACTTTATCCGTGATTGAAAATGTTTTGCAGAAACTGGCATCTTTCCTGAGCTACAAAACAGTTTGAGGCACATACTTAGCTAAAAGAGTCACTGTGACTGCAGCATTGTGATCATGAAGTGGAAGGTTCTGAGTGACAGCAATCTTCAGATTTGA
The DNA here is from genome assembly GCF_964194155.1 of Cetorhinus maximus. Lineage (NCBI taxonomy): Eukaryota > Metazoa > Chordata > Chondrichthyes > Lamniformes > Cetorhinidae > Cetorhinus > Cetorhinus maximus. The sequence continues at coordinate 18,731,419 of NC_135895.1, read as the reverse complement.
ACACAAGACCTTTAAGGATCAACAGTCAAGTCCTTTACTCTTCTGATTAGCTAGTGACTAGCACAATATATTGATTAATTTACTTTGTTCTTTCAAATCCTGCAATTGCAGGCCATTTATTGCCACTGTGGATCTTCCAACTACCAAAAGGTGAGATAACCCTGGCTGCAAACATCCCAAAAACCACCATCAATACCATTCTATCCAACTGACACAATGTACAATTCAAGCGCAATGTACTGGATAATGTCAGTTTATTTCTCCTATCTCCTGAGATTTCACTTCCACATGACATTTCAGCTAGAAGCCTGGTCAAAAACTAATAAAACCCACCCTACCTGAGGCAAAATACTTTAAGTGACAAGTGATGCTCAGACTTGAACTTGTGACTTACAAGCAAGACAGTGGACACTTAACCACTTTAGCTACTTCACTGCCTCTTGACAATTGATATTTTAAAAAATCTATGTGAATCAAAAATAGTTGCATTGACAATAGCTGAATAAAATCTAACACATGCAGGGGCATTGTAAATGTATCTATCAATTGTAGAGGAATAGATATTTGTTAATACTAAATATTCCATTTAATAATTTTGCTGCTGCAATTTTACATTGTTATAAACATAGTACAGTCCATAATTCCAAACGTAATAAATGTCACAATCTTTATAAAATACTTTTATACTGTTATGGTGTTCCTAAACACAACTGATAATAAGAAATTACGAAAAAAGGAGTTAACCAATGAATTGTTGATATCACTGCTCCAGTGCCGAGTGGTGTACTACTTTACATTTTTATGATGTTGTACATTTGGCTTTAACTTTCTCCATGGATGACAACAACAACTTATATTTATTTAGCACCTTTAACATAGTAAAATATTCAAAGTTGCTTTACAGGAGCATTATAAAACAAATAAGGAGCTATTAGGTCAGGTGACCAAAAGCTTGGTCAACTAGGTAGATTTTAAGGGGTGTCTTAAAGAAGGAAAATGAGATAGAGAAGTGGAGAGGTGTAGGGGAGGGCAACTGAAGGCACAGCCACCAACAATGGAGCGATTAAAATCTGGGATGCTTGAGAGGTCAGAATTAGAGGAGTGCAGATATCACAGAGGGTTGTGGGGCCAGAAGAGATTACAGAGGTAGTGAATGTGAGGCCATTTGTGAGGGATTTGAAATCAAGGTTGAGAATTCTTTAGTCAAGATCTTTCTTGACCCGGGGCCAATCAGTGAGCATAGGGGTAATAGGAGAATGGGACTTGCTGTGAACTAAGAACCATAGAACCATAGAAAAGTTACAGCACAGAAGGAGGCCATTCAGCCCATCTTTTCCATGCCAGCCCAAGGACACCCAGGTGCCCTTTCTAATCCCACCTTCCTGCACCCGGCCCATAGCTCTGCAGCTTACAGCACTTAAGGTGCAGATCCAGGTACTTTTTAAAAGAGTTTAGAGTTTCTGCCTCTACCACCAACTTGGGCAGCGAATTCCAGACACCCACTACCCTCTGCGTAAAAAAGTTCTTCCTCATGTCCCCCCTACACCCTCTGCCACTTATCTTGAATCTATGTCCCCTGGCTCCAGAATTCTCCACCACGGGAAACAATTTTATCCTGTCCACTCTATCTATTCCCTTCATAATTTTGTACACCTCAATCAAGTCACCTCTCAGCCTTCTTTGTTCCAATGAAAACAACCCCAACCTATCCAATCTCTCTTCGTAGCTACACTTTTCTAACCCTGGCAACATTCTTGTAAACCTCCTCTGCACTCTCTCCAGAGCTATTACATCCTTCCGGTATTGTGGTGACCAGAACTGCACACAATTCTCCAGTTGTGGCCTCATCAGTGTTTTATACAATTCCAGACACAGACAGCAGAGTTTTAGATTACCTTACTTTTATGGAGAGTACAATTTGGGAGACCAGCTAGGAGTGCACTGGGATAGTCAAGTCTAGAAGTAATGGAGGCATGACTGAGGGTTTCAGCACCAGATGAGCTAAGACAGGGACAAAGTCAGGTGATATTATTGTATATGGTACACACTGCTGCCACTGTACACCAGTGGTGATGAAATTTAATGTTTAGGGTGGTGGATGGGTTGCCAGTCAAGAAGGTTGCTTTATCTTAGATTCTGTTGCATTTCTTGAGTGTTGTTGGAGGTGCTGTCATCCAGGCAAGAGGAGAGTAATACATCACACCCCTGACTTGTGCCTTGTAGATGGTGGACAGGCATTGGGTAGTCAGGAGATAGAATAATTGTTGTAGGGTGTTGGATACCATTCAACTGGTCTTAATGAAGACTTGTACTCTTAAGTAGGTTAACTGTATGAGGTGGTGGCATAGTGGCATTGTCACTGGACTGGTAATCCAGGATAATTCTCTGGGGACCCAGGTTTGAATCTCACCATGGCAGATGGTGGAATTTAAATAAAAATATGGAATTAAAAGTCTAATGATGACTGCGAAATCATTGTCGATTTTCATAAAAACCCATCTGGTTCACCTTTAGAGAGGAAAATCTGCTGTCCTTACCTGGTCTGGCCTACATGTGATTCCAGACCAACAGCAATATATTTGACTCTTAAATGCCCTCTGAAGTGGCCTAGCAAGCCACCCAGATGTATCAAACCGCTACAGAAAATTCAATAAGGAATGAAACCAGACAAACAAGGCATGGGAATACATGGTGAACGGTAGGACCCTGGGAAGTACCAAGGATCAGAGGAACTTTGGTGTGCATGTCCACCGGTCCCTTAAGGTAACGGGACAGGTAGATAAGGTGGTTAAGAAGGCATATGGGATACTTGCCTTTATGCTGGAACTGTATAAAATGTTGGTTAGGCCGCAGCTAGAGCATTGCGTGCAGTTCTGGAATCCGCAATTTAGGAAGGATGTGATTGCACTAAAGAGAGTGCAGAGGAGATTTACCAGGACATTGCCTGGCTGGAAGGTTTTAGTTATGAGGAGAGATTGGATAGACTGGGGTTATTTTCCCTGGAGCACAGGAGATTGAGGGGGGACATGATTGAGGTGTATAAAATTATGAGGGGCATAGATAGGATAGACAGGAAGGAACTTTTCCCATTGGTGGAGGGATCAATAACCAAGGGGCATAGATTTAAGGTAAGGGGCAGGAGGTTTAGAGGGGATGTGAGGAAGAATCTTTTCACCCAGAGGGTGGTGGAAATCTGGAATTCACTGCCTGAAAGGATAGTAGAGGCAGAAACCCTCATAACATTTAAGAAGTATTTGGATGTGCACTTGCGATGCCATGGCATACAAGGCTATGGGCCTAGTGCTGGAAAATGCGATTAGAATAGTTAGGTACATGTTTGACCGGTGCAGACTCGATGGGCTGAAGGGCCTTTTTCTGTGCTAAAGACCTCTATGACTTTATTACTCTATGAGACCACATGGACATTGACCTAGGAACCAGAAACGACAATGGCAAACTCAGCCCTGTCGAGCAAGCAAAGTCCTCCTTCCTAACCTCTGGAGGCTTGTGCTAAAATTGGGAGCACTGTCTCATAGACTAATCATAGTCATACTCATGGAATCATACCTTACAGATAATGTCCCAGACATCGCCATCCCTGGGTATGTCCTGTCCCACCAGCAGGGCAGACCCAGCAGGGGCGATGGCACAGTGGTACACAGTCAGGAAGGAATTGCCCTGGGAGTCTTCAACATCGACTCCGGACCCCATGAAGTCTCATGGCATCAGTTCAAATATGGGCAAGGAAACACCCTGCTGATTACCATGTACCATTCTCCCCTAAGCTGATGAATCAGTACTCCTCCATGTCGAACACCGCTTGAAGGAAGCACTGAGGGTGCCAAGGGTGCAGAATGTACACTGGGTGGTGGACTTTAATGTCCAACACCAAGAGTGGCTTGGTAGCACCACTACAGGCCAAGTTGGCCGAGTCCTACAGGACATAATTGCTAGATTGGGTCTGCGGCAGGTGGTGAGGGAACCAAGAAGAGGGAAAAGCATACTTGGCCTCATCATCGCCAATCTGCCTGCCACAGATGCATCTGTCCATGACAGTATCAATAGGAGCGACCACTGCCAGTCCTTGTGAAGATAAAGTCTCGCCTTCACATTGAGGCTAGCTTCCTCCTACCACTGTGCTAAATGGGATAGATTTAGAACAGATCTAGCTACTCAAGATTGGGCATCCATGAGGCGCTGTGGGCCATCAGCAGCAGTATGATTGTACTTAACCACAACCTGTAACCTCATGGTCTGGCATATCCCCTACCCTGCCATTGCCATCAAGCCAGGGGATCGACCCTGGTTCAATGAAGCGTGCAGAAGGTTATGCCAGGAGCAGCACCAGGCATACCTAAAAATGAAGTGTCAACCTGGTGAAGCTACAACACAGGACTACTTGCATGCCAGACAGCATGAGCAGCAAGTGATAGACTGAGCTAAGCGATTCCACAACCAATGGATCAGATCTAAGCTCTGCAGTCCTGCTGCATCCAATCGTGAATGGTGGTGGACAATTAAACAACTCACTGGAGAAGGTTCCACAAATATCCCCATCCTCAATGATTCACAAACCTTCACTCCCATCACCACTGATGTACAGTGGCAGCAGTATGTACCATCTAAAAGATGCACTGCAGGAAATCACAAATGCTCCTTAGGCAGCACCTTCCAAACCCACGACTGCTACCATCTAGAAAGTCAAGGACAGCAGATACATGGGAACACCACCAAATGGAAGTTCCCTCCAACCCACTCACTATCCTGACTTGGAAATATATCGCCGTTCCTTCAGTGTCACTGGGTTAAAATCCTGGAATACCCTCCCTAACAGCATTGTGCATGGACTGCAACGGTTCAAGAAGGCAGCTCATCACCCACTTCTCAAGGGCAATTAAGGATAGGTAATAAATGATGGCCTAGACAGTGGCGCCAGTGAATTTAAAAAAAAGAATTATGTACATATATACATAGTAAAGGGTTCAAGCTGGGAGCTGTCCCCATGCTTGCTGGCACACACAGCTCTGCCCAACAATAGACTGACCCCTGAGTGTGGGTCATACGTTCTCTTACAACACTATGTGGGCGGTACTGTACTCAGTCCCACGTTAACCCCTTTATGTGCCAGAGCCTTATACGAAACCTCCCTCAAGTCTTTATCCAAGTATTTCAAGTTCTTCTAGTTTACCCCATGTATTTACATAATTATTACTACCCCATCTCCCCCATTCAAGACTCTGGGTTCATAGGTTCAGGTGGTCTGGGGCCCTACAACCCTGTTGTATCCCATTTGCATTACTGTCAGAGGAGTGGTAGGCTCTGTTGTTGCAGGAAAGCTCTGGTTGTTCTGGCATCTTTTTATCCTCTTTTTCTATTCCTTAGTACTGAACAGCTCTTTGTTGATTTAGCAGTTGTACTGATAGGTGGTTGTTGTTCCATCCCATTTTTTGGGGGGTGGATGAATGTTGTACTCATCCCCATGTCATTTTTTTCTTCTTCTTCCTTCATCATCTGGGCCTTCCTGATATCCTCTGTGACAGAAGATGGCCATTCCTGTTATGAGGATGTGGTTTTTTTAGTAAGCTCACCTTTGCTTTTGGCTGTGTGGTGTGCATTTGGCAAAAGACAACTGTTTTTTGGTTCCAACATCATCTGTGGCACTATCATGCTGGCTGAGAGTTGCAGTGTTTGCTCTGTGTTGACCTCATCAACTGTCGTTGGTGCAAGAGGTAGAGGCTCTTCTGGTTTTTGGTTGCTCTCTTGTCTATACTCCACTGGAGGCATCGTGGTAACCATCTGAGTGGTTGCCTGGTCTGACCAATGAGGGCTTTCTGGCTACTGTGGCGAAAATGGACAAACTTGCTCTGAAAAGAGAGAAGACAGTTCAGAGCTGAAGTCCCAGTCAGGACACTCTGTCTTGTTTGATGTCTCAGGAACTTGCAGTTCTATATGACAGTGGTTGTCTTGACACCTTCTGCCATTTTGAGGAGATTGCCTGCACCTCTGCTGAAGAGAGAAAAAGACTTGTTACCGATGGCATACATCAGCTCAAAGATTGTTTTCTGCCATACCTTAGTCGTTCCAGAATCATGCCTCTGGACAGAAGTCTGATTTCTCCAGGCCCACAGAGTGGTGTGTCTGTTGTTCAAAGCCAGAGGTCTCTCATCCATAACACTGGCTCCCTTGTCCAATTTAAAGTTCATGACATGTTCGTTAACTGAAGTGTCTGCATTCCAATATGACCTCACCCAAGAAGCATGGCTTTGTGTCCTCTTGGTGTTGTTACAACCAGAGTAGGAGGATTGTGCAGTTTTTCTAGCCCCACTATTCCACAGGTCGCACTGTAAGTGGTGTACCTACACCAAATGGACTGCAAAGGTTCAAGAAGGCAGCTCACCACCACCTTCTCAAGGGCAACTAGGGATGGGCAATAAATGCTGGCCCAGCCAACGAAGCCCACATACACTGAATGAATATAAAATAAAAGTTTATATGTTTAACTCACTCACCAAAATGACTAATTGTTTACTTTCACTATTGTTAGACTCAGAATAAAATAGATTTTAACCAGGCTTCTTCCAATAAACTTAGAATGATTGATTCATTATGAAACAAAGCTTCTTTTTAAAAGCAAGTTGCAAAAACTGGTTAACATACAATTTACAATCTGGAAGTATAACTATTTACCCCTTTTAAATCCCAACATACACACACACACACACACACACACAAACACACACACACCCCAAAGGACAAAACAAATAGGGTCTCTCCAGAGGTTGGCAAATAGGAAAAGCTTATGAAAAAGGGTAAAGTTTGAACGGTTTTGATGCTGTCAATCCGGTGGCTCTGTGTGTGAAGATGGGTCACTGGTTACAGTAGTTGTCTGGAAGTTCTTTGCAAAGGAGCTACAGTGTGGAGGAGACTAGAGCGACGTCTATCCTTGGGATCTCTCTCTTGTCTCAGCTTCTCGGGTTTCCAAATACAGATGAGCTAAACTGAGTTTGGGGTTTTCTAGCTGGAGATTGATAACCACACCAGGCAAGGCAGGGAGAGAAATAGCTGGCCAACTTTCCTTTTCAGTTTACTCTGAAACACACTCTGAGTCCAAAAAGTGCATGTTCAAACAGAAAACTCATCTCAGGTCAAATGTTTTCCAGAAAGTCAGCAGGGGGCAGCCCCACAGCCTGAAAACAAACAGCAGATGTTTTTCCCTGCAGCAATTAAAGCTCAAATACAAATAGCTCTTATCTGCCCAGGTGCCTTGCTGGTCAGTTAGCTGAAGTCATGTGATTTCTTGGGACAAAGCAGGCTGCTCACAGTCCACAGTGAATTTATAATCCTTTTTAAAAAGACTCAAGTCAGCTCCCAATAAAGTGTCCTGATATTCCAATGTTCTTCCAATTTTTAAAAACACATATAGTTCTTGGAATATGGATTCCTAACAGTGTTCAGTCTGGACCTCATGAATCATCTTTGGGTCTTCTGTGCATTTTGATGTTTTGGTCTTGCAGTTTGCCGAAGTGACCATTTCTGTTACATTGAAAGCATTGGGATAAAGTTCGAAGGGTTTTGATGCTGTCAATCTGGTGTTTCTGTGTTTTATTGAAATTGCAGGACATTGATCTCGCTTGTTGGGGCGCTTTGCTCCACAGCACTGGCATGGTCACTCTACTGATCGGTTAGGATATTGCTTGCCTTGGCCTGGAGTGTCCCTGTTTCTGTGCTGTTTAACTAACTGGACTGTGGGGTTCCCTTTATACCACAGTTTACTTTCTCCTCTTAAAATGGACCAGTGCTACACACAGAGTTCAGATTGCCTAACAATCTAGATAGCTTTCTTGAGGGTTAGATCTCCCTTCGCTTGCAACATGTCTGAGAGTGCGTCGTCCACTACTCTCCTCTATCCCTGATGAGTTCAGATTTTAGATCTCTGTATTTGCAGCCTTCAGCCATTCTGTACTGATCATTAATGAATGAATTGACAGGTTCCCCTGGGTGCTGGACACGCTTATTGAATTCAGCCCTTTCAAGGATCTTTCTTTTTTTATTCATTCACTGGATGTGGGCTTCGCTGGCTGGACCAGCATTTATTGCCCATCCCTAGTTGCCCTTGAGAAGGTGGTGGTGAGGTGGCTTCTTGAACCGCTGCAGTCCATGTGGTGTAGGTACACCCACAGTGCTGTTAGGAAGGGAGTACCAGGATTTTGACCCAGCAACAATGAAGGAACAGGCGATATATTTCCAAGTCAGGATTGTGAGTGACTTGGAGGGGAACTTCCAGGTGGTGGTGTTCCCATCTATCTGCTGTCCTTGTCCTTCTAAGTGGTAGAGGTTGTGGGTTTGGAAATTGCTGTCGAAGGAGCCTTGGTGAATTCCTGAAGTACATCTTGTAGTTGGTACACACTGCTGCTACTGTGCGTCGATGGTGGAGGAAGTGAACGTTTGTGGATGTTTGTGGACAGTGTCCAGCTTCTTCAGTGTTGTTGGAGCTGCACTCATCCAGGCAAGTGGAAGTATTCCATCACATTCCTGATTTATGCCTTGTAGATGGTAGACAGGCATTGGGGAGTCAGGGGGCGAGTTACTTGTTGCACGATTCCTAGCCTCTGACCTGCTCTTGTAGCCACTGTATTTATATGGCTAGTCCAGTTCAGTTTCTGGTCAATGGTAACTCCCAGGATGTTGATAGTGGGGGATTCAGTGATGGTAATACCATTGAACATCAAGGGGCGATGGTTGGATTGTCTCTTGTTGGAGATGGTCATTGCCTGCAAGAGAGAAAAAGCTGATTCTTTAGTTGCCATTCTTGTTACTTCTTAGGTTAAAATAATCATTGAATGATTTATGTACTTCTTCAAATTTAGCAGATGATTCATTGATTCCTTGTCCAGCAATAATGTCATCTGCTTTAGGGCCTACCGAGTAAAGCAGTGTGTTAACTTGTTCAGCTTCTGTCCTTTTATCCAGATAGGAAGCAATAATGTATCTAAAGGAACCTTTTTACCCATACTCCCCAGTTAAGTGATTGATTTAGGCCTCGAGTAAGTCCAAACTGATCTGGAAGCGTGGATTCCTGATCCATGGTTAAAAAAATTTAAAGTGTAGGTTCAACTTTAAGAAGTTCCTAAAATTCAAGATGGCACCGACATTAATTTGAAGACAAAGGGTTTTCCTGCACTCACTGGTTTTGGTGGGCTCCCATTGCAATGGCATTTGCGCTCAGCCTTGAACAAATTTTACACTCTGGCTGCTTGGATCAACTAGCTACGGACTTCTTCATTTCAGCGCTATGCTTTTGGGTCATGAAAGCATCAAATCTTTGCCTTTGCAGGTCTTTAAAGCTGATTCTTTTGTTGCCATTCTTCTGAATTAATTTTTTTCCCCTTTTTTGGAGTGAGCTCAGATGCTGTGTGTTCAGGCACCAACTCAGGAATGTGATTTGTCCAAACAGAGCTTTTAATGGGCAATTTCTGATTACTGAACTATTTGTCTCCGCAACTGCTTTATCTTGGGCTTTAAAAGTATTAGCTCAACCCTGCTAGGTCTGCTGACTTTGCACTTTGGGAATTGAAGCTGGACTTCTAAGAGATCCTATGGAGTCTTCTACTGCTGTGAGGAATTTTAAATTTCTGCCGTCAGCTTCCAAGCCTTTCTTTGGATCTTTTCCCTGGCAAGTTTCATCTGCATGTCTGATTCTAAAGCTTTCCTTCAGGTCAGAATGATTCTTCAGATTTTTCTTTAGTCTTGCAGGATTTTAGTTTTTCTCTGCATTTTTTTGTGAGGTTTGTGATTTTTCCATTTGCTGCCACCATTTTGTAGGGTGCTGGATACTGTTCTGTACGTCTTAATGAAGTCTTCATAGTCTTAGGTAGGCTAACCGAATGCATTTATTAACTACAAGAACGGTGTGCATATATACAGTAAAGGGTTCAAGCTGGGAGCTGTCTCCATGCTTGCTGGTACACACAGCTCTGCCCAACACTAGACTGACCTCCAGGTGAGAGTCATGTCTTCTCTTACATCACTATGTGGGTGGTACTGTACTCTGTCCCACATTAACACTATATGTGCCAGACCCTTATACTACAAAGGAGTAAAAAAATCAAATGTGTCAAGATGCAAAAATCATTTTCTGATGCTTATGAATGAAAAACACAGTCATAAAGTATATATGAAGTCATTACAAACGGGAACATTTGGGACTGCTTTATTGCATTTTACAATTTTCCCTCCAAATGCTTCCCTCATTTGATGAAGTTAAATTTACACTTAAACAACTTTATTATTTTAAACATAAACAGAAATGCTGCAAGTACTGGCTTGATAGTTTCCTCAATAGATTGGGAATGCTGAGGCCAATCATTGCACGGTTACCTCTGCCTCGCCTGAGATCAGCATTAATCATGGGCCAAATCTGGAACCTTATTCCATGGCCCTCCCTGGCCACTGTCTCAGACTGAACAAAACACTTGGCAATCTTGACATTCTGATGGATCCTGAGCTGAGCTTCCGACCCTAGACCCTGTCCATCTCTGTAGTATTGCCCGTCTCCGTCCTGCCCCAGTCTCAGTCCATCTGCTGCTAAAACACTTACCCATGCTTTTTATAATTCCAGGCTCGACTATTCCAATGCACTGCTTGCTGCTTCCCATATTTCACTCTCTGCAAACTTAAACAATGAAGTCAGATTAAGAAAGCTAAGATCATTATTGAAGATACTGAAGATAAATTGTTTCTTGGTGCAAAGTCTGTGGGCAGACAGGAGCAAGGAGAATTCAATAAAACAAGGATTTGAGCTGATAGATGAGATGGAATTTGAAGGTGGGGTATGCAGAGCGGTAAAGGGGGAGGTGTTCAAAAGTAGAGAGATAGGTGGAAGAGTGGAAAAGATCAAGCTAGGATTGCAAGATGGTAGTTAGGTGCCCACCGCCATGGTTTGAATGGAGGAAATTAGTTACAGGAGTAGGAAGGGGAGCCAGGGCAATGGCAGTGACAAGGAGGAAAGTATAGGCATTTAAGGGCCTTGTGGTGACAGAACAAGCAAACAATATTTCACTGACAGATTTCCATTCCTGCAGCTTCCTGTCCTTACACTGTTAGCACACTTCAACCAGCAGGGGGAACTCCAAACTGCGTGTTAAAACAAAATGTTCATTTGCCCCTAATGCTATATTTTTATTGTAATGTAGACAAAGGGCGGAATTTTCTGAGCCCACTAGCATCGGGTTCCATGGCAGGCATGAGCAGACAATATGGTGGGAAGGCCAAAAATCGATTTCACGATGTTGTGAAACCAGTTTGCAATCGTCCGCTCCGCCCGTCGATGGTGGGCCGTGTTTCCCGCTGCCGCACGCCAGGAACTTCATTGTAATACACCTGATCAGCCCAGCTTGGTGGAATCATCCCCCCCCCGCCACGCTGGATCATCCAGGCACGTTGGCATGTTTCACAACTCAACATAAGCAACATGCACCTGGCGAGCTGCACTTTGCTGGGGACTTTGAGGCTTATTTACCTACCTTGCTTCAGGCAGCACTAATGGTCATCAACACTAGACTTCGCAGTCAGCACAACGTCACTTTTAGGGGGCCCCACAGGCAGGTCTCTACTTATGAGGCCAGCCATTAGGTGGGGGTGGCTTTTTAATGGCTGCAGGGCTGTGGCTTGCTTGGGGAAGGGGGTTAAGTGGCCTCAGGCAAGGGAAGAGGCCGCAGGGCTGGGGCATTACTAGGGAAGGGGGGTACCCCAGGGTGTGTGTGGGGACACATGTTGATCTGTGCAAGTGGCCTCAAGAGGGTGATGGCTAAGGAAGCAGTCTCCAGAGGAGATGAGTCCAGATGAAGATGTGAGGGTGTGCGTGAGAGAGAGTGAGTGATGATGTCCCTTGAGCTGGCAGTGAGTGAGATGCCAGTGAATGTGTGATGGCCTTGTGAGTGGGTGAATTCAGAGTGATGAGATGGTTCCCTTACCCTGGCGGCATGGATGAGATCATTTATCCTCTTTCTTCACTGGATGATGAACCTCTCCTGTGCAGCGTTGGCACTGACCACTACAGCCACCGCCTCCCAAGCTGGAGTGATGGGCCTCCTGAGACCAGAGCAGGGGTAGAGGACATCGTGGTGGGCTCCAACGTGTCCCAGGGATGCATCACTGAATTGGGAGCTGCAGTCTTCTTGCCTTTCGGAGCCATGTCTTCTGTGCAGCAGTCCTGGGCAGGAAGCACAGAGAGGTATGCACGTATCTACACTTTAAATATGGCGCTGGGCGTGAGGAAGCAATGAGGTGACGGCGTGGCGTGTGAATTGGAGGTCCACTGCCAGAAAAACGATGTGTATCCCAGGAATGCATGATTAATGAGGTGGGATTGAGATGACATGGCATGAAAACCCGTCATTGCGGCCAGCGGGTAAAACGTTCTTTTTCCCGCCTGCTGCTGCACTTCGTGCTAATCAAGGATGATTCCACCCTAAGAATCAAAGAATGTCTCACCACAGGAACAGATTATTTTGCCCACCAAATCTATTCCCATTCTATACTCCATATGAGCCAACTAGTATAAATCCATAACAAAAACAAAAATACCTGGAAAAACTCAGCAGGTCTGATAGCATCTGCGGAGAGGAACACAGTTAACGTTTCGAGTCCGAATGACTCTTCATCAGAACTAAGGAAAAATAGGTGAAATATAACTGGTTTAAGGGGGGTTGGGACAGGTAGAGCTGGATAGAGGGCCAGTGATAGGTGGAGATTGCCAAAAGATGTCATAGACAAAAGGACAAAGAGGTGTTGATGGTAAAAACAAAAAACTACTGCGGATGCTGGAAATCCAAAACAAAAACAGAATTACCTGGAAAAACTCAACAGGTCTGGCAGCATCGGTGGAGAAGAAAAGAGTCGATGTTTCGAGTCCACATGACCCTTCAACAGAACTGAAGTATAGTTAGGAGAGGGGTGAAATATAAGCTGGTTTAAGGTGGGGGGCGGGGGGAGAGAAGTTGAGGGTGGGGTGGTTGTAGGGACAAGCAAGCAGTGATAGGAGCAGATAATCAAAAGATGTCACAGACAAAAGGATCAAAGAGGTGTTGAAGGTGGTGATATTATCTAAGAAAAGTGCTAATTAAGAATGGATGGCAGGACACTCAAGGTACAGCTCTAGTGGGGGTGGGGTGGAAAGACTGACAAGGTATTAGTTGTAGATTTAAAAATAATGGAAATAGGTGGGAAAAGAAAAATCTATATAAATTATTGAAAAAAAAAACAAAAGGGAGGGGGAGGAAACGGGGTGGGGATGGGGGGAGGGGGAGTTTAAGATCTAAAGTTGTTGAATTCAATATTCAGCCCGGAAGGCTGTAAAGTGCCTAGTCGGAAGATGAGGTGCTGTTCCTCCAGTTTGCGTTGGGCTTCACTGGAACAATGCAGCAAGCCAAGGACAGACATGTGGGCAAGAGAGCAGGGTGGAGTGTTAAAATGGCAAGCAACAGGGAGGTTTGGGTCTTTCTTGCGGACAGACCGCAGGTGTTCTGCAAAGCGGTTGCCCAGTTTGCGTTTGGTCTCTCCAATGTAGAGGAGACCGCATTGGGAGCAACAAATGCAGTAGACTGAGTTAGGGGAAATGCAAGTGAAATGCTGCTTCACTTGAAAGGAGTGTTTGGGCCCGTGGACGGTGAGGAGAGAGGAAGTGAAGGGGCAGGTGTTGCATCTTCTGCGTGGGCATGGGGAGGTGCCATAGGTGGGGGTTGAGGAGTAGGGGGTGATGGAGGAGTGGACCAGGGTGTCCCGGAGGGAACGATCCCTACGGAATGCCACCAGGGGGGGTGAAGGAAAGATGTGTTTGATGGTGGCATCATGCTGGAGTTGGCGGAAATGGCGGAGGATGATCCTTTGAATGCGGAGGCTGGTGGGGTGATAAGTGAGGACAAGGGGGACCCTATCATGTTTCTGGGAGGGAGGAGAAGGCGTGAAGGCGGATGCGCGGGAGATGGGCCGGACACGGTTGAGGGCCCTGTCAACGACCGTGGGTGGAAAATCTCGGTTAAAGAAGAAGGAGGACATGTCAGAGGAACTGTTTTTGAAGGTAGCATCATCAGAACAGATGCGACGGAGGCGAAGGAACTGAGAGAATGGGATGGAGTCCTTACAGGAAGCGGGGTGTGAGAAGCTGTAGTCGAGGTAGCTGTGGGAGTCGGTAGGCTTGTAATGGATATTGGTGGACAGTCTATCATCAGAAATTGAAACAGAGGGGTCAAGGAAGGGAAGGGAAGTGTCAGAGAGGGACCATGTGAAAATGATGGAGGGGTGGAGATTGGAAGCAAAATTAATAAATTTTTCCAGGTCCCGACGAGAGCATGAAGCAGCACTGAAGTAATCATCGATGTACCGGAGAAAGAGTTGTGGGAGGGGGCCGGAGTAGGACTGGAACAAGGAATGTTCCACATACCCTATAAAGAGACAGGCATAGCTGGGGCCCATGCAGGTACCCATAGCCACACCTTTTATTTGGAGGAAGTGAGAGAAGTTAAAGGAGAAATTGTTCAGTGTGAGAACAAGTTCAGCCAGACGGAGGAGAGTAGTGGTGGATGGGGATTGTTCGGGCCTCTATTCAAGGAAGAAGCTAAGGGCCCTCAGACCATCCTGGTTGGTGATGGAGGTGTAGAGGGATTGGACATCCATGGTGAAGAGGAAGCGGTTGGGGCCAGGGAACTGGACATTGTTGATGTGACGTAAGGTGTCAGAGGAATCACGGATGTAGGTGGGAAGGGACTGGACACGGGGAGAGAGAAGGGAGTCAAGATAGCGAGAAATGAGTTCCATGGGGCAGGAACAGGCTGACACGATCGGTCTGCCGGGACAGTTCTGTTTGTGGATTTTGGGTAGGAGGTAGAAGCGGGCCGTCTGAGGTTGGGCGACTATCAGGTTGGAAGCTGTGGGAGGAAGATCTCCAGAGGAGATGAGGTCAGTGACAGTCCTGGAAACAATGGCTTGATGTTCCGTGGTGGGGTCATGGTCCAGGGAGAGGTAGGAGGAAGTGTCTGCGAGTTGACGCTCAGCCTCCGCGAGGTAGAGGTCAGTGGTGTTGATGGTGGTGATATTAGCTAAGAAATGTGCTAATGGTGACATTAACGGTAGAAAGCAGGACGAGCAAGGTACAGCTAGCCTAGTCGGGGTGGCGGACACAAACTGGAGGAACAGCACCTCATCTTCTGACTAGGCACTTTACAGCCTTCTGGACTGAATATTGAGTTCAACAACTTTAGATCATGACTCTCTCCTCCATCCCCTCCCCCTTTCCGATCCCCCCTTTTCCAATAATTTATATATATTTTTCTTTTCCCACCTATTTCCATTATTTTTAAATGTATTCCCATCCATTGTTTTATCTCTACCTTTTAGCCTATTTCGATCCCTTCCCCCCACCCCACCCCCACCAGGGCTATCTGTACTTTGCTTGTCCTGCTTTCTACCCTTAATGTCACCATTAGCACATTTCTTAGCTAATATCACCGCCATCAACACCTCTTTGTCCTTTTGTCTATGACATCTTTTGGCAATCTCCACCTAAAGCAATCAATTACACCATGCTCATTTTTGAACATTCCCACCTTGCCTTAATGATTGTTTTTCCTGGTGTGATTAGATAAAAGGGTTATTTCTCTTTCATGTTGTTTTAAAGATTTCTTCACATTCTCTCACCTCTCTTCCTGTTCCATTTGAAAATGACTGTCTTGAATAACTAGTTTTAGCTTTGTTGTGAAGTCCTTTTTAGCCTTTAATTGCAAATTTATCTGACTATTCATCCACAGGACCACAGCCCTAGATGTAATCCCTTTTTCTTCATTATGGTAATAAAATCTTCCACTTATACAGCTTCATTAACATAGTAAAATGATTCAAGGTACTTCACAGGAGCATTATCAAACAAAAGTTGACACCCTGCTATATAAGGAGATACTTGGACAGATGACCAAGAGGTTAACGAGTGAAGCAATGGAGTAAATATGGGTAGTATTTAATTCTGAGATTGATGTAGCATAGATGGGGAATGCCCTTCCTAAATTTGAGTTCATTCAAAACTCTGCCTTATCCTAATTCACAACAATTCCTATTCTCTCATTACCCCTGTGCTCATCAAGCTACATTGGCTTCCGGTCCAGCAACACCTCAATTGTTAAAGAGTTGGTTTTAAATAGTGTCTTAAAGAAGGAGAGACGAGTAGAGGTTTAGGGAGGGGATTCCAGAGCTTAGGGCCTGGGCAGCTGAAGGCACGGCCACCGGTGGTGGAGCAATTAAAATCGGGGATGAGCAAGAGGAGTGCAGTGATCTTGGAGGAGTTTACAGAGATAGGGAGGGCAAGGCCATGGGGCGATTTGAAAACATGGATGAGGATTTTACAATTGAGGTGTTGCTGGATTAAGAGTCAATGTAGTTCAATGAGCTCAGGGCTAATGGGAGAACAGGACTTGGCATGAGTTACAATATGGTTTTGAATAAGTTCAAGCTTATGTAGCGTATTCCAAGTTTATGCTTCATCAATCTCAGAATTAAACATGTTCCACTGTTCCATTTGTTAACCTTTTCCTCCATTTTATCCAGACCACTATTTCCTCTGTGGTTTGTTTTTTCTCCTGTTCTGATTGGCTGATTTAGGTGATCCAGGTATCATAAATCAAAATCAAATTAAACAAAAGTGACACCCTATTTAAAGAGGCACAAAGAATAAAATCAAATGTGCCTACCTTGTACTCCAGTCTCTCCAGTGCTCACTGGCCATGGAAGGACTCAAGCGTACAGGTGGACACTCTGTATTGCTCTCCAGGAACACTGGGATGTGGATATAGTTATTAGAGAGAGAAAGGCAGCCAGAGTGAGTAACCCCATCTCTCATGTCCAGACTGGACCTGTTGGCGACCACCTTGGCCAGATCCAGAAGCTGTCCCATGAGGAGGATCTGCAGCTTGCTCCCCCCTCATCAACCCGCACACCTTCTGATCAAAGATCAGGAGCTTGGGACTGAATGGCAGCCAGAAGCTGAGGAATAGCCTTTCAAATAACAGAAGTGGGAGTGTGACCTCTTATGCTCCACAAATACATGGACTCCTCTAGGTCTCAAAAGTTAAAGGCAGCCTGGGAATCCGCTTAACAGTCTATTGCACATAGCTGCTACACTCTCCATGCCAGGCCCCGAATGGAATTAGGAGCAGGAGCAGGCCACTTGGCTCCTCGAGCCTGCTCCGCCATTTAATAAGATTATGGCTGATCTGATTGTAACCTCAACTCCACATTCCCATCTACCCTCTATAACCTTTCACCCCCTTGTTTATCAAGAATTTATCTACCTCTGCCTTAAAAATATTCAAAGGCTATGCTTCCAACATCTTTTGAGGTGCTCCAAAGACTATGACCCCTCTGAGAGAAAAATTTCTCCTAATCCCAGTCTGAAATGGGCAACTCCTTATTTTTAAACAGTGACATTCCTTTGTAGAGAGCCCTTCACTGGGGACTCCTATCTCTGCCCAGATGGCAAGATGGAAAGCCAGGGCATATCTGGACAGAGGGCTGTGGTGATGGCAATGGAGTGGAGTGCATGGGAATCCCAGACAGAAAATCCCTTTGAGCCAATTGGAATGGTGCAGGCTGATTTCTGAGAGATGGCTCAAGTTGTGAGGTAGAGGTCCTTGAAGGGGGATTTGGGCTGTTATGCCTGTGAAAAGTTCTGCTCATCCCTAATTGCCTTTGAACTGAACATTTCAGAGGACAGTTAAGAGTTAACCACATTGCTGTGGGTCTGGAGTCATATATAGGCCAGATTGGGATAAGGATAGCAGATTTCCTCCCCTAAATGACATTAGTGAACCAACTGGGTTTTCACAATAATCAATGATAGTTTCACAGTCATCACTGAGACCAACTTTATATTTCAGATTTATTAATTGAATTTAAATTCCATTAGCTGCTGTGGTGGAATTTGAACCCATGTCACCAGGGCATTAGCCTGGGCCTCTGGATTACCAATTCAGTGATCTTACCACAATGCCACCATCTCCCCCATATGGTATTTAAATGAGGGTAAGATTGGATGGAATTGCTCCACATGTTTGGGCCTAAGTTTGCTTTCTCCTATTAATTGGTCCCTTTCCTCCTAAGAAGAAAGGTTTCTGAATTAACGCTATTATGAATGGGAATTGAATTATGGGTTTAACTGATCCCCGTTTTCCAACAAAAAAGAAGATATTGATGCTTTGCTGTGCACTATTCTGGTTCAGTCTTGATGTGGTACAGATCCTGCTACTGGACTCTTATTCTTGTTCAGTGTGCTTTATACGCCAGTTCAGGATTGCTATATTGTAGCATGCACTATGCAGGTATATTATGTCTTTATGCTGCTCCATTGTGGCTGTGTTGTAGTGTGTTTATGATTGGTTCAATGCTAAGTGTACTGTGCCGACTCAATGTTGCATCGCTCACTATGTAGAGTCTTTTTCAGTACTGACTCATGGTTGCTATGCTGCATTCAAACCTGCCAATACAATGTGTCCTGTTCCTTTCCTTGCGGAAGAAGACAACCTTCTGAGTCAGAAGGTTATTTGTTCATAAATTGTGGTAATTTAGTCTGTGCTCAATGTTGTTGCATTGCAGTTTGCATAGGTTGAAGATTTTTGTGACGCAGTTGAAGCTGCCTTGGCTCAAGATTGCATCCTATGCTGACTGAAAGTTTATGCAAAGCAGTCTGCAGCCCTGGCTCTGGGTTGCAGCATGCACTGGCTGAAAGTTTAGCATTGCATTCCGTGTTGCCCTTATTCAGAGTTGCTGTATTGCACTGGCTCAGGGTCGCTGCATTGGACTGGTTTAGGGTGGCTGCATTGTACTGGTTCAAGGTGGCTGTATTGCATTGGTTCAGGATGGCTGCATTGTATTGCTTCAGGTGATGGCATTGCTCTGGCTCTAGCTGGCTGAATTGCACTGCTTCTGGCAGGCTGTATTGCATTGGCACAGGGTGGCTGCATTGCACTGGTTCAAGGCGGCTGCATTGCATTGGCTCAGGGTGGCTGCATTGCACTGGTTCAGGTTCAGGGTGGCTGCATTGTACTGCTTCAGGTGATGGCATTGCTCTGGCTCTGGCTGGCTGACTTGCACTGCCACTGGTTGGGCGTATTCCAATGGCTCAGGGTGGCTGCATTGCACTGGTTTACAGTGGCTGCATTGTACTGATTATGGCATTGCTCTGGCTCTGGGTGGGTGAATTGCACTGGCTCTGGTGATTGCATTGCTCTGATCCAGAGGCTGTATAACTGACCCATGGTGGCGGCATTGCATTGTGTGGTTCTGCCTCTGGGTGGCTTTATTATTCTGGCTCATGGGGGCTACATTGGCTGCATGGCTCTGGGTAGCTCTATTACTCTGGTTTTGGAGGGATTGCATTACATTGCATGGTTCTGGATAGCTGTATTACTCTGGCTTTGGGGAGGAGTGGTGGCTGCTGCATTTTACTTCCCCTGAGTGGCTCTATTGCTCTGGCTCATGAAGGGTGCTGCATTGCACGGTGTGGCTTTGGGTAGCTTGTATTTCTCTGGCTCTGGGGTGTGCGCATTGCTCTGCCTCTGGATGGCTGTATTACTCTGGCTCGGGGATTGCAGCATTGTGCTGCTTCTGGGTGCACCATTACTCTGGCTCAGTGGGGGGTAGTGCATTGCACTGCCTCTGGGTGGCTGTATTACTCTGACTCAGGGATTGCAGCATTGTGCTGCTTCTGGGTGCACCATTACTATGGCTCAGTGGGGGGTAGTGCATTGCACTGCCTCTGGGTGGCTGTATTACTCTGGTTTGTGGGATGGAGGGGGTGTGCTGGTGGTTGCTGCATTACACTGCCTCTGAGTGGCTGTATTACTCTGGCTTGGGGGTGTTGCTGCATTGCACTACCTCTGGGTGGCTTATTACTCTGGTTCGGGGCATGGGGTGCTGCATTGCACTGTATGGCTTTGGGTAGTGTATTACTCTGGCTCAGAAAGGTTGCTGCATTACACTGCCTCCGGGATGGCTGTATTATACTGGTTCAGGGGATGGGTGCTGTATTGCACTCTGGAAGGCTGTATTCCTCTGGCTTGGGGCCGGAGGTCAGAATGGGGTTGTGCAGTGCCGCATTGCACCGCCTTTAGATGGCTGTATTAGGCTGGGTCAGGGTGTTGCTGCATTGCACTGCCTCTGGAAAGCTGTATTACTCTGGCTCAGGAGGGCAGGTACTGCACTGCACTCCCCCGGGTAGCTGTAATGCTCTGGCTCACCGCGGGGGCGGGGGTTGGAGTGGTCCTGTATTGCCCCGCTTCTTGGTGGCTTTTTACTCTGGCTCAGGAGGGTGCTGCATTGCACTGCACCTGGGTGCCTGTATTACTCTAGCTCGGGTAGCCAGGTTCTGCATTGCACTGCCTTTGGGTGGCCACATTATTCTGGCTCAAGGGTGTTGCATTCCTCTGCCTTTGGGCGAGTGTATTATTCTGGCTCAGGGCAGTGCGGCATTGCACTGCCTTTGGGCGGCTGTATTACCCTGGCTCGGGGGCTGGTGGGGGGTGGGGTTGCTGCAGGTGCTACATTGCACTGCATCTTGGTGGCTGTATTACTCTGGCTTGGGGAGTGTGCTGCATTGGTCTGCTTCTGGGTGGCCATATTACTCTGACTCAGTGGGTGCTGTAATGCACTGAACCTGGATTTCTGTATTACTCTGGCTCGGCGGGTTTTGCATTTCACTGCCTCTGAGTTACCGGGGGGGGGGGGGGGGGGTGCTGCATTGCACTACCTCTGAGTGGTCGCGAGGAGGGGAAGGGGGGGGGGGGGGGGAGGGGCGTGGTGCTGCATTGCACTGTATCTGGGGCGGCTGCATTAATCGGGCTGGGGGTGACGGAAGAGTACTGTGCATGGCACTGCCTCTAGGTGGCAGTCCTCCGGCCAGCGAAAGGACGTGCGTTACGCTGCGTGCGCGCGGCAGCGTGGGGGGCGTGTCCCGGTGACACCATTGGCCCGCCTCCTCCTCCCCACCTCCCGGGCTGTTTGTAAGTGGGGGCTGGGGGTGTTGGGAAAGTCAGCGGCGCCGGGACAGGGAGTGAGAGAGAGAGAGAGAGACAAGCCGGAGGAGTGAGGGCTGAGCGGACAGTGAACCGTGGGCTGTTTACCTCGCTCGGATCCAATGGAAAGTTAATCTTTAACCGAGAGAGAGAGGGAGGCGGTGGGTGAAATATTTCCAAGGTAAGGGCCGGTCGTTTAATGATTAATGACCGGGGTGGGAGTGAGGGGAGGGGAGGGAATGGGCCGGCGGCTGGCGCCTCCCTCGTTCCTGAAAATCAACACAGGGACAGCGGCCACTGGAGCTGGAGCGGGGGGGGGGGGGGAGGAAGGCGAGTGCTCGGGGCGCCCAAAGAGCTGCCTCCCCCTCCTCCCAAAGTACGGCGAGGCGATCAGCAGGGGACAGCTAGGCGGCGGGGGGTGCAGGGGTTTTTTGGGGGGGCTGGGGGGTGGGGGTGGTAGTTGACCGTAGGCCCAAAACTGACCCCAAACTCTCCTCCCCCCACCGTGGAGGGGGGGGGGGGGGGGGGGAATGGTGCTGCCGCCTGCGCCACTGTCTCCCCCCACCCCCCCCACCCCCCTAAAAAGCTGGGTGTTTGTATTTTGGAGGAATGGATGTGCCTTCGAGACCTGATTGGGGATTTCCCTGCTGCTTCTCTACACCACACAGTGCACCCAGGCCTGGCTCCACAGCAGCACTTGGCCCACTGTCAGCCTGCCTGCCTGCCTGCCTGCAGCTACTGTACTTGCAAAAATGAGCTGGTAACCTTTTGAAAGCTTGGTCGTGTCACTATTCTTCGTTATGGATAATTTCCTTGAGGTGCAGCTCAAAGGGCGATTTAAAAATGACAGCTTCGTTTCCCCCCCCCCCCCCCCCCCCTTCACCCCCCCCCCCCTTTCAGTATATGGGTTAATGGTTGGGATGGGGAAGTGAAATTCAATCAGTGTTTTGTTGCCTGGATGACGTTGAATTAAATACGACATCACCATGGGCAACTGAAGTGACATTCTGTGGTGACTGCAATTTTATAATCATTCTTGGTTTCTGATTTTGTTTTAATATCGTAGGTGGCACTTTAGAGTATACAAGACACTGTCATGGATAGGGCTCACTTTAAGTGTTCAGTGATATGTGTGCAATACCCACCCTGAATGCATTTTTGGACCCTGGGTGTATATACTTTCCCCCGATCCGGGGTTGTTGAAGCCAATTTTAGCACCACCTGGTTAAGATTAGCTAGTTCAGGGCTGCATGGAAACTGAATCTCGGATTCAGTATTTGCATTCGAACTGACCACAGGCAAGGTACGAGAGGAACTGTACTCCAGCTGGAGTCAACATCTTCAGGAAGGAAGGAAGGGAACATTGACCAAAAAATTTTAGTGTGAGAGAACCCATTGGTGCAGCACTTTGCAATGCTGTGAAAATAAAGTTATCCTGCTTGATAACTATTTGGACTTGTATGGAATTTTAAAAGCCAAGCCAAATGTTCCAAATTAATGTTTTTCCCACTGGGAAGTTGACAGCAGTGTGTGCAGATCAAAGTTGCCAGATGTACTATGAAAAACATGTTAAGAGAAAATATTAATTTGGAATAATTGGCTTTACGGCTTTACGGGAAACTGAAGTTCTGGAGAGGGATTGGGAAAACACTTGAGGCTTGTATAAAAGCAAAATACTGTGGATGCTGGAAATCTAGAACAAAAACAAAAATACCTGGAAAAACTCAGCAGGTCTTGGAGATTGATACCTTTTGTATATGTAGTTGGATTGTTTTTCTGGTTTGTGTGGTTTGCTTAAATTTTATTCTGTACATCTTTGTGCGTAGCTAATGTAGTTCTTGAAGTTTATGTTGTAGATCTAAGTGCAAAAGGATGGTTGTTTTTCATTCATAGCTGTTATTTTGAATGCACAGAAAACCAATAACAAAGTTGATTTTACTTTTTTAACTGGAAGAATATTGACTTATGAATTGATGTTGACAGGTCATATATTACTGAAGAAAAGATACTGTTGAAATTTTATTAGTTTCCCTTCCACCTCTAGAACAACTTGTTCAATGGAATGGTTCCACAGACATAGTGATTAGATTCAAACAGATCTAGCAACTTGAAACTGGGCAACCATAAAAAGCTATGGGCCATCAACAGCACCAGAATTGTACTCAACCACAATCTGTAACCTCATAGCCCAACATAACCCCTGTTCTAACATTACCACCAAGCCAGGGAATCAAACCTGGTTCAATGAAGAGTGCAGGGGGGCATGCCAGGAGCAGCACCAGGCATACCTAAAAATGAGGTATCAGCCTGGTGAAGCTAAAATACAGGACTACTTGCGTGACAACAGCATAAGCAGCAAGTGATAGAGCGAAGCGATTGCACAACCAATGTATCAGATCTAAGCTCTGCAGTCCTGCCACATCCAGTTGTGAATGGCGGCTCCACAAATATCCCCATCCTCAATGATGGGGGAGCTCATCACATGCAAAAGATGAGGCAGAAGCATTTGCAACAATCTTCAGCCAGAAGTGCCGAATGAATGATCCATTTCTACCTCCTCCGCAGGTTCCAAGCATCACAGATGCCAGTCTTCGGCCAGTTTGATTCACTCCACGTGATATCAAGAAATGGCTGAAGGCACTTGATACTGCAAATGCTATGGGCCCTGACAATATTCTGGCAATAGTACTAAAGACTTGTTCACCAGAACTTGCCACACCCCAAGCCAAGCTATTCCAATACGGCCACAACACTGGTATCTACCCGGCAATGTAGAAGATTGTCCAGGTGCATCCTGTACACAAAGCAGGACAAATCCAACCTGGTCAATTACCAGTCTACTTTTGATCAACAAAAGTGATGGAAGGCGTCATCAACAGTGCTATCAAGTGGCACTTGCTTAGCAATAACCTGCTCACTGACTCTCTTTGGGTTCCGCCAAGGGCCACTCAGCTCATAACCTCACAGAATCTCACAGTGCAGAAGAGGCCCTTCGGCCCATCGAATCTGCACTGACACATGAGAAACACCTGACCTACCTACCTAATCCCATTTACCAGCACCTGGCCCATAGCCTTGAATGTTATGACTTGCCAAGTGCTCATCCAGGTACTTTTTAAAGGATGTGAGGCAACCCGCCTCCACCACCCTCCCAGGCAGTGCATTCTAGACCGTCACCATCCTCTGGGTAAAAAAAAGTTTTTCCTCACACCCCCCCGCTAAACCTCCTGCCCCTCGCCTTGAACTTATGCCCTCTTGTGACAGACCCTTCAACTAAGGGGAACAGCTGCTCCCTATCCACCTTGTCCATGCCCCTCATAATCTTGTACACCTTGATCAGGTCGCCCCTCAGTCTTCTCTGCACCAACAAAAACAACCCAAGTCTATCCAACCTCTCTTCATAACTTAAATGTTTCATCCCAGGCAACATCCTGGTGAATCTCCTCTGCAACCCCTCCAGTGCAATCATATCCTTCCTATAATGTGGCGACCAGAACTGCACACAGTACTCTAGCTGTGGCCTTACCAAGGTTCTATAGAACTCCAATATGACCTCCCTACTTTTGCAATCTATGCCTCGATTGATGAAGGCAAGTGTTCCATATGCCTTTTTCACCACCCCACTAACATGCCCCTCCGCCTTCAGAGATCTATGCACACACATGCCAAAGTCCTTTTGTTCCTCAGAATTTCCTAGTGTCATGCCGTTCATTGAATACTCCCTTGTAAAATTACTCCTTCCAAAGTGTATGACCTCACACTTTTCAGGGTTAAATTCCATCTGCCACTTATCTGCCCATTTGACCATCCCGTCTGTATCTTCCTGTAACCCAAGACACTCAACCTCACTGTTAACCACCCGGCCAATCTTTGTATCATCTGCAAACTTAGTAATCCTACCCACCACATAGTCATCTATGTCGTTTATATAAATGACAAATAATAGGGGACCCAGCACAGATCCCTGTGGTACGCCACTGGACACTGGTTTCCAGTCGCTAAAGCATCCTTCTGTCATCCCCCTCTGTCTCCTACAACTAAGCCAATTTTGAATCCACCTTATCAAATTACCCTGTATCCCATGTGCGTTTGCCTTCTTTATAAGTCTCCCATGTGGGACCTTGTCAAAGACTTTGATGAAATCCATATAAACTACATCAGCTGAACTACCCTCATCTACACAGCTGGTCACCTCCTCAAAAATTTTAATCAAATTTGTTAGGCATGACCTCCCTTTGACAAAGCCATGCTGACTATCCCTGGTCAAACCTTGCCTCTCAAAGTGGAGATAGATTCTCTCCTTCAGAATTTTCTCCAATAGTTTCCCTACCACTGACGTGAGACTCACTGGCGTGTAGTTCCCTGGCTTATCTCTACAACCCTTCTTAAATAGCGGAACCACATTAGCTGTTCTCCAGTCCTCTGGCACCTCCCCCGTGGCCAGAGAGGAATTAAAAATTTGGATCAGTGTCCCTGCGATCTCCTCCCTTGTGTCCCTCAACAGTCTGGGACACAAATAATCTGGACCTGGAGATTTGTCCACTTTTAAGCTTGTCAACGCCTCCAATACCTTGTCACTCCTTATATCAAGTTGCTTAAGAACCTCGCAGTCTCTCTCCCCGAGTTCCATACCTTCATCCTCATTCTCTTGGGTGAAGACTGATGTGAAGTATTCATTCAACACTCTAGCGATGTCATCTGGCTTCACCCATAGATTTCCCCCTCGGTCCCTTCTGTACCTTACTCTTTCCCTGGTTATCCTCTTCGCATTGATATACTTATAGAATATCTTGAAATTTTCCTTACTTTTACCAGCCAGAGCTTTCTCATATCCCCTCTTTGCTCTCCTAATTGCTTTCGTAAGCTCCACCCTGCACTTTCTGTACTCCACTAATGCCTCTGCTGATTTGCTTCCCTTGTGCCTGCTAAAAGCTTCTCTTTCCCTTCTCATCCTAACCTGAATGTCTCTGGTCATCCATGGTTCTCTGGGCTTGTTACTCCTTATCACCCTAGAGGGAACATGTTGAGCCTGTACCCTGCCCATTTCCTTTTTGAACGCCCCCCCACTGCTCCTCTGTAGATTTCCCCACAAGTAGCTGTTCCCAATCTACCTTGGCCAGATCCTACCTTATTTTACTAAAATCCACTCTCCCCCAATCCAAAACATATTTTTGTAACTTGTCTATTTCTTTGTCCATAACAAACTTAAACTGTGCCATGTTGTGGTCACTATCACTAAAATTACAGCCTCATTACAGCCTTGGTTCAAACATGGACAAAAAAGCTGAACTCCAAAGATGAGGTGAGAGTGACTGCCCGTGACACCAAGGTATTGTTTGACTGAATGTGGCATGAAGGAGCCCTAGCAAAACTAGAGACATTGGGAGTCGGGGGCAAAACTCTCCACTGGTTGGAGTCATACCTAGCACAAAGCAAGATGGTTGTGGTTGTTGGAGGTCAACCATCTTAGTTCCAGGACGTCACTGCAGGAGTTCTTCAAGGTAGTGTCCTAGGCTCAACCATCTTCAGCTGCTTCATATCCATCATAAGGTCAGCAATGGGGAAGTATCCTGATGATTGCACAATATTCACCATTCGTGACTCCTCAGATACTTAAGCTGACCATTTCCAAGTGCAACAAGAGCTGGACAATATCCAGGCTTAGGCTGACAATGTCAAATAACATTCACAGCACACAACTGCCAGGCAATGACCATCTCCAACAAGAGAGACCATTGCCCCTTGACGTTCAATGGCATTACCATTGCTGAATTTCCCACCATCAACACCCTGCAGGTCACCATTGACCAGAACTGAACTGGGCTATCCGTATAAATACTGTGGCTATAAGGGCAGGTCAGAGGATAGGAATCCTGCAGCGAGTAACTCACCTCCTGACTCTCCAAAGCCTGTCCACCATCTTTTTTATTCATTCATGGGATGTGGGCTTTGCTGACTGGACCAGCATTTATTGCCTACCCCTAGTTCCCCTTGAGAAGGTGGTGGTGAGTTGCCTCCTTGAATCGCTGCAGTACAAGGCACAAGTCAAGTGTGTTGGAATACTCTCCACTTGCCTGGGTGAGTGCAACTCCAACAACACGCAGAAGCTTGACCCCATCCAGGACAGGGCTGCTTAGAAAGCATCTTTCAAACCCACAACTACGACCATCTAGAAAGACAAGTGTAGCAGACAGATGGGAACACCACCACCTGGAAGCTCCCCTCCAAGCCACTCGCCATCCTGACTTGGAGATATATTGCTGTTCCCTCACTTGCTGAGTCAAAATCCAGGAACTCCCTCCCTCACAGAATTGTGGGTATACTTGTTACACCATATGGACTGCAGCAGTTCAAGAAGGCAGCTCACCACCACCTTTTAAAGGGCAATTAGGGATGGGCAATAAATGCTGGCCTAGGCAGCAAAGCTGACCTCCCAGGAACGCATTAAAAAAACTCATTAGATGATTCTGGTTAGTCATGTGTTTTGACCGTGCATTATATTTAATTCTGAGCTTTCCTCAACCTATACATATAGGGGTGTTTTTAACCGGATTATTGGATATGGAGCAGGAGTGGGAATGCTGTTTGTTTATTCCCCTCCCTCCTTCTCCAACAAAGTGCAGTGGGCCCAGTTGTAGTGCCTTTCGTTCTTACTGTGAAAAGATTGGGTTTCTTAGCACAAACAAGGAATTGGAGAGAGAGACTCCTTCAGGATAGACCAAATCCCTTCTGATGTGTGGGTCATTGTGTTTCCTCATTGCAATGTCTATGAAGTATGAAAGAAGTTTTAAAAAGTGCAATTTTAATTTAAGACTTTTTTTTCTATTAAACCTAGATTTTTGCTGTTTTGGAATTTGTACCACTCAAATGTTTGTCGCTGACTGCAGCAAGGGACTTGCAGTCGAATCCAGTTACAGTGATTGATTTGACCAATAGCACAAATTATCTTTACTGATGGACATTTTAAGTGGCTGATTAATCACTGGTCACCTTTTCCTTTAGTTACATTGATTTAGTTCAAATTGGCAATCTGAGCCAACTACCCTGTTTACATTAATATAATAAAAGCAAAATACTGCGGATGCTGGAAATCTGAAACAAAAATAAAAATAGCTGGAAAAACTCAGCAGGCCTAACAGCATCTGCAGAGAGGAATACAGTTAATGTTCCGAGTCCATATGACTCTTCATCAGAAGAGTTTACATTGCTGGTTAGTGCTGAATAGCATTCTTCTCAGTGTTGATATTGGATTAAATTAGAGAGCACCTATTTAAAATGTCCATTAGTGCTAACCAGCACATGGACCGCTGCAGGAGTCCAATACAATGAAAAATCTACACCTCGGGTTCAAACTGGTATTTGTAATTGTGATTTGAATCTGGTATCTGCAATATCACCATAAACAATAATCACTATAAGTAGATTTTATTATACTATAATTGATGCAGGGCACATACAGTAAAATATTAAGTAAACAAGCATGTTTCTTATTTCTGGGCCAAAAAGTTAAATGTGTTAGGAAGAACTCCATTTTAGTGAAGCTTACAATTGTTGCCACTACCCATTTGTATTGGTGTTTACAGTAACATAAGTTTAAATGGTGCAATGGCATGGATGCTCTTGCATAAGTAACGGCACATGTGTCTAGTATTTAATAGAGTTCTCAGTTTCTGAACCTACCGATGAATCAGAGAATCAGCAGTTGAGATACACAGCAGTGGCGGTGGTTAAGTATGCACATTACTGTGTTGGTCAGTGTGTAAAATTGTTGGCTTTAGACAATTGTATTAGTGGTTCAGTGGTAGAACTCTCACCTGCCATTTGATAGGTCTGGGTTTGTTTTCTGGCCAAAATGAAAAGTATTTTTCCACTGCAATCTGAATGGCTTCCTGTGGTTTATAGTTCTATGAATGTTGCAGTTGACTGATTTAAATTCTATGTACAGAAAAACACAGGAATCCTGGTGAGTTGATGAGAGTACATGAAGATATTCAAGCAGATATCAACAGTTGTTACAGATGTATGTGATAGCTAATTTTTTAAAGAATGTACATTGAATTGGTGGTAGACATCCAGAATACAGTAACTTATAGAACTGGTCACACCCTATTGTGATGTAAGAACAGAGAGTGGATGTTATCTTTGGGGTTAAACTCTTATTGTTTTTCTGTATACTTAAACAGTGTGATCACCCACTTATTGATTGATCTGGTGCAATAAAGATGGTTTTGGCTGTCTTTTTGTCGAGACAATTCTTATTGTGTTTTGTTTTCTCCGCTGCTTGCAACATTTATGCAGGAAATGGAGTCAACTAATCAATAATCTGAAGATGATGTGGTGTGTTTGTATTGGATTGTAACTGTATAACATAAAGCTTAATTATTTTGTGACATTGATCCAAGTGCTATAGTTTGGAGTAGTGTTTTGTTTGAGAATGTTTTGTTGACTGCAATGTAACTTGTTCATTCCTTATGGCTGTTATGCAGTTGATCAGTGATTTAAAGTGACCCTGAGAGCAGGGTCAGTCTGGGTAGTGACAGATTTTGGCATTTCTAAATACTGGACTTAGTCTCTAAGAGTGCCCTGCGCATAAAGTTTTAATTTTTTTGACACTTTGTGCTTTTTTTCTTGTATAATCTTTGTCCTCTAATCTTTTAGTCAATGTTTTTTTCTAATTTAGCTGAGCACTGGCTGCCTGGAACTTCTTGGCTAACTACTTTTTACTAATGCCAGAGGCTCCTACTCTTTGTCTATAGAGACCAAATGGTCTTAAAATGTTCTGCTTTTTAGTGCTTATCTGTCTTCTCAAAATCAGTGTTTATTGCATCTCAAGATCAGGCGCTTAATATTCAAATTAGCCTTCAATTTTCTTGTCCTTTCCAGATTTCCTTTTTCCCTAGACCAAGCTTTTCACCCAGTACACAGATCTACAGGTTCCATAACTTGAGTAATTCTTTGGCTTCTTGTTGGATTGTTGCAGTTTCTTCACTCACAATAAGATACTCTTTATTCACCATAACAAGATTTTGCTGACTGTTATGAGCTTGCATTCTTTCCTGATGGAAAAGGCAGGATTCACTTCATAATGCTATCACTTGCTTTGAGCGTTCTCTTTTCTGGCTTGGGAATGCTGTAATTTCAATAACATTCCTCACAATGACAGGAAACTGTGACACAAAGTCGAAGATTCACTGAAGTTAATCAAGAGAAATAGTTCAAAGGCACTGCTGTAACATGACATAACACAAGCATAAATCTTTGTACTGTTAGCTGTTTGCAGACAGTGCCCATTACACCTTATCTGGATCATTAATATAGATTGTGATGGACAATGTAATCTGGATCTGTGTAGGACTCTGCTAGTAACTGGTCTCTATGCTGAACCCCTTTCATAACTTTTTGAATGAATGAGCACAACCAATTCCATATCTAATTCAGGATCTACCTCCTATCCCTCAAGACTCCAAAAAGTAACATATTATAGCACCACGTCTAAAGCCTTGTAACGACATACAAGATTGTTCAGGGCAATTCAATCACTCCAAGTTGATAGCATTCTGTGTTAATTAATACCTTGCTAGCATTTCAGCCACTTGCTTAAAAACACTGTTCCTTTGGGCACGCAAAATGGAGTTTGGAAATGGTAATGCTGAAATTGTGTGATTTTTGTTATATATATTCCTTCATGGGATGTGGGTGTCACTGGCAAAGCCAGCATTTGTTGCTCATCCTTAATTGGGCTTGAAGTGAATGGCTTGGTAAGCCATTTCAGAGGGCAATTAAGAGCAACCACATTACATACAAACATATGAATTAGGAGCAGGCGTAGGCCACTTGGCCCCTTGAGCCTGTTCCGCCATTCAATAAGATCATGGCTGACCTGATTGTAACCTCAACCCCACATTCCTGCCTATCTTTGAAAACCTTTCACCCCCTTGTTATATCAAGAATCTATCTAGCTCTGCCTTAAAAATATTCAAAGACTCTGCTTCTTTTGCTTTTTGAGAAAAAATTCAGAAAAAATTTCTCCTCATTTCTGTCTTAAATGAGCAACCCTTTATTTTTAAACAGTGATCCCTAGTTCTAGATTCTCCCACAAGAGGAAACATCCTCTCCACACCCACCCTGTCAAGACCCCTCAGAATCTTAAAGTTTCAATCAAGTTGCCTCTTAGGCTTCTAACTTCCAATGGATACAAGCCTAACTTGTCCAACCTTTCCTTATAAGACAACCCACCCATTCCTGGTATTAATCTAGTTAACCTCTGAACTGCTAACGCATTTACATATCTCCTTAAATAAGGAGACCAGTACTGTGTACAATACTGCAGATATGATCTCACCAGTGCCCTGTACAACTGAAGCATAACCTCTCTACTTTTGTAATCAATTCTCCTCTGTTCTGACCACAGCCGGTGTTAATTTCTGTGTAAACCAAATCCCACAGGGAAACTTGGCTTACGGGTCATACCGTTTTTATTTTGTATTCTGAAAACGAGAAGACCTACTGATCTCAGCAGTAAGAGGTCCAGTAACACTTTTGGGACTTTTAAAAATTAAAAGTAAAAGTTTTATTAACAAGAATAAAAGAAAACTTAAGCACACAAGATTAGAGTTACATAATTAAGCTTGGTCTTACAAAACATTTCCCCAAAAAAACACTCCACTTGGTCAACTCCACCAGTAAACACCTTCCAGGCAACACTCCCTTATAGATGTTTAACTATGAAACCCAGTAATATTATCTAAGGCAAACTGCTGTAGCTTTAATAAAGGCACACCACATGACTCTTCCACTCTCAGGGTGGAACCCACTTCAGAAAAAAACTGCTTGTTGCAGCCTAAGACTTTTCTGGCTTGACTGAATGGTTAATTCAAACTGCACCTCCTCCCAGCCCAGAGCTAACAGCTCCCACCTCACCTCCAGCTATCTAAGCTCTCCACAGTAACTTTAAAATACCCTTTTCACCTTTCATCTCCAGTTCCATTGCTCTCACACCTCTTTGAAACTCAAATCCTTTCAAATATAATTTTTTTAATGTCTATCTTGTCTTTGTTTTAAGGTCAATAAGATATATATCCCCACTACTATTTACCTATGGAACTTCTGCAAGATGCAAACATGTTTCTTTCACTTCTGACTTCCCTTTGATATTCAAACAAACACTCAGCTAATCTAAAAATGCAAATGTTAGATCTAACCTATTTACTTGTGCCTCAACCTAACACCTCTATCCTTTTTCATGTTTTAACACCCCCCCCACCAAGACAACCTGATTCCCAGCAATCTCTTGCCCAGCTTAATTAAATCATACATGCACCTACACAAACACCCAGCTGCCTTTACAAAATAACACAATATTCCCCAAAAATACTTTAAAATATAACATCCATTCTCACGTCCTCACATTAAATGATAACATTTTATTAGCTTTCTTAAATACTTGCTGTACTTAGACTGCATACTAGTCTTGTGATTCATGCACTAGGACAACCAGATCCCTCTGATTTCAGAGTCCTGCAATCTCTTACTACTAAGACTTTTTTATTCTTCCTGCCAAAATGGACAATTTCACATTTGCCCACATTATACTCCATTTGCCAGACCGTTGCCCACTCACTTAACCTATCTATGTCACTTTGTAGCCTCCTTATGTCCTCTTCACAACTTGCCTTCCTACCTACCTTTGTATCGTCAGCAAATTTAGCAACCACACCATCTGCCCCTTCATCCAAGTCGGTTATATAAATTGTAAAACGTTGAGGCCGCAGCACTGATCCCTGTAGCACACCATTCGTCACATCCTGTCAACCAGAAAAAGACCCATTTATGCCTACTCTGTTTCCTGTTAGCTAGCCAATCATCTTTCCATGTCAATATGTTACCCCCCCTACAACATGAGCTTTTATTTTCCACAATAACCTATGATGTGGCACTTTATCAAATGCTTAAGTACAGTACATCCACCGGTTCCCCTTTACCCACAGCACATGTGACTCCTTCAAAGAACTCCAATAAATTGGCTAAACATGATCCCCTTTCACAAAACCACGTTGTCTGTCTGATTGCCTTAAATTTTTTCCAAGTGCCCTGCTATAACATCATAGCTTCTAACATTTTCCCTATGGCAGATGTTAGGCTAACTGGACTGTAGTTTCCTGCTTTCTGTCTCTCTTCCTTTTTGAAGAAAGGAGTTACGTTTGCTATTTTCCAATCTAATGGAACCTTCCCCAAATCTAGTGAATTTTGGGAAAATTAAAACCAACTATCTCACTAGCCACCTTCTTTCAAGACCTTAAATTGAAGTCCATCTGGACCTGGGGATTTGTCAGCTCGCAGCCCCAACAATTTGCTCAATACCACTTCCCTGGTGATTGTAATTTTTCCGAGTTCCTCCCTCCTGTCCATTTCCTGATTTACAGCTATTTCCACCATGTTACTTGTGTCCTCTACAGTGCAGACCGAAGCGAAATATCTGCTTAATTCATCTGTCATCTCCCTACTTTCCATTATTTATTCCCCAGACACACTTTCTATAGGACCAATGCTCACTTAGTTAACTCATTCCTTATTTA
The DNA here is from genome assembly GCF_964194155.1 of Cetorhinus maximus. Taxonomy (NCBI): domain Eukaryota; kingdom Metazoa; phylum Chordata; class Chondrichthyes; order Lamniformes; family Cetorhinidae; genus Cetorhinus; species Cetorhinus maximus. Next base: position 18,697,791 of record NC_135895.1, on the reverse strand, counting down.
ACTATCTATCCGTTTTTATATTACCAGCTAGCTTTCTCTGGTACTCATAATTTTTCCTTCCATATTAATCTTTTTGTCATTCTTTGCTGTCCTTTATATTCTTTCCAATCTTCTGACCTGCTACCCATCTTTGTGTAATTATATGCTTTTTCTTTAAGTTTGATACTGCCTTAACCTTTTTAGTTAACCACAGGTGGTGGGCCCTCCCCTTGGAATTTTTCTTCCTCATTGGAATGTATATATTCTGTCTGAAATATCTTTTCTGTCACTGAACCTCTATTGACCTATCCCTTAAACTCATTTGCCAGTTCACTTTAGTTGGTTCTGCTTTCATGCCCTCATAATTGCCCTTTAAAGTACTAGTCTTGGATGCACTCATTTCACCCTCAAAATGAATGTAAAATTCAATCATATTATGATCACTGCTACCGAGGGGGCATTCACTAGGAGGTTATCAATTAATCCTATCTCGTTGCTCAATACCAGGTCTAGTATAGCCTGCTCTCTGGTTGGCTCCAGAGCATGCCGTTCAAAGAGACTATGCCCGAAAACATTCTATGAACTCTTCATCTATGCTACCTTTGTCCATCTGATTTTTCCAGTCTATATGTAGATTAACATCCCCCATGATTACTGCTTTCTGACAAGCTCCCATTATCTTTTCTTTTATACTCTGTCCTGCTGTGTGGTTACAATTAGGGGCCTGTACACCACTGCTACAAGTGACCTCTTGCCCTTATTACTTCTCATCTCAACCCAAACTGCTTCTACACCCTGGTTTCCTGAACTTAGGTCACCCCTTTCTAATGTGCTAATACCATCATTAACTAACAGAGCCACCCCTCCACCTTTTCCTAACTTCTTGTTCTTCCTAAATGTCACATACCCTTCAATATTCAGGTCCCAAACTATGTCATCTGTAGCCACGTCTCTGTAATGTCTATCAAATTGCACTTAGTTGTTTCTATTTGCGCTATCAGTTCATCTGTTTTGCTTCAAATGCTACGTATGTTTAGATACAGAGCCTTTAGTTTTGTCCTTGCATTATTTTTGTAGTGTCTCGCCTTATCTGCTGATTTACTCGTAGAATTGTACTCTTTGCCCCTTCCTGTCATAGCCTGTTTATCATTTCCCATATTATTACTTTTCTCTCTTGCTTTGTCTCTGCTCTTTGGTTGACCACATTTTCTCAAATTTGATCCCTTACCTCCCACTATTCAGTTTATATCCTCCTCTACCTTCACTATTCAGTTTAAATCCTTCTCTACTTCCTTAGTTATGCGGCTCGTGTGGTCACCAGCCCCAGCATAGTTCAGGTGTAGACAGCCCCAACGGTACAGATTCCACTTTCCCCAATATTGTTGCCAGTATTCCATGAACCAGAACCCACTTCTCCCACACCAGTTTTGCATTCATTTCTCTAATCATCTTTGTCCTATGCCAATTTGCACGGTGGTCAGGTAATAATCCAGAAATTATTACCTTTTGAGGTTCTGCTTAATTTGGTGCCTAGTTCCTCATACTGACTATGCAGAGCTCCTTCCTTATCCTGCCTATGTCATTGGCACCTACATGGACAATGACCATTAAATCCTCCCCCTCCCACTGCAAGTTCCTCTCCAGCCCTGAGCAGATGTCCTGAACCCTGGCACCGGGCAGGCAACACAGCCACTTGCTCTTTGCTGAAGAGAACAGTGTCAATCCCCCTCACTATTCTGTCCCCTACCAGCACTACATTCCTTTTTGCTGCCCCCGCTTGAATGGCTTCCCGTACCACGGTCAGTATGCTCATCCATCCTGCAGCCCCTGCTCTCATCCAAGCAAGCTGAGAGAACCTCAAACCTATTGGACAATTGCAGAGGCTCACACTCCTCCACTCCTGCCCTCTGGGTCCCTTTACTTGCCTCACTCGCAGCCACACCCTCCTGTCCCTGACCACTGACCAAATCAGAAGACCCTATCCTTAGTGGTGTGACTGCCTCCTGGTATAAAACATCCAGGTAACTTTTCCCCCTCCCTGATGTGTCACAGAGCCTGCAGCTCAATGACTCGTAGCCAAAGGTCCTCCAACCGCAAACACTTGACGTGTTTGCCCTGGATCACACTTTTCCAGGAGCTCGCACATGCTGCAGCCTTGACACATCACCTGTCCTGCCATCCTTAATGTATTTTAAATAATTACTTTTATTAATCACTTATGTTGCTTTCCTATATATTTTATTAACTTTACCACCAATTTATGTACTATTTTAAACCTTAGGGATAGAATAGAACTTACCCAGTTACCAGATACTCACCAAACAGCTAGCTCCTTTCCCCGTAGTAGAGAGAGAACCAATTCCTATGAGGTCAGAAGGATGGGAAAAGGAAACAAACTACCCTTCTCACCAAACTCCAAGTATTCACTCAGTCAGCTGGACTCCATTTGTCCTGGCTACACTAAAGACACCTGAATTTAAAGTAAACTGAACTGGGGCTACAGTAATCAGATTAACGCAGTTAGCTAATTTTTAAAAATTCATTTATGGGATGTGGGCTTTCCTGGCTAGGCCAGCATTTATTGCCCATCCCTAGTTGCCCTTGAGAAGGTGATGGTGAGCTGCCGCCTTGAACCGCTGCAGCCCATGTGGTGTAGGTACACCCACAGTGCTATTAGGAAGGAAGTTCCAGGATTTGGACCCAGCAACAGTGACGGAATGGGCGATATATTTCCAAGTCAGGATGGTGAGTGACTTGGAGCGGAACTTCCAGGTGGTGGTGTTCCCATCTATCTGCTGCACTTGCCCTTCTAGATGGTAGTGGTAACTATTCAGCTCTTACAGGTGACAGTGAGTTTATCCTGTCTAAACTGCCAGAAGGAAAGAACTTAGCCTGCTTACACAGTACTTTCCAGTTACTGCTAATTGCAGACTAGATTAGATTTTAAGAGCAAAATTTAAGAACAAAATTAACACTTAAATCTCCCCTCTCAACAATGTCCAAGTCTTCACTCAGTTAACTCAGCTACACTTCGTTTGGAGACTGTGGGTCTGGAGTCACATGTAGGCCAGACCAGGTAAGGATGTCAAATTTCCTCCCCCTAAAGCACATTAGTGAACCATATGGGTTTTTATGCCAATCGATACTTTCATGGTCACCATTATTGACACTAGTTTTACATTCCAGATCTATTAATTGAATTTAAATTGTACCAACTGCCATGGTGGGATTTGAACCTGTGCCCCCAGGGCATTAGCCTGGGCCTTTGGATTACTAGTTCAGTAACATTAGCACTACGTCACCATTTCTATCTTTCTCTGTCTCTATGTGCCAAGTGTAAGAGGGGTAAGAAGGTTTTGGCCACCAACAACTTGCACCTGTATAAAGCCTTTAATGTAATGTCTCACGATGTTATACAACCACGATCAAACACTAAACAGAAGACAGGAAGGGTGACTGAAAATTGGATTGAAGGAAATGCAACCAATGCCTTATATGAAAAACTGTAGGGCACTGGGAGCACATCTGAGAGTATTGCAATTTGATCTTCCTACCACCCATTCCAGAACGGTGGTTCATATTAGCATTCTCTTACATTAAATTTAAATTATACTGAAATTTAAGTGTTTTTCTCTATGATTTACTGAAATTTGATAGACTCTAGATGTATAGTTTTTACTTTTCCATACCATACACTGTTTTACCAATCAAATACAAAGGTAGTGTATTCCCAACGTTCTTCCAATGCTGCGTGTGATGTCACCATTAAGGAGGTGAGAGAGAACGTTAATTTCTCATGGGGAAATGTGCAGGACTTAAATGACTCCTTCTCAGAAACTCAGATTAAATCAGAAACTTCATTTTAACAGTTCACCACAGTTATAGAAGTTATGTTTTAAATGGAAGGTACTGCAAGGATCTGTGCTTGAACCAAGACTAATATTTCCAAGTTTGGTGACAGTTCATTGTTATGTGGGAAAATAAGCTATGAGGAGGTCGCAAGGAGGCTGCAAAGGGATATAGACAGGTTAAATAACTGAATAAGAACATGGCAGATGGAATATAATGTGGTGAAGTGTGAAGTTATCCACTTTGGAAGGAATATAAAAGCAGAATTTTTTTTAAATGGTGAAAGACTAGGAAATGTTGATATTTGGAGAGACCTGGGTATCTTTGTACCTGTACATGGATCCCAGGAAGTTGATGTACAGCGAGCTATGTTAGCCTTTATTACAAAGGGACTGGAATATATGAGTAAAGAAGTCTTGCTGCAATTATGTAGGGCCTTGGTGTGACCACACCTGGAATACTGTGTACAGTTTTGTTCTCCTTACCTGTGGAAGGATAAATTTGCCTCAGGAATGCAACTAGAATTTACAGGGCTACTTCCTATGAGGAAAGAGTGAGCGGATTAGGCCTACACTCCCTAGAATTTAGGGGAATGAGAGGTGATTTCATTGAAACGCATAAATTCTTAGGGGGCTTGGCAGGGTGATGAGAAATTTCTTTACTCGGGTTGTGAATCTTTAGAATTCTGTACCCCGGAGAGCTGTTGATGCTTAATTATTGGATATATTGATGAGAGGGATTGTGGATTTTTGGTTATTAAGGGAATTAGGGAATATGGGAATAGTGCAAGAAGGTGAAGTTGAGGTAGAAGATCAGCTATGATATTGAATGGCGGAACAGACTTGAAGGGCCGAAATGGAATAGTATGTAACAACTTGGGACAATTTCAGCACAGAACCAGTTTTGCTGAAGATAATGGTTCCTTTTAGTTGTCATTGATTTCCCCCAAATGCTAATTTCACCAGCTAGATGTGCACCAAGGGTTAACATACTATGCCTGACGGTGGACTGTTCAGTTAGTCAATGTTTTTATGTTGCTGGGAACAGTTGGCAAGATTCGTTCTTATCTTTCCTTGAGTAACCCTGTTTATCCCTCCCTGGACAAGGCTGTGAATGTTTTTAAAGAAACTTTGCCATATTTTATATATAATATGGTTTGAAATATAATGGCTGAGTATAAGAATCTACCTCCCTGTACTATGTGAAGCTAATTAATCCATCCTGACAGGGTAACAATTCTTCAATAAAAGTATGATAAAGAATAAATAACAAAATTTAATAATTGAAATCTAGCATAAAGCTATTGGGTACTCCAATGTAGAGACAGCATTTGATTCCAGCAGGACAGGATGATGATATTTCAAAGATTATTTGATGTTTTCTATCTATTTTTATCCTTATTGTCAATCCTAAAGACTAGGTATTCAAAGTTGTCATTTGATTAGCCGGCTTATTTTTGGGAATCTATTCTGTGTGTGTTCTATGGGGGTAAAAAAACAATTTCTCATATCCTGCCAGAGGCATGTTAATTTTCTTTTAACGTTATCCAGTTGTGCACTTCTAATCAATTTAAGTAACGTGCTTGTACCAGCATTATCATTTGAATAAAATACATAGATAATGTTTTTTTTGTTTCAACCTGAGCAATTTCAGTTCTGAGTCTCTCTAAATCTTATAGCAAAGGCCTAGAATTATTCTTGTTACACCTCTCCAACCCTTGGAAACCAAGCTCAAAACTGCATATATTATTCCTAATGTAGTCTCATTAGTGACCTATTGGGTATTGATTGGGTAAATGGACTAAATGGTATGGCTGTAAATAAGCAGTTGGAAACATCTAAAGAAATTCAACATTTCAGGAAAAATATATTGCATTAAAAATCAAAAATTCAAAAGAAAGACCCGACCATGGCCTACTGGGGAAGATATGGATAATATTAGATTAAAAGGCCTAAATGTTGCGAAGACTAGTAGAAAGCCTGAGGATTTGAAAGTTTTAGAAACCAGTACAGGTTAAAAAGTTAACAAAAGGGGAGAAATATAGAATGAGTAAAGCAGATAGGAATATAAAAACAGATCGTAAGAGCTTTTACAAATATAAAGAAGTAAAGTAGTTAAAATGAATGTTAGCCCCTTAGAGGCAGAGATAGGAGAAATTATCATGGAGTATGAGGAAATAGCAGAAATATTGAACAAATATTTTTTTTCTTTCTTCACAATAGAAGAAACAAATTACATACTAGAAATAGAGGCTAACCAAGGGGCTAATAAGAGTGAGGAACATAAAGTAATTAATATCAGTAGGGAAAAAGTATTGGGGAAGCTGAAGGAACTAAAAGGTGATGTCCTAGTGTTCTAAAAAAGGTAGCTGCAGAGATAATGGATGCACTGGTTATGATTTTCCAAAATTCCTTAGTTTTGAGAACAGTCCCCGTGGATTGGAAGTTAGAAAATGTAATTCTGCAATTTAGGAAAGGAGCAAGAGAGAACACAATTTTTTGGGGAAATTCTGGAATCTATTATTAAGGACGTATTAACAATGCACTTAGAAAACTATAGTACGATTAGTACAAGCCAGCATGGTTTTACAAAAGAGAAATTTTATTTGACAAATTGTTTAGAGGTTTTTGAGGATATAACTATTAGGGTACATAAAGATACAGTAGATGTAGTGTATTTGGATTTCCAAAAGGTATTTGACATGGTGCCACACAAAAGGTTAATAGGCAAGATAAGGGTTTATGGAGTTGGGGGTAATATATCAGCATGGATGGAGGATTGGCTAATGGACAGGAAGCAGCAAGTAAGAATAAACGGGGCATTTTAACCATCCAGGACAAAGCAGCCCGCTTGATTGGCACCCCATCTACCACCTTCAACATTCACTACCACCACCATCGACGCACAGTGGCACCAGTGTGTACCATCTACACGATGCATTGCAGCAACTCACCAAGACTCCTTCAACAGCACCTTCCAAACCCATGACCTCTACCACCAAGATGGGCAAGGGCAGCAGATGTGTGAGAACACCACCACCTGCAAGTTCCCTGCCAAGTCTCTCACCATCCTGACTTGGAGCTATATCACTGTTCTTTGACTGTCGCTGGGTCACAATCCTGGAACTCCCTTCATAACAGCACTGTGGGTGTTCCTACAACACATGGAGTGCAGCGGTTCAAGAAGGCAGCACATCACCACCTTCTCAAGGGTAATTAGGAATGGGCAATGAATGCTGGCCTAGCCAGCGATACCCACATCCCATGAACGAATAATAAAAAGATTTCAAGTTGGCAAGGGTCTGTGCTGGGGCCTTAGCTATTTATGATCTATATTCATGACATAGATGAAGAGACCAAGAATGATGCATCTAAGTTTGCTGGTCATACAAAGCTAGGTGGGAATGTACGCTGTGAAGAGGACACAGAGTCTCCAAAAATATATACAAGTTAAATGATTGGACAGAAAGGTGATAAATGGAATATGATGTGAGGAAATGTGCAGCTATTTACTTTGAATATCAACATTTAGAAGTTTCACACTTTTTTTAAAAAAAGCAGAATATTTTTAATTCTTGTTATCAGAGTGTCTTGGGTGTACTTGTACAAGACACAAGAAATAGGAGAAAAGGAGACCATATGGCCTATCAAGCCTGCTCTGCTTTTCAATACGACCATGGCTGATCTTGGGCTTCAAGTCCACTTTTCCTCCTGCTCCCCATATGCCTTGATCCCCTGAAACACCAAAAATCTGTCTATACCAGCCTTAAACATATTCAAAGATGAGCATCAACAACCCTTGGGTTGAGAATTCCAAAGATTCGCAACCCTTTGAGTGAAGTAATTTCTCCTCATTTTAGTCCTAAAGGATTGACCCCTTATTCTCAAACAGAGTCCCCATGTTTTAGTTTTTCCCCAGCTAGAGGAAACAATCTCATGGCATCTACCCTATCAGGCCCCTTCAGAATCTTGAATGTTTCAATGAGATCACCTTTCATTCTTTTAAACTCCAGGGAATATATGCCCAGTTTATGTAGCCTTATGATAGGATAACCCCCCTCATCCCAGGGACCAATTTCGTGAACTATCTCTATTTTGCCTCCAATGTCCTCACTTAAATTTGGAGACCAAAACTGTGTACACATTGCAGATTTGGTCTCACCAAAGCCCTGTACAATTATAGGAAGACTTCTTCTCCTATAGTCCAATTCCCTTGCTATAAGGCCTTTTAAAAAATTTATTCATAGGATATGGACTTTGCTGGCTGGGCCAGCATTTATTGCCCATCCCTAGTTGCCCTTGAGAATGTGGTGGTGAGCTGCCTTCTTGAACTGCTGCAGTCCATGTGGTGTAGGTACACCCACAGTGCTGTTAGAAAGGGTGTTCCAGGATTTTGACCCAGCGACAGTGAAGGAACGGGCGATAGATTTCCAAGTCAGGATGGTGAGTGACTTGGAGGAGAACTTCTAGGTGGTGGTGTTCCCATCTATCTGCTGCCCTTGTCCTTCTAGGTAGTAATGGACATGGGTTTGGAAGGTGCTGTCTCAGGAGCTTTCGTGAATTCCTGAAGTGCATCTTGTAGATGGTGTACACTGTTGCAACTATATGTCGGTGGTGGAGGAAGTGAACGTTTATGGATGTGGTGCTAATCAAATAGGCTGCTTTGTCCTTGACAGTGTCCAGCTTCTTCAGTGTTGTAAGAGCTGCACTCATCCAGGCAAATGGGGCGTATTCCATCACGCTCCTGACTTGTTCCTTGTAGATGGTGGACAGGCTTTGGGGAGTCAGGAGACGAGTTACTTGTCGCAGGATTCCTAGCCTCTGACCTGCTCTTGTAGCCACTGTATTTATATGGCTAGTCCAGCTCAGTTTCTGGTCAATGGTAACCCCCAGGATGTTGATAGTGGGGGACTCAGTGATGGTAATGCCATTAAATGTCAAGGGGCGATGGTTAGATTCTCTCTTGTTGGAAATGGTCATTGCCTGGCACTTTGTGGTGCAAATGTTACTTGTCAGTTGTCAGCCCAAACCTGGATATTGTCCAGGTCTGGCTGCATTTGGACATGGACTGCTTCAGTATCTGAGGAGTCGCGAATGGTGCTAAACATCGTGCAATCATCAGTGAATATCCCCACCCCTAGCCTTATGATGGAAGGGAGGTCATTGATGAAGCAGCTGAAGTTGGTTGGGCCGAGGGCACTACCCTGAGAAGCTCCTGCAGTGAAGTCCTGGAGTTGGGATGACTGACCTCCAACAACCACAACCATCTTCCTTTGTGCTAGGTATGACTCCAACCAGTGGAGAGTTTTCCCCCTGATTTCCATTAACTCCAGTTTTGCTAGGGCTCTTTGATGCCACACTTGGTCAAATGCGGCCTTGATGTCAAGGGCAGTCACACTCACCTCACCTTGGGAGTACAGCTCTTTTGTCCATATTTGAACCAAGGCTGTAATGAGGTCAGGAGCTGAACCCAAACTGGGCATCAGTGAGCAGATTATTGCTAAGCAAATGCCGCTTGATGACCCCTTCCATAACCTACTAACATGCCATTTACATTCCTAATTGCTTGCTGTACCTGCCTGCGAGCTTTCTGCATTCCTTGTATGAACACACCCAAATCTCTTTGAAAGCAACATTGCAAGTTTTATACCTTCAAAAAAATTTCTATTCTTACAACCAAAGTGAATAACTTCACACTTCCCCATATTACACTCCATCTGCCATCTTGTTGCCTGGTCACTTAATCTGCCTCTGTGTCCTCCTCTCAGTTTACCAAGGAACACAAAGTTACCATGCAGGCACAGCAAACAATTAGGAAGGAAAATGGCATGTTGGCTTTTATTGCAGAGGATTGTATTGCAAGAATGAGGAAGTTTTGCTACAATAGCATAGGGCTCTGATGACACATACCGAGGCACCGTGCACAGTTTTGGTCTCCATATCTGAGGCAAGGTCTGCAAAGAAGTAATATTTCCTTGATTACACCAAGAGGTCACGAGATAGGTTGAATGGATATATCACAACCACAAAAACAAATTGCATTTATATAGTGCTTTTAACATGGTTAAAATGCCCCAAGGCACTTTATAGGAGTTTTATCAAACAAAATTTGAGTTGATGGCACATAAAGATATTGGGACAAATGACCAAAAGCTTCACCAAAAAGGTTTTAAGGAACACCTTAAAGGAGGAATAAAGATACAGAGGAAGGGTTTAGGGTAGGAATTCCAGAACTTAGGGTGTCATAGCTGAAGACAAAGCCGCCAATGATGGAACGCTTAAAATTAAGGATGCATAAGAGGCCAGAATTGGAAGAGTGTAGTTATCTTGGAAGATTGTAAGGGCTGGAGGAAATTGTGGAGATAGTTAGGGGCGAGGCCTTGGGGGGGAATTTAAATGAGAATTTTAAAATCAAGGTGTTGCTGGAAACAGTGTAGGTCAGCGAGCATGGGTGATAGCTGAACTGGACCAGTTACGAGTTAGGACGCAGGCAATTGAGGTTTGGATGATCTTCACTTTATGGAGGGTAGAAGTTGGGGAGATTGGAATAGTCAAGCTGGAGTTTTCCTCCTTGGAGAAGAGAAGGTTGAGAGATGATTTGATAGGAGTGTTCAAAATCATGAGGGGTCTAGACAGAGCAGTTAGAAATAATATTTGCTAATTGTAGAAGAGAAGGTACCAGAGGACACAGACTTAACGTGATTGGCAAAAGAACCAAAAGTGACATGAGGAAAAACCTTTTTTAATGAATGATCTGGAATGCACTGCCTGAGTTTGAGGTGGAGGCAGATTCAATTGTGTCTTAAAAGGGAATCCGATAGCATCTGAGTTGGGGGTTGGTGGGAGGCAGGTTACAGGAGTATGGGCAAAAGGCAGGGGAGTAAAAATAGCTAAATTGCTCTTGCAGAGAGCTAGCACAGACTTGATGGGACAAATGGCCTCTTTCTGTGCTGTAACCATTCTATGATTTTGTGCTGTTTTGAAAAATTGGAATTACTGTGTAACAATTTACAAGTTGTATAGTGCAGAATGTAAACTATTATCCTAGTTTTGAATTTATTCATCAGTAAAATTTGTTTAAGAAAATTTGTGGTTAGATGGCTCTTGGACTTGCAAACTTTTCTGCTTAAGGCAGAAAAGATTTGAAGAGGAACGCTGGAGTGTAAGAATAAAGAGGTGATATTGAAGCTATTAGTCTGAGTGAGCTACATAATATAATATAATGATGTGATTGAGGTACAAAGTGGAACTTTCAAGATGCTTCATTGTGGACTGTATTAAGCAATTTCTTCCTCTCAGTTGTCATTAGGACTATGATATTCTATTGATCAAAAATAGACACAAAACCATTTTTCTCAGAAAAAGTCCAAGATAGTAAATTAGTAGTTAAGGGCTCCTTTCAACTCTCTTGGCATGGAAAATATGCATTTCTCCACAAACCCGCTGCTTGGCACCACATAATTTAGTTAGTGTACTTTAACATACAATCACTGTGTCATGTAGTTGAAAGCGATAGCCATTTTTTCATATAGCAAGATATCATAAACAACATTGAGATGAATTGCTGGTTAATCTTTTTCTTCCATTAGGCTGATGTTGAGGTGTTGGCTACAATATTGTTCTTTTTTGAAAAGTGTCGTTTTTGGAGAAAGGAATTAGATAAATTCGGAAAAATTGCAAGTCTGTGGGAAAGAGTTGGGGATTGGGGCTAATTGGATAACCCTTTCAAAGAACCGGCACAGGCATGATGAGCTGAATAGCTGGTCTCTGTTGTGATTCTATGTGAGATGTAAGACCTTAATTGGTGGGCTGTAACCAGATTGCGGGGAAACCATTTGCAAAGAAATTATTAGCTTATCCAGACTACTTTGCACCCCACATCTGAACAGAATATTTTATATTTCAGAGTGATTTATAGCTGCAAATTGTATGAACTACTTTGAGAACCATTCCTTCTGTCCTGTTTATGGACGTGACACAATGAGATGATTATCTGAATGGATCCAGTCTTGACTGCATCATGGAAGCCCTTGTTCTGTGATACACCTGCAATTAACATTTTTTTTCTTCTGTTGGCTATCAAAGTGCTTTCGAGGTAAAGTTTTGAACCAAGTACAACACTTCGTAGCCCAGTGTAAAACCTGACGTTACACAGTCTTAAGGTACTTGTAAAATAATAATGTAGAGAAACAATAACTTCATGACTTTTCAAATAATTGTACTTTAGACCTTAAAAAGATACTGTTTCCTGCGGTCAATTGTGATCTTTTGTGCATATGGTGTGTATTAAAAGCTTCAAAACAAAAATTATCTATTGGCATACTCCCGTGCCTTAGGTGTTATGACCCATGATGCTAAATAAAAGAGACAAAAGGAATAAATTTGATGTACCCAGATTCCATTAAATGCAGATGATAAGGTAGAAAATAATGGTTATAAAGCGTATTTTTGTTCAAGATTAACATAAAATATTTTGCCTTAGGAATGCCTTAGCTATATTTGAGGTGATGACTGTTTATTATGGCAGGCTGTTCTTCCACAAATTGCTGTTTCCTAACCCCCAAGATATTTTATTATTGTTAACACTTCAATTGCTTTCATGTGCCTCCAGTGCCTGACATAGATCTGACATAGCAAGATCAAGTTAAATGTACCAGAATTCAGACTGAAGGGAATATCAGGGGAGAAATCTTGTCCCAGCAAGATACCAAAGCCCTCAAACCACAAATTTTCATGATTTATAAATTCAAATACACCACCGCTCATGAGCGCAAGGTTTAAAATAGTCCTTGTGTGCTTATTTGCTCGAGGGTTCTGACTTGAATTATTTAAAGTTTTGTTAGAACTACTTTTTAAAACTTTAAAAATAAATTATCTTTTATTTTTATTTACAGTGTGAATATTGAGAACATCTTTGGGGCTTTTGCTAGGAGGGTTGTGGAGTCCAAAACTATAAAGGAATGGATACAACATCATAGACACAACATAGAAAAAAGCCATTTGACCCATCATGCCTGTGCTCGTGCTTTGAAAGAGCTTATCTAATTTGTCCTACTCCCCTCCTCACTTGGCAGCCCTCTTGCCTCTGAGTTACAAGGTTGTGAGTGCCAGCCTCACTCCAGAGACTTGAGAACAAAAATGAAGGTGACCCTCCAGTGCAGCACTGAGGGAGTGCTTCACTTAGAGGTGCAGTCTTTTTGGATGAGATATTAAACTGAGCCCAGCCTACACACTCAGGTGAATGGAAAAGATCCCATGACACCATTTCAAAGAGGAGTAATGGAGTTACCCTGTCCCTGGTGTCCTGGACAGTATCAATTTTTATGAACATCACCAAAACATGTTATCTGGTCATTTATCACATTACTATTTGTAGGAGCTTGCTGTGCGCAAATTGGCTGCCACATTTCCTTATAATAGCAACTACACTTCAAAAGCTCTTCATGGGCTGTAAAGACCTTTATGATGTCTTGAGGTCATGAAAGGCACTTTATTAATATGTCTTTCTTTTAAAGTTTTATTTAAGTATATATCCAATTCATTTTTAGGAGTTACCATTGGAGCAGCTTACATCACCCTTTCAGGATGTGCATTCCAGATCATAATGACTCGATGCATAAATACATTTGTCGTCTACTCTCTAGTTCTTTTGCCAATTAGGAAAACTCATGTTTCCTGTAGATACTGACCCTTCTGCCAGTGAGAAGTTTCCACTTATTTACTCTTTCAAAACCTCCAAACACATTTCACACTGAAAGCAGCATTTAAAAGTAGTTATCAGCATTTAGATGGCTTCTCTCTATAACCCGGCTGCTATCAATGCACCACACATTAGAATATTCTTTCATTTTTCTATCTGACAGCCTTCATATACCAGTCACTATACTGCATCAAAGGACATCATTCTATAGTGAATTGTTTGGAGATGGACAAAGTTTTGAGTCCTTGGGAATTATTTTGCAGGGAAGTATTTCTTTGTTTCCCTTTGGCATTGCTGCAATGAGTAAATCAGAAACATGGCTTTTGGGAATTGCAGGCCAATTAAGAATGACCTGGATTTTGTTGTAAGAGGCCATCAGTGCTCACTGTTATTACAGGGTAAATCTGACAGCAATTACTGGAATCCATAAATGTGCAATTAAGTGTGGAAATCCAGAAGTTGCTGTCAGAGATACCCTGCTTATCCTTGGGGTGTAAAAGTTGCAGCCCTCGCTGATAGACTTGAAACTGAAATCACAAATGTGAATTTGGGTTATTTATTCACTAGTTCTGTACTAAAGAGAACTGTTAAAGTTAGTGTTAGTGCATTTAGGAGAAAGTGAGTTTATAATAATATAATGTGATAATTATATCTGAGCAACCTTTCTGTCCCTGAAAAATTAGTTCTGTGAAAGTTTCATTCCTTCAAAAGAAAATTAACGCAGCTTTTAAAAAAAAAAAACCCTTTATGTTGATCTCCTCTTTCACTTAATTCCATCTGCATTTCCCAACCTTTATTTTGTTCGCTCTACATCATTTATATCTACTTCATATTTTCTGCTTTGTACTTCCTGGTTTGGACACTGCGTGCCTGAATGAGGGTACTTCTGTCTGATTTGTTGCATGACCTGTTCAGACGTCACAAATGCTCTGTAGAGAATGCTGGAAAAGACACCCGATTAGTGAAAATCTACTGTGAAACCCGCAAAATGGCTGTGAGCAGTTGTCAGCGACGTCAACGATAAGAGCCTTTCTTTCACTGCTGAGGACAAAATCTGGGCAATGTGTTGATGATCCAAGATATTGTGCTGCATGATATCGTTGTGTTGGTAGGGAAAATTTAATCCATATTAGGAATCTTTACCATAACTTCCTTTTATAATGTTCCAATATTCAATGGACCTTTTAAAGTTTAATGCAATGGTTAGTCAAATGAGAAAAAAATGAACTCTTCACTGCTTAAGCGTTCATTTAGAAATTAAGGCTGACATTCAAATTGATATAAATTCATATATAATTACTATTCACAAGCATGGTAAGCACATTGCCTTTGTTCTTGCTAATTTGCCTTCTCTTCACGCATTTCAGATTGTACTTTTTTTTTCAGATTTTTGAAGCAACATTCAGACAACCACTGTTTTCAAATGAAATACTTTCTTTTAAACACAGTTGGGAACTTCATTTTTATAAGTACCAGTGGCTTTAAAAACAAATGATTAAAATGTGTAACAGCAATCGTGACAACTTGTATTTATAAAGCACCTTTAATATAATAAAACATCTCCAGGCACTTCACAGGAACATTATAAAACAAAATTTGACATTGAGCCGCATAAGGAGACATTAAGACAGCTGGCCAAAAACTTGGTAGGTTTTCAGGAGTGTGTTAAAAGAGGAAAGAGACAGATGTTTAGCGAGAAAATTCAGTGATTAGGACTTTAATGTCTGAAGATACAGCTATTAATGGTAGAGTGATTTAAAGTCAGGGATGTTCAAAAATTAGATGGAGGAGATTACAGTGTTGGGGAGGGGCAAGGCCATGGATGGATTTGGATAAAGGATTAGAATTTTAAAATCGAGGCATTACTGAACTGGGTCAGTAAGCACAGGGGTGATAGGTGAATGTTTTTTTTTCTGTCCGTTCGTGGGATGTGGGCGTTGTTGGCTAGGCCAGCCTTTATTGCCCATCCCTAATTGCCTTTGTTCAGAGGGCATTTAAGAATCAATCACATTGCTGTGGGTCTGGAGTCACATGTAGACCAGACCAGGTAAGGACAGCAAACATTAGTGAACCAGATGAGTTGTTCAGACAATCAGCAATGTTTTTGTGGCCATCATCAGACTTTTAATTCCAGGCTTTTATTGAATTCAAATTTCACCATCTGCTGTGGTAGGGTTTGAACCCAGGTCCCCAGAGCATTACCCTGGGTCTCTGGAATACTAGTCCAGTGACAATACCACTTTGCTACCACCTCCCCATTTAACGCTAGTTAGGGCACAAGCAGCAGAGTTTTGGATTACCTCAAATTTAGGACGGGTAGATCATAAGGGATCGATTGTCTGAATAATGAGGGTTTAAGCAGCAGTTGGCTGAGGTAGGGGCAATGGGTGATGTTACAGAGATAAAAATAGGACGTCTTAGTGACGCCGTGGATGTTTCGTCAGGAGCTCACCATGGGGTCAGATATGACACAAAGTTGCAGGTTGGATCAGACTCAGGCAGTTGCCAGGAGCAGAGAGAATTGGTAGCTAGGGAACAGAGTTTGTGGTAGGCAATGAAGACAATGCCTTCAGCCTTTCCAATATTGGAGGAAATTTCTGTTCTGTCAGCACTGGATGTTTGCCAACTAATCTGACAGTTTAGATACTGCGGGGGGGGGGGGGGGGGGGGGTTTGAGAGAGGTGGTGGTAAGGTAGAGGTGGTGTTGGCAGCATACGTGGAAACTGATACTGTTTTCAGATAATGTCGCTGAGGTGCAGCATGTTGATAAGGAATAGGAGGGGGTACAATGATAGATCCCTGGCAGACATCAGAAATAATGGTGTGAGAGCAGGAAGAGAAGCCATTGCAAGTGATTGTCTGGCCACAATTAGACAGATAATGATCGAATCAGGTGAGTGCAATTCCACCCAGCTGGACTACAGTGGGTAGGTGGAGGTGGATGGTGTGGTCAACCATTCTAATGACTGCTAACAGGTTAAAACGTATAAGGATTTTGGTAAGGGCAGTTGGGGCACTGTCACAGGAGCGGAAACCTGATTGAAGGATTTCTGGGACATTCGAAGCTCTTCAGTTTTGCAAAATCCAGTGATGAATGGTGGTGGACTATTAAGCAGCTAACAGGAGGAGGAGGCTCCACAAACATCCCATCAATGATGGGGGAGCCTTATATCATTGCAAAAGACAAAGATGAAGCAGGACACAGGTTTGGGAGGTGCTGACTCCTTCAGGGACTTTGGAGAGGGAAGGAAGGTTGGTGATTGCAGCAGTTTGCAAGGATGGAGGAGTCGATGGTTGGGTTTTTTTGAGGAGAGGGGTGCTGATGGCAAATTTGAAGTTGAGCGGTACCTGAAGAGTGAGTATCATTGACAATATTAGCAAACATAGTAGCTGGGATTGGCTGTTGGGTGGTCAGCAGTTGAGTTGGAATGGGGTTGTGGAAGCAGAAGGTGGGTCTCATGGACAAAATGAGCTTGAACAGGGCAGGAGAGATGATGAGAGGAAAAACTAGAGAAAGATCAAGTTTAGGGCTAGGCTGGGAGTGGGGTAACCTTGGAGGAAGTTTAACTCAGTGGGTTGTGGAAGGGAGGGAAGTGACAGGGGCACCTGATTGGATGGCCTCAATTTTACTGAGGAAGCCCATGAACCCCTTGCACATTGCAGCTGGGGTGGAGGAGATAGGGAAGAGGGATTTAAGATGGCTTTATTTAAGTTGAGACTGCAGAAGTATTTGGAGGAGGTAGTTTGACAAATCTGTCAACACTTGTCTCCTGGCTGCATCATGCTTTTATTTTGCGTTCATAGTCACACAAATTGTTTTGTGTTGAGAGAAGCTGGTCGGGTTGTTGAAATTTATGACATTTAATGTTACGGAGTAGGTGAAATACTGCTGTTCTACCTGCAGTTGATTATTTTAATTGTGCTTTAATTAGGCTGTCATTGCTACTGTTTTTCCGAATGTGGCCAATGCAGGCAAATCTCAGCAGCTGCAAAACCAGTTTGTTTAGTTTTCTAATATAATAGCTGTTTAATATTTGAGGAACTCTGTCCTGCTAATTTTGCATCATAAAGGATGGCTCTTAAGAAAAATTGCATCTCATTTAAAACCTGCAGAAAACATATTGCAGAATTTTAAAAACAAATAGGAGGTCAAAGATATAGACCCTTGGTGACACCAAAGGTAATGGTGCAGGTGTGGGTAGAGAATCCATTGCTCTGGTTACAACTGGATAGGTAAGTGAGTGAAGTCCCACCAAGCTGGGTGGTGGAGAGACATTGAAGCGGAATTGAATGGTCAGCCATGTCAAAGGTTGCAGACATGCTAAGGAGGCCCATTTGAACACAAATCTGCAGGTTTCGCTATTATCAGTTCAGTACAGTTTACTGCAGTCAATTTATTTTGCATCTCTTTGAAGTGTACCATATTTAAATTTGGAACCTTGGTATTTGACTCTCCCTTCATCCTCTCAAAGCTGATATCAAATTCCATCATATTATGATCACTCTGCTCAAGATGTTCCCCTACTGTCAGATTATTAATTTTATTTGCTACTTATCACTTAATCCGATATGACAAATTCTCTTTATAGCAAAAGTCTGTGTTCCTCCAGCTCGTCTCTTCTGATCCTTCAGAGGACAAACTGGATTACTCTTCAAAAGAGCTGACACAGACTGAGCTGAATGGCCTCCTACTATACTGTTATTCTATGATTCACTGCATCATAAGTAATTCTGCTTCAGCTGTATTGATCCTGCATTTTTGAATTTCCTCTCAAAATGCCTCTGTCTCTTTCCTGATATCCTCCTCAAAAGACTGTCCTTAAAATTAAGATAAAAGCAAAATACTGCGGATGCTGGAAATCTGAAACAAAAATTGCTGGAAAAACTCAGCAGGTCTGACAGCATCTGTGGAGAGAAAGACAGAGTTAATTTTTCGAGTCCATATGACTCTTCAGAACTAAAGAGAAGTAGAAATGTGGTGAAATATGTACTGTTTAAGGGGGGTGAGACAGGTGAAGCTGGAAAGAAGGTCAGTGATAGATGGAGGCAAAGGAGAGATTGCAAAAGATGTCATAAACAAAAGGTCAAAGGGGTGTTGACGGTGGTGATACTGGCTAAAGGAGGTGCTAATGGTGATATTAGGAGTAGAAAGCAGGATGAGCAAGTGACAGATGGCCCTAGTGGGGGTGTGGTGGGGGGAAGGCATGGTGTGGGGAAAGCAGATTGAAATAGGCTAAAAGGTGGGGATAAAACAATGAATGGAAATATTATTAAAAAATAATAGAAATAGGTGGGAAAAATATATACATAAAAATTTAAAAATAAATATTTAAAAACTGGGATCCAAAAGGGGTGAGGATGGAGGAGAGAGTTCATGATCTGAAGTTGTACTTAATGTTGAGTCCGGAAGGCTGTAAAGTGCAAAATCCCCCAAGTGAGGGAATTCACCTCCAACAACCACAACCATCTTCCTTTGTGCTAGATACGACTCCAACCAGCTGAGAGTTTCCCCTCAATTCCCATTGACTTCAGTTTTGCCAGAGCTCCATGATGGCACAATTGGTCAAAATGCTGCCTTGATTTCAAGGGCAGTCACTTTCATCTCACAGCTCTTTTGTCCATGTTTGGACCAAGGCTGTAATGAGGTCAGGAGCATAGTGGCCCTGGTGGAACACAAACTGAGCATCAGTGAGCAGGTTATTGTTGAGTAACTGCCACTTGATAGCGCTGTTGATGCTCCCTTGGGTCACTTAGCAGATGATCAAGAGTAGATTGATGGGATGCTAATTGGCTGGGTTGGATTTGTCCTTTTTGTGGACAAGGCATACCTGGGCAATTTTCCACATTGCCGAGTAGACTAGTGTTGTAGCTGTACTGGAACAGCTTGGCAAGGGGCGCGGCTTGTTCTGGAGCACAAATCTTCAGTACTATTGCTGGAATGTTGTCAGGGCCCATGGCTTTTGCAGTGCTTTCAGCCATTTCTTGATACCATGTGGAGTGAATCGAATTGGCTAAAGACTGTGATGCTGGGGATCTCTGGAGGAGCCCGAGTTGGATCCCCAATCCACCCCCTTTTGGAATGCTTCAGCCTTGTCTTTTGCATTGATATGCTGGGCTCCTCCATCATTGTGATTGGGGACATTTGTGGAGCAGCCTCCCCCAGTGAATTGTTTAATTGGCCTCCGCCATTCGCAATTGGATGTGGCAGGGCTTTGGAGATTTTGAATCTGATCTGTTGGCTGTGGGATCGCTTGGGTCTCTCTGTCTGTTGCATGCTGCTTCCACTGTTTGGCATGTAAGTGGCCCTGTGTTGAAGCTTCACCAGGTTGACACTGTTTTTAGGTATACCTTTTGCTGCTCCTGGCATGTCCTTCACTCTTCATTGTACTAGGGTCGATCTTACGGCTTGATGGTAATGGTGGAGTGGGGAATATGCCGGGTCACAGATTGTGGTTGAATACAATTTTTCTGATGCTGATGGCCCAGGGCGCCTCATGAATGCCCAGTTTCTAGAACTGTTATAAATCTATTTTGTTTAGCACGGTGGTAGTGCCACACAACATGATGGAGGGTATTCTCAATGTGAAGATGGAACTTTATCTCCATAAGGACTGTGCAGTCGTCACTCCTATCAATACTGTCATGAACAGATGCATCTGTAACAGTTGGATTGGTATGGACGGGATCAAGTAGGATTTTCCCTCTTGTTGGTTCCCTTATCACCCGCCACTTTCCCAGTTCTTTAGGACTCAGCCAGTTGTCAGTAATAGTAATACCGAGCCATGTATGCTGAGGTCATGTACCCTTTTTAATTTTTCTGGTAGTAATGAAATCTGGCATTTTCTCTAATTCCTATTTTCCATTCTTTATTTTAATTTATCAATTATAATAATGCTGAAAAAAAAACATGTAGCTTTTCGTCTTGCACTCGCCAGGACATTCGCAAGAATGCCAAGTGTAAAGGGAACAACAATGCTTCAAGAAGGGAGGCCTGATTGGTAGAGGTGTTGCCATGGACCAGTTAACTGATGACTGACAGTTACCTGCCAAGATAAAAGCAAAATACTGCGGATGCTGGAAATCTGAAATAAGAACTGACAGACAACTGCCAAGGTTTGTTTTAATTCAAACCTCTGGTCAAGGCGTCGCCCTGGGGAATGAACCAGAGAATGGCTGTTGTCTATTTTGTTCAGTTGAAACGGACCCAATGTGTGTACATGTTCTTTCTATCTGCAAACAGGCTCAGTGTATTAATATATGAAACTTATAGCATGCGTAAATGCGCCACACTTCGAGCCTGAATGATAATCTTAAATTGGTTGTAAGCATAATTCTCAGAACACTCAGGATTGTTTAGTAGATGTTGTCCAATTGTGCAATCGCATCTAATGTTGGACACTGAGTTTTGCAAGCACGGGCTGGTTGGGTAAGGTCAGTACCTTGCCTGTTGCGAACAGCCGAAGGGATATGCTGTTTGATATGATCTGTCAGTCTTTGGGACAAATGGCCTACGTACCTAGCATCACACCGGCACTAAATTTCAATGAGCTGCCGGGTAATATATATGATTGGATTCGTCCTCAATAGCTCCCTGTGTCTGAGAATTTATGGGTTGCCCACGATGCACAAAAGTTAAGTCTCTTTATCCCCTATCTTATCTATGACTGGTTCTGTACAACATGAATTGGCCAAAGGGTTTGGCGAGTTATTACAACCAGTTTTGAGCATATTTTCCACATACACGGTGAATGATTCCTTCAAGTTTGCAAAGCCCACACAGGACTTGCGTATCAGCAGCAACGCCATGTTGATGTGCTCATTTGACATTGCTAGCCTATTCACACATGTACCGCTCAAGGAAGCCGTAGACATTTGCACTGCAGCACAATATCATGGTGATCTAGACCCACTGTCATTTTGTGAATCAGTATTCGTTGAACTTGTGAACTCAGTAACTTGTGCAGTTGAATTCAGTTTTAAGAGCACCATACATGCCCAAATAGATGGTGTTGCCTTGGGATCCCCTCTAGGCCCAGCTCTGGCAAACGTCTTTGTTGGGTTCCACGAGAAACATGTCTTTGATGGAATGACACCTAACCTCCTACCCCTTGCATATTTCCGATACCTAGATGGTACATTTGCTATATATGAATCCGCAGCTGCATGTAAAAATTTCATTACACACCTTAATGGGCTCCATTGTGCACTCAAATTCACCTTTGAAATGAGCAGTCAAATGAGCTCCCTTTCCTTGATGTGCTATTTAAGAAATCTGCCAGGGGGTTCTCTACTACCGTCTACCGCAAGCCTACCTTCACTGGTCAATATATGCGTTGGGATTCCTATAGTTCCATGCACTACAAGATTGGCCTTATTGGCAGCCTTGTAAATGGAACCCAAGCCATTTGCTCATCGTGCAAGCTTGATGCTGAAATAGGACACATCAAAGCTATCCTACGAGATAATGGCTACCCTGATTAGACCATTGCTCACTGTATATCATGCAAACTTATGAATGGCCTAAGGCTGCCCTTTTTGGTCCTGAAAAATGCCCAGTCTACCTCAGATTACTCTGCAAGGTCAAAGTAGCTCAAAAATTTGAGTAACAGGTGAAGCTAGCTGTTTCAAGTTGCTACTATGCAGTAGCAACACCAGTGATGTTTGCCACTAACAGGACGCTGCTGTCAAGCCAAAAAGACGTCCTGCCTATCTCACAAATGAGTAATGTGATGTATGAATTTTGGTGCCAGTGTGATGCTAGTTATCTAGGTGTGTGTTCCAAAGATGGTATCAAACAGCATGTCCCTTTGGCTGTTCACAATAGGCAAGGTACCTTCACCATGCCCAACCAGCCTGTGCTTGCAAAACTCAAAACAGTGTTCAATATTAGGTGTGATTCTGTGATTGGACAACAGTTGCTTAACAATCCTGAGTGTTCTAAGAGTTACGCTGACAACTATTTTAAGATTATCAGTTGGGCTCAATGTGGTGCACTTATGTGTTAGACATATAAACATATGTTAATACACAGAGCCCCGTTCTTTGCAGACAGAACATATACACACACTGTGTGTCTGCTTCAACTGAGCAACCAGTCTCTGATTCATTCCCCAGGGCAAAGCCTTGACCAATCGTAGTCAACCTGCCTGGCTTGAATTTAAACAAAGCTTGGCAGTTAACTATCAGTCTCTCCATGGCAAAGCTTCTACCCATCAGCCCACTTGCCAACCAATCAGCACTCCCTTCTCATGATGTATAAATTGTTGTTCCCTTTACATTTGGTATTCTTGCAAATGACCTGTTGAGTGCAAGATGAAAAGCTTCGACATGTCTCTTTTTTCAGCGATACTCAAGTTCTGTACTACCAAACGACTCTTAATCTGCATGAGCAATATTAAAATTGTTTCTTAGTTTTCAGTTGGAGACTAACATATTGCCTAAAATTTCCAGCACATTGCCTTGATTTTAAACAAATTCAGTGGACACAAATGACTTGTTGATTCTATTTGCAGGTAATGCAAATTATGATCTGGGGTGCAGCCACTGACGCACTGCAATACTTGCAGCTCTCCCAACTTTTTCTGAACTAAAAATAATACCAAGATGCTGTCTAAACTGTATCTTGTTTCACTGTTGTTATCTTTTATTTTTGTTGTCTTATCTCTGTTGGGCTCTTTATTTTCAGTTAGTTGCCTGAAAGCTCAGATTCGAACATATTAATCATGTTAAATTAATTGCAGCATAGCTATTTGTACATGCAGAAGAAAAATGGTAATTTGCAATTCATAAGAAACCTAAAATTAAAATTTGGAAATGTTTAATTATATATTCCCTCACACTTCCCAAATGTGCTCCTGGACTCTACAGCTGACGCCAATCTTTTCTGTGTAATGTAACCTTTCATCCATTTTATGTTGATATAAAGTGAGTAGAAGGAAGGCTTCTATTAAAAAGACAGTGAACTCTCCTACCTGGGAGCGGAACAGAGGCAGTCAGGAGCACTGTAAATACCGCCTGGGGATTGGAGTGCGGCCTTTCCTACCTGGGAGCGCCATTTCAGCTGCTGAAGAAACTGAGTGATTTAAAAACTAACTCTGACATCATAGGAAACTAGTAAGTTGATTGGCCAGCAAGTGCTTTGTGTAAGGAACAGTGTGTTAATAGCTAGCCTAGGGCACCAAAGTTAAGGTAAATCTATAAATAAAAAGAACTAATACTGTATTTTATTTTAATTATTTTAATTAAAATAAAATAATTAAAATAAATACCTAAAGCACATACCTGTGTATTTAAGAAAGGTATAACTCTTAGTTGTAGGTGGTACTAGCATTTAATAAGCACAGTAAATTGTACGATACATAGGAATTATTCCAAGTTAATTAAAGTAACTACATTAACTAAATAACATAACACTATGTTAGGGACGCACTAAAGCTTGGGGCAGCCACCGCAAAGGCGCAATGGGGAAGGGTCGCTGCCTAAGACCTTTCTGCCATAGTGCACCGAGGGACTGGGAACTGTTTAAATCCCCTCGGGCTGTACAGCTCAAAATGAATGTCTGCAAATGATTGTAATATTAATTTATTGTATTGATGCATTTCGTGATACACGTTGTAAAAGTTGAACCTGATTGTATTTTTGTGATGGTGATTTTGAAATGGTTTGAAACGTTGTTGAAGATATTTTGTGAATAAAGTATATTTTTGCAAAAAAAAACTAAATAACATAACACCTGTCCTGCCATTGTTGCTTATGTTGCAACTGTGGAATGTGGGAACTTTTGGATGCCAAGGCGATCCAGGACAAACACATTTGCAAAAATTGTAAGCAGCTAGAGGAATACCGAATCATGTTATTGATCTGGAAGCCGAACTGCAGACACTGTGCAACATAAGGGAGGGGGAGAAATACCTGGACGCTTTGTTCCCAAAGACGGTCACACCTTGTACAATAGGGTCATCTATTTTGGTCAGCAGTGAGGGATAGGATGATATGACTGCGAGTGAGGCAGGTAAAGGGATCTAGCAGACAGTAGTGGAGGAGCATCAGACTTTGTAATTGTCAAACAAGTTTGAGGTGCTCACAACCTTTGTGGACGAAAACGAGGTCTGCAAGGTAGATGAGCAGCCCATGGTACAGGAAGCCATTCAAGCAGGGGGAGCAAACAGGAATGTAGTGTTAGTTGGGGACAGCATAGTGAGGGGGATTGACACTGTTCTCTGCAGCAAAGAGTGAGGGCCCAGAAGACTGTGTTGCCGGCCTGGGTGCCAGGGTTCGGGATATCTGCTCAGGGTGTTACAACCAGTATGGGAGGAGGGCGCAGTTTATCTAGTCCCACAACTCCGCAGGTTGCACCATTACTTTAAAAGTTTAATTTACTCATCAAAATGGTCATTTTTTTTTACTGTCGCTACTGTTAGACCCAGAATAAAAGAGACTTTAACCAGGCTTCTTTCAATACACTTAATGATTGATTTATTGAGAAACAAATTTCTTCTTTTAAAAAAAGCTGTGAGAACTGGTTAACACAATTGTAATTTGGAAGTATAACTATCTCTTTTACAATTCCGTGGTGTGCATTCACACACAAGCACAAACAAAGGACAAACAGGTTCCCTGCTGAGATGGACTTTGAAGAATAAACTTTATCAATGAAAAGAATAAGGTTTGCAAGGTTTCAGTGCTGCCGATCTGGAGTTCCCTCATGTGAAGACAGATTTAGTCCTAGTAGAGGCCTGGAGGTTCTCATTGATGGAGCTTCAATGTGGAGGAAACTAGGTCTGGATCAATCCTTCTCGTCTCAGCCTCTCAGGTTTCCAAATACAGAAGTTCCACTGATACAATTCTTAACTGGATATTGACAATCACACAGTTTCAGGCAAGGCAAAGTGAGAGAGAGTTGGGCAGCTTTTCACTTTCTCAGTTTAGTTCCAACTGATCTCAAAAAAACCAAGTCCAAAACTTTAAGCTCATCAATGTCGTGTGATTCCCAGTAAATCACTAGCCTTTGCCTTCAGACCGGTTTTCTTTCCCATAAAATAATTGCAGTGCAAACAAGCAAACAGCTCTTACCCCTCAAGTACCATTGCTGGTCAAGTGATTTCTTGGAAAAGGCTGGCTTCCTCCCAGTACAAAGGTGAATTTATGATCCTTTTTAATAAATTTCAGGTCAGCTTCCTTTAAACAAGGGCTGGAGAGGATCTTGCAGTGTGAGGGGGAGGACCCAGTTATCGTGATCCACGTGGGTACCAATGGCATAGGCAGGGCAAGGAAAGAGGTTCTGCATAGTCAGTATGAGGAGTTGGGCACCAAGTTAAGAAACAGAACCTCAAAGGTAATAATCTCTGGATTATTACCTGAGCCATGTGCAAATTGACATAGAGCAAATAAGATTAGAGAAATAAATGCGTGGCTCAAAGACTGGTGTGGGAGAAGTGGGTTCCAGTTTGTGGGACACTACCAGTACTGGGGAAAATGGGGGCTGTACTGTTGAGACGGTCTACACCTAAACCATGCTGGCATGAATGTTCTTGCAAATCGCATAACTAGGGAAGTAGAGAGATTTTTAAACTAAATAGTGGGGGCAAGGGATCAAATGTGGAAAGATGTGGTATATCAAAGAATAGAGACAAGGGAAGAAAGGAAAGTAATTAATATGGGAAATGATAAATAGATGGTGACAGGAAGGGACAGAGAATACAAGTCTGAGAACAAACCAACAGATAAGGCTAGAGGTTACAAAAATAAAAGGACAAAACTTAAGGCTCTGTTTTTGAATGCAGGTAGCATTTGAAACAAAACAGATGAACTGATGGACCAAATAGATGTAAATAAATATGATCTAATAACCATTAGAAAGACATGGGTGCAGGATGGCATAGATTGAGACCTGATTATTGAAGAGTTTGTGACTTTTGGGAAGGACAGGAAGTCAGGAAAAGGTAGGGGGGTGGCTTTGTTAATTAAAGACAATATTAGCACAATAGAGAGGGATGACCCAATGTTATGACCGATGCAGTTGGTAAAGTGGAGTTATTTAAAAATATCCCAGAGGGGAACTTTAAATAACTGTCATAACCAATAATTTTAAGTGTTATGTTTGAGATGTGACTCTAAACTCAGGAATCAGACCACTAGTTCTTGAGTTTTTACATTAAATTAAATTAAACATTTTATTAATTTACACAGGTTAAAATATATGTGCACATGGCTGCAAATTACAACTATCATAATTTTTAACAAATTCCCAAACTAATCTCCATTAAGGCAACAATAACCCATAGACGTAACCAAACATCAGGCAAAGCGTTTTCACCTTACAAATTCAGAATGAGGTTCTTTTCACTGTGGAGCCAGTTGGAGGCTTACAGTTGCCTTTTGATCGTGCGTTGCCTCTGCCTGCACACCCGAAAACTACTGAAGTTATACCTACTAACCCCATTGAATGTTAATTCTCATTGTATCAACAACCTCTTTGAACTTTACCTTTTAACAATGAAACACCTTTCACAATACCAATTTTATTAGTAATATAAACATATTGCTTGGTAGCTGCTAGAAAGGTGTCAATTTTCACCCCACTTCTATTCAAAAAGTGCAAATGCACGCTATCTCTCTTACATTTCAAAACTAGTACGTATCAAAGCACCCAGACTAGCTGGATTTAATCCAATTAAGACATACCCACAGACTAAACCTCTGTTTTAAAAGAAAGATATTTTCCAAAATATTATATACATTAATATCTTCATGACACTCAAGTTCAGGAAACCAGGATATAGAAGCAGCTTGGGTAGAGATGAGGAATGATAAAGGCAAGAAATCACTTGTGGGAGTGGTGCACAGGTCCACCAACAGTAATCACAAGGTAGGATGGGGTATCAGAGAAGAAGCAGTGGGAGCTTGTCAGAAAGGTACGGCGATTATCATGGGGATTTTAATCTACATATAAACTGGAACAATCAGATGGACAAAGGTAGTGTGGATGACCTAGGACGTTTTTGGGTAATTTCTTCGATCACATTCTGAAGCTAACCATGGAGCAGGATATACTAGACCTGGTATTGTGCAACAAGGTAGGATTAATTAATGACCTTATAGTGAAGGCGCCCTTAGGTAGCAGTGATCATAATATGATTGAATTTTGCATTCAGTTTGAGGGAGAGAAGAGTGGATCTAAGTCTAGTATTTTAAACTTTAAGCGTAATTATGAGGGCATGAAAGCAGAGCTTGTTGAAGTGAATTGGCAAATTAGGTTAAGGGATTGGTCAATAGAGATGCAGTGGCAGACATTTAAGGGGACCTTTAAAGGATACACAATAGATACATTCCGACAAGAAAGAAAAATTCCAAGGGGAGAACCCATCATCCGTAGTTAACTAAAAAAGTTAAAGATAGTATCAAACATAAAGGAAAAGTATATAATTCTGCAAAGGTGGGTGGCAGGTCAGAAGATTGGACAGAATATAAAAAAACAGCAAAAAAGTTCTAAAAAGATTAATGAGGAGGGAAAAATTAGTGTGGAAGAGAAAACTATCTAGAAATATAAAGACAGATAGTAAGAATTTCTATAGATATTTAAAAAAAAAGAGTTAACAAAGTCAGTGTTGGTCTTATGGAAAGTGAGCTTGGGGAGTTAATGGAAAATAAGGGGATGACAGATGAATTTAATAGGTATTTTTCATTGGTCTTCACCATAAAGAATACAAGTAACAGAAATATCTGTAAATCAGGAATTGGAAGGGAGGGAGGAATTCAAGAAAATTACAATCACCAGGGAAGTGGTACTTGTCAACATGCAGTTCCAACAATTTGCTAAGTCCTCGGGTCCTGATGGATTTCATCCTAGGGCTTTAAAAGAAGTGGCTAGTGAGATTGCTTGATGTGTTGGTTTTAATTTTCCAAATGTCATTAGATTCGGTGAAGGTTCCATTAGATTGGAAAAAGCTAATGTAACCTCAAAAAGGGAGGGAGATAGAAAGCAGGAAACTATAGGCCAGTTAGCTTAACATCTGTCATAGGGAAAAGGTTAGAAGCTATTCTTAAATATATTATAACAGGGCACTTCGATAAATTCAAGCTAATCAGGCAGAGTCAACATATTTTTGTGAAAGGGAAATCATGTTTAACCAATTTATTGGAGTTCTTTGAAGTAACAGGTGCTGTGGATAAAGGGGAAGCAGTGGATGTACTGTACTTAGATTTTCAGAAGGCATTTGATGATGTGCCTCATAGGTTATTGCGGAAGATAAAAGCTCATGTAGAGGGTAACATATTGGCATGGATATAAGGTTGGCTAGCTAACAGGAAACAGAATAGGCATATAAGGGTCTTTTTTTGGTTGGAAGGATGTGACAAGTGGTTTGCACAGGAACAGTGCTGGGGCCTCAACCTTTTACAATTTACATAAATGATTTGGATGAAGGGACCAAAGTGTTGAATGTGTTTCTGTCTCCCCGTGTTAAGCACAGTAACTCTTCTAAAGCGATCGAAGGAATGGTTGCTAAATTTGCTGATGACACAAAGATAGGTAGGAAAGTAAGTTGTGAAGAGGACATAAAGAGCTACAAAAGGATATAAATAGATTAGCTAAGTGGGCAAAGATCTGGCAAATGGAATATAATGTGGGGAAAATGTGAAATTGTCCATTTTGGCAGGACGAATATTACAGAGGCACATTATGGATTGCAGAGATGAGATGCAGAGGGACCTAGGTGTCCTAATGTATGAATCGCAAAAGGTTAGTTTGCCGATGCAGCAAGTAATTAGCAAAGCTAATAGAATGTTATTGTTTGTTGCAAGGGGAATTGAATACAAGAGTAGGGAGGTTATGCTTCAGTTGTACAGGGCACTGGTGAGATTACACCTGGAGTACTGTGTACAGTATTGGTCTCCTTATTTAAGGAAAGATGTAAATGCATTGGAAGCAGTTCAGAGAAGGTCTACTAGCTTGATACCAGGAATGGACAGGTTGTCTTATGAAGAAAGGCTGGACAGGCTAGGCTTGTATCCGCTGGAGTTTAGAAGATTTAAGAGGTGACTTGATTGAAATGTATAAGATCCTGAGGGATCTTGATGCGGAAAGCATGTTTCCTCTTGTGGATGATCTAGATTTCAGGGCCACTGTATCAAAATAAGGGTTCACCTATTTAGGACAGATTAGGAAAGTTTATTACTGAGGGTTGTGGGGCTCTGGAATTCTTTTCCTCAAAAGGCGTTTGAGGCAAAGTCCTTGAATATTTTTAAGGTAGAGGTAGATAGATTTTTGATAAGCATGGGGGTGAAAGATTATTGGCGGTAAGCAGGAATGTGGAGTTGAAGTTAAAATCAGATCAGCCATGATCTTATTGAAGGATGGAACAAGCTCAAGGGGCTGAGTGGCTTACTCCTCCCAGTTCGTATGTAACTGGCAGATGTTTTGGACATTTGGCATTTGCATTGGCATCTTTGTTTCTTTTTGGGATTATTGTTAGCTTTCCAAGATACAAGCTTCTAATTTTGATCTATTTTTAAGTGCCAAGTGAAGGCTTGCTGCTTTACTAGAGAGCCATTCAACTATTAACTCTTTATTTTTCAGAAGACCTTTTTATTTTCGCTCACTGTTGTGAGTTACATCTAATTGTCTCTCTGTGGATAGTATCCCTCGCTTTGTGTTCTTTCCAACCTCATTTTCAATTCTTTCTTTTTCTCTTGAAGTTGCGCCCACATGCTAGGCTGTCAATCTATTGGCATTGGCTGACGTTTGCTACTTTGCTGAAATGGAACTCTTCATACATAAGCCTAGCGCCTGCATATCGGAGGTGAGCTGAGAGTGACCACCCTTGACATCACGCCAGCATTTGACTGGCTCATCAAGGAGCCCTAGCAAAATTGAAGTCAGTGGAAATTGTGGAGGGGTTGGGCAGTGGGGGATTGGAAACACTCCACTGGTTTGTGTCATACCTAGCACAAAGGAGGATGGTTGTGGTTGTTGCAGGCCAATAATCTCAGCCCCAAGGCATTGCTGCAGAGTTGCTGAAGGTTGTGTTCTATGCCCATGTCTTCAGCTGTTTTATCACTGACCTTCTATCCATCATAAGTGGTCAGAAGTGGGGATGCTTGTTGTTGATTGCACAGTATTCAGTACCATTTGCAACTCCTCAGTTGCTGAAGCAGTCCATGTTCACGTGCAACACGACCTGGACAAGTTTCAGGCTTTAGCTGATAAGTGGTAAGTAATATGCATGCCTGCAAGTGCCAGGCAATAACCATCTGCAACAAGAGAGAATCTGACCATCTCCCCATGACATTCAATGGCATTGCCATCGCTGAATCCCCCATGATTAACATTCTGGGGCTTGCCATTGATTAGAAACTGAACTGCACCAGCTATATAAATACTGTAGCTACAAGTGCAGGTCAGAGATTGGAAATTCTGTGCCAAGTAACTCACCTCCTAAATGGCCAAAGACTGTTCCCATCCTCAAGGCAAAAGTCAGCAGTGTGATGAAACACTCTCCACTTGCCCAAATGAGTGCAGCTCCAACAATACTCCAGAAGCTCAACAGCATCCAGGACAAAGCAGCCCACTTGACCAGCACCCTATCCGCTAACGACATTTGCATCCCATGAGTAAATAAAATAAAGAAGCTGGTTATTTGATCTGGAGGGAATCCGAACTGAGTTTGATCCTGTTCTCAATAGACGTTCATAGACGGAGCACTTTCCATCAGTGTCAACTGGTTACTGTTTTTTGCCCTTACCTTGTTAAGGAGCTCAAGGCCAATAGCTGTGGTTCAGTGGCAGCACTCTCGCATCTGAGTCAAAAGGCAGGGAGTTCAAGTGCCTCTCCAGAGACTTGAGCACTTAACCTAGGCTGGCACTTAAATGCAGCACTGAGGGAGTGCCCTCACAGGTGACATAAAAGATCTCATAGCACTATCTCCGAAGAACGATGGGGGAGTTTTTCAGAGTGTTCTGACCAACATTGATACCTCAATCAACATCATTAAAACAGATTATCTGGTAATTATTACTTTTGTGTTTGTGGGACCTTGCACACAATCTGACTGCCATGTTTCCTACATTAGTGACTGCACTACAAAAAATACTTAATTGATCGTAAAGCATTTGGAGATTTCCTGTGGTGCTGAAAGGCACTATATGAATACAAGCTCTTTTCTTATTAGATTGTCCTAATTAACTGCCACTAGCAATCTGTAATCTGCTGAATTTATGTGTTTCTTTGCACTACAGCTGTTTAGACTGAAAAATAACGGCATAGGTGACTTGGTTTATTGCTATTTGAGCTGTGGAGCCTCATCCCAGCAGTCTGGAAATTGTTCTAAGAGGTGTTTTTTTTTCTCTAATTCTCTCAGTTCTGCTAGCCATTCATTGCTAGTTTTGTCATGTGGAGTCTTTTTGGTGTCTGAATGTAACTACTTTCAGGAACCCACCTGTTACTTTGTGTTAGGAATATGAAAGCATTGTAACGTTCTACCAATGGGGCATTCTGCTCTTGATGATCATGATTACCTGAAAGGAAGTACAAAAGTATTAGGCCTGTGTCTCGAAGCCTGGAAACTGAACTAATTTCACCAAGAGGGAAGGGTCTGTCATCCAGAAGGTCATAAGAGCTGATTCTGCTCTGAGGGGACATTTGGAGCAAATGTGATCAAACTACTGGTAGCTGTCTCCTTGTGATTGTGTGGTTACTAGCTACATCATTGGAAGATGATCCTCGGCAGCTGGGCCCTGCAGAGATTGTGCGTCTGTTAGAGCTTGGGGACAGCATGCCCCTCAGGGACCAGGTTCGTCATTACAGTGGACAATGGAGTAGTGTGGCATGGGTGGACACGAATGTCAGCTGCAGGACAATTGTGGCCTGCACAGCTTCCTGGGAGAGGTTTGCCAGCATCTGCTCAATTGTGTTCAGCCCAACCAGAGGAGCATCCTCTGCTGGTTGATGAAACCCAGATGTCACAGTTAACTGCGATGCTCTGCATCATCGTCCTTTGCAGGTGCAGACCCCTTTGGCCTTACCCTGTCCTCCTCACACTGGGCTGAACATCAACCCTGCCTCATGGGACCAGTGCACATGTTCCCCCCAATCCTCACTGATTCCCCCAACAGTTGGCACTCAGATTCCAGGCTGTGTGTCTCCATCACACACACACACAATAGTGGGTAGGGTTTTGTCGCTGATTGTCAGCAGGACTGTGGGTGTGACTGGTGTGTCAGGAATCTACAGGCCAGTTAGCTTTACGCCTGTCAAAGGGAAAATGCTAGAATCTATTATTAAGGAAGTTATAGCATTTAGAAAATCTATGTGATCAGGCAGAGTCAACATGGTTTTGTAAAAGGGAAATAGTGTTTGACTAATTTATTAGTTTTTTTGAGGAAGTAGCAGGCAAGGTGGATAAAGGGGAGCCTGTAGATGTGGTGTACTTGAATTTCCAAAAGGCATTTGATTAGGTGCCACATCAAAGGTTACATTACAAAATAAGAGCTCATAGTGTTGGGGTAACATTCACATGGATAGAAGATTGGTTAGCTGACAGGCAGTCAGGATAAATGGGTTGGCAAGCTGTAACCAGTGGAGTGCCACAGGGATCAGTGCTGGAGCCTCAACTATTTACAATCTATATAAATGACTTGGATGAAGGGACCAAATGTATTGTAGCTAAATTTGCTGATGACCCAAAGATAGATAGGAAATTAAGTACTGAAGGGGAAATAAGGAGTCTGCAAAGGAATGTAGGTAGGTTAAAGTAAGTGAATAGTCAAAATTTGGCAGATGGAGTATAATGTGGGAAAATATAAACTTGTCCACTTTAGCAGGAAAAATAGAGAAGCAGTGTGTTATTTAAATGGAGGGATTGCAGAACTCTGCAGTACAGAGGGATCTAGGTGTCCTGCTATATGCAGGTTATTAAACCTGAATTACCTGTTTCCTGAGCGGCGGGCAGGATCTACTAGTCCCAGCATGCCCTGTGCCCTGGGAGCTTTCATACATGCGCATTCCAGTGTTTTAAAGATCTTCAGGCTGGGGACAAGTACCCAGGGTGCCTGCGTGGGGGAAAAAATGTCATGAAAGCCCAGTCACAGGACCCATGAGTAGGCACCATAAGGGAAAAGTCCCAAAAAAGAGAGGTCCCAGAGTGGGGGTGGGGGGAAGAACTGGGGAAGGAGCCAATGGGAGAAGGAGACCAACAGTAGGAATCATGACGGCAGGGCAGAGGAGAACCACTGGGGGGAGGAGCAAATAGACAGGCTGCGAGCAGGGACGGTGCTGCAGATGGCACTCCAAGTAGTTGAGGGCTCAGGAAGAGCCCTGGAGAGCTGACAAAGCAGCGGAAAGCTGGTGACTCTGTGCTGCAGGCTGTTGGAGTGAAGGTAACCCTTTTAGAGCATTGGTGTTCTGCTCGGCATGGCTGAAGAGCTGAAGTTGTACCCTAGTTGGTGCTGGAGTGCAGACACGGGAATCCAGGGGACCGTAGTCTCGAGAGACGAGATTGAAAGCCTGGAAGCTGAGCAGTGTTGAGGCGTCCGAGTTGGAGCGGCTTTGAGGGAATTCAGAGACTTGATCTTCAAAAGTGAAAAGTTTGGATTTGAGAGTTTTAATGAGATTGTTTAACTCAAAGTGGATACTGACATCTAGGAGGGTTGCTGAGAAATCTCTGGGATCTGTCTTGGTTGCATCTGCCATTTATTGTGCAGTGTGGTGTGTAGACCACAGTTTTCCTATTAAGCCACATTTACCTCATGTTGATTCTGAATTTTAGAGTATAAGGTAGATATTGTAAGTTTTATTTTCCTGATCTTGTATAGTATAGTAAAGTTTATTTTATTTGTACGAAAAACTATGGAATCTTGTGACTTTATTCTCCTAGCAAGTACCTTGGATCTCAAACTTTACTGGATTCTACCAAAAACCTGGAGGTCTGGTCCAGGATTATGTGATTGGGAAGGCAAATGGAACGTTCTTGTTTATTGCAAGGGGAATGGAATGTAAAAGTAGGGATGTTTTGCTGTAGTTGGTGAGGCCGCATCTGGAGTACTGTGTACAGGTTTGGCCTCCGTAAGAAAGGATATAATTGCATTAGAAGCAGTTCAGAGAAGGTTTATTCGACTGATTTCAGGGGTGAAGGGGTTATCTTGTGAGGAAGGGTTGACAGGATGGGCCTGTATCCATCAGAGTTTAGAAGAATGAGAGGTGATCTTATTGAAGCATGTAAGATCCTGAGGGGACTTGACAGGGTGAATGCTGAAAGGATGTTTCCCCTAGTGGGTGAGACTCGAATTAGGGGGCATAGTTTAAAAGTGAAGGGTCTTCAATTTAAAATGAAGATGAGAATTTTTTCTGAATGTTATTAGTCGGGAATGCTCCTCGAGAGAGCAGTGGAGGCAGGTCATTCAATATTTTTAAGACTGAGTTAGATTGTTGATGACAAGGGAGTCAAAGGTTATTGGGAGTAGATAGGAAAGTAGAGTTGAGATCACAATCATTGGGGGTTGTGCATATGATAGCATGAGATGGACTGTAAGCACAAATATCTAATTAATGATGTGTGCTGCCACTTGTTCCATTCCAGCAAATTCCAGCTCATATTCATATTTTTTACAAAGGAAGATTCTATTATAAATGTGGGCATTAGATTGGAAATAGTTGATGGGAAGCATGTGTGCAGATGTAAAATTTTTCACGTCAACAAAAGAATTACTTTGAAGTGTAGGACAATAGAGGCTTAATGCAAAGTCAGGAAGGTTCATTTATAAAGCCAATATAATTCCCAACATAACTGACTTTTTGCAAGTTCAAAGCAAAGCAGTACTTCAAAAGTTCTATTACTAATTAAGCTGATGGTATATTGTATAATGTAATTTTAAACGTTCTTTGTCAGGTGGCGACAGACAAGGTTGCAGAGAAGTTGAGTTCTACTCTCTCATGGGTGAAGAGCACAGTGTCTCACACTGTCAGTCAAATGGCTAGTCAGGTGGCAAGCCCATCTGCTTCACTGCATACTACATCTTCATCGACGACACTCTCCACACCAGCACTTTCACCTGGATCACCAACCACTCTCAGTCCTGATGACTTGGAGCTTCTTGCTAAGCTAGAAGAACAGAACAGGTGGGTTCTGTCCTAAAACCTGAATAAAATGTTTTTGTAAGTGAAGTAGTTTTACATAGAAAACTAAAATAAGCTGATAGAATTTCACTTTTTACTTTTATGGTTACCTCCCACTACTTTCATTTTCCTTTTTTAAATCTACCCAGTTCTGTCCACTGTGCAGAATATGAAAAAATGAGATCTGTATGTATAATTTTGTTGGTGCAGCTGGGTGTTGCATTCATAGATTACTCTCTTAGCAGTGGTATAGCAAAATATCTGGAAATTATATTGTTCGTAACAAATGTGATTTAAATGACTTGTGTCCTTGGGGCATGTAGAAATCTTGGCTTATTTTTATGTTTGGCACGCAAATCCAACTTCAGGGCAGATCTTTGCAGGAAAAGGCAAGTTTTTTGATTTGGCATTGAGATTTCAGGATTTCAAAGAATTGCTCAGAGATCACAAGAAGGCACCAATCTATGATTAACTTTCCTGTCAAATTGTTTGGTTCCCAGCACGTGATATTGAAATTTTTAACTGCTTGATTATTTCACTTGAAGGAATCTTGTAGTATTTTGTTTTTCTCCTATAATTCTACTAAAGCAGTAATTCACAAAGCCCACAAAAGAATTATAGCCTAGAATATCAACCATGAGTAATATGATCATGATTCAAGATATTTTTTCTAAGATTTATTGGTGGGCTGGGTAGGAATTACATTGAAACAAGCCATTCAATCTATGCTGGTGTTTGTACTCTACATGAATTTCCTCACACTTCATCTCAGCATTTCAGTGGATTGTTTATTCCCTTTCTTTCATGTTCTTAACTAGTTTCCTTTTGAATACATCTAAGCATCATACTTCCTGTAGTATTACATTACACGTAAAGAAATTAAGATTTCTCCCTATTTTCCTATTAGATTTATTAGTAACTATCCTGCACTTATGCCACTGAGTTTTAGATCTTTAAAAATGGAAATATTCACTCCCTACTCTGCCATGTCCAACCCATTCATAATTTTTAAGATCTCTGACAGGCCTCTAAGTTTTTCATTTTCCAAAGAAACAAGCCCCAACTTGTTTTAGCCTTTCCCAATAGCTGTAATCTCCCAGTTCTGGTAGCATCCTTGTAAATCTTTGTGTTTTCTCTGGTGCTTTTATGTCCTTTTTATAGTACTGAGGCCAGAACTATGCACAGTACTTAGTATGGCCTGACCAGAATCCAATGCAAGTTGAATATAACTTTATTACTTTTGAATTCTATAACCCTAGAAATAAATCCCAATGCCCTTAGCATTTGATGCTTCTTTTAAGATTTTATCACCTGTATTCCTAGATCCCTTTGCTCTTCTATCCTATTGTTTCTTTTTTTTTATATACATATGGCATAGATGTTTGTTTTTCCATTTGCCATACGAAAGTACATTTGCCATTGAACTGCTTAGTCTGCAAGTTTTCGTTTATGTTGCATTCTTCCTCACTGTTAGCTTTACACCTAATCTGTTAGTTCAGATTGGTATCACCTTCAAATTTTGATATCGAGCTACTTATTCCTAAGTTTCAATCACTCATATAAGTCCTGGCATAGATCCTTGAAGAACACTGCTTTCTACCTTCCCTGATCCCTATTTTGCTTTGATGCTGGCAAAATCATGTGGAGGGAGAGTCTGGCATTGACCAAGTTGTTAATCACTAAGAGGTTGTGGTGGAAGAATTAATCCAGGCTGGTCTCTTAGTTAAAGCTGGTTTATTTCTAAGACAACTCCTCAGTGCTACTAACTTCCTAGTAGCTTCAACACAGTGTTCCAGCTGTACCTTTTTATTCTATTTAGATGGGATAATTAATGCCCATTACCTGTTTAACTAGCAATTGGTTTTAACAAGATGATTGCCATATTAACAGATTCCCCTTTTCTTTTTTAGTTAAAAAACAAACAGAAGGAAATAAGACACCCCTCTTCCAACACATTTAATAATTTCTTAGAGCAGGCACTCTTTTTGTAAAACAGTCTGATAGCTGGTGGCCTGTGTCAACCTTTTTTTCTCTTAGAGATCTCTTTTCTCTCTAACATCTCCATTATGCTGGCTAGGTCTATTTGTAGCCTTTTTTCCGTGACACTTTTCGTGGAATGATCATTGTTCCAAAGAGACCGGTTATCAACATAACATTCTATGGGCAAACTTTTCCCACATTGCCCCTTATATAATATTTCTATCAATATATTGGATAAGTAAACCCCCATATCTAATGCTTCTACTAAGGCTAATATTTCAGCAGCTAAGGTGCTTTTCATTACCCTTTTTATTTTCTTGGCCTCCTAAGCCAGTGGGCAACGTTTATCGTTTTTTCCCACCAAGAATATGATGAACCCTGCTGTGCTAGAGTACCCATCTGGAAGATTGGCATGTGAAGCATCACTAAAAATGATCAATCTCACATCTTCAGGATCACCCAAGGCTGGAAACGAGCACACCTCTCAGAATTTAATTTTTTTTAAAAAGTGTTTTATTTGCTCTCAGAATTTGCTCAACTGTAGCATGTTTCATCATGGTACTCAGCTCCAACACATCGTAACTAGCGTCAGGCCTAGTCTGAGTGCACAACCAGTTCAACTGCCCAATCAAACTTCTCAACTGTTCCATTTCTTCCATGGTAGCAGGATCCTCTTTTTGTGAGGATCTACCACGAGTTATTTGGATATAATTAGCATTTTCTAGGTAAGCTTGTTAACTCAATGTCACTCCTAACTTGCTCTGCTTGATGTCTAACCCTATGTATTTAAAGGCCCCAGAAGCCCGACTTCCGACCTGGAATTCCTTCTTTATCTTCTCGATTACCCATTGTTAAAATTCTACAGATCCTCCCCACATGAAATCATCAACATGCATGATAAAGATCCCAGCTAGGTCTCTCCTTATGGTACCAGTAGAACATCACGAGGTCTGCCTTTAACTCAATGCAACCTGTTTTCAACAAGACAGACCTCACAGAAAAATACCATACTCTTGATGCATCATTCAACCCATAAACACACTTATTCAATTTCCATAGCTTTCCTTCTACATCCCCCGCTTCTTTGGGTTTGAAACTTCTATCCCTGTAAAAACACAGCCTTTATGTCAGTCGATTTGCACTCCCAGGAATAGGATGCCAAAATAGCTTAAAAAAAATCTTCAAACTCACTTTTCCTGCAGTAGGTGAATCCACTCTGAAATCCTGGTCTCCTAGTCTCTCTTCAAAGCCTCAGGCTACTAATCTCACTTTGGCCTTATATGTGCTGTCTGGGAGTACCTTTTCTGTACAGATCCATCTGTGAGATAAAGCTGGCTGTCCTCTGTCAGGTATTTCAGAATCTACCCCAAATTCCTTCCAATTTTCTAACTCTTTCCGTTTGGCTTGCTTTATCAGCTTACTTTCCAATTTATTAGCAGCTACTAGAATCTCTGTCATAAGGACTTCTACTTCTTTTGAGATTGCTAGCTTGCTCTCTAGTCCTCCTTGTTAAGCTGCGGCCTCTACTCACATTCCTCTCCCTTTCTGGATTGCTACTATATGATCATCTCCCATGCGAACAGAACTCCGTTCGCCAGTCTGTGATTTTTTTCTAGGGTCACGACCACATTCTGGTCCACTGTCAGAACTCATACTGCGCTTTCTGGGTTTCCACATCTTTACCTCGGTTTGCCAATCGATAGGTCTTGTCTCCTGTCCTTCATCCTGCACATTTAGCCAATGTTTGTATTTACCAGTGACCTTTCCTGCTCTCCTGATGATGGTGGCATCCCTCCACATACTGGTCCCTTCTGGCATGTATGTTACTTTTGTTCCTACTTTTGAGTAATTGCACTTTTGAACGAATAGCATTGTCCTGTACCTCAGTATTACTTTGTTCATAGTCAGTCAACCCTGTATCTGCCATCGTCTGCTCCTCATACATACCCGGTGTATGTGTAAGTGAAGTGCATGATGCTTCCTTGTGTTCTACGTCCTGTTCAGAATCTGTAAAGGTATAGTCAGTACCAATTAACCGTGAAGAATGTACCCTAACAGTTTGATTACTGTGTTGCACAATTACTACTTTCCCATCACTCCCTATAACCTTGCCAGGTCCTTTCCACTCTTTCTGACCTTCCCTTTTATAATATACCATGTCTCCTTGTCTAAACTATATTCCTGATGGTCTTATGCGGTGCCGTAGGGCCTGCCGAATCTTTTCCGAAACCTCAGCTGTAATGAAAGCTTTTCTGCCCACATGCAAAGCGTTCTGATGAGCAGAAAATGTGGAGCTAATGCTAGTCCCTTCTAGAGCAGGGGGAGCATCTGACAATACAGAAGGTAACTTGGGATTTCTCACATACATCAACTGATATGGACTGTAGCCCCCCCCCCCCCCCCCCCCCAAAAAAAAAAAAACCATTTACAGAGAGTTCTCTACGTGCACCACCCAGGCTAGCGCTATTTACAGTTTACAACCTGGTTGATCAGCTAATATTTTATGTAACATGTCACCTATTACCGCATGGTTTCTTTCACAAAGACCATTACTAAACGGGCTCTCGGCTAGTGTGCGTAACTATGATGTTTAAATTTTCACACGTATCTCGAAATTGCTCATTGGCGAATTCCCCACCATTATGGGGTGGAGCCAGATGACACCGCTAGAGTGTTGAATGAATACTTCACATCCGTCTTCTCCCAAGAGAATGAGGATGAAGGTATCGAACACGGGGAGAGAGATTGTGAGGTTCTTAAGCAAATTGATATAAGGAGTGACAAGGTATTGGATGTGTTGGCAAGCTTAAAAAAGTGGAGAAATCTCCAGGTCCGGATGATTTGTGTCCCAGACTGCTGAGCTAGGCAAGGGAGGAGATCGCAGGGGCTCTAACCCAAATTTTTAATTCCTCTCTGGCCACGAGGGAGGTGCCAGAGGACTGGAGAACAGCTAATGTGGTTCCGCTATTTAAGAAGGGTTGTAGAGATAAGCCAGGGAACTACAGGCCAGTGAGCCTCACGTCAGTGGTAGGGAAACTATTGGAGAAAATTCTGAAGGAGAGAATCTATCTCCACTTGGAGAGGCAAGGTTTGATCAGGGATAGTCAGCATGGTTTTGTCAGAGGGCGGTTGTGCCTAACAAATTTGATTGAATTTTTTGAAGAGGTGACTAGGTGCATAGATGAGGGTAGTGCAGTTGATGTAGTTTATATGGATTTCAGCAAAGCCTTTGACAAGGTCCCACATGGGAGACTTATAAAGAAGGCAAATGCACATGGGATACAGGGTAATTTGAAAAGGCGGATTCAAAATTGGCTTAGTTGTAGGAGACAGGGGGATGACAGAAGGATGCTTTAGTGACTGGAAACCAGTGTCCAGTGGCGTACCACAGGGACCTGTGCTGGGTCCCCTATTATTTGTCATTTATATAAACGACATAGATGACTATGTGGGGGGTAGGATTAGTAAATTTGCGGATGACACAAAGATTGGCCGGGTAGTTAACAATGAGGTTGAGTGTCTTGGGCTACAGGAAGATATAGACGGGATGGTCAAATGGGCAGATAAGTGGCAGATGGAATTTAACCCTGAAAAGTGTGAGGTGATACACTTTGGAAGGAGTAATTTGACAAGGAAGTATTCAATGAACGGCATGACACTAGGAAGTTCTGAGGAACAAAGGGACCTTGGCGTGTGTGTCCATAGATCTCTGAAGGCAGCGGGGCATGTTAGTGGGGTGGTGAAAAAGGCGTATGGGACACTTGCCTTTATCAATCGAGGCATAGATTACAAAAGTAGGGAGGCCATGTTGGAGTTCTATAGAACCTTAGTGAGGCCACAGCTGGAGTACTGTTTGCAGTTCTGATTGCCACATTATAGGAAGATGTGATTGCACTGGATGGGGTGCAGAGGAGATTCACCAGGATGTTGCCTGGGATGAAACATTTAAGTTATGAAGTGAGGTTGGTTAGACTTGGGTTGTTTTTGTTGGAGCAGAGAAGACTGAGGGGCGACCTGATCGAGGTGCTCAAGATTATGAGGGGCATGGACTGGGTGGATAGGGAGCGGCTGTTCCCCTTAGTTGAAAGGTCAGTCACGAGGGGACATAAGTTCAAGGTCAGGGGCAGGTGGTTTAGGGGGGGATGTGAGGAAAACCTTTTTTACCCAGAGGGTGGTGATGGTCTGGAATGCACTGCCTGAGAGGGTGGTGGAGGGTTGCCTCACATCCTTTAAAAAGTACCTGGATGAGCACTTGGCACATCATAACATTCAAGACTATGGGCCAAGTGCTGGTAAATTGGATTAGGTAGGTAGGTGCGGGGTGTCTCACGTGTCGGTGCAGACTCGATGGGCCTCTTCTGTGCTGTGATTCTGTGATTATCTGTGGGGAACTTCACTGGTGTTCCTAATCCTGTTACTACCCATTTCTCCATGACCTTATCAACAATGGTCCTTTTGTCTTTACTATCTATCACAGTGGATAGACTAAACCTGGTTGCCATATCTATGAAGTGTATCTTTGTCCTGAACTTTCAAGTCCATTGTCACTGCATCGTTAAACTCCCTGGCTAGTGGCAAGCTCACAACAGGTCATGGTGGTGTCTTGCATATTTAAGGCAAATTTCACACTCAGCAGTGATTTGTTCAATAAGATCATCACATCCTTTATCGACCACTCCCGTATCTCGAAGCAGAGTCTTCAGTTTCTGTGGCGCCGGATGTGCAAGCTGTTTATGTAATTTCCAAATGATCATCTTTTTGTCCACAAAATTCTCTTTTTCCGCAGTTGACAAAACTTCATGAACTTTTTGATGAGAAATCTCTTGCTTCCTTAGTGGCAAGCAATAATGGCCTGACTGAGTAAAATGTCGATCCACATTTTCCCCCCCAAACACGACTGCTCTATCATTCTTCATATCTAGCGTCATCTGAGCCGCCTTCATCGCAGATCAACTCAATAGTGGTATCTTGCTAGAAACTACATCAGTACAGATAAACGGATTGATCCCTGCTACCTTACAAGGGAGGACCACCCATTTGGAGGATGTTAATGTCTTGTCATCTCCGAACCTGAAGCAGGTAGAGCTTTCATACTCCTTGACCTTCCGCTGGTCTGCCTCATCAAGACACTCCAGATAGGAGTCAAGCCAGTCCATGCCGCACACCGTAGAAGTGCAACCACTGACCAGAACTGCACAGTTGAAGGAATCTACCATCAAGATACTCGCCAGATTCAAACTCTGTGATCAATACAGTTCCATCATGGCAGTCACCACCATCATTTTCAGTTTCAGATGAGTCCGTCTCATGGGTCAATTCAAAAACACGATTCCTTTGCTGTGGGCCGTTCATTACGTAATGGTACTGGGAATCACACCGAAAACACCGATTAACCATTCCTGTGCATTTTTTGGGTTTAAACGTCTATGGTCACCATTCCAGACACATTTTTTGTCCCGACTCCAAATTGGCTAGGGTTACGACCATTTTCAGACCTCTTGTCATTAACCCCACCTTTGTATTGGAATATTCGTCTAATATTTGGTCGACCGCAAAATTCGGTCACCATTAAATCCTCTATCCTTTGTTTTACAGCATAGTTGTTCACATTTGCTAAAAAAAAGTGGTAGGGAATGACTGTTTCCCCAGAAATTTTTTTAGGGCAGCAGCCATTTGATCTGAGATCGTTACTCCCGGAACTGAACCCGTTAGTACTAAAAGACTATCAACATGGGAAATGCGAGCACAGTCCGGTAATTTAAATGCCAATGCCGATTGTGGAATTTCAAGTTCAAATTGCTGTAGTCTCCTGTATCATTTATCAAGATCCATGATATATTCTTCCATGGACTGATCATCTGATTTCCTGAACCTGTCAAAGATCGTACAAGCTTCATACGCTTCCAATAACTCATCCTTTTTGTAGAACTTATCCAAAAATTGTATTAGACGGTTTAATCCCTCTTCACGATCCAAATCATCCACTTTCCACTCTGGAAATACTTTACTCCTTATCTTACTTTTGGCTGGTAATGATAACGCCAAAGCCATACCTTGCTTCTTCTGAGGTATAGCAGTAACCCGGGTCCACATTTCAACTTCAGCCTTCCATTGCTGATAAGGTTGAGTCAGAAAAAATTGGTGGGTAGCCAAAGCTCGCAATTTTGCACTTTCCTCCCGCCGTTCCTTAACTTAAA
The DNA here is from genome assembly GCF_964194155.1 of Cetorhinus maximus. Taxonomy (NCBI): domain Eukaryota; kingdom Metazoa; phylum Chordata; class Chondrichthyes; order Lamniformes; family Cetorhinidae; genus Cetorhinus; species Cetorhinus maximus. The sequence goes on along the minus strand of NC_135895.1, from coordinate 18,653,979 downwards.
CTGTTAGCAACAGTACACTTCTTTTCCCTCAGAGGACTGAGACAGAAAGCTTCATATACAGCAATCAATCAGCAAAGCTTAAAGTTCATCCTCTGCTACCATGTTAATCACAATAAGAGGTTGTGGTGGAAGAATTAATCCAGGCTGGTCTCTTGGTTAAAGCTGGTTTATTTTCAAGGCAACTCTTCCAGTGCTTGTAGCTTCCACACAGTGTTCCAGCTGTACCTTTTTATTCTATTTAGATGGGATAATTAATGCCCATCACCTGTTTAACTAGCAATTGGTTTTAACAAGATGATTGCCATATTAAGATTCCCCTCTTTCTAAATTAAAACTAAAAGAACGTGAACACTTTTTAAAAACAAACAGAAAGAAATAATGTCACGTATTTCCACGTCTATAATTCCTGAATTTTCTTTTACCACATATATATATACCATGCACAATTATAAAACAAAAACAATTATTCATTGCATCATTATAAGACACCCCTCTTTCAACGCATTAAATAATTTCTTAGAGCAGGCACTTCTTTTTGTAAAACAGTCTGATAGCTGGTGACTTGTGTCAACCCATTTTATCTTAGAGATCTCTTTTCGCTCTAACATCTCCTTTATGCTGGCTAGGTCTATTTGTAGCCTTTGTTCCGTGAGTTCAAGTTTCTTCATGGCAATTTAATGCTATCCCAAAATTATCAGAGAACATCCAATATTTGTAAATATGCTATGGCAGAAGGTTAAGGGGAGGAGATTCATTTGTTTAAACTCCAGATAGAGGAGCAGGGGTTTCATTTGCTCAATCTAACTGGACTATGTGATAGTTGATTTTTAGATTGTGGATATACTGAAAAATTATGAACCTCACAAGGTAAGATTTTATTTTCAGTACAAAGGATTTTCCTTTGGAAAAAAAAGACTGAGCATTACTAATATCTTGCCAAAATGTACACTGCAAATGTAAATTCCAGCAAGTTGGTTATGTTGACTGTCGTTCTTGTCTTTATTGAACTACACAGCAGTTAATCTCTCTCATTTTTACTCAAGGAGAAAACTTTTAAATATAATTTTGAATTCTAACAGAAGCCTAATCTAATTAATGATTTGTATTTTGTTTGTTTGTATATCTATTTATTAAAATTTTTCCTTATTTGATGAAGTTCATTTTTCTATTTGATGTGTTTATCCTTCTTACGATTCTATTGCTTTGAAGTATGATTACCTGTGCAAAATCTCAACCTGTACATGTTTTTTCTAAACTTGCATGCCCGTTGCTTAACAGCATAAATTGTAGCTAAACAGTCAGTTTTTTTTTTACAAAAATTATTGGAGCGAGCACTGAGATCAGTGGTATGTATGAGGCCAAGTGAGAGGAAAAGTGATTCGGAGAGGGATTGATAACTGGCAGCACATATTAAAGGTGTGAGTTTGAGAGGTTTTTACCAGGAGCATGCATACATTGGGGGTTATCTTTAAAATTGAAGAGTTTGTTTAGAAATGGGTTGGGTTAGGTTTGAAGCTGGAAGCAGTGAGAAGTGGAATTTAAGGCAGAACGTGCCTTAAGGGAGTATGTAGGGGAAGGATAAAATGATGGTGCCTTGGAGTTGTAAGTGTTTTTTGTTATGTTTAATTAGCCTCATGGTATATCTGCATTTAATGAAGTCTTCACATGTTGACGCGTCTGAATGACAGGACAGTTGCTTGATTCAGGACATTGGGGCCAAAATTTTTTGGCCAGCGGGTGGAGCAGGTGCTGACGTGGGCTGCGCCGCCATTTTGCGTGGGCGGGCCAATTAAGGAGAGTGGGAGTCTGAAGTTTGCGGCGGGCATGTACAGACCGCCGGGTCCAATGGCGACCCAGCAGTCTGTTTAAAAAAAGGCCTGGCAGCCTTCCTTAGGCTGTTCACTATGGCCAGCTGCAGGTGGCACCACCGGGGGTCTACACAGCAGGCCAATGTTGAGGGAAGGCCAGAGGAGGGCAGGCTAAAGGGTGTGGCCCAGGAGCAGGGCAGGCTGCAGGGTAGGCAATGTGCCCCTCGCTTTTCTGATGACTGTTTTGCTGCCCTTGTCGAGGATGTGGCAGCATGGCGGGAGGTGCTCTTTCCCCAGGATGGGAGGAGGAGGGCCCCCCCACATGACAAAGCATGCCTGGGAGGAGGTGGCGGAGGTGGTGAGCTCCCGCAACGTGGTGCAACGCACCTGGATCCAGTGCTGTAAGCACTTCAACGATTTGTTGCGCTCTGGAAGGGTGAGTACCATGTTGATGTTGGGCATTTAACCCAGCCTTAGCCTTTGAGGCCCCCCATCCCCGGCCAAGTCTTACTGTTGTGAATGCATTGACTCATGTTGGGCATTTGTCGCATGCTCGGTGGGTAAGCATATAGTGACCATGCTTACATCAGCCTCAGTGGTTCATGAGAAGATGAGTTCTCCCCACACCATGGGTTGGTCTTAGTCGCACATGACTAGTCTGGGGGTGATCTACAGGAGGTGCAGCTAGGCGTGTAATCAGAACTCCAACACATGTCCTATTCACAGTGATGAGATTGTGGAAGGGGAGCCTCGAGGTCTCGTGGCCAAGAGCCATCTGATATCCTTGGCGCCGCACCTAGTTGCGCCTCCTTGCCATGGGAGCTAAGATGGTGTGTTTCTGAAAGTGATGGACGCAGAACGTGTCCAAGGTGGCTGTTGGTGGGGGAGGGGTGTGGTTTGGGAGCAGCCATTCTATACTTTTGTGACCGATCAGCAGTAGCGTGGACAGGAGGCACTGGAGGCCTGATATGGGCCACTGTGGTTAGGGTGTGGCGTGCGCGTGCAGACACATGAGCGATTAGCAGGGAGGTCCGAAGTGACCTCACGTTGGCGCAGCAGCTGCCAGTCGTCTCTGCGGGCGCCTCTCGGGGCGCTCCGGATGAGGGCAGCAACTCCTCTGCCCTTCTGCCAGTGACCGTTGCATCCGTTGAGGCTGCGACGACTGGGGAGATGCCAGCTGTGGAACTGGCCATTCCTTCCCAGGCGGGGCCAGCACAGGCTCCAAGGGCCGGAGGACGTCTGCCAAGGTCATCGAGGTCAACAGGACTGCAGAGTCAGCAGGCTGTCTCAGAAGCCACTTCCGAGCGATGGGGCGGCACCAAGATGTAGCACCTGTAAACGTAAGCATAAGGTACCCTTGGCACACCGCGGGTTTCTCACTGGTGCTTTTGTATTGGCCCGAGATTAGGGAATTTCCTGGCAGTCCCATCTCCATTACTCACCTTACCACATTTCCCTGCTCTCTCGCGCTCTCGATGTCTTGCTACAGCAGATGACTACACCGTTTCAATCTCCTCTTGGCTACTTAGTTTGATGCTCTCACAATCTTCACTGCCCTCCTGACATGCTAATTCCTGATTTTTCCTTTTCTCGTTACTCCACATATCCATCTCAAGCATCTGCATCTTATTAGTATTTAGTTACCCTTCCTTTCATCTTGATATTATCCAAGTTTTTGCATTATATAACAAGGCTGGTCTCTCAACTGTCTTATACATTCTTCCTTTACATAACAATCTACTGCAATTCTTCCAATTACTCCAACTAGAGCTAATCCATTACCTAATTTCCGTTTCCATACTTCCATCTTCTGCCACCATTGACCTCAGGCACTTGAAACTACTTACTTTTTCCAAGTCTTCATCCATAATCTTTGCACCTTCACTCTAATCGTATTCCCTAGGCTCAAACTGACAGTCCATGTGTTGTAAATGACCAGATAATCATTTTTAAATGGTGTTGGCTGAATAAGTAATATACTCCATATTCCCCATCACCCACCCAGTTACACATCTCATCAGAAAGGCAGCACCTTCAGCCAAGCAACACTCCCTTGGTACTACATGAAATATCAGCACAGATTCAAAAATAAGCAATTAGAAAATAAATAATGGACTTAAACACTTAAACCCATGAGGAACATTATTTGATATTGCCATTATTTGCCAGTTGTGATGTAGATAAACGCCTCAGTTTGCACAATCAGTGCAAGAATGGTTATCATGATTAAGTAGTATTTTAGAAAGTTCTCTGTTATAGGTGTTTTTTTGAGATTTCTATTTATCGGCAATCCCTCGTGTCAAGGATGGATCTTTCCTGTGGATGGCTAAGTGGATGTGAGATGTCAGTGTTGGCTGTGGGTTCACAGAAGGTTTATGATCCCCTACCTTAGCCTTGCAGGTGCTCCCACAGTGAGGACATCAGTTGTTCAGGGTAGAGATGGTGGCGGATTGTTGGCTGGATCAGCTGCCCTCTCTTTCCATCTGCTCTTGTTCATTGGAAAGTCTCTACACCGTTTTATAATTGTGTATCTTAGATTTCAGTTGCTCGAGTCAGAAACACTGCAGTGACAGAACTGCAACGCTAGGATCTTTTTTTCTTTTTTTTTTACCCACATGGGCCCCAGCTATGCCTATCTCTTTATGGGGTATGTGGAACATTCCTTGTTCCAGTCCTACTCCGGCCCCCTCCCACAACTCTTTCTCCGGTACATCGATGATTGCTTCGGTGCTGCTTCATGCTCTCGTCGGGACCTGGAAAAATTTATTAATTTTGCTTGCAATCTCCACCCCTCCATCATTTTCACATGATCCATCTCTGACACTTCCCTTCCCTTCCTTGACCCCTCTATCTCAATTTCTGATGATAGACTGTCCACCAATATCCATTACAAGCCTACCGACTCCCACAGCTACCTCGACTACAGCTCCTCACACCCCGCTTCCTGTAAGGACTCCATCCCATTCTCTCAGTTCCTTCGCCTCCGTCGCATCTGTTCTGATGATGCTACCTTCAAAAACAGTTCCTCTGACATGTCCTCCTTCTTCTTTAACCGAGGTTTTCCACCCACGGTCGTTGACAGGGCCCTCAACCATGTCCGGCCCATCTCCCGCGCATCCGCCCTCACGTCTTCTCATCCCTCCCAGAAGCATGATAGGGTCCCCCTTGTCCTCACTTATCACCCCACCAGCCTCCGCATTCAAAGGATCATCCTCCGCCATTTATGCCAACTCCAGCATGATGCCACCACCAAACACATCTTCCCTTCACCCCCCCGGCGGCATTCCGTAGGGATCGTTCCCTCCGGGACACCCTGGTCCACTCCTCCATCACCCCCTTCTCCTCAACTCCCACCTACGGCACCTCCCCATGCATACGCAAAAGATGCAACACCTGCCCCTTCACTTCCTCTCTCCTCACCGTCCAAGAGCCCAAATAACTCCTTTCAAGTGAAGCAGCATTTCACTTGCATTTCCCCCAACTTAGTCTACTGCATTCGTTGCTCCCAATACGGTCTCCTCTACATTGGAGAGACCAAACGCAAACTGGGCGACTGCTTTGCAGAACACCTGCGGTCTGTCCGCAAGAATGACCCAAACCTCCCTGTCGCTTGCCATTTTAACACTCCACCCTGCTCTCTTGCCCACATGTCTGTCCTTGGCTTGCTGCATTGTTCCAGTGAAGCTCAACGCAAACTGGAGGAACAGCACCTCATCTTCCGACTAGGCACTTTACAGCCTTCCGGGCTGAATATTGAGTTCAACAACTTTAGATCTTGAACTCCCTCCTCCATCCCCACACCCTTTCCGTTTCTTCCCCCTCCCTTTTGTTTTTTCCAATAATTTATATAGATTTTTCTTTTCCCATCTATTTCCATTATTTTTAAATTTATACCTTTTATGCGCTGTTAGTCTTATTTCACCCCACCCCACTAGAGCTGTACCTTGTGTCCTGCCATCCATTCTTAATTAGCACATTCTCTTAGATAATATCACCACCTTCAACACCCCTTTGTTCTTTTGTCTGTGACATCTTTTGATTATCTGCTCCTATCACTGCTTGCTTGTCCCTACAACCACCTCCCCCCCACCCCCCACCTTAAACCAGCTTATATTTCACCCCTCTCCTAATTTTACTCAGTTCTGCTGAAGTGTCATGAGGACTCGAAACGTCAACTTTATTCTTCTCCGCTGATGCTGCCTGACCTGCTGAATTTTTCCAGGTAATTCTGTTCTTTTTTTCAATGTTTATTTCCTATATTTTTCAGAGAAATGACAACTGAACAAACAAACAATTTTTGCTAGCTTGTACTTTTGTTAATTATCCTATACTGCACTTCCTATTGACTTGGACTGAGGTGTTTTTGTTTTGAGATGGCCATTTTTACTAAATCTTGGTCAATTGACTTAGCAGTTAAACTGGCCTGAAGTTAAAGTTCAGTATTGATTTGAGCTAGTTATACTGCAGCCAGCTTTGTGACCAAAACAAAATGTCATCCAGTACAAAAATAACATTTTGGAAAAAACACTTTGCACATACATTTCTGGTATGTGCTTTTAAGGCATTTTATTTTAAATCTAAATAATAAATATAATAGTTTTAGTGCATGATTTGTATCCTTTTAAGTTGATCAATAACCTGGAAAAAGAAGCAGACCTGAATAATGCATGCATGAAAAAGTGATATTTTAAGTATAACTTGTTTTCAGTTTCCTCCCTGTATTGTTGCTTGTGACTAAGCACATTGTGTGCCATTCCTTGATAGATGCCATTTTTCAGCAATACAGGTTATGTGTGTTTTAAGGACTTGTCTAATCTTTTAAGCATGCAATGCAAACTCTGTTTGCCTCTGCAAATTATTAGCAACAGGCTTGAGTTAGAGGCCATTTTCTGTTTTGTTTTGGCCAGTGCAAACTGCAGTTCAGAAAAACAGAATCGAATATTCAAGTAAAACAAACAGCTTTGCACAAATGCAGTGGATGGAAGGATAAAATTACTTTATTGGGAAAGAAGGTGGTGCTGAGGAAAATACAAGTTGCTTAGTCAAAGATTTATTTTAAGGAAAGGGAGATAATTTTGTTTTTTAACACCTCAGTCCTGTAGGGAGATAGTAATACAAGTGACTTGTTCCTTGTACCTCATCCTTAGTAGTGAAAGGAGGCCAGATTTTTTTGCAAAAGTAACCTTCATTTGGTGCTGTAAACTACTTGTTAGGTAAGGGAATCAAAGGTTATCGGGGTTAGATGGGAATGTGGAAATCGAAACACAAGATCCTCAGCCATGATCTTATTGAATGGCGGAACCTCAACTGTGGCAAAGATCTCAATGCTACAGTTATCCCCTATTCCTGGGTTAAGGATGGAAAGAACATCTAAGGTTCTTGCTGTTGATTGCAATTGGCAGACCTTTGCCAGAAATATTTATTCTTCATTGGGCAAGGACGTAAATTAACTTGAGCATGTTGTAACTCTGTCTTGTTCACACATGAAGAATGGCCACTTAGGGAGAAAAATATTTTCAAGTGCTTGTATTGTGCAACATAATGTTCATGAGCGTGTAAAAATGAGTTAGCAGTATAAATTTGTCAGGAAAGACTCATTGGGAATTCTACTAGCAATCCCATCAGTTAAACATCTGAAGCTGTATTTATTCATTGTTTTTTGTTATTCAAACCCATTAGTATTCATAGTTTTCAGCTAGCTGTATACTTAGGATAGCATTAGAAAAACTTGCATGCGAATCACTGAGAGCAGTAACATAACAGAAATAGGTCATTCACACTTTCAAACCTGTTGCACATAGGATTACATAGGATATATGGCGCAGAAACAGGCTATTTGGCCCAATCTGCCCATACCTTCTCCCATTTTTCCTCATTTAAATCTACTATGGTAATCCTCTATTCCTTTCTCCCTCATATGCCTGTCTAGCTTCCTCTGAAATGCATTTACATTACTTGCTTCAACCACTGTCTGTGGTAGCGAGTTTCACATTCTCACCATTCTTTGGGTAAAGAAATTTCTTTTGAATTCCCTATTGGATTTCTTGGTGAGGATCTGATATTGATGTCCTACAGTTATGCTTTTCCCCACAAGATAAAATATTCTGTATATTCTTTCTATCAAAATCTTTCATAATTTTAAAGACCTCTATTATGTTACTCCTCAGCCTTCTCTTTTCAAAAGAAAAGAGACCCAGCCTGTCGATCCTTTCCTCATAAGTCTATCTGATATTATCCTTGAAAATTTTCTCTGCACCCTCTCCAGCGCCTCTATATCCTTTTTAATAACATGGCACCCAGAACTCCACACAAAGTGTGGTTTAACCAAAGTTCGATGGCTGATCTTGGCTGACCTGTGTCGTTTTTCTATTCACCTGCCTTTTATCCATATCCTTTTATACCCTTGTCTGGCAAAAATCCATCAATCTCCGATTTAAAGTTATGAATTGAGCTAGCATCTATTGCTTTTTGTGGGACAGAATTGCATGCTTCTACCATCTTTGCATGAAGAAGCATTTCCTAGCTTTTCTCCTGAATAGATTGGTTGTAATTTAAGGTTATGTCCCTTTGTCCTAGACTCCACCACCTGAGGGGAAAAAAAAATCTCTCTACACTAACAATTGCTTTCAAAATCCTAAAAGTCCCAAATAAATCGCCCTTTAATCTCCTATATTCCACAGAATAATATCTCCTCATAATCTAACCCTCGGAGCTGTAGTAACATTCTGATCAAGTTGTACTGTGCTTCTTTCAAGGCCAAAGCATGTTTGTAAGGTCCGGTGCCCAGAACTATACAGGCACAGTACTCCAGGCACTAACCGGGGGGCTTTGAGTAAATGAAGGAAAACTTGTCCACTTCATATTCTAGCCTTCTAATTCCTGGCCTTTTCGATTTTATTTTTGTACCTGACTACATTTTGGTGATCTGTTTACATGGGCTCCTAGATTTTTTTTGCCGTTCTTCTGTTCCTAGTGTTTTATCCTTACTTGAATATTCCCTTTATGTCCAAAAGGATGACATCACATTTGCCTGCATGGAAATTCATCTGCCATTCACTTAAAATTACAAAGGGAAACATTTATATATTATGCTCCTGCCTGTACTACTTAGTACACCACCAATCTTTGTGTCATCAGCAAACCTGGATATATGGCTCTCTGCAAGTCATTAAATATAGTGAATAGTTGAAGCCCCTAGCACAGATCTTTGTGAGTCACCTCCTTTTAATCAAGTACTTACTGATTACCCCTGCTCTCTCTTTCCAATCATTTTGCTTTTAGCAGTTTATGAAATGATTCGAGCGTATGGTAGTTAGTCTTTCTGTAATTTTGTTGCTCTGAAATGGGTACTCCGATGATATGAGTCATCTTGCAGCTTTGTTAAGAGTTAATCCAAAATCATCCACACAAAGTGGCCAAAGTTTGATGCTGTATCTTTCTGACTTTTATTTGACAAAAGTCTCTTGCCTATCCAGACCTCAGAGTCTGAGCTGATTCTAGTGGAAGTATTTTTCCCCAGATCGCGACAATAGACCTATAAACTAATTATAAAATGCACTAATACCAAAGTGTGTTAAATTTTCCTGAACTATAGAAACAGTTTGGATGTTTTCTGCTTGTGCGCTCTATTGACCAATGGTACAAACCTGTTGAAATATATTAAGTATTCAAAATATTTAAAAATTGGTTTCAATTTAAGTCTAAAGAAAATTGCTTACTGGAGAAGTAGTATTGGTATGATCTGTTGACTAACTAACGTTGTAGTTATGAACAATTTTTATATCAAATACCTGAGACCTGTTGGAGACGTGTACTTGATGTTTTGTTGAATGTTATCCTCCTTAAATAATCTGTTTTGAAAGTAAATAAAGCATTAACTAAAGTTGCTGGTGTGAAGATTTCTTGAAAGGGCTCTTCATGAAATCAGTTGCTTCAGGGATGGGATTTGAACATTTTGTTTTTATTCTGTTTCTGAATTATGCACTGCCACTATTTTTCATGTAGAATTATTGCTGAAAAAAGAGACATGTTGTCAAAGCTTTTCATTTTGCACTCATCAGGGCAATTTGCAAAAATACAAAATGTAAAGGGAACAACAGTTTATACTATATGAGAAGGGAGTGCTGATTGGTTGGCAAGTGGACTTTGATAGAGCCGGTGCCTTGGAAAATGCACCAGTTGATGGCTACTGACAGTTAACTGCGAAGCATTGTTTGAAATTTAAACTAGGCAACTCGACTCTGATTGGTCAAGGCATTACCCTGAGGAATGAACCAGTGAATGGCTATCACCTATTTTGTTTAGCTGAAACAGATGCAATGTGTACATATTTTTTCTGTCTCCAAAGAACAGGGCCCTGTGTATTAATATATTTAGCTTCCAGTACACGCAAATGTGCCACACTGAGAGCCTGACTGACTATCTTAAATTGGTTGTCAGCGTAATTCTTAGCACACTGAAGATTATTTAGCAAATGTTGTCCAACCGCGGAATCATGTCTAACAGTTTGTAGAAGGGTAGGCAGTCCAATAGGTTCTTAAAAATCGTGAAGTTCGTTAAAGTGTGCAATGTGAAACAAAACATAGATAGCTACTTCTAAATGAAATGACAGCCTGCTTAGAAAAAATGCATACCTCGATGAATGCAAAAAATCTCATGTCACTATTTGAAAGAAAGAAGACTTCATTTATAGAAGACCAGGGGCGTTCTCCCAGTGCCCTGGCCAACATTTTTCCATCAACCAACACCTAAAACCAGTTGGCTCGTCAATTATTTAATTACTATTTGTGGGATCTTGCTTTGCCAAGTTGTTCGCTGTTTCCTATGTTACAATGGTGACTACATCTCAAAAAAACTTCAGTGTCTACAATCTTGAGGTTGTTGAGGGTACTATATAATTGCTAGTTCATTTTATTATAGGAGTGACAGTGTGAGATTTAAATGCTCTGGTTTTGTTAATGTGTTTGAAGCTAAATAAAATTTGAAACTTGGGTTTTGCATAAATTAAGTTGATGGTGCTAGGCTTGCTTGAAAAAATCTGCACTAAAGTGTTAGGCTGATGTTGGAATTTAAACGTTTTCCTTGTATTTGTGAGCTGCATCAAGTGAAAAATCAGAAACCAGAGAAATTAAAAGGTGATGGAAAACTAGCACTTAAAGTATTAGTACTTATGACCTTTTATTCCTGAAGTTTTTAATATGTTTTCTCCTAAATGTAATATCCAGCTATTAATGCTACATATATCCTGTTCATTCAGTAGTTTCATTTGATCTCTGCTTCAGGTTTGTGTTACAAATCATGAAACCTACCCAGTCTCTGATCTGGCATTGATTAAACTATGTGATGAATATTAATGATTTGGTGAAATTCAGTCTCATTTCAGATAGTTTTGATGTATCTAGTCAGCTGTTCACTTTAACTTCTTGTAGCAAGATAGAATGATGGCTCTTGTACAGCAGACCGAATAAGTGTAAGTTCACCTGCTCAGATAATTACTGGTGGATTTGGTTTCAGTTTGAGAGTTTGTTATTCCATCTTCTGTGTGTATCATCCAAATGCAGGAGTGGGGATTTATTGAGATTAAGGAGAGAAAATCTGATAGTTGTGCAAGTGTTCCTGACCAAAAATGTAGATATTTGGATGTTGGCTCAGGATCATATTTTGAATCGGCTGTGAAGTTGCTCCCCTGACCCACAGTTGAATAGTCTGATGGCACTTGTCTGGACTCTCGAAGAGTGGCTCCTTGGGTGAAAGCCTGCTGCTGCTTGTGGAACGGTATGTCAGCATGGGTCACCACCTTTAAGAGGGGAGAGCATTCTAGCACCTTTAACATAATTAAATGCCCTAAGGAGCATTATAAACCAAAATATGACAGTGAGTCACATAAGGTCATATGACCAAAAGCCTGACCAAAGAGGAAGGTTTTGAGAGTTTTCAAGGAGATAGAGGGGTGGAGAGGTGTAGTGAGGGTATTCGAGAGCTTGGGGCCATTGGTGGAGCGATTAAAATCTGAGATGCTTGAGATCAGAATTAGAGGAGTGGAAATAACTTGGGAGGGTTTTAGAAAAGACTTTCATTTATATAACTCTCTTCACAACCACTGGACATCACAAAACTTTTCCAGCCAATCGAGTACTTTTGAACAGTAGTAATCACTGTGGTAATGTTGGAAATGTAATGTTGTGGGGCCAGAGAAGATCACAGAGAGAGGGAAGGATGAGGCCATGGAGGGATTTGAAAACAAGCATGAGAACTTTAAAATCAAGATATTGTGTGACTGGGGGCTTGTGTAGAGCTGCAAGCACAGGGGTCATAGGTGAACAGTACTTGGTGTGAGCTAAGATGTATGCAGCAGAGTTTTGGATGGTCTCAAGTTTAAAGGAGGGTAGAATGTTGGAGACCAGTCAGGAATGCATTGAAATAGTCAAATCTAGAGGTAACAAAGGCATGAATGAGGGTTTCACAGCAGATGAGCTGAGGCTGTGGTAAAGTCAGGCAATGTTACAAAGGAAATAGGTAGTGATGTGGCAAATATCTGTTTGAAAACTCATCTCGAGGTTAAATTTGACACCAAGGTTGTGAACAGCTTGGCTGGATCTCAGACTGTTGCCAGGGAGAAGAATGGAGTTTGGAGTGAGGAACAAAAACACAATGACTTCAGTCTCCAACATTTAATTTGAGGAAATTTCTGTTCATCCAGTTCTGAGTGTCAGATGACCAGCCTAGTAAGCTACACTGAAGTAGTCGAGAGAGATGATGGAGCTGGGTGTCAGCGTACAACTGAAAACTAATGGCGTACTTTCAGATGATGTCGACAAAGAGCAGCATGTTGATGAGAAACAGGAGGGGGCCGTGATCCTTGGGGACGCCAGAGGTAACAGTACAGGAGCAGAAAGCGAAGCCGTTGCAAGTGATACTGTAGCTATGATTAGATAAGAATGGAACCAGGTGAGAGCAGTCTCACCCAGCTATTAAAAATTGAAGACTGCTTTGTTTATCTTGCACACCATGACTTTACTGTCCTACATTATTTACTTGAGAAGGTTTGAGAGACCAACAAGCGGCATATTCCGTGTTCTGTAAATATCATACTGACTTGCTATCACACTTCAGATGTGACTGTTTTTCATATATCGTTTGACTCAACAAGAGCAATGCAATGTGACATTTGTTATTGATTAAAAAGTGGTTATATTGGACAGGTCATTGTTGCTCTGGGGGGGGCGGTGGATAAAGGACCGAGTATAGTTCTTTTGTGCCATTTGAGCCTCAACAAACTGAGCAAACCTCTATCAACAGAAAAGGTGTGCTGCAGTAGACTTCTGCTATCTCAATTATTTGTGCTAACTTTCATCAGCCTCCATAAACAACAAAGAATGGGCAAAGAATGCGAGCAGGACCGTAAGCAGCGTGCTGATTGGCAAGCCTTTGAGAGTGGATGGAAGAGAGAGGTAGTATTGGAGAACAGATATACCTAGAGGAAAAAGTGGCTTGGAAGAGAAAAGGACCCAGGTCTTAAATAAAGTAAGATATGGTAAAAATGTAATTGATGTGAGGCCTGAAATAAACTTAAATCTTCAAAAACTTATTGGCAGCACCATCTAGACAAACTGACCTAAGAGACTGCACTTGGGGGAGAAGTGTGGTATTAGCTGTGGGATGACTGAAATATACTTATAAGTAGAATTAGAAATTTCCAGTTGTGACACAGTCAGTAGGACAAATAAGAAATGGGATGGAATTATGTGTTATTTCTTAGCAGGGACTAATTAACCGCAGCACGAGAAGAAAGCAGCTATATGGTCTGATCCCCACTGTTGCTGCCTCTGCTGATTTTGTTTTGCTGCTGGCGATGATACAATCATCGAAAATAATTTCCTCTTTCCTTCTCTGCCTATTTCCTTTTGACGCGACTCCGTTTATTTCAGGCTCAGACCATAACTGCACCATTTGGCAGTCTTCTTTCCCAACCAAATTCCCCACCCTCTGCATTCACTTTCCATGTGACTCTCTAAAGTCTCTTCTATATATATATATATATATATATATTTATATATATATATCAAACAAACTGAGAGAATTTTCTGATATCAAAACAGCCAGTAGGAGAAACATTATCTGATCAAGATGTTCTTGCAATGAAAGCAAAAAAAAAGGTTAAGGGCAACTTGCAAAGACTATTTGATGCATTGAAGCTCACCCTTCTAACACCCGAATCTATCACCACAGTGTCCCAATTAGTTTTTAAACATCTACAATGGTTTTATCATTGCTACCCTGCACAGGAGGCTATTTCGAGCGTTTTTCATTCTTTGAATAAAGCAGCTACTGATTTAGTAATGTTACATTCCTGGATAGTTCCATAACATTTTGAAACTTCTCTTTATGATAGTTATCCTTATTATACACTAACCGAGTTGAATCGCTGGCTTGGTAATCTTATATGGTTCTGGAGCATGATTCATGCCAATACTGTAGTTTCATTTTACAACTAGTTTGTTTGTGTTTTACATATTTCATTTGATTGGCTGTGTTTCATAGGCAGCTCACTGTTATTTCTTGAGTTTGGGAGTTGCACGGTGCACATTTCAATTCCATTCAATTTCCGCCTCTGCAGATTTTATTGAAACTTAGATTCTGGTCCAAAGCTTAAAATATGCTTTCTCATTACCCTTAGTATATCTTGTGATGTTGGTGAGGGTTTTACAAAAAAGAGTTGTACTTGGGCACGGTAGCATAGTGGTAATGTTACTGGACTGGCAATACAGACGCTTGGACTGATGCTCCACAAGTTCAAATGGCAGCTGGGGGAATTTAAATCCAAGTAATAAATCTGGAGTAAAAAGCTTGTTTCAGTAATTATGATCATGGCCTAAAGATTGTGATTTTAAACAAAAGTCTGTGTTACTAATATCCTTCAGGAAAGGAAATCTGCCACCTTTACCTGGTCTGACCACAGCAATGTGGTTGATTCTAAAATGCACCCTGAAATGGCCTAACAAGCTACTACAGAAAAGTTGAATGACTAAAACTGGACCAACCACCCAGTGTCGACCTAGGCACCGGAAATGACAAAGGCACACTCTGCCCAGTTGACCCTGCAAAGTCCTTCTCACTAATGCCTGGGGACGTGTGCCAAAACTGGGAGAGCTGTCCCATGGGTATGATTTTTTTTTTTAATGAGTATGACAACCTTCTAACCTTGTTTATCATTGTCCCTGGATATGTTCTAACCCAGTAGAGGTGATGCACAGTAGTGTACAGTTGGGAGGTAGTGTCCCTGGTAAGAGCCCTCGGTGTTTGACTCTGGACCCCATGAAGTCTTATGGCATCAGGTCAAAGACGGGCACGGAAACTACTTGCTGTTTACCACCTACTACCTTCCTACAACTGATGAACCAGTAGTTTTCCATGTTGAAAACCAAATGGAAGAAGTGCTGAAGGGAGCAAGGACACAGAATGTACTCTGGATGGGAGACTTCGTTGTCCATCACCAAAAGTGGCTTGGTAGCACCATTACTGACTGAGCTGGTTGAATCCTGAAGGACATTTTTTGTATTTTTTTAATCTCACGGTTTCTAAGTCCACTTTAGGACCTGCAAAATCAAGGCTTTGAGCTTTCCTCATCGTTTCAGGAACAAAGTCTTCATGCTGCAGTAGGTAGTGAGAGAACGACCATGAGGAGAAAACTTACTTTACTACTCGCCAATCTACCTGTCACTGATGTATCTGTCTATGACTGCATTGTTAGGGGTGTTAATTGCACAGCCCTTGTGGACAAAGTTGTATCGCCACACTGAGAACACTTTCATTATGTTTTGTGACACCACCACCATGCTAAATGGGATAGATTCAGATCAGACCTAGCAGCTCAAAGCTGGAATCCATTTAGGAAGGATGCAAAGGCATTAGAGAGGGTGCAGAAAGTTTTTTTTACAAGAATGATTCCAAGCATGAATAGTTTTGAGAAATTGGGGTTGTTCTACTTAGCGAAAAGGTTGAGAGGAGATTTGATAGTGGTGTTCAAAATCATGAGTGGAATGAACAGGAAGATAGGTAGGAACTGTTCTTGTTAGCAGAATGGTCGAGAACCAAAGGGCACAGATTTCAAGTGATTGGCAAAAGAACCAATGGCGACATGAGGAAGAACTTTTTTTTAACCTAGAGTGTGGTTAGGATTTTTAAAAATGTATTCTTTCATGTGATGTAGACATCACTGGCAAGGCCAGCATTTGTTGCCAATCCCTAATTGCCCTTGAACTGAATGGCTTGCCAGGCTACTTCAGAGGACAGTTAAGAGTTAACACCATTGCTGTGGGTCCAGAGTCACATGTAGGCCAGACCAGGTAAGGATAGCAGATTTCCTTCCTAAAGGACATTAGTGAACCAGATGGGTTTTTACGGCAATCAACTGGTTTCATGGTCACCACTACCGAGAGTAGATTTAGATTCCAGTTTTATTAATTGAATTTAAATTCCCACAGCTGCCATGGTGGGATTTGAACCCGTACCCCCAGAGCATAATCCTGGGCTTTTGGATTACTCGTCCAGTGACATTACCACTACATCACCATCTTCCCCCATCTCTGGAATGGTCTGCCTGACAGATTCAATTGTGGCTTTTGAGAGGGGAATTGAAGTCCTGAGGCTGTGGGGGTTGGGGGTTGGAGGGAAACTGCTGTGCTACAGGGGACAGGCTGGGCAGTGGGACTAGCAGAGTTGGTCTAACAGACAGCTGGCACAGACACAACAGGCCAAATGGCCTCCTGTTTTATAACCATTCAATGATTCTGTGTATGCATCTATTAGTCGGTCTCTTGTTTGGCTCACCTCTGTTCTGATGACTGGATGTTTAGCTGTTAAAGTGGAGCACAATTTAAGTCGGACTGTCTGATGAAGGCCACACCATCTAATTTCTTTAAGTAAACTTAACCTGAACACACTCACTCAGGTTCACTGCTGTTTAGTGAGAAAAGTTTGCTCATTGGAAGATGTTTGTAAGTTTCTCTTAGTTTTATTTTTGTTTATACCTTTAACACTTTGAAGTATAATGAATATTCTCAAAACATTTTAAATAGACGAGTAGATTTATAGTGGCATGGTTCATGGTGAGTCTAAAGTTACATTTTTGTGAGATGAATGTGGGAGTACGAGGAGTATGAATCATCTCACTTCACTGAGATGAAGGATTTTCTTACCCTAATTTTTGTTTGCTTCAGAGTATTACCTGGGATGAGGACACACTCAGGATTTTCCTGGAGAGTCCGAAGAAATAGACCCCAGGAGCAAAAATGGTCTTTGCAGGCCTCAAAGAAGAGTCAGCATGAAGACTTGATAGTTTACCTCAAATCTGCCACAGCCAAATAACTTTATTTTTCTGGTGAAAGTTGCAACAGAAAATGTTCAAGCCTTAAATTGTTTTGATTTCGATTATACGAAGTAATAATTGTACTCCGAAGGTTCCAAAGAAGAGTTATATTCAACTCTAAGCATTAACTCTGTTTCTCTCTCCACAGATGCTGCCAGACCTGCTGAGTTTTTCCAGAACTTTGTTTTTATTATAATAAATTGTACTTAGTGTTTGCTTGTTAGTGCTTTTACTATTCTATTATCGAAAATGCGGAGGAAGGTGGGCCCTGGAGCACCCTGAGATGTTCTGAATAGCCAACCTCGCTGACAATCAAATTGCCATGTTATGAGCCACCATACTTAAAATGCACTTATTAGAACCTGAAGCGAAACAGAAGCATTCTTCTGGCCAAATGACAGTGGGCTGCATCCATTCTGGAATAAGCGTCAATAGAAAAAAACACAGGCAGTGAAGCCCGAATCAATTAGTGTAAGTCCAAGCAAGCACTCCAACTTGACCCCTAGTCTGCTGCAAGAAATAGTTTTGCTAGGGTTTACAGCACTGCACAAGTAACTGAGTAAGGACAAGTATTTTCTTTTGATTTATAGGACCAAGTATAGAAGTATTTTTATAATAATATGAATTGCAGCAAAATTGGGATTCCGTTTATCATTTTTATTGCCTTTTAATGCAATTTCCTGTGTTGGTTTACTTTTTTTCACCTTTCCTTGTTTGTTGTCTTCATTCATGCCAGTAAGTGCGAAGCTATAGCCCACTACTCTAGAACATCATTGACCATCCCCTGATGTCTTAAAAATTTCAAGTGGAGTTGATAACCAAAAACCTGTTTCTTTACAAAAGTAAAGTTAAAGGTTAATAAATTGAAATATGCAGAAATGACAAAATGGATACTTTTCCATTATATTTATGCATCTTGGCTTTTGGTAGCCTAAATTAATATTCACTTGGCTTTCATTTAGAAGACTAAATGTTTTTGGTGCAGGCTGTTGGAGACTGATAGTAAATCTTTGAAATCTGTAAATGGATCTCGTCGAAATAGTGGATCTTCCCTGGTATCCAGTTCTTCTGCTTCAAGTAACCTCAGCCACCTGGAAGAAGATACCTGGATCCTCTGGGGAAGAATTGTGAATGAGTGGGATGATGTACGGAAAAAGAAAGAGAAGCAGATGAGGGTAAGGCCCACAAATCAGTAGTGTTTTGCCATTGTCCTTGATGTTTAAAATGATAGGACAGAAAATTTATTCAGAGAGTAGCATTGTAACGTTTTTGATGGGAGCCCTATTTTAGCTTTAAATGTTTATCAGGATAGTATATGTTTACTGTATTGTAGAACCATCACTGCATGCTCTAGGACACTATTGCTGGCTTTGGACAGGTTCAATTGGACTGCACTTTGTGTCTCATGACAACTTTTTATACACTAAAGACCTGATAGCCATAGACGTTTTACCTTACATTAGATACTCCAGCATGGAGGAATCAGCATAGATACAGATGTACACTAATGTATGAAACTTATATTTTAAAACTAGGACAATATGTGTCCATGATGGACAGCAGTGTTCCTCCGTGCATTATATCCAGTGTAGCAGCCATATAAATGATAATTGGTTAATGACTGTTGTAGTTTGACCCTAATTGGGATACAATGGGTACAGTGATACCAGGGCCCAAAGAATTAGATTATGAGGGCAGGTTGTTGCGTATTCCCTTTTGTTTGGTAAGTTGAAGGTAATCTAATTGAGTTGTTTAAAATGATTAAGAGATTTAAAAGTTCTTGTAACAGAGAAACTATTCCCCTGGCGCCAGATCAATTGACACAATTTTAAAATCAGTGCTAGTTTCTTGAAACAAATGATATTGCAAATCTGTAGCTTTGCCCTCCACCGCCCCCAACAATTGCCCCAGCCCATGGATGCTATGTCAATCAAAATTTTCAAGACTGAAGTGGATAGAGTTTTGTTGTTAAGGTTATCAAGGGATACGGAGTAAAGATGAGAAAGCTTAGTTGTGGTACAAATTAGCCATGATCTGATTCAATCATGGAAGAGGCTTGAGGTTGCTTTGCAGTTTTAAACAGTAGAGCAAATTTATCATTTGTAATTTGATTCTGTATCTGGAAGAGATTTGATTTGGGAGTACTCTACTTAGTAAGGAAAGGGAGTGATAATGTGCAAGGTTTGGAAAAGTTGCAAATGTAAAAATAACTTGAATAGAACTGATCCTATTTTCCTGTCAGCTTGAAAGCTTAGGGGACAGTTATACTGCCACTTTTGAATTGATGTGAACTGGTTTTGTACCCATTGAAGTTGCACTAAAAGTTTGGGCACAGAGCAGAAAAACTTGTGTTTCCCTCCATGTGTAAATTTCCAATGTGTTTATGCTATGGCATATGGAAAACATAGATATATCAATATTAAGGAACTAGTAAATCAAAACAAGGAGCCAGTCCCTGCATTTCTACTAATGCAGCAATTGAGTCTCCATTTCGCAGTTAAGTCCAACCCACTGGTAACCAACCTATAAAGGAGTTGTTCCCCTTGAACAGAAGGGAAGCAACTAGACAATGCAAGAGATGCGAGATTAGCTGCAGTTTGATCTTCTCTCATTTCTGGGCATTTCCAGCTCGGTACAAACTCATAAAATGCAGTTTGCCTCTTGGGTTTTCTGGGTTTTCAACTCCTTTAATGCCAGAAGAAAGTTAATACTGTTGCCTGCTCACCCTAAAGGAACTGAACTCTGAGCATATGCCCACATAGAAGGAGGTTTCATGGAAGTCCCACATGAAGTGCAATATAACTTGCGCTCCAATGTATAATTTTTTAATATTCATTTGTGGGGTGTATGTGTCCACCCCTAATTACCCATGAGAAGGCGATGATGAACCATTGTCTTGAGTCGCTGCAGTACATGTGGTAACCTGCAGGACCGGGTGCTGGACAGTGTGATTAGAATGAGTGGCTAACTTTTCACAGAATCACAGAATTGTCATGATGTGGAAGGAGGCCATTTGACCCATCATGTCTGCGACGGCTCTCCGAGCATTTTAACTTAGTGACAATCTCCTGCCTTTTCCCCACAGCCCTGCACATTGTTTCTATTTAAATAATCATCCAATGCCCTCTTGAAAGCCTCAATTGAACCAGCCCCCACCACACTTCCAGACAGTGCATTCCAAACCTTAACTACACGCTGTGTGAAAAAGTTTATTCTCACCTCGCATTTGCTTCTTTTGCAAAAAAACTGCGCCCTCTGGCCCTTGATTCATTTACGAGCCGGGACAGTTTCTCCCTATCTACTCTGACCAGATCCCTCAAGATTTTGAAAACGTCTATCAAGGTGTCCTCTTAGCCTTCTTCTCTCCAAGGAAAACAGTTTCAACTTCTCCAATCTTTCCTTGTAACTGAAGTGTCTCATCCCTTGAACCACTCTCATAAATCTCTTCTGCATTCCCTCCATTGCGTTCACATCCTCCTTATAGTGTGGCACCCAGAACTGTACACAATACTCCAACTGAGGTCTAACCAGTGTCCTATATAAGTTCATCATCATTGCCCTGCTCTTGTACTCCACTATTAATGAAGCCTCGAATACTGTATGCTTTAGAAACCGCGCTCTCTACCTGTCTTGCCACCATTAATGACTTGTGTACATATACACCCAGGTCTCTGCTCCTGCACACCCTTTAGAATAGTATCCATTAGTTTATAATGTCTCTCCATGTTCTTTGTACCAAAGTGTATCACCTTATACTTCTCCACATTGAACTTCATCTGCCTATCTGCCCACTCCACCAATGTGTCAATGTCCTTTTAAAGTTCTACACTGCCCTCCTCACAGTTCACAATTCTCCCAAGTTTTGTGTTGTCCACCAACTATCAGGAAAAGCAAGGGCCCCAATATTGACCCCTGGGGAACTCGATTAGAAACCTTCGTCCAGCCCAAAAAATACCCATCTGTTTCATATCTCAGACAATTTTGTATCACATTGCTCCTGTCCCTTTTATTCCATGACCTATAACTTTCCTAACAAGTCTGTTGTGTGGCAATGCATCAAATGCCCTTTAGAAATCCATATACACCACATCAATGGCCTTGTCCTCATCAACCATCTCTGTCACCTCTTCAAAAAACTCCAAGTTAGTTAGACACGATTTTCCTTTAACAAATCCATGCTGACTCATCCGAATTTATCCCGAATAATTATTTCCAGAAGTTTTCCCACCACCGAAGTTAAACTGACTGGTCTGTAATTGCAGGGTAGAGCTTTACAACCTCTTTTGAGCAAGGACATAATGTTTGCAATTCTCCAGACCTCCGGCACCTCCCCCAAACCAGGGAACATTGAAAGATCATTGTCAGTGCCTCTGCAATTTCTACTCTCATTTCCTTCAATATTCTTGGATGCATCTCATCCAGTCCTGGTGCCTTATCAACTTTTAAGTACTGACGGCTTATCCAAAACCACCTCCTTATCAATTTTAAACCCTCTAGTGACTGAGTTTCCTCCTCTGTCACCATAGCCTGGGCAGCATTTGCCTCGTAGATAAAGACAAATGCAAAGTATTCATTTAACACCTCAGCCATGCCTCTTGCCTCTGTGTAAATCCCGTTTTTGGTCCCTAATCGGCCCTACTCCTTCTCTTACCACGCTTTTGCTATTGTTGTGCTTATACAATACTTTGTATTTCGTTAGCTGCCAGTCTTTTTCATAATCCCTCTTGCTTCTCGCATTTGCTTTTTCACATCCCTTCTGAACCTTCTGTATTCAGCTTGGTTCTCAATTGCATTTGCTACCTGACACCTGTCGTAAGCACGCTTTTTCTTCTTTAACTTAATTTCTATCTCCTTTGTCACCCAGGGAGCTCTGGATTTGTTTGTCCTACCCTTCCCTTTTGAGGCAACATACCTTGACTGTGCCCAAACCATCTCCTCTCTGAAGACAGCCCATTATTCAGCTACCGTTTCTCCTACTAACCTTTGGTTCCAGCCTATCGGGCCCAGTTCCGTTCTTGCCCCCAGCCGGTGCAGACACGATGGGCTGAATGTCTCTATCTGTGCCATCAATATATTTTCACTGCATGCCAAGATGTAATAAGTAACTTTGCATTACCGACTGTTTGAGCTTTTTAATGAACTGGAGAAAATAGTTAAATTACAACTGAGAATAGGATAGTTTTCAAAATGCTAACATCCTTGTAGCAATGCTAACCTCACTGAGATGGTTAACTTGACATTGATTCAAACGCTGCTGCAGTTGATTTAATTAACTTGTACAGTTGGCTGGAATAACAAATATCAAATAGGATCCAGTTTTATTATTTCAAAATTTAAGATAGTGAAATTGACGTCTGGATCTGGAGGTCAACATTGATTTGGCAGTTAAAAGGCACCATTTTATTTAAGGATCAGTTCATTGTCAACTCTCATTTGTTTGCCTGATAGTGCTGTTGTTGGCATGCTTAGCATTTGCTTTAAAAAAAAGTATTTTATTCAGTTTTAATTTAATTACCAAAGTTGTTATTCTTGGAAAGATAACACATTTGCTAAGATTTATGAAAATGATGTCACAATAATGTCATGATATTAACATTGCCAGTATAGATTCCTTTACACTGTGCACCATTGTAGTAAGAATCTGCTTTTCTGTACCACCTTTGATGCACCCTGGGTGTCCCAAAGCACTTTGGAATGATGGATTACTTTAGAAATTCAGTCACTGTCACGTAGGCAAACACAGCAGTCCATGTGCGCACAGCAAGATCTCTCAAACAGCAAATTAATAAATGGCCAGGTAAGGAAAAATGTTGGCCAGGGCACTGGAAGAACTGCTTGCTTTTCTTTCAAATATGCAGACCCTGAGCAGGTAGACAGGATTGGTGTTTTAATGTTTCTTCTCTCAGTGCACTTCTGACAGGCTAGAATATGTGCTCAGGCCTGTACTACAGTTGAATCCACAACTTTCTGCCTCAAAATTGAGTATGCTACCAACATAGCTGAGATGACAGAAATCAAGAAAATTGGTAGGTTTGCTGTTTGGGAATCTGTTGATGTTGAGCTGACAGCTAGTGGGGCACTAAGAATTATGCAGGCCTGACTTGCTCTCCTATAGGTGAGTTACTAGATAAGTATTTACGCTTTGCATTGATAAAAATTTAATTACAATTCAGAGATGAAGTTACTTGGCTCAAATTTTGATGAGCAATGTGAATATCTTTCAAGGCGATAGCCTCTCCATTTTTGCTTTGCATCCTTGCACTGTATGTGCTGACATGCCCATCATGTTTGGGCTATCATTACAAAGAGGGCCAACATTTGGGCACACACAAGTGAGCATGCTTTAATGCATGTGGACCTTTACCTTTATCAGACACCACCATCACTCATAAGGGGAGGCGATGGTGTAGTAGTATTGTCGTTGGACTAGTAATCCAGAGACCCAGTCCTGCCACGGCAGATGGTGGAATTTGAATTCAGTGAATATCTGGAATTATAAGTCTAATGATGACCATGGAACCATTGTCAATTGTTGCAAAAACAATCCTTTAGAGAAGGAAATCTGCCGTCCTTACCTGGTCTGGCCTACATGTGACTCCAGACCCACAGCAATGGTTGACTCTTAAATGCCCTCTGAAATGGCCAAGCAAGCTACTCAGTACTGATATTAGTTGATAGTATTATTTAATATTAATGCTGATACCACACTAGCACTGATATCTCTCTCATTGCAACAGCCATGTTACACTAGCTTGCAATGAAAACAAACACAAATAGTGGTTTGAAATTTATTTTCTGTACCTTTCAGGAACTTGTCCGAAAAGGGATTCCTCATCATTTCCGAGCTATTGTGTGGCAACTCCTATGCAGTGCTCAAAATATGCCTATCAAAGATCAGTATTCAGAGCTATTGAAGATGACCTCGCCATGTGAAAAACTTATAAGAAGAGATATTGCTAGAACATATCCAGAACATGATTTTTTCAAAGAAAAAGATAGCCTGGGACAGGAGGTTCTATTTAATGTTATGAAGGTAAAGCTATCTTTGATATGTAATTCCTTATAAAGTGCAGCCTCTTTATTATAATGAATCTTTCTATGTTTTAAAATAATCTTGTAATTTGTACAAGGAACAGAAACATCATAATGGGATGTTTTTGAAACAGGGCAGAGTTTGAACAATTTTTCCTTCTAGTCAGGTTAAGAAAAATATAGTTAGATGAACATAAAAGTTCAATTTTGCTTGAAGAATGTCTTAACCCTATACCCAAGATACCATCCCATGCATCAGTGTGAATTTATATTTTCTGTATCATTGTGGTCTTGCCAGTTTACGGTTAAATTGTCAGCATTTGTGTGTTCACACTGTCCACCAGAAACTGGGTTCTGACTTCAAACTCATTCTGCATAAGTTCTTTCTAGGTGGAAGAGAAAATTTTGATGACGTTAGTGTGTACGGAATTGAAACCCTAACACTGATTTAGAAGAACAATATACAGAACGAGAACGCAATTACTGTTTGTTTATTTGACTTGGGGAAGGGGCTGTGGGAGTGGGTAAGTGGTTAAATATGACAGATTCTCATGCAAACTAGAAGTAACATGAACATGTTACTTCTATCTGTCCTGTATGATAGAAACTAAAGTTAGAACCGTATCTTTTTGGTTACTGAACTTAGGCTTCAAAAACCCAGCAGTCTTTAAAACTGCTTATTTGAGTGCTCACTGGTGATTTATTTTTTTGAATATTTTAGTTTAGATGATGAAAGACGCCTTTGTAGAAAATATCATGTTGCCAGCCTTCTGTTAGGATGATTGACTATTTGTATACGTATATTGATAACAAGCATAGCGACCAGGCTAAGTGTGTTTGAAAATGCAGAAGACTTTCAAAATTTAAATGTACAATGATTACCATTTTCCTGTATTTTGTGTTTTTAAATTACTGGTTGTACATAGCCTAGGAATAGGTATTTTGGAAGTAAAGTTCAACTTTGGGTGCAAAACAGGCAGTAATGCATCAGCCAACCGCTATACACCCCGACTGATTTTTCTTTCCATTGACTGCAAAGGAAAATCAAGTGGGCTGTGTAAAACAGGTATGTGATCTGCCAGCACCTGTTTTGTGGCCCTGCTGATAAATTCCATCCCCATTGTGCAGAACTTTCTCCGCCATGAAATGAAATGCAGTCCAGTTGATGACCTGGAATTTAGTTGCCTTGCTGTAGTTTAAATTGGCCTATTTCAGAAAGAATTTTTCCAGCTCTAAGGCTTGTTGAAGAAAATTCCAACCTTCCATCATTTTGAAAGTAACTTATGCCTTTTTTTGGTACGTCTGTTTACAAAGACAGAATAAGACTTTCGTGAAGTCTAGTTTAGTAACAATTTTTTGCTGTTTTTCCAAGGAAAATGTGACGCTTACTAAAATAAGAGACATTGTCTATTTAGCTGTAACTGTTTCAATATGTTATGAGATTAATGTGAAGGTTTGAAAAAATAGACTATGAAGAATTGATGAAGAGACGTAGTCTGTGCAGTGTATAAGACCATAAGACACAGGAGCAGAAATTAGGCCATTCGGCCCATCGAATCTGCTCCGCTATTCAATCATGGCTGATAAGTTTCTCAACCCCTTTCTCCCGCCTTCTCCCCGTAACCTTTGATCCCCTTACCAATCAAGAACCTATCTATCTCAGTCTTAAATACACTCAATGACCTGGCTTCCACAGCCTTCTGTGGCAATGGATTCCATAGATTCACCACTCTCTGGCTAAAGAAGTTCCTCCTCATCTCTGTTCTAAAAGGTCTTCCCTTTACTCTCAGGCTGTGCCCTCAGGTCCTAGTCTCTCCTACTAATGGAAACATCTTCCCCATGTCCACTCTATCCAGGCCTTTCAGTATTCTGTAAGTTTCAATCAGATCCACCCCTCATCCTTCTAAACTCCATCGAGTATAGACCCAGAGTCCTCAAACGTTCCTCATACGTTAAGCCTTTCATTCCTAGGATCGTTCTCGTGAACCTCCTCTGGACCCTCTCCAGGGCCAGCACATCCTTCCTAAGATACGGGGCCCAAAATTGCTCACAATATTCTAAATGTGGTCTGACCAGAGCCTTATAAAGCCTCAGCAGCACATCCCTGCTTTTATATTCTAGTCCTCTTGCAATAAGTGCCAACATTGCATTTGCCTTCCTAACTACAGACTCAACCTGCAAGTTAACCTTTAGAGAATCCTGGACTAGGACTCCCAAATCCCTTTGCACTCCAGATTTCTGAATTCTCTCCCCATTTAGAAAATAGTCTATGCCTCCATTCTTCCTACCAAAGTGCATGACCTCACACTTCCCCACATTGTATTTCATCTGCCACTACTTTTCTCTTAACCTGTCCAAATCCTTCTGCAGCCTCCCCGCCTCCTCAATACTACCTGTCCCTCCACCTATCTTTGTATCATCTGCAAACTTAGCCAGAATTCCCTCAGTTCCTTCATCTAGATCATTAATGTATAAAGTGAAAAGTTGTGGTACCAACACTGACCCCTGTGGAACTCCACTAGTCACCAGCCACCATCCTGAGAAGGACCCCCTTATCCCCACTCTCTGCCTCCTGCCAGACAGCCAATCTTCTATCCTTGCCAGTACCTTGCCTCTAATACCATGGGCTCTTATCTTACTGAGCAGCCTCCTGTGCAGCACCTTGTCAAAGGCCTTCTGGAAGTCCAAGTAGATAACATCCATTGGCTCTCCTTTGTCTAACCTACTCGTTACCTCCTCAAAGAATTCTAACAGATTTGTCAGGCATGACCTTCCCTTGATGAAACCATGCTGACTTTGCCCTATTTTACCATGCACTTCCAAGTATTCTGAAATCTCATCCTTAATAATGGACTCTATAATCTTACCAATGACCGAGGTCAGGCTAATCGGCCTGTAATTTCCCGTCTTTTGCCTCACTCCCTTCTTAAACAGGGGGGGTTACATTAGCGATTTTCCAGTCCTTCTGGGACCCTCCCTGACTCGAGTGATTCCTGAAAGATCACCACTAACGCCATTATCTCTTCAGCTATCTCCTTCAGAACTCTGGGGTGTAATCCATCTGGTC
Source organism: Cetorhinus maximus (assembly GCF_964194155.1). Lineage (NCBI taxonomy): Eukaryota > Metazoa > Chordata > Chondrichthyes > Lamniformes > Cetorhinidae > Cetorhinus > Cetorhinus maximus. Next base: position 18,626,705 of record NC_135895.1, on the reverse strand, counting down.
CAGGTGATTTATCCACCTTCAGACCTTTCAGTTTTCCTAGCACCTTCTCCTTGGTAAAGGCCACCATACTCACCTCTGCCCCCCGACTCTCTTGAACTTTGGGGATGTTACTCGTGTCTTCCACCGTGAAGACTTAAGCAAAGTACCTATTCAGTTCCTCCGCCATTTCTTTGTTCCCCACTGCTACTTCTCCAGTGTCATTTTCCAATGGCCCAGTGTCTACTTCTGCCTTCTCTTACCCTTTATATATCTAAAAAAACTCTTGCAATCTTCTTTTATATTACTGGCTAGTTTACCCTCATATTTAATCATCTTCCTCCTTATTTCTTTTTTAGTTGTCCTCTGTTGGTCTTTGTAGGCTTCCCAATCCCCTAGTTTCCCACTGCTCTTCGCCGCATTGTATGCTTTCTCTTTAGCTTTTATGCTGTCTCTGACTTCCCTTGTCAGCCATGGTTGCCTCGTCCTCCCTTTAGTATCCTTCTTCTTCCTCGGGATGAATTTTTGCCGTGTTTCCCAAATTACTCCCAGAAACTCCTGCCATTGCTGTTCCACTGTCTTTCCTGCTAGGCTCATCTCTCAGTCAATTCTGGCCAGCTCCTCCCTCATGCCTCTGTAGTTGCCTTTATTCAACTGTAATACCGTTACATCTGATTCCAGCTTTTTCCTCTCAAATTGCAGGGTAAATTCTATCCTATTATGGGCACTTCCTCCTAAGGGTTCCTTCACCTTAAGCTCCCTTATCAAATCTGCCTCATTACACATCACTAAATCTAGAATTGCATGTTCCCTAGTGGGCTCCACCACAAGCTGCTCCAAAAAGCCATCTCGTAGACATTCCACAAATTCCTTTTCTTGGGATCCACTACCAACCTGATTTTCCCAGTCTACCTGCATATTGAAATCCCCCATGATCACTGTAACCTTGCCTTTCTTACACACCTTGTGTATCTTGTGCCCCACATCCTGACTACTGTTCGGAGGCCTGTACAGAACTCCCATTATGGTTTTATTACCTTTGCGATTCCTCAACTCTGCCCACACAGATTCTACACCATCTGACCCTACGTCGTTTCTTGCTATCGATTTAATTTCATTTCTTACTAACAAAGCAACCCCACCCCCTCTGCCAACCTGCCTATCTTTTAGCTATTTTAGCTCCCAGTCCTGATCCCCTTGTAGCCATGTCTCCGTGATGCCCACCACATCATACCTGCCAATTTCAATCTGCGCCACAAGCTCAATTACCTTATTTCGTATACTGCATGCATTCAGATACAACACCTTCAGTCCTGTATTTCCCATCCCCTTTCTCATTGTGGTCCCTTTATCTGATGTGCTTGAAGTTAGATTCCTAGCCCTTTCCAAACACTCTGTCTTATTTTGTGTTCTGGAGAATTTAATAGCCTCTCCTGGGCTCTCCTTTCTTTTCAGTTTTTTCATAATTTTTCATGAAGTTGAATCCACTCCCCCACACGCTAACCTGCTGCTTTGTTTCCCATTAGTCATCCTTCTTGGAGTTTCACCCTTCCCTTCCCCTCCCACTTTCTAGTTTAATAAGGTTTGTTTTGATCTTTGTACATTTTTTCCCCTCTCTCTATCTTTGCGTTTCTTGATTATTTTTCCTCCAGGAAAGCTACAGTGTCTCCTTTCTACACAACTCACTTCCATCCATTTCAGTGTCTGCTTTCCATTAATGCTGCATTAGATTTTATGCTCTCTTGCTTTCGCATGCATGTTGCATCAGCTTGCACTCTACCACTTCATATTCTATTACAATCATTCAGGATATGGTGTGCCTCATAGTTGACATCTGAAATATATTGTTTCAAACCACTTTAAACCTTTCTTGGCTATCAGAACTATTCAGAATCCATGCCTAGCACCTATTTAAAACATCTGGTAAGTTTTAAATTAATTTCATCAAGCGTTACAGTTTTTATCACTTTCACAGATGTAGTTTATTGCATGAGAGACAAATTATCTTAACGAGACAAAAAATAACATCTGTATCTTGTACAATAGTACACTCTTATAAAAAGCAATTGGGAAAAGATTAATTTGAATTGAAAAGATTTATTTTTTAAGCGGGTTTTAGCTTGAGACTGTAGATTATAGTCATATATAATATAAGGACACCTGATTTAGTGTCTTCCTTCATGTGAAAGAACTGAAGGGAAGCAAAATAGAGCATTTGGAGACTTTGTATTACTGAGTCTGATTGGAAGAGATTTTTTTTAAATGACAAAAATTTGCTGCAAGGAAAATTCATCCATTATTCTTACTAGGGAGAGTGATGAAGTTGTGGTTTGCTGGGTATGTCAGTATTAATTAAATATAACAATTTGCAGTTGCATGGCCCCTTTTAACATAGTAAAACATCCCAAGGAGCTTCACAGGAGCATTATCAGACAAAATTTGATACTAAGCCACATTGAGATATTAGGATAGGCGGTCAAACAGATTGAACAAGCAAAGGCGTAGAGAGGTTTGGCAAGAGAATTCAACAGCTCGGGGCCAAAAGAGCTGAAGGTATGAACGTCAGTGGTGGGGTGATAGAAATTGGGAACATAAAATAATTATCCTTGGTGAGGTATATCCTCAGTTCTGTTTTTTTTTATTTCCTTCGTCCCCTTGCACTAGGAAGTTACTCTGCTGATACCAGCACAGATATCCTAGAAGAGCATAGCAGATCTATAAGGAACTCTACAGATTGCCCTCTAAGACAGCCATGTTGTGTCCTTGTCATGCTACCTTTTATTGACATGACTCCTCTAATTTGGCATCCAGCCTGGTAAAGCCCTCTTAAGGACCTTCTGACTAACTGACATCAGCAAGGTGACTTCATGGTCACTTGGGCCAGCGCGGGTTAATTAAGGAAAGCCAGTACAGATTTGCTAAGGGTAAATCATGTTTAACTAACTTGCTTGATTTTTTTGATGAGTTAACAGAGGGTTGTTGAGGGCAATGCTATTTATGTGGTGTATATGGACTTCCAGAAGGCATTTGATAAAGTGCTGTAGAGCAGACATCTGAGCAAAGTCAGAGCTTGTGGAACAAAAGGGACAGTAGCACCATGAATGTGAAATTGGCTGAGTGACAGGAAACAGAAAGTAGTGGTTACTGATGGAGAAAGGTTTGTAGTGGAGATCCCCAGGGGCCGGTGTTAGGAACCCTGCTCTTCCTGATGTATATAAATGACCTAGACCTTAGTGTAAAGGGCATAATTTTAAAATTTGCGGACGATACGAAACTTGGAGGCATTGTGAACTTTGAGGAGGATGGTGTAGAACTTCAAAAGGTCGTAGGTTGGTGGGCGGGCAAATGACAGATAAAATTTGGGAGGGGAAAGGATGGTGCAGTGGTAATGTCACTGGGCGAGTGATCTAGAGACCCAGGCTAATGCTCTGGAGCCATGGGTTCAAATCCCACCATGGCAATAAAACTGCAATACAAAGCTAGTCTCAGAAACTATCATCCATTGTTGTAAAAAACCTACCTGCTCACTAATGTCCCTTAAGGAAGGAAATCTACCATCCTTACTTGGTCTGGCCTACATGTAACTCCAGACCCACAGCAATGTGGTTAACTCTTAACTGTCCTCTGAAATGGCCTAGCAAGCCACTCAGTTCAAAGGGCAATTAGGGATGGGTAACAAATGTTGACCTTGCCAGTGACATCCACATCCCATGAAAGAAAGAGAAAAAATAGAGAAGTTTGAAGCGATTCATTTTGGTACATTTGAAAATGGTACATTTTGAAACACAAAATAAAATTAAGGGTACAATTGTAAATAGTGAGTCTTTGTAACTCTCTTCCTCTAAAGGGAGTGCAGGAGCAGAGGGTCCTGGGGCATAGGGGCATATGGTACAGAAGCAAGGAAGTTTTGTTAAAATAGTTTAAAACACTGGCTGGGCCTCAACTGGAGTCCAGTTCTGGACACCACACTTCAGAAGGATGTGAAGGCATTAGAGAGTGCAGGAAAGATTCACGAGGATGGTTCCAGGGATCAGGAACTTCAGTTATGTAGACAGACTGGAGAAGTTGGGACTGTTTTCCTTTGAGAAGAGAAGGTTGGGAGGAGATTTGATAGTTATTCAAAATAATGAGACGATCTGGTCCGAGTTGCCAGGGAGAAACTGTTCCCACTGGTGGAAGGATCGAGAACCAGAGGACACATATTTAAGATGTATATGCGTTAGCAGTTCGGAGAAGGTTTACTAGACTTGTACCAGGAATGGGGGGGGTTTTCCTTATGAGGTGAAGGCTGGACAGGTTTGGCTTGTATTCACTGGAATTTCGAAAAGTAAGAGGCGTCTCAGTTGAAACCTTTAAGATCCTGAGGGTTCTTGACAGGGTGGATGTGGAGACGATAGTGAGTCTTTGTAACTCTCTTCCTCAAAAGGTGGTGGAAGCAGAGTCTGAATATTTTTAAGGAAGCGCTAGAGGGGTTAATTCACATGCACCTCATATTAACCTTGAATGTTAGAGCATAAAATAGATATTGTAATTGTTTTATCTTTTTGACCTTGTATAGTGAAGTTTATTCAAGTTTGTTCAAAACCAGTAGGGTCTTGTGGCTTTAGTATTTTAGCAAATGTCTTGAATCTCAGACCTTGTTTACTTTAAACAAAACATTATCATACTAAAACTTGGGAATCTAGTCAAGGGTCATAACACCACCTCCTGTGCTGTAATCATTCTGTGATTCTGTAAGAATATAAGAAGGCATGCTGGATTGAAGGATGGTGGGAAACTGGGGGAAGAGGAAGCACTTTATATTGGAAATGTATCTCATGCTCGTTTCTTTTCCCTTTTGGGGAAATTATGGGGAAATGAGAGGAGGCATGTCTCTAAAATTTGCTTTAAGTTAAGTTACTTGGAAGGGGGAAGGGTACACAGTCAAGCTTAAAGGAAATTGCATTTTAAGTTGTGAATTTTGTTCATCCTTGTTGGGAAGCTTTGGTTACAGATCAGTATGTCTTAAAGAAGTCTCCATAGTCACCTGTAGTTTAATTGTAAGTCTTTTTTAACTACTGGAACTATTTACACATGTAAAGATACAAGCCAGGAGCTCTCTCCATGCTTACGACCATATCTGTCTCTGCTCAGTACTACACTGATCCTGGATCCGGATCATGTGCTTCCTTACACCACTGTGGGAGGTACTGCACTCAGTCCCACATTAAAGCTATTTATGACATACCCTTATATTACAATCCTCATTCTTGGTTTCTTTCAACCACTAATCACACATAGTATCACCTTCTCCCATCCTGTCTCTGGGATTGATAGAGTGATGGCATAGAGAGGTTATAATGTCTGCTAGTATGTCATATATTGCCTTGGAAAATAAGATTGGACTATATGGGGCTGGGAATGTGCAGGGACAATCTCCTAAATCTGCTCATCTGCAAAATAGCATACCTGGCAAGATGGCCAGAATGCCATTTCAATTGTTAAATTATTTTTTAAAACTTCTTTAACTTTTGTTAGCAGTTTACCCATGAGCAATAATTGGCAAGTTCTATAAATTTGGGAAGTGCAGAAAGAGCAGACTTGATATCACTTATGGTTATAATGCTTTCAAGATACAAGTTTGGTCAGCTGTTGCCATGTTGTTTTTCAACTGAACATTTTTTATGAACAGTTGTTGAGAATCCAGCAGCAAGAGAAACAGTTCTGTCTATCTGAATAAAGTACAATTGATATATATGAGAAATGACCAGCAAGTAGATTCATTTAGATATTTCTCCAATCATTTGTTCAGTCCCTATTGCTCCGTGATTACAGATTAAAATGATGTGGAGAGAAATAAAATATTTCCATTTCTACGCACATATTTGTAGTATGCAGTACAGTGTTTTTTCTGAACAGTTATTTTGCAAATTGTCTTCACATTAAGTTTTAAGTATAATTTATTTCTGTTTGCAGGCCTATTCACTTGTAGATCGTGAAGTTGGTTATTGCCAAGGGAGTGCTTTTATAGTTGGACTACTACTAATGCAGGTATTTTGATTTTAAATTTAGTAAGTCTTTGGTGGAATTTCTGTGCTTTTGGCCTTGGTGTGTGTGTGTGTGTCACTACCACAGCATTTGGTAGCTGTTAATTTACCTTGTCTTGCTTTGGTACACTTAGGGCTCACTATTAAAATTATAAGAGGTCACAAAAGAGTTCTAAGATCATAACATAAGAAATAGGAGTTGGAGTAGGCCAGATTCCTTCAGTCAGATCATGTCTGACCTTCTACATCAACTCCACCTTCCTGCAGTATCCCCAACTCCCTCGTTTCCCCATGTATCTTGAAATCTATCTCCCTCTGTCTAGAATATACTCAATCACTGAGCATCTACAGTTCTCTAGAATTCCAAAGTTTCACAACCCTTTGAGTGAAGAAATTTCTCCTCATCTCGGTGCTATACGGTTGACCCCTTATTCTGAGACCGAGACTTCTAGTTCTAGACTTGCCAGCCAGGAAAACATCCTCCCAGCATCTATCCTGCTAAGTACCTAACCTAATCCTCTGGGAAGGCTTAAGGTTAGCATGTGGGTCACATTTCCTGATGCCTGGAGTGTTTCAAGCTCCCAAGTGCATGACCTGCGGCCTTCCATTCAGTATGATACATCTGTAGCTGCTGATTTGCCTAAACATGCCCTCTCTTCCACCATTGCCTTCACCCCAACAAAACTGTCACGTACTACGTTAGAGTCACTAGAGAGCAAAGATAATTCCAAGTGCCTTTTCTCGAGTGCTTCTAAAACTTACCTATTCCCTTTATCCTCAATTTCAACATATGAAGAGCTCATGGAAATTTTTTGTCACCGAGGTGAAGGCCATCTTATTCAGTTTTGTTACTTGCTATCCCCCATTCTCCTTGCCCATCAGTCACTTCCCTACTCTAGTTTTTCCGTCAGTTCTGTGAGCTCTGCTCTCAATCTGGTCAAGCTCACCTTGTCCATAAAACCTACCAATTGCTCCCTCAACCCTATTTCTACTGGACTACTAACCATTCAGTTTTCCTTCCAGGCGCACATGCTAGCTAGGTATTGGAAATGTTTCCTGTGTCTCAGCCCTTTGTCTCCTCCCTTTCAAAAGTGTAGCCATTACCCTATCTCCCATGCACCCCAGAAACATCCACCTGACCCTTCTGTTGTTGCTGATTAATGCCCCATCTCTGACCTCCCTTTTGTCTTTAAAGTTCTTGAGTGATTTTCTCAGATGTTCACATCTGCAATTATAGCTTGAGTCATTGTTTAGATATCCAGTAACTGCAGCTGAAACGTGTATGCTGGGCATTGGATCAGGACAGTATTAGCGGCAGTTATAAAGGTCCAGGTGATGGAATAATCTGTCAGGTCTCATTATTTTCACAATGATCACTTGGTCAAGTTACCTGAAGTTGCCTGGTGCCAGTGAAACTGTACTATAGAGTTATGTCAATGACTTCAGGAAAGGAATTGAGTGAAGAAAATTGATGCAAAGGCAGGAAATTCAGTACGTTACAGTTATGATTCTCAGGGTAGCTGCTGTAATACATTTTTGTTGCTAGTTAATTGGAGAAATTGCTGCAGGAATTGTTAAGAATTGGCCTTCCACTGTGTCGTTGGTCTTCTCTTACCATGGTCTAAAAATGATCCATTTTGAGATTATCTTCCAGCTGACTCTCAGCAATATCCATATATTCACCAATCATTTGTTGTTTTGATCCAATTTCCTGGTATCTGGAGTTTGACAGAACAGTCACATTAAAAGCATATCTCTAAGGTTCTCAGTGTCTTATACTTTCCATTTTCCACTGAGTAGATTCAGTGTGAAATATATTTTTCATAGACTGTAATGAAAGTATTTAAAAATACCATTAGACAGATGCTTTTGTGTTAGTGTGAAATACTTTCAGATGATAGGATGACAATCTTTTTCTTGACTGCACTGAAGCTGATAGGTAAGGTATCACAGCCTTTTTATCTAATACCACTTGAGTATTGCACAGGATATAGTATAACTTCGACCTGACATATGAAAGGTGCCAGCTGACCTTTTATAAGCCTTTCTCCCTCAATTTTTTTAAAGTAAATATCTTGTATGGTGTTAGTTTGATTAGATTGCAAAGGTTAATTTAGGGATGTTGTTATTTCCAGTTTTTTGCAGAAATGTAGAAAGAAGTGTGTACATAAAGGACTAAACAAAATAGAAGTAAAAGCTGACTAAAGAAATTTATATTGAAAATATTTACACATATTCTGTAAAACTTGAATTTTAAGTGCATGAATGTAATGCATATGATTCCCTTGGATCCTTCCAGTCTTAATTTGTGTCTATTTTCTCCTGTGAAGATGCCAGAGGAGGAAGCATTTTGTGTTTTTGTCAAGTTAATGCAAGACTACCGACTCAGAGAACTTTTCAAACCTACTATGGCTGAGCTAGGCCTTTGTATGTATCAATTTGAGTGGATGATACAGGTAAGAGAAAGATTAAACTAAATTAATGTGTGGTTATATTCAGATTTATTTAGGGGGAGGCGATGGCATAGTGGTATTGTCGCTGGACTAGTAACCTAGAGACCCAGGGTAATGCTCTGTGGATCCGGGTTCGTCACGGCCGATGGTGGAATTTGAATTCAGTAAAAATCTGGAATTAAAAGTCCAGTGATGTCCATGAAACTATTGTCAATTGTTGTAAAAACCCCAATCTGGCTTGCTGACATCCTTTAGGGAAGGAAATCTGTCGTCCTTACCTGGTCTGGCCTACACATGACTCCAGACCCACAGCAATGTGGTTGACTCTTATATGCCCTCTGAAATGGCCTAGCAAGCCACTCAGTTGTAACAAACCTTTACAAAGACATGAAAAAGGAATAAAACCAGACGTACCACCCAGCATCTACCTAGGCACCGGAAACGACAACGGCAATCGCAGCCCTGTTGACCCTGCAAAATCATGCTTACTACTTAAAACTTTGGCTAGTGCCAAAATTGGGAGAGCTGTCTCACAGACTAGTCAAGCAACAGCTTGACATAGTCTTCCTCATGGAATCATACCTTACAGATAACGTCCCAGACTCCACCATCACCATCCCTGGGTATGTCCTGTCCCACCGGCAGGACAGACCCAGCAGAGGTGGTGGCACAGTGGTGTACAGTCAGGAGGGAGTTGCCATGGGAGTCCTCAACATCGACTCAGGACCCCATGAAGTCTCATAGCATCAGGTCAAACATGGACAAGGAAACCTCCTGCTGATTACCACATACCGCCCTCCCTCAGCTGATGAATCAGTGCTCCTCCATGTTGAACATCATTTGGAGGAAGCGCTGAGGATGGCAAAGGCGCAGAATGTTTTCTGGGTGGGAGACTTCAATGTCCATCACCAAGAGTGGCTCAGTAGCACCAAGAGTGGCTCGGTAGCACCGAGCTGACCGAGTCCTAAAGGACGTAGCTGCTAGACTGGGTCTGCGGCAGGTGGTGAGGGAACCAACAAGAGGGAAAAACATACTTGACCTCATCCTCACCAACCTGCCTGCTGCAGATGCATCTGTCCGTGACAATATTGGTAGTAGTGACCACCGCACAGTCATTGTGGAGATGAAGTCCCGCCTTCACACTGAGGATACCCTCCATCGTGTTGTGTGGCACTACCACCGTGTTAAATGGTATAGATTTTGAACAGATCTAGCATCTCAAGACTGGGCATCCATAAGGTGCTGTGGGCCATCAGCAGCAGAATTGTACTAGAACACAATCTGTAACCTCGTGGTCCAGCATATCCCCCACTTTACCATTACCATAAAGCCAGGGGATCAACCCTGGTTCAATGAAGAGTGCAGGAGGGCATGCCAGGAGCAGCACCAAGCGTACCTCAAAATAAAAGAGGTGTCAACCTGGTGAAGCTATAAAGCAGGACAACTTGCATGCCAAACAGCATAAGCAGCAAGTGATAGACAGAGCTAAGCGATCCCACAATGAACGAATCAGATCGAAGCTCTGCAGTCCTGCCACATCCAGCTGTGAATGGTGCTGGACAATTAAACAACTCACTGGAGGAGGTGGCTCCACAAATATCCCCATCCTCAATGATGGAGGAGCCCAGCACAGCAGTGCAAAAGATGAGGCTGAAGTATTCGCAACAATCTTCAGCCGACGTGCTGAGTGGATGACCCATCTCGACTTCCGCTGGAGTTCCCCAGCATCACAGATGTCAGTCTTCAGCCAATTCAATTCACTCCACATGATATCAAGAAACGGCTGAAGGCACTGGATACTGCAAAGGCTATGGGCCTTGACAATATTCCGGCAATAGTACTGAAGACTTGTGCTCTAGAATTTGCCACGCCCCTAGCCAAGCTGTCCTTGTACAGCTACAGCACTGGCATCTACCCGGCTATATGGAAAATTACCCAGGTATGTCCTGTACACACAAAGCAGGACAAATCAAACCCAGCCAATTACCGCCCCATCAGTCTACTCTCGATCATCGTTAAAGTAATGGATGGGATCATCAACAATGCTATCAAGCGGCACTTGCTTAGCAATAACCTGCTCACTGATGCCCAGTTTGGGAATTCCCATTGAGTCCAGTTTTGGTAGGGCTCCTTGATGCCACACACAGTCAAATGTTGCCTTGATGTCAAGGGCAGTCACTCTCACCTCACCTTGGGAGTTCAGCTCTTTTGTCCATGTTTGAACCAAGGCTGTAACGAGGTCAGGAGCTGAGTGGCCCTGGCTGAACCTAAACTGGGCATTAGTGAGCAGGTTATTGCTAAGCAAGTGCCGCTTGATAGCACTGTTGATGACCCCTTCCATTACTTTACTGATGATGGAGAGTAGACTGATGGAGTGGTAATTGGCTGGGTTTGATTTGTCTTGCTTTGTGTGTACAGGACGTACCTGGGCAATTTTCCACATGGCTGGGTAGATGCCAGTGTTGTAGCTGTACTGGAACAGCTCCCAATTGAGACAATGTTCATGAATGGTTAGAGGACTGAATTACTCAAAACAACTGACTTATTCAAAATACTTTGGTTTAAGATTTAGCAGTTCCTGTTTTGCCTCCAGAATTACATTCACTTTATACTTCACAGAATGTGGTCTCATGAAAATCAAACTACACCCAGTAACCATCAAACCACCTCAAAAAGATTGAAATATAGTCGTTAGATGTGTGTAGTTCAAATTATACAGTACAGCCATGCCACTTCTGATTTCTGTTGGTTAATATGTTTTGTATTCACAGGAACAGCTACCAGAACTTTATGTGCACTTTCAATCGCAGAGTTTCCACACCTCCATGTACTCTTCTTCCTGGTTCCTTACTATCTTTCTGACTACATTTCCACTACCAGTTGCTACAAGATTATTTGACATTTTCATGTCAGAGGTAAGTAATTGTGCAAATTATACCTACTGCGAAGCACTAAAGCCTTAGTTGTTCACTAACAGTTGTTATAGAAGCGTGCCAAGATATTTGGGGGTAGGAAAAGAAAAAGGATTTTTTAATTAGTCTTTGTTCAGATTTCACTGTGATTTTGTATTTTTTATCAGGGTCTAGAAATTGTTTTTCGTGTTGGGATAGCTATACTACAGGCCAATCAGGCAGAACTGATGCAGCTTGATATGGAGGGAATGTTACAGGTAAAGATGAAACTAACTTAGTGTTTCTGGTTTAAAAAGTGACAATTTTTGTAGTTTATATAATTTTTTAAAAAATATGTTCCACAGTGTTAATTACATCTATGTAATTTTTCCACTAGCATTTTCAAAAAGTCATTCCACATCAGTTTGACAGTGGCCCTGACAAGTTGATCCAAGCGGCTTATCAAATTAAATACAATGCAAAGAAGATGAAGAAGTGGGTATCAGATACAGCTCTATTTTTCTTAAATTTCCATGATATTAATCTGCTTTCCGAGAGTAATCATGCCATTGCAACTTTGACTATCATTGTGCCTACACATTGTGACTTTCCTGTAATGGATAAAGAGAACAGAAGTACAAAACCAAATAATTAGTCAGGCTGCTTTCCTCCTGCTATGGGCACACATATCCTGGTGAGCATTAGAAAACCTGTGATTGTATGAACCTCATTGAGTTGAAAGTATGGCTTCTTAACGGCTTTGGAATACTACACTATCAAAATAGTGTCATATTTGTCTTGATGTCTTATCTGGTGTGTATTATAAATGCTCCATGTACCAGATGAATATATTTCTTATTGTCAGGTTAGAAAAGGAATACACTACAATAAAAAATAAGGAGATGGAAGAGCAAGTAGAAATTAAGGTAAGTGTTGGATTGCTTCACTCAATGGTTATAAGACAGAAAAATTTGCTTGCAAGGTCAAAAGGTTATGCATTGCCTTAACATTGAGAAACAACCCAAGGCACTCACAAGAGATTTCTGTCTCTGCAACTTTTCTATCCGTCCTGCTTTGCATTGTGCATTAAGGAAATATTTCACTGTGATTAGTACAGTTGTAACTGCAGAAAATAAATATTCATGCATTAACTACTGTTCCCACCGGTCTATATTTTCAGTTGTTTTTCATTCATCGTTTCTTTCCACTCATGTTTCACTTGCTGTTTCACTACTTTTTAAACGCTCTGCTTCTCTTAAAACCATTAGTTCCCTGCTGTGCCACAGTTCTATGGATGCCGATTTGCATTCTGATACATTTGCCAAGTGGCAGTTATTCATATGTGAGCCCAGTCAGATTTTTCAACCTGATCCCACCTCTCCACTTTGAACCAAACGTGACAATGCAGGAAACATGGCATAGGACATGTTTCTCTTATTTGACTATATTTACTATGTGCATGTCATTTCGGCCATTGAGTCTGAGGCGGGCCCCACACGTCGATGCGTAAAATGACGCAGTGACGTCGGGCATGCGTCTCAACGTCACCGTGCACCATTCCGGTCTTCAGTTCTGCTGGCGTGCATCGGATTCGGCTGCACGCCCGTCGAACTGTCAAAGGCCTAAAAAGGCCATTAATCACCTCATTAAAGCCATTGTCGGGGCTGCCCATCCACCCTTAAGATTGTCGGGCAGGCAAAGAGCCCAAACTGCCTTCGCATTTTTCACGGAATCTCGTTCACGGGCGGGATGAGGTTTCATGAAGGGTTTATAAGTTTAATAAAACTTTTTATTAAAATTCATTGCCATGTACCAGCTCATGTGACACATGAGGGACATGTCTGAATAATTCTTTTTTTTTTCAAGTTTTCATAATCAAAGTAATCTCCCTGAGGCAGCTCCGACACTCTCCTCCCCGCCCCCGCCTGCACAGGTAGCGCTGAGCACTTCCGGGTGCGCATCACGCTGGGCAGGCCTTAATTGGCAGCGTGCAGCCGATTGCGGGTGGCGATCAGCTGCGCGCCCGCTCCCACCCAGCCTGTCTGACAGGCAGAAAATTTTCCCCCTGCTTTATACCTGCAGCCTGCAAGTTTATTTCTCTCAAATATCTGTCTAATTTCCTTTCGCAATCATTGTCTCCACTTCTACCACCCTGGCAGGCAGCAAGTTCCAGCTCATTACCATAAAAATAAAAGCAAAATACTGCAGATGCTGGAAATAAAAAAAAACAGAAAATGCTGGAAAAACTCAGCAGGTCTGTGACAGCACCTGTGGAGAGAGAAACGGAGTTAATGTTTCAAGTTTTGAAGAAGGGTCATGTGGACTCGAAACGTTAACTTTGTTTCTCTCTCTACAGATGCTGCCAGACCTCCTAAGTTTTTCCAGCATTTTCTGTTTTTGTTGCAGGTCATTACTACTTACTATGTAAAATAAAAATGTTGTTCTTCACATCTCCCCTGTATCTCTTGCCCAAAACCTTAAATCTGTGTCTCCTAGCCCTTGTACCATCAGTTAATGGGAACAGCTTTACTTTCTCTACCTTATCTAAATCTGTCATAATCGTCAGATCTCCCTTCAATTTCCTTTGCTCCACGAAGCACAACCAACCTCACCTTGTAACTAAGTTCCCTCATCCTTGGAACGGCTCTGATAAATCTCCCCAGCACCCTTTCAAGGATCTTTACATCCCTCCTAAACTGGCCAGATCTGGACGCAAAACTCTAGATGTAGCCTAAGCAGAGCTTTATGAAAGTTCTGCTTTTGCACTCAGTACCTCTCTTTCTGAAGTCCAAGATCCCATATGCTTTGTTTTATACTTTCAATATGAAAGATCAATGCACCCAGGTCCCTGTACTCTCTTTAGAACTCTGCATTAAGCCTATATTGCTTCTCCCTATCCCTTCTGCCAAAATGCATCATCTCACACTTCTCTGTATTAAATTCCATCTGCCACTTAGATGGCTAGCAGAATGGGCATATATGTCCTGTGCAGTTGATTGGTGGTATCCTCACTGTCTGTCACACCTTCAGGTTTGGTACCATTGGCAAATTTTGAAATTTTACACTATTTCGGTATCCAAGTCATGTTTGTATATATCTATATGTAATATATCAAAACAATCATAGGTCCTAGCAGTGACCCTTGGGGAACACCACTGTCTACCATTCTCCAGTCTGAAAAACAACCATTTAGCATGGCTTGCTTTTGTTTTCTGTCCTTAAGCCATTTTTTTATTAACCCAAATTGACCCTGACCTCCATATTCCATGAGCCTCAATTGTGTTAACTAGCCTTTTATGTGGTACTTTGTCATATGCTTTCTTAAAACCCATATAGACAACAACCACTGCACTATTTACATCAACTTTCTGTTACTTTAACAAAATATTCAGTTAGATTAGTCAAGCAGGATCTGCCTTCTACAAATCCATGCTGGCTTCCTTAATTAACTGAAACCTCTCCAAAACCTTGTTAATTTTTTCCCTGGTTTTTGTTTCCAAAACCTTATCCCCACTGATATTAAACTGACAAGCTTGTAATTACTAGGAATGTCATAGACTTTCTTCAATGTGGGTGTCACATTTGCCACTTTCCAATCCTCTGGCACCTCCCCTGGACCTAGGGAAGATTGGAAGATTATGGCAAGCCCTACCACTATCTCCATCCCCACTTGCTTTAGCAACCCAGGATGCAAGCCATCCTGACCAGACGACTTGTCCACTCTAAGCATAGCCGGCTTTTCCAGTACATCTTGCCTATCAATTTTTGTCCCATCCATTCCCTTTGCCATCTCCACTTCTACCAATATTTTGTTGGCATCCTCTTTCACACTAAACACCGATATAAAGTAAAAGTCATACGGACTCGAAACGTTAACTGTATTCCTCTCCGCAGATGCTGTCAGACCTGTTGAGTTTTTCCAGATATTTTTGTTTTTGCTACCGATGTAAAGTACTCATAGTATTCTAGCCTTGCCCTGCACCCTTAAGCACATATCGCCTTCTTTGTCCCTAATAGATCCCACCTTGCCTCTTACTACCTGCTTACTATTTACATGTCAGTAGGGGATTTTTAGATTCTCTTTAATGTTAACTGCCACTCTACTCTCATATTCTCTCTTTGTCAGTCATATTTTCCTCTTCACTTCCCCTCTCAACTTACTGTATTTGACCTGGCTCTCCCATAAAGAATTCACCTAACATGCATCATACACTTTCTTCTTTGATTCATCATATTCTCTACCTCCCTCGTCATCCAAGGAACCTTGGCTTTGGTTCCCCTCTTGTTAGCATGTATCTAGTCTGTGCCTGAAACATCTCTTCAAGATCAGCTATTGTTCCATTACAGTTTTCCTGACAAACTTTGGTTCCATTTTACCCTAGCTCGATCCTCTCTCATCCCATTTAAGTCAGCACTCTTCCAATTTAGAACTCTACTTCCGATTTGTTCCTTGCCTTTCTCCGTTACTAATCTAAACCTTACAACAACGATCACGCTTACCCAAGTGTTTTCCCACAGGTACTTGGTCTACTTGGCCCACCTCATTCCCCTGCACCAGATCCAGTAATGTCTCCTCCCTAGTTGGACCGAGAAGATGCTGGTCAAGAATGTTTTCCTGAAGGCATCTCTGAATGCCTCCTCCTCCTTCCCCTTTACTCTAATCTTATCCCAATCGATATTTAGGTAAAATCATCCAATATTACCACTCTACAGTTCTTCCACATCTGTAATTTCCTACAGACTTGCTCCTCTATATCTTTATTTGAAGGCCTAAAATTTAGGCCCTGAAGCATATCCCCAGAAATGTGATTTTTTTTTTGTTGCTTTTTAACTCTAACCAAATAGATGCTATTCTTGCCCCGCCCCCCCCCAAAACAAGGACATCCCCTCTTTTCAACAGTACACTGCCTTCCCTAATCTGTACTGCCAGCCCACCTCCCCTTTTCCTTCTCCACCTTTTCTGATCACTTTGTATCTTTGAATATTAGGCACCTTGCCCCCACCATTTTTAAGCCACATTAATTTTCTCTTTCCTGATGCAAGATGTTGATGTTGCTGCACTTCCCACAGAGCTGCCTTTGGTTTTTCTGTAAGCCTTGCTTACAGAATACAATGGGTATGGTATTTTGTTTAATGAAAAATAATGAAAACTGTAAGCACAACTAGATAGATTTGCATCATCTGGATTGTATGTTTGCTAAAACCTAGAGCTTTTCCATTCAATAGCATTGTTTTAAAAAAGAGGATATATGTAATGTTATTCAGAATGTATTTCCTATTTTTAGAGGTTACGCACAGAAAATCGACTGCTGAAACAGCGCATTGAAACTTTGGAGAAGGTGAGTACTATTAGATTGAGTTATAGAGAATCCAAGATTTTAAGCTTAAAAACTGAGATAGTTTGTTCATTTACAGGTACATTGTCTCAAATCCAGCTATCCAGAAACCAGAGATATCCAAAAACCAGACGTTTTTATAAGTGGTCATGAATGACTTTTTATTAAATGAGTAAAATAATTTACTGACTTGCTCAGCTAGGTGCAGCATTAATGGGGTTGTGCGCAGGTTTAGTCATCGGCTTCGCACACCAGTCTTTTCCTGTGCTCCAAGTGGCCCGAGCGACTTTGACCGCACCACACCTGGTTTGGCCCAGTTCGGCCCAAACTGAAAGCTGGCAAGATCCGAAATCTGGCATTGACTCAGTCCCAAAGTTGTTGGTTTTGAGACACTGTACCCTGTAATAAAAATTCTATGGATTGCTGCGGGAGGTGTTTCACCTGCTTATCTGATCAAAGATGATTTGGAGCCAACAAAATAGCCTGGCTTATTTACTAACAGTGCCTGGCTCAGCTATACATTAATACTAAGCAAAGAGGCATGTGTTACATAGATTTAATAAATACATCTTGGGAACAATCTTGTGTTCTTTAGCAGTATATGGGGTGTGGTGGGGTTGGGAGACAGCACTAGTGTATTAGGTGCACTTTCATACTGATGAGCAAAAAGGATGATTTTCTGGTCATTTCAGTACACTGGCCTGGTTGCCATTGCAGATTTCATATTTGAGAATTGAAACTTAAAAGTTGAAGATTTTTGAGACTGAGGAGCCTTTGGTTTTTCTTACTGATTGCCTGTTGTTTGGGTGGGTGGTGGGGGAAGGAAAAAAACAAAAAATCACAGTATAATGGTAGCAAAATAAGTGGCTGGGTTGAAGCTTATCCATTTTGCCCTCACTTCATCTGAGATAATTGCCGGGTGGATTGCTTGATGCTGCTATGTAATGGACTGTTTAAAAGAGGCATCAGAAAAACTGGAGTGAAAAGCCAACTTTTCTATAAACCGCGGCTGCTTCCACCACTGTGCTGAACACTCTGCACAGCGAATCATGGGCATAGATTTGCTTCCTAACATTCAAACATTACTATACAGGGTTGCCACTCCAATGTCATCTTTTAATGCATTTTCCAACATCTTTAAATCCCCCTTTGCCATTCATTTTTTACAATGTGAGAGGACAATCCTGTTCAGGACTTGGCCAGCCCCTCGTTTTAACACACCCTACTACTTTTCTTCTCATCTGGCCTGCCAATATTGGAAATTCACTCAGCTTGTGTTAAAATTGCGCATGGAAGGATGATGTCACTTTATGCTGTAGTCTTTAAATAGATCAGTGCTTTTTGACTTGCAACAATTATTTTCCTCGTCATTCAGTCATATTCTTCTAAGGAAAGGAATTATCCATGAATTTGTATGAAGCAGCTATGGAAAACAACACACGCACAACATTTTTTAACTCTGGGTAGAGTTTTACGGGGCCGAGACCGTTAAAATGTGGCAAGCCAATCAAAACGCCTTTGACTTTGGCGGGAATGGAAAATCCCACTGGGGGGAAGAGCCGTAAAATGTCGCCCTCTATTATAACTAGAACTAACCTAATTTAAAATAAGGAATTTAAAATTAATATTAGTCTAAATATGAAAGACACAATGAAAGGAACTTTTTAATTTCTTTAACAAGGATTCATTTGCTTACTCCTTAGGCAAGGTTATTTAATGAGTTTTTACAATGTGTATATTTGCTTAATCTAATGGTTTGCTGAGCTCCCCTGTTGGAATTGGTTAATCAAAGTAGAGATTTTAAGTGACAAATATATTTTCGGTCATTTGGGGCTTATGGTTATAACACTGATTTGTACTTGCCTCAATTTTGTACATTTCTGTGTGTTCCACCTAATTTAAGTAAGTAAATTAATAAAAGCTTTTCAATTGTCACAATTTCCGACTGAGTTGGAATTCTTGTAACTCTGTGGAGCATCATTCAAAAGAAAACAATGCTGCTCAAGCAAATCAGAACCTTTACTTAAAAAAAAAGACTTTAAGCATCAGCTCACCTGCAAGAGGTAATTAATCGTACATTCGTTATTTGTCACAACATTTGTTTTATTTCAACTGTTAAGCTATTTAAGGTTTGAGTTACTAATTATTCTTGGATGAAATGTCAGCATTTCTAATTAACTTACTGTAAACCTTAATTGCCTTTCATTATTGTTTGCTGCTTTTAGGTTTGGATAGAACATGATTGCTTGCACATGTAAAACTAAGTTCCATCAAAATAGATGCAAGTCATATTCTGCACAGCAAATTTTGGCTGGCTTTGCCAACTAATGCATCTTTTAATTTAGTGCTAAGTTTTCTGTTTAATTTTCTCTTAACTTTGTGTAATTACCTGAAATATTGCACTAAATGCCTTCATTTGTGCCTTGCTTTAGTGATGTATTCTGTGAGCTATGCTTTTAAGATGTGGTAGCTGATTTACATAATATAGTAGATGATAAATGAGTAGTCTATTTAAAGCGCAGAAGATGAATGCATCAAAATACAATGTTGTTGAAATTCTGAATAGTTTATAACTTACAGTAGAATTTCAGTGGTGGTTATTTATAAAATAAGTGAAAATATACATTTCTCTAAGTAGCAGCATGATGGGTATGATCTGCTGAATGCTTCTTTGCTTTGGTTAGTTTTATAAGCTGCATTGGAAAATGGAGAACTAAAATTGTGAGTACTAATGTGCAGTAGTTCAAATTAATTAGAACAGTGTAAGTTCTATATAGAAGATGATAAAACTTATTTTTATGGCAAACTTTGGTTGATTGAAAGTTTCCTAGCACCTGTTTCTACTACATTTTTTTGAAGTCTAAAGTTGGGATAATAGCTTCTAACAATAGCATGGCTTCTCATTAAATATGAACCTAATGGTACAAAGTACAATTCGCCTCTCTACATAATGTGCTAGAGACACTGCTGATCAAATACCTCTACTTTTTCGAAGTCTTCCTAGAGGACATGTCATGTGAGCTTTTATTCACTCTCCGCCTCCTTTAAGCATATGTAATATATAAATTTAAGTATCAAAAAGAAAACAATTTGAATTATTTCAGTGTCATAACGAAAATGATTTGGATCATTTCCAGGAGGAGTGATTTAAACGGGGCACAACACCTTCCAGAAGTTTTATACAGTTTCTCTTCTATTAGTTTTACAGCTTATTTTATCACTGCTTCTTTTATATTCATTGTTTTCTTAGACTTTCTCTTATATCTGTCTGGATTTTTTCCTTTTGTAGGAAAGTGCTTCTTTGGCAGATAGATTGATCCAGGTACAGTTCCTCATCCTATCCATGTCTTGTAATATGGATAAATGCTGCATCCCTTGGGAAAGACTGTTGTCTTTACTTCTGTTTACAGTTTCTTCCTGTATTGCACAAGATTTGAAATGATGAGTTGTGTGTTTCTGGAAAACGGTTACTCTCTCAAAAAAATATAGTAATAATTGAATTACACAATTTCATTACATTTCAGTAATACTTGAAATAATTAATAAAGGGTAAAGAAGTGTCACTGATCAAATAAATGCCCAGTTGAAATTAAAACCATTGTCCATTGAAACAGTAACCCTATTCAGTAAGTCAGTTTTATTTACAGATGACCATTCCAGATGCACATTTTTAAACCTTTATATAAATGAAGGAGTGTTTGTAATTTTAATGCATGTGCAGCTCCTCACTAACTCCTAAGTTTTCTAATTCAATCGAGGCCATTAATTCTTACTACATGTATATTTAACAGAATTGCATGTAGAAAATTTGGTAAGTGCTTTACATTGCTAAACAGTATATTTCTGGGGGAAAAGATTTTCAAATAATCTAATGTTTGTCCTCTGGGATGCGTTACTAATCTACCAATGTAAATTAGAAAATTTTTCACTACTCCCCCACACCAATCTTTACTCCCTGCACAATTGTGTCCTAAGGGACAAGTGACAAGGGCACAAGAGGCAGAGGAAAACTACCTCATTAAACGGGAGCTGGCCACCTTTAAACAGCAAAGTGATGAGGCTAGTGCTAAGCTGGAGAAAGCTCAGGATACCATCAGGGAGCTCCAAGAGCAACGGGTAAGGAGGCTAGCAGCATCATCTATTTCCTATAATTCATTTGCTTAGTTTGCATCTTATTGTTCATGCCATTTTGTCTCATTTCCAACTCTGAAGTTATTTTTGTTTATTCAGTAATGGAACATAATTTTTACATTACACTTTATGCTTTTCTTCCTTAGGTGTTTGTTGCCAATTCTGTACTTGTAGTAGTCTAGTTCTTCCAGATTTCCTCACTTTTTGTTGTTTAGCACAAAATCCATAATTTTATGCTAGCAGTCTTCTCTAGACCTGCATCATAATGACTTGGATGTATGTAAGTTATACTTAAAAAAAAAAAATTACTTGAGCTGTCATGTTTTTTTTCAGCAACTGTAAACATTGTCAGCCAGCTCCTAAGTAGATAGGCTGAGCCTATAGAGAAAATATTAAAAGTTGAGGCTTGTAGCAGTCGTTTCTGAATAAGCTGCTTGAATGTGGGATTGAGTTTCTGGCTATGATTTATTTTAATAATGTATATATCCCACCTTGGCCTTAAATTTGGCTATTTTTTCTTAAACAAAAGAACAAACATTAATGCATTTGAAGGCAAAGAGTTGTAGTGAAGTAACAAAATAAATGATTTTATCAAAAGTAAGTCTAATGAACTTGAGCAAAGGAGTGAAAGAACTTCAGTACGTGGCATCTGTTGCTTCCTTCTCTAAGTTAATGCTGATGATTCTTTTCATAAACTTATTATGCAAGATTTAACAGTTAGCTTATAAACAGTAATTGAATCGCCGCTTGGTAGTACAGAACTTGAATACTGCAGAAAAGAGAGTCATGTTGCTGAAACTTTTTGTCTCATCAGGACAAATGCAAGAATACTAAATTTGAATCTGGTTCCTGTGTATGAATGTGTATTGCTTCTAGCAATTGTAAATGAGCATGTTCCTTCGGTTGTTTGTAATAGGCAGAATACAGATTGTACTCGAGCTGCCCGTGCTTGCAAAACCCAAAACAAAATGTCTGCTGTGAGATGTGATTCCACAATTGGGCAGCACTTGCTGAACAATTCTTAGTGTGCTAATAGCTGCACTAACCACCAATTTAGGATAATCAGTTGAGCCCATAATGTGGCTCATTTATGTTTGCTTGAAGCGACATACAGGGATTCATTCTCTACAAAAGGAATATGTTCAAGCCTTGCACCTCTTTTGAAAATATCTGGGAGCTTGGGGAGCCTATGGTTTCCCATTGCTTTCTCCATGGCAATACCTCAGCCAATCAGAGTCGACTTGCCAACCAATCAGCATCCTTTCTTCTTCTGTAGTAAAAATTGTTGTGATCATTTGAAAGTTGGCATTATTGAGTTTGTCCTGATAAGTGCAAGATGAAAAGCTTCAACAAGTCCCCCTTTTCAATAATATTGAATCAAAAGACCCCCTAGTACACGGACTCTCTATAAATTTTTGTTGTAACTTTGTGTGATTGAATACAGATACTGCTGGCTGCTTTGGTTATGATCTGAATTTAAAAATCATTTAGCTTTGCAGTTGAAGTTTTGGATACTTTAAAAGCCATAAAAGCAAGCAGTGTTTGAATTTTACTTCCGGATTATTTAGCGGATCCAGAATTGTTATTTTAAACTGTCCCAATGATTTGTTTGTCCAAACATGTGCTTTAACATTGTTGACTTGTTCCCTTGCCCCTGTAGACACTTGCCAAGTGCTGAATGCAGCACAATATGGCACTGATGCAGGATCAGCCCGTCCCAATTCTTTCCTCCCTGTGCACCACTTGCGACTGCCTTTTAAGTATTATATGTGTTCCAGTTGCATTTTGGATGGCAGCCTGAAACTATGCTGCACAATGAAGATGAATTACAGTTATTTGTTTTGAGAAATTGACCCACCTGCAGATATTTGACAACTTGAGTATGGTTGACATCCATTACAGGTTTATACACACGAGATTTATACTTTTTTCATGAAATTTACCATTTTATTTTCATCTATTCGATGCTGAGTGCCGGGTGATAATTAGTTGATCTATCCAGAAAATGCCAACAGCATTGGGCAAATGATGCTTGGAAAATAGTGGGACACTTGATGGAAGAAATCCTTGAATTAAGTAATGGCATCCACAGTCTGAAAGCTGTGACACAGTTGCACCAACAGCAACTTGTATTTATGAAACATCTTCAGTTCAGTTCAGAAAATTCTCCCAAGGTGTTTCATGGAAGTGTAATTAGACAAAAATTGACACTGAATCAAAAAGGCGACATTAAGATGTGACTAATAACTTGGTTATAAAGGTAGGTTTTAAGGCAAGTCTTAAGAGGTGAGAGAGAGGCAGAGGGAATTAGGAGGGAATTCCAGAGGTTTGGGGCCTGGATGACTGAAGGCACAACAGATAATGGTGGAGTGATGCAGATGGATGCACCAGAGTTCAGAGTTGTAGGAACACAGTTCTTGGAGGGCTTTATGGCTGGAGGTAGTTACAGAAATAGGGAGAGGTGAAACCTTGAAGGGATTTGAACATTAGGATAAGAATTTTAAATTTGAAGCCTTGAGTGCAAGTCACCTAAGCAGAGATGAAATGAATGAGTAGAATTTATACATGGAGCCAGAGCTTTGATGAGCTCAGGTTTATGGAAGGCGATTAGGAGAACATTGGAATAATCAAGACTGGAGTTGGATGAGCTGTTTGTGAGGTAGAAGGTACAGTAACAGAAGCTCAGTTCAGGATCAGATGAGACCACCTGGTTCATAGTGGATGGAAAGGCGGATGGAATCCATATGCGGGAAATGAATTTAGTGGTTGGGGTGTGTTGGTTTAAGACTGCATTGGGGGCTGCATCTGTAACGAATGAAAGACCAATGCTCTGATGAAAGTTGACGATATTTTTAATCTGAAGAGTGTCTAAAGTTAGATTTTAAATCAAATAAGACTAGATGACTACTTGCACAGCAAACCCATCTCTATAGTTAAAGCCTAATGATGCCCAAAATTGTACAATTGACGCCCATAGACAAAACACCTTTTAAAGGCCACTGTTCCATTATGACTGACTCTACAGACATTTCAGTCCCTACAGCATTCTTACATTATTTTTAACGTACTTCCTTCACCACCACCACCACACACACACACATTTGGCAATTTTGTGTGTATCTTCTAGCCAACTAGGAACATCACAGCTAAGCCTGATCAGATCCTTATTTGACATCCATGCACACATTTCTATTGAGGGGCTACTATATTTCTGCAGTTCTTTAAAGACAAATTAAATTCACCTGATTATGATAAATGTGTCCTACCAGAATTACTCTGAACAGAACAACACAGACAATGGTTGGCTAGGTAGCTTGAGGACCATGTCATAGAATATTGCAGCACACAAACAAGTCATTCAGCCCATGAAGTACGTACTGGTGTTTTCCTCCACATGAATCATACTCTCATTCTCACTGCAGCATAATGCTTTGTCATGTTCAAATTGTAATATAACTTTGGGGGAGATTGCCAATCTGACTCCAGGTGCACAAAAGTGAAACTTCCTGGCAATTTTATAAATGTCTCGCATGAAGAATTGGACCTCCGGGAAGTGGATCTTAGACACTTATGCGCCATGGTCCTTTGTCGCTGAACTTTGTATGGCCCAATGCAAGGTGCATCTGGCGTTGTAACTTTAATTTGTCAGCTGTGCATCACACTGTACAAATACCAGTTTGAGATGGCTGTAGTCATAAAGGCAACTTTGTAATTGAGAATTTCCAGCATATGATGTGCTATATGCACTAAGCTTTTTGTTTTCTTTTTAGAATAAACTTGCTTCTTGTCATTCCCTGTGACAATATTTTGCATTAATAGCAATCACGCTTGTCCCTGTATTCATCAGTATAATTTCATGAGCTAGCTGGTTTTGTTCTCTGTGGTTTGACTGAAGTTAGACCTGCTGATTGAATTATAGTCTGTATCCAGGCGTGTATTATATATATTATTTGAAAAATTGTATGGCTTGCAATTTGATGAAAAAAATCATGCAGTGATTAATTTTCAAACCTGTGTTTGGAGAATATCTGAATTGTGTTTCAAAGGCGATGGGTTATAAAGCAATTTTGTTTGACAGTATATTTTAAATATTATGTTCAACTTGTGTAATTAAAAACATGGAAAAATTACTAAACAAAGCATAAAATACGAAAGGATATTCACTTCCTTAAGAAAAACATATATATTGATTCCTAAGATGAACAAGTGATTCACATAAATCACTAATGCAAATTTTCATTTTGGGAAGTTAAAAAACAGATGTCCTTGTGTAATTAATTTTGTCCAGCACATGAACTGATTAGAGAAATTATGAGTAAGGTTGAGGAGATATCCAGTCTTATTTGAATGCAGTCTGCATAAGAACGTAAGAAATAGGAGCAGGAATGGAGCATATGGTCCCTCGAGCCTGCTCTGCCATTCAGTATGATCATGGCTGATCTTTTGCTTCAACTTTGTTTTCCTGCCCTCTCCCTATATCCCTGGATTTCCTGAGATCAAAAATCTATCTGTCCCAGCTTTAAATATACTCAATGATGGAGCATCTAAAACACTCTGTATATTCACAATCCTTTGAATGAAGAAATTTCTTCTTATCTCAGTCCTAAATGATTAATCTGTTATCCTGAGACTGTGCCCCCATGTTCCAGATACCCTAGCCAGGGGAAACAACCGTTGTGCCTGTTATGTCAAGCCCCTCCAGAATCTTGATTGTTTCAATGAGATCATCTTCCATGCCTCTAAAGTCCAAAGACAATATGCCCAGTCTCATTGCAGGAACCAATCTAGTGACCTTTGCTGTACTGCATCCAAAGCCAAGTATATCCTTCCTTAGATATGGAAACCAAAACTGTGTAGAGTACTTAAGAGTTGTCTCACCAAAGCCTTGCATATTTGTAGCAAGACTTCTTTATTCTTGAATTCCAATTCCATTGCAATAAAGGCAAACATGCTATTTGCCTTCCTAATTGTTGTCATGCTAACTTTGTGTTCCTTGTATGAGCATACCCAAGTCTCTCTCAACATTTGAAAGTTTCATAGCTTTTTAAAAATGTTCTTCTTTTCTGCTCTTAATACCAAAGTAAATAAGCTCACACTTCCTCACATTATCTAGGGCTACAGCTAAAATGCCACATCATGTTCAAGGTACGAGGGCTCAGTACTTTATAGAATATTTTCTCAGTAATTGTAATTAGTAAGTAAATTCAACTTATTCTCTGATCAGCTTAACATTTACATCAGCATGGATTTGTAAAGGGTAAGTCATGCCTGATGAACCTCGTTGAGTTTTTTGAAGAGGTGACTAAGGTGATGTACAGGGGAATGTCTATAGATGTTACTTATCTGGCCTTCCGAAAGGCATTTGATATAAGTCCCTCATAAGCTAAAGTTAAAACTCACAGCATTGAAGGGAAATGATAGGGATAATGGCCAGGCACTGTAATTGGCAGGATGTGACTAGTTGTGTCTTGCAAGAATCTATTTAGCATATTCGTTAATGACTTAGATGATGGAATAGAAAGCCACATATCCAAATTTGCCAATGATACAAAAATAGGTAACATTATATAAGCAGTGTAAATGGAAGCATAGAATTAGAGATAATGTTAGATGAAGTGAAAGGGCAAAACTTTGGAAATGGATTTCAATGTAGACTAGTATGAGGTCATCCACTTAGCATCTAAAAGAGGATAGAACAGGGTATTATTTAAATGGTGAAAATCTAGAAGCAGTGGAAGTCCAAAGAGACTTAGGGGTTCAGGTAATAGATGTTTAAAATAAAAGCAGAATACTGCGGATGCTGGAAATCTGAAATAAAAACAGAAAATGCAGGAAAAACTCAGCAGGCCTGGCAGCATCTGTGGAGACAGGAACAGAGTTAACGTTTCGAGTTCTGAAGTGCTGATGAAGAGTCATATTGGACTCCACGTTAACTCTGTTCCTTTCTCCACAGATGCTGCCAGACATGCTGAGATTTTCCAGCGTTTTCTGTTTTTAGATCATTTGAATGTCTTGTGTAGGTGCAGAAGATAATCAAAAAGCTAATGGGATGCTGGTTTTTATATTAGAGGACTAGAATACAAGGAGGTAGCAAATGTGCTCCATTTATACAAAGTCCTGGCTAGACCACACCTGGGGCCCTGAGATCAGTTCTTATCACAACTTAGGAAGGATATATTGGGTTTGAAGTGCAGTTTAGATTTATCAAAATTATACCTGAACTCCAAAGGTTAAATTACGAGGAGAGTTTACACAAACTAATGTTGTATTCTTTGGAATTTTTAGAATGTTAAGAATGATTCAATGGAAGTTTCAAGATATTAAGGGGAACAGATGGGATAGATTGAGAGAATCTATTTCCACTGGTTGGTGAGTACAGGACTAGGGGGCATTGTCTAAAAATTAGAGCTAGACCCTTCAGGAATGAAATTATACAAAGGGTGGTAGAAGTTTAGAACTCTTCAAATTACAATTGATGCTGATGTATTTAGTTTAAATCTGAGCCTAATAGATTTACTTAGCCAAAGGCATTAAGGGATATAGCACAGAGGCAGGTATATAGAGTTAAGCTGCAGATCAGCCATGAACGGCAGAACAGACCCAAGGGGTTAAAATGGCCTGTTCTTGTTCAGAGTTATCAGTAATTAGTATTTAGTAAATCGATCTCATTTGTACACTTGATAATTGACGTAATATACTGTTTGAAAGATCTAAACCTTGCAGTGAATAATAATAACTTGCCTCATCAGTTGTTTTTATGAATTACTTTTTGTCCTTGATTTAATTTGGTTGCTGATGTTGCTAAGTTGTTATAGTGTATTCTCACACAGTTGCTATGGGCTCTTTGATTTAGAGAACCAACCCTGTAAAACTCCATGGGCAGAATTTTGCCCTTGATGGGCGAGCAGGCCCCACCGGCTCGGCGGTGGAGTTTGGGCCCCGCTGCCATTTTGAGTGGGCGGGCCAATTAAGGCCCATCCAGTGGGCCACCCGACGGGAAGCGCTATGCGCTTCCTGTGCGGTGGGGGGGGATTCCTTAACTGTCAAAGTGCGCTCGCGCGAAAGAGCGCACATCCCCCTGAGACTAAGTGCTGTCTCAGGAAGAGTGCTGAAAGTTTTATGAACTTAAAAAATAGAAAAATAAAAAAATGTCCCCCTCATGTGACAATGTCACACGAGATGGGACATGTTAATAAATATCACATAAAGTTTATTAAAATTTTTAAAAACAGACATGAAACCTCATCCCCCCCCAGTGGATGAGATTTCATGTTTTTTCAGAAGCCCGCTGGGGCTCCTGGCCTGCCCGCCAGCCTTAAGGTTGGACGGGCAGGGCCTTTAATTGGCTTAATTATCCTGTCAATGGCCTCAATTGGTTCCCCCTGACGTCATCCCGCGTCATTTTCACATCGGCGAACAGGCCCCGCCCCCAACTTGCCGACTGAAAAATTCTGGCCACTTGGCCCCAGATTCTCTTAACGGTTTAGTGATAACTGCAGAGAATGGAAAACTCCTTGCTCTAGCCTGCCTCTGAAGTAGAGAAGGAATAGTTAGTGAAAGCTTTGGACTATTACCTAATGGTGTAGAGACGGATCATGTACAGACAAACCAGTGGACAGGCTTGGGCTTGAGCATAATGTCTGTTAAATGGTCTGCCAATACAATCTTGGTTCATGCATTAAAAAATAGCTATTTACGTAATCTGAATTGTGTAACATGAGTTGAAACTTTTTCTTGGCCATTCAAAATGTGGTTTGATTATTGTGACTGCTAATAAAAGTTAAGCCAAGTCACTAAAGTTTAGATTTTGGTGACTTGACCATTTTAGTTGAGAGCCATTGATCACTGTCTGAAAAAATTGTGTTTTAAATGTCCATCCACATTTTTTTTTGTTTGTCGATGCCTCAGTTGGATGTACATATGTACAATATATGTGGTGCATGCAACTCTTGTGTGCTGTATCTGAATAGCTGGTGTGCAAGGTAAAGCTGTATTGAGAATGCATGGGTAGTAAACCTTGACTATTGCATACAGTACATTAGGTATTTTGCATTTTGTAATTTATACACACTTCGTGTAATGGATCTACCTACTTTTATGTGAAAATAAAAGATTAAACTTAGAGTACAATGGTGCAGATATACTGCTAAATATTTGAAAACGATAATAGCATTTTATTGGGACACAAAACCTACACTAGTGAAATATGTATTTTGTGCGATAAGATCTTCGTCCTTAATTTGAAAAATCCAGTGTAAATAGATCTGTTTATAGCAGTTTTCTTTATCTTTTATATAGTTCGTGTTTACTAAACTGTAGTTTTAATTATTTATTAACACAATTTAATTATTGCCACTACTGCTCCTAAAACTAGATTTTAAAGCTTTGATCAAAGCTTTCATTGTTGTTATTTAACCTGCTTAACTCCTGTTCCCAAGTAATTTTACAATCTATGTAAAATTGTGCATTGGGTTAATGAATTTCAAACACCAGCACTGATGTATTTTTATAATGCTGTGTTCTTTTGTAGCATAAATGCAACCCACGCTACAGTGAGGATTTTGTTCTACAATTGGAGACTGAGCTAGTGCAGGCAAGGTTAAGAGAAGCAGAATCGCAATGTGCCCTCAAAGAGATGCAAGACAAAATCTTGGACATAGAAAAGGTACCTGAATTACACTCACTCCATTTGATTTGTGTAAAAATAGTGCGGTAGACATGTATTCCAGAGTCCCACAAATCCATTGCAGAAACTGAAAGTTACTTTCCCATTTTTCAAATTCCATGGTGTTAAAACTTCAATGCTGAGCAATGATACTAAGATTTCTATTGAAGCACATCCATGAATTATATAGTAACTTGCTTTTCCCAGTCAAATCCAACATAACAGTTTTGTTTTGTTATGGCACACATTATCCAAAAGAAACTGTAGTTGATGAAAGTGATGAACTGATCTGTTGATCCAAAAGAAAGACTTGCATTTGTGTAAATGCCTTTCATGACCTCAGGAAATCCCAAAACACTTTACAACGAATGAAGTGCTTTTGAAGTGTCGTCATCTTCTTGGCATTCCCTTGGGACTAAGGATGATTTGCTTCCGCTCTTTTTCAACAGTTTCGGGATGATTCAATGGGTTCGGGGATGGTTCGACGGGCTCAGGGATAGTTGATGAGTCCAGTGTGTGATCTGTGGATTCTGCCACATATGGGGCAGGTGGTGCTTGAAGGGTCAGGCAAATGGGTTGTTTGGAGGTTTGTGTGCTCTCTCCGTCGCCTCAACTCCACCTCTGTATGCTCCCTTTGAACTTTCTCGATGTGTTTGGTGCCTTTCCAAATAAGCCGCCTCCGTTTTTGGTCATTCACAAGCTAGGGTTTCCCATGAGTCAGCGGGGATGTTTTTATCTCTTCAGGGTTGCTTTGAGGATATTCCTAAAGTGTTTCCGTTATCCTTCTGGGAGTCTCCTGCCATGACTGTGTTCCAAGTAAAACAGTTGCTTTCGGAGGCTGGTGTCAGGCACATGAACGTGTTCTGCCCAGTGGATCTGGTTTTGAGTGATTTGCTCAATGCTGGGCAGGTTGGCTTGGGAGAGGGCACTGCTGTTGGGCTGCCATTCTTGCCATTGGATTTGGAGGATCTTGCGAAGGCACTGCTGATGGTACTTCTTCACTGCTTTGAGGGGCCTGCTACATGTTGTCCTAGCCTCCGAAGCATATAGATACGCAGGTATCACTGCTGCCCGGTAAACATGACCTAAATCTCAGGTTTGAGATCCCGACCTCAAATACTCTTCCTCAGTCGGCCAAAGGCTGAGCTGGCACTTTGGAGCGATGATGAATTTCATCGTCTATGTCTGCCTTCGTTGAGAGGAGGCTCCCAAGATATGGAAAATGGTCCATGTTTTCCAGGAACGCACCATTGATCTTATCTGATGGGAGGAGATATGTTGTGGGAACTGGTTAGAAGAGGACCTTGGCTTTCTGCATGTTTAGTGAAATGCCTCTTTTCTCATATGCTTCGGAAAAGGAATTGACAATGACCTGGAGCCCAGTTTGAGTGAGTGCACACGCAAGCAGCAACTGAATACTGAAGCTTAATGACTGGAATTGGAGTGATTTTGGTTTTCGATTGAAGGCGCTGTAGGTTGAACAGTTTCTGTAGATTACCTCTATGCCAATGGGTAATTTGTTGGAGGTGAGGTATATTATTGCAGCGAGGAAAATGAAGAAGAGAGTTGGTGCAATGACACAACCTTGTTTGACCCCAGTTTTCAGAGAGGGTTTGTGGTGTTTCCATTGGTGAGGAATCACAGCTTGCATGTCATCATGGAGGAGTTTGAGATTGAAAATTGCAAAGTGATAATGAATTGATTTTTTTTAAAAGCAATGTTGATTGAGGAATAAATAGTGGCTAGGAGACCAGAGGTGACTCTCCTGTTTTTCAAAATAGCACCTTGGGATCCTTTATGTCTGCCTTAGAGTGCAGATGATTTAAGCTCTGATTCAAAAGACAGCACCTCCAATAGTGCAGCACTTCCTCAATACTGTATTGGATTGTGGGCTAAGTTTTTGTGATCAAGTCCCTGGAGTGGGACATGAACCTACAACCTTCTGACTCAAAAGCAAGAATGTTACCAACTGAGCCATAGCTGACATCAGAAACAGAACACTGAGGAAACACATGAGATGAATCATCTAAATAAAACAAATGCAATCAGAAAGGAATAATTTCTTTTATAGTTGTAAAATTAGAATCTGTATTAAATTTAATTTTAAAGTTGGAAATCCACTGGGGTGCTTGAAGCGGATATGTTGTGGGAACTGGTTAGAAGAGGCATGAGGGAGGGTGGGGGGAATAAAGGCCTGAGGAAAATTGGTTAATAGATCCTGCATTTTAGATTCGTTGAATGCACTACAGTATCAAGATGTACATTTTCACAATGTGCTGACCTTTGCTATGATTTTTACATAAACTAATTTTTACATAACCTCTGGGTGAATTTGTCAGTGCTTTTAATGTCCTTTTGTTTTTTCTTTTGTCAAAATTTAAAGCTTGCTTTCTTGTGATGCCTGCATGGTTATCTTGATTTTTTGAGTAACACTCCAGTTCATAGCTTTAATAGTGTGTTAGTTCAATAGATTGATTATTTCCCTTATCACAAATTAGCTTTATTTTTCTTCCTTTGAAGTTGAAGTCAAATGAAACTTCGCTGGAGCTAATGATTGAAGTGCAGCTATTACTCTTTTCATTTCCCCTACACCTTACTTTCAAGTTGTTATGCTGAAGTATTTCCTCTTATTTGTAGCAAATCTTTAATAGTCTTGTAAAGAACTTGTTTGCAACTTTGCTGTAAATAGTGAACAGAAGATATATCACTCCTTTGTACCTGCCTGTATGACTATTGTCATTTTAACAGAGGCTAGGCAGGACTGCAATCATTCAGCTTGTATGAATAGTCAGGGACATAGTTACTGGCAAAACATAACCAAAATGTACTCAACAGCAGGTGTTTTTTTCTCATTTTCAAAACCACTCATTTTTGGGTACAGAAGTCATCATATAATTTAAACATGCTTCTTTTTGAAAGTTTGCACTCAATATCCTGTAAATGAGAACAAATTGTTAGACATAGATAATTCAAAACTATTCTATTTACAAGTGTTGTTTTAACATTTTTGTGCAATACTTTAAACCTTTGTAAGGGGGGTTGAATAACTATCTGTAGCATCCACCTTGTCAACCATGTAATAAAGCTTTATTGTATCCTGACAGCATTATGCATTGAATAGCAATATATGGTTTGAACAAGCTTTGCTTATGTTGTAGTGAGCCAATATTCTTGTATGTTTTGACTGTGCTTCCAAAGGCTTATAAGGGAGAATAGTACACTGCAAAGTAACACCCTGGAGTAAATGGATTTGAAAGCGTGCTGTTTTCCAGATCTCAACTATGATTTGCAATGAACAGCTAAGTAGAAGGTAGTCATCACCCGATAAAAGTGAAGGATAATTAGTTTGGGTGTTGTGTATGTATTTGCTTGTTTGTCTGAATTTCTTTATTAAGTATCCCAGAGTAGGTGTAGTGCTTGGATAACAGAATAAAGTATCTCTGCTTTGCTCCATCAATGTGCTTTAATAATCACCTCAGAAGAGCACCCCAATACTCCATTGTGACATTTTTCATTTCCCATAATAGCCACCCTGCAATCTCTAGCATCTAGAATGTGCCATTTGGTACCAGTTTTATATCTGTGATGTAGACACTAGAACACAGGAACAGGATCAAGCTAGAAGCCTGTTGTTGTTTTGTTAACCATGTGTCACTTAGCTTTTAAATTCAAATATTTGCCCTTCTTCTGTTATCTTCATCAGCAATCCCTTGTGTCATGTTGTGAAAATTCTTCCTTGCAGATGGCTGGGTGAAAGTGAGATGTCAGTGTTGGCTGGGGGGTTTGCAGATAGCTCATGAGCCCAACTTTGCTTGCAGGCTCTCCCACAGTAAGGACATTGGTTGTCGGATGATAAAGGTGGTGACAGATTGTTGGCTTGAACAGCTGCTCTGCCTTTCTACCTTTCTCGCCATTCTCAGTGGCTCCTCTTGTTGATTAGAGGGTCTTGACACCATTTTTGATGATCGCCATTTTGGTCTGAATTGGGCTTCTGCTTCCCATGTGTTCATGTTATTAGGACAGATCGTCATGGAGACTTTGAGATTGTCTTTGAAACATTTCTTTTGATTCCTGCATGAATGGGCTCTCTGGTGTAGCTTTCAGTCAAGCACCTATTTGAGCAGTTTGAGTCGGGCATTCTGATGTCATGCTCCATCCACGTCAGCCGATGTGAAATTATGATGGCCTCGATACTTGACATCCGTGTCTTGGAGGACACTCATGTTTGTTCCTTTGTCCTCCCACTTCATTTGCAGGATGATGTTCTGGGGGGCTGGTATGAGTCCATAACTTGTCCAAGCTTCAGCAGCATAGACAAGAGTAGGAGAACCACTGCCAAGTAGACTTTGAGTTTAGTGTAGGGTCTGATCTCACAATTCTCAAATAAAAGCAAAATACTGTTAATGCTAGAAATCTGAAATAAAAACAAACTTCTTGAAAAATTTAGCAGGTCTGGAAGATCTGTGGAAAGAGAAACTGATAACATTTTGAGTCAAAAATGAGTCTTTGGAGCTTAATTTCATGATTCTCAAACTCTGGTATGTAGTTTACCATAGACTGAGCTAACCCATTGGATTTGGTGATAGACTTGTTTCATTGTCAGCTTTCTGGGATAGATAGCTTTCAAGATATTGGAAGAGAGGGACATTCTCCAACACTTCACCATGAGTCTCAATTGAAGGCATTGGATTTGATACGTTTGGTGTGGTTTGGTAGAGGACTTTAATCATCCTGATACTGAGGGTAAATTCCAGTCTTTCATAGGCTTCGGTGAATATATCAACTGTTGTAGTTCTTC
Source organism: Cetorhinus maximus (assembly GCF_964194155.1). Taxonomy (NCBI): domain Eukaryota; kingdom Metazoa; phylum Chordata; class Chondrichthyes; order Lamniformes; family Cetorhinidae; genus Cetorhinus; species Cetorhinus maximus. Next base: position 18,592,429 of record NC_135895.1, on the reverse strand, counting down.
AGAGTGAGCATAAACTTGTGCGTCATCAGCATACTATAGTTCTGTTAAAGAAGTGGTTGTTGTCTTTGTTTTGGCCTTTGACTGGTTGAGTTTGAAGAGTTCAGCATCAGTGAGATAAGTTACTTTCACCCTGTGGGGGGGCCTGTAAACAGCAAGATGCAGCACCGCTGCAAGAATGATTGTGAATAATGTTGGTGTAATAACACACTCCTGTTAGATGCCTGTTTTATCAGTGAAGGGGTCTGTAGTTGCATGGTACTATTGTTTGCATATTGTCATGTAGAAATGGTTGACCTTTGTACCTCCTGACTAAATATATATCTATCTGTTAGTGAATTCTGCATCACTGGGCTTTGGGGACTGTGCAATTCCAAATTCTGACATGACACTAAAAATTGTTTAAACCATCTCTAATAACAGAGAAACAGTTCCTTGCCTGATGAGAACAATGTGGCCAGGTTGCAAGAGGAGCTTATAGGGGCGAAGTTGAGAGAAGCAGAAGCACTAATGGGCCTGAAAGAACTTCGGCAGCAAGTTAAAGATTTGGACGATCACTGGCAGGTAAGATGGACCCATATTGTAACTTTGCAAATGTTCACAAAAGTGTCTATAGGTTTTCTTGAGGGTGCTTAATCCCCAGTATTTTTGACTCATTCTATAAAAGTGTTATCTGGACTCTGCCATAACACAATGTAAAATATTTCACAATATTTGTTTAGATCTGTGGTTGGTTTATTTTGCGTATTACTTTATCTTTCCACAGATTACAAATTCATATGCTACAAATTGTACATTGTAATGTCAAATATCATAACATTAGCATTAAGTTCATTTACAGTCTCAGGAGAGATATAAGATTTTTTCCCCAAAACTGTAGCAGCATGCCTTCAATTCGCAGTGTTTGTACCTCGGTGCAGCACGCTGTTTGAATCACCGCATTTTATCTCCACTTGGGAGAAGGCAAATTTTGTTTCTTCCAGTTACACAACTTTCCACGAACAGCCACCAGCTGTTGTTCAACGCAGAGAGCAGGAGAGACTTCTGTTTAAAAAGGATGTGGAGAGCGAGGAGAGACTTCAGTTTAAAAAGGATGTGGAGAGCGAGGAGAGACTTCAGTTTAAAAAGGACGTGGAGAGCGGTGGGGACTTCAGTTTGGGTACCTTGCTGGGGGTAAGAGCGGAGTGGAACGGACCTGCGGGAGACAGTCAGGAGCTGAGCAGCGCGCTGTTCACTGTTTCAGCTGCTGGAAGCTGTAGTCCAGGAAAGAGAAGAAAAAGCAACTGTGACATCGCAGGAAGCTAGTAAGTTTATTGGCTGGTATTTCCTCAGTCTAAGGGACAGTGTGTGAGAAACCAGCTTGGGACAGGTGAGTTAAAGTAGATCTATAAATAAAAAGAACTAAAACTTTAAAATAATAAACCAAAATTTGAAAACTTTAAAAGTAAAGATAAAAAAGGAATAAAAATAAAGTAATTTAAACAAACATCTCAAACACGTACCTTGTAGTTAAGAAGCATATAACTTTTAGTTGTCAGTGATACTAGCATTCAATAAACACAGTAAATGTAGCATACATAAGAAAGTAATTAAAGTAAATTAACTAAATAACAGTTAATGGTGGGACAGGTGTTATGTTGCAGCTGTGAGATGTGGAACTTTTGGACGTCAAGGCAATCCATGATAAACACATCTGTAGGGAGTGTAAGCAGCTTGAGGAATTCCGGATCAGGATTATTGATCTGGAAGCCGAAATGCAGACAGTGCACAACATAAGGGAGGGGGAGAAATACCTGGATACTTTGTTCCAGAAGACAGTCACATCTCTTAGAAGAGGGTTATCTGTTTTGGTCAGCAGTGAGGAACAGGAAGATGTGACTGTCAGTGAGGCAGGTAATGGGACCGAGCAGACAGTAAGGGAGGAGCTGTCAAACAGGTTTGAAGTGCTCACAGCCTGTATGGATGAAAGCGAAGTCTGTAAGGTGGATGAGCTGGCTGGTCGTGGCACTGTGGCACAGGAAGCCGTTCAAGCGAGGGGAGCAAAAAGGAATGTAGTGGTAGTAGGAGATAGTATCGTGAGGGGGATTGACACTGTTCTCTGAAGCAAAGAGCGAGTGTCCAGACGGCTGTGTTGCCTGCCCGGTGCCAGGGTTTGGGACATCTGCTCAAGGCTGAAGAGGAACTTGCAGTGGGAGGGGAAGGATCCAGTTGTTGTGGTCCATGTAGGTACCAATGACATAGGTAGAACAAGGAAAGAGGTTCTGCAAAGTCAGTACGAGGAGCTAGGTACCAAACTAAGAAGCAGAACCTCAAAGGTAATAATCTCTCGATTACTACCTAAGCCACGTGCAAATTTGCATAGGGCAAATAAGATTAGAGTGATGAATGCATGGCTCAAAGACTGGTGTGGGAGAAGTGGGTTCTGGTTTGTGGGGCACTGGCATCAGTACTGGGGGAAGTAGGGGCTATACCGTTGCGACAGTTTACATCTGAACTGTGCTGGGACAAGTGTCCTCGCAAATTGCATAACAGGTAAGTAGAGAAGAATTTAGATTAAACAGGAGGGGTGAGGGATTGAGCTTGGGTAGAGGCAATTGAAGGTGTAGAGTCAAGACAGGAGAACAAAATAGTAATATGAGAAATGAGGGTCAGAGAATGACAGGAAGGGACAGAGAAAAAAACTGGCCTCCCTGTAATGATGTGCACGTCGGTGTTGTCGGTGCTCAGCCACGTCTGTGAGGAATATGTGGCAGCGACTCCGCTCCGGATGAAGCTGCTGGACTTGTACCTGCTGTACATGGTGCTGAGTGGAGTAGCTCAGTTCTTTTACTGCGCGCTGGTTGGTACTTTCCCCTTCAACTCCCTTCCGGTCAGGATTCATCGTCTGTGTGGGGGCCTTCGTGCTGGCAGTTTGCTTGAGGATACAGATCAACCCTCAGAACAAGGGAGATTTCATTGGCATCTCACCTGAGCGAGCATTTGCAGGCTTCCTCTTTGCCAGCACCATTCTTCACCTAGTGGTGATCAACTTCATAGGTTGAGTGTACACATTGTTATACAGCAGAAATAAGGAGAGGGACCGGAACTCGTATTGCTGTTGCAATGGATCTGTTTGAACTTTGTTTACACGTTGTTTTGTTCCGTATATACATATTTTTTTTAAAAAGTCAAGACTAGATGTTACAAAGGTAGCCAAAAGACAAAAGTGAAGGTTCTCTATCTGAATGTACGTAGCATTCATAACAAAGTAAATGAATTGATGGCCCACGTTGAAGTAAATAAATATGACCTGATAGCAATTACGGAGACGTGGCTGCAGGATGACAAAGATTGGATCCTTAATATTGAAGGGCACATGACATTCAAGAAGAATAGGAAGCTTGGTAAAAGTGGAGGGGTAGAACTGTTAATCAAAGAGGGCATTGGAGCAATAGTTAGAGATGATCTTGGTTCTGGAGATCAGAATCGGTTTGGGTGGAGCTGAGGAATAGTAAGGGGAAAAAGTCATTAGTCGGGTGGTCTACAGGCCCCCTAACAGTAGCCACAGTGTAGGATAAAGTATTCGAGAGAAAATATTGTGTGCTTGTGATAAAGGGACGGCAATAATCATGAGTGATTTTAATCTACACGTAAACTGGAAAGATCAGATTGGCAGTAGTAGCCTGGATGACGAGTTCTTGGAATGCTTTTGGGATAACTTCTTAGAGCAGCATGTTCTGGAACCAACCAGAGAGCAGGTTATATTAGATTTCGTATTGTGTAATGTGACAGGATTAATTAATGACCTCAGAGTAAAGGCACCTCTAGGTAGCAGCGATCACAATATGACTGAATTTTACATCCAGTTTGAAAGGGTGAAGAGTGGGTCTAAGACTAGTTTCTTAAACTTAAACGAGGGCAACTATGTGGGGATGAAAGCTGAACTAGCTGAAGTGAAGGGAAACTAGGCTGGAGGACAGATCAATAGAGAAGCAGTGGCAGACATTTAAGGGGACATTTCAGAGTATTCCGAATAAGTACATTCCTACTATAAAGAAAAATTCTAAGGGGAGAACCCACTATTCGTGGTTAACTAAAGTAGTTAAGGAAAGCATCGAACTTAAGGAAAAAGCCTACAACTCCGCAAAGATGAGTAGCAGGACAGATGATTGGATAGAATATAAAGAATGGCAGAGAATGACTAAAAGGTTAATCAGGAGAAAAATTAGAGTATGAGAGGAAGCTAGCTAGAAATGTAAGAACGGATAGCAAGAGTTTCTACAGGTACTTAAAAAGCAAAAGAGTAAATAAAGTGAGTGTTCTCCAGAGTGTGACAGTGGGCAGTTAACAGTAGATAATAAGGAAATGGTGGAAGAAATGAACAAATATTTTGCTTCTGTGTTCACTATAGAGGATACAAAAAAACATTCCAGTAATAGCTGTAAATCAGGAGGTGAATGGTGAAAGGAATTTGGTAAAATTGAAATCACTAGGGAAACGGCATTGAGCAAATTGTTGGAGCTGCAGGCTGGGCAAGTCTCTGGGTCCTGATGGACTGCATCCTAGGGTCTTTAAAGAGGTGGCTAATGAGGTAGTCGATGCGCTGGTATTAATTTTCCAAAATTCGCTAGATTCTGGACAGGTTCCATCAGATTGGAAAGTAGCAAATATAACTCCTCTATTCAAGAAGGGAGGGAGGCAGAAAACAGGAAACTATAGGGCAGTTAGCTTGACGTCTGTTGTGGGGAAGTCATTAGAATCGATCATTAAGGAGGTTATAGTTGGGCACTTAGAAGAACTCAAGGCAATTAGGAAGAGTCAGCATGGTTTTGTGAAAGGAAAATCATGCTTAACTAATTTCTTGGAGTTTTTTTGAAGGAGTGACATGTGCAGTGGATAAAGGGGAGCCTGTAGACGTATTGTACTTGGATTTCCAGAAGGCATTTGATAAGGTGCCACATCAAAGATTATTACAGAAAATAAAAGTATATGGTGTAGTGGGTAACATATTAGCATGGATGGAAGATTGGCTGGCTGGCAGAAAGCAAAGAGTATGCATAAATGGGTCTCTTTCTGATTGGCAGGATGTGACGAGTGGTGTCCCACAGGTGTCTGTACTGGTGCCTCAACTTTTTACAATTTACATCAATGGCTTAGATGAGGGAGTGAAAACATGGTAGCTAAATTTCCAGATGACACAAAGATAGGTAGGAAAGTATATTGCGAAGAGGACATGAGGTTGCAGATGGATATAGATAGGTTGAGTGAGTGGGCAGCGATCTGGCAAATGGAGTTTAATGTGGGAAAATGCAAAGTTGTTCACTTTGGCAGGGAGAACAAAAAAGTAGAGTATTACTTAAATGGAGAACAGCTGCATAATTCTGAGGTGCAGAGGGACCTAGGTGTACTAGTACATGAGTCACAAAAAGTTAGGATGCAGCACAGCAAGTAATGCAGGCAAGTGGAATGCTACCCTTTACTAAGAGAGGGATTGAACATATAAGTAAGATGTTATGCTTCAGTTTATACAGGGCATTGGTGAGACCACACCTTGAATACTGTGTGCAGTTTTGGCCTCCTTATTTAAGGAAGGATGTAAATGCATTGGAGGCGGTTCAAAGGGTGTTTACTAGGTTGATACCTCGAATGAGTGGATTGTCTCATATGGAAAGGTTGGACAGACTGGGCTTGGTTGAGACCTTTTAGCGGTTTGATACAAGTGAGTGGCTAGTTTGCTAGGCCATTTATGGGGGCATTTAAGAGTCAACCATATTGGTGTGGATCTGGAGTCACGTAGACCAGGCCAGGTAAGGACGGCAGATTTCCTTCCCTACAGGACATTAGTGAACCAGATGAGTTTTTATGATGATTGACGATGGTTTCATGGTCATGATTAGACTTTTAATTCCAGATTTCTATTGAATTCAAATTCCACCATCTGCTGTGGTGGGATTTGAACCCAGCTCCCCAGAGCAATTCCCTGGGTCTCTGGATTACTAGTCTAGTGAAAATGCCACTACAGCACCATCTCCCCTAATGAAGGGATTAATCGTGAGGGTGAAAGTTTAAAATTTGAGGACTGGAGGAACAAGAAACAAGTAAGGAACAAGTAAGTCAGTGAATTCAGGGCTAGTTTTTGGGCAATTTGTTGCAGAATAGGATCACAGAATCACAGAATTGTTATGGTGCAGAAGGAGGCCATTCAGCCCACCATGTGTGTACTGGCTCACCAGATGAACATTATGACTCAGCGCCATTCTCTTGCCTTTTCCCCATAACCCTGCGCATTGTTTCTATTCAAATAATCATCTAATGTCCTCTTGAATGTCTTGATTGAACCTGCATCCACCACACTTCCATCCAGTGCATTCCAGGCCCAAATCACTCACTGTGTGAAAAAGGTTTTTCTCACATCGCACTTGCTTCTTTTGCAAATCACTTTAAATCTGTGCTCTCTCATTCACTATTCTTTTACGAGCAGGAACAATTTCTCCCTATCTCCCTCATGATTTTGAACACCTCAATCAAATCTCCTCTTAGCCTTCCCCTCTCCATGGAGAACAGTCCCAACCTCTCCAATCCATCTGCATAACTGAAGTTTCTCATCCCTGGAACCATTCTCGTAAACCTCTTCTGCACTCTCTCCATTGCGTTCACATCCACCCTAAAGTGTGGCGCCCAGGATGCAGACTGCAGAGTTTTTCTTGGAAGTTAAATTTACCGAACATGAAGAAGGGAGGCTGTGCAGAAGAGTATTAGAATATGCAGGCCTAGAGGTGACAAAGATGTTTCTGGAGATGTTTTGGCTACAATTTGATAGATAAGAGTGGAGCAAAGCATGGCCTATCTCACAGAGTTGGATAGATGAGAGGCACTTGAAGATGGTGTAGTTGACTGTATCAAAGCCGACAGGGAGATTGAGCGGGTGAGGAGAAATCCTGTGTCTGGATCACAGTGACTGAGAATATTATTTGTAGCTTTGATTAATGCTTTTTCAGTGTTGTGGCAGATTGAAGGAATTTAAGTAGAGTTGGGAGAAAGGTGACAGCATGTTCAGGGACCCAAGCAAAAGACTGCAGATGCTGGAAATATGATATAGAAATAGAAAATGCTGGAAATACTCAGCAGGTCTGGCAGCATCTATGAGTGAAAAGCAGATTTAATGGTTCAGATCTATGATCTTTCACCAGAACTGGGATAAGTTAGAAATGTAATGGGTTTTCAGCAAGGGAAAGGAGGAAGGATGGAATAAACAAAAGAGAAGGTTTGTGATAGGGTGGAGGACAAGAGAGGTTTTATGTTTTATGGTGAAAGGCCGAAGGGAGTGTTAATGGGACAAAAAATGTGTCTGGAGGAGATGCGACCGGCACATCCTGAATAGCTGTCATTTGGAAACAAATGTAAAAGTATAATAAAGAGAGGGAATAAACAGCAAAGGAAAGTGGGGAAGAGGAATGATCTAAAATCTTTGAACTCATTGTTCAGTTCAGAATGCTTTAAATTGCTCAGTCAAAAGATGATGTTCTGCCCTCTAGCTTGCATTACGCATCATTTGAATACTGGAGCAGGCCAAGGACAGAAAGGGGCAGTATGGGAACAAAGTGTAGTATTAAAATATCAGCTGACTGGAAGTCCAAGTCAGGAAGCCACTGACCGAAAGCACATCGCTGTTCCTTCACTGTCGCTGGGTCAAAATGCTGCAACTCCCTCCCTAAAAACACATGGGACTGTACAGTTCAAGAAGATGGTTCACAAGGGCAATCAGGGATGGACAATAAATGCTGGTCTTGTCAGTGACATCCACACTCCATAAATGAGTAAAAATAAACTGCGGTCTGTCCGCAAGAAAGACCCAAACCTCCCTGTCGCTTGCCATTTTAACACTCCACCCTGCTCCTTGCCCACATGTCTGTCCTTGGCTTGCTGCATTGTTCCAGTGAAACCCAACGCAAACTGGAGGAACAACACCTCATCTTCCGACTAGGCACTTTACAGCCTTCCGGACTGAATATTGAATTCAACAATTTTAGATCTTAAACTCCCTCCCCCATCCCCACCCCCTTTCCGTTTCTTCCCCCTCCCTTTTGTTCCAATAATTTATATAGATTTTTCTTTTCCCACCTATTTCCATTATTTTTAAATCTATAACTGTAATACTCTGTCAGTCTTTCCACCCCACCCCCACTAGAGCTGTACCTTGAGTGTCCTGCCATCCATTCTTAATTAGCACATTCTCTTAGATAATATCACCACCTTCAACACCTCTTTGTTCCTTTTGTCTGTGACATCTTTTGATTATCTGCTCCTATCACTGCTTGCTTGTCCCTACAACCACCACCCCCCCACCCCCCAACTTCTCTCTCTCTCTCTCTCTCTCTCTCTCTCTCCACCCCCCCCCCCACCCCCCCACCTTAAACCAGCTTATATTTCACTCCTCTCCTAACTTTACTCAGTTCTGCTGAAGGGTCATGAGGACTCGAAACGTCAACTCTTTTCTTCTCCGCCGATGCTGCCAGACCTGCTGAGTTTTTCCAGGTAATTCTGTTTTTGTTTTTGTTAAAAATAAACTAATGCTGCTTTAGGGTCAGCCACTAGGAGGTGCACAAGCATAATGCAATGGATGCATCTTTGATTTTTTCATCATAGAAATTACCTGGCTACTGCTTGGCATTTCCCAATGTAGCAAGAATGAATTAAAAACTGTTTGGAGGTTAGATGTGTGAATTTGCATCCCAACTCTGCATGGTGTACTGTAGTGGGGTTCCAACATGCTTTCTCATTAATGAAATTTTTAATAAAGTTATATGACAATCTTGTGTTTTTCTGGACTTTCACACTGTAGATGCTACATTTCTAAGTATCAAATAGTTTTTTTCAAAAAAGGAGAGAATGACACTCATTTCCTCCTTGGTTTTCTGGCATTGGTATCTGGCCTAAAGCTGCCTATCTTTAGAAAAGCTGTCCGTAATCAACCTCTAAAAAATCTAGGGTTGCATCTCTTTAAACATCCCTGCAGGGAGCATTTATTTAATTCATTTATGGGATGTGGGGGTCGCTGGCTAGGCCAGCATTTATTGCCCATCCCCAATTGTCCTTGAACAGCAGGTTTAAAGGGGCAGCCAAATTAAACAAAGCTGCATCCCAGCAGCTGGCATATGGTGCATATTCTGTGGACAAATTATTTATTTATGGAACAAAAGCAAAATACTGCAGATGCTAGAAATCTGAAATAAAAACAAAAAATGTGGGAAATACTCCAGCTCTGGAGAGAGAAACAAATGAAAGGTCACATACCTGAAATGTTAACTTTGTTTTTCTTTCTCTACAGGTGCTGCGAGACCAGCTGAGTATTTCCAGCATTTTCTGTTACTTATTTGGGAGTTGATCTACTATAATGTCACATGAAGGCTATAATAGCATTTTACACCTAATTCTTAGCCTTTGCCCCAAACCCCACTGATGTTGTTGCATAAATGTCATGAATCTGGTATCCAATGTTCTTTTTCTTTGGGAGGAATCACATACTCTGGAACTATATGGAGCACCTCATATTCCTATAATTTGCAAACATTCTAAATGTGGAAACTGTAAGATGTTGGCATAATCATTAAACACCTATTCACTGATAAGTCAATGGTATTAGGCATATAATTTTCTATAGGATTCATTTAAGGCAAATCAGCATGTAAGAAATGTAAGGGAAAATGGGACTGAACAATATTTATACAATTTGCCATGTTCCCTGATCAGATTGCCAGAGCTCATGTTCCACATATATGTTCTGTCAGCTGTAATTTGGATACCATTGTAAATGATTGAGTGGTTTATTGAGGAAAGACACTAAACTCAGGATCTCTGGTTAAGTACTCCCAATGTTATCCCAATAATTTTATTTAAAGAAACCTTTCCCTTTGATGTCCTTGAGCACTTTAGTGTATTTTCTTTCACTGTACAGTGCTAATGAAACATAGTGTATCCTCAAAACTTCAAGTGAATTAAGTGTATTATAACTTTGCATGTTGTTAATTTTAAATTTGTCATTTTTTTGCATTATAGAAAAATTTATTCAAACATCAGGTGGCTTTTTTTGCTGAATGATAAATGAAGTTTATAAGACTAAAGCATGTTATCCTAGGTGTTCGTTAATCATGCATAATGACTCCATAAAGCTCTTCATCCATTTTTGATTTACCAAATTTTTTCAAAGTAGTTGTGTACAGTTGCAATAAAATAGTTGGTTACAGATTTAACAAGAGGCTTATCCTGATGTTTTAATTTAAAATCTCCAGTAGGTGAAGTTCAGTAGCTATGCAGTGCATACCGCTCTCTACTGAACTGAAAATAACTGCACCCCCTTGTGGAATCCATACCAAATGTCATACTATTTTACTGCTTGTGTCACTACACCATTTAAAAAAAATTAAACTATATTACCCATCCCTAAGTTGCGTTGAAGAAACAGGACACTGTCAGTAGCACAGTTATACACATAAAACTTGAGCATTTTAGATTTTGTACATTTTAAGAATGAAATAATAAATTGCAGATTCAAAAGGAAGTTTGTGAATTTGGTGCGGAGCACAGATCGCTGATCCAGAATTTAATTTGCAGCCAATGCTATGTTTGAAAGTTGAGAAATTTTAAGTGCAGGATTTGTGTCAATTGCATGATGATTTTAGGTTCACTAAGTTACCTTACTTGGACAAGATTGCTAGATTCAGATAATAGAATTTGTAACAGTAGCTAAGAAAGATGTTTTAACAGTATTAGGATAGACTAAAAAAAAACAAGGGAACAAGCACCATGTTGTTTGAAGGTAAATTCTGAAAGATGCCTGCCCCTATGACTCAAATATTCCTAGGGCGAGTCATCAGTTTTCTGCAGCTTGTTGGATGGGGTACAAATGGAAGTGAAGTGTTCCGTTCCAAGAGTAGGAATAAATTGCTATTGTCTGACTGGCACTGTTGAATAACCAAAGCATTCTAGCTCCCCAACTGAACAAAACTCTGCAATGCTGAATGTTGCTAGCAGGAGCAAGCATCAGGAAATTCATAACAAAAAAAAAGGAATGAATTTACATTGATATTGCACCTTTTTAGGTCATCCCATAAGAGGCTTACCACCAAGTACATTTGAAATGTCACTCGTGTGATTTAGGCAAAAAGAAGAGAACCCATTGAATTAGTAGACAATATGCAGAGTAAATTTAGTTCCTGTCCCACTATGCCAGCTTGGGTGCAGCATTTCTAGACTTTAAAATTATCTTCAAATTTCAACCTGTTAATCCTAAATTGGCAAAAAGAAAAAAAAACAACTGTTAATGTTGGAGATACATTGGAAGTCTATCATCTAAAAGAAGACTGCTTAATGTTTTCAGTAGGGATACTTTATCAGAACAAGGAAGAGGGTGAAGAAAATGACCTGAATGTGAATAGCTGGCAAAAAAAAAGGCATGTATAAAATTCAGTGAAAAATAAGATATTTGGATTTTTGCACAACTAGAGTTGCCATCCAGATTTCTGTTCCATAGGGGCAGTTAATACTAGTGTTAAGACATGGGAGAGCTCTGTAACATATTTACAAAGCATACTTTGGTGAAGGACGGAATCATCTTAAACTTACGTGAGGTAATGCATTTTGGAAGGTCTAATACAGGCAGGAATTATACAGTAAATGGCAGAACCCTTAAGTGCATCGACAGGCAGAGGGATCTGGGTGTACAGGTCCACAGGTCACTGAAAGTGGCAAGGCAGGTGGATAAGGTAGTCAGGAAGGCATATGGCATGCTTGCCTTCATCGGCAGGGGTATTGAGTATAAAAGCTGGGAAGTCATGTTGCAGTTGTATAGAACCTTGGTTAGGCCATACTTGGAATATTGCATGCAATTCTGGTCGCCACATTACCAGAAGGATATGGAGCCATTGGAGAGGGTGCAGAGGAGGTTTACCAGGATGCTGCCTGGTCTGGAGGTTATTAGCTACGAGGAGAGGTTGGAGAAACTCGGATTGTTCTCACTAGAGCGACGGAGATTGAGGGGCGACTTGATAGAAGTTTACAAAATTATGAGTGGCATGGACAGAGTAGATAGTCAGAAACTTTTTCCCAGGGTGGAAGACTCAATTACAAGGGGACATAGATTTAAGGTGAGAGGAGAAAACTTTAGAGGAGATGTGCGGGGCAAGTTTTTTACACAGAGGCTAGTGAGTGTCTGGAATTCGCTGCCAGAGGTGGTGGTGGAAGCAGGTACGATAGTGGTGTTTAAGAGGTAGCTTGACAAATACATGAATAGGATGGGAATAGAGGGATATGGACCCCGGAAGTGCAAAATGTTTTAGTTTGACAGGCAATATGATTGGCGCAGGCTTGGAGGGCCTAAGAACCTGTTCCTGTGCTGTACTTTTCTTTGTTCTTTGTTGTTCATATCCTATTTAGGACTATGATAGGATTTAACCAATTACAAGATGGAGGAAACAAGGAATGTTTGGAAATTTGTTTTGAGCATTTTAATTGATGCCTTCGATCAAGTTACCTATTCACAAATAAATCATTTTGAAAACAGTTCGAGTAGTTTGAAGAATGAAGGTACTGCCTAATTTAAGGCATACAAGCCATATAGCTTTAGGTTGAATTCTCTTTCTCTTCTGCATTAGCTGATTTCACCTGGAGTCGCAGTTGAAATGCTAGTAAAGGGACAAATTGGTTCAAGTTCTCATTCCTGATCACTGTATTGTAAACCCTGCTAGAAAGTGTGAATATGTAAGTGTCAGGTTACGATGAGTTTGGGCACATGGAAGATGTTTGCCTGATTGTACAGCCTGCTAAGACTTGCTGAGGAGACATCTTTTTTGATCATGATGTTTGACTTGCGCAGACTCTATCACTGTATTTTGAGTTTCCAAATCAACCTTGTAAGAAATCCATGTAGATGGACTATCTGCTTTTCTGGTATGGAGTATATGCACATTCTTTATTGTTAGGGACTAAGACCTCACTCTGTATATTTTTCTTAAAATATCTAGAGATATGCTCATTGCTATCTCTAAAGATTTTGAACCAAAGACCGAAAATGGCTGAATCTTTGTCTGTCTGTGACCCTGAACAAAATAAGCTACCTGGCAGTATCAGAGAAACTCTCTTAGTTATCCCTGAACCACTAACGACCTTCCATGGGCTGCCCAGACTAAATTCAAATCGAGCTATACAAACGCTATTTGCATTTTCATATCCCAGGCTAGCCAGGCTAGTCTGCTTGTCTGGTAAGACAAAGGGCCCCACAACCTTGATTTCAATTCTTAATGGTTGAGACAGTTAACAATCTCGGGGACCCAGACGAGGGATACATGTCCTTCGTCAAAGACAGCGTGAAGAGGTGGGAGTCATGTGACATGGGTCTCAGGCTTGTGGAACCAATAATATTGCCTTGCTGGACTCCCAAGTCTGCCTACCTTTTTATCATCTGACTAGCAGCCTCACAGACAAGGAGCTCTGGCCCAGATTAGACCCCTGGCCCCATCTACATTACTTCTGCTGGAAGTTCAGTACCATTGCCTACAAGACTGATTCATCTCTGCATGTCAACACCACCAGGAAAATTGAATTATTTAGCATCAGTTTTCAGCTCACCGACCTCCAAGACGGAATTCCTCTTTGGACTTTAATTCTGGACTCTGGAACCCACGTGAAACTGTATTTCTTTTCTCTGTGGTCTCTGCACTGTAAATCTTTTCTCTATCATTCTTTCACTATACGAATACAAAGGAGGCCTGTTTGCAGAGCCATACAGAGAGGAGAAATTAGTGCTGTTTAAATTAACCCCCTCCTGTCCGTAACATTATAAAAACATCCTGATGATATCCAAGAAGCTTTAGTGCAAATTGACAATCAGGGCTAGGGTTTCCCAAGTGTGCACATGTGTATTACTGGAGCTTAACCCAGTTGGAGTTGGGAAGCTTCGAGCTGCTTGCTTCTGCTCAACTGATTAGTGCTCGGCCCAGAGCCCTGTATCTCTCAACATTTATTTTCATACTCGGCCTCAAGCCACAGGCAAGGCAGCTGGTTCCTCCAGGAGCAATGAAAAATGGGAGGGTTGCATTTTTGTATATAAAAATATTTCTTTTAGAAAACCATCTAACGAATCATTTTGTAGCCTGGTTGGTTATGGTGCTGCATCAACTGAAGGCTGGAGTTAAACCCCACCACAAAATTATGAAACTAAATTTAAACAAATTCAAACTGTCACCAGAAAAGTTGACCATGGCTGCTGCATTTTTGTCATCAACAGTGATGACTGCCCCTCAATTCAAGGATGACATCTACTCAGGGTCATGAGAGTCAGCCATGGGTGTTCATGTGACTGAACAGGCCGGTCCTTGACCTCTATATTTTTGGGTACATGGGGCAGGACATCTCATGTGGTAATGGGACCCAGAGTGCAGAATTTGCTTCCTTTTCTTTTCTCTGCCGCCACTCTGTTTCATCATTAAGACATTGTGGCTTGAAGTTTGATGGACAATTTGTCGCCATTCTGAACGATTAGTTGCAAGCAAGCTCGTCCCAGTCATTAATGTCTTTTTGCTGCTGTGCTTCAGGCAGAGGTTCGGTGTGTAGTTGAAGCATTTTCTTCGCCCTACCCTGGAATGTTGGCCATTTGAGAGTTAAGAAACAAGGACCTAGTGGGGGCGATGGTTTCGGCTATCAGAGTTGATTTTGTAGGAGTTTTGCCTGAATGATGTGGAGCTGACTTCATGAAGGACACAAGCTGCTTTTTGACGGCCCTCCCATTGAATCCGGAGGATTGTTGATGGAATTTCTCTGTGCAGGGCTCTGCTCTGTACACTAGGGCTTTTGACTTTTTGAGATCTTTGTTGTCAAGCACCCATTGCTGTAGTTTGTAGAAGGCTAAGCTGGCGCAGCTGATCTAGTGACCTGGATCTCCTAGTCAGTGGCAGCCTTTTGAGAGGGGTGGCTACCAAGGTATGGGAAGTGCTCAACATATCCCAGAGTGTCTCCTTCAACATATATAGGAGGTGGAATCTTTGGCTGACCAGGTGCGGTTTGAAAGGAGTTGCACGTAACTCCGGTCCCACGCAACCTGGGTGACCCTTAATACTCACTGGTAAAGTTATGATAGGCAATAAACACCACCTTGCCCATGTCCCAAAAACAAATATAATAGAATGGAATGACTGACAGTATGCAAACTCCATTACTTTTAAGAAATGAACTCATTTTATGATGCTCCGTTTCGATGAGAACTTGTGATTTTTGAAGTCCCCAACAAGAGTAATGGGGGATTTTATCTGTGCCTGTGTTGGTTATAGTTTCAGTTAGCTACTTTATGTTTAAGAATGAAAGTTGAAGAGTTCATCAATTCTCACATCTTTAATGCTATTGCATTTTTGGTTCAGTAGGTGGCAGTGAGGATACTGTTTGGTTAACTGAGGATTTAATACTGCCATACATCGTAATAACTGTAAACTGAATTACCAAGTAGCTAAAACTGAAAATCAAAGTAATCTTTGTGCGCTTCATAAAATTTGGCCCTTAAGCTTTGATATCTGCTTCATAGGCTGCATAATGGGTCTTAGTGACAATAAAAGAAAAAATAGTGTTTGGTGTTTAAGAGATAACAGACCAAACTGATGGATTTTTTATTATTCTAGTAAACCAGACTGCCATCGTGCTAATTAGCTAATAACATAAAGGATATGATTATGTACAATTTATCAGTATTTTATTATACATTTATCATACATTAGTGACCAATGTGCGCATACATAGGTTTTGGAAAGCATTAGCTGCAGCTTTTGAAAGTTTGCAATTGTTGCTGAAGTAACATTATTAATGTCTTTGACACTGCCTGTAGTAATCAAATTGGACCCAGCTCTAGTTTTGATGTCAGTTAAAACTGACACATCACATGCAGATCAGAGAGAACTTTCCTTTTACCCCTCTCCACTGCAAGTGGAATATCCTACATTTTTCAGATGAAGATGCTGGGGTATATGACTACTTCAGGAACTCCCAGGCATAAGAACTGGAACAAAAATAAAAATACCTGGAAAAACTCTCCTCATCTGCAGAGAGGAACACAGTTAACGTTTCGAGTCCGTATGACTCTTCAACAGAACTAAGGAAAAATAGAAAAGAGGTGAAATATAAGCTGGTTTAAGGGAGGGTGGGACAAGTAAGGCTGGATAGAGGGCCAGTGATAGGTGGAGATGGACAGAAGGACAAAGAGGTGTTGAAGGTGGTGATATTATCTAAGGAATGTGCTAATAGGTGACATTAAGGGTAGAAAGCAGGACGAGCAATACAGCTAGCCCTAGTGGGGGTGGGGTGGGGGGAAGGGATCGAAATAGGCTAAAAGGTAGAGATAAAACAATGGATGGAAATACATTTAAAAATAATGGAAATAGGTGGGAAAAGAAAAATATATAAATTTTTGGGAAAAAAAGGGGGATTGGAAAGGGGTTGGGGATGGAGGAGAGAGTTCATGATCTAAAATTGTTGAACTCAATATTCAGTCCGGAAGGCTGTAAAGTGCCTAGTCGGAAGATGAGGTGCTGTTCCTCCAGTTTGTGTTGAGCTTCACTGGAACGTTGCAGCAGGCCAAGGACGAACATGTGGGCATGAGAGCAGGGTGGAGTGTTGAAATGGCAAGCGAAAGGGAGGTCTGGGTCATGCTTGCGGACACCACTATTTCCATTATTTTTAAATGTATTTCCATCCATTGTTTTATCTCTACCTTTTAGCCTATTTCGATCCCTTCCCCCCATCCCCACTAGGGCTATCTGTACCTTGCTCGTCCTGCTTTCTACCCTTAATGTCACTTATTAGCACATTCCTTAGATAATACCTTCAACACCTCTTTGTCCTTTTGTCTATGACATCTTTTGGCTATCTCCCATCAATCACTGGCCCTCTACCCAGCTTTACTTGTCCCACTCCCCCTTAAACCAGCTTATATTTCACCTCTCTTCTATTTTTCCTTAGTTCTGTTGAAGAGTCATACAGACTCGAAACGTTAACTGTGTTCCTCTCCGCAGATGCTGTCAAACCTGCTGAGTTTTTCCAGGTATTTTTATTTTTGTTTTGGATTTCCAGCATCCGCAGTTTTTTGCTTTTATCATAAGAACTGGAACTTCTGATATGCTCTTTGCATTAAAATAGTGATGCCCACATCCCATGAATGAATTAAAAAAAACATGTGTTAAGTACTGGTAAATTAGTTCAAATATTTTACATAACCATTGAAATATAACCAGGTAAAATGTTGGAAACATGCACTATATGAAATGAAGAAGAAAGAATAGCCTAAAATTATTTTTTGGAAGTTTCTCCCTTTTCTGAAGGCACATCCCTTGCTTGGCATATGGCTTGCCAGGTACCTTGTCTAAATGACTGTTCTGCATATACAACTGAATGTTGACAGATTAGTTAGTGATGGAAGACATCACAGTTAAACCCAAATCTTTTGCAACCCAAGATCAACTCTCGAACACTTTCCATCAGGGCTCACAGGGTGGAAATTAAGACTGGGATCTCTGACTTCTTTTTGCCCCTCCCTAGACCAAGGGCACTAAGGACCACGTCAGCACCTTGTTTTTATCCAGCTGAGATTAGCTGACTAACCCCAGGACATTCTGGCCTAAATTGCATACTATGGGACCAAGTAGCGCCTTTAACAACTGAGCCATTAGGAGAAGTGATAGATTAAGAAATAGCATGTATTGTTATTTGACCTAGTTTATACTTTCTAAAACATTACATTGAGTTCCCAGATGTACTTTCTTTTAAGGTTGCATATCTGATAAATTGCACATGGATGACAATTCAGAAGAACTGCAATTTGATTGACAAATATTGAAATAATGGGAAAATATAAATGTCTAAAGTTGAAACATTGGGTATTAAATATTCTGGAAAAAATTGATTTTTATCAAAGAATTCTTAAGAAAAACTGTCATATCATGAGATTTGCTGCCAAGCCAAACAAACTATCAAGTCAATAACAACATTTGTATTGAGAGGTAGTGATGGTATATAGTGATCTTGAGGCAGTCAGTTAATTTAAGGTGCTTTTGTAAGCAACTTAAGTTTGTTTGGTTGGCTTATGGTTTCATCCAAAGATAAGATTATGAACTGATGGGCAGTTTGAGATATAGTTGTAATTTTCAAATTCTGCACTGCATAATTCTGTTCCCTTTCTCACGGAAAGAAAGTATCCTGCCATTATTCATTCAAAAGGTCATCTACAAATTAATATTTCTAAAAATTAATATCTTATGTAGTTCAGAGAAGCCTAAGCATCTTAGTAAGTGAGCTACTTGGTATCCAACCAATGAGAAGTATTTAATAAATTTAATAGGATGTTGAACTTTGTGGTTCAAACAAAAGAATGAAAGTCCGAGAAAGTCCTACCAAACTGCCATGTAGTGCTCTGATCAAACCACACCCTGAGTACTGACTAATCCTGGTCAGTCACAAATGATCTATCCTAGTACAACCAACAGTGAAGAGATTAGGAACAAGGATAGGCCATGTATCCCCTTAAAACTGTTCTGCAATTCAATTACATTCTAGCTGACCTGCGATCTAACTCCTTATACCTGCCTTTGTCCCATATCCCTCAATACCTTTGGTATTTATCAATCTAAGATTTAAAATTTACACGCACTAGTCTCAGTGGTGAGGTCACACCAGTCCGCAGTGGGGAGGAGTGTCTGAGGGAAGATTGAAGAAAACTTGGACTTTTAGTATTAAAAGGAGGCATCTGAGAAACAATTTTATATACATATAAAATTAAAAATCTGGAAAACTACATCAAATGGAATTATATATAATATATATATATATATATATCAAGCAATTGTATGCTACAATTTGAGGCAGGAGGGCTTTAGGACCTTTCTGAATTGATAGATTAATATGTACCAAAAGAATTTCTTCTTCAGTTGTAAAATGCTGTAAACTTCACTTAAATTGATACGTGTATCCACAAAAGAATAATGGAAATTTACTCCAATTCTCAAATATTCTCTAGCGTCATCTGGCTAGAACTACTGGCAGGTGGAAAGACTCGCCACGGAGGAATGCTGTAAATGAGCTCCAGGATGAGCTGATGACGGTGCGCCTCAGAGGAGCTGAAACGCAGGCTGAGCTGAAAGAAGTAAAGCAACGGATGTTGGAACTTGAAACACAGGTATAAACAGCTGCTACTGGCATTTTTTCCTGAAGTAGAGTTTGCCATACAGTTTTACCTTCAGTAAAAATTTTTTCTGTAATTTTTTCCAATTTTGTTATTTTCCATCCTCGGGTGATGCCACGAGAGGTGACTCACTGACTGAGATGTGCAAGACCATGACTTGTTTCCTGTTCCTTCTGCCTGTTTATCCTTACCCTAGCTGTCGAACCAAGATTGAGAAGTTGCCATTATGGAAATTGAGTTTGGACTCGAGTTTCATGATTCCAACACTTCAGCTCGTGATTATAGTTCACTGTGCCACTGAACTGCATGTTACATTAGAGGAAATACCTTCAAGTTTCACAGAGATTTGAGATGAGTCTAATTGTTGGGTTAGGTGATCACTTTAGGTGTTCTTGCTGCAAAAATATGATAATGTGCAGTTGCTTCCTGCCAGCCTTTACAGATGTCTCTAGTCATTGTTAACATTCTGTATGAGTTACTTTAGACTCACAGGAAATACTGTTGAACTTTGCCTTGCATTTGCAAGTGTCTTACAGTGCAGCTTGACACAAGCACCTGAAAGGTACTTTTTTGTAATATAAACTGAAAATGGAGGTTCTGAAGCATGCCAGAATTTAAAAAAATACTCCTGTATCAGTCAATTTAGTAACTTGATGCTCATTTAATAAGTTTATGATTGGGTTCTGTTTATGCAGACAGTTCAGGAAACATCCCTATTTGGATAAGTGTATAATTTGTTCATTTCATTATGATACGTTAAGCAACATTAATTCAACATTTAATGTGTACCACAACGTAAAAAAGCATTTACACAAAGCATGCTGAGCAGTCTAAAGACTTATAGTTCAGTTGACCAGTGTTTGAGTAAATTACTTCTAATCAAATTACTATTGTTATCATGGGATACAGTTTGATACAGGGTCCACTATTTTACCTCGCTCTTGTTTAACACGATTGAAACAGACCGAGGACCAAAAGAGCTGTAATAGCAAGAAGTAATTCAAACAGACTTTTTGAGTATTTTAAAGTAACTATTCATGAACACTATATTTGTCCAGCAGAGCTTTCTTATTGGATTGAATATACAATTTGAATGATTGGACAAAAGATTTGTAGATCAGAAGTCTTCTATATGCGAAATGGCAGAGGTTCTGCAAGTTGATCGGAAGTTGGTTTCAGCAGGGTATTTTGCCCATGGAGATGGCTGCACTAGCATATGCTTTCAAATGGACCATCTACCTACCTGCCTTGAGATGGGGCAAGAAAATGACTTTTTGTAAAAAAAAACACGAGAATTCTTGAAGAACCATTGATGGAGCACTATCTGTCATGTAAAGTACAGTTCACATTGGTCTAGATTTGGCTGCTCGAATAATGGTGAGATCATCATTATTGCTGGGTAAAACTGGCAACAGCATGTGTCATGCGCATTTGTGCACTTAAGCAAGGAAACCCAGAAAAGTTGCTGTTGGGGATATTCTACTCCTTCACAGGGAATTTTGCAGCCTTTGCCAATTTAATCTGCACTCAAATCACTGTTAAGGTGTGAACATGAATTAACTACACATTGGTCGCACTAAAGATCACTGAAAACCTTAAATCTTGCTGAATCAGGTGTAAAAGTTTTTAAAGGTGTAGTAAGTCATAATTACTGCTGAGCATTCCCTTGAACCATGAAAAATTAATTTTAAAAATATGGGGTCTCATTCCTTCAAATTAATGTTGCAGAAATACATATTAAAATATTTTAAGTTTGTTTTTCTATTTAAGTTTTTCACTTAATCCAGTGTGAATGCCCCAATCTTTATTTTGCCTTCTGTACAATTATTTAAATGTACTTTATATTTCCCTTTTTTATTTCCTGCTTTACTGACTGAGAAGATTCATCAATCTGATTGTTTGCTCAGCCTCCCTGCTGCTTGCCCTGTTCACAGGCGCCACAGATTCCCTGTTGAGGGCACTGAATTCAAACTGATGACAGAAAAAGAGGAAATCTGTGCTCTAGAGTCAGCTAAAACATTGTGGGGATCCTTTTTTTTGAGGTAAACAGTGAGTGCCGTTCTTTCACCACTGAATGCCAAATCCAGGTCATTGGCTTCAACAGTGCCATTGACAGCAGTTACAAATATGTATTTCTCTCAGATGAAGGATTGCGAACAGGCAGCATAGCTAAATGATGTACGTGGGGGAAAGGGAATGTAGATGGCTTCAGAAATGTCAACAACAATCTTCCAGAAAATTTAATTCTCCATGTTTGGAAAACATGAGGAAGGGGAATTATTATTGCTATTACATTGCTATTAGAAAAGTTGATGATGTGAATTTGAAGTTACAGTTTCTAACTCTTGTTTTATTTATCTGTTAACTTATCAAAATATCAGAACCAAATCAGCAGTAACCAGCTATGTCGAGCAGAGAAGGAGTGCAATGGCCTATGTGAGAAGGTGCAATATCTCACAGCCCAGAATAAGGGACTACTCACTCAGTTAAATGAATCTAAACGGAAAATAGCTGAGTTGGACTGCAAGGTAGGCTATATGAAGTATGTCGTATATACCATATATCAAATAATCATGGGTGGAAAAATTTATGCCAACCAACTGTTTTGAGTGCAATTTATCTACAAAGTTCTACGTAAATTTGAGTTTGAAACAGTGAACATTTCAAGGTGTTTGATAAGATATCATAATCAAGCTTGGTGTTTTATTTGAGAAAGTCACGCTCCTAATAGCCCTTTAAAAGAAAGGACATACTAAAAAATGGTATGAATCAGACATTAATGTGAGTTCACTTCCCACTGTGTTAAATTGTGGTTGAATTCAATATATCTGGGAATTTGTAAGCGAACACCAGAAAAAAAATAAGAGGTTTGATGGATTGTCATAAAAGCCAAACTGGATCACTGATGTCCTTCAGGGAAAGGAACCCGTTGCCTCTACCCGGCCAGGCTTGTGCATGACTCCAGACTCTCCGTTACATGATTGACTGTTTATGGCTTCTCAAAGTGTCTTAACTTTAAAGATCCATCGTCTCCACCTCAGGGCAACCAACGATGGGCAGTAAATATTGTCGTGACAGTTTTACTCTCATTGTAAGAGCAAATTTTTTAAAAATTCAAATGTAAACAAGTGTGCATGATTGTACAGAAATTCATTCAAAATGATTTATCTAATTATTGTTACGACAGGTCCCCGGGTGAGGTTCCCCCAATTTGTTATGAACCCGAGCGAGTTACCCCAAATTGTTATGCTCCCAGGTGAGGAGGGATAAACTGGCTCCCTTTCGGTTGGTTGCTACAGAATCACAGTGCAGAAGAGGCCCTTCGGCCCATCAAGTCTGCACCGACACGTGAGAAACATCTGACCTGCCTACCTAATCCCATTTACCAGCACTTGGCCCATATCCTTGAATGTTATGACATGTCAAGTGCTCATCCAGGTACTTTTTAAAGGATGTGAGGCAACCCGCCTCCACCACCCTCCCAGGCAATGCATTCCAGACCGTCACCACCCTCTGAGTAAAAAAGGTTTTCCTCACATCCCCCCTCACCTTGAACTTATGTCCCCTCATGACTGACCCTTCAACTAAGGGGAACAGCTGCTCCCTATCCACCCTGTCCATGCCCCTCATAATCTTGTACACCTTGATCAGGTCGCCCCTCAGTCTTCTCTGCTCCAACGAAAACAACCCAAATCTTTCCAACCTCTCTTCATAACTGAAATGTTTCATCCCAGGCAACATCCTGGTGAATCTCCTCTGCACCCCCTCCAGTGCAATCACATCCTTCCTATAATGTGGCGACCAGAACTGCACACAGTACTCCAGCTGTGGCCTCACCAAGGTTCTATACAACTCCAACATGATCTCCCTACTTTTGTAATCTATGCCTCGATTGATAAAGGCAAGTGCCCCATATGCCTTTTTCACCATCCCACTAAAATGCCAGGTAAGTTTTAAGTTAAAAGCAAAAAACTGCGGATGCTGGAAATCCAAAACAAAAATGAAAATACCTGGAAAAACTCAGCAGGTCTGACAGCATCTGCGGAGAGGAACACAGTTAACGTTTTGAGTCCGTATGACTCTTCAACAGAACTAAGGAAAAATAGAAAAGAGGTGAAATATAAGCTGGTTTAAGTGGGGGTGGGACAGGTAGAGCTGGATAGAGGGCCAGTGATAGGTGGAGATAGCCAAAAGATGTCATAGACAAAGAGGTGTTGAAGGTGGTGATATTATCTAAGGAATGTGCTAATAGGTGACATTAAGGGTAGAAAGCAGGACGAGCAAGGTACAGATAGCACTAGTGGGGGTGGGGTGGGGGGAAGGGATCGAAATAGGCTAAAAGGTAGAGATAAAACAATGGATGGAAATACATTAAAAATAATGGAAATAGGTGGGAAAAGAAAAATCTATATAAATTATTAGAAAAAAGGGGGATCGGAAAGGAGGAGAGAGTTCATGATCTAAAATTGTTGAACTCAATATTCAGTCTGGAAGGCTGTAAATTGCCTAGTCGGAAGATGAGGTGCTGTTCCTCCAGTTTGCGTTGAGCTTCACTGGAACAATGCAGCAGGCCAAGGACAGACATGTGGGCATGAGAGCAGGGTGGAGTGTTGAAATGGCAAGCGACAGTAAGTGTCTGAAAGTGAGGTAGAGGGGCAGAGAGGTGTATCGAGAGAATTTCAGAGCTTAGGGTCTAGGCAGCTGAAGGCACAGCCACCAATGGTGAAGTGATTTAAAACAGCAATGTTCAAGGCCAAAATTAGATGAGAGTAGGCATAATGGATGGTTGTGGAGCTGGAGGAGTTTGCAAAAGCTAGAGTGGGGCAAGACCAGTGAGGGATTTGAAAACAAGGATGCTTGACCAGGAGTGACTGTAGGTCAGCAAGTAAAAGGATAATAGGTGAATGGAATGGTGTGAATTAGGACAGGATAGTCAAGTCTAGAGTTAAGAATGGCATGAATAAGGTTTGAGTAGCACAAGTTGAATTGGGGGAAGTCGGGTAATGTTATGGAAGCGGAAATAAGCAGTCTTAGTGATGGCACGAAAATGTGGGCAGAAGCTCACTTCGGGGTCATATATGATACCAAGGTTGTGAACAACTGATTTAGTCTCAGACAGTTGCCAGGGAAAGGTAATTTGGAGTGGGGGCTGGAGACAATGACTTCAGTCTTCATAATATTTAATTGGAAAGAATTTCAGCTCATCCAATACTAGATGTGGGATAAGTCTGAAAATTTAGCAATGGTGCAGGAATCAAGAGATGTTGGTGGTGAAGCAGGGCTGGGTGTTGTTAGCGTACATGTGAAAACTAATGCTTTGATTTTGGGTATTGTTGACAAAGAGCAACATGAAAAGAAATAGGAGGTGGGTAAAGATAGATTCTTGGAGGACACCAGAGGTAATTGGTGTTGGGGTACAAAGAGAATCAATACTTTGCCTATGATTAGATAAGAATGGAACTAGGTGAGAGCGGTCCCATCCAGTTGAACGACAGCTGAGATGGCCTGGAGGTGATGGTATGGCCACTGTGTCAAAAACTACTGACAGGACAAGGAGGGGTAGTTTACCTTTGTCACAGTCAAATAGGGTGGCATTTAAGACTTTAAGAGCTGCTTTGGTGCTGTGACAGGGGCAGAAACCTGATTGGAGGGATTCAAATATGGAGGCCCAGGAAAGATGGGAATGGAGTTAGGAGGTGACAACATGAAGGACTTTGGAGAGAAAAGGGTGTTTGGAAATGGGGCAGTAGTTGCAAGGACAGTGGTGACAAGGATTGGATTTTTGAGGAGGGGGTGGTGATGGCAGATTTAGAGGTGTGATGGACAATACCTGAAGACAGAACAGTTAACAATATAGGCTAACATGAGAAACAGGAAGGGAAAATTGTGTGGTCAGCAGGGTTAGTGGGAACACGGTTGAGAGAGCAGGAGGTCAGCCCATGGACAAGATGAGCTCAGAGGTCATGAGGGGAAATGGGAGAGAAACTAGAGAAATTTGCGAGTTCAGGGCTAGGGTTCGGCGGGGATTCAGAGGAACTTTACTCAGGTGGGCTAATGAAAGGGAAGGAAACAGCAGAAGCAGCTGGTCCGATAGTCTTGATCTTAGTGACAAAGAAGTTTGTCAGTTCCATGCAATTATTTTTGGAGGTGAGGGTGGAGGGGAGAGGGGTTTAAGAAGACAGTTCGTAGTTCGTGGAAAGAAGCCGGGGTTTATCTTTTGATTCCTGGAAGATCCTGGAATAATGGGCAGTTTTAGCGGAATGGAGCAGATAGTGATCCAGCTAGATCTGTAGTGAATAACTAAAATAGTAGTCTACCATATTCTTTCAAGTCTGTGACCTTGGACTTAAAGGAGCAGAAGTTATTATTCTATGTTGTGAAGAGGACATGAGTTTGCAGATGGATATAGATAAGTTGAGTGAATGGGCAAAGATCTGGCAAATGGAATTTAATGTGGGAAAATGTGAAGTTTTCACTTTGGCAAGAAGATCAAAAAAGAAGAGTATTAAATGGAGAACGGCTGCATAATTCTGAGGTGCAGAGGGATCTAGGTGTTCTAGTACGTGAGCCACAAAAAGTTAGTATGCAGGTACAGCAAATAATTAAGAAGGCTAATGGAATGCTATCATTTATTACGAGAGGGATTGAACATAAAAGTAAGGATGTTGTGCTTCAGTTATACAGGGCATTGGTAAGACCGCATCTCGAATACTGTGTGCAATTTTGGTCTCCTTATTTAAGGAAGGATTGGAGGCGGTTCAGAGGAGGTTTACTAGATTGAGTGGGTTGTCTTATGAGGAAAAGTTGGACAGACTGGGCTTGTTTCCACTGGAGTTTAGAAGAGTGAGGGGTGATTTGATCGAAGTGTACAAGATCCTGAACGGCCTTGACAAGGTGGATGTTGAAAGGATGTTTCCCCTTGTGGGTTAGTCCAGAACCAGAGGGCACTGTTTTAAAATAAGTGGTTGCCCTTTTAGGACAGATGAGGGAAAAAATTTGAGTGTTTTGCGACTTTGGAACTCTGTCTCAGGAAGCGGTGGAGGCTGGGTCATTCAATATTTTTAAGGCAGAGGTGTATAGATTCTTGTTAGGCAAGGGAATCAAAGGTTATCGGGGTTAGATGGCAATGTGGAAATCGAAACACAAGGAGATCAGCCATGATCTTATTGAATGGCAGAGCAAGCTCAAGGGGCCGAATAGTGTGCTCCTGTTCCTAATTTTTATGTTCTTATGTAAGAGTTGCACCAGGTGAATAGCCAAGGTGAGAAAGAGTAATGGATTTACTAGCAACTAGGGCATCGAAGGTGAGGGTGAAAATGTTGTAGTGAATGGTGTGCCAAAGGCTAGACAGCTGGGATTTTGAAAGTGCAGATGTAAGTGAATTGGACGATTACTTGTTTGTTCCCACACTGGATACAGGAGGAGGTAGAGTTTGGGCGAGGAAGGGGGATATAGATGCATAGTTCTGCAAGGAAGCGATCAGAGCTGGCTTTATCTGGGATTAATACAGTGGCACCAGTAAGACCATGTAGGATGGTAAAGTCAAGTGGGTGGCAGTGAATAATCTTTCATTCAAAAGATGGCAAACCTTTGGAATTCTCAACTCAGAGACCTATGGATACTCAGTCATTGAGTATGTTGAAGACAGAGGTCAATAGATTTTTGTGTACTAAGGGAGTTCAGGGATGAGAATAATACAGGAAGTTGAAGTTCAGGTGAAAGACCAGAATGGCAGAACAGGATTGAAGGACCAACTTGTCCACTCCAGCTCTCATTTCTTATGTTCTTACGAAGACTCGTAATTTAATTTAGTTTTAGTATATTTCCTGGTATTTTGATTTTACTTTTGAGCACAAGCCAGAACAGTCAATAGTAGCAAACAGATATATTCTTATAATGAGATATATTCTCATAATGATGAAAGTCACGATATCCTGGGAATAAGGTTTTGTCTCGTATTTAGAGGATATTGAAATTGTGTATTAAGGTGTGCTTTATCTATTAAAATGTGCAATATTTCTGTCCAACTCGCCTTGCTCATTCTTCCGTCCCATGCTTTGATTTCCTTTCTCTTTGTCACTTACTGAATTATGTTACTCAGTTGTTTCTCAAAACATTCTAGATTTTCATTTTGAAGTCAAAAAATTGAATATAACTGAAGATTATGTATAATTATTGCATCTAACTCAGATATTTTCTCATGATTTATGAAATGTTGTGTGTCATTCTATTTTATGTATCATAAATGAAATGAAAATGTATGTTTGTGGCGAAAAATTAAATGCGAGCATAGTGTGAGGATGAAAAGAGCAGCAGAGAGAATGTTGGGTGGACTGGGGGCCTAGTGGGGATTTAAGCCATTATTCACGTTAGCCAGTCTTGCAGGATAAATAGGATGTCCAATACCCCATTAGTTGACCTATCAGGATTAGGTACTGATGTTGTCAAAACCAGATGATGTACATGAGAAATACAGCAGATTTTGTTGTCTGTGTGACATGTATCAGCTGATAAACGGTCAGTTTGTGTAGAAATTTCCGCACTGTCTTAACATTTCCGTAATCAAGTAATGCATTTTTGTCAGATGATATACTTTTGACAAAAAAATTCAAATAATCTTTTTGGCAACCTTTACATTTCCTGTTTGAGTGAAAAGCGAGGGTTTTGTTTTGTAATCAAGCCTAGGTATTACACAAATTACTTGTGCAAGAAAATGTACAGCTATTACAGATTTCTTTTGCTGTTGCACCCATCCCTAACTTCATAACATTCATGATAAATTTTGTTTACAAATGGAGTTTGTCTAAAAAGACTTGCACATGCAGTTCAGATTTTATTTTTATTAAATGTATTACAGTAGCTTTAAAATAACAATCCTTTCATGAAAACCACATCAGAAGCCGATACTAAATCGTAAGAGCAGAGCAGATTGCAAATTGCAACATGTAAAGCTTCTCCTTTTGACAAAAATTGAGTGCTGCATTTCAGTACTGTTGCATATATCTTGGTCAATCCTCTTGGGTTTCTTCAGTTTGCAATAACTGTGTACATTAATACCAGTGTGTTCCAGTAAATTCAACTATAGTTAAAAGCAGCATCTGCACCCACAACATAATATTTTCTTCAAGGTGAATAACTTGTTTTTGCAACTGAAAACTTGTCAATATGGAAGAGTGTTAACTAAATGTAAATTTCGCTATGGCTAAAAAGCCTTGTAGTGGTTATAAAACCGATCTCAGAAATTGCAATTATTCAGATGTAACAACTGCAAGCCTCTCTGATTTCCTGATGTCTAAATTCATTGCGGGCTACACATAGTCACCTATGAGGACCACAGAAGCCTTAGCAAGCAGTGTGCTAGTTTCCTAAAAGTTAGAGTATTTCGTATGTGCTAACAAGCAGTGTTGCTTCTTTCCTGTGGTTTATTTTTGAGGAAAAAATTGATGTTCTCAGGCTGATTGCATCAAATGTGTTACGCATCTATTCTCATTCAAAGTTTTAGAAATTGGATATTTTAGTGATTAATATTAAAATGTAGTGTGGGTCAGCATTTTATGCAGTTTGGGTGTACTTTATTCATTGACCTTGAGCATGTTCATTAATTGGCCCACAGTCACACGCCATCCTGACTTGGAACTACATCATTGTTCCTTCACTGTCTCTGGGTCAAAACGCAAGAACTCCCTCCATAACAACATTATGGATGTCCCTACACAGGGACTGCAGAGATTCAAGAAAGCAGCTCACTACCACCTACCTGAGGCAATTAGGGTTGGGCAATAAACGCTGGTCTTGCCAGTGCTGCTCACATCCCACAAATTAATAAAAATAGTCTTGTAAATTATCATTCTAAAAATATTGACCAGCAGTACAGGATAGGATAACAAGATCTTTACACCTTATAAAGAGCATTGGCCATGAATTTAGTGAGAATTGCAATATTTGTAAAATATAAGTTCAACTCCTTTTCAAGAATGTTAATTTCTCTTGACCTATTCCATCAAACCACAGCAATTTATATTAATATAGAGCTTTTAAAGTTGTGAAATGTCCCACAACACTTTCAAGTGCATCAATTGAAGTAGAAATTGGGCATCCTGGAGTTTAGCAAAGCTTAGCTGGAATATTTCTCAGATGCAGACAAGTTCTTCTTGGTTGCTTTTCAAAGTTATTTAAAGTGGATAAATTTCAAAAATCTTACATGCACACATGCTCTCTCGCACATGCATGCACTCTTCAGAATGCATGGTTAAACAATGAGATGTCATCTTTCTTTATTCTCAGTGCAGTTCTATTAAAAATGAATGGTTTTAACATTTTTAATCAAATAAATCTCTAATCATCTGTATTTTTGAGTACAGGTATGTTATTAATATCGCAAGTGATGAAGTCAATTTCATTTTAGAATAAAGAAGATGTGATGGCACTGAGACTTCGAGAAGCAGATAGCATAGCAGCCGTGGTTGAACTACAACAGAAAATTGCTGATCTAGAGATACAGGTATTTAATATAAAAGTTAGCATTGATGAAATTCTTCTCCGTTTCTTCTTCCCCATTTACTTATTCTGAAGCACTGAGTTGCAGTTCTATGGGTTTCAGGAATTTTCTGATACTTCACCCAGTTGGCTCAACATGTGAGCCTGACCGTTGTTGACAGGTTATTTGACCATGCTCGAACAGAAAAACTGAGCTCAATTCTGTCTTCAGTTGACAATCACAAGTGGGGTCTTTTCAACTGAATTGTGATCCAGAACAAGGGTTCTGTTTTTCTTTCCCCAGCTTAGGAATACTGAGACTAACTACAGAGTGTCTACTGCTGCCTTGGTTAAATCAGCACAGAGAAGCATTTGTACCAGCAATTTGTACTGTGTGTGACACCAGGTGGTTTACCTACTGAACCATTGGATGCAATCGGGGACCTGGAGAGGTGGGGTACAGACAGTGCCAAACGCGAGGGGCCCCAGAGGCTAGGTGAGCCCAGGCTCGGTGTTGTAAATAGCATCCAGACTGAGGAGTACACCTGAAAGACTGGCTTTAAGTGCCACAAAACTAAATACTGTGCACTTCTTAAAACTCTTCTGAATTTAAAGCAGCATATAAATAGCAGTCTAAATTTTCTTTGTGCCCTAAAGTAGACACAATTCTGATGACATGCTGTGTTGATGTACCAGAGGCTTGAGAAGCTTGGGTCTCATAAAAAATAAATGTAAGAAACTAAAAACCGGGATTGATACAACACATTAACTCATTATCCCCCATTTTATTACCCTTGCAAAGTCTGGGAATTAAATCCCCATTTGTCACTAGGAGATTGCTTAAAGAAAAGTTTTAAAGCCTTAAACCTACTCCATCCTAGGTTCACACCAGATAGGCTGTAAATTCAGTGTACAACACAATTTGTATGATGGTTTCTGGGAGAAGGGGAAACAATCTGGTTCTTGAGTTAAGGCTGTACTGAATTTATATGCCATGTATTAGATCAACAGTTCAATCTACATTTTTCCTGAGCTGCTGGTAAATGTCTAATTGATAACCGGCACCAGGTGGCGAAATTGGATAGTGTCATTAGCGTAAAAACAACAGATGCCATTTATGATGTATTGTGGGTTGCTGTTAGAGAAGTCAGAATATAAGGTTGTATAAGCGAAAGTATTGAATTGTTTTATAAATGTGGTGATTTCTTTGTAGCCGCTTTCCTAACATCAGTTGATTGATCTGTGATTAATTATCTTTAGAGAATTAGCACTGGGCCTCAATTTCACCATTGCTACAGTTACTCTGTTTACTGCATGCAGGCGAAATGAAAGTAGGACAAAGCCTACATTTATTCAGCACCTTTCACAATGTCTCAAATTGCTTTACAACCAATTAAGTACTTTTGGGTTGGCCACTCTATCTTGGAGCTTTTATGAGATTTTTGAGGTATTGAAGTATGGAAGTGATAAAGTTGCTCAGGAGTCATTTGATCTCTCTACCCTGTGAGGTTACTGATAAAATAGAATCCAATTAGACCCCTTGTATGAAATAATTATATTGAATAATATCACGCACCCATGCAGGAGAAAGTCTCTACTTCTAGAGAATGGAAAAGATCTTTTGTAGTTTACCTGAGTCGCACGTGTTAAATCCTTCCCCCAAATATGAAGTGTGTCCATATGATGCAATGTGTAGAACATGTTAATGAGAGCTGAGGTAATTACCAAAATCAGTGTTATTGTCTGCACAGTGTTATAAAAAAACTATTGGGATCTTTTCCTGCCAAATTAACAATATTGCACGATGCTGTTAAATTAAAATTTGTGCACGCTGGTTGGTTTAAAAGTTGTGCTGGGATCACCTATAGATCTCTCAAACTAATACTGCATTATATTGTTGCTGCTGTTAATATTAATGACCAATGCTGCATAAATATCTTGTGATATTTGTAACCAGATGCCAACAGTGGGTGTTATCATTTTATCTTATACCTTCCTGTGATTGGTGAATTGATTGGTGAATCTTGAAAGGGGGAAAAAATATCATGCATGATTGAGGGGGAGGGTTAAAGGAGGAGGGGGGAAATAAGGGATCCGGAAACAGGAGAAGCACCAGGGTCCATGATTTCTCTCCCTGGCCCTGGAGACAAACATGACCCCCTGATTGAATAATTGTTTTATGTTTTCAGTCGTTGCATTTTTGTTAAACACAGAGAATCACGATAATGAAGTCAGTCAAGAATGTGACAAAAAGTTGAATTATAAAAAGGGTATTGCTGAGAGCAGGACAGCGGGGAAGGGCCTTGCTGAGAGCAGAGCAAGAGAAAAGTGTTTTGCTGAGAACGGAGCAGGAGAAAATTGCAAAGTGACGTGGGGGAAAGTTAATCGACCTTTAACCGTAATTCGATCAAGCAATTAGTACATTCATGCATAGATTTGGAGAAAGTTCCATTAGATTGGAAAATAACAAATATAACTCCTTTATTCAAAAAGGGATGGAGACAGAAAGCAGGAAACTATAGGCCAATTGGCCTAAAATCTGTCATAGGGAAAATGTTAGCTTATTATTAAAGATGTTATAGTAGGGTACTTAGAAAAATTCAAGACAATCAGGCAGAGTCAAAATGGTTTTGTAAAAGGGAAATTATGTTTAAGCAATTTATTGGAGTTCTTTAAAGTCACATGTGCTGTGGATAAAGGGGAACCGGTGGATGTACTGTGCTTAGATTTCCAGAAGGCATTTGATAAAGTGCCACATCAAAGGTTATTGCAGAAAATAAAAGCTCATGGTGGAGGAGGGTAACCCTATTGGCATGGATAGAAGATTGGTTAGCTAACAGAAAGCAGAGAGTTGGCATAAATGGGTCTTTTTCTGGTTGGCGGGATGTGACGAGTGGTGTGCCACAGGGATCAGTGCTGGGGCCTCAACTTTTTACAATTTATGTAAATTTGATGAAGGGACCGAAGGAATGCTGGCTAAATTTGCTGACGACACAAAGATAAATAGGAAAGTAAATTATGAAGAGGATATAAGGAAGCAAAGTGACATAGATAGGTTAAGTGAGTGGACAAAATCTGGCAAATGGAGTATAATGTGGGCCAATGTGAAATTGTTCATTTTGGCAGGAGGAATAAAACAGCAGCTTTTTATCTAAAGGGTGAGAGCTCTGAGCTTCAGAGGGATCTGGGTGTCCTAGTGCATGACTCACAAAAGGTTAGTATTCAGGTACAGCAGATAATTAGGAAAACTAATAGAATGTTATCATTTATTATGAGGGGAATTGATTACAAAAGTAGGGAGGCTATGCTTCAGATATACAGGGCACTAGTGAGACCACACCTGGAGTATTGTGCACAGTACTGGTGTCCTTATGTTATGATCGATGCAGTTGGCAAAGCGAAGTTATTTAAAAACCCCAGAGGGAAACTTTAAACAACTGTCATAACCTATAATTTTAAGTGTTATGTTTGAGATGTGACCTTTAATTCAGGAATCAGACCATCAGTTCTTGAGGCTTTACATTAAACTAATTGAACCATTTTATTAATTTACACAGGTTAAAATATATATATATGGCTACAACTTACTACTATCATAGCTTTTAACAAATTCCCAAACTAATCTCCATTAAGGCAACATCAACCCGTAGACTTAATCAAACACCAGGCAAAGTATTTTCACCTTAGGAATTAAAATTGAGGTTCTTTTCACTGTGGAGCTAGCTGGAGGCTTGCATCTGCCTTTTGATCTTACATTGCCTCTGCTCTGCACACCTGAAAACTACTGAAGTTATACCTACCACCACTGATTGAATTCAAATTCTCATTGTCTCACCAGTCTCTTTGAACTTTACCTTTTAACAATGAAACTTCATTCATTGTACCAATTTATTTAGAAATATAAATGTATTGCTTGGTAGCTGCTAGAAAGGTGTCACCCCACTTCTTGAATGCTCTATTCAAAAAACGCAAATATACTCTACTACTCTGTTTACATCTCAAACTAGTAGATGGTAAAGCACCCAGACTAGCTGACTTTAATCTAATTAAGACACACCTGCAGTCTAAACCTCTATTTTAAAAGAAAAATATTTTCCAAAATATTATATACATTAATAGCTTCATGGCACCTTATTTAAAGAAAATGTAAATGCATTAGAAGCAGTTCAGAGAATGTTTGCTAGACTAATACCAGGAATGGGCAGGTTGTCTTATGAGGAAAGACTGGACAGGTTCAGCTTGTATCCACTGGAATTTAGAAGAGTAAAAGGAGACCTAATTGAAACCTTTAAGATCCTGAGGGGTCTTGACAGGGTGGACGTGGAGAGGATGCTTCTGCTTGTAGGAAAATCTAGGACTAGGGGTCACTGTTTGAAAAGAAGAGGTTGCTCAATTAAGACAGAGATGAGAAGAAATTTTTTCTGAGGGTTGAGAGACTTATGGAACTCTTCTTCAAAAGGCGGTGGAAGCAGAGTCTTTGAATATTTTTACAGAATCACAAAATTTTAATGGCGCAGAGGGAGGCCATTCGGCCCATTGTGTCTGCACCGGCTCCTCAAATGAGCATTGTGACCTAGTGCCATTGCCCTGCCTGTTCCCTGTACACCTGCACATTGTTTCTATTCAAATAATCATCTTATGCCCTCATCAATGCCTCGATTGAACCTGCCTCCACCATACATCCAGGCAATGCATTCCAGACCCAAACCACTGGTGTGAAAAAGTATTTTCTCATGTCACATTTGCTTCTTTTGCAAATCACTATAAATCTGTGCCCTCTCGTTCTTGATCCTTCTATGAGCAGGAACCACTTCTCCCTATCTACTCTGTCCAGCCCCCTCATGATTTTGAACAACTCTATCAAATCTCCCCTTAGCCACCTTCTCTCCAGGGAGAACAGTCCCAACCTCTCCAGTCTATCTTTGTAACTGAAGTTTCTCACCCCTGGAACCTTCTTGTCAACCTCTTCTGCACTCTCTCCAATGTGTTCACATACTTCCTATAATGTGGCACCCAGAACTGTACATAATACTTCAGCTGCAGTCTAAATTCAGCATAACCTCCTTGCTCTTGTACTCGATGCCCCTATTAATAATGCCCAGGATATTATATGCTTTATTAACTGCTCTCTCCACTTGTCTTGCCACCTTCAATGATCTATGCACATATACACCCAGGTCTTTCTGCTGCTGCACCCCCTTCAAAATTTCACCCCTTATTTTATCTTGTCGGCTCATGTTCTTCCTACCAAAATGCATCATCTTACACTTCTCCACATTGAACTTCATCTGCCACCCATCTGTCTACTCCACCAACTTGTCTATGTCCTTTTGAAGTTCTACACTGTCCTCCTCGCAGTTCACAACACTCCCAAGGTTCGTATCATCCGTAAACTTTGAGATTGTCCCCTGCACACCAAGATCTACATCATTAATATTTAACAGGAAAAGCAAGGGTCCCAATACTGATCCCTGGGGAGCTCCACTCAACCCTTCCTCCAGCCTGAAAAATATCCATTGACCATTGCTCTCTGCTTCCTATTTTTCAGCCAATTTTGTATCTACGTTGCTACTGCCCCTTTTATTCCATGAGCTATAACTTTTCTCACCAGTCTGTTGTGTGACACTGTATCAAATGTCTTTTGAAAGTGCATGTACACCACATCAACATTACCCTCATCAATCTTCTCTGTTACCTCTTCAAAAAACTCCAGCAAGTTAGTTAAACATGATTTCCCTTTTAGAAATCCATGCTGGCTCTTCCTTATCAACTCATATTTTTTCATGTGACTACTAATTCTATCCTGAATCTAGAATTTAGAGTCTTGCCCATCATTGAAGTTAAACTGACTGGTCTGCAATTGCTGGGCTAATCTTTACAACCTTTTTTGAACAAGGCCATAATGTTTGCAATTCTCCAGCCCTCTGGCACCTCTCCTGAGTCTAGGAAAGACTGAAAAATTATGGCCAGTGCTCCTGCAATTTCTACTCTCACTTCCTCCAATATCCTTGGATGCATCTCGTCCAGTCCCGCTGCCTTGTCAACTTTAAGTGCCAACAGTCAATTCAACAATTCCTCCTTATCAATTTTGAACCCGTCTAGTGACAGAGTTTCCTCATCTGTCACCATGGCCTGGGTGGCATCTACCTCCTTGGTAAAGATGGATGCAAAGTATTCATTTAATACCTTGGCCTTGGCCCTTTCGCGCATGTGTAAATTCCCTTTTAGATCCCTAATCAGCCGTATTCCTCCTTTTACCACCGTTTTACTATTTGTGTGCCTATAGAAGACTTTGGGATTCCCCTTTATGTTGGCTGCTAGTCTTTTCTCATAATCCCTCTCCGCTTCTCTAATATGCTTTTTCACATCTCCTCTGAGCCTTCTGTATTCCTCTTAGTTCTCAATTGTATTTGCTACCTGACACCTGTCATAAGCACACTTTTTCTTCTTTATCTTAATTTCTATCTCCTTTTCATTCAGGAAACTCTGGATTTACTACCTTTCCTTTTTGATGGAATATATCTTGATTCATGCCTGAACCAATTCTTTTTTGAAGATAGCCCATTGCTCAGCTACAATTTTTTCTGCCAATCTTTCATTCCAGTCTATCATACCCAGCTCCGTTCTTGCCCCTTCCAAGTTGGCTCTTGTCCAGTTAAATTTTCTTACTCTGGATTATCTATCATCATCCTAAAACGTACAATACAATGATCACTCTCTCCTAAATGTTCCCCCACTGACACTTGATCTACCTGGCCCACCTCATTTCCAAGAATCAGGTCCAACAGTGCATCTTTTCTTGTTGGATTAAGCACATACTGCTGTAGAAGATTTTCCTGAACACAATTTATGAACTTTTTCCCCTCTCTGCCCTTTACACTATCACTGTCCCAGTCTACATTCGGGTAATTAAAGTCCCCCATTATAACTACTCTATAATGCTTGCATCTCTCTGCGGTTTCCCTGCAGATTTGTTCTTCTATGTCCTTGTCAGTAGTTGCCGGTCTATAGATATACCGAGCAATGTAATTGTACCCTTTTTTTGTAACCTAGCTCTAGCCAAATTGATTCTGTCCTTGAACCCTCTGGGACATCTTTTTCCAATGCTCTCCATAACCAATACTGCCACCCCTCCTCCTTTCCTTCTTATCCTATCTTTTCTGAACACCTTGTACCCGAGAATATTTAACACCCAGTTCTGCCCTTCCTTGAGTCAGGTCTCTGATATCGCCACAACATCATATTTCCACTTGGCAATCTGTGCCTGTAACTCTGCGATCTTATTTACTATACTCCATGTATTCACATACATAGTAACCTTGATTTAGGTTTTGTTACTTTCTCCCTCACCCTGACTTTACCTATTAACTTACTATTCTCTATACTAGTGCTAATTGTCTCTCCCAGTATTTTGTGCACCCTGGTATACCCCTCTAATATTTTCTCTTGGTTCCCACATCCCTGCTGAGTTAGTTTAAAGCCCTCCCAACAGCAAGAGCAAAGCGTCCTGCAAGGAACTCAGTCCCAGTATTGTTCAGGTGCAACCAGTACAGGTGCCTTGTACAGGTGCCAGTTTCCCCCAAAGCCAGTCCCAGTGTCCCAGGAATCTAAAGCCGTTCCTCCTGCACCATCTTTCCAGCCACGCATTCATATGCATTATCCTCCTATTTCTGTACTCACTGGGAGCAATCTGGAGATTACTACATTTGAGATCCTGCTTGCTAATTTTCTACCTAGCTCCCTAAATCCTGATTGCAGGACCACATCCCCCTTCCTACGTAAGTCATTGGCACCAATGTGGACCATGACCACTGGCTGTTCACTCTCCCCCAGAAGAATGTCCCGCATCCGCTTGATGACATCCTTGACCCTGGCACCAGGGAGGCAACATACCTTCTTAGAGTCACGTCTACAGCCACAGAAACACTGTCTGTTCCCCTAACTAATGAATCCCCTAACACCATTGCTTGCTCTTTTCCTCCACCACGCGCCCACCACCCACCCCGCTCCTATACAGCCGAGCCGACCGTGGTGCCACAAACCTGGCTCTGACTGCACTCCTCTGAAGAACCAGCACCCTCACCAGCTTCCAAAACAGAAAACCGATTTGTGAGCGGGACCCCAGAGGACTCCTGCATTACCTGCCTACTTCTCTTGGACTGCCTGGTGGTTATCCATTCCCTCTCTGTCTCCAGGCCCTTAAGGTGTGGTGTGACCACCTCTCTGAACAGGCTATCCACATAGCTCTCAGTTGTGCGGATGCACCACAGTGACCCCAGCTGCCACTTCAGCTCTGAAACCCAGAGCTCAAGTTTCTGCAACTGGCAGCACTTCCTGCATGTGTGGTCATCACACATATTACAGGACATGCATTCCATTCGAATGAATTGCCTTGCCATGTCTTAACTCTACTCCCCTTACGTCAACTTTATTCTATTTTAGATTATTTATATTACTTTATTATATTGGCCCTAAATTTCTCTTATTCCTGGCGCTTCTCGGTTAAATCCAAGTATGTTGTACTCGTTTAAAAATATTACA
The DNA here is from genome assembly GCF_964194155.1 of Cetorhinus maximus. Classification (NCBI taxonomy): domain Eukaryota; kingdom Metazoa; phylum Chordata; class Chondrichthyes; order Lamniformes; family Cetorhinidae; genus Cetorhinus; species Cetorhinus maximus. Next base: position 18,554,226 of record NC_135895.1, on the reverse strand, counting down.
TTTTTCTAATTTATTCACCAGGTCCCACTTAGCAAGGCTGCTGCTCTTCCTTCTGAGGATAGCTAGAAAAGGAAAGGAGCACCTTCTCCCTCCTCACCAAACTCCCTTAGTCACCTCTGCTCTCAAACTCTTGCCGCTTCTTACGCTGATTTTATAGCTCCTCTGCTCTCTTCTAGGAGCTACTGACTGCCTGGCTCGGGGTCCTCCTCTGACACCCTCCTCTCGGGGCTGCTGACTGCCTGTCCCAGGGTCATCCTCTCACATTCTCCTCTAGGTGTTGCTGACTGCCTGTCCCCGGGCCATCCGCTCACACTCTAGGTGCTGCTGATTGGCTGTCCAAGGGTCGTCCTCTCTCTCTCTCTCTCCTCAGAGCGAGATACATCCTTGATTAACAAGGGGGTAAAAGGTTATCGAGGATAGGCAGGAATGTGAGGTTGAGGTTACATTCAGATCAGCCATGAACTTATTGAATGGCGAAGCAGACTCAAGGGGCCAAGTGGCCTACTCCTGCTAATTAGTATGTTCGTATAAATAAGCAAAACAAGTAAAATAAGTAAAATGCTCACTAATCAATCGCTTACCTAGTTCCCTTTGACATCATATTCGATTTTCTCCAAATCTGGTCGGTCCATTGAGATCCACACCAGCAGCAGCTAGCTCTTTTATCCTCCCGGCTCTGCTCTCACTCTTTCTCGTGCTCTTTCCCCCTCCTGGCTCCACTCTCACTCTTTCTAACACTCTTATCCGGCTGGCTCTTTCTCACGCTCTTATATCGTCCCGGCTCCGCTCTCAGTCTCGCTCTTTCTCAGTTTCTTTTATACCATGCAGCCTATTTTAACATCTATGAAATATCTGATTCTACCATGAAGATAAACAAAGAAAAATGCAGGAAAACTGCAAGTCTTGCAGAATTTAAGGGATCTTAAACGTATACTAAAAAACCTGCTTTGAAAGTTGGAGGCATGGCCTGCACAATTCAAAGTTCAGTCAAAGTTCAGATTTATGGACCATACAATATCTAACTATGTAGGTAGGATGGCATTGTTCAGGTTTGTGTGTGGGATACACCATTTCTAAGTGAATGGAAAAAACATGAGGCAGTGAAATGTTGGTGATTAATACTGGCATCTTAAAATTAAAATGAGAAGTATCTTCAATTTTTGTGATGGAAGTAAGAGCAGCATTAGTGAAGCCTAAGTGTGAAAAGGTAAGAGGAAGTGCACAGGAAATTATGTTAGTACACACCCATATTGTTTTCCAAGTAAAACTATTAGTAAGTGGCCAAATTTAAAAATAGTATTGGCCCAACGCTATCCATTTTTAATCTGATTATGCGGTGACGTGTGGATTTGTTCCGAGGTGTAAGTTAAAAATGTTGAGAATTTGGATGAGCAGAATGCGGTAAATGCAAGTACACCCACATGAGTACTTGAATGAGTTAGACTACAGAAATGATAGATTTAAATCAGTGTTGCTTTTCTTACTGTTCAGGTCATTGGTAGGTCATCTTTAAAGATTTACTCATACTCATATTCTGAAACCACAAAAGAACTTAATTCCTGTCAAAAGCTGTTAAGATTCAGAAGGTTGGTGCTCCCATTTAAAGCATCACGTGACAACTGTAGCCTAAGTTCACTATATAAATTGAAAATGCAAACACCTTTCACAGTGAAAAATTGTAATAATTTCACTCTTTCCTAACAATGATATGAGATGAATCAAAAGTTGCTTCTTTCAAAATGTTCTTTTAAAAAATGGCTATTTTAGAAATCATAACATGAGGTGCAACATTACATTGTGCGAGTTTTATATATATATATATATATTTTGATTAGCTGGACATTTTGGACAAAGATTTAAAATGACCATTTATCAATACGTTATAAAAAAGATAAATTCCCTTACATTTATGTTCCTAGTTTCAAAACTAATCATGGGAATTGTCAATTGTCAAGTGTACGTCAGTGCAGCATCACACTAAACATTCCCCTAATTTGTTTTGGCTCTCCTAAAAGGAATTCATTTGTTGGGTGAATGCATTGTATATCATGGCACTGAGTACGGGCATCATAAAATCCCAGGTCCAATTCCTCCTCTATGCTTAGTTAATCCTGGCTGGAGCTGCCATAAAAGTGCTCAGAAAAGCACTGCCTCTCTCAAGTGAAATTATAGCTGAATTCTTTATGAACATGAAAAATAAAATTATGTTGAATTTATACAAAACATTAAATAGGCATTTTTGGAACATTTTGCAGTCCTTGATACCCCATTCTAGAAAATAAATTAGAAACATAGAAAGGATATAGTAAAGATTCATAGAGTTATAAACACAGAAACAGACCCTTCGGCTCATCGTGTCCCTGCTGGCCATCAAGTACCTATCTATTCTAATCCCATTTTCCAGCACTTGGCCTGTAGCCCTGTATGCTATAGCATTTCAAGTGCTCATCTAAACAATACTTAAATGTTTTGAGAGTTCCTGCCTCTACCACCCCCTCAAGGAGTGTGTTCCAGATTCCAACCACCCTTTGGGTGCAAAAATGTTTCCTCTAATCCCCTCTAAACCTCCTGCCCCTTAGTTTAAATCTATACCCCCTGGTTATTGACACCTCCGCTAAGGGGAGAAGTTTCTTCCTATCGACATTATCTATGCCCCTCATAACTTTGTATACCTCCATCAGGTCCCCCCTCAGCCTTCTCTGCTCTAAGGAAAATAACCTTAGCCTATCCAGTCTGTCTTCATAGCTGAAACACTCCAGCCCAGGCAACATCCTGGTGAATCCCCTCTGCACCCTCTCCAGTGCAATCACATCCTTCCTATAGTGTGGCGACCAGAACTGCACACAGTATTCCAGTTGTGGCCTAACTAGCATTTTATACAGCTCCAACAGCCCCCCTGCTCTTATATTCTATGCCTTGGCTAATAAAGGGAAGTATCCCATATGCCGCCTTAACCACCTTATCTAGCTGTGCTGCTGTCTTCAGGGATCTATGGACATGTACACCAAAGTACCTCTGATCCCCTGTACTTCCTAGGGTCCTACCATTCATTGTGTATTCCCTTGCTGTTAGTCCAACAAAATGCATCAGCTCACACTCCTCAAGATGAAATTCCATTTGCCTCTGCTCTGCCCATCTTACCAGCCCATTTTGCCAGCCCATCTATATCGTCCTGTTATCTAAGGCTTTTCTTTTCACCATTTATGACCCCACCAATTTTCGTGTCATCTGCGAACTTACTGATCATATTCATGTCTAAATCATTAAGGTACATTATTAACAGCAAGGATCCCAGCATTGATCCCTGGTGCACCATTCGTCACATGCTTCCAATCGCAAAAAGAACCTTCAATCATCACCCTCTGCCTCCTGCCACGAAGCTAATTTTGGCTCCAATTTGCCAAATTGCCTGGATCCCATGGGCTCTTATCTTCTTGATCATTCTCCCATGCGGGACCTTGTCAAAAGCCTTATTGAAGTCCATGTAGACTACATCAACTGCACTACCCTCATCTACACAACTCCTCAAAAAATTCAATCAAATTTGTTAGACATGATCTCCCCCTGATAAAGCCATGCTGACTATCCCTGATTAATCCCTGCCTCTCCAAGCGGAGATCAATCCTGTCCCTCAGAATTTTTTCCAATAGTTTCCCTACCACTGATGTTAGACTCACTGGCCTGTAATTACCTGGTTTATCCCTACTATCCTTCTTGAATAATGGCACCACATTCGCTGTCCTCTAGCGACTCTCCTGTGGCCAGAATGGATTTGAGAATTAGTGTCAGAGCCACTGCAATCTCCTCCCTTGCCTCACGTAGCATCCTGGGATACATCTCATCTGGGCCTGAGGATTTATCCACTTTTAAGCCTGCTAAGACAGCTGATACCTCCTCCCTTTCAATGCTAATTTATTCAACTATTTCACAGTCCCCCTCCCTGATTTCTACACCAACATCATCCTTCTCCATAGAGAGCACAGATGAAAAGTAATCATTTAAAGCCTCACCTACGTCCTCCGGCTCCATGCATAGATTGTCACTTTGGTACCTAATGGGCCCTACTTTTTCTCTGGTTATCTTCTTGCCCTTAATATATTTATAAAATGCCTTGGGATTTTCCTTTATCTTGCCCACCGGTGTTTTTTCATGTCCATTCTTCGCGCTCCTAATTACTTTTTTAAGTATCCCTCTATACTTTCTATATTCCTCTAGGGCTTCTGCTGTTTTCAGCCCTCTGCATCTGCCACAAGCCTCCTTTTTTTTCCTTATCCAATCCTCTTGACATCCAGAGTTCCCTGGACTTGTTGGTCCTACCCTTCACCTATACGGGAACATGTTGGCCCTGAACTCTCACTATTTCCTTTTTGAGTGTTTCCCACTTGTCTGATGTAAACTTTCTTTCAAGTAGCTGGTCCCACTCAACTTTGGTCAGATCTGGGCTTATCATATTGAAATCAGCCTTCCCCCAATTCAGGACCTTTATTTCCAGTCCATCTTTGTCCCTTTCCATGACTACCTTAAATCCTACAGAGTTATGGGCACTATCCCTGAAATGCTCCCCCACTGACACTTCTACCACTTGCCTGGCTTCATTCCCTAAGACTAGGTCCAGTACTGCCCCTTCTCTTGTAGGACTTTCTACATGCTGGCTCAAAAAGCTCTCCTGGATGCACTTTAAGAAATCCGCCCCCTCTTAAGCCTTTCACACTAAGACTATCCCAGTTAATATTGCGGAAGTTGAAATCCCCTGCTGTTATTACCCTATTATTTTTAAACTTCTGAGATTTGCCTACATATCTGCTCCTCTATCTCCCGCTGACTGTTTGTTTGGAGGTTTATAGTAGCTCCCGGCAAAGTGATTGCCCCCTTTTTGTTTTTAAGTTCTACCGATATGGCCTCATTTGAGTAACCTTTTAAAATACCATCCTTCCTTACTGCAGTAATTGACTCCTTGATCAATAGTGTGATGCCACCTCCTTTTACATCCCGCCACCCCCCCGTAATGCCTGAAGATTCTATACCCTGGAATATTTAGCTGCCAGTCCTGTCCTTCCCTCAACAATGTCTCTGTGATAGCAATATTATCATATTCCCACATGTTAATCAACACCCTCAATTAATTTGCCTTACTTGTAAGACTCCTTGCGTTAAAATAGATGCATTCCAGCCTTGCATTATTCCCTTGTGCCTTAACAGGTCTATATTTGCTCTGTCTTCCAGACTGACTTAGTTCCTCTTCTAAATTTGGCTGTGCATCACCCCCTACTGTACCTCCACTCAGTATCCCATCTCCCTGCCAAATTAGTTTAAAGCCCCCCCAACAGGACTAGCAAACCTCCTCGCAAGGATGTTGGTCCTGTTCAGGTTTAGGCACAACGACTTGTACAGGCCCCACCTTCGCCAGAAACAGACCCAGTGATCCAGGAAACTGAAGCCCTCTCTTCACCATCTCTTCAGCCACGCATTCATCCTCTCTATCCTCCTATTCCTATACTCACTAGCATGTGGCACAGGGAGTAATCTAGAGATTACAATCCTTGAGGTCATGCTTTTTAATCTGCTACCTAGCTCCCTAAATTCTTGTTGCAGGACCTCATCCCTCTTTCTACCTATGTCGTTGGTACCAATGGGAACCACGACCTCTGACTGTTCACCCTCCCCCTTCGGAATGCCCTGCAGCCATTCTGTGACATCCTTGACCCTGGCACCAGGGAGGCAACATACCATCCTGGAGTCATGTCTGTGACCCCATAAGCGCCTGTCTGCACCTCTCACTATTGAGCCTCCTACCACTATTGATCTTGCACTCTTACTCCTCTCACCTTGTGCAGCTGAGCCACCCACACTGCCGTGAACTTGGCTCTGGCTGCACTCTCCAGAGGAAACTTCACCTTCACCATTTTCCAACACAGAAAAATGGTTCTTGAGTGAGATGCACTCTGGGGCTTTCCTGACTACCTGTCTGCCTCCCTTCTTCTGACTGGCGGTCACCCATTCCTTTTCTGACTGCACTTCCTTAAGCTACGGAGTGACGACATCTAAAAATGTGCTACCCATGTAACCCTCAGCCTCGCGGACACTCAAGCTCTGAAACCCGTTGCTCAAGCTGGTCAAGCCGGTGGCACTTCCTGCACATGTGGTCATCCAGACTGCAGGAAGTGTCTAAGATGCTGCAGGCTGTACAACACATAGGACTGAGCTCCCTTGCCATACTTTTTTATTAGTTTTTAATTAAAATACTATTTCCTTAAATTTAAGCCAAGTAGAAAACTATTTAGCTTTTCTTAAAAAAAAATTGCTGAGACCTTCTGTAATGTCGCTTTGAAGTGGAAAAAAAACAACTTACCCACTACCTACCAATCAGCGCTCTCCCTTGTCCTGACATCACTCCTTTCGAATTCTAGTGCTGCCGAGTGTCTGGGTGAGAACCAGCTCCCTCACAGATAAACTCCCACTCATTCACCAGAATGATACTTGAAATGAGATATTTTTATGAAGGAAAGCTTGAAAACCTGGACACTTCTTCAACTGAATTTGGAAAAAATTCAGGCAATACTCAGAAGCTTTCAAAATTATGACAGTGTTTGCTGGGGTGAATAGGGAGATATTTTCCTACTAATTGGTGAAGTTCTAAAAGGATGTATATACTTAAGAAAATTACTAGAAAAATTTAGAAGAAATTTTTTCACCAAGCTACTCAGAAATCTATAAGCCTTCTCTCTTTGACAGTTCACTTAAGTCCAGAAAGCTAAGCTGCAGGGTACAAGCCCAAGGATTCAAAATTCCTTCTTGACCCCAACATAGCCGCATCCCACCCTCTGCCCCCCTGTTCCTGTGAAACGAATCTTTGCACATGATGCCGAGAAAGCTCTTCTAATGCATACATTGGATCCTGAACCAAGAAAGACAAAGATGACTTTACGCTGTCTTAGCTTCTGTGCAGGCTGAAATTGACATTCACAAGGGTACTTGTAGAAGTCAACAATTGAAACAGAATCCCCTTATATACCTTTGGAGATTCCCCTTTGAGCTATACAAAGCTATGATAATAGGGATAAACATTTCTTCTTTTCTCTCTAGTTAGCTTAGTTATAGATAGTAGGTAGATTGAGTCCACTAGTGGTACAATATCATCTGCCAAAAGAATTGCTACCATACTTTGAAAATGCCTGCAATAAAAACTTGTAAATCCAGCCCTTACAGTGCCATGCAGTACATCAGTGAAAATGTGGCTTAGAATTGTGGATGTCTGATCACCTAACTCTTTTTGATTATTTTGGAAGATTTGGATTGATTTAGTGTGTCTCACCTATTCTTTCCTGAATTTTGTAGTGCTCCCTGATAAATCTAAGGTTTGACCATATCCACTTGAAGCTTCCCGTTTTATAAAGGTTGCACGAGAGTCCAAGGAATGAGTTTCCTGAAACTTATGAAGTCCTGCAATCATGTTTTAAGTTATCAGTTAGCCGACACACACTGTATGAAAGCAAAGTCTATTTTGTTCTTTTCAGATTACTCCACACGTTTCCAGGGCATTAGATACATAGTCTACAATAGCCTGAAGTCTTAATGGGCAGTGTCATGTGTAAAGCAGGATAGAAGAGCAAATTGAGTTGGTTAGAACTAAATAACCCATTAAATGTAACCGACTTTGAAGTGGCCATTCAACCTTAGCAGTAGGGTTTGAATCTAACATAATTTGATGTAATGTTCTCTTTGCTGCCTGAAGAAAACCTACATAATTTGAGCTTGGGCAATCTTAAATTCATAGTTCAATGCTATCAGCTTCACCTATGCTTCATTTGAAACTAACAACAGTTTTGCTTTCGAAAGATGGCTGTGTAGTAATCAGTGATTTTTTTTTTAAAATTTGTTCATGGAAAGTGGGCGTTGCTATCTAGGCCAGCATTTATTGCCCCTCAATAATTGCCCTGTTCAGAGGGCATTTAAGAGCCAACCACATTGCTGTGGGTCTGGAGTCACATGTAGGCCAGAACAAGTAGGGATGGCGGATTTCCTTCCTTAAAGGACAACTGGGGAACACAGCTCGAAGCGCTTTATGGCTGGAGGAGTGTACAGGGATAGAGACACCATTTTAATCTCACAGTGGGACACTATCATTGAGTGGGAAGAAAGCTGAACCTTGAAATAAGTGGACTCCAAAGTACAAAATCACAACGCCTTCAGTTGACAGGAACAGTCACATAACCATCAAATGTATTAACAAAAGTGCAATTTAGTTACATGTCTAGCACACCCGTGCCTGGGTGCAGCCCCGACATTCGCAGCAGTGGTGGAGACAGCCTGCTGACTGCTACATCCTGATGTCTGTGATGACCTTGGTGGACGTCCTCTGGTGACCATGTGAGACCACAGAGTGATTTGAAAATAAGAACGAGAATTTTAAAATTGAAGCGTTGCTTAACTGGGATTCAGTGTAGTTGAATGAGCACAAGGTTAGTGGGTAGACGGGACTTGGCGCTGTTAGGATACAGATGGCAAAGTTTTGGGACGGACTCAAGCTTATGGGAGGTGGAAGTTGGGAAACTCACAGGAGGCGAGTTAGAATTATCAATTCTACAGGCAACAAATTCAGGGATGAGGGTTTCAGCAGCAGCTCAACAGAGGCATTCAGTTTCTATTGCCTCTCCTCATTCTTCCTACTAAAATGAATCAATTCACGTTTCTCGGCATTAAATTGCACTGATGAAATGGACAGATGTGTCATATGTCCTCCTATCCCATTCTCTGTTCACTACTTGCTGTGTTTTGTATTGTCAACAAACTTTGGATCTGCATACCCAAGGGAGAGGTCATTTAGACGTTACTAGGAAAGTAATGGTTTTAACTCAAAGGATTGCAAAGGATTATGTAGGAGATATGGCACACCAGTGTTTAATCTCCACTTGAGTCTCCTCCCAGCTTTCCTCATCTAAATCAATCATCATAAACCTCTGTTCCCTTCTACCTCATATGCTTGTCCAGTTTCCCCTTAAATGCATCATATTATTAACTTCAACCACAACCCGTGGCAGCAAGTTCCACCACTCTTTGGGTAAAGTTCTTCTGAATTCCCGATTGGATTTTTTGGTGACTATGTTATATTGATGACCTCTAATTTTGCTCTCCCCCCACAAGAGGAAACATGTATCCTTTCATAATTTTAAAGACCTTTGTTAGGTCACCCCTTAGCCTTTTTTCAAGAGGAGAAGAGGACCAGCCTGTCAATACTTTCCTGACATCTATACCCACATATTTCAGGCATCATCCTTGTAGTTCTTCTCTGCATCCTCTGCAGTGTCTCTGTATTCCAGACCTTATCCGAGGACAAAGCTCCAGAAGAACCATCACAGCACTCATGCACTGTCCAGTAGCTCAGTCATACACGTCAGTAGGGCACAGATGTAGATTAGGCTCAGGCTCACTTTCTGGGGAACACCTCACTGACACGTCCCGGCAGCAGTCAGAAACAGGGACAACCAGGTTTCTGGTACTCGGTGGGCTGCTGGAGCCCAGCCACCCACTCAGTCCGAGTCAGATGATGTGCCTCTGGAAGCGGCCACCAAATTTACGTTAGAGATGCAATGACAGGCAGCGAAACATCAGGCAGAGATTTGGCAGTCACTCACCAGACTAGAGCGAACGATGGAGGAGTCCGTCCACGTTCTGTCTGATGTCGTGGCTATGACATGCGAGCACCCAAGGTCACCATGGGAAGGCTGGCGACTGACATGGAGGCCTTGGTCCAACAGGTCTTGCCAGATTTATGCTTGGCCATGCATTCCATGGCCACGTGCCCGTTGGGTACCATCAGGATGTAGGCAACATGGCACCTTGATCCCCCCTCCAGATGCACCATCTCCTGCAGGAGTCAGGGCAGGGCCTTCGTGCATCCACAGGGAGGATGAGCATCAACCAGATACCCTGGGGGCCTTGTCTCAGGACACTCCAAGGGTGTGCAACTGCTCACAGCCCCCTCTGCCTGTGATCCCATCCATTCCAGCTTCTCGGGTTGCCGAGGGCACTTCTGCTCCTGAGCAGATGACCCTTATCAGGCCGGGGCGCTCCAGGCCACGGGCCACCAGAGGACATCTACCAAAGTCATCACAGACATCAGGATGTAGCAGTCAGCAGGCTGTCTCCACCACTGCTGCAGATGTCAGGGCTGCACCCAGGCACGGGTGTGCTAGACATGTAAATAAATTGGATAAAAGCAAAAAACTGCGGATGCTAGAAATCCAAAACAAAAACAAAAATACCTGGAAAAACTCAGCAGGTCTGGCAGCATCTGCGGAGAGGAGCACAGTTAACGTTTAGAGTCCGAATGACCCTTCAACAGAACTAAGTAAAAATAGAAGAGAGGTGAAATATAAGCTGGTTTAAGGGGGGTTGGGACAAGTAGAGCTGGTAGAGGGCCAGTGATAGGTGGAGATAACCAAAAGATGTCACAGACAAAAGGACAAAGAGGTGTTGAAGGTGGTGATATTATCTAAGGAATGCGCTAATTAAGGGTAGAAAGCAGGACAAGCAAGGTACAGATAGCCCTAGTGGGGGTGGCGTGAAGGAATCAGAAAAAGCTAAAAGGTAGAGATAAAACAATGGATGGAAATACATTTAAAAATAATGGAAATAGGTGGAAAAAGTAATTTCAATTTATGTAAATAAATTGCACTTTTGTTAATACATTTGATGGTTATGTGAATGTTCCTGTCAACTGAAGGTGTGATTTTGTACTTTGGAGTTCACTTATTTCAATGTTTAGCCTTCCTCCCAATCAATGGTAGTGTCCCACTGTGAGATTAGCATGCCTGTGATGTCAATCTCAGCTGAACTAGTATCTGCACTCTTGTGTGATGTCAGGGAGATGTGTTTAAATCTTTATTAGAAGCGTGTGATGTATTTTTCTCACCCTTCTTCTTCAAATAACACCATTGAGTGTCTCCTCAGTGATAGTAGCAGAAGTAAAGACATGCATGGGAGGAGGAGATCCCTAGGCATGTCCGCATCTTAGTTGCAGCAGTGTTGGCATTATTAGATGGCGGCAAAGGCTTCATGTCTTCCTCGCAGCTATCTTGTTCCTAAGTGGGCTGTCAGTTCCCAGAGCGAGCTCACTCACAGGGCTCCTCGGACAAAAGTAAAGATCGTGGCCTGGCGATTTACGAGGCAAGTATGAATGCGGGAGTCGTTCTTGCTGCAAGTCAGTGGACATCCCCTGAGTTGAAAGAAGATGGCATTGAGGGCTAAGAGAGATGTGGCCGTGTTCCCTCACTTGACTTTACTCTTCCTGGAACCTGTCAGCGATTAACGTATCGTGGGCACATCTCCCACATCTTCATTCCTCCATGGCGTGATCGCACTCATACTGACCCTCAGCAGCCTCCTGAGATTCGAGGGCCTCCAGTACTTCTTCCTCTGATGAGATCTCATCCCCCCTCCAGGTCATCCTCAGGCAGGCGGGGGGGTCACCTCTTTGCATAGCCAGATTGTGAAGGACACAGCGCACTGCGATGATGCAGGAAACCCTGTCGGGAGTGTACTGGAGTGAGCCACCTGAGCGGTTCAAGCGTCTGAAATGCTTCTTCAGAACCTCTATGGTCTGCTCTATTAGGGAGCATGTGGACCTGTGAGCAGCGTTGTACCTCTCCTCAGAACGACTGTTGAGAGCGACGCACTGGTGTCATCAATCTGTGCCTCAATGAGTACCCCTTATCCCCAAGCAGCCATCCCCGCAGATGTAATGGCCCCTTGAAAATCTCAGGCACCTGGAGTGACTCAGGATGTAGGAGTCTTGGCAACTCCCAGGTACCGTGCACAAACGTGCAGCATGTGCTTCCGGTGATCACACACCAGTTGCATGCTGATGGAATGATACCCCTTGTGGTTTATAAACATTAGGACCTGCTGCCATGGAGCCTGTATGGTCACATGGGTGCAGTCTATTGCACCCTCCACTCTAGGGAAGCCTGAGATGCTGGCGTAGCTGGTGAATCTCGCAGCCTGCCTATCTTCATCCAGAGCAAACCGTACATAATGATGGGCCTTCCTGTAAAAGGCTCCTGTGACCTCCATTATGCATCAATGTGTTGCGGACTGAGAGATGCCACTTAGGTTGTCAGTTGATCCTGGAAAGAACCAGAGGCCAAGAAATTGAGTGCAGCGGTCACCTTGAAAGCCACTGGCAGGGGATACCCTCCAACTCCATGTGGCATCAGGTCTTCACAAAGAATGTGGCATATGTGATGTACCAGATTTCGGGACAAGCACAGATGTGCATGGCATTGACTCGCGCTCATTTGTAAATAGGAGATTCTTGGATGATAAACCCTAGGTGGGGCGAGTTGCCCCCATTGCCTGGGTGTCTCCTTCTGACCCTCCTTTTCATGCTGTGGCTCTGCTTGACTGTGTCCCTGCTGCTGAAGCTGCACATGGAGTCGCCGTTCCCTCTTTTGCCTCCTCCATTGCATTAGGACCCTGACAAAAGCAGCATTGAGCCCTGGATCCCTGCATGGGATGCTAAAGTTTAAGTGAAATGATTGACTTAACTTAGCTCTGTGCTCCAATCTCTGATGTAGCATATTGATGACCATTCAGTTGCTCATAGTCAATGAGCGGATGCCCTTTGTCCCATTAGGAGTGTCACATCTGGTAAACACGTGACAGGCCTTCACTTTAATAAAAACAAAATACTGCAGATGCTGGAAATCTGAAAGGTAAACAGAAAATGCTGGAAAAACTCAGCAGGTCTGACAGCATCTGTGGAGAGAAAAACAGAGTTGACATTTCGAGTCCTTATGACCCTTCTTCAGAGCCATCATTGAAGGAATGCCATATATGATACAGCTGTGCCTCTCTTACTATTGCTTGCTTTCCCAAATTCTACATTCCTATGAGTTACACTTGAGATGCAGCAACTGTGATGTAAAGCCACTGAGTTCTAAGTAGCCCTTTAACAGTGCTAATGAAGCCATTGGCTTTAAGTGGCTTTTATCACAAGAAGGTCTTTTGCTTTCTTTCTAAGCAGACTCCTGCTCACTCTGGTGGCAAAAAGAGGTTAGAGGTCAACCTCAGAAAGGCCCCCCTCATGTTTGCCCTTCCCTCGACTGCCATTCCACAGCCTTCCCTCCCCGTTGACGCCCTCCTGTTTGTCAGCCCGACCCCTCGCCTCACTGCCCACCCCCGGTTGAAGCGCTGGTCTCTGAAAGTGGAGTTGCATGAGTACCACAGCACAGTGGTGTTCCTCTGGGCAATGAAGGCAAAGAGAAGAGCAGTCCAACCCCACAATCCCAGCAGAGCGGTGTTCATCGCAACAAGACCAGTGCAGCATCGTGACAGGTATGTTCCATTCACCTCAAAGTCACCAGTGAACTGAGGTGTGCCTTGTGCACGCCAACCCTTTTCAAATGGGTTTGACGCTGACGTAATTTCCCGCTGGCGTGACGGAAGATTGGAAAGCGTGGCAAGATTCTGGCGAGTGGCAGTTTTAATGAGCATTCATGACATGCTAATGAATACAAATTGCGTTCGCGCCCACTAGTCGGCAGGATAACCGACTCGCCATGAAAACACCGTCAGGAGAATAGCGACCTGTTTTTACGACAGCAGTTTCCAATTTTTTGCCTCCTGCTGGATTCTCCGCTCCCACCCGCTGCGAGACCAGCCACAGCTTATTGAAGGCCTTTTTGAAAATCCACATAAATGACATCTTCAACATTACCATTGCCACACTCTGTTACCTCCTCAAAATATCCAATAAAGTTGGTTAAGCAAGATTTTCCCTTTTGAAGTCCATGCTGACCATTCATTATTGTATTTCTCATTGTTATATGTTCTTCTATTCTCTCCATTATTTCTCTCCCCAGAGATGCTAAGGTTGAGGAAGAAATATTCAGACAAATTAAGGAATTTTTTTCATTCACTCATGGGACTAGGCCAGCATTTATTGCCCATCCCTAATTTCCCTTGAGAAGGTGGTGTTCAAACTTATTCTGTCCAGTTAATACCAGAGTAGTTGAAATCCCCCATCATCATTATTCTATTGTTTTTTACTCAATTCTCTAATTTGTCTTCATATTTCTTCCTCCACCTCCTTCCATTATTGTAATTCGCTGGACATGTTCTGTTTCCAGCCCCCCCCTTAAATATAGGAATTACATTACCTCTCCACCAATCCTCTGGCACTACACCTTTTTCTAATGAGTTATTAAATAAGATTAGTAATAATTCCACTATCGCTTCCCTAGATTCTTTTGAAATATCTGGGCGCAATCCAACTGGATCGGCGTTTTATCCTCTTTAAGGTTGTTTAGTTTTTTCAGTACATCCCTTTTTTATTTAAAATGCACTTAATCTCATTACTTATCTCATCATTCAAAGTCATGTCTGCCTGTTCTATCTCACTGGTAAATATGAAGCAAAATAATTACTTAATATTTCTGCCATCTCTCTATCGTTACTTAAATCTTGTTAATCCCTTAATCGTCTTATTCCCATCACAGTCACCCTTTTTATTGATGTGCCTGTAAGATATCTGAGTTTTGTTTTATATTCATAATTTTATTTTGTAGTTCCTCTTTGCCTTCCCAATTATTTTTAGACTTATCTCCTATCTCTTCATATTTTCTTTTTTTATTCGTTTATAGGATGTGGACATTGCTGGCAAGGCCAACATTTATTGCCCATCCCTAAATGCCCTTGAGAATGTGTTGGTGTGCTACCTTCTTGGATCGCTGCAGTCCATTTGTTGTAGTAACACCCATGTTGCTGTTAGGAAGGGAGTTCCAGGATTTTGACCCAGCGACAGTGAAGGAGCAGCGATATAGTTCCAAGTCAGGATGGTGTGTGACTTGGAGGGAACTTGCAGGTGGTGGTGTTCCCATGCATCTGCAACCCTTGTCCTTCTAGGTGGTAGAGGTCGTGAGTTTGGAAGGTGCAGTTGAAGGAGCCTTGTTGGGTTGCTGCAGTGCATCTTGTAGATGGTAGACACTGCTGCTACTATGCGCGGTGGTGGAGAGCGTGAACGTTTAAGGTGGTGGATGGGGTGCCAATCAAGTGGGCTGCTTTGTCCTAGATGGTGTCAACCTTCTTGAGTGTTATTGGAGCTGCACTCACCCAGGGAAATGGAGAGTATTCCATTACACTCCTGCCTTATAGATGGTGGATAGGCTTTGGCTCAGGAGGTGAGTTAGTCTTCACAGAATTCCCAGCCTCTTACCTGCTCTTGTAGCCGTAGTATTTATATGGCTAGTCCAGTTCAGTTTCTGGTCAATGATAGCCCCCAAGATATTAATAATGGGGACATTCAGCGATGATAATGCCATTGAATGTAAAGGGGAGATGGTTAGATATCTCTTACTGGAGATGGTCATTGCCTGGCACTTGTGTAGCATGAATGTTACATGCCACTTATCGGTCCAAACCTGAATATTGTCCAGGATTTGCATATGGACACTCCTCTACTCTCTACGTACTTAATACATGCCTCTTTCCTAACTCTCAGTTGTTCCCTTATTTGTTTATCCATCCATGGAGTCCCACTAGTGTTTTGTTTGTTTTTTCCTTTGTAAAGAATATAATTTTTTTCTTGCACTCTGAACAGCGTTTTAAATGTTTCCCGTTGTTCTACATCATTGTTTGCGATTGTGGTTGCCCATGTTATTTTTCCAAGTTCTATTCCCAGCCCCTCAAAATTAGCTTTTCTCCAATCTGTTAATCTGGTTTTCGTCATACTTATGTCCTTCTCTATCATCATCTTAAAGAATATTATTTATTGAATATTTTTCCTTGATATCACCCTACTTCTCTTATCTGCTGTAGTTCATTCCCCATTACTAGATCAAATAGCCAACCTTCACTTGAGGGGCTATTTACATATTGGGTTAGAAAGAAAGTCCTGTACACATTGTAGGAACTCCATTCCCTTATCCCCTTTATCTACCTCTTCTGTCCAATTAATATCCGGGTAGTTGAAATCCCCCATGATTATTGTTCTTTGTTTTTTTTTATTCATTTCCCTAATCTGTGTGCATATTTCTTCCTCCACCTCCTTCCACTATGAAGTGTTCTGTAACTACACCTATTATTGTGATTGACCCTTTATTATTTTTTATCTATGTAGATTCTATTTCTGTCATGCTGATAGCTGCATCCTTCTTATCTACTGGCATAATGTTATCCTGAATAAGTGCATCTACTCCACCTCCCTGTTTTCCCCTCCCTCTTTTCTAAATATGTTATGCCTACGATGTTTAATTCCCAGTCCTGATTTTTCTGTAGCCGCATCTCTGTTGTAAACCTTGCTATCTGGCTACTCCCAACATATGATTGCCTCCAAATTCTGTGTTTTATTACAGGCATTGTGTGCAATGCTCTACATGAATCAAAAGGCTCTAAAATGTCAACAAAACAAGCTATGTATGAGGGGGGTTGGGGGTGCAAGTTGGCTAAATTGGATTGGAAAACTAGATTAAACGATATGATGGTAGATAAGCAATGGCAATCTAAAATTTTAAAGAATTAATTCATAATTTACAACAAATAAATATTCTTTTAGGGAATAAAAACCCCATGTGAAAAGTGGTCCAACTATTGCTAGCAATAGAAGTTAAAGATAGTATTAGATTAAAGGAAGAGGATTATAATTTGCCAGTAAGGCAATAGGCCTGAGGAGTGGGAGGATTTTAGACTTCATCAAAGTGGGGGCAAAGAAATTGATTGAGAAAATAGAATGAGAATAAACAAGCAAGAGACATAGAAACAGATTGTAATAGTTCCTGTAGGTTTGTAAAAAGGAAAAGATATTAGTGAAATAATTATGGGTCCCTTAGAGGCAGAGATGGAAAAAAATGCAAAGGGAAATAAGGAAATGGCAGATTTTAAATGAATAATTTGTACCAATCTTCTTGGTAGAAGGCACTAAAAATGTTCTGGATATAGGGAACCAAGAGCCTATGAGAATGAGGAACTTGAAGAAAATAGTACCAGTAACAAAATAGTATTAAAGAAACTAGTGGGACCAAAAGCCTACAAATCCCCTGGACCTAATGGCCCACATGTTAGCTTTTTAAGAGATGGCTACAAAGATAGTGGATGCATGATTTTCATCTTCCAGAATTTCCAAGATTCTAGAATGGTCCACGTGGATTGGAACGTAGCAAATGAAACCCCACTATTCAAGAAAGGAAGGACTGAGAAAACCAGAAGCTGTAGGCCAATTAGCCTGACATCACTAGTGAGTAGGAACTTGCTAAAATGTATTATTAGAGACATGATAACAGGGCATTTTGAAAATCATTAAAATAGTTGGGCAGAGCCAAACTGAATTATGAAAGGGAAAATAGCGTTTGACAAATCTATTATTTTTTGAAGTTATAACTAGCAGGTAGATGAAGAGAAATCAGTGGATGTTGTGTATTTGAATTTCCAAAAAGCACTCTAAGATGTCACATAACATTACACAATTAGACCCCGTTGGATTGGGCAAGTCAGTGGTAGATGGAACATAATGTGGAGTTAGCCATTTTAGTCGGGAAAACAGCAAAGCAGAATATTTTTTTAAATGGTGAGAGATGTTGGTATTCAAAGGGACCTGTGTGGCCTTGTATGTGAATCCAGAAGATGAACATGCAGGTAACAGCAAGCAATTAGGAAAGCAAATGGTACATTTGCCTTTTACAGAGGATTGGAGTAGAAGAGTAAAGAAATCTTACTGCAATTATACAGACATTAGTGAGACCATACCTGGAGTTATGTGTACAGTTTTGATTTCCTTATCTAAGGAAGGAGATATTTGCCTTCGAGGGAGTGCAGTAGGTTTACTCGACTGATTCTTGTGTTGAAGAGAATTTACTTTTTGAGGAGAGATTGAGTAGAATAGGCCTATGTTCTCCTGTTGAGAAGAATGAGACGTGATCTTACTGAGTGATGCCATGAGACTTCATGTGGTCTGGAGTCAATGTTAAGGACTCCCAGGGCAAATTCCTCCCAATTGTATACCACTGTGCTGCCACCTGTGCTAGGTCTGTCCTGCTAGTGCAACAGGACATACCCAGGGATGGTGATGGTGGTGTCTGGGAAATTATCTGAAGGTACGATTCCATGAGTATGGCTGTGTCAGGCTGTTGCTTGACTAGTCTGTGAGACAGCTCTCCTATTTTTGGCACAAGCCCTCAGATGTTAGTGAGGAGGACTTTACAGAGTCGAAAGCGCCGAGTTTGCCATTGCCATTTACGATGCCTTGGTCGATGCTGGGTTTCATTCCTTATTGACTTGTTTTTAGTGGTTTGATACAACTGAGTGGCTTGCGAGGCCATTTCAGAGGGCATTTAAGAGTCAACCACATTGCTTTTAGTCTGGAGTCACATGTAGGCCAGACTAGGTGGCAGATTTCCTTCCCTAATTAGTGGGTTTTATGATAATCAACAATGGTTTTATGGTCATCATTAGACTCTTAGTTCCAGATTTACTGAATTCAAATTCCACCATCTGCTGTGGTGGGAATAGAACCCGGGTCCCCTAAGCATTACCTTGGGTCTCTGGATTACTAGTCCAGTGACAGTACCACTACGCCATCCCCCCTCCCCGCTTTCCTTCTCGCGGTATTGTACCTGGTCTATAACAAACTATCTCCTCTTCCAAAACCTCCCATTTCATTTACTGTTTTACCTGATAACACTTGCCCTTTGCAAACTCTAAACCTAATGATATTGTGGTCACTGTTTCCCAAATGTTCTCCTGCTGAAACGTGCTCCACTTCATTCCTCAGAGCTAGATCCATCGCTGCTTCAACAACAATAGTAAAACATCCCAAGGCACTTCACAGAAAAAAAATGACACCAAGGCACATAAAGCAATATTAGGACAGATGATCAAAAGCTTAGTCAAAGAAGTAGATTTTGAGGAGTGCCTTAAAGAAGGTGGAGAGGGTTAGAGAGGGAATTCCAGAGCTCTGGGCCTTGGCAGCTGAAGATATGGCAGCCAGTGGTGGAATGATTAAAATAGTGGACGTGCAAGAGGTCAGAATTAGAGGAGCACAGATATCTCAGGGTATTATAGGGCTGGAGGATATTACAGAGACAAGGAAGGACAAGGTTATGGAACATTTTCATAACAAGGATGAGAGTTTTAAAACTGAACATTGCTTTGGAGTCAATGAAGGTCAGTAAACACAGGGGTGATGGGTGAATGGATCTTGGTGCAATTTTGGGTACAGGCAGCAGAGTTTTGGATGACCTTAAATTTAGGGAGGGTAGGGTATGAGAGGTTGGACAGGAGTGTGGCAGAATGGCCAAGTCTAGAGGTAACAAAGGCATGGATGAGGGATTTGACAAAACAACAGCTGAGGTTTCAGCCTCAGACAGTTGCCAGGGAGAGGGATGAAATTAGTGGTTTGGGAACTGAGTTTGTGGGGAGACCAAAGATAACAGCATCAGTATTCTTCATTATTTATTTAAACTGGAAAAATTCTAGCCAAAAATGTTCATTGGAAAATTCAGTGATGCAAGTGGGGTGCTGTCCTGTCATTCATTGAAGGAATGTTGTAAGAACTAAAGGTAACTTTATTCAGTGGCCCACTATGTTTGACTAGATGTGGGAGTATTTGACGTAGTATTCTGTACCTAATGTTTTATTAGAAGGACAGAATTATTTCTATATGCTTTCAATCATTAAGGAGCGATTAGATATTACAAGCTTGAGTTTTTAAAGAAAGGAAGACTGGGAGGAGACCTTAGAAGCCAATTTTGAGATCCTAGGTAAGAATGGGTTACAAGAAAGGGACGGTGTTTTGAGTCTTGATTTCAGCATAACAAGGATGCTAGAAGAGTAAATAATGCATAAGATTATGTATTTGAAGTTTAAGATATGCAAGAGGAGGTGCAGTTACCATTGTAGTATTGGTAAAATCTACATAAAGGATGTGACCAAGAAATGGAGGAGGAGAGAACTCGAAGGCTAAAGATGAGAGTACGGTAGTCATTTGGGTAAATTTTCTTCTGTAGCTGTGCCAACAGTGCAGAAAGTGCTAAGGGAGACAGATCATGTATGGGAGAGGTCTTCAAGTCTGGACTTGAGTTTTTTATTAAGAGATTTTAGAGTTGTTGAGGAAACAAGAGTGTTCAATACAAATACAGAAACTAAACTTCTTAAGGGTTAAATCTTGTCTGTTGGAGATATGCAGAAGTTCCAGAGGAGACAGTGAAACTAAGAGTCTGAACAGATGAAGGACGAAGGAATCATCAAAAAAGTTATAGCTCTTGGCTGTATTTGAGAGATAAAAAGAAAATAAGAATTTCATTGTCGCAATAAGAACATGGGAGAGTAGGTCAGTATTTTGAGATTCAAACTGTCATGTTATAAGGGTGTGAAACCAGAAGGGAACTATTTAGTGGAATTATGAGCAAGGTGTAGACAAGATGATGAGTGAAGAAAGTGGAGAAAACAGCATTGGGGAAACCCCTAAATTGATTTTAATAATGTCATCAGATGAGCCATCAACTATCATACAAATATGAGAGGAAACCGGATTATTTTAGAAAAGAAAGACCTGAATTTTTGACATTATATATATTAAATTAAAAAGACATGCATTTACAAGTCCATATTAGCCTGAATTTATGAAAAAGAAATGATTTGATCAGCGCTGATACTTACATGGTTTCTTTCCTTTTATATCCATGACAAGTCCATGTATCTCCAAATCTTGCAAAATTTTCTAAACATTAGCAGCATTTTATATTTATATAGCTCTAACATAGTAAATCACCCCAGTAACGTTATCAGACAAAATTTGACAACAAGCCGCAGAAGGCGAAATTAAAGCAAGCGACCAAAAGTTTGGCAGTAGGTAGGTTTTAAGGAGTGTGTTAAAGGACAGAAGTGAGATAGAAAGTATGAAAGGTTTAGGGAGAGAATTATGTTCTTGGCAGCTAAAGGAGTCACCATTAATGGAGAGGTTAAAATCAGGGATGCACAAGAGGCCAGAATTGGAAGAGGATGTATATTTGAATTTCAGGGCTGGAAGAGATCAGAGATTGGGAGGGGTGAGGTCATGGTGGGTTTCGAAAGTGAGGGTAAAAATTTTAAAATTGTGATCTTGGACCAGCAGCCAGTGTAGGTCAGCGGACACAGTGGTGATGATTGAACAGGACTTGGTATGTGTTAGGACACGGGCAGAAGAGTTTAGGTTGGCGCCAAGTTTATAGATGGGTAGAATGTGGGAGGCCTGGCAGGACTGCATTGGAATAGTCAAGTCTAAAGATGACAAAGGCGGGAATGAGTCTTTCAGCAGCAGATGAGCTGAGACAGGTGGAGTTGAGAGTGCGGAGCTGGAAATAGTCGGTCTGGGTGAAAGCACAGATATGTACTCTGGGTCAAATATGATGCCAACTTACGAACAGTCTGCTTCAACCTTGATCAGCTGCCAGAAAGAGAGGGATGTAGCTAGTGGCTAGGAAATTTTGCTAGGGACTGAAGGCAATGGCTTTGGGGTCTCCAGTATGTAACTCTTTTGTTACAAACCAAATGAACTAAGTAAACAAAATCAAGGACAAAGTAAAAGGCAGTTGGAGGAAATTGTGTCTCACGCTGACAATTTAGAGACAGTGGTGTGCTGGAGAGAGTTGGTGGTGAGGGTGGAGCTGGGTGTCAGTGTATATGTATAAACGGATGTGCAATGTTGAGTCCAGATTTTTTAATCAAGTTTGTGAATTATTAAAATCTTAAGATGAACTTGACATTTAAATTTAGGTTCTTATCAAATTGTAAGTTAAAGAACTACAGATCATCAAAAATGTACCCAGATCACCGAGAATCTGTTATCACAATCATGCCAACTCAAAAATCAAGAAAGAAAGTTTTCTGGAAATTCTAGGATACTTGCAACATGTAGCTTTCATCCTGCATCCTGAATATAAACACATTACTTTAGCAGAACCTTTTGGTAGGAGAAAATGCTATTGCAATGCTAATTGGTAAATCAGGAAATGTTAATTAGTTTAATATTTTCTTCACTGTTTAAAAAAAAAGTGCTTCCAACAGATGTTTATTAAAGGTGAAGAGCTATTGCTGAGTTACATGCAGAAATGTATTGTTTATATATGCAAATGTAGTCTTTTAGGAGCAAATTTATTATTTACATTTAATAAGGGTAATATTTATTTTGAATGGAACAATAAAAAACACATTTCAAAGTTTCTAGCAAAAAATCTTGCTTTTTTTTCTGTAAATCCTTTCAGTAGAAGTATGCAACACTCCTGCAGTTCCACCACTCCAGTATCATACCCATAACTGCTTAACCTTGACTTACCGAGAGCAACAGCACAAGCGGTATGTTAGTTTTGATATATCATTGATTCAACTGTCAGTCACTGCCCATTATCCCCAGTGATGGAGCTTCACTGTGGACATGTTAGACAGAGCTCTCTGCTGCACTCTTTGCTCCATATGAATAGGTCCATCTACACAACTGGAATTGGTAGCAGGCTTGAAGACAATTGCTATATGGACCATACAGGTTGGGCATTGATGGTAGGAAAGTTGTCATGCAGGAAAACCAGAAAAGAGAAACTAAAAAAAAAGGTTTTTGCTCTAATACAACTAATTTCATTATGAAATATATGGCTAAATCAAAATTCATTTTAATGCCAAGTTACCAAGCAAAAAGAAGTGCTAGGCAAAAGGAGCTTTTATTTTTAGAAGCGTATCTAACAGCATTAAATCCTTAGGACATTTATCAGAATATTCTACTTCCCAATGAGCCTTAACCTCACTAAATTTGAGCCTATTTTTTTTCATCCTCATCCTGAAATAGCAGATTAGAGAAAGACCTGACTTATTTTGCAGCATTAGAAATCAGATGAGAAACTTAATTGTTGATGTAATAAAAAAACGCCATGTGTGACAACACTTTTGGTTTAAGGAAAATGTAATGTTAATTTCAAGGAAGGACTGTTGAAAACTTCTGATGTACAAGACTAGCTCAACTACTACAAGTTTCATTTTACTGTCATTAGCAGAAGGTAAAATATGCGACAGATGTGAGAGACTGATAATCATCTTGAAGAAGGAAAAAGGTCATTAAGAGGGCAAACAAAGCCACGTTTTCACATACTACCCCGTATCAGTCATTATGAAAAACTAAATCTGAACCTTGACTTGTCAGCTACGGAATGTGTCTGAATGAATTGTGCAGCCAAGAAATCTATAGTTGTATAATTTTTCATTTTGATGCTATATCCAACATATCTGCCAAATATTTATTTTTCTAATGCCAGAAATCAAATGTTTTAGACAATTAATTTAATTCAATGAACTATTGTGGGGAGTTGTATTATAATAATTGCACTGAGTCATTAGTTATGCTTAAAGCTATGAGTAATCTAGTATTCCATACAGATTTTAAAACACATTAGCCATTAAGTGGAAGATCAATTTTATGTATAAGAAACTGCTGTACAGTAAGTTTAAATGTATGAGAAACACTGAATAGACTAAAGCACTTTATATTTAAATCTGCTTGTGCTCTTAACCTCCAGTTATTTGCAAGCAGCCATTGAAGGTTTTTTTATTGCATGTAGAAAACTCTGGTGCAGTACATGAGTGGAGGATGTATCAGGGTTATCAGGCACAACATTATTTCCATGCACCACCTGCCCCACTACAGAGTCTGCAGATCATGCATTGGACTTATCAGCCATTTCAGAGCCCGAACTGGAGTGGAAGCAAATTATTCTCGATCCCAAGGGACTGCCTAAGAAGAGAAGATTTGGAAGCATGCAATGATTGTGTTGGTCAATTTAAGCAAGTCATCACCCTTTTATTTTAACATAATTTTAACATAAAATAAGCAAACTAGCCTAAATACAGAGGCCCTTGTTTGTTGGGAGTCTGCTAGAATGGTCATAAACTTGGCAAGTTTCCAGATACTCCAGGTACCAATGTTCCCTTTAATTATTTTATGAGTGCATAGTTTAGTGGGAACATTACCAGGTACCAGCCTTAAGCCACAGTTTCATGGATTATTTTTGGAAGTGGAGCTTGTGCCAATTCCACAAAGCCATTGATGTAGGGCAGAGGTGTTCCCATTCCCCAACCCTCTGTCAGGACCAGTGCAGCATTGGCACAGACATCACTGTGTGATCTCACTGGACACACCTAGATAAAACCAGTGTAAATGGGGCCCATCTGAAACTCCCGACTGAGTTCAGGGCCTGACCTGGCCACCAAAGGTGAAGAAACTAAAACCATTTTTTTTTTTAAAAGTAGCTTCTTGATACAGGAGCAGTTGGAGCCATGGTCAGCAGCTTTTCCTAGAAACTACCCCTCCTCCTGCCTCTTCCCCAAAGAGCTGCTGTTATGTTCCTTTCTGATGTTCAGGGGTAGATTTCCATGGTGCACCCAATCTCAACAACCCAGGATCATATACTTAGTGATCTTCAAGAATTTTGATCAATACTGAAAGAAGCGTTGCCTGCCATGCACTCAAATAATTATTGTTCTAACAGCTTCATATACCTTCAGGCTTCCTTTTCGTTACTTGATTTTCTAAAGGCAGTTGTGATTCCGTTATTAGATGCACTTACTGTTATACAGCAGAAGTGGTTGGATAGTGTCTTGTGAAGCTCCTGTGACCCATAGATAAAGTGGATCTTATTGAAAGTTTGTTTAGCATCTATGCATGCATTCAAACCCAATTTGAAAGGTTCAGGATTAGCTAAGAGCTCGATCATCCACTATAAAACGGGCAGTTTCTCTTCCATTCTAACCTTGCTAATCATTGGACTTTGCTCTAATAATTAAGGCATATTAACAGTCACTGTTATTGCATGGTAAATGTGACAGCAACTTCTGACATCTGCATATGCATAGTTAAGTGCAGAAATCCAATTTGTTATGCAATAAAAACGGCTGAAAATATTGGGGCTAGTACATTCATGTTTAAATGCTGAGAAACCTCTTTGGCCCTAGATCTCATTCACTCAAGAAAAAGTTACTTTTCCTGTATATTTTTTATACCTATCTCCTTTTTACTTTCTTTGAATTGCTGGCAATGTGAGCATTGCTGGCAAGGCCAACTTTTGTTGCCCATTCTTAATTGCCCTTGAGATGATGGTGAGCCACCTTCTTGAACTGCTGCAGTCCAAGTGGTGTAGGCACACCCACAGTGCTGTTAGGAAGACATTTTTAGGTTTTTGACCTAGTGATGATGAAGTAACGGCGATATCGTTCCAAGTCAGGTACTAAGTGACTTGGAGGGGAACTTACAGGTAGTAGTGTTCCCATTACTCCCATCTTTATTTTGTTTTCTCTATATGATTTTACCATGCATTAAATATTCCAGATAATCCTATTTAATACTTTCTGGTTTAGACACTTCATGGCTCAGTGAGGATTCTTAAATCTGGTTGAAGAGTCTCTCTGCTTCTTACCTTACTTATCCACACCATAGTTCCCCTTTATTGGGCACCACGCCAGAAAAGATGTAGGATGAGTGGAAGTGTCTAATCAGAAGTCTGTCAAATCTTTGTGGGCAACTGTCAGTGAGGCCAGTGGTGAGCACTGTTCCCTTGCTGGTGACTGCAAAATCCATGCCAAGTATTTTCAATTAATAGTGCAAACACTTTACTGTTAGATGTTACAGTTAAATAATCAGTTGGCATATTAGTATGCTATAGTTAAAACTGACACTTTTGCCAGTGTTTGGTCTCTCTCTCCGGCTGTTGAATTTTGAATAGTTGACTATAGCTGTGATGTAGAAGCATCTGCACTGTTTCCCAGCAATGTTTTCTCTGTGATTCTTGATTAAATACTTTCATCGAGGACCATATATATTAGAGTAAAAGTGAGACCTTTTAGGCCAAAGGTTATGGGGGTGACTTTTACACGTGTAATGTGCTTGAGGGGTTTACATCTATGCTTGCTTTGGGCCTGAGTGAAATCCAAAAAAGACCATTGCCATGGAATAAAGTAAAAACCAACAGCACTAAAAGAATTCATATTCATTATCATTCATAATCTGATCATTTTAATAGTTTGAATAAATAAAAGCATAATTTAAATCTAGAAATATTTTATGCATTTACTTACCGGTATTCATTTTAATTTGTTACAATTTTGTTTACAATGAAATCGAACCATTAATATTTCCAGGATTATACTTGGGTTCTGAAATTTTTCTGTTTTGATCCCTTGACTTCTACATGAGATATATGAAAATTTACAGTTATTTAGGCCAAAAATCATGGGATTAACTTTTACATGCAGGCATACAGTAATACAATCTAACTCCAAACATGCCACTGACATTTTAAAAGTCGCCTTTCCTTTTGTTTGCAAAATTTATAGCTATTCAAGCTCACTATTTTTAATTCCAGTGTGTGAGATGAGAAAACGATGGAAATTATTTTTTTTTTTGTAGTTTCTGGGCCTGAAATTCCCTAGGATGTCTGGGGTTAGAGGAGGGCAGATGAAAACGCTCACTTGCCCGTTGATGCCGTCCTTGACCCAATCCGATATCGCAAGATCAGGCCAATTTGCATATTTTGGTCACGTTGTTTCTGGTGCAACTGGTACACTTTGTCAGCTATGGGAGGTGAGGGATGCAATTTGCTGTGTCCTGTTATGCTTTAGAACTCGGTAGATAAATTGCAGTGTTTACTTGTTCCGGCTTGATGTATACATTCTACTTGATGCATTTGGGCAAAATAATTTAAATTCTATCCCAGAAATGTTAAGATTGTGGTAAGTAGAAGCTCATCTTCCTGACCATTTTATTGATAGAGCAGGAAGCAAAATAATAGAGCACCACATGAAATTGAACAGCCAACTTTGCTGTATTTAATAATACTTCACAAGTTGAGTGGGGTGGGTATGTAACGTAGACATCAATTGCTTTGATAGACTTATAGTTAAATCAACACATTCTTCCCTTATCATGCCCTTTTAAATCTCTCCAAGTGGCTTCTGTAGTTGTTGGTGTCAGTCAGCAGTGTCCCAATCTTGCTTCCTTTCTCTCTTCATACTTGGATAAATTGAGCAGAAAGAAATCTCCTGTGCTCAGAACCCACTTCCTCACCTCTTCATTTATTTATTCCTGCTGCTCATTGTCCACAAGAGGGCAGAAAATTCTGTTCTGTACCACAATAAATTTGAAGTATTTTGTAAATAGGCTAAAATGTAAAGGAACTGGGGAGGAGATGAGATTTTTTTAAATGAGTTTTTGTGTTCTATTGAAAGGGAGATGGAAGCAGATTCAATAGTAATTTTCTAAAGGGAATTGGATGTGTGCTTGAAAAGGCAAAATTTGCGAAGTTAAGAGGAAAGAACAGATTAGGTAGCATTTTTCAAATACCAGGCCCAGGCGCGATGGGCTGAATGACCGCCTCCTGTGCTGTAAGTTGCTGTGCTTCTTTGCCCTCAAAACCAGTTGAAAATTAGAAGCAGCCGTCAACCTCCCAAAATACTTTGTTTTTGAATACCTATTGGAAAGTGTTCTTAAACTTCTCTATGGAAAACTACAACAAATACTGCATTTTCAAACTGAATTCTTTGCTGAAAGTTTTCATAAAATACATATTTGCTGTCTGCAAATTTAAACCTTAAGAACTTGCATGTTTCCTGATCTGAATGGTTCACTGAGGTGAGTTCTCCAAAGAAAATAAGAAAAAGGCTCAGGAGTATGGCCCCTCAAGCCTGCTCTGCCTTTCATTACGATCATGGCTGATCTGCCTCAACTCCACTTTCCTGCCCACTCCCCATTTCCCTTGATTTCCTAAAAAACCAAAAGTCTGTCTAACCCAGCTTTGAATAAACTCATCAATGAAGCATCTACAACCCTCTGGAATAAAGAATCCCAAAGGTTCACAACCCCTGAGTGAAGAAATTACTTCTCATCTCAGTCCTAAATGATTATCCTCTTGTCCTGATGCTGTGTCCCCATGTTCCCCCAACCAGAGGAACCAACTCCTCTACTCCATCAAGCCCCTTCAGAATCTTCTATGTTCCAAATAGATCATCTCTCATTCTTCTAAACTCCAGCGAGTATAGGCCTAATTTGCTCAGCTTCTCATCATAGGACAACCCTCTCATCTTTGCTATACCACCTCCATGGCAAACGTATCTTTCCTTAGATATGAAGATCAAAACTGCACACTGTACTCCAGGTGTGATGTCAGCAAAGCCCTATACAATTGTAGCAAGTTCTTGTACTCCACTCCCCTTGCAATAAAGGTCAACGTGCCATTTCCTAATTGCTTGCTGTATCTACATGCTAACTATCTGTGACCATATGTCTTGTGATAATTTGTTGTATAGGTGACTAACCTAGTCCACAAGGGAGGTGCTAATTACAAGGAAACCGCCTGTATATTTATGTCAGAATATTGCCTTCTGCATAACTTTTAGGCTACTATGGTGCTTTTCTTAATTGATATAAGATGTTGAAGCCTCATGGGTAGATTAATTTGAAAGTGCAGAAGATTGCTACCGGCTTCAGACATTTCAAACATGGTAAGTAGACTTATTTTTGCTTAGAACCTCGTGATTTTAGATGTTCATGAAACATTGTTCTTTGGCATAGCCTGTAAAGGGTACACCTATAAACATTATGCCACAAGAAGACTAAATGTGACTTTGTATGGTAATCTAGTGTTAAACTTCTGAGAGTCAGTTAGTGAAGGAGGAGTCTAGAAGTCGATCTTTACTCAGTTTTAGATTTATTCACAAAGTGAGACATTATAAATCTATAGATCCTAACTACAACCGTTGTCAATAAGCATCTCTTTGTAACTCTTTTGAGTCAAAACAATTAACTAAATTAACAATAACAAGGGAGAAATTAAGCTCAGCCCCTAATTCAGGTCAGCTGTAAAACCAAGGACAAAGTTTAAAGGAAACTTACAAACATTAAACCAAAATGTGATTAAAGGGGTCAACAAAACACCCCAGTCCCCGCGGTGCCCACCGGGCACGGAAGGCCTCGATGGTGCCGGTAGACACCGCGTGCTCCCTTTCCAGGGACATCCGGCCGCGAACGTAGCCGCGGAAGAGGGACAAACAATCGGGCAGGACTCCCCCGTCGATCGCCCGCTGCCTGGACCTGTTGATGGCCAACTTGGCCAGGCCCAGGAGCAGGTTCACGAGGAGGTCCTCCTCCTTCCCGACCCCCTTCCGCACCGGGTGTCCGTAGATCAGGAGCGTGGGACTGAAGTGCAAACAAAAGCATCTCTTTGTATATGCACAAGTCATAATCCAATCAGTGCCCCCAACCTGTAGACACTTGACCTTAATTTATACAGCTAACAGATTTCCTTCTTTCTTTTTTGAACAAAACTTAACATAATATTCACAAGCAATATTTCAATACAAAAAACTCATTTTCCATATTTTCTATAAAGCATTACATTACAAGATGCCCCTCTTCTAGAATCCCCAATAATCTTTTGGTACAAGCACTCCTTTTCGTGAAACAATCAGATAATTGATGGCTTACATCAACACATTTGGTCTCAGATTTCCTTTTTGTCTCATTTGTTTCACACTAACCAATACATAATCTTTTTTCTCATTTACACATTTTGTTGCATGAACGCTATCCCACAATGAAGGCTTATCTATGCAACGTTCAATGGGTAAACAGTTTTCAGTACACCGTTTATATAGAATTTCCCTGGAAATATTTAACAAATAGAATCCCATATCCACCACTTCCAAAAGAGCCAATGTTTCGCATTAAATTATTTTAACAACTCTATTTTCTTAGCTTCCCAGGCTAAAGGGCAACATTTCCCATCCTCACCCATCAGAAATATTATGAAACCTGCTGCACTTGAATACTCATCAGAAAGGCCGGCATGAGAAGCATCACTAAAAGTAACTAATTTCATATTCTTTGGGTCAGTCAGGGACGGAAACTTAGTATGCATTTCTTCATATTTAAATTTTTTAAATGTTTTATTTATCCTTAAAACATCCTCAACTGTAGGTTGCTTCATCATAGTGCTTAGTTCCAATACATCAAAGCTAGCATCCGGTCCTATCTGAATACAAACTAATTCAACTGACCAGTGAAGCCTCACAACGGATCTGTTTCTTCTTCAGATGTGACATCATCTTTCTGTGATGACCTCGCATGATTAACTAGTATAGTGGTTACACTGTAAATAGGAAAGCTGATTTAAAGTTACCTCAGGTCTACTCTGCTTAATGCCTAAACCAATATATTTAAAAGTCCCTGAAGCCTGACTTCAATGCTAAATTCCATTTTAATTTTAACACATTTTTCAAATTCCAGAGTACTACTCCGTAAGAAATCTGCAACATGTATCATGACGATGTGTGAAAGTTTCCCTTTTTGATACCAGTAAACATTGCAGGATCTGCTTTTAGTTGAGTGCAGCCTACTTTCATCAAAACGGATCTCACCAAAAAATACCACACCCTCAAGACATCATTCAGACCATAAATGCATTTGTTTAATTTCCGTAGTTTCAGCATCGCTTGCCTCTTTAGGCAGTTTCAGATACACTTTTCTCTCTGAAGCTGCAGTAATGCAGCTTTTATGTCAATTGATCTACGTTCTCACGAATGTGGCCAAAAGAGTTAAAAAGACTTTCAGGATTACTCTTCTTAGTATGGAACACTCTAACATCTGTATCGACTAGTCGCTCTTCAAAGCCCTGAACAATTAACCTCACTTTACCCTTAAGTCCCATCTGCAAGATCCTTTTCCATATATGGTATTTCTGAATAAACTTCTTCCTACAATACAATTCCTTTTGTTTTGCCTCTCCTGTTAGTTTACCCTCTAGTTTATTGGCAGCCATCAAAACTTCACATCATCAGGACTTGCTTCTGCTTCTCGTCCAATCTTGAGTCTGTTTTGTAGCCGCCTTTTCATTGCATAATCTGTTCAAGCTGTTGCCTCTTCTTGCATTTCAGTGTCCTTTGGGACTACGACTGGAAGATCTCTGTCACGCAAGAGTCAGTCTCCGACCCACTGTGAGAACCCACATTGCTCTTAATAATTTGTCATTCTTTTACTGCATTCTGTCAACTCATGGACCTCACTTCTTGGCCATCATCTTGAACTTTTAACCAATATTTAAACTTGCTAGTAGCTTTTCCTGCAAGTTCCACAATAGTCACATTCCTCCATTCGTTGGACTCTTCCGGGACATGTGTCACTTGAGTATACTTTAGACAATTGGTCATTAGATGTGACAGCCCTGTCCTGTGCATCATGATCACTCAGCCTACCACACCCATCCCCTGGTCCTTTGTATTCTGCTTCTCAGGACTGTCATCACAAAGCACTTGAGAACGAAGGGTACAGGGTGCCTCAGCGCCACTGTAATTCCGATTAACCATGAGAAATGAACCTTAAAAGTTTAATTACAATGTTGGATAACCAGTGCTTTACCATCACACCCTATTACCTGACCAGGACCTTTCCATTTCTTCTGGCCCCCTCATTTGTAATACACCATACCCCCAGAATGAAAGTCTATCTTGGATGGTGTTATATGGTGCTTTAGGGTGCACCAGATTTTCTCCAAGACCCTAGCTTTATGAAAGTCTTTCTCCTTGCATTTTAAGGATTCAAATGTGCAGAAAAAAATTGAACTAATTTTAGTCCCCTCTTGGGGATGGTAGCCTGTTGCCCAGGATAGAAGGTAATTTGGGATTCCTTCAGAGACTAATTTTTATTCGTTCAAGGGATGTGGGCTTTGCTGGCTAGGCTGGCATTTATTGCCCTTCCCTTCAGAAGGTGGTGGTGAGCTGCCTTCTTGGACCGCTGCATTCCATATGGTGCAGGTACACCCACAGTGCTGTTAGGGAGGGAGTTCCAGAATTTTGACCCAGCGACAGTGAAGGAATGGCAATATATTTCCAAGTCAGGATGGTGAGTGGCTTGGAGGGGAACTTCCAGGTGATGCTGTTCCCATGTATCTGCTGCCCCTGTCCTTTCAAGATGTTAGTGGTTGTGGGGTTGGAAGGTGCTGTCTAAAGAGCCTTGGTGAGTGCATCTTGTAGATGGTACACACTGCTGCCACTGAGCGTTGGTGGTGGAGGGAATGAATGTTTGTGGATGGGGTGCCAATCAAGTGGGCCGCTTTGTCCTGGATGGTGTCAAGCTTCTTGAGTGTTGGAGTTACACTCATCCAGGCAAGTCGAGAGTATTTCATCACACTCCTGACTTGTGCCTTGTAGGCAGTGGACAGGCTTTGGGGAGTCAGGTGGTGAGTTACTTGCCGCAGGATTCCTAAACTCTGATCTGCTCTTGTGGCTACATATTTATATGGCTAGTCCAGTTCAGTTTCTGGTCAGTGGTAACCCCCAGGATGTTGATAGTGGGGGATTCAGTAATGATAATGCATTGAATGTCAAGGGGCGATGGTTAGACTCTCTTTTGTTGGAGATGGTTATTGCCTGGCATTTGTGTGGCGCAAATGTTACTTGCTACTTGTCAGCCCAAGCTTGGATATTGTCCAGATCTTGCTGCATTTGGATAAGGACTGCTTTGGTATCCTAGGAGTCGTGAATGGTGCTGAACATTGTGCGATCATCAGCGAACATCCCCATTTCTGACATTATGATGGAAGGAAGGT
This sequence comes from Cetorhinus maximus, assembly GCF_964194155.1. Classification (NCBI taxonomy): domain Eukaryota; kingdom Metazoa; phylum Chordata; class Chondrichthyes; order Lamniformes; family Cetorhinidae; genus Cetorhinus; species Cetorhinus maximus. The sequence continues at coordinate 18,521,623 of NC_135895.1, read as the reverse complement.
CATTTATGAAGCAGCTTAAGATGGTTGGGCCAAAGACACTACCCTGAGAAACCCCTGCAGTGATGCCCTGGAACTGAGATGATTAACTTCCAACAAACACAGCCATCTTCCTTTGCACTAGGTATGACTCCAACCAGCGGAGAGTTTTCCCCCAGTTCCCACTGACTGCAGTTTTGCTAGAGCTCCTTGATGCTACATGGTCAAATGCTGTCTTGATGTCAAGGGCAGTAACTCTCACTTTTGGACTGACAATCAGCGTCTGGAAGACCAAGTTATGAGTCAGGGCATAGAGACTCCACCTTCCATCAATTAACAATGACAACCTCACCTGGAGGTCAGTGACAGCTTCACATATCTCGGGTCAAAAATTACCAGTAACTTGTCCCTTGATGCCAAAATCAGCACCAGGATTGCCAAGGTCGCAGTTGTCATGTCAAAGTTGAGGTCTTGTGTGGACCAACAACAAACTAACTGAAAATACAAAGCTCCATGTCTATCAGGTTTGTGTTCTCAGCACCCTCCTTTACAGTAGCAAAGCATAGACAACTTATGCAAGCCAAGAGGAGCGGCTCAACAGGTTCCACCTCTGCTTCCTCAGACGAAAATTAGGCATCGCCTGACAGGACAGAGTGCTGAGTAAGGAAGTACAACAAAATGCAGGGATCCCCAGCAAGTTTGATCTCTTGACTCAGCAGCGACTCCAATGATTGGGTCACGTGCACCGAATGGATGACGGATGCATCCCGAAAGGCAAGTTCTATGGCGAGCTTGCTATCAGCATGAGAACAACAGGTCACCCAAGCCTGCGATACAAGGATGACTGTAAGCAAGATCTCAAGTTGACCAGGATCGGTGTTGATGTGTGGGAAGTCCTTACTGCTGATGTGTGTGGCCTGGAGTGAGGCAGACAGGGAGGGCATGGAAAAAGAAGAGGACAAAAGAAATAACCAAATGGCCGAAGAGAGAGCCCACTGGAAGGAAATGGAAATTACATCAGTCAACCGTGGGCCAATGCCACTCATCTGTGCCAGTTACAGAAGGGACCGCCTCTCTTGAATTGGCCTCTACGGCCACAATAGACGATGTCCAATCCAGAAGTGATATGTACCCCGGGTACAGTCCATCGTCTCCAGTGACGGATAGCTGTCGAGCTACATCAGAGGACATCGCCTCATCCAATTGTAAGCCTTCCTTTGATATGTGACTTTAATGAGATATTTACCATGGGTCTTGGCATGATTCAAAGAGATCATAACGAATAGTTACCAACGCTGCCTGTGGCATTTAGACGCCCATCCTTAACTCAAAGAGCTCTTGGGTCAACTTAACCTGTCTAAACTCAGTCCCTCTTTCCTGACAATACAAAATGGGTCTAAAGGTGTGGGACAAAGACAGAAATATTTTCATTTTGCACTTTATAGACATGGCAACCGGATAGGACAAAAGAGTGATTGTAGATTAAGTAATAGAGAAATGGATAGGGACCCGACTTGGGACACCTGCTAAGTTTCTGACTGATAATGATGGGGAATTTGCTAATGGCAAGTTTAAAGACATGTGAAAACATGAACATTGTGGTCATGAATATCGCTTTTGGAAGTCCTTTCAGCAATGGACTCTGTGAAAGCAATCATGTGGTGATAGATGAAATGATGCTTAAAATCTTAGCAAGTAAACCAAACTGCATGTTCAATGAAGAGTGCAGGAAGACATGCCAGGAGCAGCACAGGCATACCTAAAATTGAGGTATGCCAGGAGCAGCACCAGGCATACCTAAAATTGAGGTGTCAACCTGGTGAAGCTTCAACACAGTACTATTTGCATGCCAAACAGCAGAAGCAGTGTGCAATAGACAGAGCTAAATAATCCCACAACCAACAGATCAGATCTAAGCTCTTACAGCCCAGCCAAATCTAGTCATGAATGGTGGGTTTATTCAACAAGTAACAGGAGCAGGAGGCTCCACAAAATTTCCCACCCTCAATGATAGGGAAGCCCATCACATCAGCGCGAAAGATGAGGCTGAAGCATTTACAACCAACTTTAAGCAGAAGTGCCTAGTGGATGATCCATCTTGGCTTCCTCCTGAGATTCCCAGCATCACAGATGCCAGTCTTCAGTCAATTCGATTCATTCCATGTCAGGAATGTAGTGCTGCCGGAGCGCCACTCTGGCACCTCCTTGGCCAGTCCAGGAATCCACCACCCTGCATGATTCAAAGAGATCATAACGAATAGTTACCAATGCTGCCTGTGGCATTTAGACGCCCATCCTTAACTCAAAGAGCTCTTGGGTCAACTTAACCTGTCTAAACTCAGTCCCTCTTTCCTGACAACAATACAAAATGTTGCTAAGGAAGTGAAATCACTTACGAAACATGCATTGATATAAACTTCTGGAGGTCAGCTGTGAATTTTAAAACTTACATGAGGGTAGTACCAGGGGAGAGGGAGGACAGTGAAAAATGTGATGTGGTGAAACCTCTATTGAACGAAGGCAAGATGGAGTGATTGGCGTTGTTCACTGCACTTCTCCTGTAACTGCCGAAGTGAGAAAATCATGTCAACCATCAATCTGCCAGTTCTGAAGCTGTACTGAGACTCCAGTAGATGTACGATGGCAGGATCTGCAAACTGGTCAGAACAACACAAGCAAAGCCTTTTCCCCACAATACCTGACAAGAAGATGCCTCAGTAATTTTTGCAAATACCTCATTAAAGTCATGTGCCAATGGAAGGCTTGCAATAGGATGTGGCAGTGCCTTCCGATATGTTTTACATATCACGTTCTGCATTAATCTCTTCGATGAGCCTTGTATACTCATTATTAACCACATCTGCATCCTTTAGCAGGATTTTAAATCTTTGACAAGAGCAAATTGTGCAGCTTTAAAACAATTTGCATTTTTCTCTCTGATTCTTAATCACCTGATGCCATTCATACTTTTCTAATATTCTGATTAGAAACATCAGGCTCTGTTAAGGAGATACAGTAATGTTCTGCTTTGGAAAATCAGTGAATCTGAAGTTTACTCAAAACAATTGCTTTATAGTGCTCCGTGTCCAGCTTTATTTGTGCCTATTTCATGGAAGGCTCACTTAACAGCAAAGATATTTTACTAGAGACTGCGTCAGTTCTAATCAAGTGGCTTACTCCAGCTATTTTGCTTGGAATCACCATTTTTTTAGTGACCTCAATGTGTTGTCTTCACTGAACCTAATACAAGAAGAACTTCCATAATCCTTGATCATACGGCAACCCTCACTACTGAGTGAATCTAGATAACATTTTGGCCAATCTGTTCCACACACCCTATTGAGGTGCAACCAATATCTAACACCACACAGTGAAATGAATCTGCAACTACTCCACTCATCACCTGACTAAAGCTTCCTGTGACTAGTACAATTCCTTCAGACTAATCACTATCATTTTTAGCCTCTGGATTCTCTGAGTTATTGGTCACTTAAAGAACCCTACTGTTCTGCTTTGAGCTGTTCATCACATAATGATATTTTGAGTCGTACCAAAAGCAACTGTTAACTGTTTCCTGGGGTTCATTTGCCTACTGTTGCTGCAGCCTCCTCTCAACTAGGGCAGACATCGACTCAACCTCACCTCCAGTGTGCCAGCAGAGCCTTTGACTATCTGAGGGAAAGAATGATGACAAATACCTCAAACCCGTACCAAGCTCATGGTCTACAGGGCTGCAGTACCACCTGCCCTCCTGTATGCATCAGACTCATGGACAATGTACAGCAGACACCTTAAATCCTTGGAGAAATATCACCAGCAATGCCTCTGCAAAATCCTGCAAATTCAATGGCAGGATAGGGTCTCCAATATCAGTGTCCTCTCTCAGGCCAACAGCACCAGTATCGAGGCACTAGTTATGGTTAATCAGCTACGTTGGGTGGGCCACATCGTCCGCATGACTCCCAAAACAAGCTGTCGAGCAAGTGGTTACCAGGAGGGCAGAGGAAACGTTTTAGGGACGCGCTCAAAGTCTCCTTGAAAAAATGCAACATCCCCAGGGATTTGTGGGAATCTCCTGCTCAAGGCTGCCCAAACCAGAGAAGAAGCATCCACAAAAGTGGCAATCATTTTAAACGTCCCCGACAAGCCCAGGTGGAAGCCAAGGGCAAACAACGGAAGGGGCGTACCAAAATCCAAGCACCCCACCTACCCACCTCATCAAACACGACCTGCCCCACCTGTGACAGTGTGCGCGGATCCCAGCATTGGACTTTTTAGTTAACTCCGGAGTGGAAAAAAGTCACCCTTGGAAGTCACCCTTGGCCCCAAGGGACTGCCGAAGGAGAAGATTGCTGCTCCAATTCTGTCATCTGTCTTGTGGTATCCAAATCTGCTTAAAGTTCTTTCATCCTCATTCCTTCTGTCTATAATTCTTCCTTTGTACAGGTGCCTGCATCCAGTATCTGGATTGTCTCAAAATGCCGCAATCATTGAGTCCTCCATCCTTTGTGAGACTGTGGAATGCCCCGTTTGTGCCATCAAGGCTGCAGGAAATGACTGCTTTCCCGAGATTTTTTTCAAGGCAACAGACATCTACTCTAAAAGGGTGTCTCTTTCCAAGAGCCAAACCCCAGTTCCGACCAGGAGCCTCTCCATATGTGACACCTTGGCACAATCCAGTAATTTTAAATGCAAGTACTGAACAAGGAATCTCCAAATTCAATTTCTGCAATCTTTTATGCAGGCTGTAAAAGTCAATAATATATTCCTCCATTGAATATTTCACCTCATTTCTATTTTTCCTTAGTTCTGATGAAGAGTCGTATAGACTCGAAACGTTAACTGTGTCCCTCTCCACAGATGCTGTCAGACCTGCTGGGTTTTTCCAGCTATTTTTGTTTTTGCTTCACAAAAGCTACTCTGATTTTAATCTTCTGTCTTAAAAAAAAGTTTAAATTCCAACTTTCATCTTTAGGCAACCTTCACCTTTAAGCTAAACTTCTTATAGCCAGCTGGTGAAGGAGACCAGAAGTCAATCATTACTCAACTTTAGATTTATTCACAGTGAGAGATTACAAAATGTATAGCTCCTAACTCTACGACTCACTACCAGTGTCAATAAGTGTCTCTGTATACCCAATCAGTGCCCCCAGCTGTAGACACTTAACCTTAATTTATACAGTTAATATCTAGGTCCCTTCAGCTCTGAGTGTATACGCTAAGAGGGTATCTGGAATTATCCTGGAACTGCTCACCTCTGTGACTCGCCTTAGTAGGTCTAATTTTTTTTTACTATTTTTCACACGGATTTGGGGAAAAGAAGATTATTTTTAAATGTTGGGTTTTTGAAGCAAAGTGTATTTCATACTTTCATCCTTTCCCTCCACAGATGCCGAACCTGCTGAGTTTTTCCAGCATTTTTTGTTTTTGTTTCAGATTTCCAGCATCTGCAGTATTTTGCCTTTATCTTTGTGTTCCATCAGTTTTTTTAAAAGGTGCTGAGTCAGAAGGCAGTTCAAATGCTAATGAGCTAACCTTTGATGTTACTTCCCCAAAGGCTGTGAACAATAAGCAATTTGTTAGCCTGTCACAGTCATGGTTTAACCATGCCACAGCAATTGTGCTGAAAAGTTCCTGGTCCTAGGTTCTTGGGAGCAGTAGTCTAACATCTGGGTTCTCAACCATTTTACTTCTGAGGTTGTCCTCTGTTATTAAAAAACCCACAGACCCCCTCTAATGCAACACCTTTTTCTGTAATTTTAGTTTACTATATATTCGTTTTATAATTAAAAATGTGTATTATTTTTGTATTACTTATTAATACGAAACTATATGACACCAACATTTTCATTGTTTGTTTGAAAATACAGTGCCACTCTTCACAACCAGCCCAAAATAAACTTGCTGGATCAGAGAGCACACTGTAAAATCCCCTTGCATGCATTTGGTTTTTTGGCAGTGCTGCTCCACTGGCAGTATTGCTGCCTTGCCCTTATGACAGAATATGGGTTCATGGGAGTTTCATTTGGCCAGTGTTTAAGATGGACCTGATTTCTGTGTGATAACAGCACCTGCCTGGTCTTCGATTGCTATTAACTATCTAAGAGAAGATTGAGTATTGCTGAAAAAAGACATTTTGTCAAAGCTTTTCGTCTTGCAATCATCAGAATAATCACAAGAATACCAATGTTAGGGGAAGCAACAACATTATACTGATGAGAAGAGAGTGCTGACTGGTTGGCAAGCGGACACTGCCATGAAGAATGCAGCAGTTAATGGTGACTGAGTGTTAACTGCCAAGCATTGTTTGAATTTTAAACCAGGCAGCTTAACTCTGGCCAAGGCATTGGCCTGAGGAATGAACCAGCAAATGACTATCACTTATTGTGTTTAGCTGAATTAGGTGCAATGTGTGTACATGTTCTTTCTGTCTGCAAAGAACAGGGCCCTTTGTATTAATATATGTAGCTTCCAGCACACGCAAATGCACCACATTGTGAGCCCGACTGACAATCTTAAATTGGTTGTCAGCATAATTTTCAGCACAGAGGATTATTTAGCAAATGTCCAATTGCGGAATCACATCTAATGTTGGACACTGTTTTGAGTTTTGCAAGCACGGATTGGTTGGGTACGGTCTGTAGCTAGCCTGTTGCGAGCAACGGAAGTGACATGCTGTTTGACATGACACGCCAGTCTTTGGAACGTATGGCCTAAGAAGGTTAGACTTTTTAGCTCCTCTTCTCTCCCCCCCCCCCCCCCCCCCCCCAAACTTTGTTTAAGCTCAGGATTATTTTCTGCATTGAACCTGTTAAAACAGCATTAGTGTCATTTTAACTTCACTTGAAACCTGTTCTCAGTGCTTTATTTTTTAACCCTCTCCACTACTAGCCACAACAAGAGGGCCACTTGTTGCTCTTGTTCCATCAGTGCTACTTCTTCTCTATACATTGATGCACTAGATGGGAAGGTTGCAAGTGGTCAGTAGTGAATAAGTGAGGTGGAGGGCACAAAACAGACTGGCATTCTACCCCCACCCCCACTCACTCAGGTAGGTTGGCTTTGGGAGCCCAGGCTAGACATGTTACTGTCGCTTGGGAGGAGGCAGCCTGGATCCAGTAGGTGGATAGAAGCGGCTTCTTTTCTTCCTCCTCCACCTTGATCCCTATTGCGGATTCTTTGAAATCTTCCTGTGGCCTCCTAGATGTCTAGGGAACCTCTGGTCTAATGGGCATTTCCTTCAAGGTGGTAATAACAGGCTGATAGGTTGGTAGTCAGCCAGGACCAGAAAAGGTGACAAAGTCATCAGATTGTCAAATAAAAAGCTGTGGCTCAAGGCCAGACTCAAGTTTAGATTGTGGAAGGGTAATTAGGAGTTACTTTAAGTCAAATCAGGCGATCCACTGATATGGGGAAGTATAACATGTTTATTATTTTGCATTACTATGCAATAGCCAGTTATGTTGGGATAACTTTTGCTTTCCATGCCCATTTGTTGTGGGGGGTGCGGTGGGTAGCAGATTAACAATTTGTGTCTGGTCCCATAGTATTGATCTACCTTCAGCAAGGAAGAAATTGTATTTAAATAGTACCTTTTACATCCTCAGGATATCCCAAGTGCAATTAAGTACTTTTGAAATATAGTCATATGTAAGAAAATGTGCACACAAGGCCCTGTAACAGCAAAGAGATCAATGACTATAATCTGTTAATCTGTTTTTTAGTGATGTTGATTGAGGGTTAAATAGTTGGTCAGGACACCTAGAGAACTCCCCTGTTCTTAACTAGTGCCATGGGGTCTTTTACACCCACCTGAGGACTGCCAGGGTCTCAGTTTAATCTAAAGGACAGCATCTCAGACAGCACAACAGCCCCTCAGTACTGAACTGAGGTATTACTATATGCTGGTCTTTGGAATGGATCTTAAGACCACGCTATTCTAACTCTAATGTTAGAATCAGTATATTGAACTAAGTGATATCTCTTCAAAAGATTGAAGAAGCACAAGAGAGGGAATATGAGTAAAATCTTTGTTTCCTGTGTTAAAGAAGAGATGCTGGTATATCTCTTGGGTTATGCTCATGCAATATTGATTCTGACGTGGGATCTGTTAATAGAATGGACTGCCACTACGCAACACAACGGTATCTGTAGCAGATCTGTAGTGAAACTTGGGGCAGTAGCAATATATATATCCTTTTGAAATATAGGTGTACGCATTAATAGTGATGTACTTTGTAAATATTCTAGTAAAGAGTCTAAAATGCAGTATTTGTCCCTAACTTGCCATCTGAATTTGTGAAAGAGTAGTTTTGTATTGATTTACAGAAAGGAAGATTTTGAGATTGATGTCTGCCTCCAGTTTTAACAAATCTTCAGGTTAATCGTTGTTTGAAGGCATCTTGCATTTTTGTTTTAAGTTTGTGGTACGGAACAAAACTTCCTGCCCTCTTGTGGACTGCAAGCAACAGAAATAATTGAATGAATAAGTGAGGAAGTGGGTTCTGTTTGTGCTACAATATTTCTAGCTACAGATGTAGAACTAGTCTTGTGGACAGTCAACACTGTGGTGGACCTTTACACCAACAGTGGTAGGCGGAAAGGTGGGTATATCACCTAGTTTGAAAGTGGAGTGCAGCAGTAGAATCTGATTTTATCTTGGGTTTGGACCCTAATTAGGGAAATATTCTTAGTGTTTATGCAAATGTTGAAAGACAGCATTCTTATGCTTCAACAAGATCCAACAATTAACTGGGTTCATTGTGCAATTAATCATGAGATGAGCGTTGCTTTGAAGGCAGTTAATATTGTGATTTTATGTTCAAGTCTGAAATTGGACAATGGAATCTGGTATCTAGTGCTTCTGAAGAACTTTTCAAAGCAAGCCTTCTAAAATGGGTACAATATGATAGTAGTGCCATATTTTCTCAAGTGAAAATGGTGATGGATAAAACTAAACCAATAAGCTGAATAGGTTTAAAATAAAAGCGGAAGCTATTGAAAATAGACATCAGCTTTCCTTTCCAGATATAGGAGGGCCTGCTATTTCTCTGCGCATTTTCTGTTTCTATTTCCAATGTCCAGAATTACTAAAATTGTCCAACTTGTTTTTTAAAAAAAAAGGTCTTTAGATGGTTAAAGAGCTTTATCCACTCTGTTCAAGCTGGATAGAAAACCATAGCAAAACCAGTTTTCTGTTTGTGTATTTAACAAGCTATTTTTATCTAGATCTAAAAAATTGATAGGAAGATACCATGTTCTTCAGTGTAGCTCAGTCTTAGTAATTTTCAAGTGAAGTACTTTATTTAGTATGACTCATACTTAATTCTGCTCACATCTCTATACTAGTTCCTTTTAACAGACCATGAAAAATTTGTTTGTGTTTTGCCTGGAAGTGTTCCAGGCCATGTCATATAAGACCACATTTAGGTGATCAAATTTTAATCAGTTCTGCTCTTTTATACTGAAGCTAGTGGTTGCAAACATCGTTTTGTTAAACTATTGCGATTCCCATAGAGACGAATAACTTTTAAAAAGGTATGAATTTCCCAAACGACCAAAGAAAATAACTGACAAGATTTTCTGCTTTAAGACTTTTACTG